>NC_035437.2:151969117-153266144 GCF_002127325.2 Helianthus annuus | reverse complement strand
TTAATGATGGCAGATTATTTTGTTGACTTAAGTGGCCTGAGAAGGTGATGTGTTATGAAATGATTTGCTGTCCGATCGGTTGAGGTTGACAAGTCAACTCTTTAAATGTATGACAGAATTGCAGCGGAACGAATAGGTTGTTCGATCGAACAGCTTGTTCAATCAGTCAGCAGTCAACAAGTCAACAACTTAATAATGTGTGGTGCAATGAAACGGACAGGCTGTTCGATCGAATAGCTTGTTCGATCAAATAACAAGTCAACAACTTAATGAAGTGTGAAGTGAGGTGCTATGGAACGGTTAGGCTGTTCGATCGAACAGCTTGTTCGATCAAGTAATACTAATGTTGTTCGATCGGACAACATGCATGAACAACCATGACGAACATTTCAGCTAAGTCGACCAGAAAATCTCAGATTTCTCCCAAACGGCTTGGAATTTTGACCTGAAAATTTGTAGGCTTGTAGATCAGATAGTTTCGCACAACATATCCAAAAATTAGCAATTTTTAACCGTGAAAAGTCATTTAATTTGGTGTTTTTCAGATAAAAACATGAAAAGATGTAAAGATGAAGAATTTGTGCAAATCTGAGTGAAATTTTGATCTGAATTCGATGAAATCCTGTGCGATTCCGTGCGTTTGATCCGTGAAATCGAGCTCCTGCTCTGATACCACTTGTTAGGACCGGTTTTCGACTCCGAAACGATTGCGTATGACATGTTCGACGTGTGGAATCCGTGAACGTGCGTGACCGAACACACGAGAACGTACTAAATCTGTGATTTGATTGAAGATATGAAAAGATTACAAGCACCGTAAATCACCTCTTGCACTTTCTCTCTCTACTTTCTCTCTCTAGGATCCAAGCTCTCCAAAGTAGCACATGAGCAAAAGTGGCAAAAGTTCTAAATGAGAACCCTAAGTTCTCTATTTATAGGCCAAGGGGCTTAATGAGGAATCTCATTAATTACAGAAATGCCACCTTTCCTTTTCTCTAAATATTATGGTTGTAAAACAAGGTCTCCAAGGCCGAGTACTCCCCGAGTAGTCGCTACAAGGTAGGCTGCCGAGGCGACTTTCTTCAACTCCGACTAATTACTCGGAATCGATCAAATGTGGTCAACATTGGCCAAAATCGGATCCAGTAGGTCAACTCGGACTGATTTTGACTTAAAATAAAATAAATATAATTTCTATGCCTATCATATTAAAGAATGAATATCAATTTCACGTATTTTGTTATAAATATTAGTAAAATTATGTTATTTGACATATATTTAATTTCCGAAAACTACTTTCTTTATAATTTGGCATCTCCGAGTACTCCCCGTGTACTCTCCGCCTAGGCCGAGTACTCTCAACTCCCCGGTCGACCGACCAGGGAGCGCCTAACGACTTTTACAACCATGCTAAATATAACACTATAAAGTCTAAATTCAATCCTTTTTAGCTACGGTTCGCATTGACGGAGGCGATAGACATAAATGCACCAACACAATCAAAGAGATTACTTGTGGACGATAGATAGAAGATAGATTTATTTCATTAACTTGAGAGCTTTTCCTGCAACATTCATGAAGACAGCTTCATCTAGGGTTTTTCTACTCTCTTGATTCACCGACCTACCACTGTTACACCACCACCAACCATCGTCGTCTTTTCCGCCATCACCAAAAAACGTCATGGTTCCGTCGCCGTCGTCAGCTGCATCTTCTCCGGCGGAGTCTCCGACGACTTTGTGTCCACTTGACGCTTCGTTTCGTTCCACCATCACGACTTTGTTCTTGTGAAGCAGATCGGAACTTGAGAACGGTTCATAAGAACGGTCGACTAGCTGCCGGCATGATTCGATGAAGATGAACCGGAATCGAACTTGAATCTGGTAAAAATAGACAGATTAGAAATTGAATCTGAGATGGAACAAGTTATGAGTTCCGACGAAGTTGGTTGTGGATTCCGATGAAGATGACTGATGGCGATGATTATGGGTTGGTTGAAGGCGACAGGTGGTGGTTGCAGGTTGGTTTTAATGGTGGTAGACTGATGGTGATGGTGGACTGATGGTGGTGGAAGAGTACTGAGAGAGAGATAGTGTGTGTGAGAGAGAGAGAGAGAGAGAATGAATTTATGTATGTATATTAATAAAATATAAAGAGTAAACTGTCATTTTGCATGATTTTATAATGACCATTTTGCCCTTGAGGAAAAAGACAAAATAGTAGGATTTTATTTGGAAAATCTAAGCTGACTTTGCTTTTGGACCAAAATTGCAACAAAATTGAAACCACAGGGACCTAGATGCAAAAGATTTCAAATTTGGACTAAAATGGCCAAACTGCCCAAATCTCAGAGACCAAAATGGCAGTTTACTCTAAACAATAATAAAATAAAATAAGTAAAGGATTGAATTTAAAATAGATTAGGATCTCCTGATTCTTCAAGTCGGGTTCTAGAACTGGCCCGCCGGGTCTGGATCAAGCGTTGGGTCTCGCCATTCGGGTCAGGATCTGGATCGACGTCAGTCATGTCTCTAAGGTTGGAGGGTGTGGGATAAAGCCCCTAGGGCTTTATCACGGCACGTCAGTGCCACGTAAGATTCACGTCAGCCAGGGGGCTTTATCACGCCTTCCATTAACTTGCAGGGTGTGGTATAAAGCTCGTTACCCCCCCCCCAACCAATCCTTAATTGAAAATGTCAATTCAAGCTCGTTACCGTGCTTAAGCCCCTTCAATGGCGCCCCTTATTAAACGGACGGGTATGGGCGGTGGCGCCCCTATCGCGTTATCGGAGGTGAGGTGGCAAAGGTGGCGCCCTCCACACCCTCCGGCCTAAATGTGACACGAAACAACATAACAGATATAGGTAATTGGTCCATTCTAAAAAGCTTTTTGAAAATATAAACATTAATGAAAGAGTAAATTGCCAAAATCGTCCGTGAGGTTTGGTCATGTTTGTCTTTTTCATACAAAACAACTTTTTGTACAATATAGTCCTTCGCTTTTGTGATTTTTTTACCATTTTCATCCAAACGTCTGACTTTTTTGTCAAAATAGTCACTGAGATTTGGGATTTTTTTGTCATTTTCATCTAACTGTTTGATAGAAAAATTAAACAAATTAGATGTTTGGATGAAAATGACAAAAAAAAAAAAATCACAAAAGTGAAAGACTATATTGCACAAAAAAATTATTTTAGATGAAAATAGCAAACATACACAAATCTAATGGACGATTTTGACAATTTAGTCTTAATGAAATCATACGAGCTTGTAGTTGTCTTGGATATAAATGCCTGTATAGTTTCACACTATCGTCATGCTAAGTGTAAGTGCTATCAATTATTTGATTCTTTGTGCATTACTTCACTTGGCCAGAAATTCTACAGCTTTAAATGTTATTTTACATAATTGAATTATTTATCTGTAAGACATAAACAGTAAATAATCAAATTATTCATACATGGTATAAATCTATAGTTTATGACTAATTTTGTTGTACATAACTTTATTCTCTTTGTATAAACCTGAAGGTGCGTGAAACTTATATATATTTGTATAAAAAAATACAAATTTATGTTTTATTATATCGTAAAGGAGTCATATAATTAAAAATAATCAAATAAACAGGTTCAACAATTTAGGCCATTAATTTTTTTATTTCATTGAATGCTTATTCTTTAAAAAAATAGTTTTTTTAAACAACAAATGAAATTACTTTTATAGGCATCCAGTAGGATTTGAACCTTACTTTACTTATTTTTTTTTTAAAACGACGACTTTCTTGTATTAAGGTTATCGCACCTCCCAAATTGGAGAACCCAATTGTCCCACTCTGGTCAGACTATGTTGTCTTAACTAGACCCACGCTGGCTTCAGAGTTTGGCTTGTCCGTTCCCCCGGGAAACCATCTTGACAGCCGTTGTGCCACCACAAGAGCTGAACACTCTCTAGCGTAACACACGGTGGGACGAAAACTCAGGTGGGCTCAGGATATAACCTGACACCTCTGTAAGATGGTTAGACTCTATCCATCATTGCCCTCTACTTATTAGATAATTTCTTTTCTTGTAATTGTATGGTTTTTTTTTTTATTATGATTGAATTTATTTAATTTTATAATAACTTAGGGGGTGTTTGGTGTTGCGTTTTCAAAATAGATTATGCGTTTTCAAAATAGATTTTGCGTTTTCAAAACTACGTTTTGAAAAAGCATGTAGGTACACGATTCTCCAAAACTGTCAGATAATCACTTTTTCATCAAGACACTTTTTTTAGATTATTTATGTTTTACAAACACAATACTCAAATAATCACTTCAAAATATAATCCCAAAGACCCTTTTATTTTTTTTAACGGCAAACTAAATTATTTCTATACATACAAATTGCATAACTTAAACCCTCCAACTATTTAATATATTAATTTAATTATAACTTGAAATAATTATTTTTATTTTTTTATAATAGTCAACCTATGGTCTATAACAAAAAAGCAATTCTAAGGGTGGGCGGGGTACCCACCGAAACCCCCATCGGGGACCCCTTTTACCGATTAGGGGGGTGCTGCCAACCATTCGGGGAGGGAAATCGGGGACCACATTTGGTGGTTGTTCACCGCGAGCGGGGAGGGAGATAGATGGTGGGGCCCATTTTTCCAACCAATCAAACCATTTTGTTTTTTTTTTTTTAATAAAAAAACAAGGGTAGTTAAGAGGGGAGTGGCGCCATTAAATTGGGGTGTTAGGGGAGTTTAAGAGGGGAGTTGACGTGGCACACGAGAATTGGTTTGGCTTAAGAGAGGGGACTCACCTATTAGGTGAGCACCCCTTATACCCTAAACAATTGATTTTATTCCACATGAAAGTTTATCTTCCTTCACACACCTGTCTTTTTACTGAGAATTTATTCTCTGTCAAGCTTCCAAAAATTCCATTTTAAATAACTTTCAAATTTCAAAACATTCATATCATCTCCAACGTATTAATTAATTAAACTCCTGCGAAATATCAGGAACCACCACATTTTTCAAATTTCTGTTGCAACCAAAAATGTGGTGCGGAGGCAAGTCTGCAAAATGTGCAAGAGATGGATCGGTTCCCGTACACCTCAATGTGTATGATCTCACACCCATGAACGGTTACGCTTATTGGCTCGGTATCGGTGTCTACCACTCGGGAGTGCAAGGTTAGTATTCGGTTATTTGATTATTCTTACAGCATCAGTCTAGGGGGAGATTGTAAGTATCTGTAAATGTATGATTTAATTGATTTAGTCGATTTAATCGATTTGATTGAGTTGAGTGATTTGATTGATTTAATTGGTTTAATAGAGATTTTAGTTTTTATGAACTTGAAATTATGTTTACTTTTGGATTTTAGTTCACGGAGTTGAATATGCATTCGGATCTCATGAACATTCGAGTACTGGAATCTTCGAGGGAGAACCGAAGCGTTGTGATGGATTTACGTTTAGGAAGCAAATTTTGATAGGGTTTACGGAGAAGAATAGGAGAGAGGTTAGACGAGTGATGGAAGATCTCGCTGAAGATTACAAAGGAATTTCGTATAATCTCATTACGAAAAACTGTAATCATTTTTGCAATGATGCGTGTGTTAGACTCACGGGAAACACGATTCCCCGTTGGATCAATCGTCTAGCCAGAATAGGTACGTCAAATCATCACTTTTTTAACAACAGTTTCTAGATTTTTTAGGATAAATAAATCATAACCCGCATCTAAATAATCTAAATAACTTGAACTTTGTTTACTATATTTTTTTTTTTGGGTGCGATTGTTAGGTTCTTTGTGCAATTGTATAATTCCTGCGAGTTTAAGCACGATTAAAGTAGGAATCGAAGATAACAAAGTGTGTAATGATGGAGAAATTAGGAAGAAACTAAGGAGTCGATCAACGCGATTCTATTCGTCTTCAGGTTCTTCATCGGAGAAATCATCGTTTGATTCACCGCCAATTGCTCGGGCTAGAAGTTACCGGAGTATGAGTTATCGCGCTACATCTTTTCCTCTGATTCGTAGTTCTTCATCTTCTTCGTCATCTTAGCATTATGGAGTTGCATTTTGTTGTTTAATTAATTAAGTTCGTCTTTATAATTGTTCTAAAGGAATTGATAATTAATTACTCTTGTAGATTTGATTTATGAATGGATTAACTTTATCCATGTTTAAATGATTCTAAAACAAAATGTGGATGAACAGGTAAAGCAAAGTAAGAGGAATCTATATATAAAGCGTACGGTTCAATTTTAATATGATACAAGATCTTAATTCTTACACATGAAGTTTCTAGTTTGTTAGTCAATAACTAAACTGCTTTAGTTTTATTTTTTTTAAAGCTATGAGTACTTTATAAAATTTAAAATTTAATTATTAAATAGTAATTAAGTATATTCTTTAATAAAAAATGTAAGTATGAAATTTAGAGTGAAAATGTAATTCCAATTACATATATACAATCCTAAGGGGTTTAGAAATTGTTGAAACTGGTTAAATCATGACAACTAAATCAAGTCGGTCGGTTGGGCTGATTTAAGATCTGAAGAGTTTAGTTCATGGTTTGACAGTTTAATGGTTTGATTCGCTTTGAGACTTGAAATCTCTCACATGTACTGGACTGATTGTTATCTAATGTTATTTTTATATTTTTCTCATTTATGAAATATGACATGTATCTAAATTTTTAAATATATATTAACTGAAAAAATAAAAAAGTAATAAAAATATGTTCAAACCATCAAAATCACAACGCTAAACCGTCAAAACTGACCCGCCAACCTAGTCGGTTATTGAAACCGTAGTTAATGGTTTGTCCTGCGATTTTCTTACAAACTGGCCCAACAAACTATAAACGCCCTGATCCGAAGAAGAGATGTAACAAAACAAAAGGGAAAGAGAAAACCTGATGATTGTCTTAGACAAATATATGTATAACAAATTATACATAATGTACAAAATAATTACCCATAGCTACCATGTCTTTTTGTATCATAAAAAAGATCTAAATTTACAAATCTCTATACAAACATAAGGTAAATACTTGAAATAATTCTAAGCATTTTATAACTATGGAACAAATTTTTATCTTTATATTTTCACAAAGAGAAAATAAAGGTAAAAAACATTTGCTTGTTTGGCCTTAAGTGGAGGACCCGACAATACCTGTAACAGGACCCACTTCTCATGTTCCTGCTTTTAGTAGTAATATTGAAGCAACATAGGATCCCTTTTGTTGGGTACTAAATTAAATTTACTACAATTATCGAGCCAATCAAAACATCATATGGTAGTTGAAGGATCTTGCAAGATACACTCACAAATTAATGGGTCACACCAGCCAAACAAAATTACCCGCCAGTAAAGAAATGGAATATTCTTTCTTTCTAAAAGTAAATGAAAGTGAACAACTTTTAATTTAATAATTGTCTAAATGGTCACTACATGGTTCAATTTGCATGCCATGGTTAAGATTGAGTTTTTATCTTTATGGTTGAACCATTGATCAGTTTTTATCTTTAGAACATGTGTTGTGGCCTGTGGGCCTAAAAAGCTGCCATGTTGGAGGACGCAGGGCACTGCACACCGTCACGACAAGGCAACATTGAGGGTGACGGGCCGTTTCGTGGTTGTTCTCCAAGGGGGAGAAAGGGGAGGGGGCGTTAGGGGTATGGTATCCACAATAGGGGTTTATCGATCGATGTGCAATGTGAAAGCTCATATGTCTACACGGAAACACTTTTTGTCCCCTTGAAGTCCCAATAAAACCCCTCACAACACAGTCTTAAGGTTGAACCATTAGTATCTTTACGATTGAACCAATGAACCGTTTACTCGATCGTGCTGGTTTTTATTTTATTAGACTGAGACGTAGTGATTGGTGACGATTCCAAGATTTTTTTCTTTACCAAGATCATAGCTTTTTTTTATTTCTTATGTCTTTTAAAGGAAGCATTGCCCCAACATTTTTTTGGCCAAATGGAATTGAGTTAGTGGAATATTTTGGGTTTTTTTGTGTGTAATATATGGTTTTGTATTGAACTTGTCTATATGTCTTTTAAAGGTGATATCAATTTCAACTAGATTTTTTTTTCTAGAAAAATGTCGATGAACATCAAACTTTATTTGGAAAGAAAGTATTTTACACACATTTTAAGTAAATATTGAACACTACCTTAACATAACTAGATGATAGTTGCATCACACGCCTCTATAGCACATGTCCAAAACATGTCCCAAACAAAGAATCTATTTTCTTGCCTTAATGTCTAGTCCTAGAAGAAATACAAAAATGAGTAGAGGATGTAAACCCAAGTCTGGGTGACACTAACATGATTACCAATCCAACCAAATAACTTATGTTATTCCGGTCACACAAATTATCTATTGGGTTTGCATATGAGAAAACCTATTGGTTCATTAGACTTTCTATACTATAAATTTACATATACGGAGTTTCACTTGACTTATTTGATTTATAAAGGATGAGAAAGATGTTGTAATCAGTGACGGATGCAAGATTTTTTTTTTTAATGGGGTTCATTTTTTTCGGTGTTCAAAATTTTCATAACAAAACGTTAAAATTTTCGGTTCGGTCCTCGTTCGGGTCGGGTCATAGCGAGGTTTGAATTAGATTTTATTTTTTTTTAAAAAAGAGGAAAAAAGAGCTATACATGGATTGAACCCATGAGCTCTTGTTGGTAAAGAGATGGATTTACCACTACACCATGCAGGGGCGGACCTAGCTTAGAACTAGCCGTAGCACGGGCTACGGTTCAACCTTTTAACGGTAGTGTAATTTTTTTTTTCCGATTTTTATACAACGGACACCCCTAAACAACTACGATGATACCCCTAAAAAATTGTTTACAAACCAATAATAAGCCTAGATTGTTTACAAACTAAATAATAAGCCCAAATGAGATTCTTTACAAACTAAATAATAAGCCCAATTACAAACTAAATAATAAGCCCAAATTGTTTACAAACTAAATAACAGTCCAAGCCTTCGAAGTTTGAATGGGCGGCACATTAGCAGGATACCAAACGTCGAGCAGGACGGCAGGAGGGATGTATGTCGCACTGTCGCTAAAGACTGAAGTGCTGAACTGCTACTGTTGTGCTAATTGCTGAACCGAGTGGCCTGAACGCTGAAGTCGCTGAACAACAAAGATACCAAGTCGTTGAACACGGGCTGAAGGTGTCGCTGATGATCATTGATCGCTGCTGATTGCTGAAACAGTTCAGAACAATAATCATCGAACAGGCTAATTGGCTGAAGTCGCTGATATTGTGCTGATTGTGAGTATTCTTTATTTCTTTTCTTCTTGAGTTCTTGAATTGTTTAATTTCGATCTAAAAATTAAAAAAAACATAGCCTAATCTAAAATCTAAAAACTTATTGCCAATATTAATTCATAAAGCCTAGCCCAAATGTGATATGCTCAATATTGATTCGTTAACCTAAATATTAATAACTTTAAAAAACTAGTTTATAAAATTTAATTCGGTAAGGCCTAAGGGCCTTTTTTTGGCTCGCCTAGGGCACTTGAATTTTCAGGATCAACCCTGCCCCGTAATGTACGTAAAAAAGAAATTTGTTCTATAAATGTACCGTAAAAAAATTGGGATACCCCTGGATATTTCTTCTAGTTCCGCCACTGACACCAGGTTTCTTTTTCTGTCTATGATGTCCATCTAATTGTATTTATGGGGTCCTTATACAATTTAATATACCTAATCTAATAATTTTTTAAAAAACATTGGGGTCCGGGAACCCCAACCCACTCTATATGGGTCCGCCCCTGGTTGTAATAATCTTATTGGTGATGTTAGACTACTTGCCTACTCGACCATGTAATCTAGCCACACATGTGTTAACTATTGTAACTACTGAATACTCAAGTAAAATGTTTGGTTTTAGAATACGGTGACTCGTAAGCATTAAGCAACCATATCAATGTCTAACCCGGTTTTCAAAACATTACCCGAAAAGAATATTACACTGGTTTAAGAAGTAAAAGATGCAATTATAAATATATTACAAAAATGTAAATTAAAAATAATTCCAGTTTACAACTTATAAGCACCTGCGTTGTACCAAACAAATACCCTACAATCATATATAGACTAACACCGGCAATAATTACCCCCTTGAAAACAATATAATGGTTTAAAATAGACTAATCACTCTGTAATATAAACTAAGACTACTAGAGTACTAGGTGTGGAGTAGGGTAGTCCTCAAAGGATGCTCTGCCACATAGGATGGATATAAGGATGGGCCCGAAGGGGATGGACCTAGGGAAATGGATGTGCGATTAGCCTAGTCGTCCCAGGTAGGTTAGGACGAATGGGCAGGGCTATAAATAGAGACCTTGGGTCTCTCATTTGTAACTTTTGACAACTTGAAGCGAAGCTTTGGCAAACTGAATTATCGGCTTTGTACGTTCATTATATCAATAGAATCAGTGTTCAAACGGTATTTCTGTGTGTTAGTCATCTTCCTACGCGAATTCCGCGCGTAATATGAAGACTTTCTGACCGGTTGGAGCATTCGGGAACCCGAAACGGTTCTCACAAGTTGTATCAGAGCTTTTGAATTAGTGTTTGTAAATTCAACTTATCAAACTCTAAACTGTTCTTAAGAATCATGATGAATGTAGACCAGTCATTTTCATTTGGGACTGCATCTACAAGCTTGTCTATTATCTCATCTCGGTCTTTTTCTATTCCAAACCTTTTCAACTCGATTAACAGGTGAGAATAACGCTCTATCATCTGTTTGATATTTTCTCCTTTCAAGCAACTGAAAAGGTCAAATTCCTTCTTTAACAATGACTTTTTTACATTTCATCATTTCAGCCCCACCCTCATATTTGTTTTTCAAAGCTTCCCAAATTGAGATGTGTCTGTGTGTTGAAGCAATGAAAGTATGTCATCTCTAACTGATTGTTGAAGATATGTAATCATTTTTATCTCGTAAGAAAATTTAATTTTTCCGGCTTCATTCATTGATATAACCGTCTTATCTTCACCACGATCATTCTTTGTATAGGTGTGTGTGTATTCTTTGTATAGGTGTGTGTGTGTGTGTGTATAAACAAGAAGAGAGAGGACCGGCAACATCGTCTTGTGAAGGACGTTCACGACGCCGACGTCCCTGTGGAAACGGTGTGGAGGGCCGGTGACGTGGCTCAACAGGGCGGAGATGTCACCCGTACCGAGTAGCCTTACGTGCACATTGATCACATCTATTTCATACTCACCCACTCTATAGAGTTGTCCAAGATGAGGGGCCAAGCAAGCTTAGCATCATAATTGGCAAAATCCGTGATGAAAATCGAATGTGTACGGATTTTTGTCCATCACTTGTGACAGGAGATGGTAAAATAAGTGGCTCGAGCTAGAAACCAAACATCTAACTACTTCATTGCAAAATCGATAAGATGTTAGATATTTTAGTGTAATCGGGTGTCACACCCCAACCGATGGCGGAATCATCGGGGCATGGCACTGAGCGAAACAAATTGTCCAGAAGTTTCCACAACAACTATCATTACTATTTAGTTTAATTAATACGTCCCATACCGTATCCCAAATAGTAAACAAATTATTACAGATAACAACTAGTCAAATGTTCTGTTCCGACAACTCAGATTCAAATATAAATATTGATCAAATGCTTCTAGAGACTAGATCTGCAAGATCTACAGACAACTATGCTCTAGACGCTTATTCTAAGCTCGCCTTCCTAGCAGATAAGCATCCTAATTGCCTGTCACATACGTTAAAATAAAGTCAATACATAAAATGTAAAGGTGAGCATACAAGTTTGATAATAGCATATAGAGTTCTAAATAGTTCAGCATAACCAGCACGTACACAGAGGAAAACGAAGCATGTTAATTATCGACATGGATCTATCGATATCAATGACTGCGGGTTGACTGCCCGAGGTAGTTCGCAATACATGGTTACCACCGTAATCCATGCAAGTAATTGTCCTTAACAACCCCCGTGTGAACGGGTGCTGAGTCCAAACTATAGTACTATCGTCGTTAAGGCAGGTAGACAGCATACCACGTGTAAACATAACAACAAGCATTCATTTAGTCACGTAATACATGCAGAACGGTTAGCGTTTAAAGTAATTGAGTAGTGTGTTCGATTGTGATTTAGATAAGTAACGTATGTAACACCCAAAAGTGCTAAAGCAAAAAGGGTTCGAGTATACTCACAACGATTGATTGATGGATTGAAGGGAGCGCTTGAGAGTAGGGTTAGCCTGATTAGTTCGATAGCATAACGATGAGTAACGCGTACACGAATACAAGTGTTGATGGGTCGAACAACCTAGTCGATCGAACTGTAGGTTCGATCGAACGGGTTGTTCGTTCGGTTAGACAGTCCGTTCGGACAGCCTGTTCGATTGGCCGGTAGGCTCGATCGGTTGGACTGTTCGAGTGGATTGTTTCTTCCTTTGAGTAGGATGTGTTTATGTATGATGGCTTGTCCTTTTGAAGTTTTCGTTGTAGTATTTGAGAACACTGAAGTGCCCTTACCTTTCAGGTCGATCGATCGAACGGCCTGTTCGATCGGCCGGCTTAACCGATCGGTTAGGTACTTCAGAATGGGTCCTCAGTGGGATGTCACCTGATCGGACGGCATGTTCGATCGGGTGGCATTCCAATACGTCGAACGAGTTGAAAATCGATTAAGGGTTGAAGCATAGTATCTCATGATTCGAAGAGTAATGTTATCAAACAATCGTTCGATCGAACATCACTTCGTTCAATACTATACTTCATGAAATTGTTAAAGGGTGGGGCCATGTGCTAGCCGATCGGCTGGCCTGGTCGATCGGCTGACATGTCCGATCGGTTGGGCTGTTCGTTCGAACAGCCTGTTCGATCGGTCAGCATTCTGACCTGGTCGGCCTGTTCGTCTAACGATTGGCTGTTCTGATTGTTTGACGTTATATCGAGGTATTTTGACAACGAGCTGAACCATGGCACCTTCGTTCTTACTTGTTTCCCTTGCTCGGACAGGAATCACCCAAGTCCGGCCGGTGAACGTTTCGGAACGGTAGTTTAACGTTTAACCCAAAATCAGTGAACCCCGTAGATAGAATCCGAATCTTGAACCACACAACCATTAGAATGATTAGTGAGTTGGCTAAAGCTCCGTCTCTACCGGTTTGAAGGCATTGAGTGTAAAAGAGTTGAAAGAGAGTTGGAAATCCTTCTTTCAATCCTTCACACTATGTAAATGTTCAGATTTGTGATAGATCTTAGTTTGTTTATGTGGAAATCGGCTAGATCCAAGTGATTCTTGGTGGATTGAGGCCAAAACATGAAGTTCTTGAAGAACACCATGATGACATCATCCTAGAATACTTAGATCTTGATGATTTCACGGTTAGAAATCAAGATTTGAAAGATAGAAAGGTGTAGGAGTGTGCATAGATCAAAAACGTACAAGATTTAGGATGAAATCTTACCAGGATTGAGAGAAATCTGAGAAATAGTGAAGAACATGAGCTGGTCGGTTAGAGGGTTTCCAAAAGTGAAAAGTATGACAATGACAGGCCTATTTATAGGCTTCCAAAAGGGGAAAGAGCTGGCCGATCGGCCAGGCATCCCAATCGGACAGCCTGCTCGATCGGACAGTCCGTCCGATCGGCTGGGCTGTTCGATCGGCTAGGAGCCTGATCGATTCACAACCTGCTTGAGCGTTCAGTGCGACGATTTCTGATATTTCGATTCCGACTGAAGACGATACGAATACGATAGAGTTTCCTATTCAAATTACTTTTAGTTCCAACCACTATATCTACATACAAGCATCTATATTTCACACTAACTTTTCGCTACCATTCATCATAAGTCGGTTTCGATTGAGTTCGATTGAGTTTCGAGTTTCGATTCCATTGATCACCACACATAACATAAAGTAAACACGCACAGGTAACACGTAAGGCACAAACACACGTAAAATAACACCAAATTCGCATAATTCGAGTTTCGGGTTCGGTTGATGATTCGATTAGCTTGATTATTGTTTGATTGACTTTATCGCATTGTTACTTCTTACTATTCACAGTCGTAAAGCGTTTCGCGTCGATTAACATTCGATTACATCGATTCTTTGATTAACAACACTTACTCCACATAATACAACTAGTAGCACACAAATTAGACTAGTTACAGTCAAAGAAGTCAAACTTGACTTTGACTTTGACTTTGACATTCGGTAACACGGGGTGTTACAGCCTCCCCTTGTTTTAGGAATTTCGTCCCGAAATTAGGCTCAAAGATACACTGCACCGTGAATGATTTTACCAATTTCTCGCTTCAGATCTTCATTTAAACAACTGCGGGAACTTAGCCTTCATGTCGCTTTCGAGTTCCCAAGTGAACTCCGCGCCTCGTTTGCCTTCCCATCGGACTTTCACGATAGGGATGCGCGAGCGTCTGAGTTGCTTGGTTTGGCGATCCATGATTTCGACAGGCTTTTCCACGAAGTGTAGCGTTTCGTTTACTTGAAGGTCGTCGAAAGGTACAATCAGATCATGATCAGCTAGGCATTTTCGGAGGTTTGACACATGTAAAGTCGGGTGGACGTTACTAAGTTCCACCGGTAGTTCGAGTCTGTAGGCGACTTTGCCGATCCTTTCCAGAATCTTAAAAGGTCCAACATATCGAGGCGCTAGTTTCCCTTTCTTGCCGAATCTGACCACACCCTTCCAAGGTGATACCTTTAGGAGTACGTAGTCGCCAACGTCAAATTTAAGGGGTTTGCGTCTTCTATCGACGTAACTTTTCTGTCTATCCCTGGCTTTCAACAAGTTGTCTCGAATCTGGAGGATTTTGTCAGTCGTTTCTTGTAGCAATTCGGGACCGGTTAATTGCGAGTGACCGATCTCGTGCCACACAATAGGCGATCGACATCTTCTTCCATATAAAGCCTCGAGTGGTGCCATTTGGATACTGGCATGATAACTGTTGTTGTACGAGAATTCGACTAACGGCAGGTATTTATTCCAACTACCACCGAAGTCTATGACACACGCGCGGAGCATGTCTTCAAGAATACGGATCGTTCTTTCAGTCTGTCCATTGGTTTGAGGATGGAATGCGGTACTCAGGTTAAGCGTCGTACCAAGAGCTGTTTTAAACGTTTCCCACAATCGCGAAGTAAACCGAGCATCACGGTCTGAAATGATGTCACGAGGCGTACAATGATTACAAATGATCTCGTCGGTGTAGATTCGGGCTAGTCATTCTACCTTGTAGTCTTCCCGTATTGGCAAAAAGTGGGCTGATTTGGTCAGACGATCAACTATAACCCAAATGTTGTCGTGACCTGATGGCGTGGGCGGAAGTTTGGTTATGAAATCCATAGCTATACTCTCCCACTTCTATATGGGGATTGGAGGTTGTTCGAGTAAGCCAGAAGGTCGTTGATGTTCAGCCTTAACTCTCGCACAAGTCAGGCAACTTCCAACATAAAGAGCGATATCCCGTTTCATACCCGGCCACCAGTACTTGGAGCGAAGATCCTGGTACATTTTATCGGCACCGGGATGAATAGAATACCGGGATTTGTGGGCTTCGTCCATTATAATCTTTCGCAAATCGGTCCGCTTAGGGATCCAAATTCAGTCCAGATAATAGAAAATCCCATTTGCTTTGCTTACCAGCTGAGCTCCATCGTGATAAATCCTCTCTTTCTTCAAGGTGCATTCATTAAAGAAAGCATGTTGGGCTTCGCGGATGAGGGTTTCGAGATCATGCTGGGCTTGGGTATTGCGAATACTGAGCAAATAACTCCGTCTGCTGAGCGCGTCGGCAACAACATTTGCCTTGCCTGGGTGATAACGAATCTCACAGTCGTAATCATTAAGAAGTTCTACCCATTGGCGTTGACGCATGTTAAGTTCTTTCTGATTAAAGATGTGTTGTAAACTCCTGTGATCGGTGAAGATCGTACACTTGGTACCATACAGGTAGTGTCGCCAAATCTTCAATGCAAAAACAACTACGCCTAGCTCGAGATCATGGGTTGTATAGTTCTTCTTGTGGATTTTGAGCTGACGAGATGCGTAAGCTATAACCTTATCCCATTGCATGAGAACACAGCCAAGAACAAGGTTGGAAGCATCACAATAGACAATGAAATCGTTGTTTCCGTCGGGCAACGTGAGAACAGGAGCATTGCAGAGCATATGCTTGAGGGTTTGAAAGGCAGACTCCTGTTCGGTTCCCCAAACAAAAAGGATTGTCTTTATGAGTAAGGGCGGTAAGCGGCACAGCGATCTTAGAGAATCCTTCGATAAATCGCCGATAATAGCCCGCTAGTCCGAGAAAAGAACGAACTTCGGACGGGTTCTTAGGCGTAATCCAGCTCTTAACTGCTTCAATCTTCGCGGGATCGACATGAATACCTTGACTATTAATGATGTGACCCAGAAATTGAACCTCCTCTAGCCAGAATTCGCACTTGGAGAACTTGGCATAGAGTTGATTCCCCTGAAGTAACTCGAGAACCAAACGTAGATGTTGCGCGTGTTCGGCTTTCGATTTGGAATAGATCAAGACATCGTCGATGAACACGATGACGAAACGGTCTAGAAATGGCTTACACACGCGATTCATCAGATCCATGAAAACCGCGGGTGCGTTAGTTAAACCAAAAGGCATAACAACGAATTCATAATGGCCATAACGAGTTCGAAAAGCGGTTTGGGGATGTCTTCCTCTTGAATGCGCAATTGATGATAACCTGAACGTAGATCGATCTTCGAGAAACACGTAGCACCTTGCAACTGATCAAACAAGTCATCTATTCGAGGCAAAGGGTAACGGTTCTTGATGGTTAACTTATTCAGCTCCCGATAGTCGATGCACATCCTGAACGACCCATCATTCTTTTTAACGAAAAGGATTGGCGCGCCCCAGGGAGAGGTGCTCGGGTGAATAAAGCCTTTTTCAAGTAACTCCTGGAGTTGGTTCGAAAGTTCCCGCATCTCGGATGGAGCGAGTCGATAAGGAGCTTTGGCTACGGGATTAGCTCCAGGAATGAGGTCGATACGAAAGTCGATATCACGACTTGGCGGTAGTCCAGGAAGATCTTCAGTGAACACCTGAGGAAATTCACGAACCACTGGAACGTCCTTGACTTCAGCCTTCCTTTTCTTTTCCTTCTCCGCTAATACAATGTTGGCCAAGAAAGCTCTGTATTCCTTGTAGAGATACTTGCTAGCTTGGATGCATGACATGAGCTTGAGACCTTTCGAAGCTGTTTCACCGTACACACATAATAGATCACCATTCGCGAGCGAGAATCGAATCGTTTTATCAAAGCACACAACTTCAGCATGGTTTTCGCGAAGAAAGTCCATGCCTACTATAACATCGAAGCTTCCGAGCTGCATCGGAATAAGGTCGATAGGGAAGATATGATTGTTGAGCTCGAGGGTACAATCACGGAGAACAGAATTAACGACGACAGTTCTTCCCGTAGCGACTTCAACTTCGAATGACGAGGGGAGATAAGAATGCTTACGACTAAGGAGCTTCTCGAATTCAAACGACACAAAGCAGTTATCGGCTCCAGTATCAAACAAACACGATGCATAAATACCATTCACAAGGAATGTACCATTAACCACGTTGTTGTCAGCCTGAGCTTGACGGGCGTTGATGTTGAAGGTTCTGGCACGGGCTACTTGTTGCTGCTGTTGAGGCTGCTGCTGCTGCTGCTGGGGTTCTTGTTTCACAACCCTGTTTGGGCACATGTTTGCAAAATGGTTAGGATCACCACATGCAAAGCAGACTCGAGCATTGACCGCAGGTGCTTGAGCTGCGTGTTGGCCTTGAGGGGCTGGGAGTAGAGCTTGATGAGCGGCGGCAGGAGCTGCGGTGTTACGGGGACCATAGCGACAGTTCGTAGTGAAATGACCGTAGAGGTTGCAGTGAGCGCAGAAACAACAGGCGAGTCCCACCGGATGATGATATGAGCATGTCGGGCAGAGCGGGTGGGGACCTGTGTAAGCGCGCTTTGCTGGCGGTGCATTGGTCACTAGAGCTGGTCGGTGATGAGACTGCTGCTGAGCTTGTACGGCTTGCAGAGGGGCAGCAGTTGTTGTGATAGCACAGTTCTTGTTGCTGGAGCTGCTGTTGTTGTGCTTCATCTTTTGGTGTGATGACTTGGATGGCTGAGTAGTGGAGTCGGCGGTTGGTGCAGTAGTAGCTTGATGCAGAGACTTGGATGGCTTATCCCAGAAACCAGATTTTACTCGCTTATCATTGATCTCGGCGGCAAGCAAGTAAGTCTCCTCAATTGATGATGTCTTGGCGGCGTGAACGAAGTCGGCAACACAATCAGGTAGAGCTCGTATGTACTTCTTGATGGCCATGTCTGGCGTCTTAACTTGATCGGGACAGATAATGCTAAGCTGTTTGAAGCGAGGAGTCAAGGCAGCGTTGTCTCCGTCCTTCTGCTTGATGTTCCAAAACTCGTCCTCCAGCTTTTGGCATTCATTGGGAGGGCAGAATTCGTCCATCATGATGGCCTTCAGCTCTTCCCAAGTCAGCTCATAAGCTGCATCATTCCCGCGTTTATTTCGTTCGGTCGTCCACCAGTCTAGAGCTCGGGACTAGAAGACGCTGGTCGCATTTAGGGTACGGAGATTTTCAGGACAGCCGCTTTGGCGCAGAGTGACTTCAGTCGAATCAAACCATTGAAACATGGCGGTAGGGCCATCTTCTCCGGTAAACTCTTTTGGTCCGCATGCCTTAAACTGTTTGAAACTGAAAACTGTCTTGTTAGCATCTTTAGGAGCTTCAGTTCGCGACTCTTCAGACGATTTGCTGACGTTTTCATACACCTCGCTTGCAGCTTTTGCCACTTGCTTGGCGATGATAGCAGCAAGACGACGGTCTCTCTTTTCTTGGCGGGTAAGAGGGGTTCGGTGTCCAGATGACGACATGGTCTGCAACAGACATTGTCGTAGGTCTCAGACACAACAAATCGAATCTCACCTCTCATGTCTACTACTTACTAAAGCTCAGGAACATGATAAGGCATGAATCACAAAAACACATAGGCACAAAACCAAAGATTCACGTAATCACAGAAGCACATAGAGCACAGAATCACAGAAGCACATAGGCATTTAATCACAGATGCAGTCAGAATACAGAAACCTATCATTCAAAGCTCGCGTGTCGTTCGTATGTTCGGTCGCGATTAGCATATCGAGTAGCATCGTATAGTCGTATAGCGTGTCGAGTAGTATAGTATAATCGTGTATCATAGCATAATATTGTCTAAAACTGCAGCGACTTGTTAACGTCTTGAGATAGAATAGCAACGCGGGTCGTGTGTGTCGATCGAAGTGATAGCAAAAATCGAATAATTTTCAAAATTAAAACACGTAAACAGACAAGTACACTTAAAACACATAAAATCAATGAGTTATCAGAGTTGGCAGTTGCGAGCTCAGAATCGAAACACATAAAATCGAGGAATAGATTGTCTGCGGCTACTAGACATCGACTACCCAAAGCGATTCGACTATTCGCAGTGGACTTGTCGTCACTTTTCGACTTTCGGGTTCGCGTTGCTTGCCTCGATTCTTGGGCATTCAGCACGTATTCCCTAGGTCATACTTGTGAGTTCAGGTCGTTGGAGTCCATCGAGGCTTTGGTGAGAAAAATAAAAATCCGGAACAAGTTGTCAAGGTTAGGGTTTCACCCCTAGCTTAGCAACTTCTTCCTTGTTTTAGTAAAAAATGAGGAGATTATTCATCAAAATATGGATTTCACTCCTGATTTGGTATAATTCTCCTCGTTGGTTTTGAAAAATTAATGAAGAAATCATTGATGAATTGATAAAATCAGCATTGCCCAAGCAATTTAGTCGAGAGTTTGCGGTTTTCACACCTAATCCTGACTAAATCGCTTGATCCTATTTGAAAATTCGAGTGCAGTGATAGCGAGAAATAGCTGGGTATAGCACATAAGCTTGGTCTGTTGGTTTCTAACTATAGTCTAGGTCTCTAAGACAGTGACCCGGACTAGGTCGTGTCTGGCCTAATTCCCTATAGTCATGGCTCTGATACCAATCTGTCACACCCCAACCGATGGCGGAATCATCGGGGCATGGCACTGAGCGAAACAGATTGTCCAGAAGTTTCCACAACAACTATCATTACTATTTAGTTTAATTAATACGTCCCATACTGTATCCCAAATAGTAAGACAAATTATTACAGATAACAACTAGTCAAATGTTCTGTTCCGACAACTCAGATTCAAATATAAATATTGATCAAATGCTTCTAGAGACTCGATCTGCAAGATCTACAGACAACTATGCTCTAGACGCTTATTCTAAGCTCGCCTTCCTAGCAGATAAGCATCCTAATTGCCTGTCACATACGTTAAAACAAAGTCAATACATAAAATGTAAAGGTGAGCATACAAGTTTGATAATAGCATATAGAGTTCGAAATAGTTTACGCATAACCAGCACGTACACAGAGGAAAACGAAGCATGTTAATTATCGACATGGATTTATCGATACCAATGACTGCGGGTTGACTGCCCGAGGCAGTTCGCAATACATGGTTACCACCGTAATCCATGCAAGTAATTGTCCTTAACAACCCCCGTGTGAATGGGTGCTGAGTCCAAACTATAGTACTATCGTCGTTAAGGCAGGCAGACAACATTCCACGTGTAAACATAACAACAAGCATTCATTTAGTCACGTAATACATGCAGAACGGTTAGCGTTTAAAGTAATTGAGTAGTGTGTTCGATTGTGATTTAGATAAGTAACGTATGTAACACCCAAAAGTGCTAAAGCAAAAAGGGTTCGAGTATACTCACAGTGATTGATTGATGGATTGAAGTGAGCGCTTGAGAGTAGGGTTAGCCTGATCAGTTCGATAGCATAACGATGAGTAACGCGTACACGAATACAAGTGTTGATGGGTCGAACAGCCTAGTCGATTGAACTGTAGGTTCGATCGAACGGGTTGTTCGTTCGGTTAGACAGTCCGTTCAGACAGCCTGTTCGATCGGCCGGTAGGCTCGATCGGTTGGACTGTTTGAGTGGATTGTTTCTTCCTTTGAGTAGGATGTGTTTGTGTATGATGGCTTGTCCTTTTGAAGTTTTCATTGTAGTATTTGAGAACACTGAAGTGTCCTTACCTTTCAGGTCGATCGATCGAACGGCCTGTTCGATCAGCCGGCTTAACCGACCGGTTAGGTACTTCAGAATGGGTCCTCAGTGGGATGTCACCTGATCGGACGGCATGTTCGATCGGGTGGCATTCCAATACGTCGAACGAGTTGAAATCGATTAAGGGTTGAAGCATAGTATCTCATGATTCGAAGAGTAATGTTATCAAACAATCGTTCGATTGAACATCACTTCGTTCAATATTATACTTCATGAAATTGTTAAAGGGTGGGGCCATCTGCTAGCCGACCGGCTGGCCTGGTCGATCGGCTGACATGTTCGACCGGTTGGGCTGTTCGTTCGAACAACCTGTTCGATCGGTCCGCATTCTGACCTGGTCAGCCTGTTCGTCTAACGCTTGGCTGTTCTGATTATTTGACGTTATATCAAGGTATTTTGACAACGAGCTGAACCATGGCACCTTTTCGTTCTTACTTGTTTCCCCTGCTCGGACAGGAATCACCTAAGTCCGGCCGGTGAACATTTCGGAACGGTAGTTTAACGTTTAACCCGAAATCGGTGAACCCCGTAGATAGAATCCGAATCTTGAACCACACAACCATTAGAATGATTAGTGAGTTGGCTCAAGCTCCGTCTCTACCGGTTTGAAGGCATTGAGTGTAAAAGAGTTGAAAGAGAGTTGGAAATCCTTCTTTCAATCCTTCACACCATGTAAATGTTCAGATCTGTGATAGATCTTAGTTTGTTTATGTGGAAATCGGCTAGATCCAAGTGATTCTTGGTGGATTGAGGCCAAAACATGAAGTTCTTGAAGAACACCATGATGACATCATCCTAGAATACTTAGATCTTGATGATTTCACGGTTAGAAATCAAGATTTGAAAGATAGAAAGGTGTAGGAGTGTGCATAGATAAAAAAAACTTACAAGATTTAGGATGAAATCTTACCGGGATTGAGAGAAATCTGAGAAATAGTGAAGAACACGAGCTGGTCGGTCAGAGGGTTTCCAAAAGTGGAAAGAATGACAATGACAGGCCTATTTATAGGCTTCCAAAAGGGGAAAGAGATGGCCGATCGGCCAGGCATCCCGATCGGACAGCTTGCTCAATCGGACAGTCCGTCCGATCGGCTGGGTTGTTCGATCGGCTACGAGCCTGATCGATTCACAACCTGCTTTGAGCGTTCGGTGCGACGATTTCTGATATTTCGATTCCGACTGAAGACGATACGAATACAATAGAGTTTCCTATTCAAATTACTTTTAGTTCCAACCACTATATCTACATATAAGCATCTATATTTCACACTAACTTTTCGCTACCATTCATCATAAGTCGGTTTCGATTGAGTTCGATTGAGTTTCGAGTTTTGATTCGATTGATCACCACACATAACATAAAGTAAACACGCACAGGTAACACGTAAGGCACACACACACACGTAATATAACACCAAATTCGCATAATTCGAGTTTCGGGTTCGGTTGATGATTCGATTAGCTTGATTATTGATTGATTGACTTTATCGCATTGTTACTTCCTACTATTTACAGTCGTAAAGCGTTTCGCGTCGATTAACATTCGATTACATCGATTCTTTGATTAATAACACTTACTCCACATAATACAACTAATAACACACAAATTAGACTAGTTATAGTCAAACTTGACTTTGACTTTGACATTCGGTAACACGGGGTGTTACATCGGGATTAACTTGGTGACCAAAGGGAATTATAATAAACATTGAATAACTTAGGAGGTGAAGGAGTGCACGCTTGTTCGAGTTGTTATAATTCCAACTATTCGGGCGGAGCCCCGAACGGGGGTTCCAAAGGGGCAACGCCCCCTTGATGGGTGTCCGGGGGCAGCGCCCCTGGGAGTAGGGTCCAAGAGCCCCTGGCTGGGGTTGATTGGAAATGCCTTAGAAAAAATTAATTTTCCTGAAAAACGTCACAATTTTTTTATAACAAATTAAGGCAGTTTAGTGGCAATCTTTGAATTTTAAAATAATAACTACCAACAGGAAGTTACCAGCCCTCGTCCCCAAACTCGAAATTAGGGTTCTTGGTCACATTCTGGTTCACTACGAATTCTACAACACACACGTATTGTTTGTCACACCCGTTAATTTGCGGAAGCGTGTCGTGTGAACTTGATTAGTTTTCATTGCATACGATGTAAGTAAACAACTACATGATTAAAAAAATACGATGTTCATCCATTGACATTATAAAATATTACACATCATATGTTGTTTAGGATACAAACCAACATCAGTTTTAAGTTTACAAAAGGACTAGTTTGACATAAGATTAAAACATAAGGCTTTGCATCCTATATCTCATTGAAGATGAGATATATAGACCAAACCCTCCAAAAGGGATGACATCGATAACTTGTAATCCAAAAGCTTCATAGTAAACACCAGCACCAAAGTCCCATTAGTTTCCTGAAATACATGTAAGTTTGAAAACATCAACAAAAGTTGAGCGAGTTCATGTGTTTTGAGTGAGCTCCAATTAAACCTTTAAACATGTGAGAGATCTTTTATAATAAACAGGTATGTATAGCGTCTATGAACAGATCATTAATGTTTTGCAAGGACATTAATATGTGAAGACATAGGGAGTACCCAACCCGAGTGGGCTATTATTAGTGTCGAATCCCCTCGACTGTGTCGAATCACCTTGACTGTGTCAAATCACCTTGACTGTGTCAAATCTCCTTGACTGTGTCAAATCCCCTTGACCGTCATCGAATCACCTCGACTGGGACACAAAAGCACTCTAACTAGTCACAAATGGACCATGAGTGGGGCTCGGCCGTACCCGTTAGATCTAACCTTTGTCCATGTTTCTTATGAGAGTTATTGACATTTCAGTTTCAGTCTATGCTCACATGATCTAATAGTTCATTTCATAGCCAAATCATACCATTGAAACATATGTAACATGTATTTCACCCCCGAGAGTTATAAATCCGAAAACAGTTAAGAGAAAAGGGGGACATGAACTCACAGCTTTGCGCTCCTGAGAGAGAGATATATTCTAGCAACGTGTTCCGTAAACGCGAGTCAACCTACAAGGGTTCTAACTCATTAGACACGTCGGTCTTTCCTAGACCTTATACTCGTTGTTCATCTTGAACGTTTGTTATTCTCATTTCGTTTTTGGAACGCTTGTGTAATTTAATAATATGTTGGCATTTGTTTCTCGTATACTTTGATTTGAGACTTTATATTTGTTACACAAATATAAGTGTATATCTTTAATTGATATGTATGCATATACCGTATTTATACGTGTCGTATACCGTATTTAATACGTGTGGTATACCGTATTTATACGTGTGGTATACCGTATTTATACGTATGGTATACCGTATTTTAATGTCTTATTACAATATATATTTATAAAAATATATATGTATTTTACATTGGGCCTAGCCCACCTTTTATGATATTTAGGCCTTTATAAGTGTTTATCAAAATGGGCCATTGCCCATGTATTTAAGATATTGGGCCTAGCCCAATCTTTATGTTATGTAAGTGGGCTTTAGTCCAATTTTTTGTATAAATGGACCTTCATTAGCCCATTATATGCCAAAATATTTTTATTCTTTTACAAGTGTATTTTATACGTATTATTATACATGTGTCCTCACATGTATATGTATACTTAGTAATATATACTTTATACTTTTCGGACTTTTATAAGTGTTAAAATATGTAGGTATACTTTTCTTGTCTAAAAATATGCATTATTTTTAGAGTTCCATCGTAGAGTCGAAAATTCATATCCTCGTGTCGAAAGTGTCCATGTGTCGTCCGCAATGAGTGCACGCTTCGTGCCGATAGGTGGAGGTGTTTGATGTCGGTGGCGGCGCGTTTCATTTGGTGGAGCGTTTATTATATTTGTTTTGCGTCGGTCCAAATATATATAGTCTTGTTAATATTATGGTTAAAATTCGATTTGTTCGGTGTCCGTTCGTCCGCGTTTCGTTGTCCGTTTATTTGTTTTAACCACAATATATATGGAGTCTCATGTGTATATGTTTGGTGTATTTTCCAAGTGTAGTGTATTTTTATATTTGGTATGTATTGTTCCTACCACTAATACATACAAACAATATACACACATTATGTGCCAATCTATGGTTTTTAAAAGAAATATATACATATATATATTTATATATATATATATAACTTTTACAAAAATTATATTTATTGTTATACATTTAACTTTTCACCCCCTTTACTTATTAAAAATACTATCAAGTATTTAAGTAAACTCTTGTATGGTAAATGCTTAACCATTGTCATTAGGGTTTCTATAATCATGATTAGGGTCATTAATCACAATTAGGTTTGCTAATCACGATTAACCATGTTAATCACCCCGTTAATCTCATTTTAATCGCGATTAACATTTTAGAAAATTTCGCCATAGTTTCCCCTAAACTATGGCGTTTTCCCATGTTTTTTTTTAAAACGCGTTTTTAAGCATGTTAAGCCCCCTTAATTATGACCCATCCAAAACAAGTTTCATTACCAACTTTGCATGCATATATCACCAATAAACACCTTCATTTTCCATGAACCTTATAAATATATTCTTAACAAAAACCTCTAAAAATCACATCACTTTTTATATATTTTAACAAAATCATTAAAACTAACAATATTTCTCATGATCTTTAACTAGTTCACTCATTTAAATAAACTTGTTTAGGCTACTTTTTAAGATCATCATAATATAATTCATGATTTAATCTCTATAAAAGCCACATATATGTTGTATCTCATTTTTAGATCGTAGTAAAGTTCATGGATCATGAGGTTGATGATCTTGTTTAGATTTAAACATTACAATTACAATGTTTAAATCATCATTTTTAATCTTTATCATACAAGATCATCATACTAATCACCCTACTTTAACAATAACATCAAGAGTATCTAAGCTAACTAACACTAAACAACTTCATCAACACATAATATAACATTTTTAGTATACTTTT
The DNA here is from genome assembly GCF_002127325.2 of Helianthus annuus. NCBI lineage: Eukaryota > Viridiplantae > Streptophyta > Magnoliopsida > Asterales > Asteraceae > Helianthus > Helianthus annuus. Next base: position 153,239,892 of record NC_035437.2, on the reverse strand, counting down.
AAGTTGTGTTTAGGGTTTTAATCTTTGATTTTTTTTTTGTTCAAGATGATCAACATATATAATACTAAACTATAATTTATAATGAACTTGAAATGAGTGGAATAAGTTCTTACAATTTTGCAAGTGTCTTAAGATGATGTTTAAGAAGAGGTTTAGCTCCAAAGATAGTCCTAAAAACTCTCCAAGCTTGCACCTTCTTTGAGTGGTCTTGAAAGGAGACTTTAGGGATTAAAATGGCTTGTTTAATGGGTGAAAAGGATGGGTTTATGGGGGTGTTGGCTGCCGAGAATAGAGAAGAGGAGGAGGGTGATGTTTGGTGTTTTGATAAGTTGGTAAATGATAAGAAATGGTAGTAAGTTTAGGTTATATGATTGCATGTCCATGCCAACCTCCATATCTTCCTACCATGCCGTGAACCCTCAATTTTTCAACAAGAAAACAAGTGGGTGGGGCCACTTGTTGACCGTAAATGGCTAGGGGGTGGTTAAGTTTATCCCTTTTTTTTAACATTTAGACATGTGATTCATATACATAACAATATTTTGGTTATTAAGTGTGTTCTAGCATCATTAATATGTTAGTTTAAGGGAGTAAATAAAGTCTAACTAGTCCACTAGTTTAGTGGATATAGGTTTTGGATGGTAAAAACACCACTAGTTCGCTCGTTGGTTCGATCTCGGGTGAAATATAAAAGACGCTATATAATACTGGGAGCTATGGTTTTAATTTACCATCAATGCTATAGCGTTTATTCAAGGCGTTGGTGACGCCAAAATATGGCTAACTAGTTCACTAGATTGTTGGTTTAGGCTTTAGAGTGGTAAAAATACCATTAACTAGTTTGTCGGCGCGAAATCGGACAAGTTATGAGTGTACCGTCGTAGTACCGGAAGCTTGTGTTTCGAATCTTCCGTTGAGATCCATAAGCCCATTTAAGGTGTATACATTTATTATAAGTCTTACGGACACTGAAATGATAGATTTTAGTGTCGTGGACGCTTTATTTTGGTTATATTTTGCGCAGAACAGACAAAGTGCATTCATACGCGTTTACCGGAAAGTTGAAGTGTTTTAGTGATTTAATGCCCCTAATTAGGGATTTTTATTTGTATTTCATCTACCAAGTGCGTCCATGCCCTTCGTCGCTCGTTCTGACAGTTTTCAGAACTTGCTGGCATGAATAGTGTGCTCAGGTGAATAGTGTTTTCAGCATTTTACCAACATATTAGGACATAGTTTGCGGTTTTCTCGCGACATGGCGATTATGTTAATATTGTTTGCATTTTTAACCATGTCCTATGATTGCTAGATCATATACGACCTAATCATGCAGTAATTAAATCGTAATAAGAGAAATTAAACGTTAATTAAGTGTTTAAGTTGTACGGAATTACCATTATTTTTGCCAGTTGTCACATTCTCCCCCTGTTAGAAGAATTTCGTCCCGAAATTCAAGTCGTGTTACCGGTTGCATGGTGTCACACCCCAACCAATGGCGGAAACATCGGGATGAGACGAAGTGTGAAGATTGCAAGAGACTTCATAACACTATTTGTGACAATATTTAATAAACCGATTTCATTTCATAAAGTAAATTGTCAACATTACAAGAAATTCAAATACATCAAGTTCAAAGAAGTACATAACAACATAAGCAAAATTGATACAACATATTAAACCTAAACGTCTATATGTGTATCTAGGCATCAACGCTACTTCTTTTCATAGCATCATCATCCTCAACCTGTAACATGTTTAAAATAAAGTTCAATGCAAAAGCAAAGGCGAGTATACAAGTTTAAGCATAAGTATAAGTATAAGTATAAAAGTTTAAAACGAATCCACATGGCAACTTAGTTTATACGAGATCAACCTATCGTGGCATGCAATATTTCTAGCCAACCTCAGTTTACGCAAGAAAGTTTAATTAATTCAACATGACCCAAGTTTAAGGGGGGCGGTGCGTTACTCCTATAGCGCTATACATGTCGAAGGGAGGCTCGTGAGAGCTAATGACTAAAACATATCACATAAGTATGGTCCACGTAAGCATCAAGTATCATAACATAGTATTCATGTATAAGGATTGCTTTGTGCATTGCATAAAGAATAAGTTTAAGTGTAGTTTAATAGTAAAACATGTTACACCCCAAAAAGTGGTAAACATAAAAAGGGGGTTGCGAGTATACTCACAAAGTTTGCATATGCTTTTCGATTATCCAATTGTTGACGAGTAGAGATTTAGAGTCCAATGTATATGGGTTAAAGTTCAAGTATGCTTAGAGTCGAGATTCGGAATAAAACAACATGAAAGTATTATATCAACATAATCATCTTCAACACATAACACTTGTATGATACTTGGTAACCACGAGGGTTATAACAATGTTTTCATGAGTTGAACACTCATAAGAATCATAACAAGGTTTAGGTCCTAGATGATGTCCTACTACTTTGACAAATGAACATGAATTCAACATCAAAGGTTCGAATGTATATAAATATTATTTAGGTTAGGTAGTATATATTAATAAGTCCTTACTACAAGTATTTCAAGCATGCGGTAGAAGATTTAATCTTCATTTAGGTACCTCAAATATGTCATAGAAGTCATGTAGGAGGTAGGAAGAACAAGCTCCCATTTAGGCACCTCTTATGTGTTCACCACTACACTTGATGTAAAAACAACCAAGGAGGGTCTTGAACAATATTAAGACAATAATAAGAACAACTATACTTTGAGAAATCATCAAATCATGTGGGGATTCTATGTTGGATAACCCAAGTTGATCCATAATCACTCCTTCATCAAGCTTGAAGCTTGAACATGACTTGTGGGTCAAAAACCCTAAACAAAACAGAAAGTATTTGAGGATTATCCTCTGATTTTGTATGTCTCAACCTTGTTTTTAAGCCTAACTAACCATAGGAGTGGTTATAAGCATAAGGACATAGGTTTGAGTGAGTTAAACTCATGTCTAAACAAAGATTAATGAAAACAAACTTAAACAGTGGACTTTGAAGCCTTTTTGCCGGAGTTCCAGGGACTTGTTTGCTGTGAAACACCCCTAGAATCGAAGACAAGGTCAAGCCAAGCGTTCTGGAAAAAGAATGGACCAAAACGGATAAGAAATGAAGAAGTTATGCCCATTTTCGTAAAGCTCGATGAATCTGTCCGAACTCTGATTTGCAGCAACGATTTTGAGTGATTTTGGAGAGATTAGAGAGTTGTGAAAGTGTAAGGAGGCTGAGATTAAGTTGTATTTATAGGAGAAAGGATTAGGGTTAAGTTGGGTTGGCATTAATTATGGTTAGTTGAGTGTTTAAACAAAAAAAAAACAATTCAAAACACAACACATATAGTTGCGGCCGAGTGGGCTGTTGACAGCCACTTATCCTTCTATTTTTTTTTTTTTGTTTTGAGACAAATAATTAAGTATTGTACATAATACAATATATTAGATTAGACACACATATAATTTACTATTAAACCTCATGTGTTAGGTGTCTAAATAAAAAAAAGAATTTAGAACATGTTTGGTTAGTTCGATCGCTAGCTTGGACAACATCTATATTCTTTATTTTTTTTTTAATAGTAACAACAAACATCAACGTAAGTTGATGTCTAACTTATTATTATTATTATTATTATTATTATTATTATTATTATTATTATTATTATTATTATTATTTAACCATATATTTAATAGTTAACAAGTACGTATGACTACCAGTATGTCGAGCATCGGTTGCACGTATGCATTTGATATTGGTAACGTATAACCTAAGTATTGCAAAACGTATAAGCATGTATAAAATGTATAATGAATCGATACTTATAAGTATAATTTGTATGAAATAACGAATTTTATTATGATCAAAGTCTCGGATTTATAATGGCTTGAAACGAGGAAACAATTACAAGAATACAAGATTTCCAAAATTAGAATTTCAAGCAAGGTTTCTAAATGTGGAAAGTATGAAAACGCAGGGCTTTACACATGGGAGTCTTGGAATAAATGAGGGTACTTGGAATTGATTTGATCTTCACGTTCCCAAGTATACTCGTGACCGTGACGCGAGTTCCATCGAACTTAAACTAGTTTTATACGACTCATCCGTGTCTTGTGGATCTTCCATTCCATAACCTCAACAGGCTCTTCATTAAACTGGGGTTTGTCGTTAATATGTATCCCGTCCGCTGGAATGACAACCATTTCTTGAGTCGGACTTTTCTTGAGAAAAGACACGTGAAACGTGTCGTGTACACTACTGAGTTCTTCTGGTAGTTTTAATTTATAAGCAACGGTTCCCATCTTTTCCATAATTTTGAAAGGTCCAATGTAGTGTGGGTTCAACTTTCCACGTTTACAAAATCTTACTACGCCCTTGCAAGGCCAGACTTTTAACAATACCATGTCTCAATCCCCGAAGGATGGTGGTTTGCACCGCTTGTCGGCATAGCTCTTTTGTCTATCGCGAGCTGCCTTGATATGGCATCGTATTTGAATGATCTTATCTGTAGTCTCCTGAACTAATTCTAGGCCAATGAGTTGTTTATCCCTGGTTTCCGCCCAACATAGCGGGGACCGACACTTTCGTCCATACAGTGCTTCAAACGGGGCGTCCTGAATGCTAGTGTGATAGCTATTATTGTATTAGAACTCCACTAAGGGCAAGTGAGTATCCCAATTTCCACCCAAATCCATCACATAAGCACGTAGCATGTCCTTCAAATTTTGTATCATCCGTTCACTTTGGCCATCCATTTGTGGGTGAAAGGTCATACTAAGATTCAATCGTGATCCAAAGGCCTTTTGGAATGATTACCAAATCCTTGACAAGAACCGACCTTCTAGGTCCGATATAATAGAAACAGGCACACCGTGTCGTGCCACAATTTCCTTAAGATATATTTCAGCCAGCTTCCAAGTGCTATCCTTCTCACAGGTGGGTAAAAAAACATGTGCGGACTTCGTAAGTCGATCAACGATTACCCAACCCTTGTCGTGACCTCTCGAGGTTCGGGGTAACTTAGTAATGAAGTCCATCACTTTGTTCCCATTTCCATAGGGGAATTTCAGGTTGTTGCAGTAATCCTGAAGGCTTTTGGTATTTCGTCTTAACCTTAGCGCATGTAAGGCATTTTCCGACATAAGTAGCAATGTCGCCCTTAAGGTTAGGCCACCAATAAAATCCTTTTAAGTCTTGGTACCTTTTATCTGATCCCGGATGTATAGAGTACTTGACTTATGAGCCTCGTCCAAAATAATAGTACGTAGGTCGCCAAAGAATGGAACTCAAATTCGCTTCAGCGAGTACAATGTTCCATCTTCCTTGGGCAACGATTGCGCTCCCATTCCACGTAATGCTTCGACTTGTAGGTTCTCTGGTTTGAGCGCCTCTTGCTCAGCCTCACGAATCCGAGTAGCGGGATTCGTCTGTATGGTCATCTCCAAGGCTCGCATCCTTAGTGGTTTTGCGCACTCCCTGCGGCTCAAGGCATCTACTACAACGCTCGCCTTGTCCAGGTGATACTTAATCTCACAGTCGTAATCATTCAACAGTTCAACCCCTCTTCGTTGTCTCATATTCAAATCCTTCTGATCAAAGATATGCTGCTAACTCTTGTGATTAGTAAAGATCGTGCAACGTTTTCTATACAAGTAATGACGCCAAATCTTCATCGCGAAATTAACTGCACCTAGTTCAAGGTCATGCGTGGTATAGTTCTTCTCATGCACCTTCAATTGACGCGATGCGTACGCGATTCCTTGGTCTCGTTGCATCACCACGCAAGCAAGACCTTGTCGAGAAGCATCACAATATACCACAAATCCCTTGGCACCGTAAGGCAAAGATAAGATAGGTGCGTCGCAGATTGTATTCTTCAATGTCGGTAAAGTTGTTTCTTGTTTCTTTCCCCAGTCGAATTTCTTGTCTTTCTGGGTTAGGAACGTTAACGGATGGGCAATACTTGAAAATTCTCTATGAATCGTCTGTAATTGCCTGCTAACCCCAGAAATTGTCGTATCTCAGTTGGCGTCTTTGGGGCTTCCCAACTCTTGGTTGTCTCGATCTTGGCAGGGTCGACATGAATTCCATTCTCGTTCACCACATGACCCAAGAATTGCACATCGCGAACCCTGAATTCGCACTTTGACAGCTTAGCATACAACTGTTTGTTCTTCAAAAGCTCTAGGATAGCTCGCAGATGTTGCTTATGTTCTTCCTTGGTCTTCGAGTAAATAAGAATGTCATCAATGAGCACAATCATGAACTTATCCAGGTATGGCTTGCACACCCGATTCATGAGGTCCATGAATACGGCCGGTGCGTTTGTTAAGCCAAACGGTATAACAAGGAATTCGTAATGTCCATAATGAGTCCTAAGGGCCGTTATAGGGATACTTTCTTCTTGTATTCGCAGTTGATGATATCCCGACCACAAGTCGATCTTGGAGTAGTAGCTAGAACTTTGAAATTGGTCGATCAAGTCATCAATTCTCAATAAAGGGTACCGATTCTTGATTGGTTAGCTTGTTCAACTCCGTGTAGTCTAAGCACATACGAAAACTGCCATCCTTCTTCTTGACAAACAACACTAGAGCTCCCCAGGGTGAGAAGCTCGGCTCGATAAATTCTCTTGTCTAGCACTCTTTCAGTTGAGTCGATAGTTCTTGCATCTCGGACGGAGCTAATCGATAAGGTGCCTTTGCCGCTCCTCCATTCATTGCTGTGGAGGTAACCCAAGCAAGTCTTCGGGAAAAACTTCTGGAAATTCCTTCACAGCGAGGATGTCTTCTGGTTTCGGCTCCCGGGTCTCATTATCGACAATATGAGCAAGGATGGCTATGCACCCCCTTTCGGAGGCACTTCTGCGCCTTTATGACCAATGTGGGATGTTGCAATCCACCGCCTTATGGGGCCCAGCGTCCTTGCATCAACTGCATGAAGGCCACGTACCATAGTGTTTCATCATTCGCAAGAGGGATGCGAATGATTTTCTCATGACAAGCAACTTTGGCTCTATTCTTGGGTAGCCAATCCATGCTGAATACAACATCATGACTTCCCAAGTCAACAGGTAATAGAAAATTCCCACTCTCTAAGTTCCAAAGTACAACCTTTAATCACCTCATTGCTTTAACTAACTTTCCATTTGCCAATTCTATAGAATACGGGACGTCTAGCTTACTTGAAACTAGGCCAAGTGTATTCTTAAATTCTATCAAACAGAATGGATGTAGAGTGTTGGTTAATAGGGAACGTACCCGTAACCACATTGGGATCCTGGCGTGCTTCACGATCTCTGATCGTGAAGTCTCTTCCTCGCTTGGTTCTTCTTGGGGCAATCTTTTCTAAAGTGCCCCACGTCACCACAATTGAAGCAACCTGGAAATCTACCATTGTTGTTTCCGCCTTGGTTGTAGCTATTGTTTCCTCCTTGGTTGGGATATCTTGCCCAACAGGCATCCTTGCTGTGTCCCTCTTTTCCACATCTGTCACACTTAGGTCTCAGGCATCGACCTTCATGGTGAAACTTGCATTCGTCACATCTCGGCTTAGTCCCCAAATAAACCTTACCACTGGCCTTATCGGTGGCTCCATAAGCTTTCATGCCACGAGGCGGGTTTGCTTCCTTTCTTTTGTTTGCATTTGAGTGGTCATGAATTACTTGATTGCCTTTCTTCAGGTTTGAAAACTTTCTTTTGTTGTCGCCCGAAGACTCCACGTGAGTCTCTTTCTTGTTTGTCTCAGATTTCGAAAACTTTCCCATACGAAGAGCTTCTTTAGTAAGTGTAACGCTCAAATCGATAGCCTCTGCGATGGTTCGAGGCTTTGCGGCAGTAACCATGCTCAGGATTTGAGGCGCAAGTCCCCAAATAAACCGATCGATTCTCTTGAATTCCGGCTCGACAAGATAGGGAACGACCATTGATAAATCATGAAAACGCTGAATATACTCGGCAACCCTTGGTCCATCCATCTTCAGATTCCAGAATTCGGTTTCAAGTTTCTGGATTTCAGCTCTTGAACAGTATTTCTTGCGCATTAATTCCTTAAGCTCATCCCAACTGAGCGCATATGCAGCAGTTTCGCCAAGAGTTTGAACTTGGAGGTTCCACCAGAAGAGTGCACCATCCAAAAACAACCCAGAATATAAGTGACTCTCTGTTTAGGTGCACATTTGCTCATTCTTAGAACGGAATCGGTCTTTTCAACCCAACGAACAAAAGCGACGGCACCTCCCATGCCATCAAAGTTTAGGGGTTTGCAATCCAGGAATTGCTTATAAGTACAGCCAGTTGGAGGGTTATTTCCGGAAGTGCCACCGCTGTGTCCGGAGCGGTTGGCCTCGTGCTGTGCAATTGCCTGTGATATGCGCTCCTGAAGCTCGGCTTCTGTCCTTGGTAACGTGTTAGTGTTAATGTCACGTCGGGGTGGCATTTTCTCCCTAAAAAAAGTATCGGGTAGGTTAGACAACATTCACCAAATAATTGCCTATGAAGTATATATGTATATATACATATACAACGTGAATAATCATCACAACAAGCAAACATGTAATCACATAAATATCACATGCACATATAATCGACAATGTATAAATAAGAAAACAACCACCGAGCTTCCGTATAATTTTGACAACTTGATACATTGTTTTTTTAGAAAAAAAAAACAAAATGGACTCGAGGTTATATCACCTTGGTCATACAAGTTTCATAATACAAAAGTAGTGACTATTTTCCTTCTACATTGGTCTTCTTGGGTCTTTAGTTTACAAAACGGGCATACTTCCCAAAAGGTGAGGGGGGGGGGTTGTGCATTACTACCACATATAGGGGTGATAGCGAAAACGCAGAGATATGGTCGTGAGGGTACGTGACTTCTTCCTCGGAACCGAATTGTGCCTTGTGGCAACCGTAGAGCGGTTTTCAAAGGCACGAATGCACTACTCAAACGATGGGGTGCTACGGGATAGAGAGTGTAGAGTTACTGGTAGGGGTGTTGGTGGTGGCGATATAGTTAATGGGTGATAGGGTGCATGTGAGGTGAAGGATGAGGAGAATCTTTTCTAAGTGTTAGCCATTTTCACCTGCTTAAATATTGGGTCCCAAACGACTCGTACTACGGGTAGGAGTGTTAGGCATGAAGTAGGCAAAGACAGACTTCCTACTTTATAGAGTGTTATAGTAACTATTTCGGTTAGTGTTCTACTAGATGGAGATTTGGAACAACTTAGGGATTTCAAATAGATAGTGATCATTTGCTTGACCCGCAGAGCCCACCTGGATTTCCATGCACTACAAGTTGTTATTACGTGGGCCCCCATAATAATAAATTGTCTTGCATGGTTACCCTAATTTTTCTCTCGTTCAAAGCAACCGATCAGTCAGAGAAGGGACACTACTGTCTTCATACCTTCAACACGGAAAGGACCTTTATAATGGTCCACGCGCCAACGTCCGTTATCGTTACGCGCGAAATAGCACAATGCTTAGACGAAGTAGGAATAAAGAGAATTCATAACAATAGTAACTGGAGGGGCACCTTCAAGATGAGTACTTCATCTTCCTTGTCTGGGCAAGAGTGTCGTCAATCATGATTCGTAAAAACCACAGGGACCTCGCCCAACAAATAGAGTTGTTGTCCAGGGTTGCCTCCTCCGCCTCATCGTCGTCGCTACCGAAGTCAGGCATCTCCGCATTCAAGGGAAGAACAACCATCTTGGACTACATCAAGCTTTAGGTCGCACGTAGTAATTACATCCGCCATAAGCTCCGCAATAGATGCGAGGTAGATATTCTCACCGCGTGAGTCAAGAACAACAATAGAATTTGAAGTCGAAGGTATTTCATTTTAGGCAAAATATTCCATACAACATGCATATATATATATATATCAATAAGTAATATCATTACTTATTATATATATAACTAAACATAGCATATCAAATATAATCACATTGATTTGCACAAATCAATCTAGTTCGGCAAGTCTACCCCATATAGACTATGCCCCAATTAATGTCCTCGCATTGTTTTCTTGAAAAGAGTTTTATGAACGGGTCTTGGTGCTTTTGTATATGCAATGAAAAACATTTTACAAAGACAAAATGTTTTCGTGAGAGGATCCTAGTGATTGTAGACTAGACTCGAGAAGGAATCCTAGTTCACTACAATCGGAGCTCTGATACCAATCTGTCACACCCGTTAATTTGCGGAAGCGTGTAGTGTGAACTTGATTAGTTTTCATTGCATACGATGTAAGTAAACAACTACATGATTAAAAAAATCCAATGTTCATCCATTGACATTATAAAATATTACACATCATAAGTTGTTTAGGATACAAACCAACATGAGTTTTAAGTTTACAAAAGGACTAGTTTGACATAAGATTAAAACATAAGGCTTTGCATCCTATATCTCATTGAAGATGAGATATATGGACCAAACCCTCCAAAAGGGATGACATCGATAACTTGTAATCCAAAAGCTTCATAGTAAACACCAGCACCAAAGTCCCATTAGTTTCCTGAAATACATGTAAATTTGAAAACATCAACAAAAGTTGAGCGAGTTCATGTGTTTTGAGTGAGCTCCAATTAAACCTTTAAACATGTGAGAGATCTTTTATAATAAACAGGTATGTATAGCGTCTATGAACAGATCATTAATGTTTTGCAAGGACATTAATATGTGAAGACATAGGGAGTACCCAACCCGAGTGGGCTATTATTAGTGTCGAATCCCCTCGACTGTGTCGAATCACCTTGACTGTGTCAAATCACCTTGACTGTGTCAAATCTCCTTGACTGTGTCAAATCCCCTTGACCGTCGTCGAATCATCTCGACTGGGACACAAAAGCACTCTAAGTAGTCACAAATGGACCATGAGTGGGGCTCGGCCGTACCCGTTAGATCTAACCTTTGTCCATGTTTCTTATGAGAGTTATTGGCATTTCAGTTTCAGTCTATGCTCACATGATCTAATAGTTCATTTCATAGCCAAATCATACCATTGAAACATATGTAACATGTATTTCACCCCCGAGAGTTATAAATCCGAAAACAGTTAAGAGAAAAGGGGGACATGAACTCACAGCTTTGCGCTCCTGAGAGAGATATATATTCTAGCAACGTGTTCCGTAAACGCGAGTCAACCTACAAGGGTTCTAACTCATTAGACACGTCGGTCTTTCCTAGACCTTATACTCGTTGTTCATCTTGAACGTTTGTTATTCTCATTTCGTTTTTGGAACACTTGTGTAATTTAATAATATGTTGGCATTTGTTTCTGGTATACTTTGATTTGAGACTTTATATTTGTTACACAAATATAAGTGTATATCTTTAATTGATATGTATGCATATACCGTATTTATACGTGTCGTATACCGTATTTAATACGTGTGGTATACCGTATTTATACGTGTGGTATACCGTATTTATACGTATGGTATACCGTATTTTAATGTCTTATTACAATATATATTTATAAAAATATATATGTATTTTACATTGGGCCTAGCCCACCTTTTATGATATTTAGGCCTTTATAGGTGTTTATCAAAATGGGCCATTGCCCATGTATTTAAGATATTGGGCCTAGCCCAATCTTTATGTTATGTAAGTGGGCTTTAGCCCCATTTTTTGTATAAATGGACCTTCATTAGCCCATTATATGCCCAAATATTTTTATTCTTTTATAAGTGTATTTTATACGTATTATTATACATGTGTCCTCACATGTATATGTATACTTAGTAATATATACTTTATACTTTCCGGACTTTTATAAGTGTTAAAATATGTAGGTATACTTTTCTTTTCTAAAAATATGCATTATTTTTAGAGTTCCATCGTAGAGTCGAAAATTCATATCCTCGTGTCGAAAGTGTCCATGTGTCGTCCGCAATGAGTGCACGCTTCGTGCCGATACGTGGAGGTGTTCGATGTCGGTGGCGGCGCGTTTCATTTGGTGGAGCGTTTATTATATTTATTTTGCGTCGGTTCAAATATATATAGTCTTGTTAATATTATGGTTAAAATTCGATTTGTTCGGTGTCCGTTCGTCCGCGTTTCGTTGTCCGTTTATTTGTTTTAACCACAATATATATGGAGTCTCATGTGTATATGTTTGGTGTATTTTCCAAGTGTAGTGTATTTTTATATTTGGTATGTATTGTTCCTACCACTACTACATACAAATAATATACACACATTATGTGCCAATCTATGGTTTTTAAAAGATATATAGATATATATATATATATATATATATGTATATAATTTTTACAAAAATTATATTTATTGTTATACATTTAACTTTTCACCCCCCTTTACTTATTAAAAATACTATCAAGTATTTAAGTAAACTCTTGTATGGTAAATGCTTAACCATTGTCATTAGGGTTTCTATAATCACGATTAGGGTCATTAATCACAATTAGGTTTACTAATCACGATTAACCATGTTAATCACCCCGTTAATCTCATTTTAATCGCGATTAACATTTTAGAAAATTTCGCCATAGTTTCCCCTAAACTATGGCGTTTTCCCACATTTTTTTTAAAACGCGTTTTTAAGCATGTTAAGCACCCTTAATCATGACCCATCCAAAACAAGTTTCATTACCAACTTTGCATGCATATATCACCAATAAACACCTTCATTTTCCATGAACCTTATAAATATATTCTTAACAAAAACCTCTAAAAATCACATAACTTTTTATATATTTTAACAAAATCATTAAAACTAACAATATTTCTCATGATCTTTAACTAGTTCACTCATTTAAATAAACTTGTTTAGGCTACTTTTTAAGATCATCATAATATAATTCATGATTTAATCTCTATAAAAGCCACATATATGTTGTATCTCATTTTTAGATCGTAGTAAAGTTCATGGATCATGAGGTTGATGATCTTGTTTAGATTTAAACATTACAATTACAATGTTTAAATCATCATTTTTAATCTTTATCATACAAGATCATCATACTAATCACCCTACTTTAACAATAACATCAAGATTATCTAAGCTAACTAACACTAAACAACTTCATCAACACATAATATAACATTTTTAGTATACTTTTAAGTTGTGTTTAGGGTTTTAATCTTTGATTTTTTTTTTGTTCAAGATGATCAACATATATAATACTAAACTATAATTTATAATGAACTTGAAATGAGTGGAATAAGTTCTTACAATTTTGCAAGTGTCTTAAGATGATGTTTAAGAAGAGGTTTAGCTCCAAAGATAGTCCTAAAAACTCTCCAAGCTTGCACCTTCTTTGAGTGGTCTTGAAAGGAGACTTTAGGGATTAAAATGGCTTGTTTAATGGGTGAAAAGGATGGGTTTATGGGGGTGTTGGCTGCCGAGAATAGAGAAGAGGAGGAGGGTGATGTTTGGTGTTTTGATAAGTTGGTAAATGATAAGAAATGGTAGTAAGTTTAGGTTATATGATTGCATGTCCATGCCATCCTCCATATCTTCCTACCATGCCTTGAACCCTCAATTTTTCAACAAGAAAACAAGTGGGTGGGGCCACTTGTTGACCGTAAATGGCTAGGGGGTGGTTAAGTTTATCCCTTTTTTTTTAACATTTAGACATGTGATTCATATACATAACAATATTTTGGTTATTAAGTGTGTTCTAGCATCATTAATATGTTAGTTTAAGGGAGTAAATAAAGTCTAACTAGTCCACTAGTTTAGTGGATATAGGTTTTGGATGGTAAAAACACCACTAGTTCGCTCGTTGGTTCGATCTCGGGTGAAATATAAAAGACGCTATATAATACTGGGAGCTATGGTTTTAATTTACCATCAATGCTATAGCGTTTATTCAAGGCGTTGGTGACGCCAAAATATGGCTAACTAGTTCACTAGATTGTTGGTTTAGGCTTTAGAGTGGTAAAAATACCATTAACTAGTTTGTCGGCGCGAAATCGGACAAGTTATGAGTGTACCGTCGTAGTACCGGAAGCTTGTGTTTCGAATCTTCCGTTGAGATCCATAAGCCCATTTAAGGTGTATACATTTATTATAAGTCTTACGGACACTGAAATGATAGATTTTAGTGTCGTGGACGCTTTATTTTGGTTATATTTTGCGCAGAACAGACAAAGTGCATTCATACGCGTTTACCGGAAAGTTGAAGTGTTTTAGTGATTTAATGCCCCTAATTAGGGATTTTTATTTGTATTTCATCTACCAAGTGCGTCCATGCCCTTCGTCGCTCGTTCTGACAGTTTTCAGAACTTGCTGGCATGAATAGTGTGCTCAGGTGAATAGTATTTTCAGCATTTTACCAACATATTAGGACATAGTTTGCGGTTTTCTCGCGACATGGCGATTATGTTAATATTGTTTGCATTTTTAACCATGTCCTATGATTGCTAGATCATATACGACCTAATCATGCAGTAATTAAATCGTAATAAGAGAAATTAAACGTTAATTAAGTGTTTAAGTTGTACGGAATTACCATTATTTTTGCCAGTTGTCACATTCTCCCCCTGTTAGAAGAATTTCGTCCCGAAATTCAAGTCGTGTTACCGGTTGCATGGTGTCACACCCCAACCAATGGTGGAAACATCGGGATGAGACGAAGTGTGAAGATTGCAAGAGACTTCATAACACTATTTGTGACAATATTTAATAAACCGATTTCATTTCATAAAGTAAATTGTCAACATTACAAGAAATTCAAATACATCAAGTTCAAAGAAGTACATAACGACATAAGCAAAATTGATACAACATATTAAACCTAAACGTCTATATGTGTATCTAGGCATCAACGCTACTTCTTTTCATAGCATCATCATCCTCAACCTGTAACATGTTTAAAATAAAGTTCAATGCAAAAGCAAAGGCGAGTATACAAGTTTAAGCATAAGTATAAGTATAAGTATAAAAGTTTAAAACGAATCCACATGGCAACTTAGTTTATACGAGATCAACCTATCGTGGCATGCAATATTTCTAGCCAACCTCAGTTTACGCAAGAAAGTTTAATTAATTCAACATGACCCAAGTTTAAGGGGGGCGGTGCGTTACTCCTATAGCGCTATACATGTCGAAGGGAGGCTCGTGAGAGCTAATGACTAAAACATATCACATAAGTATGGTCCACGTAAGCATCAAGTATCATAACATAGTATTCATGTATAAGGATTGCTTTGTGCATTGCATAAAGAATAAGTTTAAGTGTAGTTTAATAGTAAAACATGTTACACCCTAAAAAGTGGTAAACATAAAAAGGGGGTTGCGAGTATACTCACAAAGTTTGCATATGCTTTTCGATTATCCAATTGTTGACGAGTAGAGATTTAGAGTCCAATGTATATGGGTTAAAGTTCAAGTATGCTTAGAGTCGAGATTCGGAATAAAACAACATGAAAGTATTATATCAACATAATCATCTTCAACACATAACACTTGTATGATACTTGGTAACCACGAGGGTTATAACAATGTTTTCATGAGTTGAACACTCATAAGAATCATAACAAGGTTTAGGTCCTAGATGATGTCCTACTACTTTGACAAATGAACATGAATTCAACATCAAAGGTTCGAATGTATATAAATATTATTTAGGTTAGGTAGTATATATTAATAAGTCCTTACTACAAGTATTTCAAGCATGCGGTAGAAGATTTAATCTTCATTTAGGTACCTCAAATATGTCATAGAAGTCATGTAGGAGGTAGGAAGAACAAGCTCCCATTTAGGCACCTCTTATGTGTTCACCACTACACTTGATGTAAAAACAACCAAGGAGGGTCTTGAACAATATTAAGACAATAATAAGAACAACTATACTTTGAGAAATCATCAAATCATGTGGGGATTCTATGTTGGATAACCCAAGTTGATCCATAATCACTCCTTCATCAAGCTTGAAGCTTGAACATGACTTGTGGGTCAAAAACCCTAAACAAAACAGAAAGTATTTGAGGATTATCCTCTGATTTTGTATGTCTCAACCTTGTTTTTAAGCCTAACTAACCATAGGAGTGGTTATAAGCATAAGGACATAGGTTTGAGTGAGTTAAACTCATGTCTAAACAAAGATTAATGAAAACAAACTTAAACAGTGGACTTTGAAGCCTTTTTGCCGGAGTTCCAGGGACTTGTTTGCTGTGAAACACCCCTAGAATCGAAGACAAGGTCAAGCCAAGCGTTCTGGAAAAAGAATGGACCAAAACGGATAAGAAATGAAGAAGTTATGCCCATTTTCGTAAAGCTCGATGAATCTGTCCGAACTCTGATTTGCAGCAACGATTTTGAGTGATTTTGGAGAGATTAGAGAGTTGTGAAAGTGTAAGGAGGCTGAGATTAAGTTGTATTTATAGGAGAAAGGATTAGGGTTAAGTTGGGTTGGCATTAATTATGGTTAGTTGAGTGTTTAAACAAAAAAAAAAACAATTCAAAACACAACACATATAGTTGCGGCCGAGTGGGCTGTTGACAGCCACTTATCCTTCTATTTTTTTTGTTTTGAGACAAATAATTAAGTATTGTACATAATACAATATATTAGATTAGACACACATATAATTTACTATTAAACCTCATGTGTTAGGTGTCTAAATAAAAAAAAGAATTTAGAACATGTTTGGTTAGTTCGATCGCTAGCTTGGACAACATCTATATTCTTTATTTTTTTTTTAATAGTAACAACAAACATCAACGTAAGTTGATGTCTAACTTATTATTATTATTATTATTATTATTATTATTATTATTATTATTATTATTATTATTATTATTATTATTATTATTATTATTATTATTATTTAACCATATATTTAATAGTTAACAAGTACGTATGACTACCAGTATGTCGAGCATCGGTTGCACGTATGCATTTGATATTGGTAACGTATAACCTAAGTATTGCAAAACGTATAAGCATGTATAAAATGTATAATGAATCGATACTTATAAGTATAATTTGTATGAAATAACGAATTTTATTATGATCAAAGTCTCGGATTTATAATGGCTTGAAACGAGGAAACAATTACAAGAATACAAGATTTCCAAAATTAGAATTTCAAGCAAGGTTTCTAAATGTGGAAAGTATGAAAACGCAGGGCTTTACACATGGGAGTCTTGGAATAAATGAGGGTACTTGGAATTGATTTGATCTTCACGTTCCCAAGTATACTCGTGACCGTGACGCGAGTTCCATCGAACTTAAACTAGTTTTATACGACTCATCCGTGTCTTGTGGATCTTCCATTCCATAACCTCAACAGGCTCTTCATTAAACTGGGGTTTGTCGTTAATATGTATCCCGTCCGCTGGAATGACAACCATTTCTTGAGTCGGACTTTTCTTGAGAAAAGACACGTGAAACGTGTCGTGTACACTACTGAGTTCTTCTGGTAGTTTTAATTTATAAGCAACGGTTCCCATCTTTTCCATAATTTTGAAAGGTCCAATGTAGTGTGGGTTCAACTTTCCACGTTTACAAAATCTTACTACGCCCTTGCAAGGCCAGACTTTTAACAATACCATGTCTCAATCCCCGAAGGATGGTGGTTTGCACCGCTTGTCGGCATAGCTCTTTTGTCTATCGCGAGCTGCCTTGATATGGCATCGTATTTGAATGATCTTATCTGTAGTCTCCTGAACTAATTCTAGGCCAATGAGTTGTTTATCCCTGGTTTCCGCCCAACATAGCGGGGACCGACACTTTCGTCCATACAGTGCTTCAAACGGGGCGTCCTGAATGCTAGTGTGATAGCTATTATTGTATTAGAACTCCACTAAGGGCAAGTGAGTATCCCAATTTCCACCCAAATCCATCACATAAGCACGTAGCATGTCCTTCAAATTTTGTATCATCCGTTCACTTTGGCCATCCATTTGTGGGTGAAAGGTCATACTAAGATTCAATCGTGATCCAAAGGCCTTTTGGAATGATTACCAAATCCTTGACAAGAACCGACCTTCTAGGTCCGATATAATAGAAACAGGCACACCGTGTCGTGCCACAATTTCCTTAAGATATATTTCAGCCAGCTTCCAAGTGCTATCCTTCTCACAGGTGGGTAAAAAAACATGTGCGGACTTCGTAAGTCGATCAACGATTACCCAACCCTTGTCGTGACCTCTCGAGGTTCGGGGTAACTTAGTAATGAAGTCCATCACTTTGTTCCCATTTCCATAGGGGAATTTCAGGTTGTTGCAGTAATCCTGAAGGCTTTTGGTATTTCGTCTTAACCTTAGCGCATGTAAGGCATTTTCCGACATAAGTAGCAATGTCGCCCTTAAGGTTAGGCCACCAATAAAATCCTTTTAAGTCTTGGTACCTTTTATCTGATCCCGGATGTATAGAGTACTTGACTTATGAGCCTCGTCCAAAATAATAGTACGTAGGTCGCCAAAGAATGGAACTCAAATTCGCTTCAGCGAGTACAATGTTCCATCTTCCTTGGGCAACGATTGCGCTCCCATTCCACGTAATGCTTCGACTTGTAGGTTCTCTGGTTTGAGCGCCTCTTGCTCAGCCTCACGAATCCGAGTAGCGGGATTCGTCTGTATGGTCATCTCCAAGGCTCACATCCTTAGTGGTTTTGCGCACTCCCTGCGGCTCAAGGCATCTACTACAACGCTCGCCTTGTCCAGGTGATACTTAATCTCACAGTCGTAATCATTCAACAGTTCAACCCCTCTTCGTTGTCTCATATTCAAATCCTTCTGATCAAAGATATGCTGCAAACTCTTGTGATTAGTAAAGATCATGCAACGTTTTCTATACAAGTAATGACGCCAAATCTTCATCGCGAAATTAACTGCACCTAGTTCAAGGTCATGCGTGGTATAGTTCTTCTCATGCACCTTCAATTGACGCGATGCGTACGCGATTCCTTGGTCTCGTTGCATCACCACGCAAGCAAGACCTTGTCGAGAAGCATCACAATATACCACAAATCCCTTGGCACCGTAAGGCAAAGATAAGATAGGTGCGTCGCAGATTGTATTCTTCAATGTCGGTAAAGTTGTTTCTTGTTTCTTTCCCCAGTCGAATTTCTTGTCTTTCTGGGTTAGGAACGTTAACGGATGGGCAATACTTGAAAATTCTCTATGAATCGTCTGTAATTGCCTGCTAACCCCAGAAATTGTCGTATCTCAGTTGGCGTCTTTGGGGCTTCCCAACTCTTGGTTGTCTCGATCTTGGCAGGGTCGACATGAATTCCATTCTCGTTCACCACATGACCCAAGAATTGCACATCGCGAACCCTGAATTCGCACTTTGACAGCTTAGCATACAACTGTTTGTTCTTCAAAAGCTCTAGGATAGCTCGCAGATGTTGCTTATGTTCTTCCTTGGTCTTCGAGTAAATAAGAATGTCATCAATGAGCACAATCATGAACTTATCCAGGTATGGCTTGCACACCCGATTCATGAGGTCCATGAATACGGCCGGTGCGTTTGTTAAGCCAAACGGTATAACAAGGAATTCGTAATGTCCATAATGAGTCCTAAGGGCCGTTATAGGGATACTTTCTTCTTGTATTCGCAGTTGATGATATCCCGACCACAAGTCGATCTTGGAGTAGTAGCTAGAACTTTGAAATTGGTCGATCAAGTCATCAATTCTCAATAAAGGGTACCGATTCTTGATTGGTTAGCTTGTTCAACTCCGTGTAGTCTAAGCACATACGAAAACTGCCATCCTTCTTCTTGACAAACAACACTAGAGCTCCCCAGGGTGAGAAGCTCGGCTCGATAAATTCTCTTGTCTAGCACTCTTTCAGTTGAGTCGATAGTTCTTGCATCTCGGACGGAGCTAATCGATAAGGTGCCTTTGCCGCTCCTCCATTCATTGCTGTGGAGGTAACCCAAGCAAGTCTTCGGGAAAAACTTCTGGAAATTCCTTCACAGCGAGGATGTCTTCTGGTTTCGGCTCCCGGGTCTCATTATCGACAATATGAGCAAGGATGGCTATGCACCCCCTTTCGGAGGCACTTCTGCGCCTTTATGACCAATGTGGGATGTTGCAATCCACCGCCTTATGGGGCCCAGCGTCCTTGCATCAACTGCATGAAGGCCACGTACCATAGTGTTTCATCATTCGCAAGAGGGATGCGAATGATTTTCTCATGACAAGCAACTTTGGCTCTATTCTTGGGTAGCCAATCCATGTTGAATACAACATCATGACTTCCCAAGTCAACAGGTAATAGAAAATTCCCACTCTCTAAGTTCCAAAGTACAACCTTTAATCACCTCATTGCTTTAACTAACTTTCCATTTGCCAATTCTATAGAATACGGGACGTCTAGCTTACTTGAAACTAGGCCAAGTGTATTCTTAAATTCTATCAAACAGAATGGATGTAGAGTGTTGGTTAATAGGGAACGTACCCGTAACCACATTGGGATCCTGGCGTGCTTCACGATCTCTGATCGTGAAGTCTCTTCCTCGCTTGGTTCTTCTTGGGGCAATCTTTTCTAAAGTGCCCCACGTCACCACAATTGAAGCAACCTGGAAATCTACCATTGTTGTTTCCGCCTTGGTTGTAGCTATTGTTTCCTCCTTGGTTGGGATATCTTGCCCAACAGGCATCCTTGCTGTGTCCCTCTTTTCCACATCTGTCACACTTAGGTCTCAGGCATCGACCTTCATGGTGAAACTTGCATTCGTCACATCTCGGCTTAGTCCCCAAATAAACCTTACCACTGGCCTTATCGGTGGCTCCATAAGCTTTCATGCCACGAGGCGGGTTTGCTTCCCTTCTTTTGTTTGCATTTGAGTGGTCATGAATTACTTGATTGCCTTTCTTCAGGTTTGAAAACTTTCTTTTGTTGTCGCCCGAAGACTCCACGTGAGTCTCTTTCTTGTTTGTCTCAGATTTCGAAAACTTTCCCATACGAAGAGCTTCTTTAGTAAGTGTAACGCTCAAATCGATAGCCTCTGCGATGGTTCGAGGCTTTGCGGCAGTAACCATGCTCAGGATTTGAGGCGCAAGTCCCCAAATAAACCGATCGATTCTCTTGAATTCCGGCTCGACAAGATAGGGAACGACCATTGATAAATCATGAAAACGCTGAATATACTCGGCAACCCTTGGTCCATCCATCTTCAGATTCCAGAATTCGGTTTCAAGTTTCTGGATTTCAGCTCTTGAACAGTATTTCTTGCGCATTAATTCCTTAAGCTCATCCCAACTGAGCGCATATGCAGCAGTTTCGCCAAGAGTTTGAACTTGGAGGTTCCACCAGAAGAGTGCACCATCCAAAAACAACCCAGAATATAAGTGACTCTCTGTTTAGGTGCACATTTGCTCATTCTTAGAACGGAATCGGTCTTTTCAACCCAACGAACAAAAGCGACGGCACCTCCCATGCCATCAAAGTTTAGGGGTTTGCAATCCAGGAATTGCTTATAAGTACAGCCAGTTGGAGGGTTATTTCCGGAAGTGCCACCGCTGTGTCCGGAGCGGTTGGCCTCGTGCTGTGCAATTGCCTGTGATATGCGCTCCTGAAGCTCGGCTTCTGTCCTTGGTAACGTGTTAGTGTTAATGTCACGTCGGGGTGGCATTTTCTCCCTAAAAAAAGTATCGGGTAGGTTAGACAACATTCACCAAATAATTGCCTATGAAGTATATATGTATATATACATATACAACGTGAATAATCATCACAACAAGCAAACATGTAATCACATAAATATCACATGCACATATAATCGACAATGTATAAATAAGAAAACAACCACCGAGCTTCCGTATAATTTTGACAACTTGATACATTGTTTTTTTAGAAAAAAAAACAAAATGGACTCGAGGTTATATCACCTTGGTCATACAAGTTTCATAATACAAAAGTAGTGACTATTTTCCTTCTACATTGGTCTTCTTGGGTCTTTAGTTTACAAAACGGGCATACTTCCCAAAAGGTGAGGGGGGGGGGGGGGTTGTGCATTACTACCACATATAGGGGTGATAGCGAAAACGCAGAGATATGGTCGTGAGGGTACGTGACTTCTTCCTCGGAACCGAATTGTGCCTTGTGGCAACCGTAGAGCGGTTTTCAAAGGCACGAATGCACTACTCAAACGATGGGGTGCTACGGGATAGAGAGTGTAGAGTTACTGGTAGGGGTGTTGGTGGTGGCGATATAGTTAATGGGTGATAGGGTGCATGTGAGGTGAAGGATGAGGAGAATCTTTTCTAAGTGTTAGCCATTTTCACCTGCTTAAATATTGGGTCCCAAACGACTCGTACTACGGGTAGGAGTGTTAGGCATGAAGTAGGCAAAGACAGACTTCCTACTTTATAGAGTGTTATAGTAACTATTTCGGTTAGTGTTCTACTAGATGGAGATTTGGAACAACTTAGGGATTTCAAATAGATAGTGATCATTTGCTTGACCCGCAGAGCCCACCTGGATTTCCATGCACTACAAGTTGTTATTACGTGGGCCCCCATAATAATAAATTGTCTTGCATGGTTACCCTAATTTTTCTCTCGTTCAAAGCAACCGATCAGTCAGAGAAGGGACACTACTGTCTTCATACCTTCAACACGGAAAGGACCTTTATAATGGTCCACGCGCCAACGTCCGTTATCGTTACGCGCGAAATAGCACAATGCTTAGACGAAGTAGGAATAAAGAGAATTCATAACAATAGTAACTGGAGGGGCACCTTCAAGATGAGTACTTCATCTTCCTTGTCTGGGCAAGAGTGTCGTCAATCATGATTCGTAAAAACCACAGGGACCTCGCCCAACAAATAGAGTTGTTGTCCAGGGTTGCCTCCTCCGCCTCATCGTCGTCGCTACCGAAGTCAGGCATCTCCGCATTCAAGGGAAGAACAACCATCTTGGACTACATCAAGCTTTAGGTCGCACGTAGTAATTACATCCGCCATAAGCTCCGCAATAGATGCGAGGTAGATATTCTCACCGCGTGAGTCAAGAACAACAATAGAATTTGAAGTCGAAGGTATTTCATTTTAGGCAAAATATTCCATACAACATGCATATATATATATATATATCAATAAGTAATATCATTACTTATTATATATATAACTAAACATAGCATATCAAATATAATCACATTGATTTGCACAAATCAATCTAGTTCGGCAAGTCTACCCCATATAGACTATGCCCCAATTAATGTCCTCGCATTGTTTTCTTGAAAAGAGTTTTATGAACGGGTCTTGGTGCTTTTGTATATGCAATGAAAAACATTTTACAAAGACAAAATGTTTTCGTGAGAGGATCCTAGTGATTGTAGACTAGACTCGAGAAGGAATCCTAGTTCACTACAATCGGAGCTCTGATACCAATCTGTCACACCCGTTAATTTGCGGAAGCGTGTAGTGTGAACTTGATTAGTTTTCATTGCATACGATGTAAGTAAACAACTACATGATTAAAAAAATCCAATGTTCATCCATTGACATTATAAAATATTACACATCATAAGTTGTTTAGGATACAAACCAACATGAGTTTTAAGTTTACAAAAGGACTAGTTTGACATAAGATTAAAACATAAGGCTTTGCATCCTATATCTCATTGAAGATGAGATATATGGACCAAACCCTCCAAAAGGGATGACATCGATAACTTGTCATCCAAAAGCTTCATAGTAAACACCAGCACCAAAGTCCCATTAGTTTCCTGAAATACATGTAAATTTGAAAACATCAACAAAAGTTGAGCGAGTTCATGTGTTTTGAGTGAGCTCCAATTAAACCTTTAAACATGTGAGAGATCTTTTATAATAAACAGGTATGTATAGCGTCTATGAACAGATCATTAATGTTTTGCAAGGACATTAATATGTGAAGACATAGGGAGTACCCAACCCGAGTGGGCTATTATTAGTGTCGAATCCCCTCGACTGTGTCGAATCACCTTGACTGTGTCAAATCACCTTGACTGTGTCAAATCTCCTTGACTGTGTCAAATCCCCTTGACCGTCGTCGAATCATCTCGACTGGGACACAAAAGCACTCTAAGTAGTCACAAATGGACCATGAGTGGGGCTCGGCCGTACCCGTTAGATCTAACCTTTGTCCATGTTTCTTATGAGAGTTATTGGCATTTCAGTTTCAGTCTATGCTCACATGATCTAATAGTTCATTTCATAGCCAAATCATACCATTGAAACATATGTAACATGTATTTCACCCCCGAGAGTTATAAATCCGAAAACAGTTAAGAGAAAAGGGGGACATGAACTCACAGCTTTGCGCTCCTGAGAGAGATATATATTCTAGCAACGTGTTCCGTAAACGCGAGTCAACCTACAAGGGTTCTAACTCATTAGACACGTCGGTCTTTCCTAGACCTTATACTCGTTGTTCATCTTGAACGTTTGTTATTCTCATTTTGTTTTTGGAACACTTGTGTAATTTAATAATATGTTGGCATTTGTTTCTGGTATACTTTGATTTGAGACTTTATATTTGTTACACAAATATAAGTGTATATCTTTAATTGATATGTATGCATATACCGTATTTATACGTGTCGTATACCGTATTTAATACGTGTGGTATACCGTATTTATACGTGTGGTATACCGTATTTATACGTATGGTATACCGTATTTTAATGTCTTATTACAATATATATTTATAAAAATATATATGTATTTTACATTGGGCCTAGCCCACCTTTTATGATATTTAGGCCTTTATAGGTGTTTATCAAAATGGGCCATTGCCCATGTATTTAAGATATTGGGCCTAGCCCAATCTTTATGTTATGTAAGTGGGCTTTAGCCCCATTTTTTGTATAAATGGACCTTCATTAGCCCATTATATGCCCAAATATTTTTATTCTTTTATAAGTGTATTTTATACGTATTATTATACATGTGTCCTCACATGTATATGTATACTTAGTAATATATACTTTATACTTTCCGGACTTTTATAAGTGTTAAAATATGTAGGTATACTTTTCTTTTCTAAAAATATGCATTATTTTTAGAGTTCCATCGTAGAGTCGAAAATTCATATCCTCGTGTCGAAAGTGTCCATGTGTCGTCCGCAATGAGTGCACGCTTCGTGCCGATACGTGGAGGTGTTCGATGTCGGTGGCGGCGCGTTTCATTTGGTGGAGCGTTTATTATATTTATTTTGCGTCGGTTCAAATATATATAGTCTTGTTAATATTATGGTTAAAATTCGATTTGTTCGGTGTCCGTTCGTCCGCGTTTCGTTGTCCGTTTATTTGTTTTAACCACAATATATATGGAGTCTCATGTGTATATGTTTGGTGTATTTTCCAAGTGTAGTGTATTTTTATATTTGGTATGTATTGTTCCTACCACTACTACATACAAATAATATACACACATTATGTGCCAATCTATGGTTTTTAAAAGATATATAGATATATATATATATATATGTATATAATTTTTACAAAAATTATATTTATTGTTATACATTTAACTTTTCACCCCCCTTTACTTATTAAAAATACTATCAAGTATTTAAGTAAACTCTTGTATGGTAAATGCTTAACCATTGTCATTAGGGTTTCTATAATCACGATTAGGGTCATTAATCACAATTAGGTTTACTAATCACGATTAACCATGTTAATCACCCCGTTAATCTCATTTTAATCGCGATTAACATTTTAGAAAATTTCGCCATAGTTTCCCCTAAACTATGGCGTTTTCCCACATTTTTTTTAAAACGCGTTTTTAAGCATGTTAAGCACCCTTAATCATGACCCATCCAAAACAAGTTTCATTACCAACTTTGCATGCATATATCACCAATAAACACCTTCATTTTCCATGAACCTTATAAATATATTCTTAACAAAAACCTCTAAAAATCACATAACTTTTTATATATTTTAACAAAATCATTAAAACTAACAATATTTCTCATGATCTTTAACTAGTTCACTCATTTAAATAAACTTGTTTAGGCTACTTTTTAAGATCATCATAATATAATTCATGATTTAATCTCTATAAAAGCCACATATATGTTGTATCTCATTTTTAGATCGTAGTAAAGTTCATGGATCATGAGGTTGATGATCTTGTTTAGATTTAAACATTACAATTACAATGTTTAAATCATCATTTTTAATCTTTATCATACAAGATCATCATACTAATCACCCTACTTTAACAATAACATCAAGATTATCTAAGCTAACTAACACTAAACAACTTCATCAACACATAATATAACATTTTTAGTATACTTTTAAGTTGTGTTTAGGGTTTTAATCTTTGATTTTTTTTTTGTTCAAGATGATCAACATATATAATACTAAACTATAATTTATAATGAACTTGAAATGAGCGGAATAAGTTCTTACAATTTTGCAAGTGTCTTAAGATGATGTTTAAGAAGAGGTTTAGCTCCAAAGATAGTCCTAAAAACTCTCCAAGCTTGCACCTTCTTTGAGTGGTCTTGAAAGGAGACTTTAGGGATTAAAATGGCTTGTTTAATGGGTGAAAAGGATGGGTTTATGGGGGTGTTGGCTGCCGAGAATAGAGAAGAGGAGGAGGGTGATGTTTGGTGTTTTGATAAGTTGGTAAATGATAAGAAATGGTAGTAAGTTTAGGTTATATGATTGCATGTCCATGCCATCCTCCATATCTTCCTACCATGCCTTGAACCCTCAATTTTTCAACAAGAAAACAAGTGGGTGGGGCCACTTGTTGACCGTAAATGGCTAGGGGGTGGTTAAGTTTATCCCCTTTTTTTTAACATTTAGACATGTGATTCATATACATAACAATATTTTGGTTATTAAGTGTGTTCTAGCATCATTAATATGTTAGTTTAAGGGAGTAAATAAAGTCTAACTAGTCCACTAGTTTAGTGGATATAGGTTTTGGATGGTAAAAACACCACTAGTTCGCTCGTTGGTTCGATCTCGGGTGAAATATAAAAGACGCTATATAATACTGGGAGCTATGGTTTTAATTTACCATCAATGCTATAGCGTTTATTCAAGGCGTTGGTGACGCCAAAACATGGCTAACTAGTTCACTAGATTGTTGGTTTAGGCTTTAGAGTGGTAAAAATACCATTAACTAGTTTGTCGGCGCGAAATCGGACAAGTTATGAGTGTACCGTCGTAGTACCGGAAGCTTGTGTTTCGAATCTTCCGTTGAGATCCATAAGCCCATTTAAGGTGTATACATTTATTATAAGTCTTACGGACACTGAAATGATAGATTTTAGTGTCGTGGACGCTTTATTTTGGTTATATTTTGCGCAGAACAGACAAAGTGCATTCATACGCGTTTACCAGAAAGTTGAAGTGTTTTAGTGATTTAATGCCCCTAATTAGGGATTTTTATTTGTATTTCATCTACCAAGTGCGTCCATGCCCTTCGTCGCCCGTTCCGACAGTTTTCAGAACTTGCTGGCATGAATAGTGTGCTCAGGGGAATAGTGTTTTCAGCATTTTGCCAACATATTAGGACATAGTTTTGCGGTTTTCTCGCGACATGGCGATTATGTTAATATTGTTTGCATTTTTAACCATGTCCTATGATTGCTAGATCATATACGACCTAATCATGCAGTAATTAAATCGTAATGAGAGAAATTAAACGTTAATTAAGTGTTTAAGTTGTACGGAATTACCATTATTTTTGCCAGTTGTCACATTGTTTGTTCGATTTCTCAATCAGAGTTTTATCCGATTGAAATATTCGGTAGAACCATCGAAATAATTTGATCTGAGAGTGATTACACGCCTCTCTAATCGTCTGGTTTTATAAAATTCCCCAACATAAGAACCCATCCATTGATCCATGTTTACGACCTTATTGAAAAGTTTAATTTTGGAATGAATTCCATAATTGTGGATGGAAATATTATATAAAAGAATAAGTTACACATAGGTGATACAAGAATAGATAAAATACACCTAGGTACATCAAGAATATCAAAATTATATATTAGGTATACTAACATCCCCCCTCAAGCAAAAGGGTGGTGGTCCAAGACGTAGTTGTGAGCAGAATTACTCAAATTGGGATCGATTGAGACCTTTAGTGAATATATCAGCAACCTGAAGCTTGGTCGGAACAAACCTAGTGCGAAGCTTTCCAGACGTGACAAGTTTCCGGATGAAGTGATAATCTAAATCAATATGTTTAGCGCTCTTGTGAGCAACGAGATTCCGAGTCTGAACAAAGCACTTTGATTATCACAAAGTAGTGTTGGTGAACCAGGAGGTAGAGCATGAAGCTAACGTAGCAAGTGAGTTAACTAGATAATTTCTGCAGCAGCACTCGCCATGACACGATACTCTGACTCACAACTGGAACGAGAAACAGTTAGTTGTTTCTTAGCACTCCAGGATACCATGTTTCGACCAAGAAAGATAGAATATCCGTAAGTAGACCGCCGTGTCTCCAAATAGCAAGCCCAATCTGCATCCGAGTATCCCAGAATGGATGTAAAGGAAGGTTTGGTGAAAGAGAGACCCATGGCAAGTGTGCCTTTAACATAACGAAGAACTCGTTTAACATGTTGAAAGTGCACTTTAGTAGTATGTTGTAAGAACTGGCTAACTTGGTTCACGGCATATGAAATGTCAGGACGACTGATGGTTAAGTCATGAAAAGGTTTATTTTGGAACGAATTCGACAATTGTGGATGGAGATATTATATAAAAGAATAAGTTACACATAGGTGATACAAGAATAGATTAAATACAACTAGGTACATCAAGAATATCAAAATTATACATTAGGTATACTAACACTTATAATCAGTATGAATCTACAGTTGTGTGTCCCATCAAGTTTTTTAGCGTTTTGTCCATATATTTATGTTTTATGACTAATTAATGTGTTAAATTAGTACCAAAAACAATATTGTTACAGTAATGAAAATTGTCAAGAAAGGTAACTAAAGATCCCAAATTTGATGAGTAACAAGAAATTATCTCTGGTCAAAATAATTTAGTTATGAGTTTGCAACGTGACACGTTTGGCTCCATATATTTGTCAAAAACTGAAATTTCACCTGTGTGGAACTTTCATAAATCAGTGAAGGGATTGAAGTGGTTATATGCCTTAAAAATTCACTCTTTGGTGAACTTTGATTGACCCATTCTATCCGTTTGACCCTCTAGATTTTCAATTTTAACCACCTAAGATAAATAGGAATCATGATAAAAAAAATTGACCCATTCATAAGTAAATATATCCAGTTCGACTCGTGCAGTAAAGAACCAAAGATATATGCATAACTCACGCTCACCTTAGATACCGAACAAATGAAACCACCTGGCTTTTTGAGTAAGGAATGTGAAGCATAGAAGACTTTTACTTTTGTGAGGAACTTTGTGGGATGTTATATTATGTCGTACTGCATACCTAGACTTTTTGAGTAAGGAATTATTGGATGTACCACGGATATAGTGTTTGTGGGTCATTCAAAGTATTTAAAGGTATTACGATTTTTAATCCTAGTGCAATCTAGTGGCCATGACCTTGCGGTCTAATGACATTACTATTTGCACCCCATAAATATGGTGTTAGTTCAAATCCCTTTTTTTTTTTGTTATTATTATTATTATTATTATTATTATTATTATTATTATTATTATTTTTATTTTGGAAAGGGGAACAGACCCAAAATTAGAAAAGGAAAAATGAATGCAGGCAAAAGGCACTAACTAGGTAGGGGAAGGGGACAAAGTTAGCCCAAAGAATTAATCTATCATCCAAATCTAACAATTGGGCCACAAGCCAGATATGGTTAAGAACTAAAAAAGGCCGGCCCACAAATATACAAAGGTCTATGCGCCCTAATCCTACATCTATCACCAATGGGCCACACATTGAGATAGTTACCGTATAAATAACTGAGCCCAATATAAAATTGAAACAGGTAATGCGTCTTCAGTCTTCCCAAATGCAAGCCCAATAACAAATACAAGTGATTTAGTACTAAAAAATTTTAAATAAAAAATAACAAATCTACCATGATATGGTTGTAATCAGTAGGGGTGTGAATTTCTGACATGACCCGAAAACACGACATGAACCTAACACGGAATTTGCGGGTTTAGGTTTAGTCTAAACGGGTTCGGGTCAGTTTCAGGTTGTACCCGCGAACCCGTTTAGCTTAACGGGTCGAGTTCGGGTCAACCTGGCTGTTTAACCCATTCACATTATATTTTATGTTTTACGTTATGTTTTATGTCATAAATTAATTTTGTTGTATTTTATGCATAATTAATTTAACTTAAAAAGAGAGATTGATATAAAGTTTTATAATTAAAATGTAATTGTATTATACGCATTTGTGTTTTTTTAGTAAAATTTCAATGTAAGTAAATTAATTTGCAAAAAAAACTAAAAGTTTGAAATTTCGGGTTAAACGGGTCGTGTTCGGGTTAACCCGCTAATATTCGGGTCCTGTTCGGGTTCATATGTTTAACAAGATTTTCAGCTTCGGGTCAAGTTCGGGTTCATATAAAATTTTCGGGTTGGGGTTGGACCCGTCAACCCGCGAACCCGACCTGTTTAGCACCCCTAGTAATCAGTGGTGCTAATATTAGCAGGTTGACCCGAACACGACCCGAAAATTTTAGACAAATCCGAACCCGAAGATCTTGCCATACATACATATGAACCCGAACACGACCCGAGTATTAGCAGGTTGACCCGAACACGACCTGTTCAATCCGAATTTTCAAAATTTTAATTTTTTTTTTCTCAAGTTAATATTACTACAAAAAAAAAATTGTATATAATACAACTGCATTTTAGTTATAAAACTTTATGTCAATATCACTTTTCAAGTTATAATTATGTATAATATATACACCCCAAATTTATTTTTGATATAATGATATTGTAAAAAATAAAATGTAATATAAATTGATTAAACGGGTTAACCCGTCAATCCGACCTAGTTGACCTGAACTCGACCTATTTAACTAAACGGGTTCAACCTGGACTGACCGAACCCGTTTAAATTAAACTTAAATTCGCGAATTTCATGTTAGGTTTGTAACGTATTTTCAAGTCGTATCAAAAATTCAAATTAGTTATGAACCTAGAATCAATGTAAAAATAAACAATAAACACCCCAAATGTAAATTAGAAGGACCATATCAGTACATACGTCATGGACAGGGGACCAGTGTATAAATTTCTTAATCAAAGTCGTCTATAAATACAACAGAAAATTAGGGTTTACAAACACAAACAAACAGGCTCTCGAATAACGTCGCCGTTTCTCTTATCGCAAAATTAGGGGTTACAACGGTACAAAGCTTTCGGTTCATAGATTTAATTTATTGTTTTGATGTTGTGTCCATTTCATTTGCTGTTTTTAAAATCTGAAACTTGTTGAATGGAGTTTGGGAAATGATGCTAAAAAATATCGATTAATACCATAGGCACATTATTATGTGCTTTGCTGATCAAAATATTATTTGCACGTCAGTCTGATCCCAAACTCCAGTGTTTCTTGATCTCATAAGAATTTTTGGTTTTTCAGTTTAGTTTGTTAAGCTTTTTGCAGTTTGTTTTTTTTTTTTTCTGGTTTTGATGGTCCAGTGAGATACCGTTTATAATACAGGTAGTGCTTGTTTCATATGTTAAATACTGGAATGTAGATTTTATTTTTTATTTTGATTTTGACAAAAACAGATTTTATTTAGTTTGCTGAAATAAATACCATCTAAATTTCAAATCAAATTTTATTTCCTCTGCACATTGTATTACATTCTAGTTATTTTTTAGAACATCGACCTTCGTGTATTAGGACATCGCACTATTAAAATTGGAGAGTGCTGTTGCTCTACTCTGACTATGTTGGCTTAACAGCCGTTTGCTGTTTTTTAAATTTAAAATTATTGGATGGAGTTTGGGAAATGATGCTAAAAGATATCGATTTATATCATAGGCGCGTTATTATGTGCTTTGCTGATCAAAATATTATTTGCACGTCAGTCTGATTCCAAACTCCAGTGTTTCCACTTCTCAAAATCGTGAACCTTTATCAATTTGATTCTTTAGGTTTTTTGGAGTTTATATATTTTTTCGGTTTTGATGGTCTATCAACAAACCGTTTGTAATCTAAACATGTTTGCTTAGAGTTGTTTGTGGTTCTGTTTAGCTAGTATAAATATATATGTTCCTTTCTACCTAAAATAAAATAATAAAAAATACTAGTAAATGTTTCAACTTTGTGAGGAATTAAGGTTTGAACAACCGGATCAACAAGTAATTGTAGTTGCATTGACAAGAAACAAACTATAAGTGGTGGATCAAATTAGAGAGACTTGTTGCCTTATTCCAGCCAAGAAACAAACAGCAGTTGATTTTTTTTTGAAACAATTACTTTCTTATATTAGGCTATTGCTCTTCTCAAATTAGAGAGCCTTGTTGGCTGTTGCTTTATTCCAGCCAGAATATGTTATCTTAACTGAGCCCATGTTGACTTTAGAGTTTGGCTTGGGCGCCCCCTGGAAACACTCTCTGCATAACACATTGTGGAATGAAAACTCGGATGGTCTCAGGATAGGAGGCTAAACTTTATCTGTCATTGTCTAATCCACGAAAATGACACAAGTGAGGATTGAACTCAAGTCTTCTACCACTAAGCCAAAAGTGGTGGATCAAATGTGGCTAAACAGCCGGTTGTGTCAGAACCGAAAAAACTTTTAATTAGACTATCTCCAATGCTAAAGGCGTTTTTAGGCGTCCTTACCTGCCTACTCAGCTGCCACATCATATCCTTAAAAATCCATAAAAATCCTTACAAATCCTTAAAAACCTCAATTTCTACTCCAACCATACAAATATCCAAACATATCCTTACATTTTCCACATCATCACTCATTTTTCTTTAAATTTAATTACTCCAATTATTAAAATGTATCTAAATAATAAGTAAATAAGTACTATCTAATTCATAAGTCAACTAGATTTTAAAAAATATGAATACATAAAAACTGCTTATGCAACGATTTTTTTATTAATTGGATTGTTCAAAATTTAAATTAATCCTAAAGCTTATGTAATCTACTTCAATTAAAAAGGTTAATACAAGTCTTATTGTTAAATAGAAACCTTCTCTGCTTCTTTACTTTTTTATCTTCTTCTCTGAAACCCTACTCATTTCTCACCCTTCATTTCTTATCAATATTTTCCTATTTACTTTCTTCCTTTTCACTCCAATTTCATTTTTTTGCTATTCATCTTCTACAATCTCTCTTTTCTGCAACCAGGTCTATATGTAAGATAACTCAATGGCGGTTCAACCACTAAAAACTCATTTTCTCCATTAAAGCTCAATTGAAGCTTTCCATGTAATCACAGGTGCCTTATAATATTTGCAAAGGTGTCTTATTAAACAAATTGGAAATCACCATTGAAAAAAAAAGAAAGAAAATGGCTCAATAACCGAGACAAATCAGGCCCTTAACTTTGGACGCCTCCCCTTCGGACATCATCGGGCGTCTGGCTCCAATGCAACTCCTAATTTCGGACGGCTCCGACGTGGCTTGGACGGCATGATTTCGGATGCGTTGGAGATAGTCTTAAATTGGGTGTGGGTCAAGGTGGCTTTTAAAACACTTATTCTCCAATCAACATACGCTGACTGGAAATCACATTTGTAGAGTTGAAGCTGCACTTAATTCAACTAAGCTATGAAGACTATAACTGATGTAAATCCAACAAAGCTATGAAGCCTGGAGAAGAAGATTTTTAAATCAGAGTGATGGTTAAGTATTATATTAGAGGTTATAATTACACATTAAAAATGTTACTTCCACTAAAACTATATGTTTTAATTCGTTTAAGTTAAGCAATGAGTATTAATTAAAAATGTTACTTCCACTAAAACTATATGTTACTTCCTTTAATATTATTTTAAGAAAACTAATAGCAAGCTATACATGTAAATAGTGTGTATTCGTTCATTGTACCCTACCCGAAAACCCTTGAAAATCTGGGTGTTCCCAACCTAATTCCCTACCCAACCCTGGGTGACGGGTATTTACCGGGTTCACACCCTATGATTTAAAACTGGGTGTACCCGACCCTACCCCCGATCAAAACCTGAAAAAGAATCCCATAAGTAAAACTGAAACAATCTGATCACTTTCTCTCTAAAACCTGAATCCATACGCAATCCCTATGATTTAAAACCGGGTCCAACTTGGGTGTACCCGACCCTACCCCCGATCAAAATCCAAAAAAAGAATTCCATAACTAAAATCGAAACAATCTGATCACTTTCTCTCTAAAGTCGGATCCATACGCAATCCGGGTATTGCAATACTTGGTTTTTGACTTTGTGGACCATAGTCGGAACTCGGTATGAAAAAAACCCAAAATGCCCACCTCAAATTGCACGGTAAGCCCAATAAGCTACAAACACAACAAATATGTATTAATCATACATTTTTTTTAATGGAAATGGTTATCCAGCCCTAAATTACACCAAATTATTTTTAATCTTACACCTTGCTTGGGATTGAACCTAAGACCTCCCACTAAGAGGTAAAAACCTCTACCAAGTGAGCTAACCCCAAATTGGCATTAATTATACAACATTAAAAACAAGAGAAATGTGAAGTATGAACAGAGCTAATAATATACACTATAACCCCTGAGGTATATTATAAATGTTAATGTCAATCTTTTTAGTTTTTCTTCTTTGAAAGATAAGGTTCTTACGAAACACTATTTCATTCCATCCGATGTGAGACGAGTTAAGATGATTAAAAAAAAGTAATATCAAGGTGATATATAAACTCGATTTCATGAGGATAAAAATTTTAACGTGTGCGTTATAAGATTAAATGTCACGTTTACAAGAAAACGAATATAGTTTAACGTGTGCGTTATAAGATTAAAGTAATAATGATAATAATTTAATACAAAACAGTGATATATTGTCAATGTATGGCTGTATGCATGAGCTTGGCTCAAAGAGAAATTGAAGTTAAAAAAAAAAACAATTATTTGATAGCTTGACCAATTAGTTTCAATGTAAGCTTGAGTGTGGCTTGAAGCCTTGTATGAAACTCAAGCTAGTGAAAGCCAATATCATAGTGTAAACAAATTATCATAGTGTAAACAAATTATAAAACGAGGGGGTAATATGGAAATAGATCTAAGTATAAGGGTACAAAGACCCATGGCATTATAGCCTAGTGGTATCTTGGTGGTGGGATAAGGATTATGACCATTAGGTCATGGGTTCGATTCCCACAAAGGGGGTTTTTCCATATTTATTGGGTTTCCTTCTGAATTGGTGTATAGACATTATTGCCTAGTGGAGATGGATATGATCGGGTGGTTCTGCTGGTGGCACGATGATACTCCAATGGTCCGTCAGTGATCCAAATTTGCCGTTCAAAAAAAAAAGGACAGTTAAGTAAGGAGTCATTATCTATGTTTTATTCAAACAAACCGCGCTAAAGCGGTTCAACCTAGGAGGCGAGTTATACACCACACAAAATCATGCGAGTATACCACAGTAGTATATTCAATGTTTTTTTGGACCATTTTTTGAGTTTAATAATTAATGGGTAAAGAAATTTAAGATATTTTTTTAAAGTCCAACAAAGTCCGACCTCCCGGCATATTCATAGGCAAAAGATCATCCTCGCCTGAAATCACAGATAACGCTGGTAAAATCTCTGACTCACGCATGACATTTGGATATCACTAAAAACACTTCTCTTCGGTAAAGAAATTTAGATATTAATTGTGACGTTTGAATAAGAATTTAAAAAAAAAAATATTATAGCTAAGCAAATCTAACTATGTTGTCTCTGTTTTGCCAAATGATGGTCCGCTTTTAAAATTATTTTGTATGTAAAGTTAAAACATGCATTTAAATTTTTTTATTACCTTTTTAACTAACTTGTGTACATTTGATTGTAATTTAACTCAACCTACTTGACTCGTATTAATCCTCAAATCAGATTCGAGTTAAATGTAGTTACTTTGAATAATTTTCATCCTTTATTCTCTTAGTTATTAGCATCTTTCATATAACACTTTAATTAGTGTTAACTTTTCATTTGATACTCGTACAAAATCATCAGAACAAAATATTACCGAGCCAATATGGTTCAAACCTGCGCAAATGTGATAATTTAGAATAATTGGTATAATAGTGTAGAACAAACATTTGCAGTTCAAAAAAATAAAAGTTACCAAGCCATGACCTGACTCACGTTGAATACGAGTTTGTTTTTAGATTGGATAAAGTTTACGACCCAAACCAACCCACTCGAATTTGAGTTTATGCTATAGCTCAACCCAATTTACTAGTTAAAATCTATACATATAATAAAGTAAACCTATTAAAGACACGTGTCATTCTCTGGGGTGATTTCCATAGAGTTTTCCCGCCTAAAAAATGTATTTTTCTATTTATCTCTACTTATTTTTTTTTAAATTCAGATAACTATCAATTAAAATTTACATATGTAATTTAAAATTATATTCTACATGCTAAAAGATAATTAAAGGAATTGGACAGTATCTTTACTAATTAATTTGCTTAAAGATAACTATCAATTAAAATTTGGATAAGCAATTTAAAATTATATTCTACGTGCTAGAAAATATAATTTCTTTTATTCATATTGAATTGGCTAATCTTTACAAATTAATTTGCTTAAAAATACGTGTAATAATCTCAATGTTTAACAAATGGTTTAGGGACAAATCATTTTTCTTAATTTAGTTGAATTTAATTATTGTATTGGTTTTTAGAAAAATACAACTTATTACAAGTGTTTTTATATCATCCCTGTGGTTTGTTCATTTCTGCCATTTCAGTCCAATTTTCAAATTTGCGCCAGTTCCGTCCCCGTGGTTTGTTCATTTCTGCCACTTCAGTCCAAAAACATAACGCCTTGTGCCAGTTCTGTCCTCAACGTTTTTAATGGGCGCTATCTTTTGGACTGAAATGGCATGTTTCTAGAACATCGGGGAGGAAAATGACGCATTTTTGAAAATTGGACTGAAATGACAGAAATGAACAAACCACAGGGATGAAAATGACAGATAACTCTTTATATTTTTATTTCCAATTAAATTTGAGATATTAAATTGATAAAACAATTTCTGTTTAGCATAAACATATTTTCTTTATAATATGATGACATCTTTTCATTTTCATTCAAAAAACAAAAGTTAACTATTTCTTGCATGTTGTACCCTCGACAATGGTTATACCAACGCTACCGAAAGGCCAAAATTTTAAAAGTTGTTGGATTATCATAGATCCAATATGATACTTAAAACAACAATTCTAGCAAGATATTATCATCATCAAATTTGTCAAAATCTATTACGTATGATCTAAAAAATATAACATCAACAGCAACATTTACCAAGTAAACAATATTTACAAATTTATGAATTATTTGTATATTTTTGTAATACATTCATATTCTGACCGAGTTAGTGTCTTAATTCTAATGCATTTTATGTCTCTTGGTTATTTAAATTTATGTGTAATCTTGGTTACTTACGGCTTTAAAGTTTATACAAGTTTTATTTATTATACCCGTGTGTCACACGGGAAATAACCTAGTTGATTTTTTATATAACTCATTCACACTGAAATATAATATTATATATAAAAAAAGTATGTATTGTCTAAAAGTTATTCTTAAGAACTAAAGTACTATAAAAATATCTAAAAACATGTAAAACTTGATGCTACAATACTAATCATTTTTATGTTTAAAAAAACAATATTCAGAATTTCAAAACAATTTTTTTTAAATATTTAAAACGAGTAAATCCAAAATTCTCGGCTATAAATAGCAGACCACTTCATTGGAATGTGTCATATCATCATAAGAAGCAATAGATACTTCTACTATATGTATTATGTAGTACCACTCTTCTGAAGCATAAACCACATATCTTCAAATCCATTCAAGCCCAAAAAATCAACATAAAAATCAAATATCATCTGTTCATCTTCATCAGGAAAAAAAGGTATGTTATAGCATCAAAATTATACTTGATCATAATAATTAATAAAGAAACTGTTAGTTAATAGTTAGTTAATAAAGAGATGAAGATGCATGTTTGAAGATGTTTAACTAACTTCTGTTAGTTACCAGAATTTTGGTTCTTATTAATTAATTTATTCTTCTTGTTAAATTGCTTATTTCCTCTGTTTTTGTGCTATTTAGTTAATATGGTTAATTTTGTTATTAATGATTTAATTATCCTGGAATATAAATTTGGTAATTTTGGTTTTGTGAAAACATGATCCTGGATTTATTAAAGTGATTTTTTAATAATAGTTTTGATTGTTTGTTGATGAAATAAATACTTTGCATCAGCGGGGCGGATCCAGCCCACATTTGTGGATTCCCAGAAACCCAGTGCGTTTGAAAAAAAGGGAAAAAAATAGTGAGAACTTTGTAGAATTTAGAAAAAAATAGTGAGAATTAAAGAGACTTTACCAAAAGGAAGCCATTAGAATAAAATCATGCATCCGCCACGAGCAGCATCTATTTGTCGGTTCAATACTAAATATATTCATCACTTATTTATGATTGTTGTTATGTTAAACAGCAGAATTCAGATGAATCCGAACGGTTACAGTTACTCGTTTCAGACGCCTGAAATTGGTAACTATTCGTCTCCAACCGCCAGCTTTTCCTCAAATGGCAGCTCAATGTCACAACAAGATATGCATCATGATGATCTTGAGTACCGATTGAGAGAACTCGAAAAGGTTATGATGGAAACCGATCATGGTTATATGGAATCCTTTGATGTTTGTTCTTCAAGGGGTGTTGTTAGTCGAACAGCTTCACGCGCTGCAGCAGGTAGAACAATAGCAGATATTGTATCTAGAAGAGACTTTAAAGAGTTACTTATTGCTTGTGCTAAATCAGTAGCGGAAAACGATACAATAACCGCCAACTGGCTGATGTCAGAGTTACGCCCGATGGTGTCAGTATCTGGCGAGCCAGCTCACCGTTTAGGTGCTTACATGTTAGAAGGACTTGTAGCGAGATTATCTTCTTCGGGTAGCTCCATATACAACGCGCTAAAATGCAAACAACCAAGCGGGAATGAACTGTTTTTGTATATGTGTTTACTCTACGAAGCGTGTCCTTATTTCAAATTCGGATATTTATCAGCAAATGGAGCGATTGCAGAAGCCACGAAGAACGAAAGTAGGATTCATATAATCGATTTTCAAATCGCGCAAGGTAGTCAATGGGTTACTTTAATCCAAGCTCTTGCTTCTCGGCCCGGTGGGCCCCCTAGCCTTCGTATCACGGGTGTGGATGATTTCACTAGTGCATACGCGAGAGGTGGAGAAGTCAACATTGTTGGTCAACGGCTCACAAAGTTAGCGCAATCTTGTAATATCCCGTTTGAGTTTCATGGAGTATCGGTTTCTGGTTCCGAAATTGAAACCAAACATCTTGGTTGTCGTCCTGGTGAATCATTAGCGGTTAATTTTGCGTTTATGCTTCATCATATGCCGGACGAGAGTGTAAATCCTCAAAATCATAGAGATAGGCTTTTACGACTCGTGAAAAGTTTATCTCCAAAAGTCGTTACACTTGTTGAACAAGAATCGAATGTCAACACCGCCCCTTTCGTCCATAGGTTTCAAGAAACACTAAATTACTACACGGCTATTTTTGAATCGATTGATGTAACTCTACCTAGAAATGATCAACAACGAATCAATGTTGAACAACATTGTCTTGCACGCGACATAGTAAACATTATAGCGTGTGAAGGGGCTGAAAGAGTTGAAAGACATGAAGTATTAGGGAAATGGAGATCAAGATTTACAATGGCTGGATTTACACCATACCCTTTGAGTTCACTTGTGAACTCCACTATTAAATCGTTGCTCGAGAATTATTCGAGCAAGTATAGGCTTCAAGAACGAGACGGGGCTCTGTTTCTTGGCTGGATGAATCGCGATTTGGTTGCTTCTTGTGCTTGGAAATGAATCTGAGTGCAAATTGAGAAAGTTTATTAACTTAATAAGTTAGTTAACATGCTTCATTCTTATTATATATTGTGTAATAATATTTCTAATTGATAATAAAAGCTTGATTCTTTTGTACATGTTTTACATTGTATCTTCCAGTGTTATTATATATACAAGTCTACTTATGAATCATCCGATTTGTGTTATACTATTAAAAAGGAAATGTGCCAAACGGGTTGAACGTGTTAAAACTAGTTGAAAGTCCCCCAAAAGTTATTACTAAACTCTAATGCATAAAGTTTCCTAAATCAATGGTTACATAAGTTAAATTACTATTATAATAATAGATTTTTTTTTTGTAATATATGACTTGTGAATCATCTTTATAAATGATTACGTATATATATAAACAAAAATAAAATAAAATATAGAATTAACTAACATTTTGTACCTGTAGTTTGTTCAATTATACCAGTACAGGCCAAATTTCTATCATTTCTTTCCATGACTTTCTTGAAACATGTTAGTTCCGTTCAAAAGAAATGAGTTAACTGCCATTTTTGTCCATGTGGTTTGTCCAATTATTCGATTCAATCTTAGGTTTTTTGATGAAATTGACATGTTTCAAGAATGCTAAGGACGGAATAGTACAAATTTGAAATTTGTTCTGGACGAACATAGTTGAGTGTGCGAGTTTTCTGTTAAAATAAAAATGATAAAAAAATGTTCGTCATTAAACACTCTTCTTTTGTGAGTGTGTAAATCTATCTATACTTTCTATAAAAGGAGAAATTCAAGTAACATAAGAAAAGCTGACGTGTCAGCTAGAGAGCATGTCCAACAATGTTTTTCTTATGTCATCGGCGAAGAGGTGGCAGCCATAGAGGAAGCACAGTGACATCATAATTCAAAGACCTGCCATTCAAACCACTGCCCCACTTTTCAATTTCAAATGTCTGGCCCACATTCAATTATGAAACCACTGATGTTCATTCAAATTTTAAACCGCTGATGTCTCATTAAAATGGGAGGGTACTTTGAAATTTAAAACTTCATAGGGATATGTAATTTGCATTTAATGTCATCAGATCTTCAATTCTTCTCTCTCTCAAATATAAATTCAAACCCAAATCCAAACTCGATCATAATTTCAAAAACCCATTTCAATCTCTCTGTCTACTCTCTCTTAACTCTCTATCTCTAAAACTGTAGATATAGAGAAGTGGATGAAGACGGCAGAGGCGTTGCATTTAACATTGATTTGAATATTATGCAGACCAATGGTGTAACACCCTAGTTACTAATTAACAATTTTATATGTAAACGCACACAATTAGATGTGTAGTTAAGCCTACACATACTATAAAAATACGAATTTATTAAAACTTTTACAATTCATAAGTTATTCTACATAACATGGTTGAATTCGTTGTTTAAAATTTGCAATGTGTTAAAGTGCGGAAGCATGTATCTATATCGTGTTCGGTCCTTCGTCGAACTTGATCGTCTTCCGGCATCCAAAATGAACCTACATTTCACAAACACGAAATGCTTTAGTCTTACGGGCTTTAAAACGTGTCCAAACGAGTCCGGGAAACCATTGATTCCAATAACAAAAATTTGAAAATGACCTCCACCGTAACTTACGGTGGCACCGTAAGTTACGGTGGCCTCTGTAATAAAATTTTCCTACCGTACAACAGTAGGCAACCACCGTAAATAATTCAGCTCCACCGTAACTTACGGTGGCACCGTAAGTTACGGTGGCCCCTGCATTCAGCCTTTCCATTTTGCCGTAATTGACACGAAATCTTTCGTACCTTTAAATTCGCTTGTCCGTTTGACCTACCATTTCTTCCTACATGTTTGTAATTTGATTCTCCATCATATGGAGTTAAAGTCCGACATCCGGCTTAATAAATTTTGAGACTTTTATGCATTCGGATTATTACCTTTTTACAAGATTTTGACCCGTCTACGCTTAAATGTATATTTTGACCCGTTAGAGAGGATTTAATCATTTAAGTTTAAATCCCACTCGCTACTTTCACATATCATTTTTCTACATTAAGGTATTCACATATCTTCCACCAAATTTACGCGTACCTGGCGCGGGTCAAAGTATTGACCCGTTTTAATACCTTGCCTTAATAATTTGCTGATTCATAGCTACGTAAATTCCATAAGCCGTTTTACCCTGTGAGCATTAGACTCGACATGCACTTGTTAGTCGTTATTCGTCAAATGGTGTTAACATTACCATTTGACCTGTTTAGTCTAAACGACCAAACATTTTGCACTTATATTTGAATGGTATTTATTTACCATTTCATTATTTAACCCATTTCGCCCCTTTTTGCCATTAAACATGGTTTTTATCCTTTTATTCGTCCCGACCCGTATCATTTCGTGTCGGAACCCATATTTCGGATATAACCTTGGTCGTGTTTATAATCTATAAAGTAAATACGTATCCTAAAAAAAGTGTAAGCTTTACTTACCTCTCGTCCGCGCAAACATTCTTCGCATCCATGATCCGTTTGACCCGTTCCTTTTCAAGCTCCCACCTAGCTTGTTTAGAGTGAACTATATCATAACATCCATAAGATGGTTAGATTGGTCATTCTATATAATGGCCATCACCCTATGGACCCCTTTTTTTACACACTTATCAATCAAAGCATGCCATATATTCAACAACTAGTTTCATACCATAATTATTTTCATTCACTAACCGTTTGACCCGTTAGTGAAATTACTTATATAACAAGTTAGTAAGTGATTTTAAACACTTTAAGCATGTCACATAAAGTGCTATTTGTTCCTAACAATAAATACTTCATGACTAAACAAGTATACGCAATCATATGCCTTTTCCGGATTAATAATAACATTATTAATGTGCAGCGATTTTCTATTCAGCTGCTGTAATCGACCAATATGACCCGTTTAAAGTCCAAACAAGATTAACATGTTCAAAAATGGATCGTAGAAAACTTCAATACCTTCGCAAGCATATAAGGTACACCTTCTAACGAATTTTCTATGATTTTATATGATTTTTATAAAATCAGCACAACAACTATATTTTCATTTTTCAATCAGCTTTTAAGTTTTCTGAATAGCAGTTTTAATCACATTTTTTACCTCTTTAACAACCACATTTGTTTCTTATGATTGAAAACAGTAAAAATTTACTTCATAAGCTTTCCGAAAAGGTATAGAACACCCAAATCGGATAAACAGTTGATTTTATATGATTTTTTTAAGATTGGTCAAAATCCATATAAAAAGCTACGGAAATCATGTTTAGGTTCCTTTCAAATTCGACCCAAACCATCAAATGCAACCTATTTCCATGGCTATAACCCTTATTAAACTCTTGGTAATGGTTAGAAACCTATAACACAGTGATTGTAGGCTAAGAGATGTCAAAAATATCATCTATTTCAGCACTTTAGTTTTCATTTAGGCATTTTAACAAACACCTAGTGTGCAAGATTCGCATACTTCTTTTGTCAAGTTCTTGATTAACTTCCAACCAAGCTTCAAGCATCAATTTCAAGCCCTTATGTCTAGTGTTTATAAGTTACAACTAGAACTTGCATTACTTACCTAATGTTCATCTATTTTAACAGTATAATTCTAGTGTTCATCCCATATTCATAAAACCCACTTAGCACCTACATAACTAGTTAACCAAAACACTAATTTATGGTGCTAAATTAG
Organism: Helianthus annuus; assembly: GCF_002127325.2. Classification (NCBI taxonomy): domain Eukaryota; kingdom Viridiplantae; phylum Streptophyta; class Magnoliopsida; order Asterales; family Asteraceae; genus Helianthus; species Helianthus annuus. Next base: position 153,196,171 of record NC_035437.2, on the reverse strand, counting down.
CGAGTTTACATCTAGGGTTTGTTTTCAAGAAATCATACAACACTAATTCAGCCATAGCCTCTCTAATCCATACATAATTCGCGATTATGAAGATTACTCAAATTTTACAACTTCACAAATCATCAAATTTTTACATACCTTATGATCCCCACGACTAGGCGATCACGAATTTGTAATCATGCAGACGATTCGGGCTTGATTTGAGCTTCGATTTGGAGGATTTGTTGAACTAGGGTTTGAGCTCTCCTGGCTCCTTCTTCTGATCGCATACGTACACACATGTATGTGTTTTTTTTTATTTAAGTGTTTTAATAAAACACTTCTCTAGTTGTCCATGTTTAGCCCCTCAAGTTTAGAGATTCATAAATGAAACTATAACCCATAATTTATTATTTAGTTACTCATTACTAACTAGGTTAATTTTACCTAGTTAACTTAGTGGGTTCCGGGAGTTAAAACCCGTTTTATTTTAAGTCCCGTTAAATCGGGCCTTTTATCCATTCTATTTTCCTGGAAGCTCTTATTTACTTTTAATTAATATTAGGATTATTTACTTGATTCCTAATATTTTTCGGTTTACTTTTACCGCTAACGGTACTTTCCCCGTCTTTAGTATTAACGGGGTTTAATTTCCAATCCTGTTTTCGGGGTGTTACAAGTCTACCCCCCTTAAAGAGGTTTCGTCCTCGAAACCTTTTCTTGCTTAATTCATCGAGTTCAAACTCAATGCATTTGATCCGAGAAATCTTTTAATCGTTACTTTTACTTTGACCAATTGTTAGTATTACCAGAAAAGTATGGCAATATCCTTTTGGTTACTAATTGTCTACGTATCTCATACTACATAGTGCAATCTTGAAATAACGTAACCTCGTTATTTCCACTAGTCCCGTTAACTTAGCGATATTCATCGCTTTCATATACTATCAAATTATTTATGAATCCGTCATTTTGACCCGTTTAAAGGTCCTTGGTGAAATCTTTCACTTTTAGCAACTATTCTTTTGTTCATGAACTTATAGCTTTATGATCCCTCAAATAAGTGATCAATATTTTCTGTTAGTGAGGTCTCATGGGCCGTCACTTTATCTCTTGGATCTATATACCTTTGTTGTTTACTTGACCGAGTCGCCAAACGTTGGCCACTTAGTCACATAGGTTTATAAATTATGTTTATTCTACATTACTCTTCGTAGCGAATAACGTGTTAAACAATTTCTTAATTTGGGTTTCGACCTTAACCGATCTCACTAACTAGACTTATCAGTCCAGTTACTTTGTACCCATCACTCGGGTCATAATATGATTACTTCACATTACTTCTCTTGACCGTGATCGCGTCACGTCATGTTTAGGTCTATTCCAACCTTTCTTTTCAAATGTATCGTCTTGCACTTATCAGTGTCAAGACTTATATCTTTCATGCCTATTACATATTCGTCTATCAGAATTCATATTCGTAAAAAACGTCATTTCTTGCAAAAACCGGAGTTTTAGTTTAGCATTTTCCTTTTAACTTTTGTCAATTATCCATATCAAGGAAATTGATAACTCAGAATTTATTGTTTTCCGTTCTTACTTTATGCGGGGAATCGTAACAAATTCCCTCACCTTACACTATTGACCCGTAGGTTCCTTCACTTAACCTCGTAGGCTATTTCCTTATGTTTTCACCTCTTTAAGGTGAGACCCTTATGATCCTTTTGCTTTAATTCATATCCCGCAGGTTATGATGATCCCGTAGATCATCTTTTATTCAAGTCTTTATTCAAATATGTATACATTTATATACGCATATGGCATTAAGGCACCCCCTCTTATGTTTTAGAATTATTCACCTTTACTTTTTGGATTTCGTTTGACCTTGACCGTCTAAGGCTACATTGTTTTCTTTCGAATTATCCTTCCGACTCCTTGACTTCTAACGTCAATTACACGTCGATTTGCCCTACACTTACTGTTAACCGGTTCTTACCTATACTTCTTTACGTCCCATTACCCGGGTTCTTTTATTCTAATGTTTTTAACACCTTTAACTCCTTTACATAGGTTTACTAATATTTCTCACTTTTTTTTATTTGATCCGCGCTTACTTACGTTAGCAAGAGTCATCCTTTTTTAAATTTTGTTAGACTAGTTCGTGTGAAAATTTTATCACTTATAAATGTTAAACTTCAATCTTTGTTCGACCCGTTCAACTTTAAAATAGTTGAGCGTAATTCATCAAAATTTCTATTTGTTGTTATCTTATCGTCCTTTGGTCATGACCCAAAACCCGAGTCTTTTGACTTTCCATGCGCGTTCCTGTTTCTCGGTCTACGCATGTGTTTAAATCCTTACCCACCAACCGGGTGTTTTACCGAAGTCGTTATTGTTGCAACCCTTACGGTATGCATTATGACTTCGTTTCGCTTTTATATTCCTACTTTGTTATCAAATTTGGTGTTTTACAAAATCGGCCCGTTAAGAGTCTTATTTGCATCCTTCGGGTTCGAGTGTAAGTACACTACCTCCCAATGCATATCTTGATCATTTTACATGTTTATATTCTTCGGGTTCGAGTGTAAGTACACCCCCTCCCAATACATCTCTACATCATTTTACATGTTTGCATTTTCCGGGTTCGAGTGTAAGTACACCCCCTCCCAATACATGTCTACATCATTTTACATATTTGCATTTTCCGGGTTCGAGTGTAAGTACACCCCCTCCCAATACATGTCTACATCATTTTACATATTTACATTTTCCGGGTTCGAGTGTAAGTACACCCCCTCCCAATACATGTCTACATCATTTTACATATTTGCATTTTCCGGGTTCGAGTGTAAGTACACCCCCTCCCGATACGTATTCTGATCATCTTACGTGTTTCTTTGTCCCTTCACTCGGGCTCATTATCTTAATGTAATACGCTTCTGTCACTCGGCTGTGCGTTTACATTATTATCAAATATTTTGCTCACTTGATTCTTTTGGGTACTTTTTAATTTGTCCCATTTACCCCGTCCTTACTACATCAGATATAATGTGTCCGCTATAAGAAACTCATGGTATCATATGCCACTACTTACTTGGCCAGAGTAAGCGATTAACACATGACATACACGACCTTTTTATAGTTTTCACATCACACCCCATGTAAGTAACACCTCTATTTAGTTTTCTTGGAGATAATATCCTGGATAGGTATTCTATTCAGGTTTCCCAAGTTTCTAATTTACTTATGCGACAATCATTCTTTACATGTTTGTTGCACATTGCTAATTGCGCGATTATATTTAAAAGCACGCACCTGATAATGCTTGCCCCGACGGGCGTTTCTTGCCATTAACCTTGTTCGCGGTCTTTACGCGATTTAGTCCTTAGTGAGCATGTTCCTCTCGTCATGCCTCGGACTGTTCCTCTATCACATCTTTAATTTGTTTAACCTTTGTCATCTTTAAACGCAAGTGTCCTTCAATCAAGACATTCACAAAAGTTAGTAATGTCAACTTTACTAAATGCCCGTATCATAATACAAGACTTTTGTACTATATGTGTTAACACGCGTAACTTTGTCAACTACATTTATCGCTTAATTGAGGTAACGTGTATCACACGATAACCCCATGTGTTGTTTACAACACTTTAGCATGCTAAACTATTAGCATAGATGTACTTACCGGATTTGCGATCAAGCCTCGAACCGAACACCAATCTTTGTCAAGAGCATAAGGTTTAAGTCCAAGCATGGTTTTCCCCACCATACTTGAATCTCTTAAACCAGGGCTCTGATACCAACTTGTAACACCCTAGTTACTAATTAACAATTTTATATGTAAACGCACACAATTAGATGTGTAGTTAAGCCTACACATACTATAAAAATACGAATTTATTAAAACTTTTACAATTCATAAGTTATTCTACATAATGTGGTTGAATTCGTTGTTTAAAATTTGCAATGTGTTAAAGTGCGGAAGCATGTATCTATATCGTGTTCGGTCCTTCGTCGAACTTGATCGTCTTCCGGCATCCAAAATGTACCTATATTTCATAAACACGAAATGCTTTAGTCTTACGGGCTTTAAAACGTGTCCAAACGAGTCTGGGAAACCATTGATTCCAAAAACAAAAATTTGAAAATGACCTCCACCGTAACTTACGGTGGCACCGTAAGTTACGGTGGCCTCTGTAATAAAATTTTCCTACCGTACAACAGTAGGCAACCACCGTAAATAATTCAGCTCCACCGTAACTTACGGTGGCACCGTAAGTTATGGTGGCCCCTGCATTCAGCCTTTCCATTTTGCCGTAATTGACACGAAATCTTTCGTACCTTTAAATTCGCTTGTCCGTTTGACCTACCATTTCTTCCTACATGTTTGTAATTTGATTCTCCATCATATGGAGTTAAAGTCCGACATCCGGCTTAATAAATTTTGAGACTTTTATGCATTCGGATTATTACCTTTTTACAAGATTTTGACCCGTCTACGCTTAAATGTATATTTTGACCCGTTAGAGAGGATTTAATCATTTAAGTTTAAATCCCACTCGCTACTTTCACATGTCATTTTTCTACATTAAGGTATTCACATATCTTCCACCAAATTTACGCGTACCTGGCGCGGGTCAAAGTATTGACCCATTTTAATACCTTGCCTTAATAATTTGCTGATTCATAGCCACGTAAATTCCATAAGCCGTTTTACCCTGTGAGCATTAGACTCGACATGCACTTGTTAGTCGTTATTCGTCAAATGGTGTTAACATTACCATTTGACCTGTTTAGTCTAAACGACCAAACATTTTGCACTTATATTTGAATGGTATTTATTTACCATTTCATTATTTAACCCATTTCGCCCTTTTTGCAATTAAACATGGTTTTTATCCTTTTATTCGTCCCGACCCGTATCATTTCGTGTCGGAACCCATATTTCGGATATAACCTTTGTCGTGTTTATAATCTATAAAGTAAATACGTATCCTAAAAAAAGTGTAAGCTTTACTTACCTCTCGTCCGCGCAAACATTCTTCGCATCCATGGTCCGTTTGACCCGTTCCTTTTCAAGCTCCCACCTAGCTTGTTTAGAGTGAACTATATCATAACATCCATAAGATGGTTAGATTGGTCATTCTATATAATGGCCATCACCCTATGGACCCCTTTTTTTTTACACACTTATCAATCAAAGCATGCCATATATTCAACAACTAGTTTCATACCATAATTATTTTCATTCACTAACCGTTTGACCCGTTAGTGAAATTACTTATATAACAAGTTAGTAAGTGATTTTAAACACTTTAAGCATGTCACATAAAGTGCTATTTGTTCCTAACAATAAATACTTCATGACTAAACAAGTATACGCAATCATATGTCTTTTCCGGATTAATAATAACATTATTAATGTGCAGCGATTTTCTATTCAGCTGCTGTAATCGACCAATATGACCCATTTAAAGTCCGAACAAGATTAACATGTTCAAAAATAGATCGTAGAAAACTTCAATACCTTCGCAAGCATATAAGGTACACTTTCTAACGAATTTTCTATGATTTTATATGATTTTTATAAAATCAGCACAACAACTATATTTTCATTTTTCAATCAGCTTTTAAGTTTTCTGAACAGCAGTTTTAATCACATTTTTGACCTCTTTAACAACCACATTTGTTTCTTATGATTGAAAACAGTAAAAATTTACTTCATAAGCTTTCCGAAAAGGTATAGAACACCCAAATCGGATAAACGGTTGATTTTATATGATTTTTTTTAAGATTGGTCAAAATCCATATAAAAAGCTACGGAAATCATGTTTAGGTTCCTTTCAAATTCGACCCAAACCATCAAATGCAACCTATTTCCATGGCTATAACCCTTATTAAACTCTTGGTAATGGTTAGAAACCTATAACACAGTGATTGTAGGCTAAGAGATGTCAAAAATATCATCTATTTCAGCACTTTAGTTTTCATTTAGGCATTTTAACAAACACCTAGTGTGCAAGATTCGCATACTTCTTTTGTCAAGTTCTTGATTAACTTCCAACCAAGCTTCAAGCATCAATTTCAAGCCCTTATGTCTAGTGTTTATAAGTTACAACTAGAACTTGCATTACTTACCTAATGTTCATCTATTTTAACACTATAATTCTAGTGTTCATCCCATATTCATAAAACCCACTTAGCACCTACATAACTAGTTAACCAAAACACTAATTTATGGTGCTAAATTAGCGAGTTTACATTTAGGGTTTGTTTTCAAGAAATCATACAACACTAATTCAGCCATAGCCTCTCTAATCCATACATAATTTGCGATTATGAAGATTACTCAAATTTTACAACTTCACAAATCATCAAATTTTTACATACCTTATGATCCCCACGACTAGGCGATCACGAATTTGTAATCATGCAGACGATTCGGGCTTGATTTGAGCTTCGATTTGGAGGATTTGTTGAACTAGGGTTTGAGCTCTCCTGGCTCCTTCTTCTGATCGCATACGTACACACATGTATGTGTTTTTTTTATTTAAGTGTTTTAATAAAACACTTCTCTAGTTGTCCATGTTTAGCCCCTCAAGTTTAGAGATTCATAAATGAAACTATAACCCATAGTTTATTATTTAGTTACTCATTACTAACTAGGTTAATTTTACCTAGTTAACTTAGTGGGTTCCGAGAGTTAAAACCCGTTTTATTTTAAGTCCCGTTAAATCGGGCCTTTTATCCATTCTATTTTCCTGGAAGCTCTTATTTACTTTTAATTAATATTAGGATTATTCACTTGATTCCTAATATTTTCCGGTTTACTTTTACCGCTAACGGTACTTTCCCCGTCTTTAGTATTAACGGGGTTTAATTTCCAATCCTGTTTTCGGGGTGTTACAAATGGTAGTTTAAAAATAGATATTTTTTGATTTTTTCTTTTTATCACAAACTGAGGTTTGTATGCTATCCTGTTCTTCAGGTAGATCTTGCTGGACTTGTTATTTGGTGTTGAAGTCTTGAGTTCGTTGGCCGAGCTTCCGAATGTGATCAAGGTTATAAAATGGATCTCAACTTTATTGATGAAGAGGTAATGTTTGTTTGTGTTTAAAAATAGATGTATATGTGTTTTAGATAAATCACATAATTGTTATTTTGTTGGTAATTGTTAATATACTTTGTAATCAGGTCTCCTTCTTCTTCGTGGTTTCTTGAGCTATGTTATGTGTTTTCCAGATTAAAGTTTCTTTAAATCGTTATCTTCTCCAATGCTTCCATCGATTCTTCTCTCGCTAAATCTGGTAACAATCCGTGACCTAATTTCTTTCATCATTTTATGAAATTTGAGTGATATGTTTGTAGCTTTTGATTTTGTCTTTGATTTGTTATTGTTTATTCAGATGCTTGCATTGTTGTACCATGTGATTACAAGTAGATTGATTTTGATATGTTTGTAAAAGGAGAAATCCCAATGCAAATTAGAAAACCTGGTGATGTCTGTTTATTCATCATTTTTAATATCGATTTGAATATTATGCAGACGAACGGTAGTTTAAAAATAGATATTTTTTGATTTTTTTCTTTTTATCATGAACTGAAAGTTTGGATGCTAGATGTTCTTCAGGTAGATCTTGCTGGATTTGTTGTTTGGTGTGGAAGTCTTGAGTTCGTTGGCCGAGCTTCCGAATGTGATCAAGGTTATAAAATGGATCTCAACTTTATTGATGAAGAGGTAATGTCTGTTTGTGTTTAAAAATAGATGTATATGTGTTTAAAATAAATCATGATTCTATGAAATTTGTTTGATATGTTTGTAGCTTTTGATTTTGTCTTTGATTTGTTATTGTTTATTGTTTATTCAGATGCTTGCATTGGTGTACCATGTGATTACGAGTAGATTGATTTTCAGTTGGTATATATTGGGATTAAATACTCAACTGGTGGAATGACAGCAAGTCCAGCTCATGCTTCAAGCTGTCTTGATCTTTTTGGAGGCGGATAGGTGGCTTTGGGAGGTTTGAAAATCAGAATTGATATATTTAGGGAAAATGGGGTTGAAAGATGATAACCCAACAGTTGAGGATCTCATTCTACATCTCCGATAAATTCAATTGTATTCTCAAATAATGTTTCCTAGATTTTTGAAGACCGGCAAATGTCTAAAGAAGCATCACTCTGGACATTTGTTGTTCTTTGTCGGTCTTCAAAAATCATTACACTTGTTGAACAAGAATCGAATGTCAACACCGCCCCTTTCGTCCATAGGTTTCAAGAAACACTAAACTACTACACGGCTATTTTTGAATCGATTGATGTAACTCTACCTAGAAATGATCAACAACGAATTAATGTTGAACAACATTGTCTTGCACGCGATATAGTAAACATTATAGCGTGTGAAGGGGCTGAAAGAGTTGAAAGACATGAAGTATTAGGGAAATGGAGATCAAGATTTACAATGGCTGGATTTACACCATACCCTTTGAGTTCACTTGTGAACTCCACTATTAAATCGTTGCTCGAGAATTATTCGAGCAAGTATAGCCTTCAAGAACGAGACGGGGCTCTGTTTCTTGGCTGGATGAATCGCGATTTGGTTGCTTCTTGTGCTTGGAAATGAATCTGAGTGCAAATTGAGAAGGTTTATTAACTTATAAGTTGGTTAACATGCTTCATTCTTATTATATATTGTATAATAATATTTCTAATTGATAATAAAAGCTTGATTCTTTTGTACATTGTATCTTCCAGTGTTATTATATATACAAGTCTACTTATGAATCATCCGATTTGTGTTATATACTATTAAAAAGGAAATATGCCAAACGGATTGAACGTGTTAAAACTAGTTGAAAGTCCCCCAAAAGTTATTACTAAACTCTAATGCATAAAGTTTCCTAAATCATTGGTTACATAAGTTAAATTACTATTATAATAATAGGATTTTTTTTTTTTTTTTGTAATATATGACTTGTGAATCATCTTTATAAATGATTACGTATATGGTATATATATAAACAAAAATAAAATAAAATATAGAATTAACTAACATTTCATACATGTAGTTTGTTCAATCATACCAGTGCACGTCAAATTTCAAATTTCTATCATTTCTTTCCATGGCTTTCTTGAAACATGTCAGTCCCATGTCTTAAAGAAATGAGTTAACTGTTATTTTTGTCCATGTGGTTTGTCCAATTATTCGATTCAATCTTAGGTTTTTGGACGAAATTGCCATGTTTCAAGAATATCAGGGACGGAATAGTACAAATTTGAAATTTGACCTGAACGGACATAGTTGAGTGTGTGAGCTTTCTGTTAAAATAAAAATAATAAAAAATAGTGTTCATTAAACCTCAACTTTTGTGAGTGTGTAAATATATAAATTATCAAAAGTGGTCACATGAGTATCCTCTTCTTTTCTGAGTGTGTAAATATATAAATAATCAAAAGTGGCCACATGAGTATCATTTTTGTACTAATAAAGGAATTTCATTTAAAAAATATTATTCGTTTTCTTCAATAATATTATCTTCTCATCGCCTTTACGAATTACGATTATTAACTGTACACGATTATATGAATAATTGCATAACAAACTTTGTGGCATTTATCATCATCCAAAAGCCACCTTTTTACAAATGATATTTGAATATGTTCATTTATTATAAATAAAAAATGCAGCAACATATACACACTAGAACTCCGTCAATTTTAGATAGGCAAATTGAAAAATAATAATCCCACCATTGTGAAATTGGCCAATAATAATCCCAAGTCAGGAATTAGCCAATAATAATCCCACCTCGTCCATTTTTGGAAAATAATAATCTACAGTCACTAAACGACAAAAGTGCCACGTCAGCATTTGGAGTATTATTTTCCAAAAATGGACGAGGTGGGATTATTATTAGCTAATTCCTGACTTGGGATTATTATTGGCTAATTTCACAATGGTGGGATTATTATTTTTTAATTTGCCTTTAGATATGGTTTATAAGGACTTTTAAAAAATTGATGATGACATAATAGGTTGTTTGACTTATTATTTGGGTATACATTAATAGCCTTTATGCTTTTCGATATTTATAGTATTAAAAACTCGAAAGTCCTTTGAACTCTTAAAGCTTTGTTGGAGCAAGCTTCATAACTAAGTTAACAAAAAAAATAAATAATTCAAAACTCTTAGTTTTGAGTTTTGATTATCATTATTTACAATAAATAAAAAAAAAAAAAAAACTAACCAACTTATGCCTTCTGATTTTGGTAGGATCATAACTATATCTTCTCAGTAATCAAGGTAGTGATCACCTTTAATGATTCATTGTAATACCAGTAAGCATCAACCTCACAAATGTCAAATACAACAAAATTGAGTGAATATGAATTTTACAATGAGTCTCACAAACATTCTTCTCTTGCTAATCTTTGAGCTCTTCATATATGATGTGTTCAAAGAAGTAGAAGATCACCTATAAAATTGGATACCAGAGTTCAAATGTGTAAGAGGGTAGTCCAAAGTGTGAGAAAAATCTTGTTTAATTAGGGTGGAGGGAGTGATCAATCACTGGTGAGTGTTTGAGTTATTTTCTAGCTAATAATATCATGCCATGTCAAGTCTCCACTCCACTCCCTATTTTGTACTCAATCCCTGACAATGGTCAAACACATGGAGAGAAAAAAAATGTGATTGGTTGAAAAGGGTTGGGACCCATCATTAAACCTCTCTCTCTCCTCCTTCCCTCCTCTTCACGCATCGGTGTATACTCACCGCCGAAGCCTCTCTCCGCTCACCGATCCAACACCGGCATCCCCTTCCCCGTGCAGCAACCCCACTCCCCGAGACCATACCGTCCCCCCTTAGTATGGTAAAGTAACATTAGAAAAGCTTGAAGGGATTTATGGTCGATTCACGGTTCGGTTGTAGACACCCTAACAACTTTCTCAAATCACTTGACTGAAGCATTGAATCTAAGAAATCACTAAACTTTGCCATTTCATTGGGAGGTGTTGACATCGACAAAATATTATTGATTCTAATTGATCTATCTATGTTTTGATCTGTTATGAAATCGGTTAATAGATATGTCTAAACTTTATGCATTGAATCAAATATTAAAGGTCAGATACATAAATATTAGAAGGAATACGTAAGCCTACTTCACATATCTAATGAATTTCATCAAAAAAAAAATGTATGTTTTATTGACGATACACGATGAAAGGTAATGCATCTTAGCCGTTCCACGCATGATGTGATTTAAGTAGACACTTGATGCAACACATATGGATATGTAGTCATGATTAGGGATGACTTTGGACATGTTTGAGATAGACATTGGTAATCTTTTCGATTGGAAAATTATGTCTTATGTTGGTTTAGTTCTGTTTATACATAAAGGAAAACATTAAAACATACCTGTTATAGCAGACAGTGCGTCGGAGAATCCAGTAATGGAGTTCGACATGCTTGTCATCGTGATCTGGTTCCTCCTTAGGGTGCTGACTAATGATGGGGACTTAGGAAACCGAAAAGGGATATCGGCTAGGAGAGGAGGTCGAAATTATGATGTTATGGCTAATGGGGTGTGCGTAATTGTGTAACTGAGTAACCCCTTAACCTCCACATAATTCTCCTTATATAAGCACCCAGGAGGAAACCTAATTAGTTAATAAGGGTAATATGGTCCATCAACAATTACCAACTAATTATTTAATAGGTTATTAAATATTTTGATCTATATTATGTAAATGATTATGATGGCTATAGATTAAATATTAATACATAATATATTTAATCTTACATTCTCCCATTTAGCCGAGTAATCATTTACTATGAGTAGTAGATAAGTCTGATCAGGAGTTAACACTCATTTTAGCCTTAAACAATTACTATAGCAGAGAAATACAGCCGTTGAATCATTTTGCGACTCAGGACCCCCATTAATCATACTATAGCCTTAATTTAAAACCTAATCGTCATGATCAAAATACACGTAAGCCCTTTGTTTGACTTGTAACTTTATTTGTCTATATACCATTATACCGGTTGAACATATTCTAAGAGACATACAAAATCAAACTGAGGAAATTTCATTAACATAAAACATAAGCTAGTACAATATGCTCAAATAAGGTCTTTACTAAATCCCATATTCCGAACATGTTCTTCGTAAACCTTAGGAGGGAGACCTTTAGTCATCGGATTCGCAAGCATATCCTTAGTACTAATATACTCGATACAAAGATTATTTTCCTCAACTCGTTCACGTACAAATAGATATTTTGTATCGAGATATAAACCAGCTCCAGTCGAACTGTTACTGTTCGAGAAACTAACGGCAGCTGAATTATCACAGTAAAGCTTCAATGGTCTAGAAATGGAATTAACAATTTTGAGTCCAGTGATCAGATTTCTAAGCAACATTCCATGACAGGTTGCGTTATAAACAGCAATGTACTCTGCCATCATTGTGGAAGTTGTGGTCAACTGTTGTTTATGACTCTTCCATGAGATAGGGCCGCCTGCTAACATAAAGATATAGCCCGAAGTGGATTTCTTGTCATCTTTGCACTTGGCAAAGTCTGAATCAGAATAGCCCACCACTTCTAAATGATCACTTCTTCTATAAGTCAGTTTATAGTCTTTCGTCTCTTGCAGATATCGAAGTACCTTCTTAGCTGCTTTCCAGTGATCTAGGCCAGGATTAGTCTGATAACGGCCTAGCATTCCAGCAATATAAGCGATATCTGGGCGAGTACAGAATTGAGCATACATCAAGCTCCCAACTACTGATGCATAAGGTATCTGGCTCATTTGCTCCTTCTCAACCTCTGTTGTCGGACACTGGAATGAACCGAAAACATCTCCTTTAACTACTGGAGCGACGGAGGGTTTACACTGTTGCATGTTGTAACGTGTAAGGACACGATCTATGTAAGCCCTTTGGGACAATCCTAAGATCCCTTTGTGTCTATCTCGGTGAATTTCGATGCCAATGACGTAAGAAGCATCTCCGAGATCCTTCATGTCGAAGTTATGCGAAAGTTACTGCTTCAACTCATGCAACATGTCTAAACTATTACTTGCCAATAGAATATCATCTACGTAAAGGACAAGTATAGTGAAGTTACTCCCACTCATCTTGAGGTAGGTGCATTGATCCACTTGATTCTTCATAAAACCTTGCTTCTTCATGACTTCATGAAACTTGAGGTACCACTGACGTGATGCTTGTTTCAACCCGTAGATGGATTTCTTCAACTTACAGACTAGATGCTCCTGACCCTCAGGTTTAAAGCCTTCAGGTTGTTTCATGTAAACATCTTCGTCCAAATCTCCGTTAAGGAAAGCGGTTTTAACGTCCATCTGATGCAGCTCTAAATCGAAATGAGCTACTAGGGCCATGACGATCCTTAATGAATCTTTACGAGAGACAGGTGAAAACGTCTCTTGATAATCAATTCCCTCTTTCTGAGTGTAGCCCTTTGCAACCAATCTCGCTTTGTAGCGTTCAACGTTCCCATTCGGATCCAGTTTTGTTTTGAACACCCATTTGCATCCTACGGGTTTGACTCCGTTGGGTAATTCTACCAAATCCCAAACGTCATTTTTCTTCATGGATTCAAGCTCATCAATCATCGCTTTATTCCATTCAGAAGACTGATCACTGCTAATGGCTTCATTGTAAGAGATAGGATCATTGAGCTTTCCGGGATCCATTTCAGTCAGGTAGGTAATATAATCATCCCAATTAGTAGGCTTTCTTTGCCTAGATGACCTCCTGAGTGGATTGTCGGGTTCAGCGTTGTCGTGGTTATGAGTGTTTGATGTGCCTTCGTCATGAGGTATAATGGGTTCTGATTGTAGAGGTGAATTTGGAGTTGGTCCAGTAGTCGCATTGGGTACAAGAGGAGTAATCGGAGTAATGGTAAGCGACGAGTCTCTCCCCCCCGCGTCTTGTACTTCTTGCAATTCTTCGTAAGGGTTGGTACTGCTCCCACTGACCTTGAAATCCTCCAGGAACGCGGCACGCTTGGTTTCAACAATACTGGTGACATGGGAAGGACAATAGAAACGATAACCCTTAGAGTTCTCAGGATACTCGATAAAGAAACAGGTAACTGTTTTAGGGTCAAGTTTCCTTAGGAAAGGATTATAAAGTTTTGCTTCAGCAATGCAGCCCCATACTTTCATATATTTAAGACTCGGTTTCCTTCCTATCCAAAGTTCATAAGGAGTTTTAGGGACAGACTTAGAAGGAACTCTATTGAGTATATGAACAGCTGCTTTTAACGCTTCAGTCCAGAGGAATAATGGTAAATTAGTGTTGGCTAACATACTGCGCACCATGTTCATAAGGGTACGGTTTCTTCTTTCAGCGACTCCGTTCTGCTGAGGTGTACCAGGCATGGTGTATTGGTTCACAATCCCCTGGCCCTTACAAAACTCATAAAATGGACCAGGAGCTTGACCCACATCAGTATGTCTTCCATAATATTCACCGCCTCTATCTGATCTCACAACTTTAATCTGACGATCTAATTGCTTTTCAACTTTAGCCTTATAATCTTTAAAAGTTGTAAGAGATTCAAATTTCTCCTTAATAAGATACAAGTACATGTAACGAGAATAATCGTCAATGAAAGTGATAAATGAAGTATGTCCTGTTATGCCAGCGATTTGGTAGGGACCACTAATGTCAGTGTGAATGAGTTCTAATAAATTAGAACTCCTAGTGGCACCTTTCTTATTCGCTAATGTCATTTTACCTTTAAGACATTTGACACATGTTCCAAAATCAGAGAAATCGAGAGGAGGTAAGACTTCATCCTTTACGAGACGATTTAATCGTTCTTTTGAAATGTGGCCTAAACGCTGATGCCACAACATGGATGAAGTCTCTAAGTCTCGTTTCTCTTCCATCTTTGTGAGTGATTCATTAATGTTATATGACAACAAAGATTTGGAAAAGGCATCATCTAGTTCTAATCTATAGAGACCACCATCCAGAACACCAGTGCCATAAAGAACAGAATCATAGAGGATAGAGAGTTTGCGATGACCATGGGAAACAATAAAACCGTCCATGTCTAACTTTGGTCCTGATACAAGGTTCCGAGTTACCTCAGGAACATATAAGGTATCATAAAGTTTAATACATAAACCAGTTTTCATAACTAATTGTAATGTTCCAATGGCCTTCACTTCTAATTCTCGATCATCCCCAACCTTAAGCGTTCTTTGGTTTCTTTCCAGTTTCCGGATTGAAAGGAATCCCTGAGTAGAATTGGTAACATGAACCATAGAACCAGAATCAAACCACCAAGAATTAGCAGGAACACTTAAATTATAGGACTCAAGTATCATAAAATAATCGTTACCTTTCTTAGCCAGCCACTCCTTAAAGTCAGGGCATTCCTTCTGCATGTGTCCTGTCTTTTTACAGAACTTGCAGCGGATACTGCCTAACGAGTTCTTAGAGCTGGAAGGTGCACTTGTATTAGGATTAGGATTAGGCCTTTGGACTTTTGAAGCATCCTTCCTCTGATAATTGTTCTTCCTTTTCTTAGAATTGGAGGTAGTGAAGTTTGCAACATCAGTATGGCGATCCATCCTCATACGCTCTTCCTCCTGTATGCACATAGCGACCAGTTCACTCATTGTCCATTTGTCCTTCTGAGTGTTGTAATTGATCTTGAATGCTTCAAAGGACGAAGGAAGCAAAGTAATGATGAAATGAACAAGGAAACCATCACTGATTTCCATTTCCAGCTGTAACATCCCGAAATTTCAAAACTTTATACTAGAATTATAAAATGTATAATAAACAAGAATAAACTAACTAGGATAAATAACCTAGTTAGTTAAGAGTCTTGTAGTAACACTTGAATGAGTTAAAAGGCCAAGAATATAAACTAAATAAGAGTGGAGGGACTAAAGTTGTTAAAATAGAAACTTAAATTACTAAAATAGTAAAAATCAACCAAACACCCCATTCAAGAGGTGTCTGGTCGATCAACAAGCAGGGGCGACAGGGGATTTCTTCACCCAAACCCTAATTTGCAAGAAAATCACAAATTGGAGCCTCAAATCAGTTAGAAATCGAAATTCAAGCACTGAATCGTGATCACCTTGTCAAAGGGATCCTAAGGTATGTTGAATTAGGTCATTTTCGTTCGATTCAAAGTTCATGTATGTGATCAAAATCGGATGTAGAGCTTGATTATGTGTAGTAAACATGAAATTGGAAGTAAAGTAAGGTTTAGGGACAAACCCTAGATGATTTCTTGTTAAAATCTTGCATGTTAGTTGTAGGAATCAAAATCACTATAGTGGGTGATTAGTAAGTTAGTAGAACTTGATAAACACTAGGACTAAGACTCTTGTTCTAGTGAAAACTGAAATTGTGAGATAATCTCTGAAATTGTTGATGTTAAAATATGTGTATATTGTCTAATTGAAGTTGATTTGAGTGATAAATTCAAGTTATGAACTTGGTTTAGATCATGTAAAAATCTGACCCGCAAGGTGTTTGATAAAACGCCTAAATGAGGATTAAAATGTTAAAGATTGCTAAAAACGCAGATTTACATATGTAATGAATGAATGCGTTAAAGCTTATGAAAAAGAGTTCTAATCTTTTATGAATTGGACTCTTTAGGCAAGGAATCCGGAACGTGAAGTGGACACGCCGGAGGTGATACCCGCGGAAAAGGTGTGCTTTGAAGGTACGTGACTTTAGTCTCGTCGAATTAAGTTTAGTTGCTTTGGTTTGACATGTAATTGATGTTGTAGTGTAAAGGATGCGTTTGATGTGTCGATAAGTGACGAAGTGCACTCGACTATCAAACGGGTCAAAATAAGAACTCGGTATTTAGTTGGGTCAGTCAATGAAGTGATGGTTTTCACTAATTGGCAAAACGGGTCAAAATGATGTTTTCAAAAGAGTCACGAGAGTTGCGACTTGAAAGTCTCATGCCTTGTTAAATGATAAATTGTACCATACTAATGATTTGGTAACGGCGAATCTAAGTATAAGAACCCGGGATATGGGTCAAACAATAATGTTAAAGGAAAAAGGATTGTTTGAAACGGAATGCTTGAATTCCGAATAATCAAGTAATAGCCATAGAGGAATTTCAAAGCCATGGAATTGGCGTGAAAACACCAAGTATGTGAGCCCGGGTAATTGGGTAAATATGTTAAAAGGGTTTAAGAATGAAAAGAGGTGCTATGCACTCACACTAATGGGTCGAATAATGGGAATAAGGAAATTCGTGAACCAATTTGTGGTATCTCGGTTTCCGCAATGTAAAATTTACATGGTTAAGTCCGAAGTTTTATTACGGACTCATAGCAAGAAGAATTGGTTGAATCGGATCAATGAGTAAAGAGTTATGAGCTTCTAAAGTTGAAAAATAGCCAAAGTGCAAATGTGCAGAACCCACCGTAAATTACGGTTCCACCGTAATTTACGGTGGACAACAATGTGTTACGGTGTTTTGCTACTGTTTTACGGCAGAACCATAACATTTCCAGGTCCACCGTAATTTACGGTGATACCGTAATTTACGGTGGAACCCAGTAAAAATTTATATTTTATAGTCACTTGTGTTGTTAAAACCTGTTTATACATTATATATTAAAGTCAAAACTAACGGTTTTTAGTGTTTGACTCTAGGTATGAATGAATCTCTCCCGGATGATGATCAAGCACTTCGTCAAGAACCGAACATGCAATTTGAAGCTTCCGCACTGAATATAATCTTGTCTAAACTTTAAAAATGTCATAAAGATTTTGTTAATGGTGTTTTGAATCCTTTAAACTAGTTGTTAGTTGACTAGTAGGGGTTGCCTTTAAATGAATTATGCATTATCTTGAACATGCTTGGAAAAATTCTACTAGTATGCATGGTTTAAAACACGAAATGCTTTTGTAAACTCTGATTTTTACAAAGTTTCATGAAATATTTAGTTAAATTATGTTAAATTATTAAGGGTGTTACAAGTTGGTAATCAGAGCTTAAGGTTGTCAACAAAAGTGTTCGGTTCAAGCTTGATCGATCGTCCGGTAAGAGTTAACTTATTATGTTAACAAATTATGTTCTATATGTGAATAAGAAAGAAATTAAAGGGCATGGGAAGAGTGTGTTAACACACTCAAACCCGGGAAGTGCACCAAATTTAAACGGTTAAAGCAAGTTGAGAACTTGACTAAACCAAAACAAAAGAAGCTATGTTATAAACGAAATGTTTAACGTTTAAATGTAAACATTTCAGTTTCAAAGATGACGGATAAGGGAAATGACGAAGCGGTGCCAAGAGTCACCGAACAAATGAGAGAAGTGATTGCTGAAGAGGTAGGAAAAGCAATCGAGAATAGTTTGTCGGGTTTCATCGATAAAATCCAAACCACGGTGTTATCAGTGGTGGATGAAAGGATAAAGAAACTGGAGGATAATGCAAATTTAGCCAAGGAGAAATTGGTAGAGCGTAAGGGCTGCTCGTACAAAGAATTTATGGCATGCAAACCACCACTCTACAACGGAGAAGTGGATCCGATAGTGTGCCAAAGGTGGTTAAGTGATATAGAAGGGGTATTTGAGAGAACCCACTGTGACGCGAATGACTTCGTGGCGTATGGCACGGGTCAACTGAGAGGTCAAGCAAAAGACTGGTGGGATAATAAGAAAAAGGAAATCGGTAGCAAAGAAGCGAAGGCGATGACATGGGATGAGTTTAAGGTACCCTTCCTTAAACATCACAGTCCCAAGGCGGTTATCAATCGAATCAAAGAAGAATTTATCCAGCTTAGGCAGAAGGGCGAATCCATTGATAAAATCACGGGAACCTTTCTTGACAAATTAAGGTTTTGTGATGAATTGGTAACGACCGAAGAACAGAAGGTGTATTATTATTATAATATGCTAAGCGCAGAGTATCAGGAGTTCATGACTCCCTCAAAGTATGAAACCCTCACCGAAATCATCAACGCCGCTCGGGAAAGAGAGATAGAGTTGAAGAAACAAGTTGAGAGGGGTGAAAGAAGGGCGCAAGTGGTTAATCCAAGTCCTACAAAAAAGGCACGCGTAAATGACTCATCAAAGAAGCAAGAAGGAAAAAGTAACTCGCCAAGCTGTAAAGTATGTGGGAAAGGGCACAAGGGAGAGTGCCGGTTTAAGGACAAGCCGTGTCCTATATGCGGGAAGACAGGGCACACGGCTGCATTGTGCCCAGGGAAAGTTTCGGTATGCTACAAATGTTATCAGCCGGGTCACAAGAAATCCGAGTGCCCGAAATTGTCCGGAAAGAGGGAAGATAAGAGTGCACACACCGAAGCACCAAAAGCTAAAGCTAGATCTTTCCAGTTAACGACAGTGGAGGCGAAAACGGAGCCCGATGTGGTCTCAGGTATATTTGCCATAAATTCAATTCCTGCTCATGTGTTATTTGATACGGGTGCGAATAAGTCCTTTATTTCACATGGACTTATTCGACATCCTTCCTTTGTATTAACAAAATTACCTATGCCATTAGAGGTAGAAATAGGTGACAACAAAAGCTTCCTTGTATGTGACATATGTCGAGATTGTAAGATAAGCATAGATGATGAGGAATACCCGATAGATTTAATTCCTATGTCCATGGGAGAGTTCCAAGTAGTGGTCGGAATGGATTGGCTATCCCGACATAATGCGAAAGTCATGTGTTTCCGCAAGGAGATAAAACTAAAATCTCCAAGTGGGAAATCGATTATCATACGTGGTGAGAAGGAAGGAAAACCTGTTATGTGCTCAATGATAAAAGCTTATAAGCTCATGAAGCACGGATGTAGAGCATTCATGATATACGCAAATGAACCAAATAAAGAGTCGTTAAAGATTGAAGACGTGCCGGTAGTGCGCGAATACGCCGATGTGTTCCCGGAAGACCTACCGGGAATACCGCCGGAACAGGAGATAGAGTTCGGGATCGAATTGATTCCGGGCGCGAAACCCGTGGCCAAGGCGCCGTATCGGCTTGCACCCTCAGAATTGCAAGAGTTAATGTCTCAAATTCAAGATCTCCTCGACAAAGGCTTTATTCACCCAAGTGTGTCACCGTGGGGCGCACCGGTGTTGTTTGTTAAGAAAAAGGATGGGAGTATGCGTATGTGCATCGATTACCGCGAGTTGAACAAACTCACGGTGAAAAATCGATATCCACTTCCAAGAATTGACGACTTATTCGATCAATTTCAAGGTGCTAAATGGTTCTCCAAGATCGACCTTAGATCGGGGTACCACCAGTTGAGAGTCAAGGAGGAAGACATACCGAAGACGGCTTTCCGTACATGGTACGGACATTACGAATTCTTGGTGATGTCCTTTGGGTTAACAAATGCGCCCGTGGCCTTCATGGACCTCATGAACCGGGTCTGCAAGTCCATGTTAGATAAGTCGGTAATAGTGTTTATTGACGACATTTTAATATACTCAAAGGACGAAGCGGAACACGCAAGACATTTGTACGAAGTCTTGGAGACGCTCAGAAGGGAAAAGTTGTATGCAAAATTTTCAAAATGCGCCTTCTGGTTGCGAGAGGTGCAATTTCTTGGGCACGTCATCAACGCAAACGGGGTATTAGTAGACCCGTCAAAAATAGAAGCCGTGGCGAAATGGAATCCACCGAGGAATCCTTCGGAAATCAGAAGCTTTTTGGGGCTTGCGGGTTATTATCGGAGGTTCATACAAGATTTCTCCAAAATTGCCATGCCACTGACCAAACTAACCCGCAAGGAGGAGAAATTTATGTGGGGCGAGGACCAAGAAAAGGCGTTCCAAACGCTTAAGGAAAAATTGACACAAGCACCGGTATTGTCATTACCGGATGGAACGGATGATATGATAGTTTACTCGGATGCCTCGCATTCGGGGCTTGGTTGCGTTCTGATGCAACGAGGCAAGGTTATAGCCTATGCCTCAAGGCAGCTGAAAACTCACGAAAAGAGATATCCTACTCATGACCTCGAGCTAGCGGCGGTGGTGTTCGCCTTGAAAATATGGAGGCATTATCTGTACAGGGTAAAGTTCACTATTTTTACCGACCACAAAAGCCTAAAGTATTTCTTCGATCAGAAGGAATTAAATATGAGGCAAAGGCGGTGGTTGGAGACGGTCAAAGACTTTGATTGTGATATACATTACCATCCCGGGAAGGCTAATGTAGTAGCGGACGCGCTAAGCCGAAAGACAGATTATGCGCCTATTCGAGTCCGATCGATGCAACTAATAGTGACATCGGGATTGCTTGACCAAATTCGAAAATCTCAAAGTGAAGCAATAAAAGAAGAGAATGTGAAAAAGGAAAGAATAGTAGGGCAGTTAAAAGATTTGGAGGACGGCAACCAAGGATTAAAAACTCGATTTGGGAGAATTTGGGTTCCCAATACATGTGGAGCCAAAGCACTTTTACTTGACGAGGCCCATAAATCTCGTTATTCGATACATCCGGGGGCGACCAAGATGTATAATGATTTAAAACAAAATTATTGGTGGCCCGGAATGAAAAGAGATATCGTGAAGTATGTGGAGAAGTGCCTGACTTGTTTACAAGTCAAAGCAGAGCATCAAAAACCATACGGTAAGCTGCAGCCATTAGACATTCCAGTTTGGAAGTGGGAACAAATTACGATGGACCTGCTGACTAAACTGCCCAAAACTAGCCGTGGTTTTGACGCCATATGGGTAGTAGTAGATCGATTGACAAAAAGTGCACATTTTATTCCGATTCGTGAGACCTATACATCAGAAAAGATGTCAGAAGTGTATACTAACGAGATTGTGGCGCGTCACGGAGTACCGATATCCATAGTGTCCGAAAGAGATACCCAGTTTACTTCGGATTTTTGGCGTGGTTTCCAAGAACAAATGGGAACCAAGCTGTTTATTAGCACGGCTTACCATCCCCAA
Organism: Helianthus annuus; assembly: GCF_002127325.2. Lineage (NCBI taxonomy): Eukaryota > Viridiplantae > Streptophyta > Magnoliopsida > Asterales > Asteraceae > Helianthus > Helianthus annuus. Next base: position 153,174,232 of record NC_035437.2, on the reverse strand, counting down.
ACGGATGGGCAAAGTGAGAGAACAATACAAACGTTGGAAGATATGTTGCGTGCTTGCATTATCGACTTTGGGGGCAGTTGGGATGTCCATTTACCCTTAGTCGAATTCTCATATAACAACAGCTATCACACGAGTATTAAAATGGCTCCATACGAGATGTTATATGGTAGAAAGTGCCGAACCCCAGTTTGTTGGGGAGAAGTTGGTCCGCGGGGTTTAGCTCAGACTGATATAATCCGAGCTACAAATTGTAAGATCGACTTAATCCGCACTCACTTAAAAGCAGCTCAGGATCGACAAAAATCCTATGCGGATAAACGAATGAGGCCAATAGAATTTCAAGTGGGCGATAAGGTAATGTTGAAAGTATCGCCGTGGAAGGGGATAATTCGATTTAGAAAAAGAGGAAAGTTGAGCCCAAGATTTATCGTGCCATTCGAAATCGTAGAACGGGTTGGAAAGGTAGCATACCGTCTCGAGCTACCTGAGGAGTTGAGTGGAGTACATAGCACATTCCACGTGTCACATCTTCGTAAATGTTTAGCGGACGAGACTGCTCGTGTCCACTACAACGATATCGAGGTGGATAACAGCCTTAACTACGCGGTAAGGCCAATTGAAATTCTAGATCATAAAGTGAAGAGTTTGAGAAACAAAAAGATCAACCAAGTGAAGGTTAAATGGGAACACCGTAAGGGTGCGGATACTACGTGGGAGTCCGAAGAAGAAATGCAACGGCTCTACCCTACGTTATTCGGTACGTAATTCGGTTTCGGGGACGAAACCCTCTTTAAGGGGGGTGGACTTGTAACATCCCGAAATTTCAAAACTTTATACTAGAATTATAAAATGTATAATAAACAAGAATAAACTAACTAGGATATATAACCTAGTTAGTTAAGAGTCTTGTAGTAACACTTGAATGAGTTAAAAGGCCAAGAATATAAACTAAATAAGAGTGGAGGGACTAAAGTTGTTAAAATAGAAACTTAAATTACTAAAATAGTAAAAATCAACCAAACACCCCATTCAAGAGGTGTCTGGTCGATCAACAAGCAGGGGCGACAGGGGATTTCTTCACCCAAACCCTAATTTGCAAGAAAATCACAAATTGGAGCCTCAAATCAGTTAGAAATCGAAATTCAAGCACTGAATCGTGATCACCTTGTCAAAGGGATCCTAAGGTATGTTGAATTAGGTCATTTTCGTTCGATTCAAAGTTCATGTATGTGATCAAAATCGGATGTAGAGCTTGATTATGTGTAGTAAACATGAAATTGGAAGTAAAGTAAGGTTTAGGGACAAACCCTAGATGATTTCTTGTTAAAATCTTGCATGTTAGTTGTAGGAATCAAAATCACTATAGTGGGTGATTAGTAAGTTAGTAGAACTTGATAAACACTAGGACTAAGACTCTTGTTCTAGTGAAAACTGAAATTGTGAGATAATCTCTGAAATTGTTGATGTTAAAATATGTGTATATTGTCTAATTGAAGTTGATTTGAGTGATAAATTCAAGTTATGAACTTGGTTTAGATCATGTAAAAATCTGACCCGCAAGGTGATTGATAAAACGCCTAAATGAGGATTAAAATGTTAAAGATTGCTAAAAACGCAGATTTACATATGTAATGAATGAATGCGTTAAAGCTTATGAAAAAGAGTTCTAATCTTTTATGAATTGGACTCTTTAGGCAAGGAATCCGGAACGTGAAGTGGACACGCCGGAGGTGATACCCGCGGAAAAGGTGTGCTTCGAAGGTACGTGACTTTAGTCTCGTCGAATTAAGTTTAGTTGCTTTGGTTTGATATGTAATTGATGTTGTAGTGTAAAGGATGCGTTTGATGTGTCGATAAGTGACGAAGTGCACTCGACTATCAAACGGGTCAAAATAAGAACTCGGTATTTAGTTGGGTCAGTCAATGAAGTGATGGTTTTCACTAATTGGCAAAACGGGTCAAAATGATGTTTTCAAAAGAGTCACGAGAGTTGCGACTTGAAAGTCTCATGCCTTGTTAAATGATAAATTGTACCATACTAATGATTTGGTAATGGCGAATCTAAGTATAAGAACCCGGGATATGGGTCAAACAATAATGTTAAAGGAAAAAGGATTGTTTGAAACGGAATGCTTGAATTCCGAATAATCAAGTAATAGCCATAGAGGAATTTCAAAGCCATGGAATTGGCGTGAAAACACCAAGTATGTGAGCCCGGGTAATTGGGTAAATATGTTAAAAGGGTTTAAGAATGAAAAGAGGTGCTATGCACTCACACTAATGGGTCGAATAATGGGAATAAGGAAATTCGTGAACCAATTTGTGGTATCTCGATTTCCGCAATGTAAAATTTACATGGTTAAGTCCGAAGTTTTATTACGGACTCATAGCAAGAAGAATTGGTTGAATCGGATCAATGAGTAAAGAGTTATGAGCTTCTAAAGTTGAAAAATAGCCAAAGTGCAAATGTGCAGAACCCACCGTAAATTACGGTTCCACCGTAATTTACGGTGGACAACAATGTGTTACGGTGTTTTGCTACTGTTTTACGGCAGAACCATAACATTTCCAGGTCCACCGTAATTTACGGTGATACCGTAATTTACGGTGGAACCCAGTAAAAATTTATATTTTATAGTCACTTGTGTTGTTAAAACCTGTTTATACATTATATATTAAAGTCAAAACTAACGGTTTTTAGTGTTTGACTCTAGGTATGAATGAATCTCTCCCGGATGATGATCAAGCACTTCGTCAAGAACCGAACATGCAATTTGAAGCTTCCGCACTGAATATAATCTTGTCTAAACTTTAAAAATGTCATAAAGATTTTGTTAATGGTGTTTTGAATCCTTTAAACTAGTTGTTAGTTGACTAGTAGGGGTTGCCTTTAAATGAATTATGCATTATCTTGAACATGCTTGGAAAAATTCTACTAGTATGTATGGTTTAAAACACGAAATGCTTTTGTAAACTCTGATTTTTACAAAGTTTCATGAAATATTTAGTTAAATTATGTTAAATTATTAAGGGTGTTACACCAGCCCCTTCAGCTTATTGGCCATGTCATTCATCATCATGATGTGCTCGCGAATGCCGCTCCTCCCATCATACTTAGTTGTCGCCAGCTTGAGAATAAGGGTACTAGCGTGCGCTTTAGACGTCCCCTTGAACTGCGCCTCCACAAAAGCCAAGTAGGTTTTAGCATCTTCAGAATCAGGAATAGCTCCCCTGATAGCATTGCTTATGGACTGCTTCATAAACATGAGACACATGCGGTTACACCTAGTCCACTTTTCATGAAGTATCTGCTCAGCAGCAGTACTCTGAGTGGTAAGGTCCACTGGCTTATTCTCCCTTAGAGCATAATCAAAATCCAGCAGCCCAAGCGTAAGCATGAGAGCATCCTTCCACGCAGCAAAGTGATCACCAGTCAAAGATGGAATCCCCTGATTTGGTGCTGATAGTGGAAATAAGATGAGCAAGTTATGATACTAAGGAAGAAGTCCTAATGTGATCTAAGGGCACGTTAAGCTAAGGCAGGCATAAATAATGACCATTTTACGTTATGAAGCTGTGATATTGTCTATTACTAACATCAAAATAATAGACTTAGTTAAAAATTCTACTTAAACGAAGACAAAACAGCTTTGGCCAGAAGTGTAATCATTTAAGCATATGTGCAAAGTGGTTGTAACAAATCAGCTTTGGCCAGAAATTGAAACAATCACTTTAGTTATGCACTTGTTAAGTATGCCATCTATGAAAGAATTAAATCAGCTTTGGCCAGATATTAAAACATTCATGCTTATGATGCACACTTAACATAGCTTTCGTAATACTTGAATGGTAAGTAGATGTATCAAGTCAGCTTTGGCCAGAAATGATACATCAGAAGCTCATTCAAGTTAAGCTATTTTGGTTTTGCAAAACATTATCTGATTCTGATTAATTAATTAAATAACTACAAAACCAATTATTTAATAGCAAACTACCCGTTAGTTCACATCTAAACAGCCTAAAATAATGAGGTTTCGAGTCAGGTCTCGACTGAGTTATGAGATCTCAAGTCAGTTATGAGGTCTCGAGTCGCAACCTTGTTGTCACGAGTCGGAACCATGGTCTCGACTACTATATCTTATGAGATCTCGAGTCATGATGAGGTCTCGAGTCGCAACCACGGTCTCGAGTCGCAACCTTATGGTCTCGAGTTATGACGTTATGGTCTCGAGTCGCAACCTTATGGTCTCGAGTTATGACGTTACGGTCTCGAGCCGAGACCTTTGTCTCGAGTTGTAGACCTTTTAGCCCTTATGATTTCGAGTCGAGACCTTATGGTCTCGAGTCGAGACTGATGGTCTCGAGTCGTAATCTGATGATCTCGAAGCTTCCTGTCAACAGCTGTTTATTGTGATAACATAACTGAAAATTCGAAATCTAAGGGATTATGAGATATTATTTTCTGTTTTAAGATGATCTAATTTTATCAACATATTTTGAAAATTATAACTGTTTATCTAATAACAGTTTTCGAATAAAGTTAAAAGATAAAATTGGATCAAACATGGAAAAAACACTCATTAATCCTAAAACATTCCAAAACATAACAGAATTATCGAATTTTCCCAAGAACATGATGAACCCTAAAAGCATAAAACATAAATTCTGGAACCCGAAACCTGAATATTAATAGTTTTTTCTAAACAGATTTCGGCTAAAACATAACCCAGTTGAATTTGAGTGAACATATAATTAACCTTTTTCCCGAAAACAGAGATCTCGAGTCGATCTTCATGACTCGAAACCGGCTGTCACTGTTTTAAAGTTACAAAAAATCCGTTTTCCAAGTTTCAATCCTAGAATTATGGATACGAAAACAGAACTGACTAATCAACATATGCTCTGATACCACATGTTGGTTCAGTTCTGTTTATACATAAAGGAAAACATTAAAACATACTTGTTATAGCAGACAGTGCGTTGGAGAATCCAGTAATGGAGTTTGACATGCTTGTCATCGTGATCTGGTTCCTCCTTAAGGTGCTGACTAATGATGGGGACTTAGGAAACCGAAAAGGGATATCGGCTAGGAGAGGAGGTCGAAATTATGATGTTATGGCTAATGGGGTGTGCGTAATTGTGTAACTGAGTAACCCCTTAACCTCCACATAATTCTCATTATATAAGCACCCAGGAGGAAACCTAATTAGTTAATAAGGGTAATATGGTCCATGAACAATTACCAACTAATTATTTAATAGGTTATTAAATATTTTGATCTATATTATGTAAATGGTTATGATGGCTATAGATTAAATATTAATACATAATATGTTTAATCTTACATCTTATACTCTGCCAAATACATGTAGGGTCTTTGGGTATAGCCACTACACATAAAAAGAAAAAGAAAATACTTTCAAGTGTTTGTTTTTTTCTTGACATTCTAACTTTTTTACAATCATATGTTTCTAATAACTACAACAAATTATAATATGATAAACTGCATAGCATCACTGATTCACCGCTATAAAATGTTTGAAATACTATTTCATTGTCATATAAATTTCGAATGGTAAGATCAAACTTCATAACATTCAAAATATAAATAACATTATCAAATTCATATCTCAAAAGAAAACATTTCTCACATAACGAAAATATTATGATGAATCAATACTATAAAAGTTCAAGAGAAAACAAAAAGAAAAATAAGTTTTTGCTTTTCGAGTATATGGTTCATGTGATCGCTATATGGTTACGTGTAATCGGGCCAAGTTTGCCATACCCATAATTTTTTTTATCAATCCCATATCCAGCATCATACCCAAAAACCCCTCTCATTATCCGTCCGAATACTTTGAATTCCCATTGTGTTTGATTTTTTTTCTTTAAAAAAAAAACAATAAGAGTTAAATGCCATTTTAGTTCATCTGGTTTGGGCCATTTTGCCAATTTAGTTCAAATGTTTTATTTTTCGTCTGTGGATCCAAAAAGGTTTCACTGTTGCCATTAGTCCACTGAGTTAACTTCATCCATTTTTTTTATTAACGAGAAGGGCAATTCGGTCATTTTATATGGCTGAATTACCCTTCTAGTTAACAGAATTATATATAAAATGACTGAATTGCCCTTCTCGTTAGCAGAAAAAATAGATGAAGTTAACTCAATAGACTAAAATGGCAACGATGAAACCTTTTTTGACTCACAGACGAAAAATGAAACATTTGAATTAAACTGACAAAATAGCCCAAACTACAGGGACTAAAATGTCATTTAACTCAAATAATAATAATAATTAATCCCATAACTTAAAAAAAAAATCCCATAAACTTTTATCTGGATTTTATTTAATTAAAAATTACTGAAATCCAAGATTTAAAAGCTCATCATCTTCTGTCATCTCTTCAAATATTCTTACACCAGAGGATTTGCCCAAACCACACTGTCTCCCTCTCTCTCCTCTTCCTATTAATTTATATTATTATTCCCATCAATCCCAACTACAAATTCCATTTCTTTTCATTATTATACACAAACCAGTGGGGAATAACCAAGAAAATGTGAACCTTTTTCACCAACAATACCTTCCCTCTATTCTTAATATTATTATTTTTCACAGATCTCCTTTTTCATATTAATGCTGAACCCAATTTTCATTCTTTTCAATTTCCATAACTTTGTTTTGTTTTTTATAATCATTTTCTACAATCTCTTTGATTTGTGAGTGTTTAGAAATCTTGAATCTACTTGGGATTGATGTTTGATGGATCCAATTTTAATCAATTAGTTATCTGATCATTGTCAAGATAAGGTAAACATTTGCAAGTTTTAATCTTTTTCATACCCACATTTTGAATTATTAAATTTGGTTTAAATTCAAGAAATCTTTCAACTTTTGATTGATTTAATGTAGAATTGAATTATATGGCAATTCAACATGGGATTGTGGAGAAGAGTGAATCTGAGTTTGGAAAGCTCTTCATTGGTGGGATTTCTTGGGATACTGATGAGGGTAGATTGAAAGAGTATTTTAGTAGCTATGGTGAAGTGATTGAGGCTGTGATCATGCGAGATCGGATAACGGGTCGGGCTCGTGGATTCGGGTTTGTGGTTTTTGCTGATCCTGTTGTTGCTGAGAAGGTTGTGTTGGAGAAACATATGATCAATGGTCGAACGGTAAGCTTGTTTAAAGTTTTCGACCCTAGTTTACATTAGGGGTCTGCTAAATGTACCCCGGTATGCTAAACATACCCCTATTGAGTTAAGGTAGAGATATAAAATGACTGATTTAGTTGAGGGAGGGGTACGTTTAGCACAACGCTGCTTTACAGTATCAATGTTTGAATGTGAATGAACTAAGTGGTTCATAAGTTCATTGTCTTTCAGGTTGAAGCAAAGAAGGCTGTCCCAAGGGAAGACTATAACGGGCTGAACCGAAGCAATGGTGGTATTCAAGGGTCACCGGGCCCGGGTGTGCGTACGAAGAAGATATTTGTAGGCGGTTTAGCATCTACGGTAACCGAGAGTGATTTCAAAAAATATTTTGAGCAGTTTGGTGATATTACGGATGTTGTGGTGATGTATGATCACAACACTCAAAGGCCAAGAGGTTTCGGTTTCATCACATTTGATTCGGAAGAAGAAGTTGATCGCGTGTTAATCAAGACGTTTCATGAACTTAATGGTAAAATGGTCGAGGTTAAACGGGCGGTCCCAAAAGAGTTATCACCAGCCCGTAACCAGAGCCCGTTGGTTGGGTTTAACTACGGGTTAACCCGGCCCAACACGTTGGTTACTAGTACCTACCCACAAGGTTATAGTATGAGCCCGAATGGAGGTTATGGAGTTCGAACCGATAGTCGGCTTAGTCCGATTGGTGGGGGACGAACTGGGTTCTCTCCATTCGGGTCATCTGGTTATGGTTCGGGTATAAATCTTGAGCCGGATTTCAGCCCGGGTGCGTTTGGAACCATCCCTAACAATATCGGGTACGGGCGAGTTTTAAGCCCGCAGTTTAATGGAAACCCAAGTAGGTTTATTAGCCCTATTGGATATAATCAAAGCAGCGTCAGAAACGAATCGTTTATCGGTTCATCAACCCGAAACGTGTGGGGCAACAGCGGGCTCACAAGCCCGGGTGGGTCGGGTGCTTATTTGGGTTCAGGAACTAGTGGTTTTGGAGTATTTGGAAATGGGCCCAATTGGGGTTCATCTCCTATACCTACTCAAGGTGGAATGAGCTCTTCTGGGCCTTTTGGTTATAATAATAGTGGAAGTATTGGACCCATAGGGGGCCATGAAAACAATAATGGGCTAGCAATTGGACGAAACGGGCCTAGTATAAGCCATGAAGGGTCTTATGGTAACTTGTACCGTAGCGGTTCAATGTACGGTGACCCAAGTTGGCAGTCTTCACCTACTGATCTAGACGGGCCGGGTCCGGGCCCGGGTTCATTCAGTTATGTGCTAGACAATTCAGAAGATGTTGGAAACTATAGCATTACAAATAGACAAACTAATAGTGGTATGTAATAACTTTTAAATTAAAAGAATATTTTCTATAATATTTTCAAGATTTGCATTATTAACTTTTTCTTGGTGAATATTGTAGGGATTGCTACATAGAAGTTTTCAAGATTTACATACAAGAAGGTAACAAATAGGAAGAACCCTAGATAATCCTATTTAGTACAATACAACACATAGATTTCATGATTTAAAAGGGTATTTGGTGTCAAGTTTTGTTTCAATTGACCTTAGGCTTCCGAAAGGACAACGGTTGATGTGCGTCTTTTGAATGAGGGTCGTTAAATTAGACCAAATAATTTGCATTTCTGTTTTGGGTTATTCGGTTCGGGTTTCATTTGTTGTCGAGTTGTTGTAACATCGGGCAAGGTTGCCCTTACTTGATCTTCGTTTCGACGATGTATTTCGATTTTGATTACAAAGTGTGAAAGATTGGATACTTGAGTTAATAAGTTTATTAAAATAAACATTTTTATTTTGTGGTGATGTATAATGAAATGAAATAATAAACATTTTTATTTTGTGGTGATGTATAATGAAATGAAATAATAAACATTGGTCCCATTTATTGATACTAAGAATATAACAATTGGGCCCGTAAAATAAACAATAACATGAATCAATTCCATTTGTTCTTGGGTCCACATCAAGTAGATAATAAGATCCATACTCGTTTTTCTGCACACCATATAAATATGATTTCGCGAATCAATATTTTAAAGGGTCGTACTATATTCACCACCTTTTAAATTATGTGATCATTTTCTTAATTCTTTTTAATTAATATTTTATGTAAATTGAAATATACTGTTATGTTTTTATTTTAAGGAAAATTGGTATTTAATAAACCAAGCTTTAACCAGTTGGTAAATAATAATCCAATCTACAGAATTGGTATATAATAATCCTACCTATCAATATTTTGGTACTCAATGAACTTCTGTTAATTTTTTTTAACTGAAGTTAGTTTTTATGTTTTATTTATTACACAAACAGTCCCTGTAGTTGTAATTTACTAGTTTTAACTATTTTATGAAACAAAAAAACCAAACGAAAATCCTCCTTTTCCTCGATTTGAGGTTTATAAAATAGTTAAAACTAGTAAATTACAACTACAGGGACTATTTGTGTAATAAATAAAACTTAAAAACTAACTTCAGTTAAAAAAATTAACGAAAGTTTATTGAGTACCAACATGTTGATAGGTAGGATTATTATATACCAATTCTGTAGGTTGGATTATTATTTACCAACTGGTTAAAGCTTGGTTTATTAAATACCAATTTTCCTTCCTTATTTTAATTATATATTGATCTAATTTTTTCAAAACTATGGTGTACCCAATAATATAATCTATATTGGATAACTTGGTTTATGATCAAATTTATATCAATGTACAGATAAAATCGTATCCTAGCGGCATACGCGAATTTATATACCACATTAAAAAAGAAAATGAAGTTATATATAAACAATAAAGAATTTATATAACACGTTGTAAAAGAAAACTAAACTTATATATGAAGAAGAAATAGAAAATGAACGTAGTTGGTATCTACAAGAAAGATCAACCAACAAGAAAAATCGAAAATAACTAAAATGATCATTTTTCATTAAATAAATCATGCCTTTCGAGTTTCGTAGATGTCACAGTTGCGGGGATAGCTCAGTTGGGAGAGCGTCAGACTGAAGATCTGAAGGTCACGTGTTCGATCCACGTTCACCGCATATTTTTCTTTTTACTTTTACTTCCCAATTTATTCATAAGAACTCACAGTTCGCATGATTTCCTTTCACATTCATGATTTATGATATTTAATGCAAACTAGTGAGAGTTGCATCATACAAAAATTTACATCATAATGAATCTTAAGAAATACAAAAGCAAACTTTAAAAATCGTTCAGAAAATAAAACGTATAAGGAAAAAAAAATTATATTAATACTTGGATAAAAATAACGCAACGGCACACCTGAGACTTTATAAAAATTGTATCTTTAAAAATATAATAGAGAAACAAAAGTTGCTCAAAATGTCGGTTCCGATACTGATGTTGTTCAAAGAAAATGAACGTATTCTTATTTGCTTATCAATCGATTACCATAGGCATGGTCTTAAATTTGATTGTGTTGATGCATTATGAGAACTAGTATTTCTAAGAACTAATTATTAATTTTTAATAAATGTGTAAACGGACATAGATGAACAATCGTAAACGAAAATAGACCAGGACGTGTTTATCTCATTTGCTTTTTATACTTTTGGTTTCTTGGCGCCAGATGTTGTGGACCTACTTAGCCGAGTTCAAAGGGTCCCGCATAGTAATGTTTTGATCGCGAGATCTATGGACGTAGTTTCTAAAAGACTTAGTTTTGATATTCAAAAAAGGGTAGCGGCGCAGCTTATTACCCGTTTACCATCTATCTCGATGTAAATTCATGGTGAATAAGTTTGAAACAAAAAAAAAATAAGTTGAACGAAAGCAACATCGTTTCATGTTTGTTTGTTTAATTAAACGAACAAAATTTTTGTTTATATCTATTCATTTATATATTAAATAAAAATAACATAAATTAACTTTCTACTAAACGGTTCATGTCAGTTGTCACCCAGTAATATTACACTCACGTAAACAAATTAAAGTCGAGTTAACATCCAGGGCGGATTTACCTTTTTCATCACAGGAAAATCAATTGTTAATGGAGTTTTCTTTTTCATAAAAAAGGCTAAAAATAAAGACTAAGAAATTTCACAAATGAGAAGCTATCAAAAGTTTTGATAATACATGATAAATATGGAGGATGAAATGATAGGCCTAAATGGCTAAATCCCCTATCAATAAGATATATTTAATGGCTTAGAGTATACGGAGCGAGAGGTCTTAAAAAGAGGCGTGAAGCGACCTGTGGCAGCCACATCAACAACCTGAAGTCGTGGACCTCAGAGAGTCAGAGTATAACTCGAACAATCAAGTTAATTGAGGACATATGAGACTAAGTATCAAAAGATACCGACACATCTTTACTGCACACTTTCAAGACCTAAATCTCATACGAGACATGTTTTGTGGAAAAAGGATGATCAGAATCATCCTTGAGATGGTGATCGCCGATATCTTTCGGTCGTTTGTTGGTGTGACGGTTGTACATGTTCTTTTGAAAAAACCTATTAGAGGCATGCATAATTATTTAAAGAATTTATATGTCATTCTACTAACTTATTAATTTGGTAATTGCATGTCTTTTACTCGTTTATTATTACTTTCACAAAGTAATGATTCTTTACGCAATGGTAAAAGATAATATTACTGTTACTAATAGGAACAAATTCAATCTACATCCACCTTGTCCCCTTGTCTTCACCAATTCCAATTTTCTTTCTTGTAAAGTCGCCGATTATTGTGGTCCATTTTGTGACTTTTCCAAAATAATTCTAAAATTTAGTGGGACATTTTATTATGTGTCAAAGTGAACATATTTACTTTATATTATATATATGGGGAAAGTTATTGTACAAATAAAGTTAACGTACTAAACGTACAAACTGAAGGAAAAGACAAAAACACGCGGTGGCATTTTCATAATTATCTGCTTGTAGGGTAATTATCAAAATTAATTTACAAATGATAATGTAGAGTAATTTTAATCTTTTGTAGAGTAATAATTTTGTAAAATGTTCTTGTAAAGTAATTTTAATCAAAACACTATACCTAACAAAAAAAAAACCCAAAAAACCTACCCCCCCCCCCCACAAAAACCTAAAAAAAAACCTAATCTCCCCACCCCAACCCACCCACCCACCCAATCTAAAAGTTAAAAACTAAACCATAAAGCTAAACTCCATAACTAAATGCTAAAATTTTTTTACAAAATTACTCTACATGATCATTTGTAGAGTAATTTTGAATTATATGTTATTTGATAAACTTGCAGGGTAATTTTGATTTACTTGTAGAGTAATTTTGATAATTACCCTACAAGATCAAAGTTACTTTACAAAACATTTTACAAAATTACTCTATAAAAGATCAAAATTACTCTACAGAATCATTTGTAGAGTAATTTTGATAGTGTCTAATAATTAAGAAAATGTCACCGCATGTTTTTGTCTTTTCCTTCAGTTTGTACGTTTTGTACGTTAACTTTATTTGTATTTGATCTTTTGCCTATATATATTTAGGTCTACGTTTAAAATTTATAGTTTAATACGTATAGCTAATCAACTTTCAAATTATTTTATTTTTACTAAATAATCATGTTGATTTTGTTGCATTCAGATATAATATATGAGATATTTATAAATTTTATGACAATCGAACAAGAGAGTATGATTTGTACTAAATTCCAATAATAAGTATAAATGTGTATAGATCATTTTAAGTTTTATCAGCCTATTTATACCCTTAAATTTTTGTTATTAGAAATAAAAGTATATAATCTCGTATAGTATAAGAAAAAAACCAGTACGTCTTTTTCTCTTAAAATCGTAACACCCCTTCTGTCTTACTTTTCAACCGTTGGTTAACTCATATTACCCGTCCATTTAATCATTTATAGATTCACTACTAGTAACACTTAAAATCCGTCCATAATTTATATAAATAAACACGACATGAGTTTAAGGCTATATGGATCAAACTTCACTTCACCATAAAGGCATAAACTCATGTCGTGTTCATAAGGAAAATCGGTCCATAATTTTGGTTTAATGGTTTCATTGGGTCACCAAAATTTTAATGGAATTGAGATCAAACTTCACCCTAACAATGATAAATCATTGTGTTGAATGTTGATGTGAGACCGTAACTAAACATATGATTGAATCACTTCACCTTCTAGCTTCGTCAATGTGGCTTTGATTACATTATCATTAACAACACAAGCATTTAATCTACCCAAACAAAACAAAACTAATATTCTTCAACTAATGATTGTGTCATATCCGGATCTTAAAGCAACAATTTGAACAATTATACCATGCTTCTTACCGTGATCCTTGACGTGTTTTATCATTTAACTCAGCCCGTCAATCCGTTTACAAGGATGTTCTTGAATGTCGTAAGACGGATGTACATGTGGTTCGAACATTTACCAACTCTCATTACTCAACCTCACAATATAAATACAAAATATATACTTAAAGGTTGTTTGGTAACTTCTGATTAAGATGTCTGAGCCATTAAGTGTTGGACCAGTAAGAAGAAGTCTGAACCATTAACAGCCAGTATAATGCTTAAACGTTCAAAGGCAAATGTCTGACCAATTCAGATTAGGCGTCTTAACCATTCAGACTCAATATAATGCTTAACCATTCAGAGTTAAATGTCGGAACCATTCAAACATCTGCTTGCGAATTAATAAACTGTCTGAACCATTAAGTGTTGAACCAGTAAAAGGTCTTTAACCATTAAGAGTCATTATTAAGAGCTAAACAAAGTAACACGTATTCAGTGGTAAACAAAGACTAAACTCCATAAACACCGAGGTTAAAACACATCGATCCATACATACATACATACATACATAAATTAAAAGAGTATTAATCACGGGTCTTTTTTATTCTAACCCCTAGTTTGTCTGTCACCTGTGAATCACAAACACTTTAAAAGAAAGCCCGACTCCCATAAAACACCCGACCCTGCGACCCATTGGGCGTCTGAATCTTCTGGTCCGAACCCGACTTCCCAGAATCCGGCCCCTCTTTCTCCACCACATCCAACGGGAGTTTCATCTTCGCCAACGATTCAGTAAACTGTTGCATACTCTTCATGTACAGATCCACAAAGTCCTGCTGCACCACTTTCTGATCAAAATCGGTGTTGATCGTCACAATCGGCTTCTTCACCAGATTCTCACTTTCAAGATCACCGTTCTTCGCGGGGTTTTCCTTTTCTTTCAGAGGCGAATCGTATTCTTGACTCGCACATTGAGATTCATTAGTTGACACACTTGTAGGTGGGGACTCGGGTTTTGGAACTTCAACCGTTTGTTCCACAATGTGTGGTTCGGTTTGATCATCGGTGTCGGATGAGACTAAACTCTCCGAGCTAAGACCATAGTACTCGCTCACCATCATATGGTTTTCGTTCGCAATCTTGGGATCCGGGAACTCAATCTTGTCGAATTCAGCTAGTTCCGACTCGGTGGCAACTCGTTCACCCGCAGGTGGCGGTGAGATCGCGATTACGTCAGGGGAGGCTCCGGTGTACGATAACGACAAGTGAACAAAACCGGACGGCGAGTGGAAAAGATCAGTGGAAGATAAAGTGAACTCGTTTTCTAACTTTCCGTTTTTTATCAGGATTTCGGACAAAGGGATCAAAGCAAACCCTAACAGTTGATCTTCAAGATAATTCCTCACCCTGCTCAACATGTATATTTCACACTTAAGTGAAGAATCAATCGTCGGAACATTGATTTGAAGGGTTTCGTTAAAAACCGGATTTTGACCACCACCATTGATGGTTTGAGTGGTGACTGACTTTTCAGGGTTGCTTGTGATGCAAATTTTGGCATAAACATCTTGCTTGTGGTATATGCATATGTTTTGAATGTCTCTAGCTTGGTGAATATGAACCTGAAGAACACCAAGAACTAATTCGGGCTCGGGTTTTTTCGTTGTGGGGTTCGGGTTTTTCGTGAAAAGATTGAGGTTCCGGTTTTCGGGTTCAGGATAGAGAGATGAGGCCTTGAATGGTGACACAACAGATTGTGGAGATTCCATGAAAACCTGCAAATTTTACTCAACTCATAGTTAACTTTCACAGAATTAAACAGCAAGAAGTTTAGATCATTGGGTTTCTGAACAAATATTAATCAAATTCATAACCCTAAACATTAAATTATAACCAATTATGAAAAGTTAAAAACTTTTGAATGATCAAGAAACAGCAGAATTTGGAGTCAAGTAACAAACTTTTTGCAGCAAGATTTCACAAAGAACAATTTAGTCAACAACCCAAGTCAACAAATCAGGCAAACATCATAAACCCATGTAAAAAAGCTAATTGAAAATCAAACCTGAAAAAGTAGAATAGCAAGAACCCTAATCTTGATCTCAAACCCCAACTCCAAATTAGTCAAAAAAAAAAAATGATCATAAACTCAAATTTCCAATAAATAAACAGAACCCATAACAATAAACTTAAAATCAAGAATCCAAGAGAGTAAAAATAGAACTTTGAATCAAAGATTCATAATCAAGAAAGTAGAAAGGGGAAAGTACAAAAGCATGAAGTATATAAGGAAAGTTGGGTGATTTTTTACCTTTTTTATGAGATTTTTTGATCCCAGAAAACCTGCACGCAATCAAGTTCGAGAAGCGAGAAGAAGGAATAATAATAATAATAAGGATAAACTGAGAAAGATAATATTGTCCCTTGAAAACAATTGATGGGTTTTCTGGAGTGTGTAGTAGTCTGTGAAAGCTTCTGCATTCGTGTGTCCCCATTTTTATAAGTTGCTTCCTACTTTATATTATTTTATTTATATTTATATATTAAAAACATGAATACCTTTCGAGTATTAGACCATGTGTAGTGGTAACAATTTATAATGCCCTCACCATGGGGCATTATGCGACACGTGGCATCCTAATCATACTTGGGCATTATAGCAAAAGTGGTGTAGTGGGCATAATGCCCTATAATACCCCTACCAATCATTAAACAAAAAAAAAAAAAACTATTTTCTCATTGGCTAGTCAAACCCATTCAAACCTTCCACAATTCATTTTAGGCGTTTTCATTAAGAGCATACGTAGTGCCCCTCATAGCGCCGCCATGGCGCCGGAAACACCATAACGCAGGGCGCTATGCCCAAAAAAAAATTGGAAGCGCGATGATTTTAGCGGCGTGATGGGGTGAATGTTTTTAATATTTGACCGTTGTCAAACGGTCATATTTAAAAAAAAATCAATTTTTTTTTTTTATTTTCACACTATAAATCATGGTTGTAAAACAAGGTTTCCAAGGCCGAGTACTTTCCGAGTAGTCGCTACAAGGTATGCTGCCGAGCCGACTTTCTCCAACTCCGCCTAATTACTCAGAATTGGTCAAACGCGGTCAAACTCGGCCAAAATCGGATCTAGTAAGTCAATTTGGGGCGAGTTTGACTTAAAAAATAATAAAACATAATTTATATGACTATCATATTAAATAATAAATATTATTTTCACGTATTTTGTTATAAATATTATTAAATTTATGTTATTAGACATATATTTAATTTCCGAAAACTAATTTCTTTATAATTTAACATGTCCGGGTACTCCCCGAGTACCCTCCGCCTATACCGAGTACTCTCAACTCCCTGGTTGACCGACTAGGGAGCGCCTAACGACTTTTGCAACCATGCTATAAATACATTCCAACTCTTCCATTTTTTTACAAATCAAACTCAAATATTCTCTCATTCTCTATATTTTTTTTAAAAAGTGTTGAAGCTACTCTCACCCTATTCAAAAAAATGGGTTCCCCGTCGGAAGACTCTTTCACCGAAATTTACCGAAAATTTTTTTCTCCCGAAGAAGACGCGGCCGAGGAAGAAGCGGTTACGAGTGCATGTACTTTTGTGATACAAGCATTTGAGCACATTCGGCCTACTCCCCCTCCACGACCCATCTTGCGACGCACCTATATCTTGCGAGATCGTGAAGCCGCGAACGAGCGTTTGATGAAAGACTATTTTGATGCGACACCGGTTCACGGACCGAATGTTTTTAGACGGCGTTTTCGGATGAGCCAAAGGTTATTTTTGCGCATTAATAATGATTTGGAAAATAGGTATGATTTCTTTAAGCAAAGAATGGACGCGCGAGGATATCTAGGCTTCACCTCAATTCAAAAGGTCACATCCACCTTACGCGTATTATCATACGGAAACACGTACGACATCAACGACGAGTACTTGAAGATGGCGGAGAAAACAACCCGAGATTGCTTGGAACATTTTTGCTATGGTAATTTTTATTGTCTTTTATTTATTTACTTTTATATATTTATTTTTTAGTAGCTTACTAGTAAAACTTTTATATATTAAATTATATTTTAGGTATATGCCAGTTATATGGAAAACGTTATTTGAGACACCCCACTTGGAACGACCTTCAACAAATATATGAGGTGCATCTAGAAAAGCATGGAATACCCGGCATGATTGGTAGCTTGGATTGTCGTCAATGGCGTTGGTATAATTGTCCAACCGCATGGCGAGGTCAACATACACGGGGTGATCAAAAAGGGCCAACTTTGGTATTACAAGCTGTTGCGTCATACGACCTTTGGGTTTGGTCGGCCTTCTTTGGTGTAGCCGGGTGTTTTAACGATATTAATACGTTAGAGGCTTCACCATTAATAGAGGGCTACATTTCTGGAACTATACCAAAGGCCGGTTTTCATGCAAACGGGAACGACTACGAGCATGGCTACTACTTGGCCGATGGTATCTACCCGGAGTATTCGATTATTGTTAAAACGTTTTCTGAAACGTTCGATGAAAAAAGAAAGTATTTTAAAAAATTACAAGAGTCTTCGAGAAAGGATATCGAGAGGTGTTTTGGGGTTCTACAGCAACGATGGCATTTTCTCAGAAATCCTTGTCGCATGTGGCATAAGGATAGAATACGAATGACCATGTATGCTTGCATCATTTTGCATAATATGATCATTGAGGATGATGGAAGAGCGATATGCCAAAACTATATTCCAGAAGATTTAGTCGAAGGAACCCAAGCAACAATGGAAGAGAGACTCGCAAATGCTCAGCTATTGCGATCTAGAGAAATACATAACACGTTGAAGGCGGATTTGGTTGAGCATGCTTGGGCGATTCGCCCAATTCGATTCAACAGTGATCACGACGAAGATTCCGAGGAAGAAGAGGTTGAGGAATTCGAAGACGGGAACTTTGAAGACGTAGGTTTGGATGCTGGAGAAAACGAAGAGGAAGAAGGAGAGAATGAAAATGAAACCGAAGAATAAATTTATTTTTTAGGTTTAATTTTTTTTCTTTAACTTTTTTTTTATTTTAATGTATTGTTTTTTATTTAATGGAATGTTTTTTAATTTTATAAAACTTAAAAATTAATTAAAAAAATTAAAATTAAATTAATTGAGCAATGATGACAAAGGGGCTTTATGACTACGGCCTCAAATTGCATAACGCCCCATAAAGCCCCTTGCTGACGTGTCATGCCACATGTCGCATAACGCCCCCAAAAGGGCTTTATGACTACACATGGCCTAAAACGCCAAACCATTTTTTTTGCCCTATAATGCCCTATGTAATGGGGAAGGGGGCGTTTTTTTGCCCTATAATGCCCTATAATGCCCCACTACACATGGTCTTAATATTTTTATGTCGTTTAGCTTTTTGTCATTAGATATACTGTTACATATTTTAGCAACAATAATAGTAATCATACTTATTACACCATGTGTAGTGGGCTTGATTTTTTTCAAAAAAAAGCCCCCAAACACGCTCAATCATGCCCCACCTCCATCCTAACGGGCGTTTCCTAGCGTTTTTTTTTTTCTAAAAAAGCCCCCCGGCGTTTTTTAAATCACGCCAAACATCCAATTGTTTGGCCAATCACATGCATTCTTTCCTATGCTTGCCCAATACCATTTTTTGGATGTTTTTTTTATTTAATTGCTTAACACCCTTTTTTAATATAATGCCCACATCCCCACTACACCCATTTTAGAAAAACGTCCAACAATGCCCCTTGCTGACTGTACTGCCACATGGCGGAAAACGACCAAGGGTATGAGCTTTATTCACCAAAATCACGACACATGGTCTTAGACCGTGTGTAGTGGGGCGTGATTTATAAAATTTTAAAAAAAAAACGCCCTATAACGCCCCGGTAACCACTACACCCGGCGTTATTTTTCCAAAAAATTGAATCAGGCGTGATTATTAAAACACCATTTTGCATTGTTGGAGCTTTGACTTATGTTTGACCCACCAATGAGAAATCACTTTGTTTCTTTTTTTTTTTTTTTTTTTTTTAAGGATTGAAAGGGGCATTATTTGGGCATTATTACCACTACGCCACTTTTGCTATAATGCCCCCTTGCTGACTAGGACGCCACGTGTCAGATAATGCCCCATGGTGGGGGCATTATAAGGTGTTACCACTACACATGGTCTTAGAGTATTAACATTGGACCCTCTATATTTACGTGAGTGAGTTCTCTATATTATTTAGACTTTAGAGTCGTTGTGAGTGAGGCAGAAAAAAAATATTACTGTTTATTAGTAAAAAATTGATGAAAGCACTATTCAATTTTGAATTACCGATCGACCATTATACCACTTTCAACGCCAACTCTACAGTTAGACGGCCACTAATTTTCAGTTTCTTTGATACATTTACAAAACGAGTATTTTTTTTTTTTTTTGTCAAATAGACATATCATATATTTTATTTACTATAATATAATAATTTCAATTATAATTCATTCAAAATTTATTTTTTTGACGGTTTTCTATTCAAATCCAATACTTCAAAAATTCTTAATGTAATGAAGAGTAAATTCTAGTTGATGTAATAAACATAATATTTAAAATATATGGGTAAAGATATAATAAAAAGTTTATTTAGGTAGGAATGTTAGAAAGTAATTTTGACAATCTATTTATTAATCAAGAGCTAAGATTAAATGAGTGAAATTGAAGAAAAAAAAATGAGGCACGTGGGTTTGTGTAAGGGCATTCTAGTAAATCCAAGCCAATAGTTTATCTCTCCTCCAATTCCTCTTATTTTTTAAACGTTAATAACTCTTTCATACGACATTATTTATTATATCAATTGCACCCAAAAAAACGAGCGTTTTATCTTTAAAACGAGTATACTATTGCTATATTTTTGAAAAATTTTTCGAAAACCCAGTTGCGTAAAACGCAATGGACAAAAAGCGTAAAAAATGACCTTTTTCTAAAACGCAATGGCGGGAAAACACAAAGAAATGTCTTTTTTCTAAAGCGCAATTGCCTAAAAACACAAAATAAAGTGTTTTTTCTAAAACGTAATGGACTGAAAACACATAAAAATGTCTTTTTAAAAAAAACACAATGACCTAAAAACACAAAAGAAATTGTTCTTTCTAAAACACATTGGACCAAAAAACACATAAAAATGTGTTTTCCTAAAACGCAATAGATAAAAACACAAAAGAAAATGTTTTTTTTTCTAAAACGCAATGGACTAAATACACATAAAATGTATTTACCTAAAACGCAATGAACTAAAAATACAATAAATGTGTTGTCTCTAAAACCCAATAAACTGAAAATACAAAAAAAGACAGTGTTTTTTCATTACTTTGTAAAACGCAATGACTTAATTCAAAAACTCAGATCGTAAAAATGAAATTTAAAAATTTCTTACATAGATCGAAGCCCGATTCCTTCATATTTCTTCAACGATTGACAAAATTTGAATGTTAGAAACACTTATCAGCGATCGAATTGAAAGAACCGAGTGATTCGCTTCAAAATCACGAGAAAAAAATAAGATATTGTATGAAATTTAAACTGGGTTTCTTCAAAAAAGTTGAATAACACGTTGATTGGGTGTTTGAAACATTGATTGGTGACGAAAATCGCACTATAATGTAGTGATTATTGAGATAGAAAGTGAAGAAAATGTTGAAGAATGTGGGTTTTGAAAATGGTGTGTTTTAAAGTTACAGAGAGAAGAATAGAGAATATTAGATAAAATTGACTAAAATACTCTTTATTTTTATTTTAAATTTTGTCACATATCATAATTTTATTGTTTTTTATTTTTTCTAACTAAAATAAACTTTCTATTTAATTCTGTATCTAAAATATAATTAGCAGCCATTACTATGATAAATACATATATATAAAGATTAATCACAACTCACTTGGTTTTATTGGTTGTTTGAAATAAATTTACCGGGGTAATCCTTAAAAAAAAAAATAAATTAAAAAAAAAACTTTTTTGAGATTAAAAAAAACATTAGAAAAAGAAACAATAAAACTGTTATTAACGGTAACCTAACGGCTGTGAGCATCATTATTTTTAGTTTATGTTAAAATAAGGGGGCTACTTTCTACACCCCCTCTATCTACTTTTTTCACTCCTCTCCTCTTACAGTTTTCCTCTCACAAGGGGGGGTATAATCAGGAAGATAGGGGGGTGTGTATAGAATTAGCCTAAAATAATCTAAATTTACCGTAAGGGACCCACAGCTACGCATGTGATGACGTGGGTGGGAGCTGAATCAGGTGAGTGCGACCACAGTGTATGCAGCCTAGGACAGTGGGTCTCATTTTGTTCTTTAATCAAGTTAGCCCCAGACAGATTTGTAATTGTCATTGAGGCCCACCAACTTTTTGAAACTGTTCATATGGGACCCCTTGAGTTCTAGTATTGTTTTTCAGTTCTTTGTCGGTGGAATGTTCAATTGACATTTTTAATTTTTTAGTTTTTTATTTGTTTTTCAGTTATTTGTCGGTGGAATGTTCAATTCACATTTTTTTTAATTTTTTAATAATAATATATGAAAACCAACGTTTCTAGAACCGGACCAAATGTAAGAACCGTCCAATCGGTTAAATCTGAAAAAATATATAAAAAACGGTCCAACCCTTACAAAAACCGGTCCAATCGGCTGGTTTCCCGATCCAACCGCCAGGTCGCCGGTTCAACTCCAGTTCAATGTATTTTCGGCCCAATACCATGACCCGGACCGGCTCAACCTCCGGTCCGATCCAAGTCTGAAAACACTGTACAAAACTTGAAAACTCATCTTTAACTAATTAAAGATTGTTATGGATATCTTTTACCAATATTAAATGTACAATAACAATGATATAATTCATTTTTTTTACAATCATAATGTATAAACTTGCTTTATAACGTAATCTTGAATGAATCCGGATTTCAAAAATCGAAAATCAATCCAATTTTGATTGTCGTTGTTGCATATACAAAGCAACACAACCCAATAATCTTTGTTGTGAACATGACTTAGAGGCTGTTTGTTTGAGCTTTTAATAAGCTCTTAATGGTTTAGACTTCATACCAATTCAACACTTAATGGTTCAGACTGTTTGTTTCGTAAGTAGATGTCTGAATGGTTCAGACATATGCCTCTGAATGGTTACGCATTATACTGAGTCTGAATGGTTAAGACCTTTTATCTGAATTGGTCAGACATTTGTCTCTAAATGGTTAAGCATTATACTGACTCTTAATGGTTCAGGTATCTTAATGGTTCAGACATCTTACTGGTTCAACACTTACCCATTCAGAAGTTGTCAAACAGCCCATTAGGGCTTGATGAAACAATGGTTAACCGGGCAGGGTTAACACACTGGTCTCGTCAAGAAGGGTTAATCCTTTCCTCTCGAGGATCGCTGGCTGGATCACCGGTGGTTGATCTCCTGCACAAGGAAACAAGCCGTGACTCGTAACAAGGAGGATGGGGTGGGGGGTGCTCCTTGTTACCACTCTCCGGCGTGAGAATCAGTAGTTTGCTTGGGAAGCAAAGTAAGATAGTAGTAGTAGTGAGAGAGTTGTGAGAAGATACCTCAAACCTGGTTTGGGGTTGGTATTTATAGCCGAGGAGTGAAGGAGGATGATGATGGATGGACTGACGACGTGCTGCACCCTTTCAGGTGTGTCAGGCTCGTCGGTTATGGAGGTTACGCCACGTCAGTCCATTGCTTACGTAGCTCTGACAGGTAACTGCCATTGGTGCCACTTGCACTGTGGTGTCAGTACCACTTGCTTGAGTACATAGGATGCGGTGCAAGCCGCATCGCTACGTGCGGTAACATCTGAAGTTACCGCGTCTCCTACTTGTGATCAAGGAATACGCGAGATGCGGTGCTAGCCGCATCGTCGTCTTGCCTGCATCCCTTGTCGTGACGAAAATGTCCGTACGGTGCGGTGTCAGCCGTACCGCTACGTTCATCTTCTTCTATGCCTAAGGTAAGGCTTTCCTGTATTGATAAAAGTGTTCACTGGATGCGGTGCGATGCCGCATCGCTGTGAATACTTCCGTTTTCATACACCAGATGTGATGCTATGTCGCATCACTCTACCGTTCTCATGTCCCATGTAAGTCCTCCTTTGTTACTAGATAGATTGGATTCAACCCTTGTGTCGATGCGTTCCCGCATGGGCACAAGTAGGTTGTTAGCTAGTGGGGGTTTTGATAAGGGTAATGGTCACTCGCGGTCGATGCTGACGCGAGATCTGGGACCATACCCCTTCAAGTCCCCCCAGTCTAGTGTTGCTGCCACATACAAGGTGTGTGTGGGAGGAGTACTGGACTATGGTGTTTGGAAGGTAGTTTGGAGTCTGGAGAAGATCCTAGACCATGTGTGGTCTTTTCTGTATTTAAATCAAGCTGGAGGTCTGGAAGGGTCATCTGACGCCTCTTCCGTATCGGTGAAGGAATCTTCGTCTGATGCGAGATTCTCAGCCGATTTATGTCACCAGGTGGCTTGCCACCTGTTGTTGTGCCGAAGGTCTCTTGGAGACCTTGTTAGTAATGCTGCACAAACTTCGAACCAACCTCTGAGATGGTGGTTCGAAGGTATGTGGAGGTTTCCCATCCTTTAAAGGTGGTCTTTTCTTCATACCAATTGTTGAATTGGTGCATGAAGAAGAAAAGAAACTTTTGGACCAATCTTTGATACTGGGATCAAGAGTTGTTGATGCTTGCAAGTGCTTTGCTCAAGCTCTATGTTCAGCATCTAGTTATGAGACGACGATCCCTTTTTTGTTGGGTTTTCGTGTTTTATCGTCATAGCTCTCTAGTAACCGCACGTTCTTTGCGGTTACCTCGTTGCGTCATTGTTGGCCATGTTTGGTCGAACAATGTATATTCATACTATGGGTAAATAAACATGGTCATAGGCAAGGGTATGCCCACCATTGTTTATTCTATGCGGCCCATAGTTGGGCTAACAAAGTCATAAGCAGACTTGTTACCGCTGTTCGGACGCTTGTTGTTCGACGAGGGTTTATTTAGAGCGCTGTTCTGCGTTCGTTTTGGAGCCACTTACCTTCCCGCTCCAATACCGAGTTTGCCTTGCAGTAGCATTGTTCGGTGATGTGGAGTGAACTTGGCTCTTCCGTAGCAACCACTCTGCGGAAGCTATGGTTATGTCCGTAGCTCCTCGTGAGTGTCTGTGGTGTTGCATTACCACATTTGCTCGAAGCGGGTGTGGCTCGGATGTAGCTCTTGAAGGTTCAGGAGACAGGGTTGCTGATGTGCGTTCGCGTGCATTCCTTTCCTTCCTTTTGTTAAAGAAGGTGTTCATGTACCCTCTGCGGTTGTGAACCGGACAGGAGGGATTTGAAGCTTGAAGAGAATGAAGGCAATGCGGTTCCCCTGTGTCTGAGATGCGGTTCAGTCCAACGGCTAGCGCTGGTTCTGAGCATCTGACACACCTGAACGGGCTCGTGTGTGTCGTGTCCGCATATTCCACGTGTGCTCGTGGGTAGTGCGGATAGGTATTATACCCCCTTATAGTGTAGAGATATATATTTTTAACTATTTTTAGGGGTATGTTAAAAAACAACATGCGGTATGGGTTATGGTGCGGTATACCAGAGAAACCGCATGCCGCTTATAATTGGATAATGTAGTCGCTTTTTGTTGCATACGTGGCTGGACGCACGTGTGAGTTGGTGGAAGTTGGTGAGATCTTCCTGGCATGTGCTGAAATGAAAGGACGTTTGCACTGCCCGAGGCATTAAATGCACTGTAGCGAAGAGTGTAAACGTCTCTTGTGTCAGGCGCGTGGGGGGCCACGCGCGCGTGATAACCGTCAGCGGAAACGGCGCTCGACACGTGGTGTCATACGATTTGCCCTTTTTGAACGTGATCATTTGATTTCTCCCTCCGCATTAATTGCGATGGGTATATAAGGGGAAACCGTTCGTGGTTTCCCCTCACTTGTTTGAAATTTTCAAAAATTTGCCGGTGAGAGAAACTTGTTCTTTGTCTTCTCCGACGAAATTCCTTGAAGTTCCAGTGAGGGTTTTGGTTTTTCTGTTCACCATCTTCTGTTTCTTTGATATTCTTGATGGCTGAACCATCTAATCCACACAATGTGGAGGGTGAAAACCCTGAACAACCGGTAGTTGTTGAAGAAGAAGAGGAGGGGGCTGCCGGTGGTGGATTACCGGCGTTAAAGTGGACCAGAAAAACCTTTGATCGTCTTATGCTTGACGTCCAAATGCCCCCTGAGTATGGGGCTCAGTATCCATCGGAGGGTGACACTGGTGCTGACGCTCCGGCTGGTTATGTGACCATGTGGGCCGACTTTTTTGGTGACTGTAATCTCCGGTTACCGTTGACGGTGTTCGTTGTGGATGTCTTGGAGTGGTACAAGGTCCACATTTCTCAAATGAGTCCGTTTGGTATGATTCGGATTCGGAATTTTGAGTTCACCTTCCGTGCTCTTGGTATAGAGCCTACCGTCGGAGATTTCCGACGGTTTTATCAGATGACTGTGTCATTGGGTTTCTTTTCTTTCCGTCAACGAGACGGTAGCCCCAAGCTGATGACTCCTCCCAAGGGGATGACGATGTGGAAAAAGAAATTCTTCTATGTCAAGGCTGCTGCCATTGTTGCAGAT
This sequence comes from Helianthus annuus, assembly GCF_002127325.2. Lineage (NCBI taxonomy): Eukaryota > Viridiplantae > Streptophyta > Magnoliopsida > Asterales > Asteraceae > Helianthus > Helianthus annuus. The sequence continues at coordinate 153,148,070 of NC_035437.2, read as the reverse complement.
ATGACGTTTCGGAACGTGACCGAGACGATCATAGGGGAGACCATTGCGATGCCCAGTTTGAAATCAGTGCAGTGGTTTCCGCAGCTTCAGACTATTGAGTCTGTGAAGCTGACCAACACGCAACTGTGGTTGTTGCGTATGATGTTGACGAGGAGGAACAAAAACTCGAGGCCCGTGGTGCGGGAGAAAAGCGGTGGTACGTACTTTTCATGTGTTTGAGTTCCCTATTCGTTTTTGCGGTACTGACTTTATGTTTGTTATCAGAGGATGCTCCCGCATGGAGGATGTTTGCCCCGGATTTTCTTGGTACGGTTGAGACCGTGGTTTGTGCGGATGGTGAGGAGGATCATAATGCTATCATCCGTAGTAACTTCCGGGTGCCTACTGAGGCCGCACTGGCAGTTGAGTTGCCGCCAGGCAAAGGTATAAATTGGAAGGTTTTTCACTTGTGATGATAATGTTGGTTTATTGATTCACCCTTTGGATTAATTTTATGCAGGTGATCTTGGGGCCTTAGGGGACCCCGATGCGAAAGGTGTGCCAAAGAGGCAAACTGTGAAGGGCGTGCGCTTTCGCCAAAAGAAGATAAAGGAGGTCACAACTGTGCCTCATCTGGTGCCGCAGGTGGCAGGTATCTCTCACTCCTCTTTTCGTCGACACAAGGATTATGTGATAGTATCTGATACCCTTGAGGGTTTGGGTACAGCCGCGGGGTCGCGTTCTGGTGCTGCGAAGAAGCAGGCAGAGGAGACGGCCGCGGGAGGGACAGCTGCGGGTCCCCCTGTGATTGGTGAGAAGAGAAAGCCAGAGCCGAAAGCTGCTGGTGGTGTTGAAACCAAACGTCGGAGACTGGTAACCAAAAGGTCTGCTCTGACGCAGAAAAAACCTGCGGTTGTTATTGGTAAGTGTATGCTAGCTTGTCTTAACTGTTATGTGTAACTTGTTTTGATAGCTATTTGACGTTGTTTTTTGCAGAGCCTCAAGATGAAGATTTTTCTATCTTTGATGCTCCGGAGTCGCCCCCGCGTGCCACGGATGCGGGTGCAACTGAAGTGCCATCGACACCCCCTGCCAAGGTGGTGTCGGAGTCGACGGTGCGGTCAGAGGGTACCGCAGAGAATGCTGCGACCCAGATTTTTGACACTGTTGACTCGTCCAACAATTTGATTTCTCCCAATGAGGGAGACAATGTGAGTGTGCGGTTTGCAGATACCGGGAAGCAACGGTCTGATGCCGAACCGGAAAAAACTGGCGCTGAAACGCGGCAGCATGATGCTGAGCCGCAGAAGTCTCCTGTTGATAAGGGTACCAGCTCGTCTGCCGGTGGTGCGGGGTACGATGGGCCTCCAATTCAGCCTGGGGAGTCTGAGTTGGAGTACTACTACCGCACCTATACCCAGGGTCGTAGTACTGTATATCACCGACCCCCCTGGACTGTTATGCAGGGGGATGATATTTCCAATGACCCGTCGGCATGCAAGGAGATTCTGGGTGGTCTAGGCACCCCTTTTGAAGTCGAGCGTGCCCGTGCCGCGCCCCGAGAGCTGCGTATTAACCAGCTTTCATCAATGCTGGTAGGGACTTCCATTGTGGCAAATGCCATTTTGGAAGATTATAAGGTGCTGGGCCGCCGCGAGGAAGAAACTGTTCGCATGCGGGCCGAGGCGGAGAAGTTGGTTGAGGCTGCTCGTGCGGGTGCGGAGCAGCTTAAGAAGGACAAGGCTGCTTTTGAGCAGCAGAAACAGACTTCTGAATGGGCTGCCGCTGCCCAGCTGAAACAGGTGCGTACCCTTGCTAAACTTCTTGCTGATGAGCGCAAGAGTTGGAATGAAAAAATGTCCAATGAGCGCAAGAAGTGGAATGCATCGTGGGCTAAGCAGAATGACATTCTGTTTCATGCTCGGCAGGAGCTGACAAATGCCAAGGCAGCGAATGCTACCTTGAGCCAGGAGAAGGCTGCGGCTGAGGCCATTTCTGTTAAAGCGCTGCAGGCGAAGGCCGACGCCCTGAAGGCGCTTGGAGAGGCCAAAGAAGCCGGGGCTCGTGCCTCAAAGGCCCTTGAAGAGGCCGCAGAGAAGGAGAGCCGTTCTTCCAAGGCTCTTGAAGAGGCGAATGCGGAGCGCATTCGTTTAGGCAAAGTTGTTGACAGTCTGCAGGTATGTTTCTTTAACTTTGTTGCTTTCGTCCTTTATTGTTGTGAAAATATTTATCGAGTGAACTGTTTGCTGTTTTTGTAACAGGCTGAGGTTCAGGCCCGGGAGGTCGCGGTTGCAGACCTTACTGCCCGCGTGTCTGTTGCGGAGAAACGGGCTGACGCTGCTGCTGAGGCCAAGGATGCCTTGGTGTCCTCTTTTAACCAGCTGGAAGCTGACCGTGAGTGGTTGCGGACTCACGGCATCGCGCGTGTAAGTATCCGTTGTCTTTGCATTTGCTTGGGTTAGTATCCAAGACTTATGATCCCTTTATTGCAGATTGTTGAGGCTATAATGAATGCCCCTGAGACCGCATCGGGTTTGGACCTGGTTAAGGAACGTGCGCGCGATGCTGGCTTCAAGGCTGGTTACAACCGCTGCATTGGTCATATCAATGTATGGCATCCGGGTTCCGTGATGTGGATACCGAAGGTCGTCTGAAAGCGGCCGTAGCCTCCTTTTATGACACGCCCCTTGCCTGTGTAGGGGAGCTGGACGATTGTTTGGAGGTTGCGGACTATGTTGACCGCTTGCGGATGCTTTATCCGGATGTGGAAGAGGAAGAACCCGCTGGTGGTGCCGGAGGAGATGCGGGGACCAGCGGTACAAAATAGGGTTTAGGTTGGCGAGTGCGCCTCCTTTTTGTATTCCTCTTGTATAGAATAGGAACTTTATGTAAATTCGCTAAGCATCATGTGGATACTTGAATTTTTTGAATATAAAGTTTCTTTGTTCAGTTTGTACAAGTGTTTTTAATTCTTGCATGTCTGAACGTATGTATGCGTAACTTTACCCATTTATGAACGGGGTCAAGTATACTCCATACTTTTGTTGTATGAGTATGCATCAATTCTGTTATTTACCGTGTGAGGGTTTTAGAATTGCTTAAGCTTTGTAAAAGCTTATATTACCGGAACTCTACCCATTTGTGAATGGGGTCAAGTGTACTCCATACCTTTGTCGTATGAGTCCGCGTCAATTCCATTGTTTGCCTTTTTGGGCTCAGGAATTGTGTCAAGTGTTTGACAAAACTTGTTTATCCGGCCGGATGAACATGCAAGTCTTTTTGCCTTTTGCTGGCCTATTACAATATTTGTGTGTGGTTACCACTTTGTATGGGTATCTCGAATGAAGATTTTGCCAATCTGTTTTTGGGATACCGCAAAGTGGAACACGCATTTGTAATAGTAATAACAAACAATAATGTATAAAATTGCGTATTTATTTATTTGCAAATGGCCTGCGGCCCGATAGGTTACATAGAGAAATGTAAGAACATGGCTTACATATAACAGCGTCGAAGCTGTTGTGCATTCCATGTGCGTGCGATAGGTTCGCCTTCTAGTGTTTGCAATCTGTACGCGCCTTTCCCTAAGACCTCTTTGATGAGGTAGGGTCCTTCCCACTTGGGGGCGAGTTTGCCTGGGCGCTCGGCATTAGATGCCTCATTGTCGCGTAGGACGTAGTCTCCTGGGTTGAAAGTACAAACGCGGACGCGCGCGTTGTAGTACTTTTCAAGTTTGGATTTATATTTGGCCTCATTGATGGCTGCGTTTTCGCGCCTTTCTTCCAAGAGGTCCAAATCGATCATGCGTTCCATGTTGTTGTCTAGTTTTTCAATAGCCAACATTCTAGGAGAGGGGAGACCTACTTCTGCGGGGATCACCGCTTCTGAACCGTAGACTAGGCTGAAGGGTGTTTCCCCATTGCTTGTTTTTGGGCTTGTACGGTGAGCCCATAAGATACTTGGGAGTTCATCGACCCAGCCACGCTTGGTCGTTCCCAACCGTGCCTTGATCCCTTCGACTAGGCTTTTATTGATACTCTCGACTTGGCCGTTCCCTTGCGGGTGTGCGACTGATGAGAATATGTGCTCAATATGTAGTTCCTCTAGCCATTTTTGAAATTCGTCGGCAGCGAAGTTGGTGCCGTTATCGGTGACAATGCACATTGGTAATCCGAAACGGCAGATGATGTGTTCCCAAATGAACTTTCTTGTTATCATAGCAGTGGTTGAGGCGAGTGGTTTTGCTTCTACCCATTTGGTGAAGTAATCAACCGCCACTATGATAAATTTAACCGCACCTGGAGCGTCAGGGAAAGGTCCCACAACGTCAATTGCCCATTTCTGAAAGGGCCATGCGGTTGTGACGGGGACTAAGTTGTTTTTTGGCCGCAAGGTTTTTGGAGCATGACGTTGACAGTCGATGCACTTGCGCAACTCTTTGACGGCGTCCAGGTGCATGCCGGGCCAGTAATACCCGGCATTCATGATTTTGGCCACTACCATGCGTGGTCCAGCGTGTATGCCACATATGCCCTCGTGTATCTCTCGAATGAGGTATGTGGCATCCTGGGGGTTGACGCATCGTAGTAGTGGCCCGAGGTATGATTTGCGGTATAAGATACCATCTCCCATTTGATAATGGCACGCTTTGTATTGTAGTTTGCGTGCTTCTGATTTGCTTTCGGGAGTCACACCTGATTGTAGATATGCGATAATTGGTGTCATCCATGATGTTGAACCGTATTGAATGACGTTGACTTGGCGCAGGGGTACCGAAGGATTTTGCAGGATTTCGATGCGTATCTCCTTTGCCAAGTGTTGGAAGCTGGTAGATGCAAGTTTTGATAGTGCATCTGCGGACTTGTTTTCGCTTCGATTAATATGGCGAATATTGAACGAAGTGAATTTGGATTTTAGTTGCAGGACTTGCTCGAGGTAGAGGATCATGATATCCCCCTTTGCGGCATAGTCGCCGCGTACTTGGCCTGCAACTAATAAAGAGTCGACGTGGGCTTGCAGATGTTGCACGCCGATTTTGACTGCTAAACGTAGCCCCGCTAACAGAGCCTCATATTCTGCCTCGTTGTTTGTGCTTTTGAATTCGAGGCGGATTGCATATGTAAGTTCTTGGCCGTCAGGGCTGACGAGTCGCAGACCTGCACCCGCCCCTTCGTCGTTGGAGGCACCATCTGTGAAGAGTGCCCATGTCTCTGAGGAGGGTGGCGTTGGTGCAGGAGTTTGTGCTTCTTCGCATTCTTGGATGCGATTCACCGGTACTTCGGCGGCGAAATCAGCTAAGATCTGGCCTTTAATCGCGGGGCGCGGCTTATAATGTATCGTGTGCGCGCCCAGCTCGATTGCCCATTTCGCTAATCTCCCAGAGATGTCGGGTTTGGAGAGGATCGGGCCGATCCTGTAATTGGTTAGCACTGTGATGACGTGGTTTACGAAGTAGCGTCGCAACCGTCTTGAAGCGTGCACTAATGCTAGCACCAATTTCTCCATTATTGAGTACCTCGTCTCTGGGTCGTTGAGCATCTTGCTGATGTAGTAGATGGGTGTTTGAACCCCCTTTCGCTCCACTATTAATACCGCACCCACCGCATTGTACGCGGCGGATAGGTATAGTATGAGTGGTTCATCCTTGCGTGGTGCGGTTAAAGTTGGGAGTTGTATCAAACACTCCTTCATTTCCCGGAAGGCCTGTTCAGCCTCTGCGGTCCACTGGAATTGTTCTTTCTTTGAACAGCTCCGCAGGGTCCTGATGAACGGATAAGACTTAGCTGCATGGTTGGCTAAGAATCTGTTGAGTGCCGCTAGCCTGCCGGCTAGCCGTTGCATATCCTTCATTGATGAAGGCGATGGCATGCGCTCGATCGCCTGGACTTTCTCCGGGTTTACCTTGAATCCATCTTTAGTCACGATGAATCCAAGGAATTTGTCTTCTTCCATTCCAAACGAGCATTTCCCTGGATTGAGCTTTATGTTAACGCTTCGCAGAGTTTGGAATGTTCTTTCAATATCTGTGAGCATGGTATCTTCTTCCATGCTCATGACGACCAGGTCGTCCATGTAGATTTCGACACTTTTGCTTATTTGGCCGCGCAAAGTGTCGTTCATCAACTTTTGGTAGGTTGAGCCTGCGTTGCGCAACCCAAACGGCATTTTTGTGTAGCAGTAATTTCCGGTGGGAGTCCGGAATGCCGTTTTGTCTTCATCCTCGATTGCCATTTGTACTTGATGGTATCCTTTGTAGCAATCGAGGAAACACTTCCACCTGAATGGTGCGAGATTATCGACCTTTTCGTCGATTTCTGGAAGTGCGTAACAATCCTTGGGGCAGGCTTTGTTAAGGTCTTTGTAATCGACGCACATGCGCCAGCCCCCGGACGGTTTTTCTACCATGACTGGGTTGGACAACCAAGTCTGGTATTTGACTTCCCACAGGATGCCTGCGGAGAGCAGTTCTTCGATCTGCTCTTGCATCGCCTGATTTTTAGCTGACCCAAGGTGGCGTTGGCCTTGGATCACTGGCTTAATACCTGGCATGGTATTCAAGTGATGTTGCGCAATATCACGTGGGACCCCGGTCATGTCTGCGGGTGTCCACGCGAAGATGTCCTGGTTACTGAAGAGAAGCTGCTTCAGTTGCGCTTTGGTGGTCGGGGACAAGGCGTGACCCAATGTGACCTTTTGTTCTGGGTATCTCGCGTTGAGAACCCATTTTTCTGGCTGGTCGTTAGGAGTGGGCCTTGCGACCTTGGTCGGACGTACTTCGTCCGACATCATGACGTCCCTGCGGGCATAGATTATCGCGACCCCCAATTCGGTTGGGAAACCAACCGCAGAGTGGGGGACCGACGTAATAATATTGAAATCTCCTTGGGATTCTCTCCCGAGGAGTACGTCATATCTGGAGGTGTGAGGTAAAACCATGAAGTTTACCTCTTCTGTCCTTGTGCGGTTTCCGCTGGAAAGACGCACAGGGAAAGTAATCTGGCCTAGGGGAAAGACCGTTTCCCCTGCGAACCCGGTTAACGGGTAATCTACTGCTTGCAACCGATCTTTGTCCTCCTGGTCGAATTGGTTGAAGCATTGTTCGTAGATTATATCAGATGTACTGCCCGGGTCGATGAATAGACGCTCGGTGCAGTAGTGTGCCAGTTGGCCTGAAATGACGACGGCGCGCCTATCGCGCGGTCCGCCTCGGACCTTTGGAAAGACGACTTGCTCGTCCTTCTAGTCACATTCCGGCCTTCTTGCCGCTTTTCGCGGCCTGCCCTTGCCTCCGTGGATCATGTGGGTGGAAGCCACGTGCATGGTTCTCTTTCCGGAGGAGGTACCTTCGCCATGAGGGGTAATGCGCTTGGTGGGTTTTTGCCCACCTGGCAAAAGATGTTGCAGTTTCCCCTCCTTTAAGGCGCGTTCAATCTCCAGTCAGAGACTGATGCAGCTGTTGGCGGTGTGGCCCGAGTCCTTGTGGTACTCATAGTAGAGTGTGAGGTCCTGATTCTTCTTGGACTTCATTGGTTGGGCTGGTCGCAAGAACTGTGGGTCCACAAGGAGGACCTCACTTGGCGACATGGTGATCTCGGTCCAGTTGCGGTCCCGAGATTCTTTCTTTGACGCCCGACTGTCTCGGGCGGGGTTGTAGTTCTTTGGGTCGAACGTGTTGGTTTGCGGGAAGTATGGTTTGGAAATATCGCGATTTCCAACATCTCGGTTGCGTTTATTGTTACGCTTGGACCCTTGTTGGGATGTTTCGGCTTGGGGTTTTGCCTTTGTCACATGCGGTTCGAGTGACCGCTGTGTCTGGGCGTATTTCTTGACCGCAGTCATGACGTCTTCCCATTTTTTGGGCAAGCCCTCCTTGCCAGAGATGGTCATGATCATCTCTCTGTCTTTGACGGCCCGGATGAAGTGGTTTCGTGCCATCTGGTCTGCCACGTCACCTATCTCCAGGCACTCTTTATTATATCTGACGACGAATGCTTCGAGCGATTCGTCGTTCCTTCGCCAGATGTTCATGACGTCACACGAATCTCGTTCGTGGCGTCGCTGCTGGCAAAAATGTGCGAGGAACTTGGTACGCAAGTCCTCGAATGAATCCAGTGATCCCACTGGCAAAGAATCGAACCATGCCCTGGCCAGGCCCGTAAGGGTCTGGGGGAAAAAATTACACCAAGTGGGTTCGTCCCACTGGCCGTTGATGCCCGCGCCCATGAAGACGTTCATGTGGTCGTCCGGGTCGGTCGAACCACTGTATTTCCCAACGTTGAATGGGAACTTTGTCGTGGTGACATGGGCGTTGGCAATCCGCGTGCCGAACTTGGAATTTTCGGCCGCTGCCTTTGGCCTGTATGGTTCGTTCGCAGGGCGCTTTGCCGCCCTAAGGTATGTGTTGCGGGGATGACTGGGAGGAACATAGTTGCGTCCTCCCGGTCTGCTACTGGTGTCATGCGAATCACCGCGGTAGCTGTGGTCGTCAGGGTCGGTATGACCGTACCCTTCGGTGTATAGTTGTGGGCCCAATCGGCTCTGAATGCCTGGGCCGCGTCTGGAGGTTGATCGCCTCCTGTCCTCGCCATGGGGGCCAAGGCGGGTATGTACCGGTCCTCTGGTGTGGGACCCGTATGAGGAATCATCCTCGTTGAGGGTGTGGACCGAACAGTAAGACGATCCCCGTTCTTCACGTCGGCTTCTTGAAGCCGGGCATGAATGTATCCTGCCGTCGTATTGTAAAATACGCTCAACAGGGGTGTGCGGTGCTGGGGGAAGCCCAGCTCGTATATTCGCTTCAGTACAAGCGCGGTTGTATGCTGCAGTCAGCGTGGCTGCCTGCTGCTCGTACCAGGCATGAACGGTCATGCCTGGTGGGATCACAGATGGGAACTGTGATAAGTCATGTCCGAACATAAAGGAGGGGCTCCTTTGTGTGGACGTGCCAATGTGTCCGGGTTGGGAGGTCGAGGCATTGACCCCTACCGGGTTTGGGATTGGAGGATTTTGGTTATCCGCAGTGTTGTTTTGGTGATCAGTCATGATCGTGAGAGAGAAAAAAGGATGGTTTAGAAAATGCTAAGAGTAGCGGTGGGCGCCAATGATGAAACAATGGTTAACCGGGCAGGGTTAACACACTGGTCTCGTCAAGAAGGGTTAATCCCTTCCTCTCGAGGATCGCTGGCTGGATCACCGGTGGTTGATCTCCTGCACAAGGAAACAAGCCGTGACTCGTAACAAGGAGGATGGGGTGGGGGGTGCTCCTTGTTACCACTCTCCGGCGTGAGAATCAGTAGTTTGCTTGGGAAGCAAAGTAAGATAGTAGTAGTAGTGAGAGAGTTGTGAGAAGATACCTCAAACCTGGTTTGGGGTTGGTATTTATAGCCGAGGAGTGAAGGAGGATGATGATGGATGGACTGACGACGTGCTGCACCCTTTCAGGTGTGTCAGGCTCGTCGGTTATGGAGGTTACGTCACGTCAGTCCATTGCTTACGTAGCTCTGACAGGTAACTGCCATTGGTGCCACTTGCACTGTGGTGTCAGTACCACTTGCTTGAGTACATAGGATGCGGTGCAAGCCGCATCGCTACGTGCGGTAACATCTGAAGTTACCGCGTCTCCTACTTGTGATCAAGGAATACGCGAGATGCGGTGCTAGCCGCATCGTCGTCTTGCCTGCATCCCTTGTCGTGACGAAAATGTCCGTACGGTGCGGTGTCAGCCGTACCGCTACGTTCATCTTCTTCTATGCCTAAGGTAAGGCTTTCCTGTATTGATAGAAGTGTTCACTGGATGCGGTGCGATGCCGCATCGCTGTGAATACTTCCGTTTTCATACACCAGATGTGATGCTATGTCGCATCACTCTACCGTTCTCATGTCCCATGTAAGTCCTCCTTTGTTACTAGATAGATTGGATTCAACCCTTGTGTCGATGCGTTCCCGCATGGGCACAAGTAGGTTGTTAGCTAGTGGGGGTTTTGATAAGGGTAATGGTCACTCGCGGTCGATGCTGACGCGAGATCTGGGACCATACCCCTTCAGGGCTGTTTAGTAGCCTCTTAATGATTCTATTAAGAGACAACCTCTGAATTAGTTAATATTAAGTGTGTTTAGTTTACCAAAAGAACACATCTGAATCAGACAGCAAGGCTCTTACCCGTTAACTTTCAAAACGATACTAAATAAAAATTTTACATCTGACATTTCACCTGTGTTCATAACCCTCATCCAGCCACTCACACACCACCAACCACCATTACATCAACGTACTCTTATTGGCTCAAGACTTGTTTAAAATCTATTATCTATTCAGACCTCTTACTGATTCAATACTTACCGATAGATTCTAAACATCCCTTTAGTTTATTTTTGAATATCATTTAGTAGTTTACTAACACATCTGAATCAGATAGCAAGGCTATTACCCTTTAGTTGTATTGTGAAGGGTTCAACATGTTTATGTTTGTGATAAGGTATCCAATTTGGTTTTTTTTTTTTTTTTTTTTTTTTTTTATATATATATTGTTACATTATTGAGACCAAAAGTGGTGGTGACGGCCAAATCATGGATGGTCGGCGAGTCATCAGTTTTGATTACTAGGTTTTTGAGTTTTTAATCATTGTTCCTTTTTCTTTTTATGTTGGATCTTGACATATTTCACTTAGAGCAAACGATTTACTAAATACAATAAACGACCAAAGTTTACATTTTAACTTGTTAGTCTGTTACATACATTGGAACTGTAATCACGTAAACTCAAGTTTAACTATAACAATTTTTTTTTAAAAAAAAATTAGAAAAACTTTAGCTATTAACAATTTAACATATCTCGTCAAAAAACTTGTCAAGTTACATCAAAACAGAAGGTAGACGGGCAACAAGCTGCATCGTCACCCCTTTCTGATGCAAAATCTAACCTTCCAAAGACAGACCCCTACCCCCTGGGGTTGAACAATTGTTGTGGATGACCCGTTGGACCCTGGTTAAGAAGTGGATAGTTTCTGACGCTAGGGAGCCGAATGTATCAAAGGCAAAAGGGACAAAGACATGCTGGTTCTTTGTGCAAGCTTTAACGTGCTTATCCACTTTCTTTGATTCTGCCTTTCTTGTTGCTTGTCCAGCTATAAACCCGTTTTCCCTTAAACCAACCAAAGGGAAAAACCCCCATGAGGTCCATACAAGCATGTTTCCCCCCCAACCCAGCCAGAGACGAGCAGATCCGCTAGTCGCAGAGTAGATCTCTCTTCCATAGGGTCCGTGAGGAAATTCACAGGGGCCTCTTTTTTAGCAGAAATCACAGCTTTTCTTAGGATGTCCCACAAAACATTCCACACCCAGTCATGCCGATATTTGAACCCAGGGAGCTCTTTACAATGAACTGTGTGCTCCCCGTATTTATTCATACAAGTTTTATGGCATATCGGCCATGTTTCATCTTCCAGGTACATAGAGATCATCAACCGGTATTTGAGAATGGCGATGTATTCTACTGCAGACATGCATTGTCCCAACACTCAATTGGGATAACTGTAAAAAAAATCCTAGCATACGGATAACGTCTTTAACATCAACTTTTTATCTATACCAACAAAGGCATCATAATCTTCTGAAAGAATATGGTAAAATGTGTAAATGGGTGCAAGCTATGCGAGTTGAGGGATGGGTAAGTTTTGCGAGTACTACAACCCAGAGCGAGTAAAGGGAGTGAAGAGTTGTGTCTGACCCAGGGTCGGCCCAGAGCAAGTGCCGGGTGAGCGACTGCTCTGAGCCCAAACCGAAATAGGGTCCAAAAAAATTTTAAATTTCATATATATCTAAAAAGAATTCTGTATGTTTTATTAAAAAAAATCTTAAAGGGCCTGGATTTATGAACCAAAACATTCTTGTGCCTTTTAAGTATTTTGGATTTGTGATTTTGTAGCCTAATTTGCCAATATTTAGAAATTAATGTTTAGACTTTGATTTTTTGAATGTATGAAAATTTGCGAATAAAACCTAAATTTTTTATGTCACGGAGAGCCTTTTTGTAGTTTTCAGAGTATAACCCTTGAAATAAGGAGCAGGTAATGTGTTAGAGCATTCACATCCATTCCACCATTTTTTCACCCTAAATTACACTAAAATATACTGCATCTTCTCTCTCCTTTTCAATTAAATAATATATTTTTATACCTTTATCATTATATTTTCTCTCTCCTTCACTCACAACCGCTTTCAAAATATATTAAAAAATTATACGGGGTGAACAGTGTCTTTTCAAATATACAGATGAACAGTAACATTTTCTCTCCTCCACTCACAACCACTTTTTTTACTCTTCATATTATAAAAACCCCACTCACACAATTTAGTGGAATGGATGTGAATGCTCTTAGAGTTAGGTGACTGGCTGACTGCCCCTCCTCTTTGCCTTGAATTGGGTTAAATAAGGATTAGTATGTCACTACTGCGGAATCAAATGCAATAAATTGTCAAAAATTAACTTCAAATTTTAATTTCATATTCAAGAAATTCATTAATGTATATTACAATTTCATAGGATATAGCATTTGATGATCCACAACATGGTTTAATATCCAGTGTACAAATGACAAAACTTGTAGACACTCATGTAAGTGAACACCATACAAAAAGTGATCTCTAACGTAGGCCAACATTTTAGTTAAACAATCTATTTTACTATAGATTGTAAGGTTGTGTCAGTGGCGAAGCTGCTAACAACATTACATAAATTAAGGAGTGCTATCTTCGTATTTGTTATGTACTATTTATTTCCTGGTATAGGACTACATTGTATTATATATTGTATCCTTGTGTGCATAATAGAATCATTGATTGAGTCCTTACATGGTATCAGCCAATTAGGCGATCCCACCCTCCCTCCTCCCTCATCTTCTTCGGCCCACGCCACTAACCCTAATTCTTCTTTTTCCCTGCCTTCTGTCGCCGTTGTGTTCTTCATGGCCGCCTCCTCAGCCTCTGATCCCATTCCCCTCCACTCTCTCCTACACTTCATTCCTCTAAAACTCACTTCCACAAATTACCTTGCATGGACATAGCAGGTTACTCTTGCTCTTTCCCTGCAGAACCTTCTTGGCCATATTGACGGCACAACCTCCATTCCAGCCGAAACCATCACTGACTCGGAAAAACCTGACAAACCGGTCCCCAATCCTGCCTATGCGACTTGGTTAACCAGTGACCATTCCGTATGTCTCCTTCTCCAATCATCACTCTCTGAAGAAGCCATGTCTGAAATCATTGGTATTTCCAATGTTCGTCAAATATGGCTTGCGTTAGAGACTGCCTACAGTCAACGCTCTACTGATCGCATGCACATGCTTCGTGACACCCTACGACTTTTACAAAAAGGATCATCCTCTGTCACCGAGTTTGGTCGCAAGTTCAAAAATATTTGTGACCAACTCGCGGCCATCGGACACCCTGTTCCTGAAACCGACAAATGCCACTGGTTCTTATCTGGTCTTGGTACTGCGTTTGAATAGTTCTCCACCATCCATCGTGCCCTCGGTACGACCTCTTTTCGGGAGATTCTTGGAAAAGCCAAAAATCAGGAGACATGGCTTGCCTCCATTCACGGCCAACAAACACCCTCAGCCGCCTTTGTTGCTCAACACTCGCGTCCTGGTAACTATTCTCGTAATTCTTTTGGTTCCTCTTATACTAACCGTGGACGTGGTCGTCGTCGTAGTGCAGGTCGTGGCAGAGGTAAACGGCAGCCTCATTGCCAATTGTGTAGGAAAGATGGCCACTACGCAAATCTATGCCCAAACCTTGCCTCTTATGCTCAACAGGCTACTCCTACTGATGCCAATTTGGCTCAAGCGTTCCATGCTCAGTGTAACCTCACTGAGGAGTATCCTGACTGGACAGGTGATACAGGTGCGTCTGCCCATATGACACCCTCTGAACAGGACCTTACGCATACCTCGGGTCATCTCCGAAATGACTTCGTTCGTTTCGGGAATGGCCACACATTGCCGGTCACCCAAGTCGGCACTGCGCCTCTTACCCCTAATATCTCCTTAAAAAATGTTTTAGTGTGCCCCATCTCACAAAACGACTCCTTTCTATTAGCAAACTAACAAATGACTCACCCGTTGATGTTTTGTTCTCTAATAATTTTTTTCACATTCAGGATCGAAAGACCAAGGAAATCCTGGCAAGGGGAACATGTGAAAACGGGCTCTATATCCTCCGTGAAGGAAATTAATCGTTTCTTGCTTCTTACTCGAGTCATCATCTTAAAGCTTCTTTTGAACGCTGGCACGGTCGTTTAGGTCATGTGTCTTTTGATATTATTTCTAGATTACTTAAACTTGGTTAATTATTTGTAACTTCTTTGCTACCGAAACCTGGTATTTGTTCTCCTTGTCAGTCATCTAAAGCACATTGGTTGCCCTTTGATTTAAATGATAAACGTTCTTTGCATGCTTTAGATATGGTTCATTGTAATCTTTGGGGTCCTTCACCTGTCACCTCTACTAATGGTTATCGCTACTATGCCATATTTATTGATGACCATTCACGTTTTACATGGTTTTATCCACTAAAAAATAAATCTGCCTTCTATGCCATATTGTTAATTTTTATTCCTTTCGTTCAAAATCAGTTATCCAGGAAAATTAAATTTTTTTCAAAGTGATGGTGGCACTGAATTCACAAATCATAAAGTTCAAAAACTTTTTCAAGAACATGGTATCCATCATTGCCTATCATGTCCTCATACGCCTCAGCAAAACGGCCGTGCTGAACGTAAACATCATCACATTACTGAAACCGGTCTAGCCATGCTATTTAACTCTCATGCGCCTGCCACTTTGTGGACAGACGCCTTTGCTTCAGCCACGTTCATCATCAACCGTCTACCAACTCCATTGCTTTATTTCAAGTCCCCTTATGAAATCTTGTATGCAACTCCTCCCACATATTCCACCTTTCGTGTTTTTGGTTGCCGAGTTTTTCCTTACCTACACGATTATGCGAAACACAAACTCTCCCCTAGAAGCTCCAAATGCATCTTCATTGGTTATGATGCGAGCTACAAAGGGTATCGCTGTCTTAACCCAAAATCTCATCGTGTCTACATCACCTGTCATGCTCAGTTTGATGAGGACACCTATCCTTTTACTGGACACACAAAGCCTGTTGACGAAGCCACTTTGGTATTCTCTAATTTTGATGAATCCTTGCCACCAGTAACCTTACCCAATCCGCCATCTGTCCATTCCGTGCCTTCGTCCGACACTCAACCTATTTACTCCACTCCCAATTGCACCTTGTGTCCTGCCCAGCCTACTTTCATCGGTCCACATCCTCACCCACATGCATCGGCCCATACTCACTCCTCTCCCTCGGTTCCCTTTCAGCCGGCCCAACCCGTTAACTCCTCGGCCCAACCGTCACCTTCTTCCGCAACCTCTCCATCCCATCATTCACCTTCCCCATCCGTGACCCACCCTTCCCCACCCGTTTTCCAGCAGGCCCAATCTACTCCTTCAAGCCCTATTACCATGGCCCAACCGCCCACCCCACCCGTTGTTCACTCACCCGAACCAACCCAGGGACCGCCTGATGAGCCGATGCCATCCCATCCAATGAGGACTCGATCAAAAAATGGAATTTTTAAACCTAAATACTATGCTAACTTGTCTTTATTTTCAGGACCATTACACTATGCTTTACTTGCAGCTCATGATCTATGCGGTTACAAATCTGCTGCAAAGCATGCTAAGTGGGTTAAGGCTATGGAAGAGGAACTTGCTGCCTTGCGTTCTAATAATACCTGGGTTCTTGTTCCTCGTCCTACAGGTGGGAATATTGTTGGCTCTAAGTGGATTTTTCGAACGAAGTATAAGGCGGATTGCTCAGTCGATCGCTACAAAGCTCGTCTTGTTGCCCAAGGTTTCACACAGGTGCCTGGTCTTGATTTTTCTCATACATTCAGTCCAGTTGTTAAAGCTTCAACAGTTCATGTTATTCTCTCTCTGGCAACTATTTATAACTGGCCCCTTCGACAACTGGATGTTCGCAATGCATTCTTAAATGGAAACTTGACTGAAACGGTCTACATGGAGCAACCGACTGGCTTCGTTGATGCAAAATTTCCAAATCATGTTTGCCGTTTAAAGAAGGCCCTTTATGGTTTAAAATAGGCACCGGCGTGCATGGTTTCAACGTCTTAGCAGTTTTTTGCTTGCAAATGGTTTTGTGTGCAGTCAAGCCGATACGTCTTTATTTATCTTCAAGAAAGGATCTGCTTTACTTTATCTACTGGTTTATGTTGATGACATTATTATCACCGGTAGTGACTAATCGTTGATTGCCACTTTCGTTTCACGTCTACATAGGGAATTCTCGATTAAAGATTTGGGCTCCTTGGGATATTTTTGGGATTAGAGGTCACTCAATTGCAGTCCGGACTGTTTCTTAGTCAGGCGAAGTATGCTCATGACATCCTTGCTCGTGCCGGCATGTTGGATTCCAAACCTGTTGCTACTCCACTTGCCACCACTGACACCTTCCTCAGTTATGACTGAAATTTTCATGATCCAACTCTCTACAGGTCGTTAGTTGGGGCCCTTCAGTATCTCACCATTACGCAACCGGATCTCTCCTACGCTGTGAATCAAGCCAGTCAGCATCTGCAAGCTCCTACTATCTCCCATTTTCAGTCCGTTAAACGCATCCTGCGTTACGTCAAAGGCACCATCTCGTTTGGCTTTACTTTCTCCAAACCAACCACTACAAAATTAGTGGGTTATTCTGATGCGGACTGGGCTCGTTGTATTGAAACACGACGATCAACTTATGGTTATTCAATTTACTTGGGTGAAAATCTTGTGTCCTGGAGTGCTAAGAAACAACCCACTGTTGCTCGTTCCAGCTGTGAATCCGAATACAGGGCTATGGCAAACACGGCTGCTGAAATTATCTGGCTCACTCATGTTCTTCGCGAGCTTTATGCTCTTCCCGCGGTTCGACCAACATTGCTATGTGACAATAAGAGTGCTATCTTTTTGAGTCAAAATCCGGTTTCTCACAAACGAGCAAAGCATATTGATATTGATTATCATTTTGTTCGAGAGTTAGTCTCGTCAGGGCGTCTCAACACGAAATTTGTTCCGTCCAATCTCCAGGTAGAGGACATTTTTACCAAAAGTCTCTCGCAGCCCTTGTTTGAAAAGTTCCACAGCATGCTTCGAGTCGGTCCGCCACCAGTTCGATTGAGGGGGGGGGGGTAACAACATTACATAAATTAAGGAGTTCTCTCTTTGTATTTGTTATGTATTATTTATTTCCTAGTATAGGACTACATTGTATTATATATTGTATCCTTGTGTGCATAATAGAATCATTGATTGAGTCCTTACAGCTGCCCCATTAATTTAATTAAGAATATCTCGAAAAAAAATTTACCGGGCAATTATAAAACAACAATAATAAATAAAGTAAAACAAATACCTAATAGATGTGTACTCTTTTTTTTTTCATAGCTTGAAATCGTTCCATCACATCGTCGTGTTTTACTTTATCAAAAGTTTATTTTTCGACTGCATAAACCATAGGATTGTTCAAATATTCCGGGCCCATTCGATTGCGTAAATCCGTCTTGACATGCTTCAATTTAGAAAAAAATAATATATTTCAATTTGCGACCGGTAAAACCAAAGCTAGTTTCACTACCCGATAAACAAAGGACAAGAACTATGTGTTCCGGTTTCCACCATAGACGAGCAAGATCATTTATTCAACTGTAATATCGTTTTGCGTCATGGGTTAACTTTATTAATTATATTTAGGGACTCCTTTCAATTTTATTATTGTTAATTTGGGCTTATTTTATCATTCGAGCATAATTATTCTACAAGTTTTCGGGTTGAAAATGTTTGAGCTTATAAAAAAACTAGGATTTTAGTAATATCAAGTATCCTAATTTTTTGGTTAGAGGTATCCTCGTATTTTTTAGAGGTATCCTTTAAATAAAACCGAAAAAAACACTATGAATACGGGGTTGAGCCGTAACCCGTGCTACGACTCATAATACTATGGTTCCGCCCCTGGGCTGTGTATTTCTATGAGGTAAATGTATGACTGTGTATATCTTACCCTCCGTAGAACCTATATTAGCTTTGATATTTGTGAGATTTGGTGAGTATGATGATGATGATGTTATGAATGATAGTTTTTTTCTCAAAGACAAAAACCATCATTTATGGTCTTTACAATAAGCAACTTATGATGCTTTTATTTAAAAGTTTATACGTAGTATAAAATGTTTAATGAATTATACGAGCTTAATATAAGTTGCAGAAATAATCATACACGAAGGTATAATTTTATCTATATAGATTTCATTGAGTTCAAGTGAAGATAACGAACGGAAAGGAACAAATATAACACATATATGACAATATGTCAGATAACATAATAACTAAATGTATAAACCGATCTTAAGAAGACACCTCATCTGGATTAGCATCAATTGAACATCCATATATTAACCACCAGGTTTCACATACGGGTAACAAAAGATATCATCTAGATGGTATCAGACGATGGGTCTATGGGTTGCCCCATTTACCCGTCTTGGGCTATTATCACATGGGCCCAACAGGTAAGGCACAAAGAGAGTTTACCTTTCCCACTAAGATTTCTCTTACTCGAGATTGAGGGGGAAGAGAAGGATCAGAAAGCACAGATTACATTTAATGCATGACATGAAAAGGATCTCGGCTGACATTGTACTTCTTAGCCGAAAAACATTAAATGAGGCACTGATCTTACCGTTGGGGCTCAGACACGTGTCTGAGCTCCCCAAAGACCGGCAGAATCCGTTAGATCGTCTCGTTAGAATATCCCACATGGGAGATAAGGTCTCGGGGTTATATAAGAGAGAAGAGAGGTGATCACAGAGCAGACTCAAGGTATTACACTAATAACTCTCTCATTTATTCCGACCAATATCCTTCCACATTGAATACACACACATTTATTAGATTCACACCATGGAGGAATATTCCGGTGATCATACTCATCGGAATAAGCTTCTCATACTCTCCGGCAAGTTTACTTATTCTCACGCCGGAGCTTGGTCATGGATCCCCCTCCCGGGGCCCTTCGTGGCGAGGCTAACGGTTTACTTTTTTTGTAGCAACGAAGGCTGGGATATCCCGACGTCAGCGAAGACCCTTTGAACGTCATTAGGGATTTGGGTATTCGACATTGGCGCCATCCGTGGGACCTACAATCTAGCTGGTATTCCCACTCTGAAACTCCGACGTTGAGATAACCCATTTCACGAGAAACAACATAGCAACACCACCAAGCTCACGTACCATACAGACGGTGCAAAACGACCATTATAAGGTCACAGTGGAAGACATAACCCACGAGGAAGAAAACGAAAATCAGGTGGAAATTCTGGAAAAAGAGGAAGCCATTACCCCAAATTTTGTTGCCATGCATATAGAGAAGTTGAAAAAACATCTTGAGGATCTAGAAAGACAGGAGAAACTTGACAGCCTCAGGGCTAGGCTGTCTTTCGACACACCATCCAACCAGGAAGGGGTGGATCCACAAAGCAAAAACGGTGGCAATGACCCTCTGGAAACCTTCATGACAGCTCTAAGGCAGATGTTCTCGGAGGAGAGAGAATACCTCATTACAGGGAAGAAGCAGAAAGGAAAAGAAAAAGAAAAAGAGAAGGAGAATCCAAACGATGATAATCTGGATCAGCCTTACCTCCCTCAGGACTTAGATGAGATCTCAAAGTTCACTAGGAGGATCGCTGAAGCACCCATGCCCCCTAAGACGAAGCTGCCTTCAAACTTCGACCGGTACGATGGGACAAGAGATCCTGAGGACTATCTCCATGCCTTTAAGGGTGCAGGACAGCTGTGATGGTGGCCCATGCCAGTTTGGTGCCACATGTTTGTGCAGACCCTGACGGATGGAGCCAGGCTCTGTTTTGATAGCCTTCCCCCCCGGAGGGATTGACAGCTATGAAGAGTTAAGTGAAAAGTTTCTGAGTAACTTTGGCCAGCAAAGAAAAGTGGTCAAGAACCCAAACGAAATCTTGCACATAAGGCAGAGGGACAATGAACGGATAGATCAATACATGGAGAGGTTCGTCAAGGAAAGCATGAATATCAAGGACGTCCCAGAGGTCAAGAAGATCAGCAGTTTCATTAATGGGTTGAAACATGCACAACTATGCGAGAAGCTGGGGGGAGTTCCCACACTCGTTTGACAACCTCATGGACAGGGTTAGAGCCTTTGTCAGGGGCAAGGACACAGTCAGCAAAGCTAAGGAGATGGACACCCCACCCCGAAGGGTCAACCCAGCTGCAAAACCTTCCGAAAAAGGTACACCTTACTCAAGAAAACCAACTTTTGATAGAATGTTGCACGATAGAACGAGGCCCTCGTATTCCCCATATAGGCCTCGGGGGAGAGGCCCATCCCCCTACTCCGACAGCTTCACCCCACTCACCAAAACTCCAAGTAAAATACTAGCCACTGAGAGGGTGAAGAGTTCCTTCCCAATACCACCACCCATAAAACCAGGGCCAAAGGCTCAACCGAACGAATACTATGACTTTCACAAGGGGTTCGGTCATAAAACTGATGATTGTATGTATCTAAAGAGGGAAATATAGGCTGCGGTGAAAACGGGTAAACTGGCCCATTTGGTTAAGAAAATCAAGGAAGGAAGAGGGGATCGCAAAGGGAAAGATGTGAGGGAGCCTGGAAGGGCAGATGTAGACATTATTCGAAGGAGGGATGAATTTGATACCACCAGAAGTGTAAAGGCCAGAATTCTGGGCTACCCAGACCACATGAAAGCTCCCATCTTGATGCCACACCTGGAGGAAAACGAGGTACAGCGGCTTCCCCTTAACATTTCAGCCATAATAGCTGGCCACAAGGTAGCCAGAATACATGTGGATGGGGGAAGTGGGGTAGGGGTGATATATGAGCACTATTTTATCAGATTTGACAGGGACGTAAGGGATAGGCTCGAGGAGGATTCTATCCCCTTAGTGGGTTTCAACAACAGAGTGTCACACCTCTTGAGAAAGATCAGACTCCCATTTATAGTCGGGGTAGGAGATCGAATCCGAACCATAAATTTAACTTTCACAGTGGTCCGAGCACCCTCAAAATACAACGCCATCCTGGGAAGGCCTGGGATTGGGGAACTGCAAGCACAGGCATCAACCCCACACGGAGCTCTAGTGTTCCAAACACAAAAAGGTTTGGCTTAGGTAAAATCCTCATACGAGGTAGTATCTTCTGTCTCTGAGGGAGAAGTATCTGAGAAGCCTAAAAAAGATGGGGTAGAAGAGTGGGTCCTTTGTGACAGATTCCCAGAGCAGACGGTTAAGGTGGGAAACCATCTGAGCGACAAATGCAAAAGTGCCCTTAAGGAGCCGCTCCTCCTCAATATAGACGTGTTCGCATTTCAACACGGAGACATGACAGGAATCCCACGAAGCCTGACTGAACATCGACTCAATACGTACACCTGGGCAAGACCAGTAAAGCAGAAGAAACGAAGCATGGGTCCTAGTAAGAGAAGGGCCGCCTGTGAAGAAACCAGGAAGTTGCTATGAGCCGGAATAGTAAGAGAAGTGAAGTATCTATCCTGGGTTGCCAACCCAGTCATGGTCAAAAAGAAAGACGGGGGGTGGAGGATGTGCATTGACTTTCAAGATCTAAACAAGGCATGCCCTAAGGACTGTTACCCCCTCCCGGAGATAGACGTACAAGTGGACTCCCTATCCCAGTACCTCCTAAAATGTTTCTTGGATGCTTACAAAGGATACCATCAAATTCAGATGTCAATGGAGGACGAAGATAAAACAGCCTTCATCACAGACGAGTGAACATTTTGCTACACCAAAAATGCCCTTTGGGCTGAAAAATGCTGGAGCCATCTATCAAAGGTTCATGAATACCCTTTTCAGAGAGCAGCGGGGACGAAACTTGAAAGTGTATGTCGATGACATTGTTATAAAAAGCCTAGCCGAGATGGCCATGATAGATGATATAGCTGAAACTATCCGAACCATGCAAGATGTCAACATGAAGCTAAACCCTGGGAAGTGCTGCTTCGGGGTAGAAGAAGGGATATTCCTGGGAGTGGTGGTTACTAAGGGCGGAATCAAAGCTAATTCAGAGAAAACTCAAGCTGTAGCCGAAATGCGGTCCCCCAGGTCCCTAAAGGACATTCAACAGCTGAATGGAAGGTTAATCGCCATGAACCGTTTCTTATCAAAGGTGGCTGACAGGACCCTTCCCTTTATGAGGGTATTGAAGGACTGTTGTAACAACCCTCGGTAAAAACCAACACCCTCATAATGTTTCCGACACCCTAGTATGTTTTAAAAAGTCCCAATATGTCTTATATTACACCCCGTATGTGAAAACCAAGCCCGAAATAGATAATAACATATAAAATAAATTAAAAACAATAAATATTAAGCTGAGGCGGGCCGCGTAGGATCCCACCCCAACCTTACGCGGGCGGTATCAGGGTTGAACCTGATATCATTGATTTCTCTAGCTCTAGCGGGCCACGTAAGAGTTTAATTTAGTTAACGCGGGCCGCGAGAAATCAAGAACGCGGCAGAACCCGGTGCTGACATGTGTCCCCTGCGTGTTGAACCTAGGTGGTGACCCGGACCAGCTACGGCCTAAACCCCCCTACGACGCGGGCCGCGTAAGCCTTTGCTTACATTTACGCGGGCCGCGAGAAAGTCCAGTATCGGCACTATAAATAGAAGGCATCAGCTTTCGTTTCCGTCGCTCACAATTTAATCTCGAATCACAATTTCTGTAGGAAAGTTATAATACTCGGGTATTATACCCCTTAATTAGCGAGGTTCTGCTCCGTTGTAAGTATTATAACCCCAGTTTCGTAACAGTTACGCTGCCCGATTGATTTAGGGTTCCGTAACAACTGTCGTGGTTCTGCCCGACGTAGTTGTTGGAATGCCGTCTCGGGGAGGGTATAATTAATATTTTTCAAAGGGTTATAATACTAACCAATGTACATTTGTATAAATTATAGATTATATCCAAGAAACCCTTAAGCGAAGTCTAAGATAGCAATGTGAGTTTATCCTCTTTTTGTTAACCTTTTTGGAATATTTTGCAAAACCTTAATTATTTTACAATGTGATTAAGCGGTGATTGAGTCTTTGTAGTTCTTCAATTACTACCGATATTATGGGGTTTTGTATACAAAATTTATTACTACTTGCGAGTAGTAAGTCAGGAATGACAGTACATTACCATTGGACAACGAGTTAGCCAATGGGTAATTTGACCATAGCCATAGATCCGGTCGAGTGGCAAATACTGAATGAGTAATTGTGTAGAAATAAACAATGTGATCGCTCTCAATACTGTTTTAATTGATAAAATGTTTCTTGATTAAATTGGGATTTCTCACCAGTATTTCCGACTGACAAATGTTTTTAAAACGCGTTACAGGTAACACAATGTGACAGCCAATTAGTGAAAAGCCAGCTGGAGAGCACTGAAGGCTTGGGAAAAATGTGGCTATAAAAGTTACCTAATAAACGATGTTTTAAATTCAATAAAATAGGGTTTATCCCTATAAATGTATTGTAATAAGAAACTTGGGTTTTGCCCATGTGATTATCAATATTAAATATGGTGGTTTTACTCTGATAAACATTTCCTAACTACGGTCCTAATGTAATCTTCGCTGCCAAATTAATAAAGCTGATACCACCAAACTCTGAGTTCGTGCCCGCCCGTTCCCGGGACAGATAAGGGATCGGGGGTTGCGACAGAAGGTGGTATCAGAGCCTAGCCACTGGTTCAAGCCAAAGAAGTGTTCTGCTGACACTTAAATTTTAAATTTTGTGTTAGGAAATAAATTACAGAAATACGTGCATAACTATATTTATTTGTTATGTGTTATTTGACTATTTGTTAGTTTACAGTATGAGTGATCAAGGACCCTCAGACATGAGTCGTCAGTTGTCTGATTCACCTAGGAGTGAAGGTACCTCTTCTCAGCCTGCCCTCTCTGGGTATTCTGCTGACACAGAAGAAGGGATGTTTGTCTTTAAAGCTAAGTCAGAGGAGCCATTCCCTCATAAGAAACGAGGATGGTTCAGTAAGGAAGCTTTTGTGCATAGGAAAAGAATGCGAAAGTTGCAACAACAAAGAGTTTTAGCAACCGCTAAGCGAGAGTCAGATGCCCATACACAGGATATGCTTAATAGAAGCCTAGCTAATTTCCATATCCTAGCTACAACTGCTGCTGATCCAAATCTAGAACAACTAATAGCCCCACAACCACAAAACCCAGAACAACCCATGGAAATAGAAAACCCGAAAAATCAAGTGGAGATGCCCGACTTTAACCTTGAAGAAATCCCTAGGATACCTGCACCAAATCCCCTAAACCCGAATTACGACCCCTGGTGGGACGATAATAGGGACTTTGTGCAACGTTACCCTATCCAGGAATATCCACCCATGCAAAACATAGAAGCCTACCCAGGTATGGACCCTTTAGATCCCTATTACCAAAATAATATGCATATTATTAGTGTGATTCTATTTCTGTTGGTATTGTAATTTTATTTCAGTACTAGTATGTAATAGATGCATAATAATATATGAATAGAGTAAGTAGCAATGATCTACGTTTTTGGCTAGATTGAGTGTCATGTGATTAATTATATTAAGATATTATTTGTGACATTAATATGGGTAAATGTTTAAAATTCAGATGGCCGATGACGAAAATCAAGGAAATCTGAATAACGATAATCAGAGTAACATTAACGTGGTTAATGAGAATCCGAGCAACAATAACCATGGAAACCAAATGGATAATAGTGTCGTTCAACATATTGTGGCACAAGGAATCATAGATGCAATGCCATATATTATTCAAACTGTTAGGGAGGTCGATAACAAAAGTAAGCCTAGCAGTAAGCGACCAAGTGAACCGGAATACAGCATGAACAATGGACCCATACTTCAGGTGCCCATTCCCAAAAGAAGAAGAACCATGCCATATGGTTGTTCTTACAAAGAATTCTGGTCTTGTAAACCAATGGAATTCTCGGGCAACGAAGGGGCCATTGCAACCTTACGCTGGATAGAGAAAACTGAGGCAGTCTTAAGGATAAGCAAGTGTGCTGAAGAAGATAAAATATTGTTTGCTTCTAATCTATTTAAGAATTCAGCATTAGAATGGTGGAACACTATCCTCCAATCAAGAGGAAGTGATAGAACCTATAATATGGAATGGGAAGAATTTAAGAATAAGGTAGAAAGGAAATTCTGCCCACCGAATAAGAAGGAACAAATAGCAAACAAATTCTTAAATCTTAGGATGACTGGTGTGGATAGTAAGGGATACACTAAAATATTCTTTGAATATGCTAGAATAGTGCCAACTCTTGCTTCACCAGAACCAGTATTAATCTCCCGTTATATTTGGAGATTAATTGGGGAGATTAGACATGTAATCAAGGCAGCTAGACCTCAAACCATAGAAGAAGCTGTAGAACTAGCCAATACCTTGACAGATGAATTGGTTCGTACCCGAGAGGAGGATCAAAGAAGGAACCTAACCCAAAAGCTCACACAAGAATTTCATTCTGGAAATTCTAATCGTGGGAAAAATGTAGGTTCTACCCCGCACCCTACTGTAGGTATTGCAAAAGAAAGCATTCAAGAAGATGCTCCATATACTGTAACTTTTGCAAAATATCGGGACATAAGGAAGAAAATTGCAGGAAGAAGGCTAACAGCCGGATATGTTACAACTGTGGAGAACAAGGTCATATCAAGCCTAATTGTCCAAAATTAGCTCCGGCTACAAATAACAAGAATACTCAAAATGCTAGAGCATTTGTTCTGACTGCAGATGAAGCCAAGATGATTCCAGATGTCATAGCTGGTAAGTTTTTAGTTAATGATATTTTTGCTAAAGTATTATTTGACTCTGGTGCTAACCAAAGTTTTATTAATACATCATTTTGCAAATTCTTAAATCAATCATTAACTAAACTACCACAAGAATGTCTAGTAGAAACGGCAAACGGAGGAACTGTTAGAATTTCTGAGATCTTGCAGGGAGCAAGCATCGAAATTTTAAATCAAAAATTTATCGCAAACCTTTATCCCATGAATCTGGCAGGATTCGATGTTGTTTTAGGAATGGATTGGTTAATAGCCAATAAAGCCAGTATTTTATGTGATCAAAAGTCAATTCAAATAAATTCACCAAAAGGTAAAATGATCACAATTAAAGGAGATAAACCATCTAGAACCACAAAATTCATATATGTGATGAAAACTGCAAGTTGTATTAGAAAAGGATCTATAGTGTATTTGATTTCCATAATCACTAACATTAAAGGAAAAGATTTAAAAGACATTCCAGTAGTATCTCAGTTTTCAGAAGTATTTCCAGAAGAATTGCCAGGGCAACCTCCAGATAGAGAAGTTGAATTCAGAATTCACCTGCTACCAGGAACATCACCGATTGCCAAAACACCTTATCGTTTGGCACCCACCGAAATGCAGGAACTAAAGAAACAATTAGATGAATTGTTAGAAAAAGGATTTATACAGCCAAGTTCATCGCCATGGGGAGCGCCAATATTGTTTGTTAAAAAGAAGGACGGATCCATGCGTATGTGCATTGACTACCGTGAATTGAACAAAGTCACGATTAAGAATCGGTACCCATTACCGAGGATCGATGATCTGTTCGATCAACTTCAAGGAGCTCGATTTTTCTCTAAAATTGATTTAAGGTCAGGATATCATCAATTAAAGGTACAAGAAGAGGACATTCCTAATACCGCATTCAGAACAAGGTATGGCCATGTCATGCCATTTGGTTTAACCAATGCCCCAGCTGCATTTATGGACATGATGAACCGAATATGTAAGCCATATTTGGATAAATTCATAATTGTTTTCATAGATGATATTCTAATTTACTCTAAGAGTAAAGAGGAACATACAAGGCATTTGCACACACTTTTAAGTTTATTAAGAAAGGAAAAGCTTTATGCTAAATTTTCAAAGTGAGAGTTTTGGTTAGAATAGGTACAATTTCTTGGACACCTAGTCAATCATGAAGGAATTCATGTAGATCCAACAAAGATTGAGGCAATTACTAAATGGAAAACCCCTGAGTCACCAACCGAGGTCAGAAGTTTCTTAGGATTGGCCGGTTATTATAGAAGATTTATTCGAGATCTTTCTAGAATAGCCATTCCTTTAACTAAGCTAACCTGTAAATCTGTTAAGTTTGAATGGGGAGTAAAACAAGAAGAAGCTTTTAGAATTCTTAAGCAAAGATTAACCCATACACCCATATTAGCATTACCAGAAGGAACTTGAGACTTTGTAGTCTATTGTGATGCTTCTAGATTAGGTTATGGATGTGTGTTGATGCAACGCCAAAAGGTTATAGCTTATGCATCTAGACAACTTAAGAATCATGAAGAAAATTATTCAACCCATGATTTAGAATTAGGAGCTATAATTTTTGCTTTTATAATTTGGAGACATTACCTTTATGGTAGTAAGTTTACTATATTCACTGATCATAAGAGTTTAAGGTATGTTTTTGGACAAAAGGAGTTGAATATGAGACAAAGACGCTGGATGGAAATGCTTAGTGATTATGACTGTGATATTCAGTATCATGCAGGAAAGGCCAATGTAGTAGCAGATGCTTTAAGTCGAAAGTATCATGAAAAGCCAAAAAGGGTACGTTCTCTTAAATTAAATCTGCAAGTAGATTTAAATGATCAGATAAGAGAAGCACAAGAATCAGTAAGTAAGGAAGATTCTGAAAAATTAAAAGGTATGTTGAAAGAATTAAAACAAGGAAAAGATGAAATTTGGAGATTCCATGAAAAGAGAATGTGGATACCTAAATTAGGAAACCTACGTCATCGTATATTAGAAGAAGCCCATAAGTCTAAATACACAATGCATCCAGGAAATGATAAAATGTACCAGGATTTAAGGAAAAATTTCTGGTGGATAGGAATGAAAAAGGACATAGCAGCCTATGTTTCTAAATGTTTAACTTGCTCACAAGTCAAAGCTGAACACCAGAAACCCTCAGGTTTGTTACAGCAATTAGAAATACCAGTTTGGAAATGGGAATTGATAACATTGGATTTTGTTACTAAATGACCCAAAACCAAGAAAGGAAATGATACAATCTGGGTGATTGTAGATAGGTTAACCAAGTCAGCTCATTTCCTACCAATGAAAGAAACAATTAGTATGGAACAATTAGCTAAATTGTATGTAAATGAAATTATTTCTTTATATGGCATTCCTTTATCAATTGTTTCTGATAGAGATAACCGATTTACCTCCCATTTTTGGTCAAGTTTCCAAAAGGCCATGGGAACCAAGTTAAATCTAAGCACGACTTATCATCCTCAAACAGACGGACAAAGCGAAAGGACAATCCAAACAATGGAAGACATGCTTAGAGCTTGTGTAATTGATTTCGGAGGTAATTGGGACGATCACTTACCTTTAATAGAATTTTCTTATAATAACAGTTATCACACAAGTATCAATGCTGCACCTTTCGAAGCACTTTATGGATGTAAGTGCCGAACCCCAGTCTGTTGGGCAGAAATTGGGGAAAAACAACTATCTGGACCTGAGATAGTGCAAGAAACAACTGATAAGATTATTCAAGTCAAGGAACGACTGAAAGCAACACGTGATCGACATAAGAGCTATGCTGATAACCGACGCAAACCTTTGGAATTTCAGGTAGGAGATAAAGTATTGTTAAAAGTCTCTCCTTGGAAAGGAGTGGTAAGATTCATCAAACGAGGAAAACTAAGCCCCAGGTATGTTGGACCTTTTGAGATTATTAGAAGAATAGGATCTGTAGCCTATCAGCTACAACTGCTAGAGGAAATGGCAGGAATACATGATGTATTTCATGTATCTAATCTCAAAAAGTGTTTAGCTAATGAATCATTGATAGTACCTCTTAAGGATATAGAGGTAAATGAACAACTCAAGTTTGTAGAAAGGCCTTTACAGATTGAAGACAGGAAAGTCAAGAATCTCAAACACAAGAGATTAGTTCCGGTCAAAGTTAAGTGGGACTCCAAAAGAGGACCTGAGTATACATGGGAGCTTGAATCTGAAATGCAACGGAAATATCCACAATTGTTCCAGCAGATCTCGAGGACAAGCTCTAAAATAAGGTGGGGAGAATGTAACAACCCTCGGTAAAAACCAACACCCTCATAATGTTTCCGAAACCCTAGTATGTTTTAAAAAGTCCCAATATGTCTTATATTACACCCCGTATGTGAAAACCAAGCCAGAAATAGATAATAACATATAAAATAAATTAAAAACAATAAATACTAAGCTGAGGCGGGCCGCGTAGGATCCCACCCCAACCTTACGCGGGCGGTATCAGGGTTGAACCTGATATCGTTGATTTCTCTAGCTCTAGCGGGCCGCGTAAGAGTTAAGTTAGTTAACGCGAGCCGCGAGAAATCAAGAACGCGGCAGAACCCGGTGCTGACACGTGTCCCCTGCGTGTTGAACCTAGGTGGTGACCCGGACCAGCTACGGCCTAAACCCCCCTACGACGCGGGCCGCATAACTCTTTGCTTACATTTACGCGGGCCGCGAGAAAGTCCAGTATCAGCACTATAAATAGAAGGCATCAGCTTTCGTTTTCCGTCGCTCACAATTCAATCTCGAATCACAATTTCTGTAGGAAAGTTATAATACTCGGGTATTATACCCCCTAATTAGCGAGGTTCTGCTCCGTTGTAAGTATTATAACCCCAGTTTCGTAACAGTTACGCTGCCCGATTGATTTAGGGGTTCCGTAACAACTGTCGTGGTTCTTCCCGACGTAGTTGTTGGAATGCCGTCTCGGGGAGGGTATAATTAATATTTTTCAAAGGGTTATAATACTAACCAATGTACATTTGTATAAATTATAGATTATATCCAAGAAACCCTTACGCGAAGTCAAAGATAGCAATGTGAGTTTATCCTCTTTTTGTTAACCTTTTTGGAATATTTTGCAAAACCTTAATTATTTTACAATGTGATTAAGCGGTGATTGAGTCTTTGTAGTTCTTCAATTACTGCTGGTATTATGGGGTTTTGTATAAAAAATTTATTACTACTTGCGAGTAGTAAGTCAGGAATGACAGTACATTACCATTGGACAACGAGTTAGCCAATGGGTAATTTGACCATAGCCATAGATCCGGTCGAGTGGCAAATACTGAATGAGTAATTGTGTAGAAATAAACACTGTGATCACTCTCAATACTGTTTTAATTGATAAAATGTTTCTTGATTAAATTGGGATTTCTCACCAGTATTTCTGACTGACAAATGTTTTTAAAACGCGTTACAGGTAACACAATGTGACAGCCAATTAGTGAAAAGCCAGCTGGAGAGCACTGAAGGCTTGGGAAAAATGTGGCTATAAAAGTTACCTAACAAACGATGTTTTAAATTCAATAAAATAGGGTTTATCCCTATAAATGTATTGTAATAAGAAACTTGGGTTTTGCCCATGTGATTATCAATACTAAATATGGTGGTTTTACTCTGATAAACATTTCCTAACTACGGTCCTGATGTAATCTCCGCTGCCAAATTAATAAAGCTGATACAACCAAACTCTGAGTTCGCGCCCGCCCGTTCCCGGGACAGATAAGGGATCGGGGGTTGTGACAACTGTCTTCAAATGGACAGGTTCAAATGGACTCCTGAAGCGGAAACCGCTTTTCAAGAAATGAAAGATTACATCTGCAAGCTCTCAACCCTAGCTACCCCAGTACCCGGGGAAGATCTGCTTTTGTATTCGTCTGCTTCAAAAACAACCATAAGTGCGGTTATGATAGTGGAACGGGAAGGGAAGCAGATACCAATATACTTTATCAGCAGGACCCTCAAGGGTCCTGAGGAACGCTATATGCCGCTGTAGAAGCTAGCTTTAGCTCTTGTTTTCGCGTCCGGGAGACTCAGAAGGTACTTCCAAGGACACAAGGTCACCCTATTGACAGATCAACCCCTCCAAAAAGTGTTAAGGAGGCCGGAGTTATCGGGTCGACTGGCTAAATGGGCAGTCAAATTAGGAGAAGATTCCTTGGAATTCAAAGCCAGAACTGCCATGAAGGGACAAATACTGGCCGACTTCTTGGCGGAGGTCCCTGAGGATGAGAAAGAAGACGAGGCAGTGTGGGAGCTACTCACAGATGGGGCCTCCAGTGAAGAGGTAGCGGAGTGGGCATTACGTTGATTAGTCCTGAGTGGGTTGAGCTAACTTACGCCATCAGGCTAGACTTTGAGAACACCAACAACACCGCAGAGTATGAAGCCCCTTTAGCAGGGATGAGGCTAGCCAAAAAGATGAAAGCAAAACATGTGGAGGCTAGTACAGACTCACAGTTAGTGGTCAAATAGTACCAAGGGGAATATGAGGCTAAAGACAGCACAATGGCTCAATACGTGGCAAAGGTAAAAGAAACAACCAAGGCTTTCAAGACCTTTAAACTATAATACATCCCCCGCGGGAGAAATAGAAAATCCGATGCTCTTAGCAAGCTGGCATCCGTGGCATTTGACCACCTAGCGAGAGAAGTCAAAGTAGAAGTCCTGACCTCCCCCTCTCTTGGCACGGAAGAGGTGGCTGCGATCGAAGATGCAAAAGACACATGGATGACACCGATTGTAAGGTTCCTTAGAGACGGAACATTACCCAAGGGAGACTGGGCAGCCAGGAAGGTAAGAGTCAAAGCCTTACAATATGAGTTGATTGATGGAGAACTTTACCGAAGGTCATACCTGGGCCCATCTCTGAAGTGCGTTGATAATGAAGAGGCCAAGTATGTGATCAGAGAAATACATGAGGGGATTTTTGGAATGCATTCAGGGCCAAGGACAGTAGTGGCGAAGGCGATGAATGCGGGATTCTATTGGCCTCGAATGTATGAGACAGCATCAGAGGAGATCAAGAGATGTGACAATTGCCAGATCCATGCACCCATGACGCACCGCCACAAACACCCAATGATACATGTCTCAACGTCTTGGCCCTTCCAGAAGTGGGCCATCGACATAATTGGACCATTCCCAGAAGGCCCAGGAGGGGTTAAGTATGTGGTGGTTGCCATCACTTATTTTACCAAGTGGATAGAGGCAAGGCCCTTGGCAAAGATAACCGGGGAGCAGATGAGACGGTTTGTGCTGGATAACATCATTTGCAGATATGGGGTCCCAATGGAGCTGGTGAGCGACAATGGCGTTCAATTTGCTGGAAAACCCTTCAGGCCATGGTGCGAGCAGATGCACATACACCAAGTGTTTACCTCCGTCACCCATGCCCAGAGTAATGGACTAGTGGAAAGAGCGAACCAAAGCGTTATCAAGGGAATGAAAGGGAGACTCGGGAGGAAACAGAAAGGATGGCTGGAGGAATTGCCATTTGTGCTATGGGCATACAGGACCACCCCCAAGGACTGCAACGGGGAAACTCCCCTCAGCTTAACTTATGGGACGCAGGCTGTCATCCCGGCTGAGATATGATCCCCAACTGCCAGAATGAAGCTCGGGGAGGCCGAAAACGAGCAAGACCTCCGGATGAACCTGAATTCACTTGAAGAAAGAAGGGAAGTGGCAGCAGTCAGGGAGGCTAAGTACAAAAAAGCAGCTCGAAAGCTATTACAATGCCAAGATGAAAAAACTCAATCTTGTCCCAGGGGATTTGGTCTTAAGAGCAAACGAAGCCAACCTACAGGAGAACATCGGAAAACTAGGGCCCAACTGGGAAGGACCTTACCGGGTTACATGGGCAAACGGCAAAGGAAGTTGCAAACTGGAAACACTTCAAGGCAAGGAGGTTCTCAGAACATGGAACCTCATGCAGCTCATGAAGTATTACATGTGAGGCATAAAAAGGTCTTTTAAGAAAAACGGCCAGGGAGCCACTTTTGTAATAATTAACTACTAGTCAGGGGCTTACCCCCAAGAAAAAACCTTCTGTAAAAACTTGTACTGGGGAACTTAGTCCCCAGGAAATGAATGACAAACGGACAACCCACTTGTCCCCTTTTGGCAAAATAACAGGTGTTATACTAAGGCAGACGTGCCCAGAAAGGCTATAAACCTAAAAACAAACAAACACACGTGTACAAGGTATACTAAACATACCAAACGCCCGGCTGTGGGGTAAAATAGGGTCTAGCTAACCCAAAGAAAGCGGACAAACAAGCCAAAAACATAATCTTACATTATACACTTGTCCAGCGATTGTCCTCGAACAGACAATCCTGGTTTATAAAGCAAACCATGAATACAACATACTTTTGTAAACAAACTACAAAAAGGAGTTTTTCACGTACAAACTACAAAGTGAATGTATAACAGGAAGCCCTATTGGCCTTAAAAAGAAAAGCTAATATACAAGCTAGAAAGCCTGGTAGACAGACTAAAACACAGTTTCTCGTAAACATGCTACAAATAACCAAGGATCTCCAACAGGCTCCGTGAAAGAACACCTGCAAAAAAAAAAAAAAAAAAAAAAAGAGGAGCAACAAACACAAGAAGAACAAAGCTCACAAGATATAGCAAAAGGATAACTAGTAGTCATGCAATCAAGTACCGGGAGAGTCCCTACATGAAGGCTCTCCCCCCCCCCAAGCATCAAAAAAGTTAAGAGTATCCTAGAGTGCATAATTGTTTAGATTACAACCATATCAAAGAAGATTAATGTTCATAAATTACTGGGATCCACCCCCAGACAAAGACTTCGGAGACGAGGGACCAGCAGGAGTGAGCAGGACTTTCAATTCATCGATGGATATCATAGGATGCTCCAGGATCTTCTCAAGAAGGGCCGGGGTTTTACCCCCAAACTCCTTGTCCAATTTAGACAACCGCTTCTTAGCCTTGGAATCATAAAGCAGAGTTTCCTTCCCACCCAAGCCCTGAGCAGAATAAATGTACCCATCCTTCAGGCCTGACTGATATCCAACGTCCCGATATGCCTTATAAACCTGCTCCAGACCACTTTTGAACTCCTCCGATTGAGAAATGGCAGTAAGAAAGGCTCCAAAGCCTTTAGTAATCAGCCAGTGCTTCTCCCTAGCTTAGCTCTGATTGTCGTCAGAAGTTATCCCCCAGTCAGCATACATAGTGTTCAGCTCCTCCTGAGAAACGGAATCGGCTTCCTTCAGATGTTTCAATTCCGCGGCTAACTCCTCTTTCTCTTCCACCAACGCCGCCATCTCCCTTTCCCAAGCTCGCTCCCTCCGCTCCAGCATAGCTCCAGCCCCCTGAGCAAAAGACATTGTAGAAAATCCAGAGGGAATCAAACAAAAAAAAAAAGGGAGGGGGGAGGGGAGAAAGGGCTATGCACCTTTTCTTCCTACAATTTACGCTCAGCCTCAACCACTTGACAATAGAGTTCAGCAGCAACAGATTGAGAAGTCTTAAGGTCATTCTTCAGTCCTTCATTCTCTTTCCGCAGATCGTCAACCCGCTGTAGCATACCAACGCCCCTAAAAAGACCCTCACAGAGTGACATGCTGTACTGATCATCAAAGAAATCATCCCTCAAAGCAGAATTCATAAATTTATGAGAAGGGGGAACAACGTGAGTCAAGAAGTCCCGGGCAGTTTCAGGGTTGCCCACCACAGAGAACTGAGTGATTTTCCACTTAGAAACGGAGGGGGGCGGGAGAGCATCGGCAAACAAAGGGGCTAGAGGAGATCGAGAGGTGAAACCCTCAAAATGAGAAGGCTTGCTGGTCCAGTGGCATGGTGAGGAGAAACCTCAAAAGCTGCGGCAATACGAGCAATGCTTACTTCGGGAGTCTTATCTCGAACACGAGAAGAGGAAGGGACAGTAGGGATCTCTATTGGAGCATGAGAACTTCCCTACTCAAACATAGAAAGGAAAAGGAGCATTAGAAATTCGCCAAAACAAAGCAAGTGTAAGGCAACAGATAAAAAGATAAACTCACCAATAAGGGTTCGCTCACAAAGCTGGAGGACCGCATGTGCTTAGACAAAGAGCCTTTAACCCCAATGGTGGGAAGTTTGGAAGCAGCTTTTGTTGAAGAAGGGGCTTTCTGTCCACTAGCACTCCGGAGCCTCAGCCGGATATCACGCGGGGCCAGGGCTTGTTTGGGACTAGCAGCTTTTCGTTTACGAGCCAGACGGCTCTGCAGGTCTTACTCATCCTCATGACCAGAATGCTTAACTTGAAGAGATTCAGGGGAACTTTCTTCTCCCTCAGAAGAAGCCCCCTCACCTCCTTCCACAGCAACTGAGCCCCCAGCCTGGACGGATCCTCCAGTAACCTGCATCTCGACACCCCGGTTCAAACCCGGTTCAACTTCATCACCAACCACAAAATTAACATCTTTAGAATCCCCTTGAAGCAACCTCCACAAGTGATGCGTGTGTAGTGTAATATATTTTAGGTGTATATTTTAAGCCCTTTTACACTTTTTAGCCAAGTTTTAAATTTATAAAACACGATATTTACTAACACTAAACACACATATGGGCAAGTGCACCCATCGTGGACGTAGTATAGTGTTGGTAAGATACCGAGGCCGTCTAAGGACACAAGAGCTTTTAATACCGATTTATCCTCAACGTCTAATCAAATCAAAAAGTTAGAAAAAAGTTTTTAAACTAGAAAAATAAAACTAACTAAAATGCTGAAAAGTAAAATAAAAGTAAAAACAGATAGACAAGATGAATCACTTGGATCCGACTCGTGTGTAGTGTAACCTTTGATTATTTCCGCACTTTTGCACTTGTTTAAGAGATTATCTTAGTTATTGTAGTAGGCCCCTCTTTTGAAGGTGACATTACCCTCAACCCAGTAGTTTGAGTCAGCAAGGATACAATCCTAAAGAGTCGGATTATTGAAAGATAATTAATTAAGTTATTAATGCATAATGTGGTAGGCTCCTCTTTTGAAGGTGACGTTACCCTCGGCTAAGTAGTCTGAGTCAGCAGGGATACAGTCCTAAGTAGTCGGGTTAAAGTTTTAATAGTAGTTTAACTTATGAAGGGGTCAAAGAGTTTGGACCCCCGCCATCCAATACCGTTGGGTATTGAAGGAGGTCCTACTAAATTTGACCCAGGTCCTTTGCATGATCTATACATTGAACAATGGCAAGACTCTTACCAAACCGTTCCCTTAACCCCCGACCAGGTAGCCAACATACCTCCATATAGACCGTGGAGATATGAATGGTGAAAATCTTTTATTTTATATAGACAGTAAAATAATGCCAAGACACCACGGACAAACGATAAGGAAGAATCACCTTCAACATAAGAAACTAGTTATTAAAGTCATTAATACATAACCAATTAAAAAGTGCGAAAAGATTAAAAATAAAAAGTATTACATTAAACACTTGTCTTCACCAAGTGATGTAAGAGACTTAGGCAAACATGGCCTTTGATTGTCAAGAACTCTTACGATCAATCTTGAATCCCGAGATGACTCACACACTCTATGATGGACAATGGATGATGGTGGTGGATGATGGTGTTGTGATGGTGGTGGGTGGTGGGTGAAGTGTGAGAGAGATGATGTGCCAAGGGATGAGTTGCAAGAGCTCCAAGCACTCCTATTTATAGGCTGAACAGAAGCTCGGGCACAGCCCCGTGTCCATTGGGCACGGCCCCGTGTCCATCCTCTTCTCTTTCTTCATTAATTGCAGTTTGTCTGCATTAGTTGTGTAACACCCCGTGTTTTCGAATGTCAAAGTCAAAGTCAAAGTCCAAGTCAAGTCACGTCTGACTTCTTTGACTGTAAATAGTCTATCTTATGTTTTGTATTATATGGAGTAAGTGTTTTCAATCAAAGGAAATCGAAATAATCGAATGTTTAATTGACTCGAAACGATTTACGACTGTGAATAGTAGGAAGTAACAATGCGATAAAGTTAACCAATCAATAATCAAGCTAATCGAATCACCAATCGAACTCGAGACTCGAATTATGCGAACTTGGTGCTATATTACGTGTGTGTGCCTTATGTGTTACCTGTGCGTGTTTACTTTATGTTGTGTGTGGTGATCAATCAAGTCAATCAAATCGAAACTCGAAACTCAATCGAACTCAAGTGAAATCGAATATGGAATGTAGATATAGTGGTTGGGATTAAAAGTAATTTGAATAGGAAACTCTATTGTACTCGTATCATCTTTGATCGAAATTGAAATATCAGAAATCGTCGCACCGAACACTCGAAACAGGTTGTGGATCGATCAGGCTCCTAGCCGATCGAACAGCCCAGCCGATCGGACAGACTGTCCGATCGAGCAGGCTGTCCGATCGGGATGCCTGGCCGATCGGCCAGCCCTTTCCTCTTTGGGAAGCCTATAAATAGGCCTGTCATTGTCATTCTTTCCACTTTTGGAAACTCTCTGACCCACCAGCTCGTGCTCCCCTTCTTTTCTCAGATTTTTTCCGATTTCGGTAAGTTTTCATCCTAAATCTTGTACTTTCTTAATCAATACATGCTCCTACACCTTTCTATCTTTCAAATCTTGATTTCTAACCGTGAAATCATCAAGATCTAAGCATTCTAGGATGATGTCATCATGATGTTCTTCAAGAACATCATGTTTTGGCCTCAATCCACCAAGAATCACTTGGATCTAGCCGATTTCCACATAAACAAACTAAGATCTAGCATAGATCTAAACATTTACATGATGTGAAGGATTGAAAGAATGAATTCCAACTTTCTTTCAACTCTTTTACACTCAATGCTTTCAAACCGGTAGAAACGGAGCTTGAGCCAACTCACTAATCACTCTCATGGTTGTTTGGTTCAAGATTCGGATTCTATCTACGAGATTCACCGACTTCGGGTTAAACGTTAAACTACCATTCTGAATCGTTCACCGGTCGGACTTGGGTGATTCCTGTCCGAGCAGGAGGGACAAGTAAGAACGAAGGTTCCATGGTTCAGCTCGTTGTCAAAATACCTCGATACAACGCCAAACAATCAAGAACAACCAAGTGTTAGACGAACATGCCGACCAGGTCAGGATGCTGACCGATCGAACAGGCCGTTCGAACAAACAGCCCAACCGATTGGACATGTCAGCTGATCGACCAGGCCAGCCGATCGGCTAGCACATGGCCCCACACTTTGACAATTTCATGAAGTATAGTATTGAGCGAGGTGATGTTCGATCGAACGAGCCGCTTGATAACATTACTCATCGGATCATGAGATACGATGCTTCAACCCTTAATCGATTTTCAACTCGTTCGACGTATTGGAGTGCCACCCGATCGAACATGCTGTCCGATTAGGTGACATCTAGCTGAGGACTCACTATCGAAGTGTCTAACCGATCGGTTAAGCCGGCCGATCGAACAGGCCGTTTGATCGATCGACCTGAAAGGTAAGAACACTTCAGTGTTCTCAAATACTACAACGAAAACTTCAAAAGGACAAGCCATCATACGCAAACACATCCTTCACAAAGGAAGAAACAATCCACTCGAACAGTCCAACCGATCGAGCCTACCGGCCGATCGAACAGGCTGTCCGAATGGACCTTCCAACCGAATGAACAACTCGTTCGATCGAACCTGCTGTTCGATCGACCAGGCTGTTCGACCCACTTACACTTGTTTCCATTTTACGTGTTACTCATCGTTATGCTATCGAACTATTCAGGCTAACCCTACTCTCAAGCGCTCCCTTCACTCCATCAATCAAACGCTGTGAGTATACTCGGACCCTTTTTGCTTTAGCACTTTTGGGTGTTACATACGTTACCTATCTAAGACACAATCTAACACACTACTCAATTACTTTAAACGCTAACCGATTATGCATGTATTACGTGACTAAATGAATGCTTGTTGATTGTGTTTACACGTGGAATGTTGTCTACCTGCCTTAACGACGTAGTACTATAGTTTGGACTCAGCACCCGTTCACACGGGGGTTGTTAAGGACAATTACTTGCATGGATTACGGTGGTAATCATGTATTGCGAACTGTCTCGGACAGTCAACCCGCAGTCATTGGTATCGATAGATCCATGTCGATAATTAACATGCTTCGTTTTCCTCTGTGTACGTGCTGGTTATGCGTAAACTATTTCGAACTCTATATGCTATATCAAACTTGTATGCTCACCTTTACATTTCATGTATTGACCTTATTTTAACGTATGTGACAGGCAATTAGGATGCTTATCTGCTAGGAAGGCGAGCTAGGAATAAGCGTCTAGCGCATAGTTGTCTGTAGATCTTGCAGATCGAGTCTCTAGAAGCGATTAAACAATATTTATTTTATTTTATTTAAATCCGAGTTGTCGGAACAGAATTACTTGACTAGTCGTTATTGTAATAATTTATTGTATTATTTGGGATACAGTATGGGACGTATCATTTAACTGAATAATATTAATAGTTGTTGTGGAAACTTCTGGACAATCTGTTTCGCTCAGTGCCATGCCCCGATGATTCCGCCATCGGTTGGGGTGTGACAAGTTGACCACGCCCCCGTGTCCGCTGAGCACGACCCCGTGTGCGGAAGCATATCTGTACTATCAAGATTTGCCTGGATTCAGCGAATCTTATAGTTGACCACGGCCCCGTGTCCGCTGAGCACGGCCCCGTGGTGGGCGATGGAAGCTTCTACAACTTTGTCTTTTCTGCTAACACTTGGGCACGCCCCCGTGCACACTAAGCACGGGGCGTGTTCAGCCTTCTGTTCTCTTGTTTTGCTTGGGAAGATGCTGTCGGGGGGGTCGGGCATGCCACGTTTGTTCCTTTTCTTGTATTTATGTTAGATTTAGCTGCCTTTTTTGCTTCTTTTGTTTATTTGAGCTCATTTAATCCTGAAAATACAAAAGGAAGACAAAAGCACACTTTTTCCAACATTAGTACTAAAAAAGGGTTAGTTTTATGCAACAATTGATGTAATTATATGTTGCATTTTGTGCACATCAACAAGGTCAACTCTGCACAAGAGAAACACTAAAGATAACTGTACAAACCCCAAAAAATAAAAACAGATACAGCAAATCAAGAACAAGAGGATGCCTTTTTTTTACCAAAAAGGGCCTTGTGTCGGACCGAGTAGGAAGGACTCACCCCCCCCATAGCCAGGATCCCTTCAGAAAAAGTAAAAGCCCTCGTTGGATTTTCATACATACGCTTCCATTGAACAACCTCATCTGCAGACAAGATAGGAACACTGTCTTCAATAGTAGCCTCGGCATTCCTCAGCGGTGGAGACTCCGGTATCATGGCAGAAGAAACAAAGATGAACCTACTCTTCCATTCTTTAGGATAAGTAGAAGTCAGCATGAAGGTATAACAAGGCTTCGACACACTATCTTTTCGTTTGGCGAAGGTGAACCAGTCCCCATCAGAAATCAGTTTATAAAACATGCAAAACAGGGGAACAGACGGCTCGCCAGAGACAGCGTAGGATAACTCAAAATGTACCACCCTCATAAACCCTAGAGGGTGCAACAATTGGGAGAAATGAACTCCGAAGTGACGCAACAAAGCTATCTTAAAGGGAGAAAAGGGGTACCGAACTCCACAGGAGGAAAACGCCAAGGTATAGAGAACAATCCTATCGGGTGTGCATTCAGCCGGTTCATTAGGGCCTGACAAGGTAGGAGAAAAACGCTTCGGAATCTTATAAGTCTCCACGAAGGAATCCAGATCCTTCGCTGTCAAAACAGACCGAGTCATGGAACGGCCGGTACGGCTCATAGTGAAAAGAGAAAACGGTGATCGGAAGGATGTGAGGGAGAAGGAAAGAGGGAAAAACCGTCACATCGAGGTCATTTCAAAATTAAACCGCCGTGCACATGTATGGGGAGGATTAAACCCCCACCGTCGATCATCTGTAATTAATGAGTCTCGGTAGAGAGGGGGCACGTGATGATTACCTAGGTATGGGCCCATTTCCTTAGCCCAATGGAACTGTTCCCTGCGAACAATTATAACTCAGCCCCGGATCATGAGATTTGAATCTCAGAGCCAGGGACTAAAAACGACTTGACGACGGGCCTATGGGTTGCCCCATTTACCCGTCTTGGGCTATTATCACATGGGCCCAACAGGTAAGGCCCAAAGAGAGTTTACCTTGCCCACTAAGATTTCTCTTACTCGAGAATGAGCGGGAAGAGAAGGATCAGAAAGCACAGATTACATTTAATGCGTGACAAGAAAAGGATCTCGGCTGGCATTGTACTTCTTAGCCGGAAAACATTAAATGAGGCACTGATCTTACCGTTGGGGCTCAGACACGTGTCTGAGCTCCCCAAAGACCGGCAGTCCGTTGGATCGTCTCATTAGAATAGCTCACATGGGAGATAAGTTCTCGGGGTTATATAAGAGAGAAGATAGGTGATCACAGAGCAGACTCAAGGTATTACACTAATAACTCTCTCATTTATTCCGACCAATATCCTTCCACATTGAATACACACACATTTATTAGATTCACACCATAGAGGAATATTCCGGTGATCATATTCATCGGAATAAGCTTCTCATACTCTCCGGCAAGTTTACTTATTCTCACGCCAGAGCTTGGTCACGGATCCCCCTCCCGGGGCCCTCCGTGACGAGGCTAACGGTTTACTTTTTTTTTTGTAGCAACGAAGGCTGGGATATCCCGACGTCAGTGAAGACCCTTTGAACGTCATTAGGGATTTGGGTATTCGACAGTATCCATTGAGTAAACATTTATTAAGCTATATGAATTGAGTCACTTTTTATATAGAATAAATGATAAAATAATAACGATACTCTTGTTGATCCAATAATGAGTCTGATAACCTTTTGATTAGTCTCGTATCCTCGATCTAAGTATGTCATAAGATACTACATGTTTAGAACAATTTGTGCGTTAGCTTGGGGGCCACGAAACTCCAAATGTGGCGAATGTTATGCGGTTTTAAGATAGACCACATTCTTAGGCATTTGCCTTTATCTAGTTGTTCCAATAACTAACCTTTCTATTATCCTCGTATACTTTATCTAATTTTGTTATAAGAACCTTCTTGTTTAGACCATCTCGTGCATTGGTTTTGGACCCTATAACTTCAAACGTAGCTTTATGTTACGGGATCTTAAGATGGACCACTTAAAGGACGTTCTGCTTATTAAAATTAAAAGTCATGATATGCAAAGGGGCGGGCTTGAAAATGTTGCGTTATGCGACATGTGGACGACACGTCAGCACGCGTTAGAAATATGGCGTGGTGCAAAAACTGGAGGAGTGGGACAGAGCGTGAAAGAGTGACGTTATTCGACATGTAACACCCATTTTTTATTATTAATTTATTATTCAAAATTATATAAAATCTATTTAACTTTTATAACAACATTAATACTAATTAAACAAATAACATAAACAATAAAACATTACATAATTTAAAATATAAAAACATTACATAACTTAAAAAAACACAAGAAATAAACTAAATAAAGATTACTTAAGGAAACTAACACATGAAACTTAAACATAATTATATAAAAATTCTAATTATCTGTCACGCCGAAACGTGTTTGAACTCATGGTTGTATGTGTGCCTGTAGTTGATGAGGACGACTTGTATGATGTCGTCTTTCGCAAGGCCACCACCCTCAATTTTCACTGCGTTGTGCACCGTATCAGATCTTTCACTATCCAAACGGATAGTCCTAAAACGAGAAGAAAGTGCATCCACGACTCGGGTGGTGTCACCCCTATGAATGCAAAATTGTTGGAAAATACGCCCCTAAAACGGACCACTCGAGCGATTACAAGGTGTGTAGTGGGTAAGCACTTCGATCCACGATTGACACAACGCGATGTCCTCTTCTTTGGTACACAGAATCATAGCCATTTTCTTGGAAAATTTTTGGAAAGAAAGTTAAGAGGAAATTAGATGAGTTGATGAGAGAGTTTGTAAAAAATGGAAGAAATG
Organism: Helianthus annuus; assembly: GCF_002127325.2. Classification (NCBI taxonomy): domain Eukaryota; kingdom Viridiplantae; phylum Streptophyta; class Magnoliopsida; order Asterales; family Asteraceae; genus Helianthus; species Helianthus annuus. The sequence goes on along the minus strand of NC_035437.2, from coordinate 153,105,022 downwards.
AGTTTGTTTATATATGAGATGTAATTTATTTTTCAAAAATGTATTTTTTTTAAAAGCTTTATCGTTGGCACACAATGGCTATAACAACGTCCACTTAAAATGTGCCACGCCGCCCCACATAACACCTTCACACCGGTGGAAAACTTGTCCTACAACTTGCTTTGTCAAGCCCTACGCCGGCCTCCACGCCGTTGGTGGGCCGGCGTACATAGTATGAAAAGGCAACCACACTGAATTTTCACGCCACTAAAAAAAATCTAAATTTGTAATATACCCGCACTTTTATATGAACTTTTTTAACGTAGAAAAGTGTTTGAATTTAAAATTTCTAATATCATCTAGATAGTGCGAGTTAGGTGAATCACTTTGTTGGCGTTCCCAATAATTGTCGTCAATTAGATATTCATTGCATTTGATTAGTAATGCATTTAGCTATTTGATTAGTATGCATTTAGCTATTTAGGTATTTAGGTTAATGTAGGGGGTGAGCAAATTAATCACCATAACCGATAATCAAACTATAATCGACATAACCAAACCACTAATAACCGATAACCAATATAACCAATGGTTATGGTTATGAAACTTTGTATAACCGCTCAATCGGTTATGGTTATGGTTATGAAGCTTTGGTTAACCGATATAACCAAAACCGAACCGAATTGTGATGTTAACTTTACATAATGGATTTGTGTTTTACAAAACCATATAGAGGGTTTTTAGTAAGATAAAAGTATGTTAGTAACAAAATGATTTTGATGTAGATGTTATTTATTTTGATAAAGAACTAAGGTGTTATCGCCATAATTGTTTTTGTTTGAGAATTACTTTATTAAAAAGAACCCTAAATCGGTAGTTTAACCAAAAAGTTTAGTCTTCGTTATCTTATAAAATAAGCTCAAGCTAAGTTCAAATCGTGCACAACCCTATTTATTTCAAACATTGCTTGGTTACTTAACCGAAATTAACCAAAATCGAACCATAACCGACTTCATAACCGATTAACCGTAACCGAAGTTTGGTTATGGTTATGGTTACCAAAACTCCATAACCGAACTAGCGGTTATGGTTATGGTTAATAGTAAAAACCGAACCAAACCAACCCATGCACACCTCTAATTTTAACTATACTTATTTACGACAACACTCGGTATTCATATAGGTTGATATTTTAACTTTTAACTTATTTACGACAAATGTTACGCAAATATACATCAATTATTCAAATAACTTAGACTATGTGTAGTGGTTAACACCCCATCCTTGAGCGTTTTGCGTCATTTGACAGCCTAGTCAGCAATGGGGCATTATGTGACGTTTTTTAAAATGAGTGTAGTGGGGATGTGGGTATTGTGGGGCATTATGTTTGTAATAAAATTAAATAAAAAATCAAAAAATCTGATTGGTTTTACAAAAAGGAAAATGAAGATGATTGGACACAAGAAATGGACATGGGCGTGGAATATGGGACGCCCCAAACCCTTTTTTTGCAAAAAAACACCCACGGGGGCCGAGGAAGGGCGTGGTTGGGCATAAAAACGCCCACAAGAAAACGAGTACGGGTGGTCTTATGTTTAAACCTAGTACTTTCTAATCTTTTATATAATAGGCAAGTGTGTTTGTCAAGTGAGTTAATCCCACGTTATATTTTAACTTAATTAATTATTTTTACTTATTTAGAATGTACTCTCATTATTATATTACTAGTAAGTTGGCCCACTTAATACGACAGGTGTTACCGAGCCTTTTTTGGAGAGTGTAATCTTACCCGACTTGTCTTAAATACTAATAAAAATAAAACTTTTGATAAAGTAAAAAACAACAATATGATGGAATGATATAATGAAACGATTTCAAGCTATGAAGAGGACAAATCTATTATGTATTTGTTTTACTTTATTTATTATCATTTTTTATTATTGTATAATTGGATGGTAATTTTTTTTTCGGGTAAATTAATGGGCAAGCTCCGCCATTACCTGTAACTTTGTAAACTTTTGATCAATTTTATTATTTACTACATTCATTATCAATATATACCTAAAAATTTTAGCTTTTCATGATGCTAAATACTTGGATATACCATTACGGATGAAAATTCTTTTGTAAGACTGTAAGCCTGCACTTGAATCTAGTAACATCGCTAAAGTTGTTCATGGTTACAAACAAGATAGCGACTTATTTAATTTGTTTAATTGTCTTATGGCATTTTGATCAATTTCTTATGGGAAAGGAGGAGGATCATATGGAGTATGGTTATTTCAAAATTGATGTCTCACTTGATTACTATATTTTTTAACAAACATTTAATAGCAACATGGCTAGATTTGTCAAGGTAACAAGGTTAGACTACTTTAGAGTGTCCAGGAACACCCTCCAACGGTAAAAATAGTAAAGTTAATAATGCATAAAGCGATTATTGTCTTGTTTAAGTGTTTGTATATACATGCATGTATATGATATATACTAGATAATATAATACAGTAGGAGATAGATATAACTTGTATCAAATGACAAGAGACCAACTACTTGTTGGGGGGCTCTGTACCTTATCAAGTGAGGATGTTGGTCTGATCTTGATAGGTTGGTTATTCTATATGTCATATCAAGGTGGTTTGAACGTAGTATTAGTTAACAATCCTAGTTTTTATGGTTATTATAGTTAAAAACTAGAACCTTTGGTTCGTATAGTTTTTTATACCGGCTAATTTATACGTCCTTCTAACTTTACTTTTAAATCTATATATTCGTCTATCATAGAACCTGAATCTTTGATCTTATGAAAAGTAACACGTTAACATATCATCAAACTATAAGGAGGGGTGTTCAGAATTCGAAAAATTCGAAATTCGATTCGATTATCAAGAATTCGTTTCGATTCTAAGAATTCGAATTCGAGTCAAGTAAATCGAATATGAATTTATAATTTCAAATTCGATTCGATTCGAAATTCGAATAAAAATAATTCCTTTTTATCTTATTTTTATATATAACACATATATAACTATTATTGGCTCTATTCTACTATAAATTATTTTCAATATTTATTCCAAGTATTAAAATTACCTATTACCAAACCCACTACATGGCCCATAACTAAAACCTAAGTAACAAATCCTAAATATATTACCTTGTAATGTGGAGTGGTTATTCCCGACTTCTCGTTTTGAATGTTAGACTTATGTTACTTTATTTGGAACTTTTTAATGTGATATCGTGCTTTATGGTTACTTTAACATTTATTTTTCATTTTGATAGTTTTTTACATGTTTTAAAAGAATCTGAATCAAATCGAATTTATTCGAATTCGAATTGGGTAGCTTTCAATCGAATTCGAATCGAATATGAATTCAAGGAAAAATAAAAATTATTCGAATAACTCAATTCGGATAATTCGATATTCGATTCGATGAACACCCCTACTATAAGCCCTAACAGTAGTAATAATAATCTAGATTAATTTACCATATTTAATCATAATAATAATCCCTCCAAATTAGACTATTGAAAAATGTGTTCTCCCTCGTCTATATTATATATCCCTTTTTCTCTCAAGTTGACAATTGGGGTCCAAGGTGACACCCACTTGATAGAGACTAGGGCTAAAAAGTCAAGAAGTTCCTCTTTTCTTTTCATGCTTTTCTTTCATTTTTCCATTGTTGGAGAAAAAAAATTACATTAAGTTTAATCTTGTACAATTCTGACTATTAAAAGTCAAGGTAAAGTTCTATTGGGTAAAGATCATTTTCGTATTTATTATGGAGAAGAAAAAGTGCACTGAGCTCTCATATGCAAATCTAAATCAATATGAACACATACATATATGTTATAATTAAAAAAAAACAGTCTATAGCATAAACCAATGCCCCATTAGGTACTAAAAATATTATATCATTTAACTTAACTTGGACATCCATAAAATAGCAAATAGCATGACAATGACTCTAAACTTAACTAATGATTATAATTGAGTTGGTCTTTTAAGACTTGGATTCATGGCAAATCTAGTCGAAGTAAAACAATTAGTCTTTATACGGTCAAAACATCAAATTAAAATATAAAAAATCCTATAATCCACATAAATATGTTTTATTTGGCTTTTTTATAAAAAAAATAAAAAAATAGGCAAACAAAATAACATACATAGATGTATCAGAAATGGCTAGTGGGTTAATCACTATCATATGATCAAGCCAAGAAGCTTCCAAAAAGAAAATAGCTTTAGTTATCAACTTACCCCATTACTATAAAGAGAAGATTCCATCACTATGTTAACTAAAGTGATTCTTTTTAGACTAGAAGGTATGGGGGCCGGCTTGGCCCGGCTTGGCCCGGCGCCGGACCCCCACACCGCCCCCTGGCCCGGCTTCCATCACAATCGGCCACCCATAGCCGGGTGTGCCGCCCCTCTTTTCAAAATAATACCGTTATTCAACGGCTATTTTATTAAAAAAAAAAAATCAATTTCCTTTTAAATAAATACCATAATCCCAATCCATTTTTAAACCAATTTCTCTCATTCTACTCCCATTCTTCTCCATTTCTCATCCTTTTTTATAAAAATACTCTATATTTTTTATACCATTCTCTCCCAAACATGAATCCATTCAACCCAAACAACCCCAACCCAAACAACCCCAACCCGAATAATCCCAATCCGAACCAACCTAATTTTTTTTCGAGTCCCAACCCAAAAAGAAGCGGCCGGAAAGCGAAAAGTGTCCGGCTCGAGTGGAGGTGGCGGCTCGAGTGGAGGTAGAGGCGAGAAGGCATCGTAAAAAATGGACGACTTGATAAACGAATTCCGTTCGTTCAAAGAGTTCGCGACCGAAAAGTATAGTCACAAGAAAACCGTGTCGTCCGACTATGCTCGAGCGGAAGATTTTAGGATTATGCGGTTGGATCTCGACTCGGTTCCGGAGGATGGTGAGGTTTATCGGAGGATGAAGGAAGAGGTGAAAAAAAAATGGACGTCGTAGGTTTTAGGAAACGTAATTTTTTTTATTTTTTATTTTCGGTTTCTTTTTATTTTTTAGGAAATGTAAATTTTTTTTTATTTTCGGTTTCTTTTTTTTTAGGGAATGTAATTTTTTTTATGGAATGAAATTATTTATGTTGTTTGATGTGGTGTTTTTTAAATTTTATAAAGTTTTTATTACCTTGGTTATTAAATTAAACAATAGAAAATTATAAAATAATGAGGCGGGGCCCCATCCTCCATCCCCCTCCATCCCTCATTTGGCTCATCCTCCACGGGCCGTCTACGTGGCGCCTACGTGGAGGCTCATCCCCGTGGGGATGAGCCGAACCATACCCACTAGTCTTAGAGTTAAATGCCTGGGTGGTTTACATGGTTTGTAAATTGTTTGTAAATATTGAAGAATTGGTCCTAATATTTTAATAATTACAGAGTTGGTCTCAGTAATTGTATTTTTTTGCACTTGGGTAATCCTTATTACTAACATATGTTAAGTTTTCTAGTTAAGTCTATGTTAAATAACCAAACTACCCTTAATTATTTAAAAAAAATAAAAATAAAAAATAATTATACTAAACAATATTTAAATATTTGTGGTTCCCACTCCACTTCTTTTTCAACCTCATATCACAACGAACACTACCCAACCCCATATTCTTCCTCCTATGTGTATCATTGCAAAATAAGCTACCACACACCTCAAATCACCAGGAACAACCTACTTACGGTACCAAAATCACCATCCAGTAGCAAGCCATATTCTAATTTTGCTGATTCTGTTGGAGTGCCAAAAACTGAAGTTTGACCGTTTTCATCTTTGGCCACTTCGGAACCCGTACATTATATAATGTCTTCCCAGTGAGCAAAATCTTCATAGCTAGACTGAGAGCACCATATGAGTTGCCAACCTAAAAATTAAATGCACCATTCATTAACATCAAACATGAAACCTTAAATCCATTTATTTACAAGTATAATATTTGATGTGAGCCAAGGCCAAACAAAAATTGCAACCACAAGGACCAACTCTGTAATTATTGAACCATTGAGACTAAGTCTGCAAAAATAGCAAACCACAGGAACCAACCAGACATTTAACTCAATACTAGAGACAAACATTGTACAACCTTAGAAGGCTTGAATCTTCTATTTTGTTGTCAAACAATCCATGATAGTTGTACCTGTGGCAAAACAACGTAAGGTAAACAAAGTGGCACCAACTAAATCCCAATGAAATGTACACAAATGCATTCATATTCCCTAAATTAGGTCGAGTTTGTAAGCTACATTATCTATCTAAAGGATCTTAATAAGTTTCATATTTCGTTTTATAATTTCTTCAACTTTCCTTCCTGAGAATATGTCCAATTTGAGCTTCCCATCGTCCACATTTAACTCTTCTGTTGTACCCAAACCATTTGTTTTTTTTTTCTTGTGAGATCGTCAACAACACCTAAGAGGTGACCATATAACTGCAAAATCCAGTTCAGTTAGCTCAACTTTTTTTACAACAAACTTTAGCCACCCATCGATATGTGATTGAAGATATATATATATTCAGACTGACACAAACCCGGAATTCTTGACCTATTGGGTGGTTGTAGCTTTTGATGATACCATTCACCTGGTCTGTTTCGCTCCGTATAAAATAACTTCCTCTTATTCCTTGCTATCTTATTCAAGTCCTCGGTTCCATCAAAGTTCAATTTAAATAAATTACGCCACGAGAACCTCCATTTGTGCACACACTACTTGTTACAACTGCACACTTCATAGGCAAAAGACACAAAATCATAACAAGAATTTCATCTGGCAGATTGTTGATGAAATCATTCGAATCTTGAAACCACCAAATAGTTCAAGATTCAAGTGATTTCATCAACAATCTTCCAGATGAAATTCTTATTATGATTTTGTGTCTTTTGCCTATGAAGTATGCAATTGTAACAAGCAGTGTGTGCACAAAATGGAGGTTCTTGTGGCGTAATTTATTTAAATTGAACTTTGATAGAACCGAGGACTTGAATAAGATAGAAAGGAAAAAGAGGAAGTTGTTTTATACAAAGTGTAATAGGTACTTGGACCAGGTGAATGGTATCATCAAAAGCTACAACCAAAAAATGGTCCGATCTTGACGAGAGGTGGTTGATCCTCCCACCCGACATTAGAATTTTCTTTAAAGACTTTTTGGCCACAGATACATCACTTGGATGTGTAAGATCATACTGGAACCGTAAAGAGTTGTCGGTTACCGTAAATATTCCTATTAAAGATAAATAAGTAAGCATTACTAAAGTAGAAATGAAGGGAAATTTTGTGTTTGACCAAAAAATCAAGAAAGTATTGTTTACAAAATGAGCGAGGGAAGAACATAGACAACCCAAGGTGAGGACATTCAAAATGAATGGAAGTATTTTGTTAGATCTAAAATTCAAGAAACCTTTGTCAAGAAAACAAGCAAGGAAAGAGCATAGACAACTCGAGATGAGGACACAAGATGAAGTACCTATTTAAATAAGGTTTTTTTCTTTAACGTTAATCAACGGTTATATTTTGAAATTCAAATAAGCATACGTTACTATTTTAAAGAAAAAGGTATTAAATATATGACTATTATGGACATTAGATGAAGTACCTATTTAAAATAGTTGATATCCATTAACCAACGGTAATATGTTCGAAATTCAAATATGAATACATTACTATTTCAAAGAAAAAGTATTAAAAATATGACCGTTGTATATAAACATAATTTCTAGTTGAATAAAAGAAAATCACACAAATAATACCTCAAAAATGTCACCTAATTATATGCTATTACACATGCTCAACTAATATAATATTACGTTTTATCTATGTATCTTATGTGATGAGCCAATTATATCTTTGTATGATATTAACATGCATGGAACTTACCATGTTGGTAGATTCTACATCCACTAAAGCTTCTACAGATGAAATTTATGTCATATTAGATATTAATCGGAATGAAAATTAATCTTCAACATGTACGTATTGTAAAACAGAAAACTAACACATCTAACTACCATACATGCCCACTTGGAACTTTTATTGGTGAATATAATAAGAAATAAGTTGTATCAAGGACTAAAAAAACTGCGAAAAGTAAAGATTGTATCTAACGAAAACAAGAAAGAACTAATGATAAGCAAGAAATCTTTTGTCACACCCCAAAAAATACCCCAAGTGGAAACCCCTGCGAGGCGTGTGACGTACCAGAATCTAGCCACCAATCACATTGAACTCATACAAGATTTTCAATGAAGCTTTCATTCATTAAGATAAAGTGTTACAAAACATTATTTATAACTCGTTGTGTTCAGCGGAAGCATAATACAAAGTCTAATCAACACCAAAGCGTATGTAACCAACTAATCTTGTTTCAAGTTTCCATGTATCTCGACCTATGACCACTCCAGCATCCCAGACAGCAAGTTTCACATCCACACATATCTATAACCTGCGAGCATGCACACAAGTGTATCAGACAACGCCGGTGAGTTCACAGTTTTATGAAAACGTTTGGTTACCAAGTGTTTAATCCAGTTTAATAACAATTCCGAAAGTAATGTTGATAATAACTCGAGTACCATACAAGATGGCTCCAGATTATTTTTGCCCTTCCCCAATGCCCCTATCTAAGCATTGGTCATGACTGGGTCATTAGTTCACACCCGTCCTCTCGGGTACGGGGTGAGGGTGCCAAACCTAAATAGCGCTATCAACTAATACCCCTTACCTCTCAGGTAACAAACAAGATGGGACTTAATGGTGATAGGAATTGAGTGTATTATCCAACATTCTAGTTTTTACCTAAACGGCTTATTCCTCTCAGGATTACCCAATGATTGTTCCACCCACCGAGACGCATGCTCAAGAGGAATGAACTCACCTTAGATTTGCTCGGTATGTTACATTACCCATTCCAAGTTGGTCAACCATACCCTATCGTGGTTACCAAGATTAGTCAGTATATTGTTCACATATATCACGTATCCATCGTACATGTTACACACATAGAAAACAGGTAGGTCACACGTCCTTATAGAAGTCGTAACTGTCACACCCCGACCACGTAAAACAACAAAACGTGGCGGAAACGTCGGGGAGTGTTGTAACAGAATTATTGTTTCACAACCATGGATTAAACAAATTTCGTTTTATTGAATTTAAATGAGTTACAATGTCTAACAATCAAAGAAGCATAACATAATTAACTAGTCTTGCATCTTTTAATATCACTAAGGCCTCGTCCATTCCTATGTGAGCATACACCAATATCATCATCATATAACACCAACTACTGTACCTGAAACACATGTGAAAATACGTCAGCTTAAAAATGCCGGCGAGTACATAGGTTTTATTGAATTAGGATTCATGACTTATAAGCTGAGAAAAAGTTGTTTAACAAAAGTCAGTCATGATCCTTGTAAAATGTTTTGTTTTATAAATCGTTTGAAAAACGATGATAGATATGTATAGTAAAAAAATGATGTAAGGTTAAATGAATAACCAAGTAAAATGAATTTGTATAAAACAAAATGTTTTGTAAAACAATGTCTTGTGAAAAATATGTCATTTGTATAAAATGTATAAGTCCAAATTGAATGATTTAAATAACGCTACGACATGTAATATAATAAAAGCACTTATATATAGGAAGTACCAGCGGCGTATCCACCATGCTTGTATCACATTACACACGTCTCGTTACTTAAATCACTTACCCAAACAAACCACCAATGTAAATTGCCCATGTCTAAACCAATTGTCAAATGTCTTTGTGAAAACCATGTCAAAATGTTTATGTCAAAATGTAGTCCATGAAATGTGTATATCAATATCAAAATGTCCATGTCAAATGTCAATCAAGTAATGTGTAAATAAAATGTCGTGTATGGCAAGTGAAATATGTATCAACTAAACCATAGGTAAAAATGCACAAACAATGTACTAAGTATGCGACAAATGGGCATACATAGCATGTGATGTAAAATGTACTAAGTATGATGAACATACATAGCATAAAATGTCATGTAAAACGATGTACTAAGTATGCACACAATGGGTATACATAGTAAAAACATAATGAAATCATGTACTAATAGTGTACTAAGGAACATAGCAAGTATATGATACGAAAACATGAAAACATGAAAGTAACAAGTAGACACATGTGTTTCACCCCAAAATGTTTGAAAAACAGTAAAAGAGGGGTCTATGTACTCACTTGAGGGTGCTTAGAAGTCTTGAACAACAACCAAGCAAAGCTAGAGGGATCACGGAATCAAACGACACCCTATATAGATAACTACATAAATAACCGGACCTAATCGGGAGATTGGATAGTATGAGGTTTCGTAAACCAAATGAGTATTGGAACTCATATGATATGGTTTAACAAGGCCCACATACTAAAATGAAACCTAACCTAAGTGCTTACGACCCATTACGACCCGTTTAGGTAGCTTATGCTACTTTAACGCGTCGTTCACGTAAAATGCGTTCGGACCGCTTAACTAGTCCCATGACAAGTATTATATGCCTTAACATGTCTAATATTGTTGTCTAATCAGTTTAGATGTCAAAATTTAGGTTACATATGCTTAAAATGAATTTATGCGTAAAAAGGGCATTTTGGTAATTTTCCTAAGGCATAAGAATTACTTATCATACAACTACTTAAACGACGTGACCATAAGGTATAACCTCAAAAGGTTATTCCCTATACAACTATGGTCACCTAAAGTGTTTGGTCGGATCCTAATGATCTACCAAATGGGTCGGGTTCGAAAGTATAAGCGATTGATTAGATCGCTTACCTTTATGACCTTAAACAAGCACAAATCTAAAAGCGACGAGCTAAACATGCTAGAACATGTTTAATAAAGTTAGAAAACAGGTTTGGTATCAAAACAAACGGTTTTGATACCCTAGAGTAGTTTGGTTACAAAATACGCGAGGAAACGCATTTTGGCCGAAACTACGACTCGTCAGTGAGCCTAGGTAACGTGGAAATCAGTAGGTATAGTCACTAGGGACTATAACCATCGTGATTACGCTCATGTTATGAAGTTCAAACGAACTTCACATTGACCTTAAACTGGTTAATGCAGAAAGTCAAACACAGTTTGACTTTAACGCTAAAACGAACGAAAAACGCGAAAGAATACTTACAGAAGGTCCCCGCAAGATTGATTTTCCAAGTATTCTCAAGTATGAGGTGATGAAACACCTCAACTTAGAGAAATCTCAGAAATCAAGTGGGTTGATAATGAAAGGGGATGGGGTATATATAGTGTTCGAAGAGCCGTTAAGATCGTTTATCGAAAACCGAGCTTTGATCTCAACCTTACACTTGTGCCCCTTGTTTTGAAATACCTTGGGCACTCAAAACCAGCCCCTAGGAAGCCCCAAAACCATTTGCAAGTGTTGGAAACAGCTGGAACAAGCTGTTATACACTTTCTGTACATCTGGCAGTCTTACACGGGCCATGTAAGGGGACACCTAGGGTTTACACGGGCCGCCTGAGCCCTAGGTCTGCACAGCAAGTTTCCATAATTGCAGTTTTAGTCCCTGCATGTGTTTAAGGCCTTTTTCGATATGTTTAAGGCCCGTTAAACCATTTTTAAGGCTCTACAATGATGCCTAAGTATGAGGGACATAAAACATGCTCAAAAATATGTCGGATGTCGGTTCGTTTGGTCGTACGATCGCGATGTTTGCTTAATTACGACGGAATGCGCATAAGCGCGAAAGACGATCCAAATTGCGTGACGAATGGATTTTTCTTATGCCAAACACTAAAATAAATTATTTTAATGCTTATATAAATTTTTGGATGTCCGGATATATTCAGAACGTAAAATATGCGCGAAAATGCAAACTTATGCACTTTTTGACGCTTTTAGTCCCTGAATGACCAGAAAGTTTATTTTAGCACACCGAACACCCGAAAGCCTATTTCTAAGCTATGTAAAGGATATTTAGGGAGTGTTTAACTTATGGCCATGTTCCGGAATGTTCGTTACAGTTCAAATTGGCATACTTTCGTAGTTTGTCGAATTTAGTCCCTGTAAGCGAATAAACTTGATTTCGGCATACCAAACCATCCAAAACTTATTTCTAAGTTATGTAAGGGTTGTTTAAGGTATGTTAAGCCTATGTCACTGTTTCGGAGTGTTTGTTGCATTAAACTGGTTATTTTTATGCATCAGATCGCGTATAACCTTCTAGAAAGCGATTTAAAGCCCGAAATCGAACAAGAATTAATATGTGCAAACGATACACATATTTATACAAATCCCAAGTATGAAATAAAATATTTCATTGGTTTGGTATTTGTTTGATAGTTGAAGTGACACAGGTGTCACAGTAACCGTTAATCATGCAACCCATTGATCCATAACATTTGTCGTAAAGTCACATAACAAGTGTATGGGTTTCGTATGCAAATCAATCACTTAACAATACATGTATTTTTCCCAGATTGCATTTGCTGCTAAGATCACCCTGTATCACATAAGAAGTACTCAGTTCTTAAACAAGTCTACATCCCATGTGTAAATCTCATAATGCATTAACAGATGAATTGGTCACTCACACTAGTCAAGTCAAGATCCTCATTTATAGTTCACATTGTTATCATGAAACAAATAGAATTCTATAAACACAAATATTCAATATCATATACATCACAACAGTTTCATTCAGTATCATATACATCACAACAGTTTCATTGTTCTGACCATGAGCCTTCACGGCGAAGAACCCCCATGGCGAAGGTTTATTCTTCGCCAAGAATGAATGTGACGAAGGTTTCAAGGAGTTTGTCAAACATAGACGACGAAGAATCAATTCTTCGTCGTGGATGGGCATGGCGAAGAACCAAGAGGGTTCTTCAAGAGTCAGGCGACGAAGAATCCATTCTTCGTCGGCCAGATTCTTCGTCGTTGATGGTCTTCGTCGCCCATCAGACAGTTTCACCTTCCAAACGGATCGAACAACATAATCATCTCATCAAATCCAAACAGTTACAAGATTCAATCGGTTACGAGCTTTAAATTTCTAGAACCCTAATTTCTTATACATCTTCGTAGCAACAACCTGGTTCCGTATTTTCATAGTTAACACAGTTTCATATCGCATAACAATTGGTGACCATAATCAGTTTATTAAAAGTGCTATCTTCAAGCATCCCTAACAACCAACATCATTTACACAGCTAATCATATTCAACCCAAAACTCCTAGAAAAACCCTTAGATCATAACCAACGTTCTAACATTCAATAATCCTATTCGGTAATTTACACATAGCCAAAGATAGTCGAAAAGGATCAAAACAATAACGGGTTTACTAACCGAGAGATGACAAGGTTGTTCGTTAGAAGCTTGATCAGGAGAGGCGATGCTTCGAAGGGGAGTCACTGCCGTCGACTTCCAAGAAGAGTGAGAGAAGTGTCTAGGGTTTGCCATCATTGCGTTTTGTGAGATAATGAAACCACATCCCCAACTATGTGTGTATACGCTACTAGGAGGAGCCGGACCTAATTTTGGGCTTGAGAATCTGTTTGGGCCGAGGCCCTTTTGGCGAACCTTCCACCTGACGAAGAACCTCCTTCGCCAAGGAGTGTTCTTCGTCGACCACTTCTTCGTCGACCACATCTTCGTTGACAACATCCTTCGTCGACCACATCCTTTGTCGACCAGATTACAACGTGCACATGCTACACTCCTAGAACAATATTTTAATCATTCACAAATCATCCACAAAATACAACGTAAGATGAACTGTGAAAACAAGGTTGCGAAACAAGTGATGCGTAGAGGAAAGACCATGAAATCTCGGGTTGTCACATCTTTTCAATAGTGTCATTTGTCATAAACAATACTTTATATTATATAGTTTATTTATAAAAAAATGAATGAAAAATATTATGAGAAACAATGTATTAGCACACGTTAGGATATGAAAGTAATTTTGGCCAAAATCAATAGCATAGATTAGGATATGAGTCATTTTGAAATAGGTGTGTTGTTGAATGTTAACCCATAGATTAGGTGTGTTGTTGAATGTTGAGCCATAAATTTGGTTTTGTTAATTGTTACACTTAGACATTAGAATTGAGTAATTGTTAATTGTTAGACTTAGAATTGAGTAATTGTTTTATTAGATAATAATATAGAATTGTGTGATGGTTTTGACTTTTGAATTTGGATTTATGTATAGAATTGTGTAATTTTATTATTATAATACTATACTTTTACTATGTTTATTGGTATAAAGGTAATTGTCGTTTGAAAGAAATAATTTATATAATTTGTTAGGCCAAATGACCTTTTTTCAAGCTCAGCCTAGACACTTAAATCCTCAAGGACAACTCGGCTCTGTATAAATGAATGAATAAATTCTACAAATATAAATAAACTAAATAAACATATTTGAGTGAACATAAAAAAATATCGTAGCAGCATGATGTGACAAACTTTACACACTAGAGTAAACATGAGTTGTTTTTTAATATGAAGATTTAACTTCCAATTTGCTCCCTGTGATTTGGTCATTTTAATGGTTTTGCCCCAATAGTTTAAAAATAGCCATTTCCTCCCTGATTTTTCTAACTTATCGTCATTTTGCTCCCCGCCTCTAACTCCATCCAAAAAATCCATTAACTAGAAGGGTATTTTGGTAATTTTATAAATAAAAGAAAGGGCATGTAAGTCTTTTCACCTAAATAAACCTATAACTTGTTTATTTACATGTATATAAGTAATTCTTTTCTGATCTCCATCTTTCCAACCACTCTTTCTACCAGTCACCACCATCCACAACCATCCACCACCACCTGCAACTACCACCTGCCGACCACGACTATCGTGACTTTTAACTTAACGTTTTAATTGAGTTAGAGCCAGAGTGTAAACTACCGAAATACCCCTACTTTTAATTGAACGTTTTAGTGGGTATACTGGTGACAAACTCGAAAGATCTGGGAGAAAAATGACTATTTTTAAACTATTGGAGCAAAAGCGTTAAAATGACCAAACCACAGGGAGCAAAACGAAAGTTAACTCTAATATAAATTATAATTATGGTTTTGGTGGTGGGTGCTCTTAATCGGGATACATTCTAAAATTCCTCAACTTTCCCCGAGAAATTGTCCCATTCGATCTTCCCATTGTCCACATTTGTGCAGGGTAACTCTTTTTGTGTTTTGAACTTCCTTTAGAGAACCCAGTGCTCTGACTGCTGAGAATATAGACAAAACTATTCTTTTATAAGTTTTTTATCAGCACAAGTTATGTGAGATAAACGGCTTACATTGAAAATGTTTTTGGCTAACCCATCAAGTTAAATATCCCTCAAATCCGCTTTGCCATCTCTAGTAAACAGGAACTAGACCTCAATGGCTTAGTGTATTCTTTAATCTAAATGTTATTCTGTTTGACCGGTCCAAATTGCTTCACCGCCTCTTGTAATGATTCCTATACCATGTTTAGTGGTAGATTCTTGACCGAATCTCCTTAACTGCAAAAGTTTGTTTATTGAGAAAAGCAACGGCCTAGTAACGAGTGCAAAAAAATAAGTGTATTCTTTAATCTGAATGCCATTCTGCTTGACAGGTCCAAATTTCTTCACCACCTTCGGTGTCATGTTTGGGGGTAGATTCTTGACCTGAATTGCCTTAACTGCAACATTTTGTATATTAAACATGCATGTTACTTACCATGTTGGTAGATTCTAGATAGAAATCACCAAAAGTAAGTAAATTAGATGGATTGTGAGATTTTGTAATATGTTCATGTGATTGAGCTCCATTCCGAATCAATGCATACATCCACTAAAACCTCTACAAATGAAATTTATGTGATATCGGAGATTCATAATCGGCATGAAAAAAAATCTTCAACCACCATACACATCCGGTTGGAAATTTTATAGGGGAATACAACTAGCAATAAGTTGTAATATTATACCAATAACTACAACAATGTTCGAAAAACAAATATTGAATCTAATGAAAGCGAGAAAGAATTAACGAAAGGCAAAGATTACATCTAACGAAATCTTTTTAATAGTGTAATTGTGTATAACCAATACATTATATTCTATAGTATATTTATAACAAAAAACATATAAATGAAAAACAATATGAGTAATAACATATTAGCACAAATTAAGATATGAGAGTTATTTTGACCACAATATTAACATAGATTAGGACATGATTCATTTTGAAAAAAGATGATCGACTGGGTACTTATTAGTGTAACTTTATTCTACACTACAAAAAAGTCATTTAGTGGCACACGATTCAGTAGCTTTTAGCTATGCTACTAATTTAGGTTTCTAATGGCACTTTACGTATACCATATTTGCTTAACACAAACTTTTAGCTTTTGCGAGATTTGCTAACTCCCGTGTATCAGTTTTCATAATAGTCTTATGTTCCTCTACCATAGCATCTTGCCATTCACTTTGGTGAGCAGCCTCAACATAAGTAGCGGGATCTGTCATGCTAAGTGTAAATTGACAAGCACTGTATTCATCATAAATAATTCCTCACTTGGTGTTATAACAAATGAATCAATAAAATTGTTGTCATACAGTTGATGTTCGGCCTTGTGATCATTATACCAATTCCACTTTGAATCTTTAAGAAAAACGGCATCCCTTTTGGATTTAAATTTTGTTGTCACCGCATTATAGAGCCGATATCCGTTGCTTTGATTGGAATACCCAAGAAAAATACATTTCTCTAACTTGATATCAAGCTTTATTCTTCCATGGGAGGGAACTGGCCCATATGTAATACATCCGAACACTTTTAAGTATCCAATCGATGGTCTTCGTTTGGACCAGGCTTTGTATAGGTGTTTGTCTACAAACAGCTTTAGTTGAAGCATGACTGATTAAATAGACTGCAATGGCTATGGCAACATATTAGTACACCAACCAGAAGGATTCAAGATAGAAGGAAATGAAATCACTTTGTAAAAAAAACAAAATATTAGTTTCTAGGGCCTACGGGCGATGGATATTGAGATCGATGAGACCCGAAATGGAAGATGCTCCGAGGGGGCCTTACGAATCACCAAATTAGTAACTAGAATTAGGGGATCCTTTTGTTTGACTAATTAAGCAAGACTCATGTCGAAATCTTTCATTATAATGACCTAAACACCACAAAATAGACATAATCTATCTACATTTTCATATAACACATAAGAAATTAAGCAAAATCCAAGCTGCAAAGACCTCCATTTCATTTCCCTAAACAACACAAATAGGCATAAACTACTGTATTCCTCTCAAAATACTTAAAAATAATCAAGCAATAGAACCACCAGGCATAACTATTTGCATCCTTCTCAAAACACAACTATTAAACTCACGTACAACTGCATTCCGCAAACATAAATTAAGATACCACAACATACTAAAACCTAGTTCAGGAAACACCATAAGATGTCGGTTGAAAACGCCATAAAAACCTCATTTCAGAAAAACACCGTAAAATGTTTAGTTGAAAAACGTCATAAAAACACCAAATTCAAATAAACCATGAAAAACTCAGTTGAAAACGCCATAAAAACACCCAGTTTAGAAAACGCCATAAAACCTCAATTGAAAACTCCGAAAAAAAACAAAGTTGTAAACGTCATAAAAACCCAGTTCATTTTTTTCAAAAAGTATATCAATAGTATATTCGTTGGAAAGATAAGAAAAACGTTGGATTTTATGGTGTAATTTTTTAAAAGAATTATCACGTATAAAAAAGTTATGGACGTTTAAATGTACGGGGAAATGGCATGTAATTAGCATGTGCACCCTTGTTTGGATCTTCCCATTTTTCCTCTCCTGGTAATTCTAAGGTTCCCAATATTCACAAAAATATCACCGCATCAATCTCAACCACAAGGCCACAAATCACAATGATCTTGTTGCTGAGAATCATTCTCACTGTTTTGACACTTTTGACTATTTTCTCGGGAACCTAATACTACATATACATATATATAACTAGAGGGGTGTCCGCTTGATGCGTCGGAAAACACAAACACTTAATCACGTAGTGGTATATTATCATCTAACTTGTTAATATTTTTAAGATTGAAAAATCTATAACAATACCTTACCGGAATTAAAGAGAATAAAACGCTTTTTTTATGGTGTAGTTTTTTAAATATTAATGTATCAAAAAGTTATGCTCGTTTAAAAATCATGGGGAAAACTTACATGTGATTTGCATGTTCTATGAAAGATTTAGTTTTTAAAATTGTACCGTATGCTTTAAGTTTTGTCTTTACTTAAAGTTTTAAAATCATGTTACTTAATATTTTTGTCCTCATTATATGCATTATAAGTAGATAAATAGAACTTATAACTAAATGGAGATGGAGATATTCCTTGGTGGTTTCAACTTAGGGGTGGCATGTCGTGTCAGACACAAGGCACAACACGATGAGACACGATGACCTGAGTGGCTAGACACAACTTATCGTGTCATTTTTTTCCAAACACAAAATGATCCTGTTTATAACTGTTGGTCCCAGTTGGACTTAAAAACTTTCTTTTCACGTAATATGGCAAGTGATTCCAACAAATATGAAAATAGTGTGCGGAAATAGAAATCAGACTTTCAAGAAACAAGACCTACAGAATTTTCAAGTTTATATCACTTTGAAACAAAATGTTTTACAAGGTGATTGTGAGGTTATTGTCTATTACAAACGAATACTTGTGTAATTCTGAGGTGAAAGGACAATGGAGTTTTGTTGTATATATTGAATGCTTGGCTTAACTCATCGCCCTTTGCTGAAGAGCTTTCTATTTATAGAAAGCCTAGGGGCATGAATAAACATTTGTTTATTCATGCACTTGTCCTGCAAAAATTAGCTTCTTAGCATATTCATTGAATCCAATTATCAAGTTGCTTCGGTTATCATGAGATCCAATAATGTCAAGTTGCTTTGGTTATTGTGGCAGGGTAGAACTCGTTCAGACAAGGGTAGAACTCGTTCAGACAAGTGGTGTTTATCAGAATTTCTGATAACCACTTCACTAGAAATTCTGATGAACAAATCATCAGAAAGTCCGATGATCAGATTTTCCAGAAACTGATCAGATCCATCAGAATGGTCTTTTCTGATAATCTTCTCTTGTTCTTGATCAACTTCTGATTCTTTGATGAAGATGTGTTGTTCTTTTCAAGCGTCCTATCTGGTTTCTTCTTGTTGTTTGATCTTCAGGACTTTATCTTCTTCTCCAGATAGGCTGAATAAGTTTTTCTTCAATACTTACATAAAAAGTTTCCTAACAATAACAGGTTAACACGATAACAAACGAACCAGTTGATTGAGGGTCATGAATGTGCAAACGAGCCGAGCCCGAGCTCGACCAGGCTCAATATCCAAACATACTTGACATAAACTTTTAAAAGTATGTACAATAAAATACATTAATATTTATTAGCCCAAGCTATTTATAAAGCACAATTTGAAACAGGTGAAATCAAAGGGCATTACTTGAATGCTACCATGGGTAAGTGCGAAGAAATGATTAAAACGGTTGTAGTTTTCGGATAATTGGGAGTTCCCATCGTAATGCATGACTAACTAACAGGGGGATTCATTATTGCCGAGATAATTGTATACTTTTTCGCATCCACCGTACAATGCATGTGGTTATTAATGGGAACTTTATTTAAATTAAAAACCTAATGAACTATGGAACACAACACATAATGAACTTTCGCCAACATGTTACCGAACGTTCAGGAAGGAACATAACGAAATAAACAATAAACAAATCTGTTAGTCAAATCATAAAATAGGTCTGATGCTCTAATTTGTGTTTGTTCATTTATAAAAGAAACGAACACAAATGAATTTCCCCTCAATGTTTGGGTCGATTGCAACCCAACTCACGACGACCAACTCTGAACAAAATAAACATTAATAAAATCAGTTAGTCAAATCATAGAAAGGTCTGATACTCCAAATCACTGATCTCTTCTCTTCCATTGCATTTTTTAGAAGCCTTGTTATAAGCCCCAAGTAATTGAGAGCAATAATAATAAGATATTATAAATGTAAATATAAAAGGATAAGTTTGATAAATGATGAAATACTAGAGACAAACAACGTACAACCTTGAATCTTCTATTTTGTTGTCAAACAATCCATGATAGATGTACCTGGGGCAAAACAATGTAAGGTAAACAAAATGACACCAATTAAATCACAATGAAATGTACACAAATGCATTGATATTCCCTAAATTAGGTCGATTTTGTAAGCTACATTATCTATCAAAAGGATCTGAATAAGTTTCATATTTCGTTCTAAGATTTCTCCAACTTTCCTTCCTAAGAATATGTCCAATTTGAGCTTCCCATCGTCCACATTTGTGCAGGGTAACTCTTCTGTTGTACCCAAACCATCTGTTTTTTTTCCTGTGAGATCGTCAACAACACCTAACATGTGACAATCATTGTCTGCAAAATCCATTTCAATCAGCCCAACTTTTTTTACAACAAACTTTAGCCACCCATTGATATGTGATTGAAGATACATATTCAGACTGAAACGAATCCGGAATTCTTGACCTATTTGGTGGTTGTAGCTTGTGATGATACCATTCACCTGGTCCAAGTACCGCCATGTATAAAAAAACTTCCTCTTTATTCCTTGCTATCTTATTCAAGTCCTCGGTTCCATCAAAGTTCAATTTAAATAAATTACGCCACGAGAACCTCCATTTTGTGCACACACTACTTGTTACAACTGCATACTTCATAGGCAAAAGACACAAAATCATAACAAGAATTTCATTTGGCAGATTGCTGATGAAATCATTCGAATCTTGAAACCACCCAATAGTTCAAGATTCAAGTGATTTCATCAACAATCTGCTAGATGAAATTCTTATTATGATTTTGTGTCTTTTGCCTATGAAGTATGCAGTTGTAACAAGCAGTGTATGCAAAAAATGGAGGTTCTTGTGGTGTAATTTAATTAAATTGAACTTTGATGGAACCGAGGACTTGAATAAGATATCAAGGAATAAGAAGAAGCTGTCTTATACAAAGCGTAACAGGTACTTGGACCAGGTGAATGGTATCATCAAAAGCTACAACAAAAAAATGGTCCGATCTTGACGAGAGGTGGTAGATCCTCCCATCCGACATTAGAATTTTCTTTAAAGACTTTTTGGCCACAGATACATCACTTGGATGTGTAAGATCATACTGGAACCGTAAAGAGTTGTCGAATACCGTAAATAGTCCTATTAAAGAGAAATAAGTAAGCATTACTAAAGTAGAAATGAAGGGAAATTTTGTGTTCGACCAGAAATTGAAGAAAGTATTGTCTACAAGACGAGCGAGGGAAGAGCATAGACAACCCAAGGTGAGGACATTAAAAATGAACGGAAATATTTTGTTAGACATAAAATTCAAGAAAGCTTTGTCAAGAAAACAAGCAAGGAAAGAGCATAGACAACTCGAGATGAGGACATAAGATGAAGTACCCATTTAAATAAGCTTTTTTTCTTTAACGTTAACCAACGGTTATATTTTGAAATTCAAATAAGTATACGTTACTATTTTAAAGAAAAAGGTATTAAATATATGACTATTATGGACATTAGATAAAGTACCTATTTAAAATAGTTGATATCCGTTAACCAATGGTAATATGTTAGAAATTCAAATATAAATACATTACTATTTCAAAAAAAAGTATTAAAAATATGACCGTTGTATATAAACATAATTTCTAGTTTAATAAAAGAAAATCACACAAAATAATACCTCAAAAAGGTCACCTAATTATATGATATTACACATGCTCAACTAATATAATATTACGCTTTATCTCTGTATCTTATGTGATGAGCCAATTATATCTTTGAATGATATTAATATGCCTAGAACTTACCATGTTGGTAGATTCTACATCCCCTAAAGCTTCTACAGATGAAATTTATGTGATATTGGATATTAATCGTAATGAAAATTAATCTTCAAAATGTAAGTATTGTAAAACAGAAAACTAAAACATCTAACCACCATACATGCCCACTTGGAAATTTTATAGGTGAATATAATTAGCATTAACTTGTATCAAGGACTACAAAAACTGCGAAAAGCAAAGATTGCATCTAACGAAAACAAGAAAGAACTAATGATAGGAAAGAAATCTTTTCACTAGGGTCATTGGTCATAAACAATACTTTATATTATATAGTTTATTTATAAAAAACGAATGAAAAATTATGAGAAACAATGTATTAGCACACGTTAGTATATTAGAGTTATTGTAGAAGATTATGGTTCAATGCTTGCCTTGATTCTCATTGATAATCCATATAAATACACAATGGATTTGGAATAGTGCTGCCCAGGTGTTGTAGTGTTCGGTTTGGCTGTCAAGAATCAGGGGTATGAAGTTTTTGATGTTGGTGACTGTTACAGTCGGGTGTACAGTGTGGGAAGACATAGCCATAGATAGGGGGTTGTGCGATCGGAAAAAGGTGAGGGATAGGGGGTTCAATGCTTGCCTTGATTCTCATTGATAATCTATATAAATACACAATACAATCCCAATATTATGGGAATAGATAATTACAATTGATTTACAAATAATATCCTAAAATACATAAATAATATTTTCCTAATATATTCCATTAGTTCTTTTGGCCAAAATCAGTAGCATAGATTAGGATATGAGTCATTTTAATACCGGGCAAGGATTCGAGTTACAGGAACAAGGGCCAAACCAACCACCCAAGAATGGAATCGTCGAGCGAAAACACTTGACAACCCCTGGAAGCAGCTTTTCTTGCCACCAGACCTTTCTCTATCAATTAGGAATCTGGTGCTGTCACTAAACACATTCCTTAAATTGTAGCCATTTTTTGAGTGTTTATTTTTTGGTGTCTAATCCGCATATATATCACCATTGCTCTTGATTTTCTTGACTGTATATCTCTTAAATGACAACATATACACGTGTGATTTAGTTTACGAAGATTTCTCAACGCCGAGAACCTCGATCAGAGAGTGAAAAAGGCGTAAGGTTCACAATGGTGTAAAACTAAAACGGGATATACCGGGCTAGGATTCAAGTTACAGGAACAAGGGCCAAACCAACCATCCAAGAATGGAATCGTCGAGCGAAAACACTTGACAACCTCCTGGAAGCAGCTTTTCTTGCCACCAGACCTTTCTCCATCAATTAGGAATATGATGCCGTCACTAAACACATTCCTTAAATTGTAGCCATTTTATGAGTGTTTATTTTTTGGTGTCTAATCCGCATATATATCACCATTGCTCTTGATTTTCTTGACTGTATATTGTAACATCCGTCAAAAATGGATATCCAAATCCGACCCGTTTTAAATGTTCGGATCCTAATCCTACACGAAAGACGGGAATTTGTACGTTAATTCGGTTAATTACCCAAAATTTGGGTTAAAACAAATAATTATACTATTTATTAATTATTTATATTAAACAAATTAATGTTTTAATTAACTTACTAAATTAATATTGTAATAAAATGGTTTTTAGTTAATAAGGTTAGTTTAAACTAACTTAGTCAGTTAAAACCTTAATGAAATTAAGAATAACTAAGTTAGATATCTAACTAGGTTAGTTATTTAATAAAGAAATCTTTTAACTGAGTTAAGAACCCCTGTTAGCCCCGTTAGACACATATATAAAAATCAGGGGCCAATCTGTAAAATAAGCAAAAACCCGGTTATAAAGGGGGGATTTCTTGTATGATCCGCCCCTTATAAGACTCGAACCCGCGCACATCAAACCAAACACACACGCACTCACCGGTCGGCTGGGAATGCCACATCCGATTATATATGGAAACTCGTTAATCTTATACGATATTTCAGTTCAAACCTAATTACAATTGCCGCCCAAAACAGATTGACAGCAACCTTCCTTTTCTGATCGATCTAAATCCGATAAACTGAACCCACGTATTTCTGTCATCCCAATCATTCCCAAAAACATCCGATCCTTTCTTTTAATCGGTTCAATCCCGAATTATTTCCAAACCATCACCACCTTATCGACATCCTATAAATACCGACCCATCCTTCACCCCGAAGTCGCACACCTCTCACAACTCCTCTCGTCCCGAGTCACACACACACCCTCTGTTACCTCTTTTCGTAACCGAGACACCGCCGGAGAAGACGACATCAGTAGCCGTAAGACACCGCTGGAAATCACATCCTGGTCTTCACCTGCTGTTGTCGGAACCACCGCCGTGCCGCCGGAGCTGCTGCTGCGACCACCGCTGTTGCCGCCGGAGAAACCGACTTCCGGTAACCGACTCCCTCCTCCTCCGGCTATTTCTATTTTGATTGCGGTTACAGTTATTATATATTATTGTTCTGGTTTTATTATTATAGAAAATTTTCATTGTTATAATTATTTAACTATTACCAATGTCATTATTTTTATTATTATCATTATATAAAAATCAGATTTATTAATCAGAATTTTTAATAAAATTATTATGATTATTATTATTATCTATAATTCATATATTATACCAGATATATTATTGATAATATATCTGAATTATTACTAATATGTATAATTATTATTATTACTTCAGATAAATCGGTAAATATTAAGGATATAATCATTGTTATTAATATAAATTATATACTATATAAATTGTTAAAATAAATCGGATTATTTATCTTACCAAGTTGTATAAATAACATTAAAGAGTTATCATTAATATTATTATTTTTATATATAAAAAAACGGTTATATATTATTAATAATATTATAAATTCAGGTTATTTATAAACATTAATCAGAGTCATTATTTATCAGAATTGTCATTAATAATATTAATCAAATATATTATATATATATATATATATATATCAGAAATATTATTATTAATATATCAGATTTATTATTATTATTATTAATAATCAGAACTATTATTAAGCGTGAAATCAGTATTTATTACATTTAATATAAATCCAATTATTTCTAAAATGAATTATTATAGAAACCATTTATTTTTATTAATAACAAATCAGTTATATTACTACCATTATTATTGTTATCACATTTATAACGTTAATTAATATTTAAGGAATTTATTTACTTTAATATTAACATTATCATATTTTGTTATCCTTCACATTATTCGAGTATTATTATTTCCGCCAAATTCCGTTATCATTTTAAGCATTTTACCAATAATATTTAACAAACTCCTAAATCATCAATTAGGGTAAATCTCTTGCGCTTGTCACAACTCTCTTGGATTCAACTCTACTCTTTATAATTTACCAAGAAATACGCAACGCAATCGAAGGTGAGTATACATGACCCATTTTCTATTTTCCACTTTTGGGTGCAATATGTATTCTATATCAAATATCACAATCACATCAAACATTTTATGCACACTCTATCCATTACACTATGTGATACATTTTAATCATGTTAGACATGTTATGCTATTGTAAACACTCATGACTATGTGTTCATTAACTTCGTACAAGCCTCCCCTAACAATGGTAGCGCTATAGGTTGAGAAATGCCCCTCTCGTTATATTAACGAGTATTGTTAGGTTAAACTATATTAAAACCACCCGTACACTTTTGGGTTGGACACGTTAATTGCGTTAAACTTTGGTTTGGACACGTAGAGTAACATCGTTTCGAGTATACTGTTATCATGATATTGTATTTCACATTTGGATATGAGTAACATTTTAAACACGT
Organism: Helianthus annuus; assembly: GCF_002127325.2. Taxonomy (NCBI): domain Eukaryota; kingdom Viridiplantae; phylum Streptophyta; class Magnoliopsida; order Asterales; family Asteraceae; genus Helianthus; species Helianthus annuus. Next base: position 153,079,229 of record NC_035437.2, on the reverse strand, counting down.
ACTATGCTATGTATGGAAACTTGTATACTCGCCAACATGTTTTTGTTGATTTTATTTTAATACATATTGCAGGTTGAATGTTCAAGAATCAAGAAACAAGCTAGGATGGCATTAGAAACCCATTTTAGCAATTTATCATTTGTTTGAAATTATGTTTGAAAATTGAGACTATGTATTTCTTTCAAGTTTTAATGAAATAAATTTAATTCATATTGTCACAATAGTGTTATGTTGTTTTGAGCAATTTGTTCGTCTCATCCCGATGTTTCCGCCATCGGTTGGGGTGTGACATATATCTCTTATATGTCAACATATACACGTGTGATTTAGTTTACGAAGATTTTTCAAGGCCGAGAACCTCGACCAGAGAGTGAAAAAGGCGTAAGGTTCACAATGGTGTAAAACTAAAATGGGATATACCGGGCTAGGGTTCGAGTTACAGGAACAAGGGCCAAACCAACCACCCAAGAATGTAATCGTCGAGCGAAAACACTTGACAACCCCCTGGAAGCAGCTTTTCTTGCCACCAGACCTTTCTCTATCAATTAGGAATCTGATGCTGTCACTAAACACATTCCTTAAATTGTAGCCATTTTTTGAGTGTTTATTTTTTGGTGTCTAATCCGCATATATATATCACCATTGCTCTTGATTTTCATGACTGTATATCTCTTAAATGACAACATATACACATGTGATTTAGTTTACGAAGATTTCTCAATGCCGAGAACCTCGATCCGAGAGTAAAAAAGGCGTAAGATTCACAATGGTGTAAAACTAAAACGGGATATACCGGGCTAGGATTCGAGTTACAGGAACAAGGGCCAAACCAACCACCCAAGAATGAAATCGTCGAGCCAAAACACTTGACAACCTCCTGGAAGCAGCTTTTCTTGCCACCAGACCTTTCTCCATCAATTAGGAATCTGATGCCGTCACTAAACATATTCCTTAAATTGTAGCCATTTTGTGAGTGTTTATTTTTTGGTGTCTAATCCGCATATATATAACCATTGCTCTTGATTTTCTTGACTGTATATCTCTTATATGTCAACATATACACATGTGATTTAGTCTACGAAGATTTTTCAATGCCGAAAACCTCGATCAGAGAGTGAAAAAGGCGTAAGGTTCATAATGGAGTAAAACTAAAATGGGATATACCGGGCTAGGGTTCGAGTTACAGGAACAAGGGCCAAACCAACCACCCAAGAATGGAATCGTCGAGCGAAGACACTTAACAACCTCTTGGAAGTAGCTTTTCCTTGCCACCAGACCTTTCTCCATCAATTAGGAATCTGATGCCGTCACTAAACACATTCTTTAAATTGTAGCCATTTTTAGGGTGTTTATTTTTTGGTGTCTAACCCGCATATATATCACCACTGCTCTTGATTTTCTTGACTGTATATCTCTTAAATGTCAACATATACACGTGTGATTTAGTTAAGAAGATTTTTCAATGCCGAGAACCTCGATCAGAGAGTAAAAAAGGCGTAAGGTTCACAATGGTGTAAAACTAAAATGGGATATACCGGGCTAGTGTTCGAGTTACAGGAACAAGGGCCAAACCAACCACCCAAGAATGAAATCGTCGAGCGAAACAATTGACAACCTCCTGGAAGCAGCTTTTCTTGCCACCAGACCTTTCTCTATCAATTAGGAATCTGATGCTGTCACTAAACACATTCCTTAAATTGTAGCCATTTTTTGAGTGTTTATTTTTTGGTGTCTAATCCGCATATATATATCACCATTGCTCTTCATTTTCATGACTGTATATCTCTTAAATGACAACATATACACATGTGATTTAGTTTACGAAGATTTCTCAATGCCGAGAACCTCGATCCGAGAGTAAAAAAGGCGTAAGATTCACAATGGTGTAAAACTAAAACGGGATATACCGGGCTAGGATTCGAGTTACAGGAACAAGGGCCAAACCAACCACCCAAGAATGAAATCGTCGAGCCAAAACACTTGACAACCTCCTGGAAGCAGCTTTTCTTGCCACCAGACCTTTCTCCATCAATTAGGAATCTGATGCCGTCAGTAAACATATTCCTTAAATTGTAGCCATTTTGTGAGTGTTTATTTTTTGGTGTCTAATCCGCATATATATAACCATTGCTCTTGATTTTCTTGACTGTATATCTCTTATATGTCAACATATACACATGTGATTTAGTCTACGAAGATTTTTCAATGCCGAAAACCTCGATCAGAGAGTGAAAAAGGCGTAAGGTTCATAATGGAGTAAAACTAAAATGGGATATACCGGGCTAGGGTTCGAGTTACAGGAACAAGGGCCAAACCAACCACCCAAGAATGGAATCGTCGAGCGAAGACACTTAACAACCTCTTGGAAGTAGCTTTTCCTTGCCACCAGACCTTTCTCCATCAATTAGGAATCTGATGCCGTCACTAAACACATTCTTTAAATTGTAGCCATTTTTAGAGTGTTTATTTTTTGGTGTCTAACCCGCATATATATCACCACTGCTCTTGATTTTCTTGACTGTATATCTCTTAAATGTCAACATATACACGTGTGATTTAGTTAAGAAGATTTTTCAATGCCGAGAACCTCGATCAGAGAGTAAAAAAGGCGTAAGGTTCACAATGGTGTAAAACTAAAATGGGATATACCGGGCTAGTGTTCGAGTTACAGGAATAAGGGCCAAACCAACCACCCAAGAATGAAATCGTCGAGCGAAACAATTGACAACCTCCTGGAAGCAGGTTTTCTTGCCACCAGACCTTTTTCCATTAATTAGGAATCTGATGCCGTCACTAAACACATTCCTTAATATGTATCCATTTTTTGAGTGTTTATTTTTTGATGTCTAATCCACATATATATCACCATTGCTCTTGATTTTCTTGACTGTATATCTCTTAAATGTCAACATATACACGTGTGATTTAGTTTACGAAGATTTTTCAATGCCGAGAACCTCGATCAGAGAGTAAAAAAAGCGCATGGTTCACAATGGTGTAAAACTAAAATGTGATATACCGGGCTAGGATTCAAGTTACAGGAACAAGGGCCAAACCAACCACACAAGAATGGAATCGTCGAGCGAAAACACTTGACAACCTCCTGGAAACAGCTTTTCTTGCCACCAGACCTTTCTCTATCAATTAGGAATCTGATGCCGTCACTAAACACATTCCTTAAACTGTAGCCATTTTATGAGTGTTTATTTTTTGGTGTCTAATCCGCATGTATATATCACCATTGCTCTTGATTTACTTGACTGTCTATCTCTTAAATGTCAATATATACACGTGTGATTTAGTTTACGAAGATTTTTCAATGCCGAGAACCTCGATCAGAGAGTAAGAAAGGCGTAAGGTTCACAATGGTGTAAAACTAAAATGGGATATACGGGGCTAGGATTCGAGTTACAAGAACAAGGGCCAAACCAACCACCCAACAATGGAATCGTCGAGCGAAGACACTTAACAACCTCTTGCAAGCAGGGTTTCTTGCCACTAGACTTTTCTCCATCAACTAGAAATCTGATGCCGTCACTAAACACATTCCTTAAGTTGTAGCCATTTTATGAGTGTTTATTTTTGGTGTCTAATCCGCATATATATCACCATTGCTCTTAATTTTCTTAACTGTATATCTCTTAAACGTCAACATATACACGTGTGATTTAGTTTACAAAGATTTTTCAATGCCGAGAACATCAATCAGAGAGTAAAAAAAGCATAAGGTTCACAATGGTGTAAAACTAAAATTGGATTTACCGTGCTAGGATTCGAGTTACAGGAACAAGAGCCAAATCAACCACCCAAGAGTGGAATCGTCAAGCGAAAATACTTGACAACCTCCTGGAAGCAGCTTTTCTTGCCACCATACCTTTCTCCATCAATTAGGAATCTGATGCCTTCACTAGACACTTTCCTTACATTGTAGCCATTTTATGAGTGTTTATTTTTTGGTGTCTAATCCGCATATATATCACCATTACTCTTGATTTTCTTAACTGTATATCTCTTAAACGTCAACATATACACGTGTGATCTAGTTTACGATGATTTTTCAATGCCGAGAACATCAATCAGAGAGTAAAAAAGGCGTAAGGTTCACAATGGTGTAAAACTAAAATGGGATATACCGGGCTAGTGTTCGAGTTACAGGAACAAGGGCCAAACCAACCACCCAAGAATGAAATCGTCGAGTGAAAACAATTGACAACCTCCTGGAAGCAGGTTTTCTTGCCACCAGACCTTTCTCCATTAATTAGGAATTTGATGCCGTCACTAAACACATTCCTTAATATGTAGCCATTTTTTGAGTGTTTATTTTTTGGTTTCTAATCCGCATATATATCACCATTGCTCTTGATTTTCTTGACTGTATATCTCTTAAATGTCAATATATACACGTGTGATTTAGTTTACGAAGATTTTTCAATGCCGAGAACCTCGATCAGAGAGTAAGAAAGGCGTAAGGTTCACAATGGTGTAAAACTAAAATGAGATATACGGGGCTAGGATTCGAGTTACAGGAACAAGGGCCAAACCAACCACCCAAGAATGGAATCGTCGAGCGAAAAGACTTGACAACCTCCTGGAAGCAGCTTTTCTTGCCACCAGACCTTTCTCCATCAATTAGGAATCTGATGCCGTCACTAAACACATTCCTTAAATTGTAGCCATTTTATGAGTGTTTATTTTTTGGTTTCTAATCCGCATATATATCACCATTGCTCTTGATTTTCTTGACTGTGTATCTCTTAAATGTCAATATATACACGTGTGATTTAGTTTACGAAGATTTTTCAATGCCGAGAACCTCGATCAGAGAGTAAGAAAGGCGTAAGGTTCACAATGGTGTAAAACTAAAATGAGATATACCGGGCTAGGAAGCTTGATTCCAGTGTTGTCACCAACATTTCACCATCATCTCATCCTAAGATTACTACCCTAGCCTTGTGCTAGTAGTAAGTCTCTTCACACTCTTGTTCCACCTTGATTCTTGTTATGAATTGTTGAATGTTCATCACACGCAAAAGCTTAAACACTAAAATGTGAATGTTGGAACCTAAAGGTTTATTCATGCAAGTTAACAATATATAGGGATTGATCTTGTAATTAGTTAAAGGTTTATTCATGCAAGTTAACAATATATAGGGATTGATCTTGTAATTAGTTTAATTATGTTTTGGGTTAATCTTATGTGGGTTGGGCTTGTAAGTGTGTCGCATGGGCTTGAGTGGTTTCGGCCCTTATGTAGTGTATTTAAACACCCTTAATCAATAGATTAAGGGTTGTTGATACCGGATAGAAGCAGGGAGCGACACATAGCAAGGAACCGAGTTCCTACCGATCTTGTATCAGTCATCTTCAAGTTGAATGCAAGTTTGGTTTGTTTTGTTATTCATTGTGTTTTATTCGATCTATATATATTGTTTCTTGAATCACCTTTGTGTTTGGTTTCCGCACTCTCACAAAGTTAGATTGATATCATTGTGATCCTCACGGGTTTTACAATTGGTATCAGAGCCATTGAAGCCATTCAAAGGCTCGGTTTGATATCAATCAGATTCAAGAATCTCATATTTTACTGATTCGATTTGTTGAAGTGTGTATGCAGATCTGTTCATCGACTGTTCCTGAAAAATTCCTTGAAAAATTACTGATTTTGGTTCTGTTTGATTTCAGTCTCGGTGTTTGCTGAAATCTCGGGATATTGGTTCAACAGATTCAAAGATTACCAAATCTTTGAATTTTGGAAACTGCTGAAAAATCGGGATTGCGAGTAAACAGTCCTTATCACTTTCTGTTTTGCAGGTTCCGACTCGCAATCTCCCAGTTACGGCTCATCACGGTTTAGTTGCGACTCGCAATCAGCCTTGGTTTCGGTTCATCTCGCCCAGTTACGACTCGCAACCAGCTTTTTGATCATCACTCGCAACCACGGTTTCGGCTCATCCTGTCCTGTTACGACTCGCAACCATATTGGTTACGACTCGCATTCAAGTTTGACCTGACTCGCAACCGTCTACGATTACGACTCGCAAACACCTCATTACGACTCGAAATCACCTCATTACGACTCGCACATTCCACTCGCAACCTAGTTACGACTCGCAACGACAAATTGAAACGGACTTTTGGACTGTTGACTTGGACTTAATTAAATCAATCAATTAATTAACTGATTTATTAAAAATGTCAACCACCAACAGTGAATTGTCTGCTTTAACTCAGCAACAAGAATTGGATTCAAAGCTAGGAACCACAACGCGTATTCCACGTTTAACTGATGCTAATGACTTTCCCGAGTGGAAATGGCGATTTGAACAGCATCTGAAAGTTAAAGACTACAAGCTATGGCGCAGCATATTGAGAGGACCAAGAGAGATCATGATGGAAAGCCCTACTGAACCTGAAGTCAAGGTAAAGAAGCCTCGTGATCAATACACGGAAGATGATCTGCTTATTGTTGAAGAAGATGATAGAGCTCTTTCTTATCTGACCATGGGTTTGGGTCCAAACATTGCTATGGGATTTCGCACTTGTAAATCTGCCAAGGAACTTTGGGACTCTCTGGTGGAAGTGTATGAAGGTAATGAGGACATGAAAGAAAGCAGAAGGAACTTGCTGCAACAGAATTTCAACAACTTCAACCATATTTATGGTGAAACAGTGGATAATCAGATCCAAAGGTTTGTCAAGCTGGTGACTCAAATGCAAATGGAAGAAATTCACACCACAAATGCTTCGACAAATAGGCAACTTCTCAATGCATTACCCAAGAGCTGGGATCATCATGTTGCTATGATAAAGAAAACAAAAGATCTTGCAAGATGCACCCTGTCTGAGATGATCTCGCATATTAAAGCTTGTGAATTGGATGACAAGCAGAGAGAGACTAACTACAAGAACAGCATGCTGGCTGCCGGTTTTTCTATAGCCCCCACTGCATCCAGTGACAGCAATACAGCTCTTCTGTCTCAAGGAGGATTCCAAATGTTTCGCAATACTAAACCTGCTCCCACTTCAGCAAATGTCTACAACTCAGGGTCTTCCACTCAAGCTTCCTCTGCAAGTGCTGGAAAGACTTCTGCTGCACCTTCTGTTTCTGTTGCTAGCAATGAAATGGTTGCTTTCTTCTCTAGGCAGTCAAAGGAAAATCTTGAAATTGCAGCATCTGTCATAAATTGCATGAACGCCTTTGCTTCGGGAAATCTTGACCCTCCTAAGTTTTCCATGGATGATTTGGATCAAATTCATCCAGAGGATGTGGAAGAAATGGATATCACGTGGCAGATGGCTATGGCGGCTTTTAGAGCTAAAAACTTTGTGAGGAAGACAGGGAAAAACAAATGGCAAAATCTTAAGTTCACAGGACCCGTAAAGATGCCGTTTGAATATCGCTGTTATAATTGTCATGAACAGGGTCATTTGGCTAGAAACTGTACGAAACCCAAGGTGAATGATGAACAAACTCCAGCTCAGCCTGCTGCTCCTGTTACACCAAATCGAGAAAGAGCCCTTGTGACTACAACTGGTGTGCCTGCTGATAGTGTCAACAGTGGAAGCCCACAAGTGGGATTGGCCCAAGCTTTGGTGGTTCAGCCTGATTCGCCTTTTGACTGGAGTTCAGAGTTCGCAAGGAATTCTGATTCATCAAGGGAAGTATGTGGATGATGTGCTGGCAAAGTTCAAGTTCACGGATGCAAAGCCTGCTGAGACACCTATGGCTGAGAGACCATTGTTGACTGAAGATGAAGAAGGAGAGTCTGTAAATCAACGTCAATATAGGTCAATGATCGGGTCATTGATGTATCTCACTGCTAGCCGTCCGGACATCATGTTTGCTGTTTGCAACTGTGCACGCTATCAGGCTAATCCTAAAACTTCTCATCTTATTGCTGTTAAACGGATCTTTCGGTATCTTAAAGGCCGACCTCGGTTTGGCCTGTGGTATCCGAGAGATTCCAATTTTGACTTGTTTGCTTTCTCTGACAGCAATTTTGGAGGTACTGACAGTGACAGGAAATCCACTTCTGCGGGATGTCAATTTTTGGGTGATCGGCTCATTTCTTGGCAGTGCAAGAAACAACAAACGGTAGCGATATCCACAGCTGAAGCTGAGTATGTTGCTGCTTCTGCTTCTTGCTCTCAAGTGGTGTGGATGCAACATCAATTGCAGGATTATGGTTTGACATATCTTAACACTACTATTTACTGTGATAATGATGCTGCAATACAAATTGTTAGAAATCCTGTTTTTCACTCCAAAACCAAGCACATTGATATTAAAGTTCATTTCATTCGAGACTGCTTTGACAGAGGTCTGATTACGCTTGAACAGATCGACACAGATGCAAATGCTGCCGATTTGTTCACTAAACCTGTCAGCAGCTCGAAATTCAGAGTGCTTGTGGATTTTCTAAAAATGATCCGTTTTACTGATTGAGCATGTTTTGTATTTTCGTAGGTAAATTTGTTCATACAGTTTTCTATTCTTAGGTAGTTTTTATTTATGCACAAATTTAGGGGGAGAAAAATCGAAAAATACAAAAACATTGAAAAATCGAAAAATACAAAAACATTGGAAAATTAAAAAATACAAAAAGAGTTTCAAAAGGAAGTGTGGCTGGACTGGGAAATGAAATGAATTTTCACTTTATGGTTAAGGGCTGACTCACGTAAGACCAGTATTGAAATAGTCTGACTCTAGTATGATGTGTCGGTAGGCTCTATCCTTAAGATTGGAAACATTAGCTGTTTCTGTCCAGAACTAAACCAGTACATGACCTCAGAAAAGAAAATCACTTGGAATTAGCTCATGTCTATTTGAATGTTTGTATGTTTTTCCCGATACACACAATTTCGGTCTGATTCTGAAATCTTATCTGAAAAAGTCGTGTACCTCCTCTGCTGCATCCAGATACATGCTGACCTGGAGGTGCTAGGCAACGTCAGCTTCTGCTGCATCCTGATACATGCTGACCTAGCTGTACGTTGTCGATCTGTAGATCAATTAAACACCCGAAAGAGGCCCTCTAGTGCCCAAAAGAAACCCAACAAACCTATATCAAATTGAGAAAACTCATTTGATCTGTATATTATATCATCTCATTCTAAGATCTATTCTGTTCTTCTCTCAACCTATTCCCAGTTAAGATTTCAGAAATTTGGATTGGGCTTGTGAAATATGTGGTAGGGAAACTGCTTGCATGATAGAGTGAGCTGTGTATAATTCCGGGATTTGATTAGTATTTGTTTGGGTGTTCATTATTAAAATATCAAAACATGATAAATTAAAGTACAGGCAGTTATATGGAAAAGGTCTAGGGAGATGAGTTTAAGAGGACAAAAATACTGGCAATCGTCTAGGTTATTCTAAAGTAGATCAGTGTTGATAAGTGAAGTCATGCCCGAGACCCTGTGATTTGATCCCTGAGCATCTATGCAAATTTCCTGATTTTATTTTGTAAATAATATTTTATTATTTATTTTTGTTTTTTTTTAGGTTTTTATTTTGCAACAAAAATGCTCAATGGGTTAATGGTTTATTTTTGAAAAATCAGATTTTTTAGTTGGGTTGGTTGAAATTATCTTTGAAAATCATTTTATTTAGCCCAAAATGCTAAAAGATATTAAGCCCAAGTTCATGAGGCCTAGGCCCAACAAATTTGGGCCCATGAGAACATTGGCCATATAAATGCTGATCACGAGTCATTATCACCATATTTCACTCGAAATCTTCTCTAATTTTCTCTCAACAATTCCGGCCGAAATCAAGATTCCGACTCGAATTCCGGTTGCGACTCGCAATTAAGGTAGATCATCAACAGAAATTATGACGTCATTGTTCAAGTTTTGCAGGTTTCCGACGAGTTCTTGAAGTTTCCGATGAGTTTTCCGACGAGTTCTTGAAGATTCCGATGAGTTTTCCGGCGAATTCTTGAAGATTCCAGTCGAAATCAAGAACAACTGGACTCGAGACCAACGATTACGACTCGCAACCTCGAGATTGCGACTCATGGTTGCGACTCATCTTGTTCGGTTGCGACTCATGGTTGCGACTCATCTTGTTCGGTTGCGACTCGCAATCTCATGGTTGCGACTCAGTAATCCTGGTTGCGACTCATGGTTTCGACTCGAAACTTTGGGTTGCGACTCATGGTTACGAGTGAACAGTAACAGTGTTTATTTTTAATTCTTATTTTTATCACTGTTAAATTTGGGAACTTATGTGTTGTTTGTGTATTTGCAGAAAAATGGACCTCAAGTTTATTGCTTCTCACAATCAAGTTGCGTATTTGGCACCCCCACCTGTAAAGCACAAGGAGTTGTACACGTCTTTGATTAAAGGCTTGAATACATGCCGCATTGCTCACGCTCTTCGAGACAATCCGGTAGTGTATGAAAGTCTTATCCGAGACTTCTGGAAGACTGCGAAGGTGGAAATAGTTGAAGGCAAAGGAGCGATAGCTGCTGAAATTGACGGAACAACGATTATTGTGACAGAGCAGGGTATCAGGGAGGTGTTGCAGTTTAATGATCAAGAAGCGGATCCAATCGAGCTTGCTGCTGGGGTAATTGAAGCTATCTTGCCACGTCTAAGCTATGAAGGGAGATTTCCGCCCCTGGTCAAGAAGTTTGTTCATCCATATTGGCGCTTATTATTGCACACGTTCCTATTGTGCATGACTGAGAACCGAGGAGGAACTGATCAACTAAACACAACACAAACGGCTGCATTGATCTGCGTAATTACAAATGAGCCGTTCAATTATTCGCGATATGTCTTAGAAGCAATGAAGAGGAATGCTATCGGGCTAAGAAAGGATAAGTTTCTGATGTATCCTAGGTTTGTACAAATGATTCTGAATGCTCGGTATCCTGAATTAAGGCGATCGGGTAACACACTGGAATTAAAGCCCATGGGTCCTTCTTGTTTTGGAGCACTTACAACTAAGAAAGGAACAGAAAAGAAGTTTGAAGGTTTGATTGCTTTGGAAAAGTTCGGTCAGTTTGCTGAGACCGAAGAAGTTGCTGTGAATCCAGTCAGGGCACTAGCCGTACCAGCACGTGCCATAGTAGCTGAAGAACATGACATCCAGCAAAGAGATGAAAACGAGCCTGAGCCAGAGCGTATCACCATCAACTCTGACGATGAAGGTGTTGAGATTACGTGTGATTCTGATGATGATAACATAGAGCTTCCTCCTGAAGCTAATGCTGAAACCGTTTCTACTGTTACTCCGGTGATTTCTGCTGAGAACTTGGCTCTGTTGTTGAAGAAAGTGACTGACACGATGGGTAATCCTCCTACTAATCTGTCAGTGTCTACTGAAGAGCCTGAAGAAAGCCCAAGGGATTCTGATGATATTCCGCTAAAAAGGAAAAGACGGGATCCTAGACCCGGAATGTTTATCGAACGAAGCAAAGATCAATCCGTAACTGTTGCTGATGATGCTGAAGGTTTATATAAGTTTGATTTCGAAACAAATGTTGATGACACCACCACTACTACAGATAGTTTCTTTGAGTCTGATGCTGGAATTCAAGGTGATGATACAGTTATGGCAAATGTTGAAGTTCAACATGAAGCTGTGCCTAATGTTGAAGTTCAAGCTGAAGCTGTATCTAATGTTGAGACTCATACTGAAGCTAGGCCCTCTGAAGCTGTTGGTGCTGGATCTTCCGGTACCATTCATGAAGAACCGGGCAGTTCTAGTGGTAAACGACCTGTTGAACCACTCAGAATGCCTTTCGACAGTGATTCAAGCGATGATGATGAGTTCATAAGTATGAGGGAAATGAAGAAGCGTTTAGTTGTGCTCGAACAAGATTCCATACATAAAGATGCTAAGATCATACAGCTTGAAGACATTATTGTGAAGAAGGATCAACAAATTGAACAACTACAGGGAGATGTTGGTCTGTTATTCAATATTGTTTATGATCTGCGAGGCAAACTTGAGAAGAAGTTTGGTCAAGAGTTTTCTGATCCCACCGATGTAGAGAACAGAAAGAAAGCTTTCGAGAAGGATAACGCTGAAAAAGCTGCTGCTATGGAAAAGTACTTTGAACGGGTTACTGATCCAGAAGCAGAAAAGGCGAAAGCTGAAAGGTTGAAGAAGAAGAGAGAGTTTGTAATTCTGAAAAACAAGAATGCTAATCCTGACGATGAAGATGCGCATGCTACACATCATTTGATGGATGTGGGTGAAACTCTCTATGACAAGAAAGGGAATAGATCTGGTGTAGTTAGCTGGGGGTATGATCACGACCGTAAACGATGGTGGATTAAGAGGAAGGTTGGACCAGTCGAATGGTACAAGCGATCAGGGCAATTTCAGTCATTCACTAAGGTTGATTTGACAGATCTGGTAAATAAACCTTATGTGGATGATAAGCCTAATGGTCCTGGTTATATGTTCTTCGAGAGATTGAAAAGGGAAGTGGCAAAAGGCTTTCCTTCGATGCGTACAGCAGATACCACAGTTAAACCAGCAAAAGGGATCAGGGATCCATACACCAACAAGCGGATGAAGATAGTACACTGGCCCGCTACTGATAAAGAAAAGACTATTCCGTTGGTAAGGAAGATTCCAAAAGGGGCGTTGAAGACGATGCACTTCTGGGCATATAATGAAAGACTTGGTCAAGCTGTGATCGTTTGTGATGGAGATGAAAGTTACTGTCTGGTGGATCAGATTGATTTATTGAATCTTGCACCTGAAGATCTTGCAGTACTGGCAAGCAACCAAATCCGAGCCACCGAAAAATATGAAGAAATTGCTAAAGGGTGGACGTCTGCTGTAGCCTCTGTGATGCATATTCACAGGAAGGGATTTGGTGGATACAAGGATAACATGAGTGGTGGTCATCAAGGAAGCTGAAGCAAGAAGAACTTGTATGCATAAACCTAGGGGGAGATTGTTGGAACCTAAAGGTTTATTCATGCAAGTTAACAATATATAGGGATTGATCTTGTAATTAGTTTAATTATGTTTTGGGTTAATCTTATGTGGGTTGGGCTTGTAAGTGTGTCGCATGGGCTTGAGTGGTTTCGGCCCTTATGTAGTGTATTTAAACACCCTTAATCAATAGATTAAGGGTTGTTGATACCGAATAGAAGCAGGGAGCGACACATAGCAAGGAACCGAGTTCCTACCGATCTTGTATCAGTCATCTTCAAGTTGAATGCAAGTTTGGTTTGTTTTGTTATTCATTGTGTTTTATTCGATCTATATATATTGTTTCTTGAATCACCTTTGTGTTTGGTTTCCGCACTCTCACAAAGTTAGATTGATATCATTGTGATCCTCACGGGTTTTACAGTGAACTTAAATTTCTGCCTAAAAACCATATATAAAAAGGTAGTGTGAGGTTGAAATCTGAATGGTTTAGGGTGGGTTAAAGCATGATTGAAGTTTTAACATTTGTTCATCAATAAACCATGGTTAGGATCTTCGTTTATGCACTTTTAGTCACTTCTACAATGTAAACAGCTTGCTGAGTTGGATTTCCAGTCAACTTCAACAGGCTGTAACGGGATGATTTTAAATCGAAAAACAGATTTTCTGAAGCCTAAAATGAGTATTTTGGAATAATAAACAAATGGCACTGGAATCATAATTTTTCGAGACTGTTTACTATTTTTAAAAGAATATTTTTGGACAGCAGCTCAAGCTGCATTTTTACTGCAGAAAAAGTGTGTTGTTTTCGAAGTCATAACCTGAAACCTGAGTGAAACCGACTCATGGAATTTTTACAGTAGATGGACACCATTGTCAGGAAGACGCTCAACTGGAATTTCGTCAAACGGACTAACAGTTAATTTTTAGTGAATATTTCCGTAAACTGCAATCAGAAAGTAACAAATCTGATTGCATTCGAGAAAATGATTTCTTTATAAAATATGGGTAACGAACTGGACTTTGATATTTTTACACAATAAATTTTGGAGCATATGTGACATTCTGTAAAAATTTGGTAATTTTTGGAACAGGATAACTATTTTATAAAAATCCTCGAAAACAGTCCGGTTTCGAGTAATAAAGCTGAAATGAAGTATGTAATGTTTTGTATGTCGATATGTCGGGTTGGTTATTGAAAATGAACTATTGGATATATGTAAAAGAAAATGATATGCTAATTAAGCATGGACACCCCTATTTACAAGGGAGACTCTGCCGAAATTTTCCGAAAATCCTAACACTTAATAAATATTTGTGAGACGGGTGTTTACTAGTACACTTTAGATTTTGTTTTCAAAAATAAAACTCGTCATAACATTTATCACAAAATACAAAGTATCGGAGGTTGGTTTCATACATGAATATGGTTAAATATATATTTCCGGTATCCCATCCTTGGGAAGGAAACGCGTATATAAGATACTTTAGAAGTATTGATACTAGAATATGGAACGAACAAATATTCCAACACGACATATGATTAAGTTGAAATACAAATTATTTTGACAAATAATTATCACTCGAAATAATATAAGAAACGTAACTCAAAGACATAAATACTAAGACAAGGCACGACCCGTTCGTCTAATAGACGATAGAACATTGTAGGTAGTCGTGTTTGCTGAAGAGATTTGGGTTACGAGTACCGAAGACGCAATACGATGAGTTCATGTCCCCCTTTTCTCTTAACTATTTTCAGTTTTACACCTCGGGGGTGAAACACATGTTACAGACATTTACAGACATTTATTTACATGGTATGGTTAGCTTAAGGAGGGTTTTTATTACGCGAACATGTGAGTGGTGGGCATGACACTTAAGGCCATTAATCCTCGTTGTAGGACCGAGGGACATTAGTGATAGATCTATTTGGGTGTAGCGAGCCCCACTCCTGAGTCCGCTGAGTGGACCATGAGATGACTAAGTGCCCGACGCACAAATCCGCTAGGGTTGGATTTTCCTGCATCACTTCACACTTATCATTGGCTTTGCAACCCAATGATGGTTTTTCCTTATTGCTACATACCAGGGATTTTCATACATACAGACATTTTTACAAAGGTTTATACGTACTTACTTACACATGAACTCGCTCAACTTTTGTTGATTTTTCAAACTACATGTATTTCAGGGAATTAGTAAATGGATCTGGCGGGCGTTGGAGTTTTTAAGCTGCGTTGTGAATAAAGATGTCATCCAAGTCATTAGGGCTTAGGAAGCGTATCTTAATCCTGGACGAGATACGTGGTCCTAAACTCGGGGTTGTTTTAAAAATCTTTTGTAGAGTCTTTTTGAACTCCTTAAAACATGTTATGGTTGGTAACTTGAAATTGGTCTCATCATTTCAGACAATTATGTTGTACTACTTTTAAACTTAAATTAATGGATGTACATCTACTGGTTTTATCATATAGTGTTGTTATGATCATATGCAATGGTATTAAGAAGTCACACCAATAATCACGCTTCCGCAAAAGTCAGGGTGTGACAGCTTGGTATCAGAGCTTCGATCGTAGCGAACTAGGATTCATTCTCGAGTCTAGACTACGATCAATAGGGCTCTCACGAAAACGCTTTTACAAACATGTTTTTCATTGCATACACAAAACGCCCAGATCCAGGGAACAAACATTTTTACAAACAAAAGGCACAAATACACATTCCAAAATATAAGTTTATAATTCAGCCTTAGAGGCTGAGGGTGGTTCAGTCTCAGAGACTGAGGGATTCAATCTTAGAGATTGAGGGAGGTTCAGCCTTAGAGGCTAGGGAGGTTCAGTCTCAGAGACTGAGGGATTCAATCTTAGAGACTGAGGGATTCAATCTTAGAGATTGAGGGAGGTTCAGCCTTAGAGGCTAGGGAGGTTCAGTCTTAGAGACTGAGGGGTTCAATCTTAGAGATTGAGGGAGGTTCAGCCTTAAAGGCTGGGGAGGTTCAGTCTTAGAGGCTGGGGAAAAATTTAGTCTTAGAGACTGGGAGGTTTGGTCTTAGAGACCAGGGATTTAGTCTTAGAGACTGGGAGGTTTGGTCTTAGAGACCAGGGATTTAGTCCTAGAAACTGGGGAAGTTGGTCTTAGAGACCAGGGAGTTGGTCTTAGAGACCAGGTAGTTAGTCTGAGAGACTAGGGAGTTCAGTCTAAGAGACTGGGTGGGATAGTCTAGGGAAGACTAGGATGATTACTCTCTTACATTGTTATCACATACATGCTTAATTGTTGATTATTGATAAACGTGCATATGTGGAAACTGTTTGCATACGCTAACTGATAGTGATTACTATGGAAATACATACTATGACTACCATGCACCGATACACATGTTGCCTTGATCAAAAGCGGGTTGTCAAACATTGATGACCCTATGGCCGCCGCCACAAATAATGAGACTGCACTTGCGCCGGAGATATTTACGCCGGACACTGAGAGTGATCCCTATATGCTGACCAAGGGCAAGGATGACTTACAACAGTCCGCGCTACCAGAATTTGGGGGTGATTTATCCTTGCTGAAGGCTTCTCTGACAGGAATCCTCCTGTTACTCATGTCCCAGTCCATGACCACTTCATCACTGGTCATTCCGATAGTGAACACACCATAGCTCCAATCCTTGACAGTACGCATCATGTGGACCTTTCCTTCCAAAGGGTGGCTACTCGACGAGTAGTCGATAACGTTGACATGACTATTGATGGTCCTCCTGACGACATCCATGGTGATGGAAAGTTAGACGAGAACGTTATTATAAATTTCACATCTGAGACCCCTGTTATCAGGCTATCCTATGCGTCTAGAATACACTCGATTTCAGACTCCTTTGAGTCTGTGACATTTACAGCCTTATAGATGGCCAGATTACAAGCTTCTACTACTGACACAGACGACGACGCCATTATGACTGCTGCACTATCACTTGCTCGAGGCACCACACCGTTACACGACCCAGGGACTGCCCCTGAGCTAGCCTCTGCACCTTTGTGGGACAGCTTGATGTTGCATCTGCTGGTCCTGCACCCTTGCTTGATTATGACCCTGCTTCTTTTGGTCTACCAGACATTGCACCACTTATATCTGACCAAGTACCTGCACCAGACGATCCCCTTATTGGTTGAGACGTTTATTTTTGCACTCGCAACCGATGATGATTGCTCCTTCTCTCATATGGAGACCGACGTCCATTGCACCGGCATGCCTATTGCTTCCTCTTAGGACTTACCCACACCACAGAAAGGTACTCCAGGACGGCACCCGCATAACGATCCCTATTGCTGCTGTAACATTTTCTATGACCTCACAGGCCGCACCGTTGCTACTTTCAACCCTACAGCGCTGGACGAGCCATTTCGATGGTCCCTATAATACACTATGCTAATTTTAGACCCTTACCATCCCTCACACTATGGAGACTACACAGCTACGGTTTGAGGATATGAGTCGCAGAACGTTGGAGCTTGAGCTGACACCACGTCCTCCACCCTGTCTATTGCCAGTATACTTTGATCCTCCACATTCATCACTGTCTCCTTTGGCACACTCACCTGCTGCTATTACACCTTCTTGGTTATTAAGGCTCGTTTCTTTACTGTCGAGCGGCAGACAGGTTAATTACTAAGACGTATAGACAAGCTCGAGGAGGAGTTCACGCATGTTAACGATTTACTTTTCTTTCCCACTTCACCTCAGTCACCAACATAATTGATTTCTGGATTTTGCGGATTGCATTACATTTGGGTAAAGACACTAATGATAAGCCGGGATTGTGAAGACTTTTAAAGACCACTTCAGACTACGTGATTTTGATACACTGATATACTTGTTGGGCAAGGGTAGGGTGACCCTGTTTCTCCCTTGATATGATACATTTTGAAAGATGATACAATTGTGGTCGGAGAATAATAAAACATGCGACAATACTTTGTGGCCAATGACCAGCGAAAGCTCAGACGCTATATCTTCGTTAAGCATGTTATTGATCTATATGTGTGTGCTAAAATTTAAACGCTACGTGCTTACTTGCTATGTTCTCATTAAACAAAATTACCAAATTACTTGGTTATGCTATGATTATGCTATTACTTGGTTGGTTGGTATAATGACCTGTTGTGTGTATGTACATATGACCCCTAAACAACTAAACGCGTCCCCTGAACAAATATAACCTGACTTAACTAATCTTCTTCTGAGAAGATGTCCGCACAAGGGAACGTCAATACCAACAACCTTCCGCCAGCGGCAGAACTACAAGTGCGCATCTCACGGGCCATTGCACAGCTCGAGGCCCTTCGCTCTAAACACAGCGAAGGCTGCACCTACAAGCAGTTCTTAGACCACAAACCTCGGGAATTTGACGGCACTGGGGGTGCCTTAGCCTTCGTACACTGGGTTGAGAAAACGGATTCTGTCTTAAGATTGAGCAAATGTGCCCCAGGGAACCAGGTCACGTACATAGCCGGACTATTTGTAGATGGGGCTCTGTCATGGTGGAACCTTCAGGTTCAAACAATGGGTGAGACTGCTGCGAATGCTTTGACGTGGGACGAACTAAAAGAACTAATGCGAAAAAGATATTGCTCGAGGGCAGAAGTCCAGAAGTTGGAGACGGAATTTTGGAACTTGAAAATGGAAGGTCCAAAGATAGCCGAATATGTGCAGAGATTTGGCGAATTATCACAAGTTGCTTCGCGTTTGGTGGAACCGGAACCTAGGAAGATTGAACGTTTCATAGGGCGATTGGCACCTCAGATTCTAAGCCTGGTAACAACATCTAAACCTTCAATGATCACCGAGGCTATCAACACAAACGTGGCACTCACTGAAGAAGCGATTAGACTAGGAAAATTTTCCACTACGGACGAGAAAAAGGAGACTCCTATAGAGTCATCTGGGGATAATAAGAGAAAGATCGCAAATTTCAAGAAGATTACTCAGGCAAGTAACAAGAAAAAGGCCAAAAAGGGAAAGGACTACATGGGTATTCTCCCTAAGTGTGACAATTGTCTACGCTATCATGTCGGGCGATGTAAATATGGGAAATGTGATAACTGTGGCAAGAGAGGGCATCCTAAGGAAACTTGTAGGCAAGATACTAAAAGTAAGGATGGAGGCCAAGAAGGAAGCAAGAATCACGAAGGGAACACCGACAGTGACGATTATCCAGGCAGGACAAGTGACAGACAAAAACGTGCTCAAGGTTGTCTTAACTGTGGGAGCAAGAAGCATTTCAGAAGATACTGCCCTAAGAAGAATCAGGCACGAGGATAAAAGCTCAGTAGCAGAGCTAGGGGAGCACACCAGGAATCCAAGCATGGATATCAGTACGTCCAATATCACTCAACGTTATGCATCTGTGTTGCCAAATACTGTTGCAAATTTTTGGTTTCGCATCTCTAGAGTTCGAGAGTGTACTTGATAGGGTAGCACGTAAGTTAGATAACTTGCATTCGATGGAACTAGCTAGGTGAAGCTAGTGGAAGCCAACACAGTGACCAGAAACGGCAAGATAGAACCCGGAGAACGTGAATTTACGCTTGATCTACTGCCAGTTGAGTTGGAAAGCTTCGACAAGATAATTGGGATGGATCAACTGCCGAGTGTTCGAGCGGAGATTGATAACCGCATCACAATGGCAAGCGAAGAAACGACCGTGGTTCATGAAGCAGGATACGCCCCTACAAATTACTAATTGCGGGGAGGCACAAAAGTTATTCCATAAAGGATGTGTTGTTTTCTTGGCTCATGTCGGGGACAAGGGAGCCGAAGAACCAAAACTCAAAGATATTCCTGTGATAAAGAGATATCATGAAGTCTACCCTGAAGACTTGCCAGAATTACCCCCTCAACGACAAGACGAATCTTCGCATCGATTTGATTCCAGGCGTCGCGCCTGTAGTCGATGCACCTTTAGCGACTTCCACCTTCGGAGATGCAAGAATTGGCAGTGCAACCTCAGACGCTAATAAAGAAGGAAGATAACAGACCAAAAATTCCATGTTGGGTAACCCGAATTCTGCTCGCCAAGAAGGAGGACGTAATTTTCAAATAGGCATCAACTATCAAGAGCCGAACGAGCTAATCCACAAGAGTCAGTAACTCTTGCTGAGAATTTACGAATTTCTTATTTAACTAACTGTGAGGATCCGACTACTATTGCACGACTGATCGACGATCGAGTGTCATTAGCGATAAATTCAGGAAGATAGTATACCGGGGAAATCGTGGGAATATAACTTGTTTTAGACGCACACAAGATGGTGTTTCCTACACAATGCACAAAACCGAGCTACACAGAATACAAAACCTTGAGGATCTAGAGAACATATGCTTAGGACCCTTGGGAACCCAGGTCCAAACTTGTAAAGGTTGTTACTTAGACACCATATCTGTTAACTCAATCGAACACTATTAACCTGACATATATGCCATTTCAGTTAACAGAACAGAAAGTACTTGAAATTCTTTCGTTAAAATCTTCACTTTTGCTTCCAGCCGAGTAGATGTTTGCATCTCTACTCCCCTTAAAGTAGTTGCATCGCTTTGATTTTCTTCGCTAAGAGCGAACACACATTTGCTTCGATACATGGTCATTACCTCATACTCATTGTTTCATCACCTGGAAACTCACATATTACGCGTGCACCATCTGCTACGCATACGGTTTCATTTCGAACGCTTCATTGAAATTCGAATATTATGTTGCTAAATCTAACTACTGGTTTGTGATTCGAATGGCCTACATTATTGTAACGGTTGACTCTTTTTCTATCAAGTCAACACACCTTCTCAAAAACTTCTTTTGTTTCAATACATTCATGGTTTATTTTTGTAACCATGCTGAGATTTCCCTTATTGGTACATACGTTTATTGTCGGGTTATGCTAAAAATAAGTTCAACTGCTTGAACTTATCCATTTCACATGTTTTGATTTGAGACGCCATGTGATGTATTGGGAACATCACATTCAAATATTCTTGCAAAGGTTCTTTTGTTTCGAGACATAGTGGACTCGATTGGCCTACGACTCCACTAAATCACTTGTTGATTTCGATACCTTGCGGTGATACTTTCACAGAATTGAAGCTTGCGCTAAGTTCGTTACGCACCTCATACACGGATTTGATTATTTATTGACTTGCACTAAATCCGTTTTGTTTATCATGATTAAAGCAGTCTCAAAGGCAATGGTACATAGATTCATTTCATAAGCCCAATGTACCTCCTGACGATACTTTCATTGACTAATCGAATACCTTGTGGTATTTAATACTTTTTCACCTTCGATCAAAAACAGTGGCTCTTTGATATTCTTTGTTCAACTGGAAACTTTACAACATTGTGTAAATCAAATCTTCAGGTTGTCTCAGTACACTTTCATTTGATTTCGGACACGGTGAACTTGTTCAGTCACCATTATTATTTCTCGTCATTTCGACACTTTGTGATGTCATTGCAAATTTGCAGCTTGTGCTAATCATGGTCGATCGTTTTACACAAAACTACATATACTTTTGGTTGAACTAAGTCATTCAAACATTCCTGATGCAACTACGAATCAAGACAATGATACACTGTAACACCCCGAAAATATAAAGCTTTATGTTAAAGTTATAAATTATTAATAAACGGGAATTTACTAACTAGGAACCTTTAACCTAGTTAGTTGATAGACTAGAAATAACTCATAAAAGGTTAAAACCTATTAAATAAAGGGTGGAACAAAGTTGAGGGGCTGGAATTGTCAAAATTGAAACTAAATCACCATTAGTAACCAAACACTCCAAATTTTGGAGTGTTGGTCGATCAGAACAGAAGAAGGGGGCGACACCCCATTCCAAAACCCTAAACTCACAAAAACCTCAAAATTGAAAGCCCAAATCTGTTCAAAAACGAAATCTAAACATAGATTAGTGATCCTCATCACGAAAGGATTCTAAGGTATGTAAAAACTTGTGTTAATTCCTTGCTTGAATTTCTCATGATGTTATGAAATCTGGAAAATTGTTGTTGCATGAGTGTTATTTGGTTAATTTAGAATCAATTTGGTGTTTAGAAGTTAAACTCAACCAATTACATGTGAAATCATGACTAAATACAGAAAACTCCATGAACACCTTGAAGGTGGGTTGTGGGTTTTACAAGGAGATGATGAATTCTAGGGTTCTTAGTGGTTAATCTAGTAAAATTCGACCTTAGAAGATAGTTCCAGGAAAGAGGTGATGTTTACATGACATATGATAGCTTAATTGAAGTTAAGTTGGCTAGTTAGCAACATATAAACATGAAAACAAATGAAATAGAAATTCTGCCCCCATAATGTTCGTTGAAATGCCTCAAAGAAGGTTTTAAAAGAAAACTGAATTGTTAAGTTTAAACGCATAAATACGAAGTATCACGAATGTGCGTTATGTGAGTAAAACATGGAGTTCTAAACATAAAGTGCTTGAACTCTTTAGGAAAAGAAACCGGGGCATCTAGTGGACAAACCGGTGTGGACGCTCGTTTGAAAGGCTCACTTTAAAAGGTATGTAACATGTCTCGTTACATTATGTAAATTTTAGATCGTTGTAGTTGTTTATCAAAGTTTCTAGTTAAATTGGATTGGAACGAAGGCGTTGTCGTATTTGAATACTAGTATGAATAACGAATTTAGCTCGTTGGTAGTTGCCATGAAGGAAGGAAATTCCGTAGGCAAGCCAAACGGGTCAAATAATCAAGTAGACATGATCTATATTCCGAACATGATAAATTGATGTATGTAGTGGCTATAGTATGATGTACTAGAAATATTAGACCTTTACTACATTGATAATGCAGAATGTTGAAACCCGAAAGTTGGAATTTTGGTTGAAATGCTCAAACCAAACAAAAGCATGAATTCCCAGGTGCTACCGTAAATTACGGTGTCACCGTAATTTACGGTAGAGGGTTTTGATTTACGGTGGTTTTCTCCTGTGTTACGGTGTAACCAGAAATTTCCAGCACTCACCGTAATTTACGGTGGTACCGTAAATTACGGTGGAGCCTGGAACACTTTTATATTCTTATTCTTTTTAATGGGGTGTTAAGTCTTAAAACCTTATCATTCTTAAACATCAAGAACTAACGATCTAATTGTTGATTCTTAGGTAATTAGAAGTCATGGATGGCGATCAAGCGACAAGATGAATGAACCGAACACTCTACTTCGAAGCTTCCGCTATGTTGAACTTGTTAAACAGTGTTTCTTTTGTTGTAATCAAAGTCTTAAACAACAATATTACGTTCTACTTTTGTTTTTAGTAGGCTAACTAGAAAAAGTTTTAAAACTTATGTAAATTCTAACGGCTTTTGGTATAAAATAGTTATTAAATTCTAGTATAAATATAAGGTTGTAACAAGTTGGTAATCAGAGCCTCGGTTGTCAATAAGTGTTCGGTTCAAGCTTGATCGACCATCCGGTAAGAACTAATTTCAGTTAATAAACCTTATATTATGTAAAGAATGAGAAATGAACTCACATGCATGAAATGAGCAAGTAAGCTCAATCAACAGCAAGAACAATCAAATCAAGTTGTGAACTTGATTGAATCAACAGTAAGAACAATCAAATCAAGTTGTGAACTTGATTGAATCAACAGCAAGAACAATCAAGTCAAGTTGTGAACTTGATTGAACCAACAGCAAGAACGATCAAATCAACTTGTGAACTTGATTGAATCAACAGCAAGAATGATTAAATCAAGTTATGAACTTGATAGAATCAAACAAGAACAGCATGTGTTATAAATGGAATGTTTTAACAACTTGTGTAAACATTTCAGAAACGAAGATGGCTGATAAAGGTAACGATGATGCGGTGCCAAGAGTCACCGAACAAGTCAGGGAGGCGATTGCTGAAGAGGTTGGAAAGGCAATCGAAAACAGTCTGGCAGGCTTCATTGATAGAATTCAAAACACAGTTCTATCAATGGTAGAAGATAGAATCAAGAAATTAGAAGACGACTCAAAACTTGAAAAGGAAAAACATGGAGGAAGGAAACCTTGTTCATACAAGGAATTCATGGCTTGTAAAAAACCGATATACAATGGGGAGGTTGACCCAATAGTGTGCCAAAGATGGCTAAGTGATATCGAAGGGGTATTCGAGAGAACCCATTGTGATGTAAATGACTATGTGGCCTATGGTACGGGTCAACTAAGAAATCAAGCAAAAGATTGGTGGGATAACAAGAAGAGAGAGATCGGTGCTGAAGCTGTTAAGATCATGACTTGGGATGAATTCAAGACGCCATTTCTGAAGCATCATAGCCCCAAAGCGGTTATGAATAAAATCAAGCAAGAATTCATGCAGCTCAGGCACAAAAACGAGACCATAGACAAGATCACGGCAACGTTTATGGATAAAATGAAGTTTTGTGATGATCTTGTAACAAACGAAGAACAAAGGATATATTATTATCATAACATGTTGAGTGCCGAGTATAGGGAGTTCATCACCCCTTCCAAATACGAGACCCTTACCGAGATTATAAATGCTGCTCGGGAAAGGGAAATAGAGCTGAAAAAGAGTATCGAAAGGGGTGAACGGAGGGCACCTGATGTAAATCCCAGCCCTACTAAAAAGGCACGAACAAGTGAGAGCTCAAAGAAGACTGATACGAAAGGCGGGTCACCGAGTTGCAAAATTCGCGGGAAGGGCCATAGAGGCGAATGTCATTATAAGGATAAGCCTTGCCCTATATGCAAGAAAAGGGACATATAGCCTTATCATGCCCGGAGAAGGTAACGCTTTGTTACAATTGTTATCGGACGGGTCATAAGAAATCTGAATGCCCGGAATTGGTTGAAAAGAAGGGTGGGCAGGAACAGAAGGGTGAAGCCCCTAAAGCAAAGGCAAGATCTTTTCAACTAACCGCCGCAGAAGCAAAGATTGAACCTGACGTGGTCTCAGGTATTTTCACTGTAAACTCGATTCCTGCACGTGTGTTATTTGATACGGGTGCGAATAAATCCTTTGTTTCATATGGATTTATTCGACATCCTTCATTTGTTCTAACTAAATTACCTGTGCCATTAGAAGTAGAGATAGGCAATAATAAAAGTTTTATTGTTTGCGATGTATGTGAAAATTGCAAACTGAGCATTGACGATGAAGAATATTTGATAAATCTAATCCCGATGTCGATGGGAGAATTTCAAGTCGTCGTTGGGATGGATTGGCTATCTCGACACCATGCAAAGGTCGTGTGTTACCATAAAGAGATAAAACTGACATCTCCGAGCGGGAAACACGTCACTATCTACGGCGAGAAAGGAGGCAATCCCATTGTATGCTCAATGTTGAAGGCACACAAACTAATGAAGCAAGGATGCAAAGCATTTATGATATATGCAAATGAACCCGAAAAAGAATCACGAAAGATTGGAGATGTACCGGTAGTACGGGACTATGAGGATGTTTTTCCGGAAGATTTGCCGGGGATACCGCCCGAACGGGAAGTAGAGTTCGGGATCGAATTGATTCCGGGCGCGAAACCCGTAGCAAAGGCCCCGTATCAACTTGCGCCGTCAGAATTGCAAGAATTGATGTCCCAAATCCAAGACCTGCTTGACAAGGGATTCATAAGGCCGAGTGTGTCCCCTTGGGGCGAACCGGTATTGTTCGTGAGGAAGAAAGACGGGAGTATGCGCATGTGTATCGATTACCGGGAGTTAAACAAACTCACGGTAAAGAATCGATACCCGCTCCCGAGGATAGACGATTTATTCGACCAGCTACAAGGTGCGAACTGGTTTTCCAAAATTGATCTTAGATCGGGGTATCATCAGTTAAGGGTCAAAGAAGAAGATGTGCCGAAGACGGCTTTCCGTACGAGATACGGACATTACGAATTCCTTGTGATGTTATTCGGGCTAACAAACGCACCCGCGGCTTTCATAGACCTCATGAACCGGGTTTGCAAACCAATGCTGGATAAGTCGGTCATCGTGTTTATCGATGACATATTGGTATATTCGAAAAGTGAAGCTGAACACGCACATCACCTACAAGAAGTGTTAGAAGCCCTTAGACGAGAGAAGCTATACGCAAAATTCTCTAAATGTGCCTTTTGGTTACGCGAGGTGCAATTTCTTGGCCATATCATAAGTGCTGACGGTATACTGGTGGATCCGTCAAAGATTGAGGCGGTGTCAAAGTGGAATTCCCCAAGGAACCCTTCCGAAATTAGAAGCTTTTTGGGGCTTGCGGGATATTATAGGAGATTTATTCAAGATTTCTCCAAGATTGCGTCACCATTAACCAAGCTGACCCGAAAGGCAGAAAGATTCATCTGGGGCGTTGAACAAGAGAAAGCGTTTCAAACGCTAAAAGAAAAATTAACTCAAGCTCCGGTACTAACACTACCGGACGGAGTTGAAGACATGGAGGTTTATTCGGATGCTTCACTATCGGGACTCGGATGTGTATTGATGCAACGGGGCAAGGTGATAGCCTACGCCTCGAGGCAATTAAAAATACACGAACGGAAATACCCTACGCACGATCTCGAATTGGCAGCGGTAGTGTTTGCATTAAAAATATGGAGGCACTACTTGTACGGAGTAAAGTGCACCATATTCACCGACCACAAGAGTTTGAAATACTTCTTCGATCAGAAGGAGTTAAATATGCGACAAAGGCGGTGGCTGGAAACGGTGAAGGATTACGATTGTGAAATACGTTATCACCCAGGAAAGGCTAATGTAGTGGCCGATGCGCTGAGCCGCAAGTCGGATTATATCCCAATACGGGTACGATCAATGCAACTGGTTGTGACTTCAAGCCTGCTAGAACGAATTCGAGAAGCACAAGATGAAGCTGTAAAGACAGAAAACTGGAAAAAGGAAAGAATTATCGGCCAAGTTAAGGACCTAGAGGTAGGCAGTCACGGCTTGAAGACTCGCTTTAATAGAATCTGGGTCCCTAACACATGTGGGGTTAAAAAGCTTCTACTCGATGAAGCTCATAAATCCCGTTATTCCATACACCCGGGAGCGACCAAAATGTATCAAGACTTGAAGCAAAACTATTGGTGGCCCGGAATGAAGCGGGACACGGTCAAATACGTGGAAAAATGTTTGACGTGCCTGCAAGTCAAGGCAGAACACCAAAAACCATATGGTAAACTTCAACCGTTGGAAATCCCGGTTTGGAAATGGGAGCAAATTACGATGGACCTATTGACCAAACTGCCCAAAACAAGTCGTGGCTTTGATGCTATTTGGGTAGTCGTGGATAGGTTAACCAAGAGCGCTCACTTTATTCCCATTCGTGAGACTTATACTTCGGAGAAAATGTCGGAGGTTTACACCAACGAAATCATAGCAAGACATGGGGTACCGATATCCATTGTGTCGGACAGAGATACCCGGTTTACTTCAAAATTCTGGCGTGAATTCCAAGAACAGATGGGAACTAAATTGTTCCTTAGCACTGGTTACCATCCGCAAACGGATGGGCAGAGCGAAAGAACAATACAGACATTGGGTGATATGCTACGGGCTTGCATTATCGACTTTGGGGGTAGTTGGGATGTTCATTTACCTTTGGTCGAATTCGCATATAACAATAGCTATCACGCGAGCATTAAAATGGCCCCGTATGAGCTATTATATGGCAGAAAGTGTCGGACTCCAGTATGTTGGGGAGAAGTGGGTCCGCGGGGCTAGCGCCAACCGATATAATCCGAGCTACAAACGCGAAAATTGATATAGTTCAGGCACACTTGAAAGCGGCTCAAGACCGGCAAAAGGCATACGCAGATAAAAGAAAAAGGCCAATTGAGTTTCAGGTTGGCGATATGGTCATGCTAAAGGTTTCCCCATGGAAGGGTATCATTAGATTCAGAAAAAGGGGGAAGTTAAGCCCGAGATTTATTGGGCCATTTAGAATCACTGAACGGGTCGGTAAAGTGGCTTATCGACTTGAATTACCTGAAGAGTTGAGTGGAATTCATAGCACATTCCACGTATCACATCTTCGAAAATGTTTGGCCGACGAAACTACTCATGTCCACTACGATGACATCGAGGTGGATAACAGCCTCAACTATGCGGTAAAACCAATTGCGATTTTAGATCGTAAGGAGAAAAGTTTGAGGAACAAGATAATAAAAATCAAGTCAAAGTCAAATGGGAGCACCGAAAAGGGTCAGACACTACATGGGAGTCCGAGGAAGAAATGCGGCGACTCCACCCTACATTATTTGGTATGTAATTCGGTTTCGGGGACGAAACCCTTTTTAAGGGGGGTGGACTTGTAACACCCCGAAAATATAAAGCTTTATGTTAAAGTTATAAATTATTAATAAACGGGAATTTACTAACTAGGAACCTTTAACCTAGTTAGTTGATAGACTAGAAATAACTCATAAAAGGTTAAAACCTATTAAATAAAGGGTGGAACAAAGTTGAGGGGCTGGAATTGTCAAAATTGAAACTAAATCACCATTAGTAACCAAACACTCCAAATTTTGGAGTGTTGGTCGATCAGAACAGAAGAAGGGGGCGACACCCCATTCCAAAACCCTAAACTCACAAAAACCTCAAAATTGAAAGCCCAAATCTGTTCAAAAACGAAATCTAAACATAGATTAGTGATCCTCATCACGAAAGGATTCTAAGGTATGTAAAAACTTGTGTTAATTCCTTGCTTGAATTTCTCACGATGTTATGAAATCTGGAAAATTGTTGTTGCATGAGTGTTATTTGGTTAATTTAGAATCAATTTGGTGTTTAGAAGTTAAACTCAACCAATTACATGTGAAATCATGACTAAATACAGAAAACTCCATGAACACCTTGAAGGTGGGTTGTGGGTTTTACAAGGAGATGATGAATTCTAGGGTTCTTAGTGGTTAATCTAGTAAAATTCGACCTTAGAAGATAGTTCCAGGAAAGAGGTGATGTTTACATGACATATGATAGCTTAATTGAAGTTAAGTTGGCTAGTTAGCAACATATAAACATGAAAACAAATGAAATAGAAATTCTGCCCCCATAATGTTCGTTGAAATGCCTCAAAGAAGGTTTTAAAAGAAAACTGAATTGTTAAGTTTAAACGCATAAATACGAAGTATCACGAATGTGCGTTATGTGAGTAAAACATGGAGTTCTAAACATAAAGTGCTTGAACTCTTTAGGAAAAGAAGCCGGGGCATCTAGTGGACAAACCGGTGTGGACGCTCGTTTGAAAGGCTCACTTTAAAAGGTATGTAACATGTCTCGTTACATTATGTAAATTTTAGATCGTTGTAGTTGTTTATCAAAGTTTCTAGTTAAATTGGATTGGAACGAAGGCGTTGTCGTATTTGAATACTAGTATGAATAACGAATTTAGCTCGTTGGTAGTTGCCATGAAGGAAGGAAATTCCGTAGGCAAGCCAAACGGGTCAAATAATCAAGTAGACATGATCTATATTCCGAACATGATAAATTGATGTATGTAGTGGCTATAGTATGATGTACTAGAAATATTAGACCTTTACTACATTGATAATGCAGAATGTTGAAACCCGAAAGTTGGAATTTTGGTTGAAATGCTCAAACCAAACAAAAGCATGAATTCCCAGGTGCTACCGTAAATTACGGTGTCACCGTAATTTACGGTAGAGGGTTTTGATTTACGGTGGTTTTCTCCTGTGTTACGGTGTAACCAGAAATTTCCAGCACTCACCGTAATTTACGGTGGTACCGTAAATTACGGTGGAGCCTGGAACACTTTTATATTCTTATTCTTTTTAATGGGGTGTTAAGTCTTAAAACCTTATCATTCTTAAACATCAAGAACTAACGATCTAATTGTTGATTCTTAGGTAATTAGAAGTCATGGATGGCGATCAAGCGACAAGATGAATGAACCGAACACTCCACTTCGAAGCTTCCGCTATGTTGAACTTGTTAAACAGTGTTTCTTTTGTTGTAATCAAAGTCTTAAACAACAATATTACGTTCTACTTTTGTTTTTAGTAGGCTAACTAGAAAAAGTTTTAAAACTTATGTAAATTCTAACGGCTTTTGGTATAAAATAGTTATTAAATTCTAGTATAAATATAAGGGTGTAACATACACCATATTCACTTGTATTTCATTCAGTGTATATTCGCAATTCGAGAATATCAACACACAAATCCTTACCATTTATTTATTTGAAAGTTGACAGGTCATTTTCATCTCCAAGTTGTTGATTTTGAGTTCATATAGCGGATGCTATGGTTTGTGAAAATTTGCATACTACGACCAATCATTTGAGAATCCTATCGGACAAAACTCCTCTTTTGTGGAACCCCTGTTAACTGGATTACACTAGACTATGCGTCGATACGCCTTGTACCTTCGACACCAAATGCTAAAAGCACATACCTTTTAATTCGTGATATTATATATATTCTTGGACTCACTTGAGGTGAATAAGGCTTGATTCGGTTTGGTGATCATCTACCTCGGTACTATTCATATACGTACATGCATAACGAAACCCTAGGGAGTTAAGGTAGTACAAATTTCGAGGACGAAATTTTCTTAACGGGGGGAGAATGTGACAACCCTCACAATTGCAGGTACTGTACAAATTAATTAACTCTAATTATGTGCTTAATGACTGTGCTTGATTACATCTGACGCTTTAAACTGCTTACTGGTTTATGTTATATACATACATGTGCATTCTTTACATACAGTCACTTCAATTATTTCATACAGACTCTTAGTGACAAACCTAATGCACAAAGCACAGTTAGTACAGTGAGCGAATAACTCAGACACATGCTGACAATGCCAGCACTTAGAGATATACTATTTTTTTTAGGCCAGTATGGGCCAGGGATAAAACACTACACCAGTATGGAGTGTAAGGAAGCGAGGACCATAAGACTATGTCACTAGGTGATAGTTTAAGTGCCGGAAAGTGCCTAAAACGCAATTTAATTACAGAATTCCGCATTTTCAGTAACAATTCAGCTTTTAACACACTCATATTATACAGAGTATTGACTAAATGGTCCTGGACACTTTCCTAAGTGTTGGAATTATTTTCGTTACAAAAAGATGCACAAAAGACGCCTTACGGGACAATTAAACGCTTTAACGGAACGACGCGAAACCGAACAACCAGACATTACCCGAGACATGAAAATATTGTTAGAAATATTATTTTATCATTTTAAATAAATTATGGTCACAAAAATCCGCATGCACCATGTAAGCATGACATACACCCACTATACTTGTAAATACCCTTAACCTTCTAATAATTATCTACTAATTACCAAAAATTTACACTTTACCCCCCCCCAACCGAAAATATGCCCTAATGATGTGAGAATATTTTGTTTAGATATTTGATATTACCACCTTCACTCTTATTGGCTATTAGATAGGCAATGATGATCTTAGGGTGGAGAGTGCAAGTTTCCAAGGAAATTCCATCATTACAAAAACTACAACCAATCTCCTCCTTCCTCTCTCTAAAATTTCGGCTCATATACCCCCCCCCCTCTCTCCATAACCGAAATCACCACCATCATTCTTCACCATCTCCACTTTCTTCTCCAAAAGCTCTCATTCAAAGATTGAGGATTCATCCCTAGTAGTGCAAGATTGAAGGTGTTCACGGAAGCTTGATTCAAGTGTTGTCACCAACATTTCACCATCATCTCATCCTAAGATTACTACCCTAGCCTTGTGCTAGTAGTAAGTCTCTTCACACTCTTGTTCCACCTTGATTCTTGTTATGAATTGTTGAATGTTCATCACACGCAAAAGCTTAAACACTAAAATGTGAACTTAAATTTCTGCCTAAAAACCATACATAAAAAGGTTGTGTGAGGTTGAAATCTGAATGGTTTAGGGTGTGTTAAAGCATGATTGAAGTTTTAACATTTGTTCATCAATAAACCATGGTTAGGATCTTCGTTTATGCACTTTTAGTCACTTCTACAATGTAAACAGCTTGTTGAGTTGGATTTCCAGCCAACTTCAACAGGCTGTAACGGGATCATTTTAAATCGAAAAACGGATTTTCTGAAGCCTAAAATGAGTATTTTGGAATAACTAAACAAATGGCACTGGAATCATAATTTTTCGAGACCGTTTACTATTTTTAAAAGACTATTTTTTGGACAGCAGCTCAAGCTGCATTTTTACTGCAGAAAAAGTGTGTTGTTTTCAAAGTCATAACCTGAAACCTGAGTGAAACCGACTCATGGAATTTTTACAGTAGATGGACACCATTGTCAGGAAGACCCTCAACTGGAATTTCGTCAAACGGACTAACGGTTAATTTTTAGTGAATATTTCCGTAAACTGCAATCAGAAAGTAACAAATCTGATTGCAGTCGAGAAAATGATTTTTTATAAAATATGGGTAACGAACTGGACTTTGATATTTTTACACAATAAATTTTGGAGCATATGTGACACTCTGTAAAAATTTGGTAATTTTTGGAAAAGGATAACTATTTTATAAAAATCCTCGAAAACAGTCCGGTTTCGAGTAATAAAGCTGAAATGAAGTATGTAATGTTTTGTATGTCGATATGTCGGGTTGGTTATTGAAAATGAACTATTGGATATATGTAAAAGAAAATGATATGCTAATTAAGCATGGACACCCCTATTTACAAAGGAGACTCTGCCGAAATTTTCCGAAAATCCTAACACTTAATAAATATTTGTGAGACGGGTGTTTACTAGTACACTTTAGATTTTGTTTTCAAAAATAAAACTCGTCATAACATTTATCACAAAATACAAAGTATCGGAGGTTGGTTTCATACATGAATATGGTTAAATATATATTTCCGGCATCCCATCCTTGGGAAGGAAACGCGTATATAAGATACTTTAGAAGTATTGATACTAGAATATGGAACGAACAAATATTCCAACACGACATATGATTAAGTTGAAATACAAATTATTTTGACAAATAATTATCACTCGAAATAATATAAGAAACATAACTCAAAGACATAAATACTAAGACAAGGCACGACCCGTTCGTCTAATAGACGATAGAACATTGTAGGTAGTCGTGTTTGCTGAAGAGATTTGGGTTACGAGTACCGAAGACGCAATACGGTGAGTTCATGTCCCCCTTTTCTCTTAACTATTTTCAGTTTTACACCTCGGGGGTGAAATACATGTTACAGACATTTACATACATTTATTTACATGGTATGGTTAGCTTAAGGAGGGTTTTTATTACGCGAACATGTGAGTGGTGGGCATGACACTTAAGGCCATTAATCCTCGTTGTAGGACCGAGGGACATTAGTGATAGATCTATTTGGGTGTAGCGAGCCCCACTCCTGAGTCCGCTGAGTGGACCATGAGATGACTAAGTGCCCGACGCACAAATCCGCTAGGGTTGAGTTTTCCTGCATCACTTCACACTTATCATTGGCTTTGCAACCCAATGATGGTTTTTCCTTATTGCTACATACCAGGGATTTTCATACATACAGACATTTTTACAAAGGTTTATACGTACTTACTTACACATGAACTCGCTCAACTTTTGTTGATTTTTCAAACTACATGTATTTCAGGGAATTAGTAAATGGATCTGGCAGGCGTTGGAGTTTTTAAGCTGTATTGTGAATAAAGATGTCATCCAAGTCATTAGGGCTTAGGAGGCGTATCTTAATCCTGGACGAGATACGTGGTCCTAAACTCGGGGTTGTTTTAAAAATATTTTGTAGAGTCTTTTTGAACTCCTTAAAACATGTTATGGTTGGTAACTTGAAATTGGTCTCGTCATTTCAGACAATTATGTTGTACTACTTTTAAACTTAAATTAATGGATGTACATCTACTGGTTTTATCATATAGTGTTGTTATGATCATATGCAATGGTATTAAGAAGTCACACCAATAATTACGCTTCCGCAAAAGTCAGGGTGTGACAAAATCAACCACCCAAGAGTGGAATCGTCAAGCGAAAACACTTGATAACCTCCTGGAAGCAGCTTTCTTGCCACCATACCTTTCTCCATCAATTAGGAATTTGATGCTGTCACTAAACACATTCCCTAAATTGTAGCAATTTTTTGAGTTTTTATTTTTTGGTGTCTCATCCGCATATATATCACCATTGCTCTTGATTTTCTTGACTGTATATCTCTTAAATGACAACATATACACGTGTGATTTAGTTTACGAAGACTTCTCAACGCCGAGAACCTCGATCAGAGAGTAAAAAAGGCGTAAGGTTCACAATGGTGTAAAACTAAAACGGGATATACCGGGCTAGGATTCGAGTTACAGGAACAAGGGCTAAACCAACCACCCTAGAATGGAATCGTCGAGCGAAAACACTTGACAACCTCCTTGAAGCAGCTTTTCTTGCCACAAGACCTGTCTCCATCAATTAGGAATCTGATGCCGTCACTAAACACATTCCTTAAATTGTAGTCATTTTTTGAGAGTTTCTTTTTTGGTGTCTAATCCGCATATATATCACCATTGCTCTTGATTTTATTGACTGTATATCTCTTAAATGTCAACATATACACAAGTGATTTAGTTTACCAAGCTTTTTCAATGCCAAGAACCTCGAGCAGAGAGTAAAAGGGCGTAAGGTTCACAATGGTGTAAAACTAAAATGGGATATACCGGGCTAGGATTCGAGTTACAGGAAGCGAAAACACTTGACAACCTCCTGGAAGCAGCTTTTCTTGCCACCAGACCTTTCTCCATCAATTAGGAATCTGATGCCGTCACTAAACACATTCCTTAAATTGTATCCATTTTATGAGTGTTTATTTTTTGGTGTCTAATCCGCATATATATCACCATTGCTCTTGATTTTCTTGACTGTATATCTCTTAAATGTCAATATATACACGTGTGATTTAGTTTACGAAGATTTTTCAATGCCGAGAACCTCGATCAGAGAGTTAGAAAGGCGTAAGGTTCACAATGGTGTAAACTAAAATGAGATATAGCGGGCTAGGATTCGAGTTACAAGAACAAGGGCCAAACTAACCACCCAACAATGGAATCGTCGAGCGAAGACACTTAACAACCTCTTGCAAGCAGCGTTTCTTGCCAATAGACCTTTCTCCATCAATTAGAAATCTGATGCCGTCACTAAACACATTCCTTAAATTGTAGCCATTTTATGAGTGTTTATTTTTTGGTGTCTAATCCGCATATATATCACCATTGCTCTTGATTT
Source organism: Helianthus annuus (assembly GCF_002127325.2). NCBI lineage: Eukaryota > Viridiplantae > Streptophyta > Magnoliopsida > Asterales > Asteraceae > Helianthus > Helianthus annuus. The sequence continues at coordinate 153,044,068 of NC_035437.2, read as the reverse complement.
TCTAGACTCTATATCTCTTAAATGTCAACATATACACGTGTGATTTAGTTTACGAAGATTTTTCAATGCCGAGAACCTCGATCAGAGAGTAAAAAAGGCGTAAGGTTCATAATGGTGTAAAACTAAAATAGGATATACCGGGCTAGTGTTACACCCTTATATTTATACTAGAATTTAATAACTATTTTATACCAAAAGCCGTTAGAATTTACATAAGTTTTAAAACTTTTTCTAGTTAGCCTACTAAAAACAAAAGTAGAACGTAATATTGTTGTTTAAGACTTTGATTACAACAAAAGAAACACTGTTTAACAAGTTCAACATAGCGGAAGCTTCGAAGTGGAGTGTTCGGTTCATTCATCTTGTCGCTTGATCGCCATCCATGACTTCTAATTACCTACGAATCAACAATTAGATCGTTAGTTCTTGATGTTTAAGAATGATAAGGTTTTAAGACTTAACACCCCATTAAAAAGAATAAGAATATAAAAGTGTTCCAGGCTCCACCGTAATTTACGGTACCACCGTAAATTACGGTGAGTGCTGGAAATTTCTGGTTACACCGTAACACAGGAGAAAACCACCGTAAATCAAAACCCTCTACCGTAAATTACGGTGACACCGTAATTTACGGTAGCACCTGGGAATTCATGCTTTTGTTTGGTTTGAGCATTTCAACCAAAATTCCAACTTTCGGGTTTCAACATTCTGCATTATCAATGTAGTAAAGGTCTAATATTTCTAGTACATCATACTATAGCCACTACATACATCAATTTATCATGTTCGGAATATAGATCATGTCTACTTGATTATTTGACCCGTTTGGCTTGCCTACGGAATTTCCTTCCTTCATGGCAACTACCAACGAGCTAAATTCGTTATTCATACTAGTATTCAAATACGACAACGCCTTCGTTCCAATCCAATTTAACTAGAAACTTTGATAAACAACTACAACGATCTAAAATTTACATAATGTAACGAGACATGTTACATACCTTTTAAAGTGAGCCTTTCAAACGAGCGTCCACACCGGTTTGTCCACTAGATGCCCCGGCTTCTTTTCCTAAAGAGTTCAAGCACTTTATGTTTAGAACTCCATGTTTTACTCACATAACGCACATTCGTGATACTTCGTATTTATGCGTTTAAACTTAACTGTGACACTCTAGGTTTTTTTTTTCTTTTCGAACGAACACCTTGTAATTTTTGCGTATATATATGATATTAAATGAAAACGTGATCCTTTTTTTTTGCATTTTATGTGTCGTATGTATATATATATATATATATATATATGAGAGCCGAGACCACGACCCGAGACCATGACTCGCAACCACTCGGTTGCGAGTGGGCCACTCGGTCTCGAGTGGGCCTCTTGAGCCGAAACCGGTTGGGCCGAAACCCCCAAGCCCAACTCGAGATCTCTAGTATAAATCCTAACCTTCCCCACTTTCCTTCACTTTTACACAAACACACAAACACACACTTCTTCTATTTTCTCTCAACTAGAAAACCCCAAACAACATCCCAACCTTTTCCAACTTTCGGACCAAGCTCGGATCGCACAAGAATCTCGGACAAGAAACTCGGTTTAGATCATCACTCGGACACTCCATCTTCTCGGTTCCTTTCTCTTTGTTTTCGGCTTCTCCTTCTTCACAACCGGTTAGTGATTATTATGTGCATAGGGTTTATATTGTGTTGTATGAACTAGATAGTGCTTGGTTAGAAATATTATGCATGATTTTTAGGAAGATTGTGAAGTTTGACTATATGTGTAAACCTCTACATATGAAAGCTTGATAATATGTTTAAATGGCTAAAAGAATAGTGGCTTATGAATGATTAGGGCCAACCGAGTTATGTTTAATGTCACAAAATGTATGTTTTCTTGTTCTTACATCATGATCTTGTTAAAATATGTAAGTTTTGGTTCAAAAATGCATGATTATGTTGACATGAAAACCCTAGAAAAACTATGAACTTGTGATGAACTTGTTGAATGTGGTTTGAAGACTTCAAAAGTGGCAAAGTTTGATCTATTTTTACTAATAGTCAGATTAGGCAAAGTGTTAGTAGAAACCTTATTGGTTGTTTCCTGATTTGGGCCTGATTACATGGTACAAATTGGACTGATGCATCTGCATCATCACGTGTACATGAAAGGGACAGCATTCCGACTCGCAACCACACTGTTGCGACTCGCAACCACAGCATGATAACTCGAGACCACACGGTTGCGACTCGCAACCAAAGCGTGACAACTCGAAACCACACGATTGCGACTCGAGATCACACGGTTGCGACTCGCAACCACAGCGTGACAAGCCGAGACCTCCTGGTTGCGACTCGAGACCATCTGGTTGCGACTGGGCTGTCCACTTAGGTTATTGGGCCATAGTATGTTTAATATGGGCTACCTGTTGACTGATCTGCGTGTTACTGTTTGACTGCTTAAATGCTAGGGCCGGCCCAATAACCCACTGTCTATATTTTTATGCATGCAACGTGTTAGTTATGTGTAGATTTTACGTGATTGCTTGTACGCCAAACCTGACCTATACCGGTAACCATGTTAGGACGTGGTGACCAACGTGTTTGACAAATAACCCAATCTGCCGAGCAACCCAAGGTGAGTTCACACACTAAAAGCATGCGTCCCGCGGAGGGACACGAACAAACTACCAACTTTGGGAAAATACTTTCGACCCATTACTCCGGGGGAAAACAGAATGGGTAATTACTATCTCCGGGGGAGATACGTTTGGATACTATTTATAAATCACAACTAGCCATACTAAACGAAACTCTATCACTTTAAGTCCCTGCTTACAGTACCGATTAATCGCCGGGGGCGAACGGGTTATTAGTTGATAGCGCTATTAGGTTTGACAACCTCACACCGTGACCGGGGGGATCGGGCGTGAACTAGTAGACCTTGCAACATGGTCAATGACGATAGACATTGACTCGGGGCACGAATTTATATTCCGTCAACAGTTTCGGTATCTACAGTTTAGTGAGCTTACAGGTGGGGTAGCTCCTCACAACGTGATTATAAATGCTTTATCTAAACAACTTAAGTTTTTGGTAAACTAAAACTGGACAACTAGTGAACTCACTCAGCATTATTGTTGACCCCTTACTGCATGCTTTGCAGGTAACCAGTGACTTAGGAGCTGCTGCTTGGGGATGTGTAGTGTTCGTCAAACCCGTGTGTTGGGTTAATTATTTTGAACTAAGAACTATCTTTTGAACTACTTTGGTTTATGCTTCCGCTGTTTTGTTAAACTAATTATCGAACTTAAACTAAGATGTTGCTAACTACTTTGGATATTAAATATTTCTACTATTAATTCAATGCTCAGTATAATTGGTGGCTGGATCCTGGTCAGTCACGCCCTAGAAGCGGGTGTTATCCGCAGGTGGAATTTGGGGGTGTGACAGATTGGTATCAGAGCCATTGGTTATAGTGAACTCGATTTTAAAAGGGGGAAAAATCTTTTTGGAGAAAACCAGACTATAACATGTGACTCGCGACGACACTACACTCCAAGTGCAAGGCTCAACCTTTTGACCTCATAGCTCGGACCAGTGTCTACTTGTTTGCTTACCTTATGTTTCCTGTTTTACTATACGTACTAGTGTGCCTAATTAGATAGATACACCTCTCTCTTCTATCTCATTCTCGCTACATTACGACATCACCCTCATACTGCGTTTTCTGGTTATGAAGACAATGAGTGGACGCGGAAGAGGAAACATTAACATGACACAGGCTCAGTTCACTAACCTGCTCAACACAGTGGCTGCAGCTTTTGCAGCTCACCCTATAGGTAAGCTCGTTGTTTTAGGATGTTTAGATCCTACCGGCACATCGTCTTTTCGCCTCTAAATCTATACGCTTCGCTTCTCACGAACAGGTCAGCATGCACCTGCGCAACCACCCGTGTGTACTTTCAAGACTTTCATGGATTGCAAGCCTCTCCCTTTCAACGGCACTGAGGGTGCCATAGGTCTTCTGCATTGGATTGAGAAAGTTGAAGCTGTCTTTGCTGTCTGTGAGTGTCCCCCTCCGAATTGGGTGAAGTTTGCTACTGCTACGCTTGGAGGAAACGCGCTTTCTTGGTGGAAGGCGCAAATTCAGATGTTTGGATTGGAAACTGCTAATGCTACGGCATGGGAGGATTTCAAGGACATGATTAAGGAGGAATACTATCACCGGGATGACATCCACAAGCTTGAGAACGAGTACTATGCGCTTAAGATGGTTGGGTCAGAGATTGAGACCTACACCAAACTGTCCAATGACTATGCTGCTCTTTGCCCAAACATGTCTCGACCTATGTATCGAAGAATCGAACTGTACATCAAGGGTTTGGCTCCAGAAATTCGAAGCCATGTAACTTCAGCCAACCACACTACCATTCAGCCGATCGTTCGACTTGCTCACAAACTCACTGATCAGGCCGTAGAGGAGGGCAGGTTGCCCAAAAGGATCAGTGCTACTGTCGGGAGTTCTAGTGACAACAAGCGTAAGTGGGAAGGAAATCAAAGCAAGGATGCTAACCCCACTCAGGCCCCAGCTCAGCAAAGGAAAACTGAAAACAACAAGGGCACTCAACAACAGGGTGGCTATCGTGGCAACCACCCCAAGTGCAACAAGTGCAATCGACACCACAGCGGGCCGTGTGGGAAAGGTCAGTGTCAGCGATGTAACAAAATGGGGCATGAGGCCAAGGACTGTAGGAGTCCACGTCCCGTGGGGCAGAACCAGCAGCAACAACATCACGGGAATGCCAAGGGTCGTTTCCAGTGTGGAGCTGAGGGGCACTTTAAGAAGAATTGCCCTGAACTGAACCAGAACCGCAACAACAATCAGGGAGCTGGAAACAACGATCAGAACAACAATGCTGGGAATGGTGCTAGAGGAAGGGCTTTTGTGATTGGAGCTGGAGAAGCAAGGAATGACCCCAATGTCGTGGCGGGTAAGTTCCTACTCGATGATCGTTATGTTTCTGTATTATTTGATTCTGGAGCCGATGCTAGTTATGTGTCTCTACGTATTAGTAAGAAGCTTAAGCGTCCGCTTTCGTTACTAAGTTCGCATCATATCGTCGAGTTAGCTAATGGTAGAAACATCGAGGCCTCACATGTTATCAAAGGCTGCAAACTAGGGTTGTCTGGTCAGACATTTAGTATCGATCTTTTCCGTGTTACTCTTGGAAGCTTCGACGTCGTTATTGGTTATCCAAGCATCGCGCTGAGATCCTCTGTCAAGAGAAAGCAGTTCGTATTCCCCGTCGTTCTGGCAAACCCCTCATTGTACAAGGTGGCAAAGGCGGAGAAATCTCCGGCGTTATCTGTTTCTTGAAGGCCCAGAAGTGTTTACGAAAAGGGCACACCGCTATCTTAGCACTTGTCACCAACACGCAGGAAAAGGAAAAGAGGATTGAAGATTTTCCGGTAGTACGCGACTATCCCGAGGTATTTCCTGAGGAATTACCTGGACTCCCTCCCCACCGTCAGGTCGAATTCCAAATCGAGCTAGCTCCCGGAGCAGCGCCTATAGCTCGTGCGCCTTATCGACTAGCCCCCGCAGAATTGAAGGAACTCTCTACTCAACTACAGGAACTATTGGATAAAGGGTTTATTCGCCCTAGTTCATCACCCTGGGGAGCACCGGTACTCTTTGTTAAGAAGAAGGATGGCACGTTCCGAATGTGCATCGACTATCGTGAGTTGAACAAGGTTACCATCAAGAATCGTTACCCTCTCCCGCGAATCGACGACCTATTCGATCAGCTGCAAGGATCGAGCTACTATTCTAAGATCGACCTACGGTCAGGTTATCATCAGTTGAGAGTACGTAATGAAGACATCTCCAAGACTGCATTCAGAACTCGATATGGTCATTATGAATTCCTCGTTATGCCCTTTGGAATGACCAACGCGCCTGCGGTATTCATGGATCTCATGAACCGAGTGTGCAAACCTTACCTCGACAAATTCGTGATCGTGTTTATCGACGACATCCTGATCTACTCGAAAAGTCAAGAAGAGCATGAACAACACCTACGCCTTATCCTCGAACTCCTTCGCAATGAGCAACTGTATGCCAAGTTCTCGAAATGCGACTTCTGGCTTCGAGAAGTCCATTTCCTTGGACACGTGGTTAACAAAGATGGAATTCACGTTGACCCTGCAAAGATCGACTCTATAAAGAATTGGCCTACCCCTAAGACTCCGACCGAAGTCCGCCAATTCTTGGGACTAGCAGGGTACTATCGAAGATTTATCATGGGATTTTCAAGGATCGCTTAGCCTCTCACGGCTCTTACTCAGAAGGGTATGGTTTATAAGTGGGGTGAGGCTCAGGAAACCGCATTTCAGAAACTAAAGGATAACCTCTGTAGTGCTCCTATTCTCTCGTTACCTGAAGGAACAGACGACTTTGTGGTTTACTGCGATGCATCCATCCATGGGCTCGGTTGTGTGTTAATGCAACGCGACAAGGTTATTGCTTACGCCTCTCGACAACTTAAGACGCACGAAAGGAACTACACTACGCACGACTTGGAACTAGGAGCAGTGATCTTTGTGCTTAAGATATGGAGACATTACCTGTACGGTACCAAGTGCACCATTTACACCGATCACAGGAGTCTCGAGCATATCTTCAAGCAAAAGGAATTAAACATGCGACAACGTCGATGGGTCGAACTTCTGAATGATTATGAATGCGCCATCAAGTACCATCCGGGCAAGGCCAACGTCGTGGCAGACGCCCTCAGCCGAAAAGACACTACGCCCAAGCGCGTGCGAGCATTACAACTTACCATCCAGTCTAATCTCCCTGCCCAGATTCGAAATGCTCAGACTGAAGCTCTGAAACCGGAGAACGTCAGGGCTGAGTCCCTGCGAGGATCGAGACAACGATTAGAGCAAAAAGAAGACGGCGCCTACTATGTGGCAGGGCGCATTTGGGTCCCACTCTACGGAGATCTACGAGAACTGGTGATGGACGAAGCCCATAAGTCCCGTTATTCAGTACATCCTGGTTCAGATAAGATGTACCACGACTTAAGGACCACTTACTGGTGGCCTGGCATGAAAGCCCACATAGCAGCTTACGTTAGCAAATGTTTGACATGCGCAAGAGTCAAGACTGAGTATCAGAAACCAGCAGGCCTACTCCAGCAACCGGAAATCCCGAAGTGGAAATGGGAGCAAATTTCCATGGATTTCGTTACGGGGCTACCAAGATCCCAACGCGGGAATGACACTATTTGGGTGATAGTAGATCGATTGACTAAGTCTGCACACTTTCTGGCCATTAAGGAAACAGACAAGTTTTCTACCTTGGCAGAAATCTATTTAAAGGAAGTAGTCTCGAGACACGGGGTGCCAACTTCCATTATTTCCGACCGAGACGCTCGTTTTACTTCCGAGTTGTGGCAAGCTATGCACAAATCCTTTGGCTCACGTTTGGACATGAGCACCGCTTACCACCCACAAACGGATGGGCAGTCTGAGCGCACCATCCAAACCCTGGAAGACATGCTTAGAGCATGTGTGATCGATTTTGGCAAGAACTGGGAGAAGCATCTACCGCTGGTGGAATTCTCCTACAATAACAGCTACCACACTAGCATTCAGGCGGCACCTTTTGAAGCATTGTACGGTCGTAAATGCCGATCACCTCTTTGCTGGGCGGAAATAGGTGACAGTCAGCTCACAGGCCCAGAACTGGTGGTAGACACAACGGAAAAGATTTCCCAGATAAGGCAACGCATGGCGGCAGCTCGTGACCGTCAGAAAAGCTACGCTGACAAGCGTAGGAAACCGTTAGAATTCCAGGTCGGGGACCGGGTTCTACTTAAAGTCTCACCCTGGAAGGGTGTGGTTCGTTTCGGTAAACGAGGCAAGCTGAATCCGCGATATGTTGGACCATTCGAAATTACCGAGAAAATCGGCAAGGTTGCTTATAGATTGAACCTGCCTGCAGAGCTGAGTGCAGTGCACAATGTTTTTCACGTATCTAATCTGAAGAAGTGTCTATCAGATGAAACACTCATAATTCCTTTCAAGGAACTCACTATTGATGAACAGCTACACTTTACTGAGGAACCGATTGAGATCACGGATCGAGAGATCAAAACCCTCAAACGTAGCCAGATACCTCTCGTACGAGTTCGTTGGAACTCACGACGCGGCCCAGAGTTTACCTGGGAGCGGGAAGACCAGATGAAGTCCAAGTATCCCCAGTTGTTCCCAAACGAAACCCCCAGCACTGAAGCTACAACTGAATTTCGGGACGAAATTCCAAACTAACGGGGGGATGATGTGACACCCCGTTGAAACACGCTAGCTTGGCAGTGGCTGCCTTAACTTTCGGGACGAAAGTTCTTAAAACTTGGGGATAATGTGACACTCTAGGTTTTTTTTTTCTTTTCGAACGAACACCTTGTAATTTTTGCGTATATATATGATATTAAATGAAAACGTGATCCTTTTTTTTTGCATTTTATGTGTCGTATGTATATATATATATATATATATATATATATATATATATATATATATATATATATATATATATATATATATATATATATATATATATATATGAGAGCCGAGACCACGACCCGAGACCATGACTCGCAACCACTCGGTTGCGAGTGGGCCACTCGGTCTCGAGTGGGCCTCTTGAGCCGAAACCGGTTGGGCCGAAACCCCCAAGCCCAACTCGAGATCTCTAGTATAAATCCTAACCTTCCCCACTTTCCTTCACTTTTACACAAACACACAAACACACACTTCTTCTATTTTCTCTCAACTAGAAAACCCCAAACAACATCCCAACCTTTTCCAACTTTCGGACCAAGCTCGGATCGCACAAGAATCTCGGACAAGAAACTCGGTTTAGATCATCACTCGGACACTCCATCTTCTCGGTTCCTTTCTCTTTGTTTTCGGCTTCTCCTTCTTCACAACCGGTTAGTGATTATTATGTGCATAGGGTTTATATTGTGTTGTATGAACTAGATAGTGCTTGGTTAGAAATATTATGCATGATTTTTAGGAAGATTGTGAAGTTTGACTATATGTGTAAACCTCTACATATGAAAGCTTGATAACATGTTTAAATGGCTAAAAGAATAGTGGCTTATGAATGATTAGGGCCAACCGAGTTATGTTTAATGTCACAAAATGTATGTTTTCTTGTTCTTACATCATGATCTTGTTAAAATATGTAAGTTTTGGTTCAAAAATGCATGATTATGTTGACATGAAAACCCTAGAAAAACTATGAACTTGTGATAAACTTGTTGAATGTGGTTTGAAGACTTCAAAAGTGGCAAAGTTTGATCTATTTTTACTAATAGTCAGATTAGGCAAAGTGTTAGTAGAAACCTTATTGGTTGTTTCCTGATTTGGGCCTGATTACATGGTACAAATTGGACTGATGCATCTGCATCATCACGTGTACATGAAAGGGACAGCATTCCAACTCGCAACCACACTGTTGCGACTCGCAACCACAGCATGATAACTCGAGACCACACGGTTGCGACTCGCAACCAAAGCGTGACAACTCGAAACCACACGATTGCGACTCGAGATCACACGGTTGCGACTCGCAACCACAGCGTGACAAGCCGAGACCTCCTGGTTGCGACTCGAGACCATCTGGTTGCGACTGGGCTGTCCACTTAGGTTATTGGGCCATAGTATGTTTAATATGGGCTACCTGTTGACTGATCTGCGTGTTACTGTTTGACTGCTTAAATGCTAGGGCCGGCCCAATAACCCACTGTCTATATTTTTATGCATGCAACGTGTTAGTTATGTGTAGATTTTACGTGATTGCTTGTACGCCAAACCTGACCTATACCGGTAACCATGTTAGGACGTGGTGACCAACGTGTTTGACAAATAACCCAATCTGCCGAGCAACCCAAGGTGAGTTCACACACTAAAAGCATGCGTCCCGCGGAGGGACACGAACAAACTACCAACTTTGGGAAAATACTTTCGACCCATTACTCCGGGGGAAAACAGAATGGGTAATTACTATCTCCGGGGGAGATACGTTTGGATACTATTTATAAATCACAACTAGCCATACTAAACGAAACTCTATCACTTTAAGTCCCTGCTTACAGTACCGATTAATCGCCGGGGGCGAACGGGTTATTAGTTGATAGCGCTATTAGGTTTGACAACCTCACACCGTGACCGGGGGGATCGGGCGTGAACTAGTAGACCTTGCAACATGGTCAATGACGATAGACATTGACTCGGGGCACGAATTTATATTCCGTCAACAGTTTCGGTATCTACAGTTTAGTGAGCTTACAGGTGGGGTAGCTCCTCACAACGTGATTATAAATGCTTTATCTAAACAACTTAAGTTTTTGGTAAACTAAAACTGGACAACTAGTGAACTCACTCAGCATTATTGTTGACCCCTTACTGCATGCTTTGCAGGTAACCAGTGACTTAGGAGCTGCTGCTTGGGGATGTGTAGTGTTCGTCAAACCCGTGTGTTGGGTTAATTATTTTGAACTAAGAACTATCTTTTGAACTACTTTGGTTTATGCTTCCGCTGTTTTGTTAAACTAATTATCGAACTTAAACTAAGATGTTGCTAACTACTTTGGATATTAAATATTTCTACTATTAATTCAATGCTCAGTATAATTGGTGGCTGGATCCTGGTCAGTCACGCCCTCGAAGCGGGTGTTATCCGCAGGTGGAATTTGGGGGTGTGACATTAACAATTCAGTTTTCTTTTAAAACCTTCTTTGAGGCATTTCAACGAACATTATGGGGGCAGAATTTCTATTTCATTTGTTTTCATGTTTATATGTTGCTAACTAGCCAACTTAACTTCAATTAAGCTATCATATGTCATGTAAACATCACCTCTTTCCTGGAACTATCTTCTAAGGTCGAATTTTACTAGATTAACCACTAAGAACCCTAGAATTCATCATCTCCTTGTAAAACCCACAACCCACCTTCAAGGTGTTCATGGAGTTTTCTGTATTTAGTCATGATTTCACATGTAATTGGTTGAGTTTAACTTCTAAACACCAAATTGATTCTAAATTAACCAAATAACACTCATGCAACAACAATTTTCCAGATTTCATAACATCATGAGAAATTCAAGCAAGGAATTAACACAAGTTTTTACATACCTTAGAATCCTTTCGTGATGAGGATCACTAATCTATGTTTAGATTTCGTTTTTGAACAGATTTGGGCTTTCAATTTTGAGGTTTTTGTGAGTTTAGGGTTTTGGAATGGGGTGTCGCCCCCTTCTTCTGTTCTGATCGACCAACACTCCAAAATTTGGAGTGTTTGGTTACTAATGGTGATTTAGTTTCAATTTTGACAATTCCAGCCCCTCAACTTTGTTCCACCCTTTATTTAATAGGTTTTAACCTTTTATGAGTTATTTCTAGTCTATCAACTAACTAGGTTAAAGGTTCCTAGTTAGTAAATTCCCGTTTATTAATAATTTATAACTTTAACATAAAGCTTTATACTTTCGGGGTGTTACAGCTAGGATTCGAGTTACAGGAACAAGGGCCAAACCAACCACCAAAGAATTGAATCGACGAGCGAAAACACTTGACAACCTCCTGGAAGCAGCTTTTCTTGCCACCAGACCTTTCTCCATCAATTAGGAATCTGATGCCGTCACTAAACCACATTCCTTAAATTGTAGCCATTTTATGAGTGTTTATTTTTTGGTGTCTAATCCGCATATATATCACCATTGCTGTTGATTTTCATGACTGTATATCTCTTAAATGTCAACATATACACGTGTGATTTAGTTTACGAAGATTTTTCAATGCCAAGAACCTCGATCAGAGAGTAAAAAAGGCGTAAGGTTCAAAATGGTGTAAAACTAAATTGGGATATACCGGGCTAGGGTTCGAGTTACAGGAACAAGAGCCAAACCAACCACCCAAGAACGGAATCGTCAAGCGAAAACACTTGACAACCTCCTGGAAGCAGCTTTTCTTGCCACCAGACCTTTCTCTATCAATTAGGAATCTGATGCCGTCACAAACATTCCTTAAATCGTAGCCATTTTTTGAGTGTTTATTTTTTGGTGTCTAATCCGCATATATATCACCATTGCTCTTGATTTTCTTGATTGTATATCAAAAATGTCAACATATACACGTGTGATTTAGTTTACAAAGATTTTTCAATGCCGAGAACCTCAATTTAGAGTAAAAAAGTCGTAAGGTTCATAATGGTGTAAAACTAAAATGGGATATACCGGGCAAGGATTCGAGTTATAGGAAAAAGGTCCAAACCAACAACCCAAGAATGGAATCGTCGAGCGAAAACACTTGACAACCTCCTGGAAGCAGCTTTTCTTGCCACCAGACCTTTCTGCATCAATTAGGAATCTGATGCTGTCACTAAACACATTCCTTAAATTGTAGCCATTTTATGAGTGTTTATTTTTTGGTGTCTAATCCGCATATATATATCTGTGTATATATATATATATATATATATATATATATATATATATATATATATATATATCACCATTGCTCTTGATTTTCTTGACTGTATATCTTTTAAATGTCAACATATACACGTGTGATTTAGTCTACGAAGATTTTTCAATGCCGAGAACCACGACCAGAGAGTAAAAAAGGCGTAAGATTCACGATGGTGTAAAACTAAAATGGGATATACCGGGCTAGGATTCGAGGTATAAGAACAAGGGCCAAACCAACCACCCAAGAATGGAATCGTTGAGCGAAAACACTTGACAACCTCCGGGAAGCAGCTTTTCTTGCCACCAGACATTTCTCCATCAATTAGGAATCTGATGTCGTCATTAAACATATTCCTTAAATTGTAGCCATTTTTTGAGGGTTTATTTTTTGGTGTATAATCCGCAGCTATATATATATCACCATTGCTCTTGATTTTCTTGACTATATATAATTCTTAAATGTCAACATATACACGTGTGATTTAGTTTACGAAAATTTTTCAATGCCGATAACCTCGATCAGAGAGTAAAAAAGGCGTAAGGTTCACGATGGTGTAAAACTAAAATGGGATATACCGGGCTAGGATTCGATTTACAGAACAAGGGCCAAACCAACCACCCAAGAATGGAATCATCGAGCGAAAACACTTGACAACCTGTTGGAAGCAGCTTTTCTTGCCACCAGACCTTTCTCAATCAATTAAGAATCTGATGCCGTCACTAAACACATTCATTAAATTGTAGCCATTTTTTGTTGTCTAATCCGCTTATATATCCCCATTGATCTTGATTTTCTTGACTGTATTTCTCTTAAATGTCAACATATACACGTGTGATTTAGTTTACGAGCATTTTTCAATGCCTGAAACCTCGATCAGAGAGTAAAAAAGGCGTAAGGTTCATGATGGTGTAAAACTAAAATGGGATATACCGGGCTAGTATTCGAGTTACAGGAACAAGGGCCAAACCAACCACCCAAGAATGGAATCGTCGAGCGAAAACACTTGACAACCTCCAGTAAGCAGCTTTTCTTGCAACCAGACCTTTCTCCATCAATTAGGAATCTGATGCCGCCACTAAACACATTCCTTAAATTGTAGCCATTTTTTGAGTGTTTATTTTTGGTGTCTAATCCGCATATATATCACCATTGCTCTTGATTTTCTTGACTGTATATCTCTTAAATGTAAACATATACATGTGTAATTTAGTTTACGAAGATTTTTCAATGCCGAGAACCTCGATCAGAGAGAAAAAAGGCGTAAGTTTCACAATGGTATAAAATTAAAATGGGATATACCGGGTTAGGATTCGAGTTACTGGAACAAGGGCTAATCCAACCACCCAAGAACTGAATCGTTGAGCGAAAACACTTGACAACCTCCAGGAAGCAGCTTTTCTTGCCACCAGACCTTTCTCCATCAATTACGAATCTGATGTCGTCACCAAACACATTCCTTAAATTGTAGCCATTTTTTGAGTGTTTATTTTTTGGTGTATAATCCGCAGATATATATATATATATATATATATCACCATTGCTCTTGATTTTCTTGACTATATATCTCTTAAATGTCAACATATACGCGTATCATTTAGTTTACGAAGATTTTTCAATGTCGAGAACCTCGATCAGAGAGTAAAAAAGCCGTAAGGTTCACGATGGTGTAAAAGTAAAATGCGATATACCTGGCTAGGATTCGAGTTACAGGAACAAGGGCCAAACCAACCACCTAAGAATGGAATCGTCGAGCGAAAACACTTGACAACCTCCTGGATGCATCTTTTAATGCCACCAGACCTTTCTCCATCAATTAGGAATCTGATGCCGCCACTAAACACATTCCTTAAAATGTAGCCATTTTTTGAGTGTTTATTTTTTGTGTCTAATCCGCATATATATCACCATTGCTCTAGATTTTCCTGACTGTATATATATCTCTTAAATGTCAACATATACACGTGTGATTTAGTTTACGAAGAGTTTTCAATGCTGAGAACCTCGATCAAAGAGTAAAAAAGGCATAAGGTTCACGATGGTGTAAAACTAAAATGGGATATACCGGGGATTCGATATATAGGAACAAGGGCCAAACCAACCACCCAAGAATGGAATCGTCGAGCGAAAACATTTGACAACCTCCTGGAAGCAACTTTTCTTGCCACCAGACCTTTCTCCATCAATTTGGAATCTGATGCTGTCACTAAACACATTCCTTAAATTGTATCCATTTTTTGAGTCTTTATTTTTTGGTGTCTAATCTGCATATATATCACCATTGCTCTTGATTTTCTTGACTGTATATCTCTTAGATGTCAACATATATACGTGTGATTTAGTTTACGATGAATTTTCAATGCCGAGTACCTCGATCAGAGAGTAAAAAAGGCGTAAGTTTCACGATGGTGTAAAACTTAAATGGGAAATACCGGGCTAGGATTCGACTTATAGGAACAAGGTCTAAACTCCCAAGAATGGAATCGTCGAGCGAAAACACTTGACAACCTCCTGGAAGCAGCTTTTCTTGCCACCAGACCTTTCTCCATCAATTAGGAATCTGATGCCGTCACTAAACACATTCCTTAAATTGTATCCATTTTATGAGTGTTTATTTTTTGGTGCTAATCCGCATATATATCACCATTGCTCTTGATTTTCTTGTCTGTATATCTCTTAAAGGTCAATATATACACGTGTGATTTAGTTTACAAAGATTTTTCAATGCCGAGAACCTCGATCAGAGAGTTAGAAAGGCATAAGGTTCACAATGGTGTAAAACTAAAATGAGATATACCGGGCTAGGATTCGAGTTACAAGAACAAGGGCCAAACCAACCACCCAACAATGGAATCGTCGAGCGAAGACACTTAGCAACCTCTTGCAAGCAGCGTTTCTTGCCAATAGACCTTTCTCCATCAATTAGAAATCTGATGCCGTCACTAAACACATTCCTTAAATTGTAGCCATTTTATGAGTGTTTATTTTTTGGTGTCTAATCCGCATATATATCACCATTGCTCTTGATTTTCTTGACTGTATATCTCTTAAATGTCAACATATACACGTGTGATTTAGTTTACGAAGATTTTTCAATGCCGAGAACCTCGATCAGAGAGTAAAAAAGGCGTAAGGTTCATAATGGTGTAAAACTAAAATAGGATATACCGGGCTAGGATTCGAGTTACAGGAACAAGGGCCAAACCAACCACCCAAGAATTGAATCGACGAGCGAAAACACTTGACAACCTCCTAGAAGCAGCTTTTCTTGCCACCAGACCTTTCTCCATCAATTAGGAATCTGATGCCGTCACTAAACCACATTCCTTAAATTGTAGCCATTTTATGAGTGTTTATTTTTTGGTGTCTAATCCGCATATATATCACCATTGCTGTTGATTTTCATGACTGTATATCTCTTAAATGTCAACATATACACGTGTGATTTAGTTTACGAATATTTTTCAACGCCAAGAACCTCGAACAGAGAGTAAAAAAGGCGTAAGGTTCAAAATGGTGTAAAACTAAATTGGGATATACCGGGCTAGGGTTCGAGTTACAGGAACAAGAGCCAAACCAACCACCCAAGAACGGAATCGTCAAGCGAAAACACTTGACAACCTCCTGGAAGCAGCTTTTCTTGCCACCAGACCTTTCTCCATCAATTAGGAATCTGATGCCGTCACAAAAATTCCTTAAATCGTAGCCATTTTTTGAGTGTTTATTTTTTGGTGTCTAATCCGCATATATATCACCATTGCTCTTGATTTTCTTGATTGTATAACAAAAATGTCAACATATACACGTGTGATTTAGTTTACGAAGATTTTTCAATGCCGAGAACCTCGATCTAGAGTAAAAAAGTCGTAAGGTTCATAATGGTGTAAAACTAAAATGGGATATACCGGGCAAGGATTCGAGTTACAGGAATAAGGGCCAAACCAACCACCCAAGAATGGAATCGTCGAGCGAAAACACTTGACAACCTCCAGTAAGCAGCTTTTCTTGCAACCAGACCTTTCTCCATCAATTAGGAATCTGATGCCGCCACTAAACACATTCCTTAAATTGTAGCCATTTTTTGAGTGTTTATTTTTGGTGTCTAATCCGCATATATATCACCATTGCTCTTGAGTTTCTTGACTGTATATCTCTTAAATGTAAACATATACATGTGTAATTTAGTTTACGAATATTTTTCAATGCCGAGAACCTCGATCAGGGAGAAAAAAGGCGTAAGTTTCACAATGGTATAAAATTAAAATGGGATATACCGGGTTAGGATTCAAGTTACTGGAACAAGGGCTAATCCAACCACCCAAGAACTGAATCGTTGAGCGAAAACACTTGACAACCTCCAGGAAGCAGCTTTTCTTGCCACCAGACCTTTCTCCATCAATTACGAATCTGATGTCGTCACCAAACACATTCCTTAAATTGTAGCCATTTTTTGAGTGTTTATCTTTTGGTGTATAATCCGCAGATATATATATATATATATATATATATATATATATATCACCATTGCTCTTGATTTTCTTGACTATATATCTCTTAAATGTCAACATATACACGTATCATTTAGTTTACGAAGATTTTTCAATGTCGAGAACCTCGATTAGATAGTAAAAAAGCCGTAAGGTTCACGATGGTGTAAAAGTAAAATGCGATATACCTGGCTAGGATTCGAGTTACAGGAACAAGGGCCAAACCAACCACCTAAGAATGGAATCGTCGAGCGAAAACACTTAACAACCTCCTGGATGCATCTTTTAATGCCACCAGACCTTTCTCCATCAATTAGGAATCTGATGCCGCCACTAAACACATTCCTTAAAATGTAGCCATTTTTTGAGTGTTTATTTTTTGTGTCTAATCCGCATATATATCACCATTGCTCTTGATTTTCCTGACTGTACATATCTCTTAAATGTCAACATATACACGTGTGATTTAGTTTACGAAGATTTTTCAATGCCGAGAACCTCGATCAAAGAGTAAAAAAGGCGTAAGGTTCACGATGGTGTAAAACTAAAATGGGATATACCGGGGATTCGATATATAGGAACAAGGGCCAAACCAACCACCCAAGAATGGAATCGTCGAGCGAAAACATTTGACAACCTCCTGGAAGCAACTTTTCTTGCCACCAGACCTTTCTCCATCAATTTGGAATCTGATGCTGTCACTCAACACATACCTTAAATTGTATCCATTTTTTGAGTGTTTATTTTTTGGTGTCTAATCTGCATATATATCACCATTGCTCTTGATTTTCTTGACTGTATATCTCTTAAATGTCAACATATATACGTGTGATTTAGTTTACGAAGAATTTTCAATGCCGAGAACCTCGATCAGAGAGTAAAAAAGGCGTAAGGTTCACGATGGTGTAAAACTTAAATGGGAAATACCGGGCTAGGATTCGACTTATAGGAACAAGGTCTAAACTCCGAAGAATGCAATCGTCGAGCGAAAACACTTGACAACCTCCTGGAAGCAGCTTTTCTTGCCATCAGACTTTTCTCCATCAATTAGGAATCTTATGCCGTCACTAAACACATTCCTTAAATTGTAGCCATTTTTTAAGTTTTTATTTTTTGGTGTCTAATCCCCGTATATGTCACCATTGCTCTTGATTTTCTTGATTGTATATCTCTTAAATGTCAACATATACACGTGTGATTTAGTTTACGAAGATTTTTCAATGCCGAGAACCTCGATCAGAGAGTAAAGAATGCATAAGGTTCACGATGGTGTAAAACTAAAATGGGATATACCGGGCTAGGATTCGATTTACGGGAACAAGGGCCAAACCAACCACCCAATAATGGAATCGTCGAGCGAAAACACTTGAAAACCTCCTGGAAGCAGCTTTTCTTGCCACCAGACCTTTCTCCATCAATTTGGAATCTGATGCCGTCACTAAACACATTCCTTAAATTGTAGCCATTTTTTGAGTGTTTATTTTTTGGTATCTAATCCACATATATATCACCATTGCTCTTGATTTTCTTGACTGTATATCTCTTAAATGTCAACGTATACACGTGTGATTTAGTTTACGAAGATTTTCAATGTCTAGAACCTTGATCAGAGAGCAAAAAAGGCGTAAAGTTCACAATGGTGTAAAACTAAAATGGGATATACCGGGCTAGGATTCAAGTTACAAGAACAAGAGCCAAACAAACCACCCAAGAATGGAATCGTCGAGTGAAAACACTTGACAACCTCCTAGAAGCAGCTTTTCCTACCACTAGAGCTTTCTCCATCAATTAGGAATCTGATGTCGTCACTAAACACATTCCTTAAATTGTAGCCATTTTTTGAGTGTTTAGTTTTTGGTGTCTAATCCGAGTAAATATCACCATTGCTCTTGATTTTCTTGACTGCATATCTCTTAAACGTCAACATATACACGTGTGATTTAGTTTATGAAGAGCCTAGAACCTCGATCAGAGAGTAAAAAAGGCGTAAGGTTCACGATGGTGTAGAACTAAAATGGGATATAACGGTCTAGGATTCTAGTTACAGGAACAAGGGCCAAACTAACCACCCAAGAATGGAATCGTCGAGCGAAAACACTTGACAACCTCCTGGAAGCAGCTTTTCTTGCCACCAGACCTTTCTTCATCAATTAGGAATCTGATGCCGTCACTAAACACATTCCTTAAATTGTCACCATTTTTTAAGTGTTTATTTTTGGTGTCTAATCCGCGTATATATCACCATTGCTCTTGATTTTCTAGACTGTATATCTCTTAAATGTCAACATGTGGAGGGTTCAAATGAGAAGAATTTTTTTGTAAGAAGAAAAAAGAAGAAGTTTCAACCAATAAGAATGCTTCATTTTACTTCATTTAATATTTGCATTTAATTTTAATATAAGGGTATATTGGTAAACTTACATAGATCATTAATTTGTATTCTTCCCCTTTAATAACTAACTAAATTAAATTTGTAACTTCTTTTCAAAATATATTGTTTTATTAAAATTAAAAAAACAACTTAATTTAAAGTGTAGAATAAATTAGTAGTTGTGTAGGATAAATTACGAGTTGTATAGGATATATTTCGAGGTGTATTGGATAAATTTCGACTGTGTAGGATAAAATTCTATAATGTGTAGTGTATATGTAGGAAAATTTTGATATGTGTAGGTTTTGTAGATTATATGTAGGATAATTAATGATTAGTTGACTAATTAATTAAAGAGAGAAATTAATGAGATGAGTTATAAATGAAATAGTATTTTACCAATATGTCAGTTCTTCTTTTTCTTCTTTCAATAATTGTCTTCTCATTTGATCCTCCCCCATGTCAACCTATACATGTGTGATTTAGTTTACGAAGATTTTTCAATGCCGACAATCTCGATCATAGAGTAAAAAAGGCGTAAGGTTCACAATGGTGTAAAACTAAAATGGGATATACCGGGCTAGGATCCGAGTTACAGGAGTAAGGGATAAACCAACCGCCCAAGAATGGAATCGTCGAGCGAAAACACTTGACAACCTCCTAGAAGCTGCTTTTTTTGCCACCAGACCTTTCTCCATCAATAAGGGATCTGATGCCGTCACTAAACACATTCCTTAAATTGTAGCCATTTTTTGACTGTTTATTTTTTGGTGTCTAATCCGCGTATATATCACCATTGCTCTTGATTTTCTTGACTGTATATCTCTTAAATGTCAACATATACACGTGTGATTTAGTTTAGGAAGATTTTTCAATGCTGAGAACCTCGATCAGAGAGTAAAAAAGGCGTAAGCTTCATGATGGTGTAAAACTAAAATGGGATATATCAGGCTAGGATTCGAGTTACAGGAACAAGGGCCAAACCAACCACCCAAGAATGGAATCGTCAAGCGAAAACACTTGACAACCTCCTGGAAGCTGCTTTTCTTGCCACCAGATGTAAGACCTTAGTTACCATTTAACGGTTTTACATGTAAATACCAACAATTGGATGTGTAGTTAAGACTACACATAGTATACAAATACGGGTTTATTAAAAACTTTTACAAATCATAAGTTATTCGACATAACGTGATCGGATTCGTCGTTTAAAATTTACGACGAGGCAATGAGCGGAAGCATGTATCTTTATCGTTTTCGGTTCTTCGTTGAGCTTGATCGTCTTCCGGCATCCAAAATGTACCTACATTTCATAAACATGAAATGCTGTAGTCATACGGGGTTAAAAAAAAGTGTCTAAACGAGTCCGGGAAGCGAAACTGATTAAAATACATTTTTGTTACAGGGTCTATCGTAAATTACGGTGGCTACCGTAATTTACGGTAGCCCCTGAATGTTGATTTTCCCACCGTAAAGCAGTGGGTGTGTGGTGTAAATACTTTAAGGCTACCGTAAGTTACGATAGCTACCGTAACTTGCGGTGGCCTCTGCAGGATTTTCCAAGTTTGCCGTTTTCTAAAACGAAAACCGTCATAACTTTTAATCCGCTTGTCCGTTTGATCTACCGTTTCTTCCTACGTGATTGTAATTTGATCCTTCATCATATGGAGTTAAAATCCAACATCCGGATTAACAAAATTTAAGACTTTTAAGTCTTCGGCTTATTACCCTTTTTACCAAATTTTGACCCGTTAAGGGCATTTAAGCACTTTTACGCATAATTCACACTCATTTATTTCTAGCATCTTATTTCCACATTATTTATCAAATGATCTTCCATCACAATTATATTTGTCATGGGTTTAATGTGTCAATCTATATAATCCGAGTTTTACCCCTCAGATTATCATATTACGGCAAAGACTCATATAGAGTCTTTTGACCAAGGATTTACATCTTTTGCTTTTATACTTATTCTAAGTATTGACTCGATTATAAAACTCGTTTTCAAGCGACTTCTAAGGGTCGTTTGCTTGATTACGCTTACAAGGGCGTTTTGGTCATTTTAACCCTTCTTTTACGACGAAGGGTTTGCTTAAGCCATGCACGCCCAAAATCTCATTTTTAACCAAATATTGTTTTCAAAACACTCTGTCTATAATTTAAATCCTTCGGTTTACCTTTTAAGGTAACCGAATGTCCCTTTTTACTTTTTCTAATTCTCATAGAACTTCAAGTTCTAAATGAGGAGTTGATCTATTATACATACCTGGCTCGGATCAACTTATTAACCCGGGTTTGATACCTTGCTTTATAATCTCTAATTTAAGAGCGATGCGAATATCCATTTTATATCTATTCCTGTAAGCATATAACTCGACAAAAATCATTAGTCGATATTGTCAAAAGGTGATGTCTACACCTTTTGACCCGTTTGGCCGAGTTGACCGTTTATCTTTGCGAGATGATATTTATTATCATCTCGTCTACATGATTCGCTCCGGTTAATACCGTATGGTCATATTACTTATAAACCATTTCTAAATGCTTTTGACCCATTATGATTTTCGCCATAAGTGGCTTTCAAAACTAACGGTTATTATCAACGCGTGACCAGTTTTACCATTTTGCCCTTATTAGTTATATGGGTTTACCCTATAAGGTAACCACTCGAAACTCATTACCATTTAGTCATTGCATGACCAAATAATCGTTTTAGCTCTTTTTAATCATTAAACATGGTTTATTACCATTGTCTTTTATTCCGAACCACACATGTCGTGTCAGAACATCATAATTCAAAGATGACTTTCTATGATTCACAATCTATAAACCAAATAGGTATTAATAAAAGTTGTAAGTTTTGACTTACCTTGCATCCGAATACGCTTTTCTTCTCGTGCTTGATTCGTTTGACCGCTTCTTTCCCAAGCCTCCACCTAGCTCGTTGAGCGACAAACTATCATCATTCACAAGGTGGTTAGATTAGTCATTTCAATTCACGACTTTTCCACCTTACATATTTTCTATGTTGAAACTACTATTCGACTTTATCGTTGGTTAGTTTGACTTTTAAAAAGTCAATTACCTTGAATCATACAATAGGCACAATTAAGTTAAATCAACACTATGATTAGAACCCGTTTCAACCCATATTTCACGCAATTAGTCAAACAAGGCAATTACGCATTTCATTCGTAATTTCAACATATGAACATTCACTTAGGCATTTTAACAAACACCTTGTGGGCATAATTTTACATATTTACTAACTAGTTCATAACTAGTTATTTTTGCCAAGATTTACATCAAAAATCAACCCTCCATGTCTAGTGTTCATGAACTACATCTAGAACTTATATCATAACATCATTATTCATGAATTTAACACCCTAATCCAAGTGTTCATCATAATGACATAAAAACCCACTTAGCACATAAATGGGTAATAATCTATTTCACAATTTTCATCATTAATTCATCAAATCCTTACTAGGGTTTGTTCCTAGACATGGATTTATCCTAATTTCACTCTTACATCAAACATGCAAGCAATAATTTCGTTCATCATAAATTCATCAAGAATCTCAACTTCACTAAACATAAAAATTTAACATACCTTGTGATCCCCTAAGCTTGGTGATCACGAATTTGTGTTAATCCATACGATTTGGCTCTAAATTGCCTTTCAATTTGTTGAATCTTGATGAACTAGGTTACACCCTTATTCTTCTGGCTCCTGGGCGATTACACGCACACACACACTCTGTGTATTATTATTTGTTTTAATGAATATTAGTTTCCCACTTGACAACATTAGTCCCTCATGTTTTTATTTTGATCAATTGAACCTATAATTCACTATTTATAACTTAGTCACATATTACTAACTAGGTCATTTATTCCTAGATAATTTTTAACGGGTTCGGGAAGTCATAACCCGTTTTATTCTAAGTCTCGTTAACTCGGGCCTTTCTTAACTTTATTTTCCCAAGCATTTATTTTCCTTTTTAATTAATATTAGGATTATTTATTTAAGTCCTAATATTCATCGGGTTAATTTTACCATTAATGGTATTTTATCCGTCTTTTAGTATTAACGTGGGTTGATTACCAAACCCGTTTTCGGGGTGTTACACCAGACCTTTCTCCATCAATTAGGAATCTGATGCCGTCACAAAACACATTCCTTAAATTGTAGCCATTTTTTGAGTGTTTATTTTTTGGTGTCTAATCCGCATATATATCACCATTGCTCTTAATTTTCGTGACTGTATATCTCTCAAATGTCGACATATACACGTGTGATTAGTTTACAAATATTTTTCAAGGCCGAGAACCTCGATTAGAGAGTAAAAAAGGCGTAAGGTTCACGATGGTGTAAAACTAAAATGGGATATACCGGGCTAGGATTCGATTTATAGGAACAAGGGCCAAACCAACCACCCAAGAAGGGAATCATCGAGTGAAAACACCTGACAACCTCCTGGAAGGTGTTTTTCTTGCCACCAGACCTTTCTCCATCATTTAGGAATCTGATGTCCTCGTGGTTTGCATAAAATAACATACTTAGGTACTAATAGTTTAAAATCACTTTCTAGGGTATTAATTTTTCATTTTGTAACGTTTGGAGGTATTAACTTCTAGGGTATTAACATAGTTAGTCCTTGTGGTTTGCACAAAATAACATATTTAGATACCAATAGAATGTGATTTTAAGCCTACAAATAACGTTAATACCTTCAAACGTTACAAAATGAAAAGTTAATACCCTATAATGTGATTCTAAACTATTAGTACCTAAGTATGTTACTTTGTGCAAACCACAGGGACTAACTATGTAATTAACTCGCATATATATCACCATTGCTCTTGATTTTCTTGACTGTATATCTCTTAAATGTCAACATATACATGTGTGATTTAGTTTACGAAGATTTTTCAATGCCGACAATCTCGATCATAGAGTAAAAAAGGCGTAAGGTTCACAATGGTGTAAAACTAAAATGGGATATACCGGGCTAGGATTCGAGTTACAGGAGTAAGGGATAAACCAACCACCCAACGTCGAGCGAAAACACTTGACAACCTCCTAGAAGTTGCTTTTGTTGCCACCAGACCTTTCTCCATCAATAAGGGATCTTATGCCGTCACTAAACACATTCCTTAAATTGTAGCCATTTTTTGACTTTTTATTTTTTGGTGTCTAATCCGCATATATATATCACCATTGCTCTTGATTTTCTTGAATGTATATCCATTAAATGTCAACATATACACGTGTGATTTAGTTTACAAATATTTTTCAATGCCGAGAACCTCGATCAGAGAGTAAAAAATGCGTAAGGTTCACGATGGTGTAAAACTAAAATGGAATATATCGGGCTAGGATTCGAGTTATAGGAACAAGGGCCAAACCAACCACCCAAGAATGGAATCGTCGAGCGAAAACACTTGACAACCTCCTGGAAGCAGCTTTTCTTGCAACCAGACCTCTCTCCATCAATTAGGAATCTGATGCCATCACTAAACACATTCCTTAAACTGTAGCCATTTTTTGAGTGTTTATTTTTTGCTGTCTAATCCGCGTATATATCACCATTGCTCTTGATTTTCTTGACTGTATATCTCTGAAATGTCGACATATACACGTGTGAGTAGTTTAGGAATATTTTTCAAGGCCGAGAACCTCGATCAGAGAGTAAAAAAGGCGTAAGGTTCACGATGGTGTAAAACTAAAATGGGATATAGCGGGCTAGGATTCGATTTACAGGAACAAGGGCCAAACCAACCACCCAAGAATGGAATCGTCGAGGGAAAACACTTGACAACCTATTGGAAGTAACTTTTCTTGCCACCAGACCTTTCTCCATCAATTTGGAATCTGATGCCCTCACTAAACACATTCCTTAAATTGTAGCCATTTTTTGAGTGTTTATTTTTTGGTGACTAATCCGAGTATATATCACCATTGCTCTTGATTTTCTTGATTGTATATCTCTTAAATGTCGACATATACACGTGTGATTAGTTTACGAATATTTTTTAAGGCCGAGAACCACAATCAGAGAGTAATAAAGGCGTAAGGTTCACGATGGTGTAAAACTAAAATGGGATATACCGGGCAAGGATTCGAGTTACAGGAACCAGGGCCAAACCAACCACCCAAGAATGGAATCGCCGAGTGAAAACACTTGAGAACCTCCTGGAAGCAGCTTTTCTTACCACAAGACCTTTCTCCATCAATAAGGAATCTGATGCCGCCACAAAACACATTCCTTAAATTGTAGCCATTTTTTGTGTGTTTATTTTTTGGTGTCTAATTCGCATATATATCACCATTGCTCTTGATTTTCTTGATTGTATATCTCTTAAATGTGAACATATACATGTGTGATTTAGTTTACGAAGATTTTTCAATGCCGAGAACCTCGATCAGAGAGTAAAAAAGGCGTAAGGTTCACAATGGTGTAAAAGTAAAATGGGATATACCGGGCTAGGATTCGAGTTACAAGAACCAGGGCCAAACCAACCACCCAAGAATGGAATCGTCGAGCGAAAACACTTGACAACCTCCTGGAAGCAGCTTTTCTTGCCACAAGACCTTTCTCCATCAATTAGGAATCTGATGCCGTCACTAAACACATTCCTTAAATTGTAGCCATTTTTTGAGTGTTTATTTTTTGGTTTCTAATCCGCATATATATCATCATTGCTCTTGATATTCTTGAATGTATATCTCCTAAATGTCAACATATACACGTGTGATTTAGTTTACGAAGATTTTTCAATGCCGAGAACCTCGATCAGAGAGTAAAAAAGGCGTAAGGTTCACAATGGTGTAAAACTAAAATGGGATATACCGGACTAATATTCGAGTTACAGTAACAAGGGCCAAACCAACCACCCAAGAATGGAATCGTAGAGTGAAAGCACTTGACAACCTCCTGGAAGCAGCTTTTCTTGCCACCAGACCTTTCTCCATCAATTAGGAATCTGATGCCGTCACTAAACACATTCCTTAAATTGTACTCATTTTTTGAGAGTTTCTTTTTTGTTGTCTAATCCGCATATATATCACCATTTCTCTTGATTTTATTGACTGTATATCTCTTAAATGTCAACATATACACAAGTGATTTAGTTTACCAAGCATTTTCAATGCCAAGAACCTCTATCAGAGAGTAAAAAAGGCGTAAGGTCGACAATGGTGTAAAACTAAAATGGGATATACCGGGCTAGGATTCGAGTCAGAGGAACAAGGGCCAAACCAACCACACAAAAATGGAATCGTCGAGTGAAATCACTTGACAACCTCCTGGAAGCAGCTTTTCTTGCCACCATACCTTTCTCCATCAATTAGGAATCTGATGTCGTCACTAAACACATTCCTTAAATTGTAGCCATTTTTAAGTGTAAATTTTTTGGTGTCTAATCCGCATATATATCACCATTGCTCTTGATTTTCTTGACTGTATATCTCTTAAATGTCAACATATACACGTGTGATTTAGTTTACGAAGATTTTTCAATGCCGAGAACCTCGATCAGAGAGTAAAAAAGCCGTAAAGTTCACAATGGTGTGAAACCAAAATGGGATATACCGGGCTAGGATTCAAGTTACAGGAACAATGGCGAATCTAACAACCCAAGAATGGAATCGTCGAGTGAAAACACTTGACAACCTCCTAGAAGCAGCTTTTCTTGCCACCAGACCTTTCTCCATTAATTAGGAATCTGATGCCGTCACTAAACACATTCCTTAAATTGTAGTCATTTTATGAGGGTTTATTTTTTGGTGTCTGATCCGCATATATATCGCCATTGCTCTTGATTTTCTTAATTGTATATCTCTTAATTGTCAACATATACACGTGTGACTTAGTTTACGAAGATTTTTCAATACCGAGAACCTCAATCAGATAGTAAAAAAGGTGTAAGGTTCTCAATGGTGTAAAACTAAAATGGGATATACCGGGCTAGGATTCGAGTTAAGGGAACAAGGGCCAAACCAACAACCCAAGAATGGAATTTTCAAGCGAAAACACTTGACAACCTCCTGGAAGCAGCTTTTCTTGCCACCAGACCTTTCTCCATCAATTAGGAACCTGATGTCGTCACTAAACACATTCCTTAAATTGTAGCCATTTTTTGAGTGTTTATTTTTTTGGTGTCTAATCCGCATATATATGACCACTGCTCTTGTTTTCTTGACTGTATATCTCTTAAATGTCAACATATACACGTGTGATTTAGTTTACGAAGATTTTTCAATGCCGAGAACCTCTATCAGAGAGTAAAAAGGCGTAAGGTTCACAATGGTGAAAAACTAAAATTGGATATACCGGGCTAGGATTCGAGTGACAGGAACAAGGGCCAAACCAACCACCTAAGAATGGAATCATCGAGCAAAAACACTTGACAACCTTCTGGAAGCATCTTTTCTTGCCACCAGACCTTTCTCCATCAATTAGGGATCTGATGCCGTCACTAAGCACATTAGTTAAATTGTAGCCATTTTTTGAGTGTTTATATTTTTGGTGTCTAATCCGCATATATATCACCATTGCTCTTGATTTTCTTGACAGTATATATCTTAAATGTCAACATATACACATGTGATTTAGTTTACGAGTATTTTTCAATGCCGAGAACCTCGATCAGAGAGTAGAAAAGGCGTAAGGTTCACAATGGTGTATAACTAAAATGGGATATACCGGGCTAGGATTCGAGTTACAGGAACAAGGGCCAAACCAACCACCCAAGAATGGAATCGTCGAGCGAAAACACTTGACAACCTCATGGAAGCAGCTTTTCTTGCCACCAGACCTTTCTCAATCATTGGCGTCACTAAACACATTCCTTAAATTGTAGTCATTTTTTGAGAGTTTCTTTTTTGGTGTGTATTCCGCATATATATCACCATTGCTCTTGATTTTATTGATTGTATATCTCTTAAATGTCAACATATACACAAGTGATTTAGTTTACCAAGATTTTTCAATACCGATAACCTCTATCAGAGAGTAAAAAAGGCGTAAGGTTGACAATGGTATAAACTGAAATGGGATATACCGGGCTAGGATCGATTCGAGTCACAGGAACAAGGGCCAAACCAACCACCCAATAATGGAATCGTCGAGCGAAAACACTTGACAACCTCCTGGAAGCAGCTTTGCTTGCCACCATACCTTTCTCTATCAATTAGGAATCTGATGTCGTCACTAAACACATTCCTTAAATTGTATCCATTTTTAAGTGTTTATTTTTTGGTGTGTAATCCGCATATATATCACCATTGCTCTTGATTTTCTTGACTGTATATCTCTTAAATTTCAACATATACAGGTGTGATTTAGTTTACGAATATTTTTCAATGCCGAGAACCTCGATCAGAGAGAAAAAAAGCCGTAAGGTTCACAATGGTGTGAAACCAAAATGGGATATACCGGGCTAGGATTCAAGTTACAGGAACAATGGCAAAACCAACAACCCAAGAATCGAATCGTCGAGTGAAAACACTTGACAACCTCGTGGAAGCAGCTTTTCATGCCACCAGACCTTTCTCCATCAATTAGGAATCTGATGCCGTCACTAAACACATTCCTTAAATTGTAGTCATTTTTTGAGAGTTTCTTTTTTGGTGTGTAATCCGCATATATATCACCATTGCTCTTGATTTTAATGATTGTATATCTCTTAAATGTCAACATATACACAAGTGATTTAGTTTAACAAGATTTTTCAATGCCGATAACCTCTATCAGAAAGTAAAAAAGGCGTAAGGTTGACAATGGTGTAAAACAAATGGGATATACCAGGCTTGGATCGATTCTAGTCACAGGAACAAGGGCCAAACCAATCACCCAAGAATGGAATCGTCGAGCGAAAACACTTGACAACCTCCTGAAAGCAGCTTTTCTTGCCACCATACGTTTCTCCATCAATTAAGAATCTGATGCCGTCACTAAACACATTCCTTAAATTGTAGCCATTTTTAAGTGTTTATTTTTTGGTGTCAAATCCGCATATATATCACCATTGCTCTTGATTTTCTTGACTGTATATCTTTTAAATGTCAACATATACAGGTGTGATTTAGTTTACGAAGATTTTTCAATGCCAAGAACCTCGATCAGAGAGAAAAAATGTCGTAAAGTTCATAATGGTGTGAAACCAAAATGGGATATACCGAGCTAGGATTCAAATTACAGGAACAATGGCCAAACCAACAACCCAAGAATGGAATCGTCGAGCGAAACACTTGACAACCTCCTGAAAGCAGCTTTTCTTGCCACCAGACCTTTCTCCATCAATTAGGAATCTGATGCCGTCACTAAAAACCTTCCTTAAATTGTAGCCATTTTATGAGGGTTTATTTTTTGGTGTCTAATCCGCATATATATCACCATTGCTCTTGATTTTCTTGACTGTATATCTCTTAAATGTCAACATATACAGGTGTGATTTAGTTTACGAAGATTTTTTAATGCCGAGAACCTCGATCAGAGAGAAAAAAAGCCGTAAAGTTCACAATGGTGTGAAACCAAAATGGGATATACCGGGCTAGGATTCAAGTTACAGGAAAAAGGGCCAAACCAACCACCCAAGAATGGAATCATCGAGCGAAAACACTTGACAACCTAGTGGAAGTAACTTTTCTTGTCACCAGACCTTTCTCCATCAATTTGAAATCTGATGCCCTCTCTAAACACATTCCTTAAATTGTAGCCATTTTTTGAGTGTTTATTTTTTGGTGTCTAATCCGAGTATATATCACCATTGCTCTTGATTTTCTTGACTGTATATCTCTTAAATGTCGACATATACACGTGTGATTAGTTTACGAATATTTTTTAAGGCCGAGAACCACGATCAGAGAGTAATAAAGGCGTAAGGTTCACGATGGTGTAAAGCTAAAATGGGATATACCGGGCAAGGATTCGAGTTGCAGCAACCAGGGCCAAACAACCCACCCAAGAATGGGATCGACGAGCGAAAACACTTGAGAACCTCCTGGAAGCAGCTTTTCTTACCACACAACATTTCTCCATCAATAAGGAATCTGATGCCGCCACTAAACACATTCCTTAAATTGTAGCCATTTTTTGAGTGTTTATTTTTTGGTGTCTAATCCGCATATATATCACCATTGCTCTTGATTTTCTTGATTGTATATCTCTTAAATGTGAACATATACATGTGTGATTTAGTTTACGAAGATTTTTCAATACCGAGAACCTCGATCAGAGAGTAAAAAAGGCGTAAGGTTCACAATGGTGTAAAAGTAAAATGGGATATACCGGGCTAGGATTCGAGTTACAAGAACCAGGGCCAAACCAACCACCCAAGAATGCAATCGTCGAGCGAAAACACTTGATGACCTCCTGGAAGCAGCTTTTTTTGCCACCAGACCTTTCTCCAACAATTAGGAATCTAATGCCGTCACTAAACACATTCCTTAAATTGTAGCCATTTTTTGAGTGTTTATTTTTTGGTTTCTAATCCGCATATATATCATCATTGCTCTTGATATTCTTGAATGAATATCTCTTAAATGTCAACATATACACGTGTGATTTAGTTTACGAATATTTTTCAATGCCGAGAACCTCGATCAGAGAGTAAAAAAGGCGTAAGGTTCACAATGGTGTATAACTAAAATGGGATATACCGGACTAAGATTCGAGTTACAGGAACAAGGGCCAAACCAACCACCCAAGAATGGAATCGTAGAGCGAAAGCACTTGACAACCTCCTGGAAGCAGCTTTTCTTGCCACCAGACCTTTCTCCATCAATTAGGAATCTGATGCCATCACTAAACACAATCCTTAAATTGTAGTCAGTTTTTGAGAGTTTCTTTTTTGGTGTCTTATCCGCATATATATCACCATTGCTCTTGATTTTATTGACTGTATATATCTCTTAAATGTCAACATATACACAAGTGATTTAGTTTACCAAGCTTTTTCAATGCCGAGAACCTCGATCAGAGAGTAAAAAAGGCGTAAGGTTGACAATGGTGTAAAACTAAAATGGGATATACCGGGCTTGGATTCGAGTTAGAGGAACAAGGGCCAAACCAACCACCCAAGAATGGAATTGTCGAGCGAAAACTCTTGACAACCTCCTGGAAGCAGCTTTTCTTGCCACCAGACCTTTCTCCATCAATTAGGAATCTGATGCCGTCACTAAACACATTCCTTAAATTGTAGCCATTTTTTGAGGGTTTTATTTTTTTGTGTCTAATCCGCATATATATCACCATTGCTCTTGATTTTCTTAACTGTATATCTCTTAATTGTCAACATATACACATGTGATTTAGTTTACGAAGATTTTTCAATACCGAGAACCTCAATCAGAGAGTAAAAAAGGCGCAAGGTTCACAATGGTGTAAAACTAAAATGGGATATACCGGGCTAAGATTCGAGTTAAAGGAAAAAGGGCCAAACCAACCACCCAAGAATGGAATTGTCGACCGAAAACACTTGACAACCTCCTGGAAGCAGCTTTTATTGCCACCAGACCTTTCTCCATTAATTAGGAATCTGATGCCGTCACTAAACACATTCCTTAAATTGTAGCCATTTTTTGAGGGTTTTATTTTTTTGGTGTCTAATCCGCATATATATCACCACTGCTCTTGTTTTCTTGACTGTATATCTCTTAAATGTCAACATATACACGTGTGATTTAGTTTACAAAGATTTTTCAATGCTGAGAACCTCGATCAGAGAGTAAAAAAGGCGTAAGGTTCACAATGGTGAAAAACTAAAATGGGATATACCGGGCTAGGATTCGAGTAATAGGAACAAGGGCCAAACCAACCACATAAGAATGGAATCATCGAGCGAAAACACTTGACAACCTTCTGGAAGCAGCTTTTCTTGCCACTAGACCTTTCTCCATCAATTAGGGTTCTGATGCCGTCACTAAACACATTCCTTAAATTGTAGCCATTTTTTGAGTGTTTATTTTTTTGGTGTCTAATCCGCATATATATCACCATTGCTCTTGATTTTCTTGACTGTATATCTCTTAAATGTCAACATATACACATGTGATTTAGTTTACGAGTATTTTTCAATGCCGAGAACCTCGATCAGAGAGTAAAAAAGGCGTAAGATTCACAATGGTGTAAAACTAAAATGGCATATACCGGGCTAGGATTCGAGTTACAGGAACAAGGGTCAAACCAACCACCCAAGAACGGAATCGTCGAGCGAAAACATTTGACAACCTCGTGGAAGCAGCTTTTCTTGCCACCAGACCTTTCTCCATCAATTAGGAATCTGATGCCGTTACTAAACACATTCCTTAAATTGTAGTCATTTTTTGAGAGTTTCTTTTTTGGTGTGTAATGCGCATATATATCACCATTGCTCTTCATTTTATTGATTGTATATCTCTTAAATGTCAACATATACACAAGTGATTTAGTTTACCAAGATTTTTCAATGCTGATAACCTCTATCATAGAGTAAAAAAGGCGTAAGGTTGACAATGGTGTAAAACTAAAATGGGATATACCGGGCTAGGATCGATTCGAGTCACAGGAACAAGGGCCAAACCAACCACCCAAGAATGGAATCGTCGAGCGAAAACACTTGACAACCTCCTGGAAGCAGCTTTTCTTGCCACCATACCTTTCTCCATCAATTAGGAATCTGATGTCGTCACTAAACACATTCCTTAAATTGTAGCCATCTTTAAGTGTTTATTTTTTGGTGTCTAGTCCGCATATATATCACCATTGCTCTTGATTTTCTTGACTGTATATCCCTTAAATGTCAACATATATAGGTGTCATTTAGTTTACGAAGATTTTTCAATGCCGAGAACCTCGATCAGAGAGAAAAAAAGCCGTAAAGTTCACAATGGTGTGAAACCAAAATGGGATATACCGGGCTAGGATTCAAGTTACAGGAACAATGGCCAAACCAACAACCCTAGAATGGAATCGTCGAGCGAAAACACTTGACAACCTCCTGGAAGCAGCTTTTCTTGCCACCAGACCTTTCTCCATCAATAGGAATCTGATGCCGTCACTAAAAACATTCCTTAAATTGTAGCCATTTTATGAGGGTTTATTTTTTGGTGTCTAATCCGCATATATATCACCATTGCTCTTGATTTTGTTAACTGTATATCTCTTAAATGTCAACATATACACGTGTGATTTAGTTTACGAAGATTTTTCAATGCCAAGAACCTCAATCAGAGAGAAAAAAGGCGCAAGGTTCACAATGGTGTAAAACTAAAATGGGATATAGCGGGCTAGGATTCGAGTTAACGGAACAAGGGCCAAACCAACCACCCAAGAATGGAATCTTCGAGCGAAAACACTTGACAACCTCCTGGAAGCAGCTTTTCTTGCCACCAGACCTTTCTCCACCAATTAGGAATCTGATGCCGTCACTAAACACATTTCTTAAATTGTAGCCATTTTTTTAGTGTTTATTTTTTTGTGTCTAATCCGCATATATAATAAAATTGCTCTTGATTTTCTTGATGTATATCTTTTAAATGTCAACATATACACGTGTGATTTAGTTTACGAAGATTTTTCAGTGCTGAGAACCTCGATCAGTGAGTAAAAAGGTGTAAGGTTCACAATGGTTTAAAACTAAGATGGGATATACCGGGCTAGGATTCGAGTTACAGGAACAAGGGCCAAACCAACCACCCAAGAATGGAATCGTCGAGCGAAAACACTTGACAACCTCCTGGAAGCAGCTTTTCTTGCCACCAGACCTTTTGATGTTTGGTAAAATATACATATTTGCCCCGTGTAAAATATATAATTATTGTATAGTTTTATTTATTTTTATTTAGTTTTTTGTGTTGTTTTATATTATTTTGTGTTTTGCTAGGTCCTGGTGCAAATGGAGGAAAAATGAGTAATATGGAAATAACCAGCCAGTTGGGCATAGTGGGGCGCCAGTGACTGAATTAAAATTGCCGCTATTTTTCGTGATTGGGTCAAGACCACTTATCTCTACAATTATAAAAAAAAAAAAGCAAGAAAATGAATTTGAAAAGAGGATATATATTAAAGTGAAGGTGAAGTATCCATGGGAGGAATTCCTATTCCTAACTATAATTCAACAACATCAGATGGCTACAAATTGAAAGGGGGCGCAGCAACAAGCAGGTGGATTTGGGACATCAATATGGACGTGAAGTCCATAATCATTGGGCCGTGAAGAAGTCAACTAGAGGGCCCTATTTTCGAAACCAAAAAGTGGAGATCATCAAAGTTGGATGGCAGAGGAAATAATTGGGCCGAAGCCCATTTATTTGAGGATTGGGCGACACAAAGGCAGAAGGCGGCTAGGATAAAAAGGGGATCCAGACTTGAACGTGAATACGACAACAACGGCAATTAGGAGTTTGGACGGCTGCGATCAAGAGAAGAAAAGAAAGGATTGGTTCGAGCTTTAAGTCGCGATCAAGTTTCAAGTTCGGGTTTGCAATTTATTATTTTTGGTTTTGTTAGACTTTGTGTTTTACAAAATTATAAACATGTTTTGCTACTCGATTCAGACTTGTTTCTTTTTCATGACTATGATTCTTGGCTAAACTTTTCATACTACTTAGGTTTAGATGAACTAGAGGATTGTAATGCGTTTTTGACATGATTATGGTTATTTGATGTGATTTACATAACTTTTCTTTGATATTGATATTGATATTGCATGTTGGTATGTTTTGATTGTTTTATTAGTCAATAAATTCAGCGGTTTAGGCACGAAGAAATTCCCCCTAGACTTAGGATTTAATTTAATTCGTTGATCTTAGGATTTTCGGGTTAGGTATTGTGTTGAGAAATTGACCAAGTTGACTAATAATTAAAATCACTATATTAAAACTTGCATCCTCATCTTGTGACTCGAAAGACGATTAGGGTGAGCTAGGTTATTAGCTAATTATTGGTGGGTAGATTGGGTGACCGATAGCTCGGGCTCGTTTATTGCATCGTAATTAAGGTTTCCTAGGATTTCAATTATCAAAGTTGGGTTTGCTTTGCGATTTTGGGATCTTCTCTTAACATAACTGTCTCTGAGGTCAAAAGGATTCAATTTTCGTAGGATTTGGTATCGATAGCTCGAGCCGGTTCGTTCTAGCACTTCACATTTAGTCTTGCTTCTTCATTTGGGACATCTCTAGCGGGGGGTCAATCGAGGGAAATAGATATCTAACCATCATCATTGTCACATTAGCATTGCATGATTCTAGGGATTCGGAGCCTGGGTAGTTCTTTCTCATCATTGTCTCCTTCCTGTCACTTCTTGCTTGCTTGCCCTGTTATCTTGCTTTATTAGTTTATTAAAAAATCCTAAAAACACAAAATTAAAAACCAGTTAAGTAAGTAGTTGAGTCAGAGTCTAGTTTAGCGTCGCTAGTGTCTCGTGGGTTCGATACTCGGACTTCATTAGGTTTTACTACGTACGATAGGTACACTTGCCTGTCAGTGGTCTAGCATTTAGAGAGTCTTAGTTTATAAATTTAAAACTAGGGTGTCTAGATTAGGTTAGTAGGTTTTATAGACCGCATTTACCACATCAAGTTTTTGGCGCCGTTGCCGGGGACACTTAGGCGATTGCGTTATTAGCTTTGACTGATCTTATTTGTTTAATTGGTCTTATTTGTAGTTTGAGTCGTAGGGTTTGTGTCTAGTAGTAGTGTGTCTAGTCGTATTTGTAAATATATTTTTATTAGTTAATTTTTTTACATATTTTTTTATCATGTGTTTTATCTGTGGAGGACCCCATTACACCAAATATTGTCCAAATGAGTCGGGGTGTTCCATAGATTTCGATGTTAACCCTCTTTTGCAGCCACAGTTATATCAGTCTTGGAATGGGCAACCTGAACGAACACCAGAGGGCTTCCGTGACTGGGTTAAGGCTGCTAAGGAAGAAAGAGAAAGGGGAATTCGAGCCGCACTTGATAGGTTAAATTCACAGAGCTTGAAGAGCCAAGGCCGTTACACGTATGATATAAATGGAAATTATCTAGGATATCAAACGGCTAATGGTGAGATGGATTACACAATCCTAGATCCGGGGGGAGAAATGTGCATTGAGATCTCACAGTCAGGTAAATATTACGATTCTAGTTTTAATTATTATAATTCTCATGAATCAGATTTACCCTTGTCTTGTGAGAATGATGTCGTGCAGGTTTCACATTTTGAGCCCTTGAATGAAGAAGATGAGGATCGCACTCATGAAACGGAGACGATAATGGACATTGAAGTCCCACCTCCGGTTCAGCAAGTCGTTAATTCCAGCTATTGGTGTCCCACGCCATGGAATATCGATGATGGCTTTTGGAGTGATGATGAGGGGGTAGTTGAAGAGGCAGAGTTAGAGGTGCTCGACTACACCACAGTTGAAAAAGTTGAAGTTGAAGAAGAGCCACTAGACAAGATGGAAGATGCGAAAATTGAGGAGCATGTACCATCTTGGGAGGAGGAGTTTGGTGATGAGTTGGTAGGTTTACCAACTCTTGAAGATGAAGAATTTGACCCGGTTGGCGATCTCGCCTATCCAGAGACATTACTTGTAGAGACGCCGACCATGGAGATCAAATATACACCAAATGTAGAAGAGATAGTGGCTGAGGAGTTTGATAGCCGACCCGTGGAGAAGTTAGAAGATGGACTGCCACCACGATCAAGAACACGGGAAAGGGCGAGAAAGAGCTTGGATCAACACCTTATGAGGATTCGAGGATGGTACCAAAAGAAGAAGAAGGAGGAATTGCTGAAGTTTGCACAACACCATCCTTCTCATTACATGCCACGAATTAGGTTTGGTCCAGGTAAGTTTAAGTATTGTTGGGCTGACCCGTTTAAAAATGTTAAAAGGTTTATAATTTCCACCCTTAAAATTTTAATTTATAATAAGGAACGGGTGGAATTAAACGGGTTGGACCGAGGTTGGATAAAGGAGAAACCTCCTGATTAAATTCAAGTGTGGGGAGGTTTGTAGAGTTTGTATTTTGAGTCGTTTATTTTGTACCATGAGTCTAACTTAGTAGTTTTGAGTCGTTTTTTTAGAGTCGGTACTGCTTTGGTTTTGCTTGTTTTTGTTTATGCAGGTTTGGATATGTACCACCCGTACTCAATCTCCATTCGGGTGATTTTGGAGCTGCTTATCAGATATCAGGCATTTTCCGAGTGTACCAGTTAGAGTCAGAGCCGATCGCGACCGAAATGCTATACGATCAAGCTGGATTGGACGAGAGTTATGGAGCATACGCGTTATAAAACCAGCTAAGTCCTTTCCAATTATGCCCTTAGTCTTTTTATTTCTTATTTATTTTTAGTCTTTTGAGTCGTTTTCCATCCTACATTGAGGGCAATGTAGAGTTTAAGTGTGGGGATGGGAGACTGTCGTTTAGGTCTTAGTTAGTGAGTCTTGAGTAAAAAAAATTAAAAAAATTAAAAAAAAATCAGAAAAATGTCTTTTGAATAAAGAAGTTTGCAAAATTAATACGGAAAATGATAGAAAAGATGGGTTTTTGTTCGGGTTCAAATAATGATAATATGAGATTAATTAAGTCGAGCTTGTGTCTAGTTTGGGATATGTGAATAGGCCCGGTTTGGTTTTAGGTCCCTTTGAGTTAATATTACCTTAATTGTCGGTCTACTAGTGGGTTTTCATCTAGGGAAAATGGGAAATTGAAACCGCCAATAAGAGTATAAGGAATACCGTTATAAGTTAAAACCGTTAGAATTTTTAATCATGAAAAAAAATAGAAAAAAGTGAGGTAGAAATTGAATGAAAGTAGCACAGGCCTATGTAATCTTGGTTGGGGATAGCGACTCTACAACCGGATCACCTCTAGGATGTGTGAAATCGAACTTGCAAATAAAAAGTACCGAAGCCTAAGTAATCCGAGTTGGGGATAGCGACTCTACAGCCGGAATGCCTCTGGGTTAGGGAAAGCAACGTCTACGCTCATTAAAAAAAAAAAAAGAGAATGAAAAGAAAAAAAATAATGCTGAAAAAAAAAGAAAAAAAATTTGATTTTAAATTCTTTTGGTTTTGATATAAGACGGTTGGGAATTGGTTCAGTGATCGTTCCTTTTGTTCTATAAGCTTGAGGCGGGATTAGGTGGACCGTAGCTTCTAGCGTGAGACCCTAGGTAGATTGACCGCACTTGAACTAAATTTGCATGATAAGGGGCTTAGAACTGAGTTTGGGTTTAAAGGGACAAGCATATTTGCAATCGCGGCTAACACAAGTTTTGATTTTAACAAGTATAAATAAGTTTTTGACCCGAGTATTCATCCATCTCTGATTCCGTATGCATAGATTCTTTTTCAGGGACGAAAAAGGTTTAAGTGTGGGGATATTTGATGTGTGGTAAAATATACATATTTGCCCCGTGTAAAATATATAATTATTGTATAGTTTTATTTATTTTTATTTAGTTTTTAGTGTTGTTTTATATTATTTTGTGTTTTGCTAGGTCCTGGTGCAAATGGAGGAAAAATGAGTAATATGGAAATAACCAGCCAGTTGGGCATAGTGGGGCGCCAGTGACTGAATTAAAATTGCCGCTATTCTCCATTAATTAGGAATTTGATGCCGTCACTAAACACATTCCTTAAATTGTAGTCATTTTTTTGAGTGTTCCTTTTTTGGTGTCTAATCCGCATATATATCACCATTACTCTTGATTTTATTGACTGTATATCTCTTAAATGTCAACATATACACGTGTGATTTAGTTTACCAAGATTTTTCGATGCTGAGAACCTCGATCAGAGAGTAAAAAAGGCGTAAGATTCACAATGGTATAAAACGAAAATGGGATATAACGGTCTAGGATTCGAGTTACAGGAACAAGGGCCAAACCAACCACCCAAGAATGGAATCATCGAGCGAAAACACCTGACAAACTCCTGGAAACAGCTTTTCTTGCCATCAGACTTTTCTCCATCAATTAGGAATATGTTGCCGTCACTAAACACATTTCTTCAATTGTAGGCATTTAATGAGTGTTTATTTTTTGGTGTCTAATCCGCATATATATCACCATTGCTCTTGATTTACTTGACTGTATATCTCTTAAATGTCAACATATACACATGTGATTTTGCTTACGAAGATTTTTCAATGCCGAGAACCTCGATCAGATATAAAAAAGGCGTAAGGTTCACAATGGTGTAAAACTAAAATGTGATATACCGGGCTAGGATTCGAGTTACAGGAACAAAGGCCAAACCAACCACCTTAGAATGGAATCGTCGAGCGAAACACTTGACAAACTCCAGGAAGTAGCTTTTCTTGCCACAAGAACTTTCTCCATCAACTAGCAATCTGATGCCGTCACTAAACACATTTCTTAAATTGTAGCCATTTTTTAGTGTTTATTTTTTGGTGTCTAATCCGCATATATATCACCATTGCTCTTGATTTTCTTGGCTGTATATCTCTTAAATGTCAACATATACACGTGTGATTTAGTTTACCAAGATTTTTTGATGCCGAGAATCTCGATCAGAGTAAAAAAGGCGTAAGGTTCACAATGGTGTAAAACTAAAATGAGATATACCGGACTAGGATTCGAGTTATAGGAACAAGGGCCAAACCAGCCACCCAAAAATGGAATCGTCGCGCGAAAACACTTGACAACCTCCTGGAAGCAGCTTTTCTTGCCACCAGACCTTTCTCCATCAATTAGGAATCTGATGCCGTCACTAAACACATTCCTTAAACTGTAGCCATTTTTTGGTGTCTAATCCGCATATATATTATCATTGCTCTTGATTTCTTGACTGTATGTCTCTTAAATGTCAACATATACACGTGTGATTTAGTTTACGAAGATGTTTCAATGCCGAGAACCTCGATCAGAGTGTAAAAAGGCGTAAAGTTCACAATGGTGTAAAACTAAAATGGGATATACAGGGCTAGGATTCGAGTTACAGGAACAAGGGCCAAACCAACCATTCAAGAATGGAATCGTCGAGCGAAAACACTTGACTACCTCCTGGAAGCAGCTTTTCTTGCCACCAGACCTTTCTCCATCAATTAGGAATCTAATGCCGTCACTAAACACAATCCTTAAATTGTAGTCATTTTTGAGTGTTTATTTTTTGGTGTCTAATCCGCATATATATCACCATTGCTCTTGATTTTCTTGAGTGTATATCTCTTAAATGTCAACATATACACGTGTGATTTAGTTTACGAAGATTTTTCACTGCCTAGAACCTCGACCAGAGAGTAAAAAAGGCGTAAGGTTCACAATGGTGTAAAACAAAAATGGGATATACCGGGCTCAGATTCGAGTTACAGGAACAAGGGCTAAACCAACCACCCAAGGATGGAATCGTCGAGCGAAAACACTTGACAACCTCCTGGAAGCAGCTTTTCTTGCCACCAGACCTTTCTCTATCAATTAGGAATCTGATGTCATCACTAAATACATTCCTTAATTGTAGCCATTTTTTGACAGTTTATTTTTTGTGGTCTAATCCGCATATATTTCACCATTGCTCTTGATTTTCTTGACTGTATAGCTCTTAAATGTCAACATATACACGTGTGATTTTGTTTACGAATATTTTTCAATGCCGAGAACCTCGATCGGAGAGTAAAAAAGGCGTGAGGTTCACTATGGTGTAAAACTAAAATGGGATATACCGGGCAAGGATTCGAGTTACAGGAACAAGGGCCAAACCAACCACCCAAGAATGGAATCGTCGAGCGAAAACACTTGACAACCTCCTGGAAGCAGCTTTTCTTGCCACCAGACCTATCTCCATCAATTAGGAATCTATTGCCGTCACTAAACACGTTCCTTAAATTGTAGCCATTTTTTGAGTGTTTATTTTTTGGTGTCTAATCCGCAAATATATCACCATTGATTGTCTTGATTGTGTATCTCTTAAATGTCAACATATACATGTGTGATTTAGTTTACGAAGATTTTTCACTGCCGAGAACCTCGATCAGAGAGTAAAAAAGGCGTAAGGTTCACAATGGTGTAAAACTAAAATGGGAAATACCGGGCTAGGATTCGAGTTACAGGAACTAGGTCCAAACCAACCACCCAAGAATGGAATCGTCAAGGGAAAACACTTGACAACTTCCTGCAGGTAGCTTTTCTTGCCACCGGACCTTTCTCCATCAATTAGGAATCTGATGCCGTCAGTAAACACATTCCTTAAATTGTAGTCATTTTTTGAGTGTTTATATTTTGGTGTCTAATCCGCATATATATCACCATTGCTCTTGATTTTCTTGACTGTATATCTCTTAAATGTCAACATATACACGTGTGATTTAGTAGACAAAGATTTTTCAATTCCGAGAACCCGATTCGAGAGAAAAAAAAAAGGTGTAAGCTTCACAATGGTGTAAAACTAAAATGGGATATATTTCGGGCTAGGATTCGAGTTACAGGAACAAGGGCCAAACCAATCACCCAAGAATGGAATCGTCAAGCGAAGACACTTGACAACCTCCTGGAATGAGCTTTTCTTGCCACCAGACCTTTCTCCATCAATTAGGAATCTGATGCAGTCACTAAACATATTCCTTAAATTGTAGCCATTTTTTGGTGTCTAATCCGCATATATATCACCATTGCTCTTGATTTTCTTGACTGTATATCTCTTAAATGTCAACATATACACGTGTGATTTAGTTTACGAAGATTTTACAATGCCGAGAACCTCGATCAGAGAGTAAAAAAGGTGTTAGGTTCACAATGGTGTAAAACTAAACTGGGATATACCTGGCTAGGATTTGAGTTACAGGAACAAGGGCCAAACCAACCACCTAAGAATGGAATCGTCGAGCGAAAACACTTGACAACCTCCTGGAGGCAGCTTTTCTTGCCACGAAACCTTTCTCCATCAATTAGGAATATAATGCCTTCACTAAACACATTCCTTAAAATGTAGTCATTTTCTGAGTGTTTATTTTTTGGTGTCTAATCCGCATATATATCACCATTGCTCTTGATTTTCTTAACTGTATATCTCTTAAATGTCAACATATACACGTGTGATTTAGTTTACAAAGATTTTTCAATGCCGAATACCCGATCAGAGAGTAAAAAAGGCGTAAGGTTCACAATGGTGTAAGACTAAAATGGGATATATCGGGCTAGGATTCGAGTTATAGGAACAAGGGCCAAACCCTCCTGAACTAATTGTTTATTTGATGTGCAGGAAGCTTCTACATGCTTAGATAGTCTTTGGTATGTAGATAGTGGAGGCTCCAGGCACGTGACTGGATGTAGAGCCCTACTCAAAGAATTCAAAACTCATGGAGGGGGTGATATATCTTTTGGTAACAATAGTAAGGGAAAGGTGTCGGGTCTGGAACAGTTCAGTCTAGAAAAGTCAAGTTTGAAAATGTCAATCTCATTGACAATCTAAAATTCAACCTCCTTAGTGACTCATAAATGAGTGACAAAGGCTACGGATCATTCTTTACTAAGGAGAGTTACAAGTTTGTTGGACCAGAAATGGTCAAAAAGATTGAAGAAATAATAGCCAATGGAAAAACCCAACTTGTTGCTCAAAGGAGTGGCAATGTTTATGTAGTTGATTTGTCAAAAGTGAGTCCCATGACTGATGCCTGTCTTTTCTCAGCTGCCTCTAACAAAGAGACAGAATTATGGCACAGAAGATTGGGGCACACAAATCTCAAGACAATCACTGCTTTGTCAAAACAAGGCCTTGTAAGAGGTCTTCCACAAAAATTGTTCACTTGTTCTGAGCATTGTGTTTTCTGTTTAAAGGTAAACAACATAAAAGCTCATACAAGTCAATTGAAGAGTCCAAAACAACCAAGTGTCTGCAAATGTTGCACATGGATTTGTTTGGCTCAGTAAAAATCATGAGCTTTAAAAAGAAAAGATATTGTTTGGTAATTGTAGATGATTTTTCTAGGTTTACATGGACTTATTTCTTACATTCTAAAGATGAGACTGCAGGCATTTTGCAAGACTTTGTCAAACAGGTTGAAAAGCAATTTGACTTGCCAGTAAAAGTCTTTAGGAGTGACAATGGCACAGAGTTCATAAATAGGGAGTTAGAGGAGTTCTGTGTGTCAAAAGGGATTGTAAGGCAGTACAGCATCCCAAGAACACCAGAGCAAAATGGGGTGGTTGAAAGGAAGAACATAACACTGATTGAAGCTGGCAGAACAATGCTAGCAGATTCAGGTTTACCCTTAACTTTTTGGGCTGAAGCTGTAAACGCTGCTTGCTATGTGCAGAACAGAGTTTTGATCAACCCCAGGCATCAAAAGAGTGCCTATGAAACTCTGTACAAAATCAAACCACTGATCTCATACTTCAAAATCTTTGTCTGTCCTTGTTTTATTTAAACCTAAAGGATTCTATTTCAAAATTTGCAGCCAAAGTAGATTGTGCTTATCACCTGGGATACTCAACCACTGCCAAGGCCTTCAAAGTGTTTAACACTAGGACTAGGTGTGTGGAAGAGACTTTGAATGTAAAGTTCAATGAACTTTCGTCACTGAAAATCCCAGCAAACCCTGCTGAATTGTTTGATCTTGATAAATTTACTTTTGAAGATGTGTCTGTCAAGACTAACCCTGCAGGTACACCACAATCTCCACCACCAGATAATGGATACGAAGTTGTAATTCCACAACAGAAATTCACATCCATCACCAGAGCAACAGATGTTCAAAACAGCTGTCAAAGCTCAACCACTGATGCATCAACAGTTGTTGATCAAAGTAGCCCTTCAACCTCTGCCACCATATCTTCAACCACTGTTGATAAAAATCTGCCAATAGTGGATAAAAATCAACATTGTGACACACCAATTTCTCCTATCCCTCCACCTCCATTTCAAACAGTTGTTGGATCATCAAAGTCACCAACAGTTGTTAGCTCAGATGATTCACATCTGCAGCCTTCATCCTTTAATGCCATTGTTCCATACAAGGGAGATCTGATCTTCCTGAAGTCTCATCCACCAGATCAAATCATTAGCAACATCAATGAAGGGGTTCTCACCAGAAGTCAATCCCAAAACATTTGTCTTTTTGCTGGCTTTCTATCACTCCATCAACCAGTCAAGTACCAAGATGCACTAAAAGACAATAGTTGG
Organism: Helianthus annuus; assembly: GCF_002127325.2. Lineage (NCBI taxonomy): Eukaryota > Viridiplantae > Streptophyta > Magnoliopsida > Asterales > Asteraceae > Helianthus > Helianthus annuus. Next base: position 152,999,534 of record NC_035437.2, on the reverse strand, counting down.
GTAGAAGCTATGTAGGAAGAGCTCCAACAGTTTAAAAGACAACAAGTATGGGAACTTGTACCACTGCAAGAGGGTGTGAGTCCTGTTGGCACAAAATGGGTCTTCAAAAACAAAACTGATGAAAGGGTCATTGTTGTCAAGAATAAAGCTAGGCTTGTGGTTCAAGGTTTCAGACAGGAAGAGGGCATTGATTATGATGAAACTTTTTCCCCTGTAGCAAGACTAGAAGCTATCAGACTGTTCTTGGCCTTTGCTGTCAACCACAACATCAGGTGTTTCAGATGGATATCAAATGTGCATTCCTTTATGATAAGATTCAAGAAGAGGTATATGTTTGTCAACCTCCTGGTTTTGAGGATCCATTTAATCCAAATCATGTCTACAAGCTAAACAAAGCTTTGTATGGCCTGAAACAAGCACCTAGAGCCTAGTATGAAACTCTTTCCACTTTTCTAATCTCTATTGGCTTCACAAGAGGCAAAATTGACAAAACACTGTTTTTAAAATGGAGAGGAAAAGATTTGATGATTGTCCAGATTTATGTGGATGACATCATTTTTGGAAGAACATGTAACAAAATGTGTGAAGAGTTCAGAAAACTCATGACAGCTGAGTTTGAGATGAGTGCAATGGGTGAACTATAATGCTTTCTTAGTCTCTAAGTTAAGCAGATGCAAAATGGCACTTTCATTCATCAAAGCAAATGTGCTAGAGAACTTTTAAACAAATTTGAGATGAATGATTGCAAGCCATGTAGTACACCCATGGCAACCACCAAGCTAGTCATGACTGATGAAAAGGATGATTTGGTTGATCAAACCTTATATAGAAGCAAGATTGGGTCTTTATTGTACCTAACTGCATCTAGGCCAAACATCATGTTTGCAACATGTGTTTGTGCAAGATCCCAATCAGCCCCTAGAAAGTCTAACCTCATTGTTGTGAAAAGGATATTCAGATACATAAAAAATGCTCCCACACTTGGTATCTGGTACCCTGCTAATAGGAATGTTAAGCTTTCAGGTTTTTCAGATAGTGACTTTGCTGGATGTAACACAACAAGGAAGTCCACATCAGGAGGGTGCCAATTTCTAGGTGATTGCTTAGTATCTTGGCAAAGCAAAAAGCAAGCAGTTGTTTCAACATCCACTGCTGAGGCAGAATACATTGTTGCTGCAAGCTGTACAGCCCAATTGTTGTGGCTTCAAAATCAACTGCTGGATTTTGGTAACACTGCTTTAAAGACACCCCTCATGTTGGATAGTCAAGCAGCAGAAAATATCATCAAAAATCCAGTTTCACATTCAACCACCAAGCACATTGACATCAGACATCACTTTATGAGGGATTGCTATGAAAAAGGTTTGATTTCTCTGCATCATGTTCCAACTAAGAATCAGCTGGCAGATGTGCTAACAAAAGCATTAGACACATGCTCCACCTTTGAAAGCTTGATCTCTAGGATTGGCATGCTTAACATGGAATAGCAAGCAAAATCTTGTTTTATAAATAACAAGCATTAAAATGTTTTCAGAAAATCAAAAATCCATTCTTAAAATAGTTAAAAATGAAATTTTTCATTAATCCTTAAAAGTCTGTTACAACCACTGTTTGGTTCAAACATCTGATTGTTGAAAATTATCCACTGCTGAAAGACAACCTCTGTTCCTTTATTTTTCTTGTTGACCATTGTTGACCAAACATCAGTGTTTCAATCACTGATGGCTATCCACTGATAGTAAAAATCAGCCACTGCTCTCACTTTTCACTGTTGTCAACCACTGATATTGTCCATCAGTGGTTTCCTAAACAACTGTCTTCCACCTTTCATCAGAGGTTGTCACGTGAACAGTTCTTAGCCGTTCGATCCTTGTAACCGCTGCCACGTCAACATTTACTCTTTCACCATTATAAAAACCCTGATAAACCCCCAAACAGAGTTTTTGATGCCGTATCAAATTCAAAATTCCTTCAAAAGCGGTTTCCATCTCTCATTCATCTTCTTCCTCTAGTCGCAATTTCTCAAATTCACAATGGCTCTAACTCTCAAAAACCCACACAATTATCTTTATACACTTGAGAAAACAAGTAAAAACAAAGATTTCCATTCCATCATTGACGCACGTTCATCCTCAAAGTACAAAACTTTGTTGACCTGCAACACACCTATCTACCCAGATACCTTACGCGATTTCTGGAAAAATGCTAAACTTGAAGTTCAAGACAAAAAGCCTTGGGCCATTACATCTAAAGTAGGTGAAATTCTGGTTTCAATCATACCACAAACCATATCAGAGGTTTTTCAGATGAACGATCTCACAGGTAAAAATTATTTCCCAAAGGATGAGTATCAAATTGATTTGATCGAAAGAGGGTATGTAGGACAATTAACAAAAGCTACAATGCAAAAGGGAGAATTTCCACCTCCCATGAAGTTCCTATTTCATACCCTGCTCACCTGTGTTTCAAATAAAACAACAGCTTTCAATGAAATTCCTTTGAAAATTCAATACTTGGGGTATGCTATTATGGCTAAAGTTGATTTCAATTACTCCCAAGAAATTTTCAATGACTTACTCAAAAATGTAAATAATATCAAAGAAAAGAAGAAACCCTTCTTATTGTTTCCAAGGTTTTTGAGCTTTTACAGCAGAAAATACCAAAAGATAGTGCACAAGTACTTGTCCAAGGTCAATCTTGTCAAATAAACAGTCTTTCTGCTGAAACTTTTACAAGGTTGTCAGAGTCAAAACCTTCCAAAACACAAACAGAGGAGTCTGAGCAACCTTTGGATGAGTCCACATCTGCTCCTCAGACTTCTGCTGTTGAGCCCACTGCTCATGGTGACCACAACAGCACAACCACTGTTGTGCAACCCCCACCAAAAATTCCCAAAAAGACCAAAAAGACATCCAAAAAGCCCACCAAACCCTCTAAAAAGGACCTTCTGGAAGATAAGATCCCAGAAGTTAATCCAGTGACAACACAAATGTCACCAATAACCATTGTTGCTACTTCCTCATAACAGTTGGAAAGATCTCCACCAAAAGCCTTAACTCTTCCTGCTTCCTCACAAAAGGAACTGGTTGTAAGCACAGGGACACCACAAAATGAAGCATATTCCTCACTTGAAGATATGTTTAATAGCCCTTCTCCCTGGGCAAACTCTCTTTCAACTCCTATCCCCTCATCAGAACTACCACTATCCATTATACCTCTGTTTGATGCAATTGAGCTTCAGACACAAAACAGCCCCTCTCACCAACCCATCATTGAGAGTACAACCACAACAATGGTTGTGTCTGAAATCCCTCAATTGGTTATCCCACAAACAGCTGAGGAGGTTACACCATAGGAGTTTCATGAAATTCCTGTTGGCAGTTCAAGTGGAGCAGCTACTACAGGTGTTGGATCCACTGATCTACATCTGAACAGTAGTTTCATAAGTAAGACTCCCTTGAAGGCAACCACTGCTGATGCTATCAAGGTATCCACTGGTGTGTTCAATCTAACCACTAGTGTGATTACTAAGGTAACTACTGCAGAGGGAAGTCCCCAGTACCAAGAAAAATGGGCATCAGTGGTTGAACCATTGGAGACTCCTCCTGGTTCCACTGCTGATACAACTACCACTAGTAGGAAATTAGATGATCCAATTAACTTGGGTGATGATTTAAGATATTAAGAATTGACGGAGAGGCTTACTACAATTGAAACCACTGTCAACAACATGCAAGATATGGTCAAACAGTTGGTAGAAGTTTCCAAAAGTCAACCCACTCCACAACAATACTCCCAAGAGCTTTGGAATGCAGTTCAGCCAATAATCACTGCTCAAAGGGAACTTGGAGAAACTCAACACAACCATCAGATGGCACTGATAAGAAATATGATTGATGCAAGGTACAGGGATACTCAGGCAGATATCAAGGCTATCAGGGAAGCCTTGACAAAAATGACTGGCACTACCCCTGCACCAATCTTTAGAGATGATGATGATCAAGATGATGCCAAAAAGGGGGAGAAACATAACATGAAAAAGTTTGGCAGACCTACTCCTAAGCAAAAGCCAACTAAAAAGCCAGAGCCTGAAAAGAAGTCTTCTGCAGCCACTGATGAAACATCTGACAAAGAAAAGAAAAAGGGAGTTGATGAAACCCTGAATATTCTTGCAGATGAAGTGGCTACAAACAAAAAGACTGCTCAAAATCAAAAGGAAACCAAGGAAAGGGAGTGGAAGAAGGAACAAAAAGCAATGAAAGAATGGGAAATCAAAACAAAGGGTCTTAGCACTTCTGAAAGAAGAAAATCTCACAAACATAACAAACCACCACTGCCTCATACCCAAAATCACCCTCACCACCAAAAACAACCACTGTTGGTCCCAAACCCACTGCTGGTTCCAAAAGAACATCCACTGCTACACCCAAACCAACACCACCACCACAAAAACAGCCTGCCAAAAAGCAGAAAACAAAACCATCCTCACCAAAACCATCATCACCAATACCATCCACTGCTGCAACAAATGTTGACACCTCAACAGTTGTTATGAAAACAGCGGTTGAGACACCAGTTGTTTCAACAGCTGTTAGTCAACCATCCACCACTTTCCAATTCCCTTCCCAAGCTATAATCATTCCTGTTTCCAAATCTCTAACAAAAACCCCTACTCCTACAAAGGTTTATACCAGAAAAAGAAAGTTTCAAGTGAATGATGATGATATACCTGCACCTACTCCTCTATCATCTTCACCTTTCATTTAAACTAATCCTGAACCATTCATTCCACCACCAAACCTACTTGTTGACCCAAAAGTACTTGAAGGCCATGATCCTTCAAGAATTGCTACATTAGCAGCAGATTAACCACTGGAATTGCATGCAGTAAAAGGTGAAATGAAGCAATTCTACACAGACGATAATCCTGCAAAAAGAAAATTTCCTTCCCTTCATGGCTTTAGACCTCCAAAGAACATGGATGAGTATTTAAAACTCAAGGCAAAGCAAGCTGAACTACAAGCCAAATATGAAGGTAAAGGGCTAGGTGATAGTAACATCTCAAGTCGAATGCAGTATGGGCTTAGTAAAGTCAAGAAATTGGAAGACTATGCAAGAGACTTAAGTAAAGAGATGTCAAACTTACCACCAAATGTTGATTTACAAAAGAAGCTGAGGAAAGATCTCTTAGAGCTGATCATGAGTGAAAAAATTTATCCTGCCAAAGTTGAATAATTCAAAGACTGGCCACTCATTGCACTCAAAGCTGAAGTCAACAGAAATGAAAGAATCAAGAATGATCCTCAGATGAAAAGGTCTGCACCAGGTTGGAATAAGTATAAAAAGACCATTGCAAAGCTTACTTTGGAATACAAGAGGAAGAAGGCTGAGTTGGTTGCAGCCAAGTATGGTTCAGCAAAGACCATCTCAAAATGGTCCAGGCAGTATACATACATGGTCTATGAGAAGCTGGAAAAACTAAGAGAGACAGATCCTACAGCACCAAAGAAACCAGCATACAAGAACAAAAAGCCTGATGAGCCAAAGCAGCAGACCCTATCTCTAAAAACATTGTTCACATCATCTGACACATCCATCATTGCCTTAAATTAAAGAAAAAGGCAAAAGCAGATTGATGAAGAAAATGCACAGAGAGAAACTGATATTATGAAAGTGGCCATCAAGCAGATGATTAAAGAGAATCCTGACTCAGCAAAGTTACAAGAAATTGCCAAAAGATTCATGAGTAGGCCTCCTTCTCCAAACTCTCATCAAATAAAGTCCATCCCCAGAAATCCATTGAACTCAAAAATACTAAAGTGGAAGTCTGATAAAAAGACCCATGTATTGACTCTGCTCAAGTCCAATGGAAAAGTTGAACACATTTCAAGGGAGGATGCATTAGGTCTGGATGCAGCTGATCTCCTAGATCTATTAGACCTTCAACTTTGCAGGGATGAGGATGATGAAGATCCCCTTAACTTTGAGCTGCAATTCAAGGGCCAAGTTAGGGAAAAGCTGATGAGAGAATAAAGACCAAAAATAAGGAAGTGTTTTGGCATCATCTGTTCTAAGGGGGAGATTGTTGGCCCATGCATTCAAGCCCAGAAGAACAGATGATAAGGAAAGCCAAAACTGGTTCTCAAACAGTTGGTCATCATAAGCAGTGCTTATTCTAGATTCTCCCCTTGACAGGAGTTATCACTCATCTGATGAACTCCAAGTACTGATCATCTCAACAACTGATAAGCCAAAGAACTGATGAAGAATAAAGACTGAAGCTCTAACTACTGATGTCTCTCAAGTACTGATGAAGACCAAAGCACTTCCCATTCAAGGACTGATCACCCTTTGAAGAAAGCATTGATCCTCAACATCAGTGCTTAGGCTACAACAGTGGAAAGCTGAATCAGTGTCTATGTATAATCAGTGTTTATATGTATCAGTGTTTAGAGTTTGTTAGGAGGTTAGATGTCACTTTCATGGTGATGTCAGCAAAGATGCTCAGTGGTTTAGTTTGTACTATAAATAAAACAGTACATGTACTGTTCTATTAGCTCTTTCGCACAAAGTCATCTTGTACGAACAAATCAGTGAGCTCAGGCTGAGGGGGAGTCTAGTTGCATGCATGCATAAGTTGAATTTTATAATAGATACAATCTTTTGACTTAATGAAATCATGTTTGCTCAAAGCTATTCTTCTTTGATTGTGTGTTAAAGTTTATTTCCATTTCCGCTGCACATTAAATCTCTGTTTCATATTCCATCTTTTGCTAAACAACACAATCTAAGAAACTCAGATCCTAACATTGAAATAGGTGTGTTGTTGAATATTGAGCCATAGATTAGGTGTGTTGTTGAATGTTGAGCCCTAAATTGGGTTTTCTTAATTGTTAGACTCAGAATTGAGTAATTGTTAATTATTAGATAATAATATAGAATTGTGTAATGCTTTTGACTTTTGAATTTGGATTTAATTTATAGAATTGTGTAATTTATTATTATAATACTATATTTTACTATTTTTATTGCTATAAAGGTAATCATCGTTTGAAAGAAATAATTTATATAATTTGTTAGGCCAAATAGCCTGCTCGGCCTAGACACTTAAATCCTCAAGGACAACTCAGCTAGCTCTGTATAAATGAATGAATAAATTCTACAAATATAAATAAACTAAATAAACATATTTAAGTGAACATATCGCAAGGGTAAGAGCACCCACCATCAAAACCATAATTATAATTATAATTTATATTAAACAACTCATGTTTACTCTAGTGTGTAGTGTGTGTCACATCATGCTGCTACAGTATTTTTTTTATTTTAACTGCAACATTTACACTAGAGTCCATTCATCCTATTGCGTTTTTTGCGGTGGCTGATAGAACAAGTGTTTGTTGACTTAGAAGGTGAAATTTGTTTGTACTGTCAACTTTTTTTTTGGATTTAAACTGCTCATCCCTATTCTATTGTTAAATTATTAGGTATGAACTTAATTTTTTCTTAAACAAAGTTTAATAAAGTTAAATCAAATTTAAAGTTACATAAAACTAATGTTACAAAACCTAAATACATGAAATGTAGGTTGATCATAGTTTAGTTGCATTATATAATTCTACTAGTGCTACTCTAAAAGCTAGAATTTTGTTAAAACAGAGTTGTATTCAAAATGAAACATTTTTGGCATGGTAAGCTAAGCTGTAACGAGTGACGAACTGAATCAATACTGACATCAGTCGCGAATCAGAACTCATATTTCATTCTAAAATTTCTCAACTTTCCCGATAAATTGTCCTATTCATTCTTCCCATCGTCCACATTTGTGCAAGGTAACTCTTTATGTGTTTTGAACTTCCGTCAGAGAACCCAGTGCTCTGACTGCTAAGAATATGGACAAACTATTCTTTGATAAGTTTTTTTATCAGCACAAGTTATGTGAGATAAACGGATTACATGTCATATAGTCACACTTAAATGTCTGAATAATATTTTACATTACATGTCATATAGTCACACTTAGTGTATTCTTTAATCTAAATGTTTTTTTTTTACCTGTCCAAATTGCTTCACCACCTTTAGTAATGATTCTTGTATCATGTTTAGTGGTAGATTCTTGACCCGAATTGCCTTAACTGCAGCATTTTGTATACTGAGAAATGTGACATCCTAATGATGATTACAACCAAATGACTGAAATGACCTTACCATTATAGACATTTTCTAATGGACCACTGTTAGGAGTTGTTGATGATCCCACAGTAAAAACAGATTGTTTGGGTACAACAAGAGATACACTCGTCTGCTTTTCTGTTTTTGCTGATGATGTAGCGGCTAACCGCACAAAATGGTCCGATCTAAGCGGGTCTTGGTAGATCCTCTCACCCAGAGAACTGACGTTGTGGATGTGACCATGGTTTTAAAAAACGGTTGAGGCGTGCGCCTCGAGGCGCGCCTCAAGGCGAAACGGCCAAAAAACGATTCTGAGGCGCGCCTCATGGGGTTTCTACTGTATGTGCGCCTCAGAGGGGCTGAGGCGCTAAAAAGGCTGCGCCTCGGGTGCGCCTCAGGGGTTTTTGTTATTTGTTTTTGATGTTTTTGAGTTTTTGTGTCAATTTCAAGCAATTTATGTCTTTTATATGTGTGTTTTTGATTATTTTGAGGAATTTGATGATGAATTTAGTTAGTATTACTATTTTTATAAGATGTATAATATTTATATTTATTTTTTAACTCCGCCTCGGGCTTACGCCTCGGTTCGCCTCGAGGCTTACGCCTCGTGAGGCGAAGGGAAAACGCCTCGAAACTCGTTTCCGTTTTTTTAAACCTTGGATGTGACATCCCTCCAAAATGGTCAACCAATGCCCGTTGACATTAGAATTTTCTTTAAAGACTTTTTTGGCCACAGATACATCACTCGGAGGTGTAAGATCATTATGGAACTGTAAATAGTTGTCGAACGCCATAAATATTCCTATTAAAGAGAGATAAGTAAGCATTAATAAAGTAGAAACGAAGGGAAATTTTGTGTTTGAACAAAAAGTGAAGAAGAAAGTTTTGTCTAGAAAACGAGTGAAGGAAGAGCATAGGCAACCCAATGTGAGGACATTAAAAATGAAGGGCAATTTTGTTTTCGACCAAAAAATCAACAAGTTTTGTCAAGACAAAGAATGAGGGAAGAGTATAGACAAACCGAGGTACTTATTAATTCAACTTGACTCTACACTAAAAAAGCCATTTAGTGGCACGCGGTTTTAATCGCATATTGTTTTGGTCCTACTAATTTAGTTTTATAAAAGCACTTTGCGTATGCCATATTTACTTTTAGCTGTTGGGAGATTCGCTAACTTTCATGTATCAGTTTTCATAATAGCCTTCTGTTCCTCTACCATAGCATCTTGCCATCCACTTTTGTGGACAGCCAACTGTATTCATCATAAACAGTTCCTATCTCTTGGGCTGTAGAATACATACACATCTTGTTATGATTTGACTCTTAATAGAGGTGACAATGTGGACGAAACAGCTGACTGATCAGCCTGTTCGACTAAGCTAGAAAATACAAGTGAGGCAGTATGCAGGGCCGGCTCTGGGCCCGGCAAACCCATGCCGACGCCCGAGGCCCAAAATTTCTAAGGGCCCGAAAAATCTTTATAAGCTTGTATATATTTATTAAATTATATATTTAGTATATTTATTCGTTTATTGGTGGTGTAGTGGCAAAAACCAACTCAAAATAATGCAAAGGTCTCAAGTTCAAGTCTTTGCTCCATCACTAAGTTTTTATTTTCGTAATTCATTTACCCTTAACCATAACATCTCAAAAAGTTTCAAAAAGTATTGGTGGTGTAGTGGCAAAAACCATCTCAAAATAATGCAAAGGTCCCAAGTTCGAGTCTTTGCTCCATCACTAAGGTGTTGTTTGTTTTTTCAGAGGTAAAACATCTGCAGTCTGCGGACCACATCTGCAGACATCTGTAGCAGAAGAGATGGACCAAACATCTGCAGTCTGCGGGGAGAAGATTGTTTGTTTAACACCACACCAAACACCACTTATCTCTCTCTCTTCTCAGATCCCTCTCTCCATCTCTCTTTTCTCACTTCTCAGGCAACCACTCACCACCACCATCTCACTTCCACCTCCTCCACCGAACACCCACTGCCACCACCGTCTTACTTCCAACACCGGAAACCCACCAACACCACCACCACTGTCTTACTTCTCAGACAACCACCTAACACTCACCACCACCAGCTCAGATCCCGCCGCCTCAAGATTCAACGGTGTTACAGGGGGCTTCGGTGGAGGGTTTTTCGACGGTGTTACAGGGGGTTGGACAGTTTTTCGAAGGTGATGGAGGGGGTCAACGGGTTCGACGGTGTTACAGGGGGCTTCGGTGGAGGGTTTTTCGACGGTGTTACAGGGGGTTGGACAGTTTTTCGAAGGTGATGGAGGGGGTCAACGGGTTCGACGGTGTTACAGGGGGCTTCGACGCAGATGAGGGTGGTGGTGGTTAAACCACAGTCGGTGGTTGAGGCGGCGGCGGCAACTTGAGTGGTGGAGGAGAAGAGGTGAGAAGCTAGAGTGGTGGAGGAGAGTGGGTGTCGGCTGGAGGTGGGTGTTGGCTGGAGTGGGGCGGCGGAGGTAGAGGTGGTGACGGATGGTGGGTGGAGGAGAAGGGGTGAAGAGGTGCTAGGGTTTTCTGAAGAAGAAGAGGTCTGCAGAGTGCAGACCCATGAAGACATTGGTCCATGTCTGCACGAAGAAGTGGTCTCGCAGACCTTTTTTAATGAAAGGTCTTCGAGAAAACAAACAGTCTTCAGACCCAAAGGTCTGCGCGCGGTCTGCGCGGCACAGACATAAGAGGTTCTGAAGACCTTTTCAGGAAAAACAAACACCACCTAAGTTTTTATTCTCGTAATTCATTTACCCTTAACCATAATTTTGGGCCCAATTCTTTTCGTCGCCCGAGGCCTAAATTTTTTCTAGAGTTTTTGGGGACGGCTCTGGCAGTATGCATAGGAAATTTGAGTAGAAGCAGTATTTTGGTTAGATGCTACGGAGTATTAATAGTAACATTAGAATCATCAGAAGTAGAGGAAATAGAAGACTCACTTGGTGTTATAGGAAATGGATCAATAAAACTGTTGTCATACAGTTGATATTCGGCCTTGTGATCATCATACCAGTCCCACTTTGAATCTTCAAGAAAAATGGCATCCCTTCTGGTTTGAAACTTTTTTGTCACCGCGTTATACAGCCAATATCCCTTGCTTTGATTGGAACACCCCAAGAACAAAATACATTTTTCAGACTTGTTATCAAGCGTTATTCTTCCATGGGCTGGAACTAACCTATATGCAATTGATGGTTTCGATTGGACCAGGCTTGTATAGGTGTTTGTTCAGCAACAGCTTCCGTTGAACCACCAGAAATAGGCATAAGTTATCTGCATCCTGCTAAGAACACAGAAGATCCATATACAAGTATAAACTCACAAACAACTGAGTTCTGCAAACATATACCAAACAATTAATAATATACCACAACATACATATGAGTGTTGGCAACTACCTGTCATCATTATTGTACTTCATATGAGTAAATAATCATTAATCAACTCGAAAGCAAAATAGAGGGATTCGATTGATTCAGTCTATTGTAATCATCTATACTTGAGCAAACGAAAAACTGAATAAACTTATACAGGTTAGGTTCAGGTCCACCCATTTAAAAAAGGGTTGACTCGTTAACCCGTTTAAATATATAGAAAAAAAAACCCTTATAATTTTATTTTTGTTTTTTCTGTTTAATGGTGAGTATGAACTCACCACCATTAAACACGTTACTGATAATCCGCTTACAAATCTTTAAATAAAATGTTAAATGAGTCGTGTTTAGGTTGATCCATATTTATGTGTGTACGGGTTGAAATCTTTGACACAAACAGTTATATGAGTGAGGTTCGGGTTGCACATTACAACCCGCCAACCCAACACGATTGACACCCCTAGGAATGAAGGATATGGTTTAGATGCAGTGTGAACAGTGGATCCCTATATATAAGGATTCACTATGGCATTCCCTAAAAATTTGCGGATTGGGATGGAGGGGTGAAAAATGAGGAAATCATTTTCCCTGCAATTTGAGGATGGGGATAGGGAACAGGTTGGGAATACTCTAACAAACACACGTGCGAAATTTTGACAAATTAATTACTCACAAACAAAACTAAAATATTATACCAAAGGTATTTCCAGTAAGCATTACATGCTTTGACCCTTGCACAAACTGACCAAAATACATTTTGCAGTCACAGTTTTAACAACAGTTGCACATTATTAAAACTTACACCAACATAACACATTCAATACATCCATGAAAGATCTTGCTTATAAGACACAGATTTCGCAGCACCTTGCACACCCTTCAACGACACTTGCGGACAATCATTCACAACAAGTTGTTCAAGTTTGCACAAACCGATAAGCGGCTTGAACCCATCATCCGTCACACCGAGACACTTGGTTAACCGCAACACACGCAGCCATGGGTAACGGGCCACACATTCTAACCCTTCATCACTTATCTCTTGACACCTTGTAAGTTCCAAAATTTGAAGATAATCAGAACCACATAAAGCTTCCATACCAGTATTATTAAACGAATAAACACGGTCCAGAAACAGGCTTTTCACCGGGCACGTTGTTATTAAACTTAGAATCCCGTCTAACGAAAACGAAGATAACGAAGGAAACTCTCCATCTGAGAACGATAGTGATACGGACTCGAGTTTCGTGCAGTTTTGAGCCAATGACTTTAAACTATTGTCGGTGAGTCTTAACGGGTTGTCCATTAAAAGCGGAAGCGAGAAATCTGACGGGACTCGTATCGAAATGGCCCGGAGATTTTTTGAGTTTTCAGCCAGCCCGATAATATCACAATCGCGTGCGCCTATACACATGTCTAGATGAACTTTCTCTAAGTTTTTGCATTTGTCTAAAATACAAGCCAACCCTCTACCCGGGCTGATCATGCAGTTGGTGAGCATAAGTTCCGTCATGTTTTCACACGGGACCCACTGTTTTTGCCACCGGTCAACGGCTAACCGGTCATACAGTTTCATGTACCTGTAGTTTGAGTCAACCTCGAACTGCAAACGTTTCATGTTTCGCCAAGTGGGCCCGAGTTTTACTAAATAACCTTCTCCGATACCCCTACAATTCTTGATGGAAAGATCTTGAAGCGTTTCTTGCTTACCGAGACACTCAAGCCACTCAACGTTGCTTATGTTTAAACAACGGATAAGATGAATTTTTTTCAAGTCTTTGCAGCCCGAAACTATCGAAAATATGCCTGAACCCGTGATCCTGGGAGTGAAGTTTAGCTTTAAAGATGAAAGTTTGGAGCATGATGATAACGAGCTAAGACCAGCATCGGTTATGAACGTGCAATAGCTTAACGTGAGATCGGTTAAAAACGGGCAGATGTTGGCGAGTATGGAAAGACCCGGGTCTTCTAACTGTTTTCCGGATTTCGACATCCACCCGGAATACGTAATCTCAACTTTGTTCAAGTTCGGGAATCGGTTACACAAACAGGTCAACGCTTCGTTTGCGGGGTTTAAGCCACAGCCGACACGCAGGTGTTTTCGTTGTTCATTCTCGAGATTGTAGAACCGTTTACAAGTTAAAGATACGGAATTTCGATCGATTGTGTTCTTGATTCTGTTGAAAATCTCCCAAATTAGTTGATCTGGGAGATTATCCATAAGAACCATGTTTTTTTCTACAATAAAGAACAAACTGAAATAATCATTAAAACCTGAAATGAGAAGATATAATATAAGCAAGCAATTAAAAAACTAAAAAAAGCATACAAGTTTCTACCATAAAGAACAAATTGAAATAATCTACAATCTCAATTGATCAAAATCAGATAAACTTAAACCCTAATGGCACTATCGAAACTCAAAAACAAATTCGATTCGATTTAAATTATCAATATTTTCTGAAAACTTAAACCTAACAGTTTTTATTTCAATGATTCTGAAAGATTAAGTTTGCATCTGCTAGCAACATAAACTACATATATATAGTATATACAAATCTAATTGTGAATACAACAGCAAAAGTGAAATTACCTTAAAAGAAGGGTGAAATCAAAACGAAATGAATCGAATTCATGCGATCCGAATGATCATCTTCTGTCGGTTTCAAATGTTGCGAGATTTGGGGATACAATTTGCAAAAAAAAAATAGATAAATAATTGTTGGGTTGAGATTCTGTACAAACAGTGCTAACTGTAAACAGATCTGAACCATTAATAGTTTAAATTAATTGTATGGTTGATTATAAATAAAACCCTTATAATTAAAAATTAGTACTAACAAGTTAGGGTAATTATGTAAAATTGCTAGTCATTTGACATTTTCAATTAAATACAAATTCCACCAAGGTTTTTTAAACTAAAATAACTTTTATATACTTCATTATTTAAAAAAATATACCATAAAATCAAGTATTTTTTATCTTTAATATGAGTACCATATTGCTATACTTTTTTTATTTATAAAAGTAACTTTTAAAAAAGTTACCAAAAGTTGTTTTATAATTATGGTGATAATGTGTTGATTATGTGTTAATTACAATATAATTGCCCATCGAGATATATCATAAAATTTGTTAAATATTCTTCCCATAAGATTTTATCCTGTTTGAAGGTGATTTGAATCAGCACTTTGAAAACTAACCAACACGTGTATTAACAACACTTTAAAAACATACTAGCACATATGCTAACAACATTTTAAAAGCATATCAGCACATGTGCTAACAGAACTTTAGAAACATACCAGCACATGTGTAAACAACACATTAAAAACATACTGAAAAAAATAAGTAGCACATGTTTTAGCAGCACTTGAAAAACAAGCACAACAGGGAATTAATTTTGTTTTTTGCTGCACTTGAAAAACAAGCACAACAGGAAACTAAATTTATGTAAATACACATGCTAACTGCGTAATGGAAAATTAATTTCAAGTTTTTATTTTAGTTTATCTGTTTATTTCTTTATTTGAATTCTTGGTACTTATCTTTATTGACTTTTATCCTAGTTTAAAACAATCATATAGTTGTAATAATTCGTTACAAAGTGCTGATTAACAAATTGTCTGTTGTTGGCGGAGATTGTGCTGATTAACAAAGTGCCTATTGTTGCAATTTGTGAAGATTGTGCTGATTTACAAAGTGCATGTTGTTGGAAATTTTCAAATTTTGATTTGAAATAGTGCATGAACATAGGGGATAATTAAAATTTGGAATTAATTAAATTCAAAAAATTGAGTGATAAAGTCTAAAATACCCTTGTCTACTTTTTTTAGTGAATGACACATGTCTAATAGTGGTTAGTTCTTATAGTTCTTACACATATTGAGGTTTGTATTTGATCCCATCTCAATAATTGTTCCCCCAAATTTATTAAACTTTATGTGAATATCTCAGATTCTCAGCGTAGAACTGAAACGATGTGTACACGTAGAGGACGCATTAGAAACGGGGCGTGGTGTTAAATGAGAGGTGTGGGAAGGAGCCTGGAAGAGTGACGTTAATTGACATGTAGCATATTTTTTTTAAATTATCGATTCTAGTTTTGTTAAAATTAAATTAAAATCTATACTATATAATAAAAGAAACCAATAAGTGACACGTGTCATTCATTGAATGCGTCTACATTTGTAATTTCCTGCCTTTTCATACTTATCTTATATCAATTAATTAAATAACTAGTATTAAGCCCCTGCGTTGCAGCGGTTGTTATAAAAACTGTGTTAAGTAGTAGCAATATTATACCATTGTCAGCGACCACGAACACCTGAAAATCTTGTAAAAACAAAATAAATAAAAACGGGAAAAAAATAACGCCGAACGAAAAGCAGATGTAAAATCTTTGAATCACGCACGCTCGTTGCTGAGAAATTTAATCGAAACGTAAAACATAGAAAAAAATAACTAAGTCCATCCAGGACCCGCGTGTTAGACAAACTTGTCAAACGTAGAAAAATAGATGTGACGCGACGGTCCAGTCAAACGGGAAAAAATATACGAAAAAATGTTGAACCCCACATGCACGTTGCTGTGCGTTAACTCACGAAATTTAAACGAAACGAAAAACTTGGGAAAGATAAAAAGTATGGTGGACCAAAATTGAAAATAAGAAAGAGTTGGGATTAAATTGCAAAAGATGAAAAACTTTGGGTTAAAAGTAAAAAAACAAAGGATCTAAATTGCAAAATTAAAGTTATTTATTAATTTTAGATAAAGATAAAGATAAAGATAATAATAAGTGATATATATTGGTTATTAATTAATATTAATATTAAAAGAAATTTATTAAACAAATATAAATAAAATTTATGAGAATGAAGGAGAGAATGCCATGTGGCATTATTTGTAATCTTTTATTATAAGTTAGATAAATAATTAATTAATATTAAATCTTATCTTACTTCGAATGTCGGATATAATCATTCTATGTTTTCTAATAATATATTATCTTCAAATTTAAGTTATAAATATTCTATTTTTTCTAATAATATTATCTTCAAATTTAAGTTATAAATTAAAGATATTTTTTTAAATAATAGCACAAAACAATAATCTTAAACTTAAAAAAAAACAATAATACGCTCATATAAAAAATTTAAAGTACAAACAAAATATACAAAATAACTTATTAGACATTAGATCAAACTTTAAAAAAACACTAATTAGGAAGAGAAGCTAATAATATAATTCTGTTTTTGATTTTTTAAATTCGGGTTCTAATCAATTCGAATTAAACTTAACCAAGTTTGTGATTTGATTCGAATTAAACCGAACCAAATTTATGATTTTAAACGAATCCAATAGCATATTATTTACTATACTAAATTACATTTATTTAACTTGTGTAATACATGGTGTTTTTAAATATATAACTTTTTTTATAATTTAGAATATATTCGCCCCGCTTGCGGTATGCGCATATAATATATATGTGTGGACGCTCGGAGGGAAAAAGTGAAATTGTACTAATTTTAACGTTATTTTACTACGTTCGTGAAAATAACGTTAAAAGCGGCGGACGGTTAATAATGCATCATCATCATGTGGTGGCGTTGATAACAGAAAGACAAAAGGGAACATGCACTAATCGGTCTTTGTCCCGATTGTTGAGTGTTATGTGCCTTATGTCCAAGGCTTGATGCAAAATTACTATCAAGCCGGTGGTCTCACTGAAAGCAGCCTCTACATCTTAACTTCCTCAGACCCTACCTTAGCTTTGCTATTGATGGGATTTACTGAGTATGATGATGATGATGGTGATTTAGTACATATAATTAGATTTATTCAACCCGTATAATACACGAGGTTTATAAGGATGTAACTTTTTTTATTATTTAGTTTATAAAATTACATTTATCCAATAAGAATAATATACAAGGTTATAAAATTACATTTATTTAACTTGTGTAATACACAGTGTTTTTAAAGATATAATTATTTTATTATTTAGTATATATAATTAGATTTATTTAACCCGTACAAATCACGAGTTTTTATTATTTGGTATATAAAATTACATTTACTCAGTACAATACATGTGATTCTTAGAGATATAATTTTAATATATAAAAATACATTTATTCAACCCGTGTAATACACGGGGTTCTAACCTAGTAATAAATAAAAAAAACTAGTAGGAAATACAGTGCGTTACAGCGGCTTGATATTAAACATTCAAACGTAAATAAAAGAAGCACGCGGTGACAGCATATTTGCAAATGACTGAGAAGCTAAGTCATTAGGCTGGAGGGTGGGGGATGATAAAGCCCCTATGGGCTTTATCACATCACATCCACGTTAGACACGGGGCTTTAAGGCCCCTTCCCTTAACTTGCAGGGTGTGAGATAAAGCCCCCTCAATGCCTATAGCGCCCCCTTGCCTCGATCAAGCCAAAAACGCCCATTAACATGCTGGCGAGAGTCCCATGGCGCCTCCTGTTACATTGCTCGGTATGGGTGGTGGCGCTCCTTCGGCGCTATCGGTGGTGAGGTGGCAGGGGTGGGACTATGCGACAAGTGGCGAAATACGTAAGAGATGGGTTTTATGGGGCTTTATATCACAAGAGCGTGTAGTGGTAAGGGGTTATATAACCCCTTCAACTTATACATACATATTTATGTATATATATGTGTGTGAGTGGAGAAGGTTGGGCAACGGCGTGATGGATTTCGCGTGGATTCAAAATTCAGACCCCATAGCGCCAGCCGTAGTGATGTGCGACGGCGCTATGGGGTGCTATGTTACCTTTCTCCGCTATGTGGCGTCCCACTACGTTCGACCTAAGAATAATGTTAAAGGAATACAAAAATGAACTCTAGCAAATCGTTTAATCAAAAGATTATAAGAATATGGTTAGGATATAATTAGAAGTTTTTTTTTTTTTTTTTTGCTAGTAAGTAATTTTGACCATCAATTGATTTAATCAAGGGAAATCAAGGGTTAAGATTAAATAAGTGAAATTGAAGAGAAAAAAAGGCGCGTGAGTTAGTGTAACGGCATTCTAGTCAATCCAGGACAATAGTTTCTCTCTCCTTCAATTCCCACCTATTTTTTAAACGTTAGTAACTTTTTCATACGACATTATTCTTTTATAAAAATTGCACCAAAAAAACGAGCGTTTTTTATCTTTAAAACAAGTATACTATTGCTATATTTTCGAATTTTTTTTTCAAAAACCCAGTTGCGTAAAACGCAATGGACAAAAAACGTAAAAAATTACTTTTTCCTAAAACGCAATGCACCAAAAACACAAAGAATGTCTTATTTCTAAAACGCAATGGCCAGAAAACACAAAGAAATGTCTTATTTCTAAAACGCAATGGCCTAAAAACACAAAAGAAAGTCTTCTTTCCAAAACGCAATGGACTGAAAACACATAAAAATGTGTTTTACCTAAAACGCAATGGACTAAAACACTTCAAAATGTGTTTTTCTAAAACGCACTGGAACAAAAAACACTTAAAAATGTCTTTTTTTCTAAAACGCAATAGCTTAAAAACACAAAAGAAAGTGTTTTTTCTAAAACGCAATGGACTCAAAACACATAAAAATGTGTTTTACCTAAAAGGCAATAGACTAAAAACACTTCAAAAATGTGTTTTCTAAAATGCAATGGCCAGAAGACACATAAAAATGTCTTATTTCTAAAACGCAATGGCCTAAAAACATAAAAGAAAATGTTCTTTCTAAAACGCAATGGACTGAAAATACATAAAAATGTGTTCTACCTAAAACGCAATGGACTAAAAACACTTCAAAAATGTGTTTTTCTAAAACGCAACGGACCAAAAAACACTTAAAAATGTCTTTTTTCTAAAACGTAATGGCCTAAAAACACAAAAGAAAGTGTTCTCTCTAAAACGCATTGAACCAGGGTATGTTTTGTCTGTGAATTGTCTGAACCAGGAAGCAAGCAGGAGAGCAAAAACTGTCTACGAATTTTTGTCTACAAAACGAGGCAATTTTTATTAAAGCAATTTAATCAAAACACAAAAGAAAGTGTTCTCTCTGTCCCTTGGACCCTGCTCCCAGGGGCGCTGCCCCCAGACCTCCGCCAAGATTACGTTGTAAAACGCAATTACTCAATTCAAAAACCCAGATCATAAAAATGCAATTCAAAAAATTCTTACATAGATCGAAGCCGATTTCTTCAGATTTCTTCACCGATTGACGAAATTTGAATGTTATAAACACTTATCAGCAATCGAATCGAACGAATCGAGTGATTCACTTCAAAATCACAGGAAAAAAATGAGATATTGTATGAAATTCAACTGGGTTTCTTCAAAAAAGTTGAAGAACACGTTGATTGGGTGTTTAATCATTGATTGGTGACGAAAATCGCACTATAACGTAGTGATTATTGATATAAAAAGTAAAGAAAAGGTAAGATTGTGGGTTTTGAAAATGGTGGGTTTTAAAGTTACAGAGAGAAGAAGGGAGAAGATTGTATAAAATTGACTAAAATACCCTTTCTTTTTGTTTTAAATTTTGTCACATGTGATAATCCTATTGCTTCTTATCCTTTCTAACCAAAATAAACTTCCTATTTAATCTCTCAAATAATGTTAAAGGAATACAAAAATGAACTCTAGCAAATCGTTTCATCAAAAGATAAAACACGTGTAAAATTGACGCTATCGGGATTTAGCCTTTGAAATTTAGTTTGTTGAATATCATATGGAAAATAAAAAGATAGAGACATCCATAAAATATGGAAAAGATCAAATAGAAAGTTTATTTTGGCTAGGAAGGATAGGATAGTGGTGAGCAAAATTAGGTCCGGACCGAAAAGAACCGATAACCGAACCGATATTGTACCTAACCCGACCCGAACCTAGGCATGTCGGTCTCTTTGTCGGTTCTGATTTTCAGGTTGTAATCGGGTCGAGTCGGTTCCGGGTAGTTTACACTTGAAAACCCGACCTAGGAATTGGAACCGATTTTATATAATGACCAAAGCAGATTAATAATTGGGCTTAGGCCCAATACCGAATGAATGATTAAAACATATGCAGCCAAACGTAACTTTATACTTCATATACCTAATAATCTTATAACAACTTATAGAAACTTATGCATAACAGTATTAGACGATCTTTGATTCATTCATCAAGCTAGGGTTGTCCCTTGACAAGGTAAGCAATACATATCATTAAGTTTATCATGTTTTGTAAAAATTTAATTCCATGAAATTGTATTGTTGTTTATATTTTTTAGATGGTTCGAAATCGAAATTCAGTGAATACGAATGTTTGGGAGGAGTTTGATAAGCTTGTTGATGAGGATGGTAATGCTAAGGCAAGATGCAAGCACTGCGCGGTGGTTGTCGCTGCAGACAAGGTTAAAAACGGAATAGCGGCAATGCTAAAACATATTAAAAGATGTCGAGAACGACCTGGTACATGTTCAAGCCAACATAATGACAATTAGCGAGTGCGGTTACGGCTGAAGATGGAAAAGAATCCAAAGACGAAGGCTTTATTTTTTGTTTGACTATGTTTTATTGTGTACTTGAATCAATGCATTTGATTCGGTTTCGAATAAGTTTTGAATTCTATGACATCGCATTTCAGTGGTTTATATCCTAAATCCTAGTTTTAAACTTGATTCAATTAATTACTCGGTGACATTTCTGTAACTCTGTAACATTGCACCCCGATTACAAAGATCAAACATGAAAATGTTAAAACTAAAATAATTTAACCAAGTTCTATATCATAACATACCCCTTCTATGTCAAATATGAAATATTAAAACCAACTGATAAGTGATAAAACTAAAACCAAAGATCGAAATTATTTTTAAAAGATATAATAAAACTAAAACCAACTCATAAGTGATAAGTTTGTGAAAATAAAAGATATATTAAAACAATTTGTTTTAAACAAAGATTGCATATTCTTTTTGAAAATAAAAGATATACAAATGCAAAATTGGTTTCCTAATCCTATACTCATGCAAGATTTGATCGATGTTATTTTTGAAAATAAAAGATAGAGTATGCACAATGCCACAATTGGTATCCTATTTTAAAACAAATCCCATCCCTATTGCAACATGCATAATAAAAAACGCGAATAATACCTAATAATCAGAGTTCACGTTTGAGCATCCTACATTTGTTCCAGTGACAGTGACAGAACATAAGTTTTCCGTTTTCGTGTCAGGTACCCTTCTTGTCGTCCACTTTGTTGAAATTTGTATACAAAAAAAAAAACAGTGTCAGGCATCATATATACATACATGTATTGAGTTGACAGAATAATAACTTCAATTTTGATGAATTCGAGTTTTGATCAATTTAGTTACAGCATGTATGTATATTTTGGAAAAGTAATTTTTTTGATAAATTTAGTTTTGATCGTGTGTTGTGTAATTTTTTTTGTAACTTCAAAAACGAGTTTTGATCAATTTAGTTTTGATCGTGTGTTGTGTAATTTTTTTTGTAACTTCAAAAAGGAGTACAATTTAGTAGTTTTGGATGATATTTGTTACAGCATGTATGTATTTTTTGGAAAAGTAAGCTTTGAAAGCAAAAGTAGAAGATATGGTCAATGTAATTATTTTTCTTTTTACATAAATTCATGATTTGTGATACTGGAATGATGGATGCATAATTTGAATTATGTTGTAATAACTTTGAATTATGCATATTACATGACATACATGCGTTTACCTATTTGATTGTATGTTTTATGAGAAAATTTAGATGGATTCATCAAATGTCGACATCGAGAATGTATCAAGCGACGACTCTCGCGGAGACGGAAGAGGAAAGAGGAAGTCACGGCATGTCGAAAAAGAAACTGCAACAAAGAAAATTAAAACCACGACGACGAAGAAAACGACAGGGTCTAAAACATCAGGAAAATCTAATGTTTGGATTGATTTTGAGAAGTATAAAGATGAGGACGGAAACCAACGGGCAAGATGCAAGCATTGCTCGAAAGATTTGGCTGTAGACCCGTATAAAAATGGCACATCGGCGTTGAGTAAACACAGTAGGAGATGCGAAAAACATCCGGATTTTTTAAAAAACCAAAGCAATATTTTCTTGAAAAAAGGCGATGATGGCGAGGGCGGTAGTGGTGATGTCAAGGCATGGAAGTATTGTGCGAAAGCAAGTAGAAGAGCCATAGCGGAGATGGTTTTAATAGACGAGGTCCCGTTTTCAACTGTTGAGCATCAGGGATTTAGAAGGGTTATAGAAAGTTTCAATCCGCATTTTAAGATGCCTAGTCGGTTTACGATTGCGAGAGATATTGGGGAAATATTTTTAGAGGAGAAGGGGAAATTGAAGTCATTTTTTGAAAAGAATAGCACACGGGTGTGTCTAACCACAGACACGTGGACTTCAAGCCAGCGGGTTAACTATATGTGTGTTACAGCTCATTTTATAGATGACAATTGGGTGTTACACAAAAGGATCATCAACTTCAAGCAAATATTCAGCCACAAAGGAAACGAGATAGGTAGGTCCCTTATTCAATGTTTAAAAGAATGGGACATTGAAAATGTGCTGACCATTACATTAGATAATGCGTCAGCTAATGAGTTGCCATACAGTTTCTAAAAACTAGGTTAAACAACCTCTTGTTCGACGGGAGATACTTGCACATCCGATGTATGGCACACATAATCAATCTGATTGTGAAGGACGGCTTACATGATGGGTCAACATGCATAGATCGTACCAGAGATGCAATTCGCTATATTAGAATGTTTCCTTAGCGAATAGACATTTTTAAAAAATGTGTAAAGGCGGAAAAGATCGAAAGCAAAGCGTTAATAGGTATAGATGTGGCTACAAGATGGAACTCGACTTGGGAAATGTTAGAGAAGGCAGAAAAATTTGAGAAGGCGTTTAACAGATATGATCTGGATGACCAAAATTATAAAAATGATTTGGGTGATGATACTCCTAGAGTTACTGACTAGAGCTACGCGAGACAATTGGCAAGTGTGTTAGAA
The DNA here is from genome assembly GCF_002127325.2 of Helianthus annuus. Lineage (NCBI taxonomy): Eukaryota > Viridiplantae > Streptophyta > Magnoliopsida > Asterales > Asteraceae > Helianthus > Helianthus annuus. The sequence goes on along the minus strand of NC_035437.2, from coordinate 152,975,949 downwards.
TTGTTTCAGCGTAAAACTGCCAACGCTTCTGCTACAAAAACAGTTACCGTTAATTTATTTTTTAGCGAGGTTATGGATATAGACAAGCATTTAAGGAAGATGAAAGACGGAGCTGACTTGGAAGGTAAACTTATGGGTGCTAAGATGCACCAGAAGTTCGACAAGTACTGGAGAAATCTACCTACTGGCAGATCTTTGAATTACATTTTGTATTTTGCTGCAATTTTAGATCCTAGGTTAAAGGTTCGTGTTATTCAATTTGGATTTGAGAGAATATTCAGGGCTGAAAAAACAGATGAAGAGACAGAAGATGACTTGAAGAAACGAGTTAAAATTGTAGTTACAAGTATAAAGGACGAATTGAAGCTTTTGTATGAGCATTATGCATCAAGTAGTGGAAAACAAGGTTCAGATAAAGTTTCACCAAGTCAGGAGAACTTTGAATCATCAGTACAAGGAGAGAGTGATTTTTTTGCAGAATTTAAAGCGGATGGCGGTTCTACGTCTTATGTAACCAAGTCAGAACTTGAGAGGTACCTAGACGACGAAAAGGAGGCCCATTACAAGGGATTTGATATTCTGGGTTGGTGGAAGGCTGCATCTTCAAAATACCTTGTATTAGCAAAAATGGCGAAAGGTATGTTTACTAATAATTAGTGGTTTATTTATATCACTTATAATAATACGTTAGTGTTAATTTGATTTTCTTCCTATTACTATAGACATATTGGCTATCCCGGTTTCTAGTGTTGCTTCTGAGGAGGCGTTTAGTACAGGCGGAAGAGTAGTCGATACTTATCGAACTTCTTTATCAACTCTGATTGTCGAGGCATTAATATGTACAGAGGATTGGATCCGTGCATCAATTAAAAAGAAAATCTACATCGAAGATTCCGTAGAGTTTGATGATATTGGAAAAGGTAAATTTGACATACATCGATACACATCCTTAGTTTGTTATTTACGTTGAATTTATCATTATTTATTTATTTTTTTCATGCAGAAATTTATGATAAAGTGGAACCGGATCACATGAACATCGATGTCGATTAGCGGATGGCTGGAGATGGATACGGATAAAGGAGAAAGGACTTAAAGTAGTATCGTTTTCAGTTCGTTTGCTTTGGATATGTTGGATTTGTTTGGGTTTCTTACATTTGTTCTGGATTATGTTTGAACTTCTTAATACTTTATGAATTTTTGGAAGTTTAATCTATGAATTTTGGGTTACAAGGTTTATTTATTCTATGTTTAGCAATGAAATTCATCAAAAACAACTTTAGGTTTCATATTTTCATCAAATTTTTCACTCGGACATTCTATCGAACACTTGGTGTGCATAGGTATTAATAAGTGTTAATAGACCTTAGATTCAAGCATAAACACACCATCAACTATAAACCATCAAATAACTGCAAATTCCTATAATTTTTTCAGATTTTACAACAACCATGTTATACTAGATGATCAAAAATTTAACATTTGCAATAAGATTAACTAACAAAATAATGGGCTGAAATGGAACTACGATTCAAAGGAACTAACCAATATTCGGCTGAAATGGAACTAGGATTCAACTGGGAATGTACAGTGAATGAAGTCAAAGGGAATGTACAGTGAATGCATACTTGAAGTTCATATTTCAGCCGCTAAAATAAACCATCAAATAACATTATTGTCGGGTCGGTTCTTTACCCGAATACCGAGATACCCGACATACCATATAACCGGAACCGATTACATAATATAGGGTATCATATCGGGTAGTGATTTAATGTCTTATCGGGTATCGGGTCGGGTCGGTTATTCTTCGGGTCGGGTCGGGTAGTTGCTTTTGCTCACCCCTAGGATAGGAAGCAATAGGATTAGGACATGTGGCAAAATTTAAAATAAAGAGGAATGGTATTTTAGTCAATCTTATCCTTTCTTCTTCCTTTTCAAAACCCAGTAACTTCAAAACCCACCATTTTCAAAGCCCACCATCTTCAACCATTTCTTCACTTTCTATCTCAATAATCACTACATTATAGTGCGATTTTCGTCACCAATCAATGATTCAAACACCCGATCAACATGTTCTTCAGCTTTTTTTGAAGAAAACCCAGTTTAATTTCATAGAAAATCTCGTTTTTCGGTGATTTTGAAGATAATCACTCGATCCGTTCGATTCAAGCGCTGATAAGTGTTGCAATCATTCAAAATTCGTCAATTGTTGAAGAAATCACTTCGATCCATGTAAGAAATTCTTTAATTTCATTTTTACGATCTGGGTTTTTGATTTAGTCATTGCGTTTTACGATCTTGGCGGGGGTCCGGGGGCAGCGCCCCTGTAGCGGGGTCCTAGGGGCGGCAGCCCCTGGCTGTAATAAAAATGCATCAGAAAAATTAATTTTCTGTAAATTGCCTCTGGAAACTGCATTCGTAAACTGCATTGGTTCAGACAGTTCACAACACAAACAATTCACAGCACAGGCAAAACTATTGTCATGGTTCAATGCGTTTTAGAGAGAACAATTTCTTTGGTGTTTTTAGGCAATTGCGTTTTAGAACTAAAACATTTTTATGTGTTTTCTGGCCATTGCGTTTTAGAAAAGCACATTCTTGGAGTGTTTTTGGTGCATTGCGTATAGGTAAAACACTTTTTTAGGTGTTTTCAGTCCATTGCGTTTTACAGAGAACACTTTCTTTTGTTTTTTAGACAATTGCGTTTTAGAATGAGTCATTTTTAAGTGTTTTCTGGCCATTGCGTTTTACAAATAAGACATTTCTTTGTGTTTTTGGTGCATTACGTTTTAGGTAAAACACTTTTTATGTGTTTTCAGTCCATTGCGTTTTACATAGAACACTTTCTTTTGTTTTTTAGGCAATTGCGTTTTAGAATGAGTCATTTTTAAGTATTTTCTGGCCATTGCGTTTTACAAATAAGACATTTCTTTGTGTTTTTTGTGCATTGCGTTTTAGGTAAAACATTTTTTTATGTGTTTTCAGTCCATTGCATTTTAGAAAACATATATTTTAAGTGTTTTCTGGCCATTGCGTTTTAGAAATAAGACATTTGTTTGTGTTTTTGGTGCATTGCGTTTTAGGTAAAACACATATGTGTTTTTAGTCCATTGCGTTTTAGAAAGTACATTTTCTTTTGAGTTTTTAGGCTATTACGTTTTAGAAATAAGACATTTTTTTGTGTTTTCTGGCCATTGCGTTTTATAAATAAGACATTTCTTTGTGTTTTTTGTGCATTGCGTTTTAGAAAAATGTCATTTTTTATGTTTTTTTTTCATTGCGTTTTACGTAACTGTGGGTTTTTCTATTGCGTTTTACGCAACTGGGTTTTTAATTTTTTTTTTTTGAAAATATAGCAATAATTTACTCGTTTTAAAGATAAAAACGCTCGTTTTTTTGGTGCAATTTTTATAAAAAAAAATAATGTCGTATGAAAGAGTTATTAACGTTTAAAAAATGGGGGGGGGAATTGAAGGAGAGAGAAACTATTGGCTTGGATTGACTAGAATGCCCTAAACAAACTCACGCACCTCTTTTCTTCCCTTCAATTTCCATCATTTAATCTTAGCCCTTGATTAACTAAATGAATAGTCAAGATCACTTCCTAACCAAATAAACTTCCTATTATATCTTTACCCCATAAAATAATAAATTGGATTAGTAATTATGTTTACCTAATAAGGATGCCAAATGGATTAATGGAAATTGAATTGGTAGATGGGCTTTGACTTTAGAAATTGGGCCGGATCATGAAAAAAATACATAAGAACTCTTCATTAAGTTCATTTATTAATCGAGTAAACTCTAATTTTAGTCTATATGGTTTATTATAAACTAATATTAAAGACCCACGAGTTGTAACAGATTAGTAAATAGTAATCTTATACGTAATTTAAGTAAACCCTTAGGACTATCCGCAATAGCGAATCTAGAAAATCTTCGTAGCGGTAACGTTTTATATAAAAAAAAAAAAAAAAAAAAAAAAAAAAAAAAAAACCGGTAACGAAATCGAAAAAATATCAAATTTTTCCAAAATTTACACTACCGCCGAAGCGTCAAGCGGTAGCGGAAGCTACCCCTTCCCCTAAGGTAGGTCCGCCCCTGACTATCCGTGTAAAACACTAAGCCATATATCTTTTCATGGTTATTTGTTCTACCTTTTTAATATCTATTGAAAATCATTCACTTAAAATTCATATACCTTTAGAAATACAGAGAAGTGAGAGAACTAAAAAAGAACACTGTGAACATGGGAGAAAATCATACCCAAATTGGAAGCATTTCTTTAAAAAAAACACCATTCTGATCGAAGTTCCCAATTAAGAAGTAAAGATTGTTGAGCGACAAAAAACATACATACCAATAAAGCCGCTACATTGATAAACAGTTCAGTTCCGGAACATTATTTGTGATTCAAACTCTGATTCCAAGTAAAATGTTTTTCAAATTTTGCAACTTAACCTTTAATAAACAAATGATAATGAAACTAGTCTAGACATAAAAAGAACCATCACCTATCAACCATAATCATGAATAAAAGAATCATGTAACACCAACTATGTCCATTCATTTTCTTTCTATACAGAAATTCACTTTACAAGTTGGCTTCTTGAATGCAACAGATTCAACAAGACCTCGTTTCGAGTGATACCACGTCCCCATTCTTCTCCTGTGATGTTGCAGCAGATTGTTCTATCGTGTTTGTTTCTTCAAGAGACATCATCAAATCCTGTAGCTGCACACATGTAAAGGTAACATGTTAGTAGCAATTTCATTAAAACTACCCATTCCAATCCGTTAACCAATTTTTACCTGGGCCTCCAGTTCTTGTATCTTTTGATCTTTGAGCCTTAAAGCCTCTTTCTCCCTGCATATTACCCAAAATAATTTCAATGACAAAATGGTACCTTTCATTTTAATTATAAAATTTGTAATACTAAAATTAATAAACAAGAGTTATTATTGCTCGTAAAAAAAAACCTAAACTGTGTTGTACCTTTCTTGAGTTTTTATAATAATGCCTTCCCATATCTCCTTGTTTCTCAAAAGATTTTCATTAATCTACAATTTCAACACCAAAAAATAAATAAATAACAATAATAATAATAATAGTAAAAATACTGAAAAGGTACGCTTACCTCATCTAGAAACTTCTTCTCTTTGAGACCTTTATCAAGTTTGGCTTGCAATTTTTGCAATTTTGTATTCTTCTTTAGAGATTCCTTTACAGAGTCTGAAATATCCCTCTCGTTTTGTTCTTCAAATTCCTGGAGTAACGATTCATAATACTGCCCAAAAAAAAAAAAAAAACAAATCACCATATGAGCTGCTAAACGATAAAAATGAAATAATGAATTTACTATAGGTGCCGATTAAACTTACTAGCTTCTGATCTTCAAGTTGGGTGGTTAGGAGCTCATTATACTCGCTGACAATCTGAAAGAAAAACAAGAGTGAGCTCATAATTTTTTACTACAACATTTGTTAACTTTACCAACAAAGACGGTAAAATGGGTGGGTCAGGTAACCAGTTTGAGTCACACAGGTAATTTTGGTACATGTCAGGTCAAGTTGACCGGAAACCCTACATGTTAGAAAACTTTAAATTTGTTATAAATAACTAGTGTGTCAAATAAGATTAAAAAATGATATTATATTATTACGAGTAAAATGCCATTTTCGTCGCTGAGGTTTGGCCAGTTTTGCGACTTTCATTCAAATGTTTGTTTTTTCCGCATCAGATCCAAAAAGTTTAAAATCTTGCCATTTTCACCCGGTTTGTTAACTCCATCCATTTTTCTCCGTTAAGCCAAGGGTATTTCTGTCTTTTTTGTTAACTTAAATGGCAATTCGGTCTTTTTCACTTTATGTAAAAAGACCGAATACCCCTACAAAAGACCAAATTGCCCTTTAAGTTACCAAAAAAGATGAAAATACCCGACTTAACGGAGAAAAATGGATGGAGTTAACGAGCCGGATGAAAATAGCAAGATTTCAAACCTTTTGAATCCAGATGCGAAAAAACAAACCTTTGGATGAAAGTCGCCAATCTGGCCAAACCTCAGGGATGAATATAGCAGTTTACTCTACTATTAATATTATTCTAACAAAAATCGATTTTTTTATGAAAACAGTTTAAAGTCTTATCCGTCAAATATAAACTTTGGGCCACTTTGCCCCCTTCAACCTGTTTCCTTTTCAGCTAACTATTTTTATTTTCCAGTTTGACCCATTAGAGATCAACATAACCCGAAACCATCGATTCACATGTGAATAGTCGAAATTCCCTATACAAGTAAAAGAAAAAACATTACGGATTCAACTCGACTGTTCAAAAGGGCCTCGCTAAATCCAGGATCGGTGCCACATCCACAATCGTCAAAATGCTCGGTATGATGATTCAACTCTACCAGCTTTCCATCTGTTTTAGATTGAATTAAACGGTGAACGTAATTATCTCCAACGTAGTCCCAAACACGTTGTGTTTCCAGTTCGAGGGAGTAACAATGTTGTGTTTCTTTCCAGTGTTTAATAGCATGCCCTTCTTTATACCTACACCAAAATCACCCGATCAAACCATGTTCGGATCAAAACAAGTATGTTTTAGCACGGGTCAAATTGGTCAGTTCCAGTTGACCCTTAAAAGCAACTATAAATGGTCACCTCCCACAGCCAACAAAGCCACAAAGAAGACATATCCAGACATTTTCAGAGGTTTGGCAAATCAAACATTTTGACTTTTCAGGCTGCTGTTGACAATAACGACACACCTGAAATAAAATTAAAGCCAGATGATGATTAAATAATCCAATTACAAAACATTCTAAAAGTGATAGAACTGTATTATAGTCATGGTTTTAAAAATCCCGACTAGCCTCCGACTAGTCGCCGATTAATCACTAGTCAGAGGTTCGCCAAGTAATTTTTATATAATCGGTCAATTAATCAGTAGGCAGTCAACAGTGGTCAAATCCAGTCCTAATTGGCCAAAAAACGGTGGCAGTCTAGCGATTCTGGCCAAATTCCAGCAGGATTCTTCTGGCAATTAATCATATCTATTTGAAAGAAAATATGGGTCGAAGAAGGTGTTAAAACATCAAACATGTCTACTTAAAAAAACATATAAAAGTGTGTGTATATACATATAAAACTGAAAACTACATAAAAAACCCAATCCGATTAATCCCTATTAATCACTGGTAGGTACCCCACCGGCTGACTAGCGCCTAGTGATTCTTACAACACTGATTGTAGTTATATAAATATGAACAATGAAAGTAACATGATTATTATGTTCAACTGATTTGTGTTAAGTAAGAAAGAAACAGTTAATAGGCTTGTTATGACAGGACAAACAATATAACACAGAAGGAATGTATATCAATATACTTACAGGGCACGAAGAATCGGTCCACTTTGAAATACATGAGCAATGGAATGAGTGATTGCACATTGTCGTCAAAATTCCACTCATATCTTGATCCAATCTCTCTACACAAAAAGATGTAAAATAATTCGTAAAACTTCATGCAGACAAAAACGGTGTTGGGTAAGTCAACACTTCAAGATTTTTCTTTTAGATTATCTACACCAGTATATTAAAGTTATTAATGTCTTGTGAAACATGAATAAACCGCTATTTAAAGACGTAATTGGTTTGATATTTCTAAACATTGGACTCTCAACCAACACTTCTTGTGATCAACGCTAAAACATGTTCATACATACACGTATATATATTGTGTATAAATGTATAATCAGAATTACCAAGACAGACTGGACATGAGGGCTGCTCTGTGCTTGCAAGGGAAGTTTGTGTGTGTTCGATTAGGCGTGTATATTGCACATCAACGGTGAAAAGCACACGACATGACTCTGTCTGGATTCAAACACAACAATTAACAAAGATATCAGAATAATAAAACTTTATTTACAACACATAAATACACAATGCTCGGATAAACTATGGTTACTGAAAAAGAGAAACCTCAAGAGATGAGAAGCGCCTTCCATTAAAATGCTTATGAAAAGCATCCGTTGAGTTTTGGTCATCAAACGTTACCAAAATACTATACCGGTTCTCCATTCCATCATTCCTAAATCCCAAGACATAAAAGATTAACAAATTCATCTCATTAAAGATTCACTACTTAAGTACTAATTATTAGTTTATTACTAACAGTTATAGACACCAAACCTGACAACACGCATCTCCAATACATGATGAATAAAGGAGCCACAAAACTGGCAGAAATCAGCATAGGTCATGTGATTTGGCACCCCAAGTACACAAATAAGAGGACTTCTTCCAACCTAAATAGCATCAAAAAATATATCATTATCTGATCACTAATTATGATTAGTGAAAGAGGATATATGTAACTTTTAACTACTGTTTCTAGTTGGTTAAGTATCATGTAAGTATATGGACAACGGTAATGATCAAGATCAGTTATTAGTGTCCGCCTGTCCGGTATCATGTGTTTTTGGTTATTATTCTACTCCTTACTTTATGATCTGCTTTCTATCGCTACACTATCTGTCAAAAGTATTCGTGATTCTGATGCTGGAGCATCCAATAACCTTAAAATTTAAATCTAAATGTTCATTATCTTCTCATTTGCTTGTTATATCTTCTAATTTACAGTTATCTATAGAGTTATTGAACTAATTAAATACATTATTAGTTAACTTGATTAGTTTTAAAGAATTTAGAACAACATCTAGGTTTTGAGCCATTTGATTCTGTTGATGCGTCAGATTCCGTTTATTAATATTAATACTATCAACAGTAACTGTCAATTGATTAAATCAAACACCATAAACATCACTAGTATAACAATAAGTGCAAATAAAACCCTAACTTACAAAATTTAACAAACCGTTAATAATAATAATAATAACAGTGAAAGAGATGATGATGATGATAACTTACAGGTAAATTGGAAGAAGACGAAACGGCGTCGTCGAGAAAGAGATGCATGACGCCTCTGGTCTCTTCGATTCTAGGGTTTCCAGAAGAGAAAGGAAAAGCCTGAGTGACGTAAGCATTAGACGAGGAGGTGGAGGAGTCGCCGGCGTCGGTGGTGATCGGAAGTTTACTGATGGAGGACGGCCGGAAGTAGTCGTCGGCGACAGTTGATGCGTGAATCGCCACCGTGCTTGCTAAAGTCGCTTCCGACATTTTCTTCCTGGTTACGTTTGTGGGTGGTTGAGGCTTTTGTGTAACTGATCAGGGTTCAATTCTTGGTATTAGACAAAATTTGGTGTAATATATAAGAATCAACTACTATATATGGGTGAGAAACCTTGGAGAACAACCCTAATCTATTTTAGGCATTGATAACCATAATAATAATACATTTATAATACTCTCCCTTGGTTATCAACTTCATACGCTTTGGAAATGCTGTCTCATTAAAAACTTTGCTAGGAAAACTCAATGGGACAAAACCATAGCTAGGGGAAAAAGAGTGCAGTGCGTATTGTCTCTTGTCTCGTTAAAAACCTTACTAAGAAAACCCAATAGGACAAAACTTAGTCAAGGGAAAAAGAGTGCAACTTGAACAAGTCTCCCCCTCATTTTAACATGTATCCTTTAAGTGTGTCCATCTTCCTTGAAAGTTGATCAAAGCTTTTGTAGCATATGATTTGTCGCTCGATCCCTTAATGTGCAATTATTTATGTTGAGCAATGTTGTATAATCTTCTAACGAGACTTTAGGTGCCTCCTTTCAAAAAATATCATATGTCCACGACTGTGTTTTGTTACATTCCTGCATCTACAAGACTAACCAAGCTTGTTTTGATGGGTTAGTAAAATATAATCAAATATCATTCATACCTGAAATATTTGTTTTAACTCATTTGAATGTCTCCTCGGTTGACAATGGCTATATCATGACAATAAGTTCAAATGAAATATACTATAATCATTCATAGTTAGCAAAACATATTAATGCACATATGCATTTAACAATAGTACTTCTAGAATGAGAATGACTACTTTGGTAGGAGACGATAATAGTCACTGCTTATAACAAGTGACTGTGACTGGATAACCTTTAACATACATTAATGTTAAGCTTTGTCCATACTAAAATAAGGGGCGGACCCAAGCCCAGCCTAAGGTGGGCGGGCGCACCCCCGGGGAAAAATAAATTTAGTGCTAAGTTCCGTCGAAAATCTCGTCCGCGCCCCTTGGAATTTTTCGTCCGCACCCCTTAGAATTTTTTACCGCACCCCTTGAAATTTTTCGTCCGCACCCCTTAGGTAAAAAGTGTTATCAATTTATATTTTAATTTTTTTAGTAAACTCTTATTTAAAAAAAAATACTACCTAAATTATATAACTTTTAATACCTAACTAAATAAACCAAAATACCTATACATTTACACATTTTAATTCCTAACTAGCTAGCCCACTAGGTCTTAGCCCATTAACCAAACCCAACAATATTTCAAACTTTAATAAAATAATTAAAGCCCAAAACCTTTAGAAATTCTCTCCCGCTCTCTCTCTCTTGCGTCCCTGCACTGCCAACGAACAACATCACCCAGCGACAACAGTGCAGCAGCCGGCGACCACCGTAATCAGCCACCATACCACCGTCGTTCGACACCAAATCTAACCGGAATCCGAACACGGGTAAGTTTCTTTGTTATTTTGATGATTTTGGTTGATATTATAGGAGAAAAAGGGTAATAAACTTGCTAAATAGGTTTGAAATTTTGCGTGTTTTGATGTTGTTTATGGTTGTTTAGATGATTTTTATGGTGATTATGTTGTTTATATATTTTTAGGGTGATTACAACTTACGTTATGATTTCTAGGGCTTGAATAGTTGAAAATTAAAATTGAAATATTATGTTATGGAGCGATGAACTTATGTTATATAGAGAAAGAACTGCTTAAGAAATTAGCTTGTAGATGATGTTTTGGATAGATTTCAAAAAATGAAAACCCGTAGGGCGTCGACGTTTTAATTATGTTTGTAACAAGGTTTAACATGTTTTTTATGATTATATAAAATTAGTTTGATGTCCGTTTGTTTTACATGATCCGACCCGATATGAACCGATTTTTTTACTTATATACCTAGGGCCTAAAATTTTTAAAAATGTTCCGCACCCCATAAAAAAATTTCTGGCTCCGCCACTGACTAAAATACCCCAACATCTTCAAGATGTAGTTTAATTTATGGATAAAATTATAATTATACAAATACTCAAACTACAAGTCGAGCCATAACCACACCGCCTCAAGGTCTTTCAAAAATCTCCCTCCAAAAGCTCGATAGTTTCTCTCAATGATGCCTAGACATCATCACTGTAAACTGCGATTATAGTGAACTTTTAAGAGAAGAATTTTGATAAACGTATGGATAATTATCAAACTTATCCCTTTTTATCTGAATATCTCGAGTTGTACAACACTCGACTTGAGTATTTTAGTCCATACATATTTTGTCAACTTCATATAGTAGGTTCTTGAGGTTTTGATATCAATGCTTCTAGCATTATCAATTCATGAGTGAATTCTTTCCATCTTATCCAAATATGCATTCACTCTTTAGGAGTTTTGCTACACAACTGTGCTCATTTAACACATAGAATTCTATATTATATGCAAAGATGTCATGCATACTTGCTTTTATTTCCAAAAATCCATTTTGTACCATGCTTGTACATTGTTTATTGAGATATCACAATCATCGGTTACACGTTTTCTATGTATGTTTATTGGTGCACAAGTATTATATCGTTAAGATGTTACAATTCACCTTTAGGGCACTCATTTGCTTTAGGAAACTCATCATGAGTTCAATCGTATTTCAATATGAATTTATATACACCGATCATATTGTTCTCGAGAACTTAATTTACATGATTTTGATAATTTAGAATCCTTCAAGGATTTTCATGTAAACTTTCAGTATCAAAATGATACATAACATTTCTAATACGCATGTCAGTTGTGACAACCCGAATTCCCAAGGTTTTCGTGACACTTGAGTTGTATCGTTACTATTTGAGTCCAAATTTCTTTAACCATTTGAGTCCAAATTTCTAACACTGTTAAAATTATTCTGTTAACTTTGATTAAATGACCAAATTACCCTTTTAATTAAAAACCATTTTATTATTAAATATATATATATATATATATATATATATATATATATATATTCTCTGCATCTATCCAGATCATAGCCAAATTTCAGAACTTTCTCTCTCTCTACCTAAACCATCTCCATCCCACCACCACACCTCCACCATCAACACCACCGTCACCACCGCACCTCCACCGTCACCACTACACCGTCACCACCACAACACCCACCACCGCTGCACCTCCACAACACCCACCACCGCCGCACATACACACCATCCTCCTCATCTCCGCCCACCTCATCTTCGCCGCCGACAACTCCGGCGACGTAAAGTCAGAATGAAACAGTTAAGAGAGAGATTCAGAGAGAGTGAGAGTCGGAACAGAAAGACGATCGGAGAAGGTGACCTTTTTGAAAGAAAGAATCAGAATGAATAAGACGTTGCATGTACCCATCTTCTCACATACAATTTCGATCATCTAAAACAGTGCTTGAGCAAACCAGGTGAGATTACTAAGCAGCTGCTCTGTACGCATGTCTCAACGTACCATTGGAGGCTCATCTTTTTATTCTTGTTTCCAAAATATGCTTTGCCCCTTTTCATCTAAACCCTAATTTTCTATTTTTCTTTTCAAGTTTGTAGTTGTGTTCAACTATGTTTCCTGTACTAACATGTTAGTTTCAAATAGAATTTTTTTTAACCTATTTGATAAAGAACCTCTAAACTTCTGTTGCACCTTTTGCTACATAGACCGTGAAGTTTTTTTAACTACATGAATTAGTGTTCATAGTTTTGAAGAATTCGAAGATGAAGCAATCTTATTTGGATTTTGCTGTAAATTTGAGGATTGTTGAGGCTTATCGGTAGGTAGGGGTGAGCAAATTAACCACCATAACCGATAACCGAACCATAACCGACATAACCAAACCACTAATAACCGACAATCAATATAACCAATGGTTATGGTTATGAAACTTTGTATAACCGCTCAATCGGTTATGGTTATGGTTATGAAGCTTTGGTTAACCGAATATAACCGAAACCGAACCGAAGTTGTGATGTTAACTTTATATAATAGATTCGTGTTTTACAAAACCATATAGAGGGTTTTTACAAAGATAAAAGTATGTTAGTAACAAAATGATCTTGATATAGATGTCATTTATTTTGATAAAGAACTAAGGTGTTATGGCCATAATTGTTTTTGTTTGAGAATTACCTTATTATAATGAACTCTAAATCGGTAGTTTAACTAAAAAGTTTAGTCTTCGCTATCATATAAAATAGGCTAAGCTAAGTTTAAATCGTGCACAACCCTATTTATTTCAAACCTTGATTGGTTACTTAACCGAAATTAACAAAAACCGAACCATAACCGACTTCATAACCGATTAACCATAACCGAAGTTTGGTTATGGTTATGGTTACCAAAACTCCATAACCGAACTAGCGGTTATGGTTATGGATAATACATGTATTTTCGTATTTGTATTTGTATATCTTGCCAAGTAACGGCGTCGTATTTCGGTATATTGTTCTAAATAAAATATGTTAATATATTCCCAATATATTTTTCTCAAAACCATGTATTTCAAGTCTCACTTAAATATACTTAAATCATTTGTCTAAAATATCCTAATTCTCAAAAATATATATATTTTTCCCAAAAATATTATATTTTACCTCATCAATCTTCCAAAATAATATTCTACCAAAAATATACGTATAAGAGTCTTCTTCCGAAAAACTACGTAAGTTACGTTTTAGTGTTTCGTATTATAACAATACTTGTGTAACTTATATTATTTATTTTGCGAAAGCTTCGGTACTATTTTGGAGTCGTAATCTCGTGATACCATAAGTTATATTATTTTTACCCTAAAAAAATAATATAACTAGTTTACAAAACAAGCAAATATTCACACAAGAGTTTTAGTATAAAATATATATTCTAAATATATATTTATTAAGTTTTATTTACGAAAGTCAACCTCCGAGACTTTGTGTTTTTGTAATAAAAAAAATCATGGCGAACTTTATTTTTGAAAACAAGTTAAAAATATATTTGTAAATATTTGTTAGAAAAATATTTCTAAGTGTTATATTTCTAGAAAAAATTCGTCAGAGTTTCCTCTGTAAATGGAAGTGTCCATGCTTTTAGCATATCATTTTCTTTTGAAAAATTAATCAACAATCATCAATCAACATTATTTAATCACTAATCTTGACAAAATAAGACTAAATCATAAACTCATGAACTTGAAAGTTTTGTAAAAATTTGTAGTAAATCACTAGCACATTTAGTAGGTCTTGTTATCTTTAAAAATAACATTAGTTTCTTGAAAACTTTATTTTTAAAGAAGTTGAAGTTTAACAACTTCTAGTCATAATTTACAAAAATACTTATTTGTTAAGTTTCATTGTTACACAAGTGTTTACACACTTGTTTGTTTACCAAAAATGCTTCTAGTTCATAAAATATCCGGGTTTTAACAAAACTAGTATCTTTCGCTTGGTTCTTCCGAAAAACCACTTGTAGATCTTTAGATCTACAAGTTTACAACTTCATTTTACAAGAAAACTTATGTTTATTCAAGTTCAAGGCTTATGAATGGATGGATAGATCATCTTTCAATTTTCTAACTTTTACATCCTACTAGTTCATGCTCTTAAACATGAACTAGTATGTCTAGATGTTGATCCATCTTGTTTCTACTAACAAACAACATCAAATAATCACAACTACACAAGATCTAAAAGATTTACACACATATCTTCTCTTTATCCACCCTTTATCACTTTATGTTTAAGACTTGTTCATGTTCTTTAGTGTTTCTTAATTTTTCACCATTAACTCATCTATTAACCACCAAAAACAAGATTAAGATGATGATTAGAAGCACTTACTACTAGCACAAGGCTAGGGAAGAAACAAGGCGTAAAAGCGGTAGATAAAAGAAAACTAGAGTGGTTCTTGAACTTCCGAGTGCACCAAGCTTGTTTGTTGAACCTCTTGCACCTTTGTATGTATGGAAATGGCTTGAAAATGGCTTGAAGGTGGTGGTAGTGTGGTGGAGGGTGGTGGTCGTGAATGATGGAGGAGGAAGGAGAAGCTTTGTTGTTTGATGGGTGTTGAAGTGAGAAG
This sequence comes from Helianthus annuus, assembly GCF_002127325.2. Classification (NCBI taxonomy): domain Eukaryota; kingdom Viridiplantae; phylum Streptophyta; class Magnoliopsida; order Asterales; family Asteraceae; genus Helianthus; species Helianthus annuus. The sequence goes on along the minus strand of NC_035437.2, from coordinate 152,960,689 downwards.
GTGATTGCCTTATGAGTTTATTTGTAAACCAACTTACTTCTTTGTCCAACATGTAATATGATACTAATCCTCCAACATGTACAATTAAAATATTCAAAGAAAGTAAGGGTGGGTCACCCTTGTGGTAACCGTAGATGGGGGGGGGGGGTATAGGGGGTTGGGTTGCGATGGAACTAGTTACCACTTAGTTAGGACTTCTAATGTTTAGTTTGGATACAATTATGTGTTATTTAATATAAAGGGTGTTAGGGTGTTCGGGGACCCTAACTAGCTCAGGAAAGTAAAAACAATGTGTTTGGCAATATTTTTATGTTCCAGGTAAAGTCTGGTTGTTCGGTTGGATATTGATCCGTTAAAGTGCTAAATAAAGCTTTAAAGTGTCTTTTATATTGTTTTAGTAACACATTAAATTCCCAACACTTTGGAAAGTGTCTAGGACTATTTTGCCAAGTTTTTACACTTTACTAGCATTGTTAAATGCTGAATTTTTGTATTTAGTGCAGAATTCTGCACTTAAAGTATGTTTTAGGCACTTCTGGTCACTATAACTATCACCTAGCGACGCAGTTTTAAGATCCTCACCTCCCTACACTCCCTACTAGTGTAGTATTCCATTCCTGGCACATACTAGCCTCAAAAATATTGTCTGTATTGTGCTGGCATTGTCAGCATGTTCACTGGGTTATCCGCTCACTGTGCTAACTGTGCTTTGTGCATCAAGTTTGTCATTATTGTTTGTGTGTAATAAATAAAGTGACAGTATAAGATGTGATGCATGAGTATGTATGTATCAGAAAACAGAAAGCAGTTTAATCATAATTGTGATTAAGCACAGTAATTAAGCACTAATTAATTATTAATTAATTTGTACGGATACCTGAAATTGTGAGGGTTGTCACATTCTCCCCCTGTTAAGAAAATTTCGTCCTCGAAATTTGTACTACCTTAACTCCTTATGGTTACGTCACATGTGTGTGTACATGAATAATACCAAGGTAAATATCCACTAAACCGCATTAAACCCTACTCACCTCAGGTGAGTCCAAGAATATATAACAATCCGAATCCTATGGTAAAAAGGTGTGTACTTTTGACCTCTGATGTCAAAGGTATTAGACGTAGTGGACGTATAGTCTAGTGTAACCCAGCTAGCAGGGGGGTTTCATAAAAGAGGAGTTTTGACTAATATGATTTTCAAACGATCGATTGCGATATACAAACGAGTTTTCGCAAACTATAGCATCCGCTATATGGATTTAAAATCAACAATTCAAAAGTAATAGTAAAATGATCTGTCAACTCCCGAATAAATGAATGGTAAGGTTTAGTGAGTTGACATTCTTGAATTGCGAAAGTACGCCAAATGAAATTCAAATGAATGTGGTGTCTCATTGTAGTTGCATCGGAAATGTTTAAATGACGAGCCAAACGAAAGTATATGCAGTTTTGTGTGAAACGGTTGGCCATGATTAGCACAAGCTACAAGTTTGAAATGACACCACAAGGTGTCGCGATGACACAACTCAAGTATGATGGTGATTGAACAAGTTCACCGAGTTGGAAATCAACTGAAAGTGCACTGAAACAGGCCAGAAAATTTGGTTTACACAATGTCATGGAATTTTCGGTTGAATATGGAACATCAAAGAGTCGTGGTTTTTGATCGATGGTGAGAAAGCAATAAGTACCGCAAGATATTCGACCGATCAAAAAGAATCGTTAGGAGGTACACTGTGATATGAAATGGATTTATGTACCTTTGCCTCAACACGCAACTGTGTTGAGACTGATTTCATTGTGACAAACAAGACGGATTTAGAGCAAATTATCAAATAATCGATTAAATCCGTGTATGAAGTGAGTGATCAAATAAGCGCAAGCAAAAACTTATGAGAGTATCCCCACAAGGTGTCGTAACCAACAAACGATTTAGTGAAGTCGTAGACCAAACAAGTCTACTACGACTTGAAACAAAAGAAACTTTGCCAATGATTTGAATATGATGCCCTCAATACATCATATGACGTCTCAACTGAATATACGAAATGGATAAGTTCAAGCAATTGAAATTCGTTTTAGCGTAACCCGTAGATACACGTATGTATAAATAAAGGAATCTCGGCATGGTCGCAAAGATAAACCATGAATGTAACTTGAAATGAAGGAAGTTCCAAGAGGGTGTGTTGGCTTGATAACAAAAGAGTCAACAGTCACCATAGTGTAGGTCATTCGAATTTACAAATCGGTAATTGGATTTAGCGTCATAATATTTGAACTTAAATGAAGCGTTTGAAACGAAATGAAGTCGCTTGCGTAGCAAATGATGCATGTGACAAATAAGCTTCCAAGAAAAAGGAATAATGAGTATCTGCTAAAATGAAGAAATAACCAGATATCGAAGCAAATGCGTGTTCGCTCTCAGCGAAGAAAATTAACGTGATGCAGCTGCCATTAAAGGGGAGTAGAGATGCAAACCTCTACTTGCTAGAAATAAAAGAAATTCTAGTACTTTTTGTTTGGTCAAGGGAACTGGCATATGTGTCAGGTTAATGGGGCCAGCTCGAGTTAGCGGACGTGGTTTCTAAGTAGCGACCTCTACAAGTTGGGACCTGGGTTCCCAAGGTCCTAGGTATACATCTTCTAGATCCTCAAGGTTTCGTACTCTGTGTAAAACGATTGTGTGCATCGTGGAGGAAATGCCATTCTTGTGTATGTTTAAACAAGTTATTGTCCCATACTTTTCTTCCGGTATGCTTTCTTTCTGAATTTGCAGCTACTCGATCATCGTTCAGTCGGGAATACTGGCTGGATCCTCGCAGTTAGTCCAGTAAGTAGCTCGTCAATCCTTAGCAAGAGTCGCTGACTCTTGTTGGCTAGCTCGCCCGACTCCTGGTAGTTTGATGTTTATTTGAAAGTCATCGTCCTTTCTTTGGACGAGCAGGACTGGGGTAACCCAAACGGGAATTTTTGGTCTGTTATCTTCCTTCTCTATCCACTACTGAAACTACACTGTCAATCCTTGCATTTCCGAAAGTGTAAGTCGCTAAGGTGCATTGACTGCAGGCGCGGTGCCTGAAATCTAGTCGAGGCGAAATTCGACTTGTTGTTGAGGAGGTATTTCTGGCAAATATTCGAGGAAGACTTTAGGATACTTCCTTATCACAGGAATATCTTCGTGCCTTCAAGCAACTAGTAATTCGTAAAGGCGTACTCTGCTTCACGAGTCGAGATTGTTTCCTCGTTCGCCATCGCGGTGCGGATACCAATTTCCTATTGATCATTTGTCAACCAATCCATCCAACTACCTTGTTGAAGTCTCCCAATTCACTGGCAGTAAATCAAGTGTGAACTCACACTCTCCGGGTCCTATCTTGCCATGTCCCATTTACTTCGTTGGCCTCTACTAGCTTCCCATTAGCTAGTTCTATCGAGTGCGGGTTATCTAACTTACTTACTACTAAACCAGGTATTCTCTCAAACCCTAGGGATGCGAAGCTAAAATTTGCAACAGTATCTAGTAGTGCAAATGCATAGCGTTGAGTAATACGGGACGTACCGATATTCATGCTGGAATTCCTGGCGTGCTCCCCTAGCTCTGCTACTGAGCTTTTATCCTTGTGCCTGATTCTTCTTAGGACAGTATTTTCTGAAATGCTTCCTGCTCCCACAGTTAAGACAACCTTCAGCACGTTTTTGTTTGTCACTCGTCCTGCCTTCGTCGTTGTCGTTGTTTCCTCCGAGATTCTTGCTATCATCTTGATCTTTATTTCCACTTTCAATACCTTGTCTACAAGTCTCCTTGGGATGCCCCCTCCTACGACAGTTATCACACTTTCCATACTTACATCGCCCGACATGATAACGTAGACAATTGCCGCACTTAGGTAGGATACCCATGTAGTCTTTTCCCCTTTTGGCCTTTTTCTTGTTACTCGCCCGAGTGATCATTTTGAAATTTGCAAGCTTTCTCTTGTTATCTCCAGATGACTCTACGGGAGTCTCCTCTTTCTCTTCCATACTGGAAAATTTTCCTTGTCTAATTGCTTCTTCAGTGAGTGCCACGCTTATGCTGATAGCCTCGGTGATCATTGAAGGTTTAGATGTTGTTACCAGGCTTAGAATCTGAGGTGCCAATCCCCTGATGAAACGTTCGATCTTCCTAGATTCTGGTTCCACCAAACGCGATGCAACTTGTGATAATTCGCCAAATCTCTGCACATATTCGGCTATCTTTGGACCTTCCATTTTTAGGTTCCACAATTCAGTCTCCAACTTCTGGACTTCCGCCCTAGAGCAATATTTCTTGCGCATTAGTTCCTTCAGTTCGTCCCACGACAAAGCATATGCAGTAGTTTCGCCCATTGTTTGAACCTGAAGGTTCCACCAAGACAGAGCCCCATCTACAAATAGTCCAGCTACATACGTGACCTAGTGTTCTGGGGCACATTTGCTCAACCGTAAGACAGAATTCGTCTTCTCCACCCAACGCACAAAAGCTAAGGCACCCCCAGTGCCGTCGAATTCTCGAGGTTTGTGGTTCAGGAACTGCTCGTAAGTGCAGCCGCTGGGTGGGTTATTTCCTGAGGTATCTCCACCGTGCTCAGAGCGAAGGGCCTCGAGTTGTGCGATGGCTTGCGAGATGCGTCCTTGCAGTCCCGACTTTGCTGTTGTTGGCAGAGGGTTGTTGGTATCGACGTTCCCTTGTATCGACATCTTTTGAGAAGAAGATTGGTTAGGTCAGGTCTTATTCGCTTGGGGAGTGCATATAGTTGTTTAGAGTTCGTACGCACATACACATATTAAGTTATCATACCAACCAATCACGCAATGGTATAATCACAGTATAACCAAGTAATTTGGTAATTATGTTTAATGAGAGCCTAGCAAGTAAGCACGTAGTATTATAATTATAGCACACACATATAGGTTGATAACGCGCTTAATGAAGACATAGCGATTGAGCTTTCGTTGGTCATTGGTCACAAAGTATTGTCGCATGCCTAATGATGACTGACTCCTCATTGTTCCCCGGGCCACAATTGTATCGTCTTCCAAAATGTATCACATCAACAGGGACACAGGGTCACCCTACCCTTGTTCATTAAATATGTTAGTGTATCAAAGTTATGTAGTCAGATGTAATCTTCAAAAGTCTCCACAATCTCGGCTTATCATTAATGTCCTACCCAGATGTAATGCAATCCGCATAATCCCGAAACCAACTATACTGGTGACTGAGGTGGAGAAAGAAAGAAAAGTAATCTGTCGACATACGTGAATTCCTTCTCGAGCTTGTATATACGTCGAAGTGGTAACTGCTCTGCTGCTTGGCAGTAGAGAAACGAGCATCAAAACCTAGGAAAGGTGTAATAGCAGCAGGTGAGAGCGCAAAGGAATCTTGATGAAAGTATACTGGCAATAGACAGGGTGGAGGACGTGGTGTAGCACAAGCTCCAAAACTCTGCGAACTATATCCTCAAACTGTAGCTAACGTTATAGGTGTACTTGTCCCGTGTGTAGTCTCCACAAAGTAAGGGATGGTAAGGGTCTAAAATCAACATAGTGTATTATAGGAATCATCGAAATGGCTCGTCCAACGACGTGGAGGTGAATGTAGTAAACGGTGCGTCCTGCGAGGTCGTAGAAAATGCTGTCGTAGCAAAAAGGGATTGTTACGCGAGTGCTGACCTGGAGTACCTTCATGGGGTGCGGGTATGTCTTGAAAGAAAGCGATAGGCACGTTGGCGCAATGGGCGTCAGTCTTCACAAGAGCAACATCAGCAGTTGAAAGTGCAGCAGTAAATGTCTCACGAAAGGAGAATCACTAGGTGCAGGTACTGTGTCAGGTATAAGGGGTGCAATGTCTGGTAAGCCAAAATGAAACAGGGTCATGAGCAAGTAAGGGTGCAGGATCAACAGGTACAACATCAGGCTGACCCCAAAAGGAACAGGAGCTGGCTTAGGAGCAGGATCTGGGTTGTGTAAAGGTGTGGCGTCTCGAGCAAGTGATAGTTGCAGCGGTGTAACACCTCGAAAAATTTCGTCCATTAATGTCTTGACACGTGTCATAAGGTTCCGGTATGTGAAAACAAACTTTAGAGGGACTAAAAGTGACAAACGGTGAAAACTATGGAACGTAAGGGTCCAAAGTGTCAACAATGGATAAATAGACTCTATGATAGCCCTACATAATGTTCATAACCTTAGACGGATGGTTCATGGATCATACGACGCGAAAATTGCACAAAAGTGAGGAATTACAAACTATAGGGGCCAAAAGTGTCAACATGTTGAATTTATACCTCTGAGTGAACTTTTGGCAGACCCGAAGCTTTGAGAAGCTAAAATATACTCACTAGAATATGTGGTTAAAATTTCGTGAAGTTTCGATAACGTATGAGAAAGTTATGGCCAAAACCGTACTTGAAGGACTAAAAGCGTCAACGTCGAATTTTATGACTTTTCGGTTGAGCGCAAAGTTATCCGAGGACATTACCATGTAGGTAAATGTCCCAAGGTTCTTAAAAACCAAGTTTGGGGGTTTACGAGTCAAAATAAGCAGCCGAAACATCGCGTGCAAGTTCAGGGACCAAAGCTGCCAAATTGGAAATTAGTTTGGCTGATCAGAGGTCAGGCGACCCGCCTGGACTGACCCAAGCGGGCCGCGTGGGACTGCCAGTACCAAAAAATTCGCGAAAATCATATTTTAAGCCCGAATTTGAAGTGTATACCAGCTGTTAGCACCTCCTTAAGCTCCAATAAAATGTCTTGCATGCCTATGGTAACAGTGAGCTACTTCCAAACATCTGAATTCAGCTTTAAATCAGATTATTCATCCATTCTCTTGGCACTTGCATTTGATCAAGAAGCTCTCAACTCTCAAGAACTCTCTCAAGCATTTCTGGAGCATTTCTGGACATCAAGGCCGACTCCAAGTGTTAGCTAAGCATCAATAGGACCTTTGTAAGCTTCTAATTTAGTCCTTAATTCGTTCTTGCATCGATTATTAGTAAAAGTCAAACTGATTGTTCATATACTTTGACTTTCTGATTAAACGAGTTTCACTCAGTCATTTCTCAAATTGAAACCAGATATATGTTGGTATTTATGTGGGAAACAAACCCTCAAAAGGGTAATCTCTGATTCCCACTACATGCATGCTAATTGTCGAGTCAAACTTGTTTCTAAAAAGTCAACAGAAGTTGTTTTTGTGAAAAATAGCTTAAATGGTAATGTAAATGACATGCAATCTGTTTGATCATCATAGATAGCTTTATAATGAATATAAGAATGTGTTTTACCACGATCAACTCGACAATCTTTAGTATAAATACGAATCGGAACCGAAAGTCTTGTAAAACGACTATTTCGTAGACTATCGATTCGGATTCGTACATGCATGTTTGATATCTGTATTTGAGAGTATTTTTGACCACTTTTATTTTGGTAAAACTCTCTGGAATTTTTGTTGCTTGAGTCTATACTTAGCCGATTCATTTGCATGTTTCCGATTATGCTTAAAAGTTGACTATTTTGCCCTTTTTGATATAAAACGTGATTTTTGGAAAAGTGAAAGAATAGAAATCTTTATTTCTAATATATAAACTTGCACCGAAAATTTCGGATCAGTTGGTGGTCCAGATTTTGAGTTATGGCCATTAGCGTAAAACTATATTCTTAAGTTACATAAACGGCCCTTTTCGCGTATAACCCATTTCTGGCCACGTTTTGATACAAAACTTTTTACCCACTGATGTTATATAATATTTTGGGATTTTAGATGATTTTTATTTAATTTTTGGCTGATCGTATCTTAGATCGCTTAGTTATTTCGGTTTATGTCGGTTTTGACCGTTTAGGCCATAAAATGAGTTTTATGCATTCTTTTGACCCAAAACCTTTTCCTACTGATTTTATATGTTAAATAAATTATTTTAAGTATTCTGGAAATATAAAAATCTCAGATTTATTTTGAAAACCCGGAAACGGCGTTAAATCGCATTTTAAGCATTTTTAGCGCATAGTAAGCGTTATACTCATTTTAAACATATAGGACTTATACCTACTGATGTAATTAGCATATTTTCACATAATAACAGTAAGTATAAGTATATGAACTCAGATTTCCAGTTTTGGCAGTTTTAGCCCTTGTGAAATTACTAAAATACCCTACGGTGCATAGTTTGATTTTTAAATGTTAAGTTTGGTATATGGGTCATACCCTACTGATATAATATGTTAAATGGAGTATATTTACTGTATAAACCAGACCCGAAACTCAGATTTCTAATTTGACTCTTTTATAATCTTTTAAATGACCAAAATGCCCTTCTAAGGCATAAATTGAGTTTAAAACTATTCGGGGCATAATAGAACATGACTTACTGATATTATATCATATTTAAAGCATATTATCTCAGGGAACTTGCATTTGACTCTTTTGGCTACCCGTAACGCCCTTTTTGCGTTCGGTTCGGTTTACGTAACTAGTTTGCGTAAATTGACCGAAACGGGTCAAACGTTATCATTTTTATCTCAAAATCCAGAATGTATTTAGTATGCCCATATTATACAAGTATTCAAACTTGTCGGGTCTAAATCACATTCTATCCGGTCTTTCGCTTAATCGTGCGCTTGTACCGTATCGTCCTTAAAACTAACCGGTCAAGCTTAGGCTTAAATAAAAGACCCGTTAGAAATCTAATAGGTTATTATAAACCTTTGTTCCAGATTAGGAGGCCCAGTAAAAGCTACCACACTTACCGTTTGTGTTACTTGCTCAGGTAAATACATTTTGACTTATTTTCCCTATACGGGCTTAGGGTACGGTATTTAAAATACCGCTTGATCGGGCACACAAGTCCTGCACCTTATGGGTGTACAGTCTTGAACAGCTTGTGCGACTCGTTTAAACAGTCTTGTCTTACTTTAGGCTTTGGGGGGTTATTGACCGTGTCCCGGATATCCTTGGCATTATCTTACGAGATGGCCACGACTAGAGCACGGGGTGTAGGCGTACACCCGACGTGTATAACTCTTTAATGTGGTGTGTTATTTAACCTTTAGCCCGGACAGCAGATCCCGGGCCACCATAAGTACGGGTACATGTAAATCGTTCACAAGTTTATATTGCATAATTATCCCAAGTTAATAAAAAATATTTATGCCTTGTGCATTTAAATAAATTTTCAATCATTTTCAAAATGAGTCAGTCGATTTGTATTTACCAGTGTAAACTGACGTATTTTTCTCAAAAGGTTAAGTGCAGGTACTATACGAAATAGGCTGGCTGTTTCCTAAGAGCGTCCACTATAGTCTCGCAAGCTCGGACGACAAATAACTGTTGAACAATTTATTCTTATTTTTATTTGATCCGCCTGTGGATCCGTTTCAACTACTTATGATGTTTATTATGTCATTTTAATTAAAGTTGAAATGTATCTATTCTGCTTCCGCTGTGCATTATTATATTGTGTTGATTGTCTATGACGATGCCAACTACGTCACTGTACCCCACCGGGCCCACCGGTGACACGTGGAAATCGGGGTGTGACAGGTTGGTATCAGAGCCAATGCTGAGTGAATTAAACACTAGTCTTTTGTGTTTAATCTCAGTTACACAATTGCACAATCCTCGATTTTCGAGTCTAGACAAAGAACTTAGGAAATGTTCGACATTTCGTTTATTTTATCTTTATTTTTTTTATTATTAGCTTTGTCTTATATATTTTGTTGTGCAACTTGTTTAAATTTTTTTTGACAGGTTATCATGCCGCCACGTATGCGAGGACGAGGAGGATTCGCCACATCGCACGATCATGAGGCAGGACCCTCACACAGGCGAGCTCCATCAGCTTCGCACAACACCGCAGCCAACGATCTTTGGAGATCATTCGCCAAGCCAGCCAGGCACTCGGTATCTGCGAGCACTTCGCCATCACTACCCCAATCATTTGGGCCCCACTCGGAAAATGGGCCCCATGGTTCCCATGGATCTTATATACCTCTTCATCAGTCACCTCACCACATCCCAGCACCAGCTTATCAGGGCCTATACAACCCTGACACTTTCTTGGATGAGCCAGTGGGTCATAACCCACTAGGACCTGAAGACCACTTCTCTGGTGGTCACGAGATGGAAGTTGACGAGGACACGGACCCTTCACTGCCACCGTCAGGTACGCCCAACCATCCCATCGAGATATCGGATGGGTCACCATTTAGGGGATCACCCTACAATGTTGTTGATAGCTTTGAGGAGAAGTTCAGGCAGCACGATTGGTATTACACCCCCAGCCACCACAACTCTCCGATGCTTCAGTCCCGCCATGGTTCGCCGGTGCACTCGCAGCACCACTCTCAGCAGCAGCAGCTTCAGCAGCCGCCCTTGCAGCAGGACCTATCTGAGGCCCTCTAGCGCGACGTGATCACTCCGTCGCCACCGCCACCACCAGTTTTGCCTCCTCCGCCTCAGAGGCCACGGAGGAATGCGCGTACGTCTACGCGAGGAGGGATTCGCATTGGTACCCCTCCACACATTGGTAGCAGCCGCTACTCACCTCTTCATGAGGAGTCCGAGATGGGGGAGTCTCCGCATCCCGTTTCGGAGGTCACTTCTGCGCCGATTCCGCCTCTGCCGCCGCAGAACTTCGGAGAGCCGATTCCGGCTTACGCCAGCGCAGCGCAGTTCAACCCGTTTGAGCCGACTTTCCCTCCCGGTTATGATTATACGGGAGATCCCTATTGGTTAGCCTCAGGCTACAACCTTCTCAACCAGGAGAGTACATTTGGAGGTCCCTGGGCTACGGGACCATCAGCTTTTGGTTTCCCACCGCAGGGCTACCAGCAGCCATCACAGCCACAGCAGTACCAGCCACCACCGCCGGCACCTATGATGTCGCCGCCGCAGGTTCAGGAAATCCTGCAAGGAATAAATAGTGTACGACGTGATTTGCAACATGAGATGCGAGCTGATCGCCGACGCAACGATGGCATGTTCAAGAAGATGTTTGATTTGCTCAAGGGTAAGAGTAAGAAGGATCATTGAATCCTTTGATTGTTATCTCATTTACTCATGTCCCTGCGTGGACATCTATTCCTGTACTCTACCCCTGCGTGGGTATATTTCCCTTATTCTACCCCTGCGTGGGTATGTTGTTCTGTTAACCCCTGCGTGGGTTTGTTTTATTTTATTTGTTGTTGTTGTTATTTGTTTAGCCCCTGCGCGGGCATGTTATTCATGTTATTTGAACTAAAGTCCCGTTTAGGGCAAAGATGTACTAGTTACTTTATTTAAAATTTGAAATGGTTAATTTGAATTTCTCATTTTATTTATGTGCATGAATATAATATTAAAATAAATGGAAAATATCAATTTTTATTTGATTTGCCATTTTAATAAGAATCTTAGTAAGGTAGAACCTAGCTTGAATGCCTTATTTACAGGCCTAGCCAATATGGTAAAACCTGGTTGAAAAGATTCAAATCTCTGTTAACATCTGAAAACATGTTAACATTCTTGACTAAGCGTGATTCGTAAAATCACACATGTCACCCTTTTTAATAAATTATCTACAGATTATATCTGTACACAAGTCTGTTTATGACTTGATACCTACGGGTTATGACTATGTCATATAGTGGCAGTTGTGGTTTATGACTCCCTGCCTAGTAAAGGATTATTTGTTTAATTATACGATGCTAATCCTATAAAAATCTAAATTTATAATTTAGTAAGTTGTCCGAAGTGACTAGGCCTATTGTGCCAATATATATATTTCATTCCATAATATAGTTGCTATTAAAAGTGCTGAATGAAATTTAAATAAATTAACTATTATGGTTCTTAATACCATGGTTAATAAATCGTCTAAGAACGATAATACTGTTAGGTTTCTAAATAGACCTTGTCCTTTATTGTAGCTTAAAGCTACAATGGCCAAATCGGAGGAGACCAACAGTCATTCTGGAGAACACCCAGATAATACCAGGATTCACGTCACTGGTGAAGAATTGCAAGCACTGATAGATAACGCTGTTGCCAAAGCTATGGATAGGCAATTCAGGGAATCTAGCGGTACTCGGAGTAGGACCCGAACAGTAACGCACGTAAAGCCCAAGACTCATTCTGAGGCTCATAGTAAGCCACCTTCTAAAAAGAGTGAGCCAAAGAAAGATGAGGATGATAATCACTCCTCCAACCACAGTAGTATTCCTAAGCAAGAAGTCAAGCTGAAACATGATACGCACAGCAAGTCCTGTACGTACAAATATTTCGTAGCTTGCAAACCCATAGACTTTACTGGGGAAAAAGGAGCAGTTGACTGCATGACGTGGATCGATGAGATGGATACTGTGGTTGATATCAGCGGGTGTGCTGATAGGGACGTCGTGAAGTACGTGTCCCAGTCGTTCAAGGGAGATGCGTTAGCATGGTGGAAGTCACTCCTACAAGCTGCCGGTAAGGCCACACTGTACGGTTTGTCATGGGAACAGTTTGTGGCCCTGATCAAGGAGAACTTCTGCCCGCAGCATGAGGTTGAGAGAATTGAATCGGATTTTGTATCTCTGGTTATGAAGAACCTCGATTGTCAAGCGTATCTTACTACGTTCAACACTTTATCTCGGTTAGTGCCTTATCTGGCGACCCCGGAGCCGCGAAGGATTGCTCGATTTATTGGGGGTCTGGCACCGGAGATAAAGGCAAGCGTCAAGGCTTCAAGGCCTACGACATTTAGATCCGTAGCTGATCTATCCCTCTCCCTCACTCAAGATGTAGTCAGACTGAGAGCTATGAAGAGCTCAGAGGAGAACAAAAGGAAACGTGAGGATGACACCTCACGTAGATCTGAGAAACGACACAGAGGGAACAACGACCATAAGAAAGGGTCGGGGTTCAAGAAAGGAGATCAGTCGGGTGAAAAACCCAGATGCAAGAACTGCAAGAGACACCACTTTGGGAAGTGTCGTTTGGAAGCAAAATCCCAGTCTTCCGAGAAACGTTGTGGAATCTGCAAGTCCACAGATCATAAAGCTGTGGATTGCAAGAAAATGAAGGATGCAACTTGTTTTGGTTGCAACGAGAAAGGGCACATTCGGCCAAACTGCCCAAAGAATGCGAAGAAAGCTGATGATGGGAAGAAGACTAATGCGAGAGTCTTCAGAATGGACGCCAAGGAAGCAGTCCTAGACGACAACGTCATTACAGGTACGTTTCTTGTAAATGATGTTTTTGCTAGAGTCTTGTTTGATTCAGGAGCTGATAAGTCGTTTGTAGATGATAAGTTTTGTAAATTGTTGAACCTTCCTGTTAAGAACCTAAGTGTAAAATATGAGGTGGAATTAGCCGATGGAACCATAGAAACCGCCTCGACTGTTCTAGATGGATGTGTTATATCCATTAGGAATCATTCTTTCCCGTTATCCTTGCTTCCCTTTAAGCTAGCTGGATTCGACATAGTGATAGGCATGGATTGGTTGTCGAGTAACCAAGCTCAGATTCTGTGCAACAGAAAGCAAGTAGTAGTGAAGACTCCGTCTGGTGAGTCACTTACTATTCAAGGAGATACCCAGCATGGATTGCCTGAGCAAGTGTCCATGCTCAAGGCATCCAGATGCATGCAGAAAGGATGTGTCATTTATATGGCACAAGTTACCATTGATGAGCCGAAGCCGAAAATTGAGGATATTCCTGTTATCTCAGAATATCCTGAGGTATTCCCTGAAGAGCTACCCGGTTTGCCACCGGATAGGCAAGTGGAGTTTCGTATAGACATCATCCCAGGTGCAGCGCCAGTAGCAAGAGCACCATACAGATTGGCACCAACGGAGATGAAGGAGTTGAGGACGCAGTTGGATGATTTGCTAGCTAAAGGTTTTATTAGACCTAGCTCGTCTCCTTGGGGAGCGCCAATCTTGTTCGTTAAAAAGAAGGATGGATCGATGCGTCTGTGCATCGATTACCGTGAGCTTAACAAAGTCACTATCAAGAATAGGTATCCGTTACCCAGGATCGACGATCTGTTCGATCAGTTGCAAGGAGCAAGCTATTTCTCCAAGATCGACCTGAGGTCAGGTTATCATCAGTTGAAGGTCAAGGATGAAGACGTACACAAGACCGCGTTTAGGACTCGTTATGGACATTACGAGTTCCTAGTGATGCCGTTTGGGCTCACCAACGCACCAGCCGCATTCATGGATCTCATGAATCGTGTCTGCAAACCCTATTTAGATAAGTTCGTTATCGTCTTTATTGACGACATCCTTATCTACTCGAAGAGCCAAGCTGACCATGAGAAACACCTTCGTTGTATTCTCAAACTTCTGCATCAGGAGAAGCTTTATGCCAAATTTTCGAAGTGTGAATTTTGGCTTCGAGAAGTCCAATTCCTTGGACATGTAGTAAGTGAGCGTGGTATCCAAGTAGATCCCGCTAAAGTAGAAGCAGTCATGAACTGGCAGGAGCCGAAGACTCCTACCGAGATTCGCAGTTTCCTCGGATTAGCAGGATATTATAGGCGATTTATCGAGAACTTTTCAAGAATTGTTGTGCCCCTAACTTCGTTGACTCGTAAGAAGATTAAGTTTGATTGGGGCCCTAAGCAGCAGGAATCCTTCGATATTTTGAAGAAGAAGTTGAGCAATGCTCCAGTGTTGACATTGCCCGATGGCGTAGAAGAATTTGTGGTGTACTGTGATGCGTCACACACTGGTATGGGCTGTGTACTCATGCAGAAAGGCAAAGTCATTGCCTACGCTTCTCGACAGCTAAAGGTGCACGAGAAGAACTACACCACCCACGATTTGGAATTGGGTGCAGTTGTATTTGCTTTGAAGCTATGGAGACATTACTTGTATGGAACCAAGTGTATAATTTATTCGGATCACAAGAGTCTTCAGCACTTGTTCAATCAGAAAGAATTGAACATGCGTCAAAGGCGATGGATGGAAACTCTCAATGACTATGACTGTGAGATAAGATACCATCCAGGCAAGGCAAATGTAGTTGCCGACGCCTTAAGCAGAAAGGAAAGGGTGAAACCAATCAGAATCAATGCCAAGCGCATTGAAATAAGAAATAATTTGAACGAAAGGGTGTTAGCTGCACAGAAGGAAGCTGTGTTGGAAGCTAACTATCCTGCAGAAAAGTTAGGAGTAACTGAGGAGCAGTTATCCTACGACAAAGATGGAATGCTACGACTAAACGGACGAATATGGGTTCCAGTTTATGGAGGACTTCGGGATGTTATCCTCCAGGAAGCCCACAGCTCTAAATATTCCGTACATCCTGGAGCCGATAAGATGTACCAGGATTTGAAAGCAAACTACTGGTGGATTGGTTTGAAAAAGTCAGTAGCTGAGCATGTAGCTAAACGCTTGACTTGTGCGCAAGTCAAAGCCGAGCATCAGAAGCCGTCAGGTTTGCTTCAACAAACTGAAATTCCCAAATGGAAATGGGAAATGGTGACAATGGATTTCATCACCAAGTTGCCGAAGACGAAAAAGGGAAATGATACCATATGGGTCATAGTAGATAGACTGACTAAGTCAGCCCATTTTCTACCCATCAAGGAGACGTATAGCTCCGATATGTTAGCTCAATTATACGTCGATAAAATAATAGCGCTACATGGTATACCTATATCTATTATCTCCGATAGAGATACTAGATATACGTCGCATTTTTGGAAGAGTTTCCAACAATCGTTGGGCACTCGTTTGAATTTTAGTACGGCTTATCACCCTCAGACCGATGGTCAGAGTGAGCGTACTATTCAAACGTTGGAAGACATGCTTCGTGCATGTGCGATCGATTTGGGTGGTAGTTGGGATAAGAACCTACCACTGATTGAATTCTCCTACAACAATAGCTACCATTCCAGCATAAAGGCTGCGCCTTTTGAGGCCCTATACGGTAGAAAGTGTAGATCGCCCATTTGTTGGGCAGAAGTTGGAGATGTCCAGTTGTCAGGACCAGATATCGTCTTTGAGACGACAGACAAGATCGTTCAGATTCGCGATCGTTTGAAAGCTGCCAGGGATAGGCAGAAAAGTTATGCGGATCCTAAGCGCAAGGATTTTCACTTCGATGTAGGTGATAAAGTATTGCTTAAAGTATCGCCCTGGAAGGGTGTGATGCGATTTGAAAAGAAAGGCAAGCTAAGCCCGAGATATATAGGACCTTTCGAGATTATCGAACGTATCGGGTCAGTTGCTTATAAGTTAAACTTGCCTGAAGAGCTTAGTGCTATTCATAATGTGTTCCACATCTGTAATTTGAAGAAGTGTTTCGCTGACGATTCACTGGTTATACCGCATACAGATATACACATAGACGAGAGTCTGAAATTTGTGGAAAAACCTTTGTCGATTGAGGATCGACAGGTAAAGAAGCTTCGAAGGAAGCACGTGCCTATTGTTAAGGTCAAATGGGATGCCCATAGAGGTCCCGAATACACGTGGGAAGTGGAATCCACGATGCAAGAGAAATATCCCCATTTGTTTCAGTAAATCTCGAGGTCGAGATTTCTTTTAAGGGGGTGAGGATGTAACACCTCGAAAAATTTCGTCCATTAATGTCTTGACACGTGTCATAAGGTTCCGGTATGTGAAAACAAACTTTAGAGGGACTAAAAGTGACAAACGGTGAAAACTATGGAACGTAAGGGTCCAAAGTGTCAACAATGGATAAATAGACTCTATGATAGCCCTACATAATGTTCATAACCTTAGACGGATGGTTCATGGATCATACGACGCGGAAATTGCACAAAAGTGAGGAATTACAAACTATAGGGGCCAAAAGTGTCAACATGTTGAATTTATACCTCTGAGTGAACTTTTGGCAGACCCGAAGCTTTGAGAAGCTAAAATATACTCACTAGAATATGTGGTTAAAATTTCGTGAAGTTTCGATAACGTATGAGAAAGTTATGGCCAAAACCGTACTTGAAGGACTAAAAGCGTCAACGTCGAATTTCATGACTTTTCGGTTGAGCGCAAAGTTATCCGAGGACATTACCATGTAGGTAAATGTCCCAAGGTTCTTAAAAACCAAGTTTGGGGGTTTACGAGTCAAAATAAGCAGCCGAAACATCGCGTGCAAGTTCAGGGACCAAAGCTGCCAAATTGGAAATTAGTTTGGCTGATCAGAGGTCAGGCGACCCGCCTGGACTGACCCAAGCGGGCCGCGTGGGACTGCCAGTACCAAAAAATTCGCGAAAATCATATTTTAAGCCCGAATTTGAAGTGTATACCAGCTGTTAGCACCTCCTTAAGCTCCAATAAAATGTCTTGCATGCCTATGGTAACAGTGAGCTACTTCCCAACATCTGAATTCAGCTTTAAATCAGATTATTCATCCATTCTCTTGGCACTTGCATTTGATCAAGAAGCTCTCAACTCTCAAGAACTCTCTCAAGCATTTCTGGAGCATTTCTGGACATCAAGGCCGACTCCAAGTGTTAGCTAAGCATCAATAGGACCTTTGTAAGCTTCTAATTTAGTCCTTAATTCGTTCTTGCATCGATTATTAGTAAAAGTCAAACTGATTGTTCATATACTTTGACTTTCTGATTAAACGAGTTTCACTCAGTCATTTCTCAAATTGAAACCAGATATATGTTGGTATTTATGTGGGAAACAAACCCTCAAAAGGGTAATCTCTGATTCCCACTACATGCATGCTAATTGTCGAGTCAAACTTGTTTCTAAAAAGTCAACAGAAGTTGTTTTTGTGAAAAATAGCTTAAATGGTAATGTAAATGACATGCAATCTGTTTGATCATCATAGATAGCTTTATAATGAATATAAGAATGTGTTTTACCACGATCAACTCGACAATCTTTAGTATAAATACGAATCGGAACCGAAAGTCTTGTAAAACGACTATTTCGTAGACTATCGATTCGGATTCGTACATGCATGTTTGAGATCTGTATTTGAGAGTATTTTTGACCACTTTTATTTTGGTAAAACTCTCTGGAATTTTTGTTGCTTGAGTCTATACTTAGCCGATTCATTTGCATGTTTCCGATTATGCTTAAAAGTTGACTATTTTGCCCTTTTTGATATAAAACGTGATTTTTGAAAAAGTGAAAGAGTAGAAATCTTTATTTCTAATATATAAACTTGCACCGAAAATTTCGGATCAGTTGGTGGTCCAGATTTTGAGTTATGGCCATTAGCGTAAAACTATATTCTTAAGTTACATAAACGGCCCTTTTCGCGTATAACCCATTTCTGGCCACGTTTTGATACAAAACTTTTTACCCACTGATGTTATATAATATTTTGGGATTTTAGATGATTTTTATTTAATTTTTGGCTGATCGTATCTTAGATCGCTTAGTTATTTCGGTTTATGTCGGTTTTGACCGTTTAGGCCATAAAATGAGTTTTATGCATTCTTTTGACCCAAAACCTTTTCCTACTGATTTTATATGTTAAATAAATTATTTTAAGTATTCTGGAAATATAAAAATCTCAGATTTATTTTGAAAACCCGGAAACGGCGTTAAATCGCATTTTAAGCATTTTTAGCGCATAGTAAGCGTTATACTCATTTTAAACATATAGGACTTATACCTACTGATGTAATTAGCATATTTTCACATAATAACAGTAAGTATAAGTATATGAACTCAGATTTCCAGTTTTGGCAGTTTTAGCCCTTGTGAAATTACTAAAATACCCTACGGTGCATAGTTTGATTTTTAAATGTTAAGTTTGGTATATGGGTCATACCCTACTGATATAATATGTTAAATGGAGTATATTTACTGTATAAACCAGACCCGAAACTCAGATTTCTAATTTGACTCTTTTATAATCTTTTAAATGACCAAAATGCCCTTCTAAGGCATAAATTGAGTTTAAAACTATTCGGGGCATAATAGAACATGACTTACTGATATTATATCATATTTAAAGCATATTATCTCAGGGAACTTGCATTTGACTCTTTTGGCTACCCGTAACGCCCTTTTTGCGTTCGGTTCGGTTTACGTAACTAGTTTGCGTAAATTGACCGAAACGGGTCAAACGTTATCATTTTTATCTCAAAATCCAGAATGTATTTAGTATGCCCATATTATACAAGTATTCAAACTTGTCGGGTCTAAATCACATTCTATCCGGTCTTTCGCTTAATCGTGCGCTTGTACCGTATCGTCCTTAAAACTAACCGGTCAAGCTTAGGCTTAAATAAAAGACCCGTTAGAAATCTAATAGGTTATTATAAACCTTTGTTCCAGATTAGGAGGCCCAGTAAAAGCTACCACACTTACCGTTTGTGTTACTTGCTCAGGTAAATACATTTTGACTTATTTTCCCTATACGGGCTTGGGGTACGGTATTTAAAATACCGCTTGATCGGGCACACAAGTCCTGCACCTTATGGGTGTACAGTCTTGAACAGCTTGTGCGACTCGTTTAAACAGTCTTGTCTTACTTTAGGCTTTGGGGGGTTATTGACCGTGTCCCGGATATCCTTGGCATTATCTTACGAGATGGCCACGACTAGAGCACGGGGTGTAGGCGTACACCCGGCGTGTATAACTCTTTAATGTGGTGTGTTATTTAACCTTTAGCCCGGACAGCAGATCCCGGGCCACCATAAGTACGGGTACATGTAAATCGTTCACAAGTTTATATTGCATAATTATTCCAAGTTAATAAAAAATATTTATGCCTTGTGCATTTAAATAAATTTTCAATCATTTTCAAAATGAGTCAGTCGATTTGTATTTACCAGTGTAAACTGACGTATTTTTCTCAAAAGGTTAAGTGCAGGTACTATACGAAATAGGCTGGCTGTTTCCTAAGAGCGTCCACTATAGTCTCGCAAGCTCGGATGACAAATAACTGTTGAACAATTTATTCTTATTTTTATTTGATCCGCCTGTGGATCCGTTTCAACTACTTATGATGTTTATTATGTCATTTTAATTAAAGTTGAAATGTATCTATTCTGCTTCCGCTGTGCATTATTATATTGTGTTGATTGTCTATGACGATGCCAACTACGTCACTGTACCCCACACCGGGCCCACCGGTGACACGTGGAAATCGGGGTGTGACAAGCGGTTATAACGGTGTCGTCGTATGTGTCAGTAGTCGAAGGCTGTAATCTGACTGTCTGTAAGGCTGCAGATGTCACAGACTCAAAGGTGTCTGAAATCGAATGTATGCTAGAATCAGAGGATTGCTCGTTAACAGGGGTCTTCAAAAGTGAAATTAGTAGCAACGTTCTCGTCTATTCTTTCATCATCATGGGTGTTATCAGAAGGGCCATCAATAACAAGTCAACGTTATCATCAATTATTCGTTGAGTAGCCAACCTTTGGAAGAAATGTCCACAGTAGGCGCATTGTTGAGGATTGGAGTCACGAGGTGCTCTCCACCGAAGTGTCCAAAGGGTGGGGCGGTAGGAAGGATAGGAAGACTTTTGTCAAGGAAACCATCAGCAAGGGTAATTTATCACTAAAGTCTGGCAGCGCGGACGGTTGGAAGTTGTCCTCGTCCTTGGTCAACATGTCAGGGTCACTCTCAGTGTCTGTCGTAGATTCTCTCCGGCGCAGGTATAGTCTCATCATCTGTGGCGGTGGCCGTAGGGTCATCATCATCTGACTACTCGTTCCTTAAGGAAAGTGACGTGTGTGCCGGTACATAATAGTCACAGCATGCATATTTACAGTAATTTTTAACGCTTTGCATATTGCAAACAAAGACAATTCATAATGTAATCATGTATCCACATATTCATCCTAGTCTTTCAGACAATCTCCCAGTCTCTCAGACTAACACATCTCGTCTCTCAGACTAAACCTCCCCAGTCTCTAAGACTGAACTCCCTAGTCTCTAAGACTAACTCCCTGGCCTCTAAGACCAAACCTTCCCAGTCTCTAAGACTAATTCCATGGTCTCTTTGACCAACCTCCCAGTCTCTAGGACTGAATCCCTGGTCTCCATGACCAACCTCTCAGTTACTAAGACTGAATCCCTGGTCTTTATGACCAACCTCCCAGTTACTAAGACTGATTCCCTGGTCTCTTTGACCAACCTCCCAGTCTCTAGGACTGAATCCCTGGTCTCCATGACCAACCTCCCAGTTACTAAGACTGAATCCCTGGTCTCTATAACCAACCTCCCAGCCACTAAGACTGAATCCCTGGTCTCTATGACCAACCTCCCAGTTACTAAAACTGAATTATAAACATGAACTTTGAAATGTGTATTCGTGCCTTTTGTTTGTAAAAATGTTTTTGTACCCTGGATCTGCACGTTTAGTGTATGCAAGGTAAAAACGTTTTGAAAATATTTTCGTGAGAGCCCTAATGATCGTAGTCTAGACTCAAGAGAGAATCCTAGTTCGCTACGATCGAAGCTCTGATACCAAGCTGTCACACCCTAGCTTTTGCGGAAACGTGGGTTTATTTGGTGTGACTTCTTAATACCATAGCAATCAATCATAACAATACTATATGATAAAAACAAGAGATGTTCATCCATTAATAAGGTTTAGAAATACAATACAACATCATTTTTAAAATGTCGACTCATAAAACAAGATACAACCATAACATGTTTTAAAACGTGTTCATATGACACAATAAAAGACTTGAATAAAAACATGGTTTAAGGACATGTAACCCGTCCAGGTAAGTGTTACTCCTCCTGAACCTACTACCCTGGATGACGTCTTTATTTAGTACGCAGCTTGACACAAATACAGACACTTGCCAGATCCCTTAGTTTTCCTGAAATACATGTAAGTTGAAAAATCAACAAAAGTTGAGCGAGTTCATGTGTGGTGAGTATGTATAAACCTTTATAATGTGTTTGTATGTATGAAAATCCCTGGTATGTAGCAATTAAGGAAAAAGAGATCACCATTGGGTTGCAAAGCCAATGATATGTGTGAAGTGATGCAGGAAGACTCAAACCTAGCGGATTTGTGCGTCGGGTACTTAGTCACCACATGGTCCACTCGGCGGACTCAGGAGTGGGGCTCGCTACACCCAAATAGATCTATCACTAATGTCCCTCGGTCCTACAACGAGGATTAATGGCCTTAAGTTTTACCTACCCACTCACATGATCTGAACGTCCCAACCCTCCTTAAGCTAACTATACCATGTATAAAAATGTCCAAAATAATTGTAACATGTATTTCACCCCCGAAGTTATAAAACTGAAAACAGTTAAGAGAAAAGGGGGACATGAACTCACAGTATTGCGTCTTCGATACTTGTAACCAAAATCTCCTCAGCAAACACGACTACCTACAATGGTCTAACGTCTATTAGACGAACGGGCCGTGCCTTGTCTTAGTATTTATGTTTTTGAGTTATGTTTCCGATATTATTCCAAGTTATAATGATTCTATTTGGTTTTGGAATAATTGTTTATACAGTATTTCTGAATTAATACTTTTCAAGTATTCGTACTCGTATTTCCTTCCCAAGGATGGGGGTATCTTATACATGTTTCGTATTTGTATTTGTATATCTTGCCAAGTGACGGCGTCGTATTTCAGTATATTGTTCTAAATAAAATATGTTAATATATTCCCAATATATTTTTCCCAAAACCATGTATTTCAAGTCTCACTTAAATATATTTAAATCATTTGTCTAAAATATCCTAATTCTCAAAAATATATATATATATTTCCCAAAAATATTATATTTTACCTCATCAATCTTCCAAAATAATATTCTACCAAAAATATACGTATAAGAGTCTTCTTCCGAAAAACTACGTAAGTTACGTTTTAGTGTTTTGTATTATAACAATACTTATGTAACTTATATTATTTATTTTGCGAAAGTTTCGGTATTATTTTGGAGTCGTAATCTCGTGATACCATAAGTTATATTATTTTTACCCTAAAAAAATAATATAACAAGTTTACAAAACAAGCAGATATTCACACAAGAGTTTTAGTATAAACAATATATATTCTAAATATATATTTATTAAGTTTTATTTACGAAAGTCAACCTCCGAGACTTTGTGTTTTTGTAATAAAAAAATCATGGCGAAGTTTATTTTTGAAAACAAGTTAAAAATATATTTGTAAATATTTGTTAGAAAAATATTTCTAAGTGTTATATTTCTAGAAAAATTTCGCCAGAGTTTCCTCTGTAAATGAAGGTGTCCATGCTTTTAGCATATCATTTTCTTTTGAAAAATCAATCAACAATCATCAATCAACATTATTTAATAACTAATCTTGACAAAATAAGACTAAATCATAAACTCATGAACTTGAAAGTTTTGTAAAAATTTGTAGTAAATCACTAGCACATTTAGTAGGTCTTGTTATCTTTAAAAATAAGATTAGTTTCTTGAAAACTTTATTTTTAAAGAATTTGAAGTTTAACAACTTCTAGTCATAATTTACAAAAATACTTCTTTGTTAAGTTTCATTGTTACACAAGTGTTTACACTAGGGCTGTAAACGAACCGAACGTTCAGCGAACAGTTCGTGAACCGTTCGGCGGGAAGTTCGTTTATGTTCGTTCGATAAGCTTAACGAACGAACACGAACAAAAAATTTTGTTCGATAAGCTTAACGAACGAACACGAACAAAGGTCTCGTTCGTTCGACTGCGTTCGTGAACGTTCGGTAATATGTTCGTTTATGTTTGTTCGTGTTCGTTCGTTTATGCTCGTTCATGTTCGTTTTTTATGTTTATTTTTCTAAAACTTTTTAATGTTTTATTAAATTTTTACTTTCCTCATATGTATTATTTCTCTCTGTCTCTGGCCCTCTCCCTCTTTGATATCACACTCTTTCATTTAGTTTATCTCTAATCGATCGAACCCAATATTATCCATCCCTTCAATCTTTAAATGGTTATATTTAACTACTTTCGTTGTGTACAATGTTTAAGATTAACGGTGCCTTTTTTAATTTTTCAAAATTAAAGTTCATTTGTGTTCGTTTGTGTTCATTTGCGTTCATGGTTAGTGTTCACGAACTGTTCGCGAACAACCAAAATTCCTTAACGAACCAACACGAACACAAACTTCTGTTCGTCATGTGTTCGCGAACAGTTCACGAACATCCAAATTTCCTTAACGAACGAACACGAACATAGCCTTGTTCGTGTTCGTTCGGTTCGTTTACAGCCCTAGTTTACACACTTGTTTGTTTACCAAAAATGCTTTTAGTTCATAAAATATCCGGGTTTTAACAAAACTAGTATCTTCCGCTTGGTTCTTCCGAAAAACCACTTGTAGATCTTTAGATCTACAAGTTTACAACTTCATTTTACAAGAAAACTTATGTTTATTCAAGTTCAAGGCTTATGAATGGATGGATACATCATCTTTCAATTTTCTAACTTTTACATCCTACTAGTTCAAGCTCTTAAACATGAACTAGTATGTCTAGATGTTGATCCATCTTGTTTCTACTAATAAACAACATCAAATAATCACAACTACACAAGATCTACAAGATTTACACACATATCTTCTCTTTATCTACCCTTTATCACTTTATGTTTAAGACTTGTTCATGTTCTTTAGTGTTTCTTAATTTTTCACCATTAAATCATCTATTAACCACCAAAAACAAGATCAAGATGATGATTAGAAGCACTTACTACTAGCACAAGGCTAGAAAAGAAACAAGGCGTAAAAGCGGTGGATAAAAGAAAACTAGAGTGGTTCTTGAACTTCCGAGTGCACCAAGCTTGTTTGATGAACCTCTTGCACCTTTGTATGTATGGAAATGGCTTGAAAATGGCTTGAAGGTGGTGGTAGTGTGGTGGAGGGTGGCGGTCGTGAATGATGGAGGAGGAAGGAGAAGCTTTGTTGTTTGATGGGTGTTGAAGTGAGAAGGTGATTGCCTTATGAGTTTATTTATAAACCAACTTGCTTCTTTGTCCAACATGTAATATGTTACTAATCCTCCAACATGTACACTTAAAATATTCAAAAAAAGTAAGGGTGGGTCACCCTTGTGGTGACTGTAGATGGGGGGGGGGGTATAGGGGGGTTGGGTTGTGATGGAACTAGTTACCACTTAGTTAGGATTTTCTAATGTCTAGTTAGGATGCTATTATGTTTTATTTAATATAAAGGGCGTTAGGGTGTTCGGGGACCCTAACTAGCTCAGAAAAGTAAAAACAATGTGTTTGGCAATATTTTTATGTTCTGGGTAAAGTCCGGTTGTTCGGTTGGATATTGATCCGTTAAAGTGCTAAATAAAGCTTTAAAGTGTCTTTTATATTGTTTTTAGTAACACATTAAATTCCCAACACTTTGGAAAGTGTCTAGGACTATTTTGCCAAGTTTTTACACTTTACTAGCATTGTTAAATGTTGAATTTTTGTATTTAGTGCAGAATTCTGCACTTAAAGTATGTTTTAGGCACTTCCGGTCACTATAACTATCACCTAGCGACGCAGTTTTAACATCTTCACCTCCCTACACTCCATACTAGTGTAGTATTCCATTCCTGACTCATACTGGCCTCAAAAATATTGTCTGTCTTGTGCTGGTATTGTCAGCATGTTCACTGGGTTATCCGCTCACTGTGCTAACTGTGCTTTGTGCATCAAGTTTGTCACTATTATTTGTGTGTAATAAATAGAGTGACAGTATAAGATGTGGTGCATGGGTATGTATGTATCAGAAAACAGAAAGCAGTTTAATCATAATTGTGATTAAGCACAGTAAGTAAGCACTAATTAATTATTAATTAATTTGTACGGATACCTGAAATTGTGAGGGTTGTCACATCAATGACCGGTGCCCCCAAATAAGATCAGTGGAACTTCTAGATTCTTTTGAAAGTTGCTCCGGTGGGATCTAATGCGACTGCATCGACTTCTTATTTAGATGTGGATTTGTGGCTATTGCGCATGGGGTTGTGGGGAGCTGTGTGTGGTGGCGTGTGAGGGGTTGTGGCGGTGGCGGTTGGTGGGGGATATGATGGTGGTTGGTGGCGGTGGTGGAAGTAGGTAGTGTCGTAGTGGTAGGAGAGAGATAGAGTAGAGAGAGAAAGTGGGTTTATTTTGTGAGAGAGAAGAAAATGAGTTAATATAAATTATTTTTTTCTTTAAAGATATTTTTAATATATATTAAAGATAATTTAATATGTGTGGGAGGCGAATTTACAAATATGCCCATCATGTGAGTTACATGTGACAAATAATTAGCCATGTTAATGGATTGAGTTAGACTCAGAGGCCAAAATAGTTAGTTATAGAGACCATGGGAGCAGATACGTTAAAAATCCTTATTTTGGGCTAATATAGTAAAACTGACATAACCAGGGGCTAAAAACGTAATTTACTCTTAATTAATTGTACTTCTTTAAATTAGCTAATAACTCATTTTTAAATTATACTTTTTCAAAACAAACCTTATTTTTAGCAAATAACAAACTTTGATATATGTAGGATAAATTTATACTATATAATAAAAGTAATTATCCATAAGACATGGACAAACTTTGATATATGTAAAAGTAATAAATTTATTTTAATGTACAGAGACCATGAGAGCAGACACTTGTCATTATATTAGGCCATGTCTTATGGATAATTATTATTTAGTTTAATCTCTTATGGATAATTACTATTTATTTTAATGTATTCTAATTAATTATAGATAACTCTTCTACTAAATATTATTTAGTTTAATCACCAAACCAAACTTTGTGATAATATATTATTTATTTTATTTTCATTATTAAAAAAATATTATATTGATTTTATTACATAATTTTTAAACAAATTGTATATAACTTTTAATATTACTTTATATATAAAATTAGATTTTTTATTATTTGGTATATAAAATAACATTTATTCAACCCGTGTAATACATGAGGGTTTTTAAAGATATAACTTTTTTTATTATTTGGTATACAATATTACATTTATTCAACCCGTGTAATACACATGGTTTTAAAGATATAACATTTTTTATTTGGTATATAAAATTACATTTATTCAACCCTCACAATTTCTTATAGATATAACTTTTTTATTATTTAATATATATAAAATTAAATTTATTCAAACCATGCAATAAAGGAGGTTTTTAAAGATATATTATTTTATTATTTAGTATATAAAATTTATTTGTTTAACCCGTGTAATACACGGGGTTATAACCTAGTTCGATATATGATAAACTAGGTTAGTTCCCCGTGTGTTACACGGGTTGAACAATTTAAACTATATAATATAGATATTTCCTGTAAATGCAAAACAAAAACAAAGACGGAGACATTTACATACCATATTGACATAAATGAGTTAATATAAATGTAACCCATTAACTCGTACATAATAATTAATGTCGTAGAGTTCGATAAGACGACTCTAATGTCGGTTGAACAGAGTCTATTTGATACCATTTGTACGACTTCTTATTTTTTGAATCTTTGTATTTGATTCTAAACCTATTATTAATATTATTGATAATAATTTTATTTATATATATCAATAATATATTATATATATATATATATATCAATAATATATTTAGTCTAACATATTAATATTATTATGAATTTCGAAACTTGTTAAGGTAGGATTTAAGATTCTATTGCAGTTTTAGTTTAACAATAGGTTATTGTATTAATAATAAGAATTTGTATTAGATTAGATTAAATATTATTATTATTTGTATTAGATTAGATTAAATATTATTATTATTATTTGTATTATTAATAATTTTAATCAATTAAATGAGAGAATAACAAGTGTTTCAAAACATGTTTCTTTTATTATATAAATATAGATATAGATGTTTAAAATTTGTATTTTAAAATTTTATATACTTTGAAATCAAAAATAGTTATCTTAAAAATATAAGAAGTATTTATCACTCATATGCTGAAAAGGTAAAGTTTTGAACGTGAAGTGTGTGACTATTTTTCCCATTTTGGTCGTTAATAGGTTATTGAATTAGTGTGACTATTTTTCCCATTTTGGTCGTTAATAGGTTATTGAATTAATAATAAGAATTTGTATTAGATTAGATTAAATATTATTATTATTAGTATTATTAATAATTTTAATCAATTAAATGAGAGAATAACAAGTGTTCTAAAACAGATTTCTTTTATTATATAGTATAGATATAGATATAGATATAGATTTCGATATGTGTAAATAAATTTCAATGCATATCAGATAAATTTCAAAATACGTAATATAAAATGTTTTTACCTAATTAAATAGAGAGAAAATAATTAATAATAAAAGTTATAACCTGTTTAGTGTTTTACGGTTATATCCTTTATACTTTCTCTTCTCAAGTATAAGTTTTTTTTCTTAAAAAAATCCTACCTTCTCATGATACCCAGATATGTATGTATCAATGTTGGCAACCGGAAAAGGTCAAAAATTTCGTTTGCGTATCGCATACGTGTATCCAATTGTTTGTCTCTAACGTGTAGTATCAAAGCATACGATATTATCTAGGGACATAAAGGTGCCATATTTTGGAATATTATTGTAATTTCTTTTAAAAAATTATTACTATATATAAGACCAGTTCAAGCTTTAAAAAAATGTGTCGCCTTAACAAAATTAATATTTAGTCAACTAAAGGTCTAAACCTAATACCTAAGGAGTTAATAACTAATCTAAACCATAAGAATAGCTTTGTAAGGGGGCCTGTGTTGGTGTTTGAACGGATGTACCCGATTAAAAAATATTTTACATATACATATCTGGTTTTTTTCGTAAAAAACATGCCCCTCGAAATATCGGGTCCTGCCCGGTGGTCCTCCCCGCCCACCCCCAGGGCGGCCATGTATAAGATCATCTTACAAAGCCCATTTGGGGGCGTTATGCGACAAGTGGCGAAATGCGTAAGAGAGAGGCTTTATTTATGGGCTTTATATCAAAAGAGGGTGTGGTGGTAAGACCGTGGGGTATGTTGGGGCGGAGGTTGGGCTTGGGTTGGGGCATGAGTTGACACGTGGCTTGGGGGGGGGGGGGCAGACATGGGCTGACCCACATTCAACACGGTATGGTGGGGCGGGGGTTTGGGGCGTGGGTTTGGTGGGCTTCGCTGGGCTGATCCGCTGGGCTACTTGAATATTTTTTAAAACAACAAATTTAATTTTTTTAATATTTTTAAATAAAGAAAATTACAAAAAAAAAAATTCCTAACGTTTATATTTGTTTTTATCTCTTCTCTCAAACCCAAGACTAGTTGTAACTCATCACCCTCTAGGTGATCAATGAGCTGAGATAGAAATTTCAAATCATCTCGTCTTTGTTTCTGGGCATCTCTAGCGGTATCTCTAGCTTCTTTGCTCCTTCGTATTTCGGCCCTTTGTTGTTGGAATACGTTGAATGTATCCAACTTGCATGAAATGTCATCCAACTGATCGCTGTATATTCCCCTACGCGATCCCGAACTCCAAGCTGAAGGCGATGCCGTACCAGATCTTGATTTTTGAGCACGCCTTTTTTGCGACATCTCTTCCATACTCAGGCCGGTTTGGGCTTGGCGAATCATCCAAAAGGTCCTCAAACTCTTGATCTCGTGCATCAGATTGGGCTTGGGACGAGGCCCTTGACCTTTTGGAAGACGAGTTACTTTCGCTACCAATGGGGATATTCGCCCACTTTGGATGGAACTTACAAATCTCCCAACAATGCATGAAACGGAAGTCGGTCCCCACATTTGATTTGAATGTGACCAATGCATTGTCACAATGTCGGCTTCGGTTTCACCACTTTTTGGGTTTTGCTTTGCTTTATTTAAAAAACCACTATATTATGTAAGTTGCCCGCTAATCTCGCTCCACTTCGAGGATAAGCTATCGTTTTCACGATAAACCTCTCTTCCCAATTCTTCATGAAATACTCTACTAACCGCTTCCCACAGGGCGGTTCGATGTTGAGAATTTCCTATTTTAATAAAAACAAAATTTAATATATTACAAAGTTATATAAAAAATAACCATTAATAAAAACAAAGTTTAAGAATACCTAAACTTGGATGTTGAGACTGTTGACACCAAGCCCTCGCCAATGCAACTTCTTCAGCAACGACCCATTTTTGTTGTTTTTGTTTGATGGTTTCAAGTGTTTTATCCGCATCGGTTTTTTTCTTATGACTTCTCTTTTTGATGGGTTTCGATGCGGAAGGAGCATCGTTGGGTGGTTAAGTTTCGGGGACGGTTTCGGTTTGTGAAAGGTCGATGGAGGTTGGTGAAAGGTTGATGGGCGATTGTGTAAACGGGGTAGGTATCAAATCGTCGGTGTGTGGGAAGTTAGTAAACACACGATTCCCGATATACGATGCATAACTCGCTTCAACGGGCATATAAGAGTGTATGAAAAATGGACGAGGCATTGGACGATTGGGTGGTGGGCTAGGATTATTTTTTGGAATGCATACGGGTTGTTCGGGTCATAAGCACGGTTATAAGGATGCATTTTTTCGTTTTGTATAAGGAGAATTGAAAATGATTATAGAAGATGTGGTTGAATGTGGTAAAAAATGGAAGAAAAATGTGAGTTTTATGGTGAAAAAATATTTTTTTTTAACATAGCCGTTGGCCAACGGCTAGCCCAACGGCTATTTTGGTTTGGCCATTCACAGCCCGCCATGTCAGCTCGCTTCCCCCGTCCAACGCCCGGCTTGAAACCCAAGCCCCAAGGGCCACGCCCCAACCCAAGCCCACCCGGGGTGGTGGCTTGGGCGTTTTCCCCCAACCCAAGCCCCATACCCCATAGTCTAAGGGGGTTATATAACCCCTTCAATTTATACATACATATGTATATATATATATAGGGATTGGTTATATAAGAAACCCTATCTTTTTAAGAAAACTATGGAAACCCTCTGTGAACCATTGATTAGCTTACACTAAACTTGATCAATAGCTATGATTATTTTGGTATGAATAAAATTAAAAAGAAATAAAAAGTACTGCCATTTAGTACCATCGAAGGGCATTTTCGGAAGTCAACATACACATTGGAAAACAAAAAGCCACTTGTGTCATAATCTCTCTCCTCTTTCTTCTAGTCAAATCTTTCAATTAACTATTATCTCTCTCCT
Organism: Helianthus annuus; assembly: GCF_002127325.2. Lineage (NCBI taxonomy): Eukaryota > Viridiplantae > Streptophyta > Magnoliopsida > Asterales > Asteraceae > Helianthus > Helianthus annuus. The sequence continues at coordinate 152,929,629 of NC_035437.2, read as the reverse complement.
CTTTCTTCATCATTGAAAAGAAGAAAGCTTCATGGTCTTCAATGGTGATCCTTCAATGGTGATCTCCATTTGAAGATAATTTCAGCGTCATGTGGTCTGAAAAAATCACAAAGACACACGCACGAGTGTGTGTGTGAGAAGAGCGGTGACAAGATGAATGTTTTTAGAGAGAGAAAGTTGATGTTTTAGATAGAGAAACAACAATCTTTATCACAAAGACACACCCACGAGTGTGTGTGTGAGAAGAAGGTTTGAAGATCTTCTTCGTGTTTATCGGACGGGTATAGATCCGGTAAGTGTTCTTGAAATATCATTTCACACTTGATTTTTTGTTGAAATGGTTGTTAATATGTTTTTGTGTGCTGAAAGTGTTTTAGTATTGGTTAATGGGGTATCCATGGTTAATGTTAATGTATTTTAAATAAATCAAAAAATTTAGGATGAGATTTTGAACGGGTTTTTTTGTTGGTTTAGTTGCTTGTTAGGGGCTTTTGATCTTAACAGTAGCTGTTTTTTTGTTGGTTTGAGTTGCTTGTTTGGGTTTTTGATCTGAACAGTAAGTGTTTTTTTTTGGTTTGGTTACTTGATTCACAGACTCAGGCCCATAACACGTGTTAAGCCCCCCTGTTATAATGTTATATAACGTGTGTTGATTTACAGAAACAAACTCATAAAGATATTCAATTGAGAAGCTGGATGGATGTAGGAGAAGTTAATGTGTGTTCTAGTAATGGTTAATGTTAATGATTTTAAATGAATCCAAAACTTTAGGATGAGATTTTGAACGAGTTTTTTTTTTGTTGGTTTGGTTGCTTGTTTGGGGCTTTTGATCTTAACAATATTTTTTTTTGTTGGGTTGCTTGATTTACAGAGACAGGCCTGTAACATGTGTTAAGCACCTGTTAGAATGATATATAACGTGTGTTGATTTACAGAAACAGATCCATAAAAGATATTCAATTGACAAGCTGGATGTGTGTAGGCGACGTTAATGCGGGGACATTGAATAAGTCACATCCTTTGGGAAAGAAATCTTCGTTCATTTATAATATGTGTTAGTGGTTCATGCTGTAACAGAACACCATGATGTAAACCTGACATGTGTTCATGTATAACATGTGTTAAGCCCCTGTTAGAATGATATATAACATGTATTAACCTTTTGTTAATTAAAAAAACAAGTAATATCTATTTTATTTTTGTTGGTGTTTAAAATATCCGATAATGTGGATACTGAGCGTAAAACTTGTACAAGTAATAAATGTACAAGTTAGTATGTAACGTGTAACATGAAACGAGCCATTTATGGTAACACATGTACCGGTATAATATGAAACGGGTCATTTGTTTTGCACATTTTGGAATGTATAACATGTGTTAAGCCACTGTTATAATCTTTTTGTAACCTGACATGTATTCATGTATAAGCTAGTGGTTTACAATGTGTTAAGCCTCTGTTATAATCTTGGTTTAACCTAACATGGTGTCATGTATACCTGGGATAAAATGTGTTAAGCCTCTGTTATAATCTTGGTTTAACCTAACATGTTGTCATGTATAAGCTAGTGGTTTCCAAAACACCATGATGTGTATATACATACTGTAACATGTATTAAGCGACTGAAATATATAACATGTGTTAAGCATCTATTATAACATGTGTTAAGACTTCCATAATAGATGCATAAACTCCAATAGTAACTTAATAACAACAGAGTAAACCTGATATAACGTGTGTTAAGCCTCTATTATAACATGTTTTAAGACTTCCAAAATGGATGCATAAACTCCAATAGCGTGTTAAGACTTCCAGAATGTGTTAAGTCCAATAGTAAACTCCAATAGTAATTAATATGTGTTAAAACTTCTAGAATGGATGCATAAACTCCAATAGAAACTTAATAACAACATAGTATACCTGATATAACGTATGTTAAGTCTCTTTTATAACGTGTGTTAAGGCTTCCATAATGTGTTAAGTCCATACCGTTTTAACATCATGTACTAGACAAAACAATAAGAGTCTCAAAATACATATTACTAGTAAACGAAAATACATAGCACTAAGAAAAATGGTGGAGATTCCTTTGACAGTCTGCCTTAGCTTTTCAGCGGCTACCTTTGCTGCCTTAGCTTTTCAGCGGCTACCCTTGCTTTATTGTTTGGGTCGGTCTTGAAACGGTTTGTAAACATGTGGGTATGCGTATGCCATGGAAGTTATAAAAATGTGTTTTCATGTCTCACGTAACACGTGTTATGTTGTACATGGGTTTCATGTCACATGTAACACATGCATGTCCGAGAAGTTCAAACTATAACACGTGTTAGTTGTGTTGTGCTGTAACATAAACATGGTCATGATCCTTGAGCATCTGATCCACGTTTGACGAAACCAACGTTTGCTATAACACGTGTTATTTGTGTTGTGCTGTAACACAAAAATAAAAACCTGTAAATTACATAAACATTTACCCCTTTTAAGAACCATTTTAACAAAAAAAATCATGTTTCATCTCTAAAACAGCCATTACACAAAAACCTATTAACAACCAGGTTTTATGAATAATTTTTGATATTTTAAGTGTAAAAAATGGAGCCAGATGTTGAATATCATCTTATAAAGTCCATACCTATATCAATTTTAAATTCAATATTTTTGGTTCAATATTTAAGTGTAAAATAATAGAACCGTAAATTATAATCATCTTTCAAAAGTTCATACCTACATGCTCAAGTTATCAACTAACATAAACTCCACAAAATCAGAAAAATCCATACGGAATACCCAGAATCAAACATATATGAAAACATATGTTGCATAAAACTAAAAGAGTGTAAAAAAACTCACAAATATCAAGATCTGAAACAACATATACAAATCATATTTTATATAAACAAAAAAAGTGGAAAAAAACTCACAAATATCCAAATTTGTAACAACATTATGAAACATATGGACAAAGGAGATCTAAAAGGAATGGAACAAGATCTGGAAGGGGTTTACACGTGGATCAGACTTCATATATTAACATCTTCATCACAAAACCACGTTCTTCATCAGGGATTGATCGATCTGATTTTCGTTCTTCACTTCGTTCTTCATCGTTGTCAATGAACCTGTTGGGGAAACTATGGACCGGTGACATTAACTCGGAGGTTGGTGGATTTGTCTCCATGGCCATTAATGGAGAAATGATAATTTGGAGGAGAAAATGAAATATGCACTTTCTCTTTCTGTTAAAAGAAGATATAAATTAAAATGAAATGAAATAGGGTAAAAGAAATATGGGGTGGCTGATTTGAACACATGAGTTGATTGGCATTAAATGATCATGTCAGATCAAATTGGGAAAATAACTTGGGTTGGGAAATTACTAATATAACCTTGAGAGCAAAAAGGATTAACAATGGACTATGGCAACGTGGATTAATATAGGCCACAAGTAAGGTTTCCTAAGTTTTCTAAGTAAATGGGGTTTTTTACATAGCATTCTCCTATATATATATATATATATATATATATATATATATGTGTGTGTGTGTGTGAGTGGAGCAGGTTGGGCAACAACGTGAAGATTTTCGCGTGGGTTCAAAACTCAGAACCTATAGCGCCGACCGTAGTGGTGTGCGACGGCGCTATGGGCGCTATGTTGCCTTTCTCCGCTATATGGCGCCCCACTATGTTCGGCCTAAGTAAGTGAGAAACTCTATAAATCATATTAAAGGTGTTGAAAATATCAAATGCAGGAAGTAACTAAATTATACCATCAAATAACATTAATTTTTAAGAATATATTACATAAATAAATATTAGAGGTTGATTCAAAAAACATATATTGCTAATAGTAAATAAAATGTTTTACGCTGCATAAGGTCGCATTTGTCTATGTTAGTGTTTTACGTAACGTGGCGTTCGTGTTTTTCTTTTACGATTTTTCAGGTTTTGATCGTTGTTTGCTTACTACTTATCATGATTTTACGACCCACGCCCCTGCAACGCGGGGGTTAAACACTAGTTAAGCATAAATCAAATATTGTTTTGTAATGATAATATGCATCTGTAATAAAGCTATATTAACCTAAAAATGTCAAAGAAAACTACGTGATTAAATGTAAATAGATCACAGTCTCACAGAATTGTAAATATAAAAAAATTACTTTATGTATTTTATTTTCATTTAAGATAGATAATTACAGTCAGTTAAACTGTAACGAGTATATTACTTGGATGGTGTATGATATTAATTGTAAAAAAATACAATAAATAAATAAATAAATAAATAAATAGATTATGGATTTTTATATCTAACTTTTTATAAATAATACAAATTGACATATTTAACACGGTTAGTTAAACATATCATCTTCAATCCAGGTATCCGTTTAAAATTACAACTATATATGTCTATTAACGCAAACCTATTTAACCAATCTACTTGTTAATCACAACCTATTAATAAGCTTACAACCTGCTAGACCATTCGACTTGTTTAAGCGAATGGGATACACAAGCAGTCAAGCACCGTCCATATTACACAATTTTAAATGCGTATAGTCTAGAATTAATGTTTAACGCAAACAAACATAAGAATCACTTAAGTTTTATCAATTCAACCAACAATCCAAAACCCCTAACTCTTCAATCTAACACGAGTATAAACATATTCATACATACAACATGTGGGAATTTGGATTACTTTCACTTCTCAATTTTAAATCAGTCAAAGTTATAAAAATTGATCTAATATTGAAAATTGAGCAAGTAAATGTGTTGTATTCGGACTTGTCAACTCCTAGACTTGGAAGCAACGGTCCCACATGACGATTATTTCGCGTTTTCTTTATCAGCAAAAAGTATCCGTGGTGAACTTTTCTCAAGCTTATCGCTCAAAACATGACATTTATCAATAGATATGTCATATGTCATATGTGATATGTAAGAAGTATTTTTTTTATACAACCCGTGTAACACACAAGAATTTAAACTAGTGAAAACTAAATAATAATAATAATAATAATAATAATAATAATAATAATAATAATAATAATAATAATAATAATAATAATAATAATAACACGTGTCAAAGAGAAAGAGGTTGATATAAAACGAATCAAACCAAAAGGCGGCCCATCCTACAAGAACACCGAGGCCATCTGAAAATATGAAACGATCATCTCCATTTTCTTTGGAATAATCACTAAAAGAAAAAAAAAAAAAAACAATGTTGTCACTCAAACCAGTGTTGTTTCTGCTGCTAACGGTGGTCTGTCTCGGAGTATCCAAGGTTACTCCCCACCAAAAGCAAGAATTACCCACAGGTAAAATGGGTTTTTATTAATTCATGTTGTTGGTGTTTGCATATATATATATAGGTGGTTTGTCATTGTATTGTTGTGGTGTTGTAGCGGTGGTTGACGGCGGCCATGGTGTTTTTCCGGTGAGGATTGCTTATGAAACAGGAAGTAATGGTGAAGAAGACTCGTCGTCTATGATATTGGCTGAAAAAAGAACTAGAAGGAAAGATCCAGCGAATCATTTAAAGTACTACAATGGTGGATGGAATATTAGTGATCGTCATTATAAATCTGTAAGTTGTCTTGTTTGACCAAGCTCGAGCTCGTTTAATCTATGAAAGCTCGAGCTCGGGCTAGTAGGTAGTTTTTGAAGCTCGAGCTCGGGATCGGCTCGTTTTTTATTTATTTATTAATTTTTATGTAATTATTATTATTTGATGTAAAATTTAGTTATTTTATATAATTTAATAAATAATAGCTATTAATATTTTAATATATTAATGAAAAATTAAAGAAGCATTGGGCTCGTTTAGGCTCACGAGCCAGCTCAAGCTCGATAAGCGAAACTCGGGCTCGTTTACTCAACTCCAAATTCCAATACATATTAATACATTTAATGCAGTCTGTATCGTATACTGCTGCTCCCTTGTTTGGCATTGCTGCAGTCTGGTTTGTGGGATTCGGCTTATCCTTGCTCTCGATATGTTTCTGTTATTGTTGTTGTCGAAGAACACCATACGGCTATTCCAGAACCGCTTACGCACTCTCTCTTGCCTTCCTTGCTCTATTCACCATCGCTGCAATGTGAGCACTTTTTGTCCATTTTCTTATAAATGGGTCGATCAGGATCCTGTTTTATCTTGCTTACATTGTTGGTTTATTTTGTGTTCCAGTGTTGGATGTGTGATTCTCTACACGGGCCAAGGGAAGTTCCATAATAGTACTACGGATACATTGGACTTTGTTGTGAGCGAATCCAAAGATACAATTAATAAACTCAACAATGTGTCGAGTATTCTTGCGACATCAAAGAATATCGGAGTAGATCAAGTCTCTTTACCTCCGAGTATGAAAAAAAACATTGATCGGGTTGACGAAATGGTATCCAAAGCTGTTAGATCTCTTGATTCTGAGACCCAAAAGAACGAAAAATATATACATGATGTTCTGAATTCTGTGTAAGTAATTTGTTTATATAGAAGTAGTGATTTCAACACATTATGAGTTGATTAGGGTGATTTTTGATTTTTTAATTGATCATTGCGTCAAGCTAATAGATTTAACTAGAAGGAAACGGGTCAAATGGGTTGACAGACATTAACGTATTAACGTGTACATCAGTGGCGGAACTAGACCTTCAACTCAGGGGTATCCCAAATTTTTTTAGGGTTGTCCTCGTACTTGTTCAGGGGTTTCGTGTGTATAAAAATCGGAAAAAAAAATTTTTTTACACTACTCGTAAAAACTTGAGCCGTAGCCCGGGCTACGCCCGTTTAAACTACAGGTCCGCCCCTGGTGTACATAATAGCATAAAGGCCTAAATCATTTTCTAAAAAAGAGTTACGTTTCCGTTGTAATAATATAGTTTTGTTATCATATTTAGCACATATTATTGATTTGGGTGCAGGAGGCTTGCTCTTATAATTGTAGCTGCCATTATGCTTCTCGTAGCTCTTCTCGGTTTTCGTAAGATCTGTTTTTATAGTTTTTCCGGCTTTATTTCAAGCTTAAAAATCCAAAATTTTAAAAATTTGAACTCGAATGTAACTAACTATAAGTCTATAACAACTCATGTTTTTGAGTGTTGGTTGCAGTACTCTCCATATTTGGCTTGCAAGTGCTTGTTTACATGTGAGTGGTAATCACAAGGGCTGAACATAACAACATATGCATCATAGTTCATTTCGATTATTAAATGATGTCACACGTTCGTTTCTTGACCCAAGTTGCTACTTTGATGCTTACAGATTGGTGGTTTTGGGTTGGATTCTCGTTACAGCTACGTTTATCTTATGTGGCATATTTCTCACACTACACAAGTACGTCCCAACAAGCCCGGTTTCTAAATTTAACAACATATCATGTCCATTAACCTAACCAAAATCTTTCTATCTAGTGTTATGGGTGACACATGTGTCGCAATGGACGAATGGGTTCAAAACCCTACGGCACACACAGCGTTGGATGATATTCTTCCATGTATCGACCATGCAACCGCTCAAGAAACATTGTTTCAAACCAAAGATGTCACGTTCCAGTTGGTAGATACAGTGAATAAGATCATAATTAATGTAGCGAATATTGATCCGCCACCCTTTCCTGGTCTTCTCAATTACAATCAATCCGGACCGTTGGTTCCCACCCTTTGTAACCCGTTAAATGCTGATAAAACATATCGAAAATGTCAAGATGGTGAGTTGGATGCCAGTAATGCAGCCCAGGTAGCTTTCCTTGAGTTTCTTGATGCAACTTTACTGTTTCGGTGTCGAGCAATGTTGTTAAAAGTTAACCAGTCCCTTAACTAGTTCCCTTAAAATTGAATTTCTGACACGACACGAACCTAACACGAAATTCGCAGGTTCGGGTTTAGTCTAAATGAGTTTGGGTCAGTTTCAAGTTGAACCTGCGAACTCGTTTAGCTAAATAGGTCGGGTTCTTGTCAATCCTATCGGATTGACAGGTTGACTCGTTTAACCCATTTATATTATATATATTTTTTACAATATGTTTTATTTTATAAAGTTAAATTGGGTAGGTGTTTTATGCCATAGTATAATAACTTAAAAATGAAAAATTAAATTATAATTAAAATGTAATTGTATCATATTACATTTGTGTTTTTTTAGTAAAATTTTAACTTTAATATATTATTTTGCGAAAAAAACTTTAAAAAAAAATTATGGGTTGAACAGGTGATGTTCGGGTCAACCAACGAATATCCGGGTTGTGTTCGGGTTCATTTGTGATGACACAATTTTCAGGTTCGGGTCTGGCTAAACCCGCTAACCCACAGACACGACCCGTTTAGCACCCTAGGTTGAACAGGCACTGGTCCGGTTTTCAAAACATTGATGTTGAGTCTCGGTTTGACCTTAGAAGTCAAACGTTACCATATTAATTATGTTATATGCAGATATGGAAGGCTTATGTATGCCAGGTTTCCGCGAATGATATGTGCACAACCGTGGGTCGGTTGACCCCAAAAATGTACGACCAAATGTCGGCTGCAGCCAACGTGAGCTCAGGTTTGACATACTATGGCCCGTTTCTAGCTGGTTTAATGGACTGTTCTTTCGTTAGGTTCACGTTCACCAGGGTCCACGCGGATCACTGCCCTGAGTTGATCAAATACAGCAAATGGGTGTACATTGGTTTAACGATGGTGTCTGTAGCCGTGATGTTATCGTTGGTGTTATGGGTGTTGTATGCTAGAGAAAGAAGGCATAGAAAGTACACAAAACTTGCAGTTGCAGCATCGGAGCATACTTCACTTGCAACTGAAACAGAATTGAAGTGAAAAAGTGTATACACATATATTGGAAACTAAACTTAGAATGTTTATTATAATTATGTCACACTTATTAATATATGTGTGTATGTAAAGTGTAGGGGGGGGGGGGTATAAGTCTCTTTTAAGCCGGGTTTATTTATTTAAGGAGTTTCTGGTTATGGAGTCATATTTTTAGATTGAGTCTTTAGAGTTTTCGGTCAAGATTCCAAGATGTTTGATTAGTATAAGTAGATGGTTAAGTTAGGTTAGGTTATTGTAATTTGTGTATTTTGGTTTATAATAATAACAATAAAAAAAAGTCGAACGAGTTCATTCAATTTCGTGTGTTGGTGTTTTTGTTTTAATCGATTTGGGCCATTAATAGGTTTATTTATGCAATTGTTGGACTAAATCATTTTGTTCACATACATAGCTGAATGGGTTAGGGGTATAAGTATCTTTATAGTTGGGTTTATTCATTTAAGAAGGTTATTTATGGAGTCATATTTTTAGGGTTTTGGGTCAAGATTGAGTCGCTATTTAGTTTTCTATTTTAGTAGTTTAGGTTCCTAATTTTTCCAAAATGTTTGATTAGTATAAATAGATGGTTAGGTTATAGTAATTTGTGTGCTTTAGTTTATAAAAAAATAATCGAACGAGTTCGTTCAATCTCGTTTATTGGTGTTTATGTTTTAATCGATCTAGGTCATTAAACATGGGTCAGTCAAGTAAAATATGTCATTAAGAGTATTATCGGTTAGTTAATCATGAGGGTTAGTTAACTACCAAATGAAGGGACATGTCAGTTGTAAGTCTTGTGTTAGTTATGTTGTATAAGGATGTGATGGGTCTGTAAAACATAAATTGTATGTGATTATGTGGTGTTATGTTTATGTTTGTCCTCGTTGTTCATAATGCTCATATAATCACTTTATTTGTAAATTCTTATCTCAAAACTTGCGTGTGCTCAATTCGATTCTTGCACACTATTAACAAATAAATTTGGTATTTTGACTGATAAAGAGAATGCGAGTTGAAAGGAGAAACTTAGTATGGTGACAAAACAAAGAAACTTAAACAAAGTTATATTGGTAGCTCTCCCAGATTGCTAATCATCCCCTCCACTGTTAAATCTAATCTACCAATTAATGAATCAATATTTTAGCAACGACTTTTATTAACACACCAACCCAACAAGGATTCAACGATTACTACATCGATATTACATTATACATAAACTAAAGAGCTTAATAAAAGCATGAACGAGGGGTCGTGCACCATGTGATGTTCTTGTGATTAGTTCGTTGGTGGATCCACGGGAACAATTGCGCCTTTATTCCATCAACTACAAAAGAGAATAGAGTTTTGGATTTGTCTTGAAAACCATATCGTTTTGAGCTAACCATGTTGTAGCCTGCATTCTTGTTTTGTGGGTGCAGACGTGTAAAACCTCATCAATACAAAGTGATTAGAAGTCGTCTATGAGATGTCATTACTGCTCCACCATCTGCAAATTGTTTCAACTATTTTTAAAGGTTACTATTTTTTTTTAATCATACACTGAGAGCATCCAAAGTATGGGTATTCCACAAAGTGTCATTTAGCACCAGTTAGGGTTTTTTCTTGACAATGATAGTGAGTGATTTGGTTGCTAGTTTGTTCTGCACCAGTTAGGGTTTGTTCTTGACAATCATAATGATTGGGTTTACCTTTCATTAATTGTGCCGCGGAAATCGAACTTGATAATGATTTGGTTGCTCTTTCAAGTCACAGTTTCCTTAAATGGTATAGGTTTCAATTCAGGATCAAAGTTTTTGCCAAAAACTACAGAAGAATTATATGTCAGGTTTTGACTTAAATCTTGGTCTGTTTTACATTTAGATGCAGGGGCAAGGCACAAACCATTTTGGCCGCTTTCCAGACTACGACCATGCCCAGGTACATGTTAGTATTTCATGAAATCATGTTTTTGTTTGGACTTTGGAGATCATAACTAGAGGGTGTTTGGCAACGTGTTTTGATATCATAATTGGCCAAACACTGAAGAGATTAATATTGGTTTCTTTCTAATTGTTTCAGTGGTTGTCACCTACTGATCTGCGTGATCCAGAAGTTTTTATACTCATTGCAGCAAAACTGAAGCGGTTTCATGGCATGAAAATGCCTGGGTCCAAGAAAGCTAAAGTTGTTCTGTGGCCAACTATGAGGTGTGTTTATATACTTATACTAGGGTATAGACTGTTAAGTTTTGATATAAATCACGAATACAAACTGATCAAACGTTATCTTCCAACATAGACCCGTGTATTCTTGGGATATTATTAGAAGTGAGATTATATTTATCATGGTCAAAGATGGTTCACACTATTTAAGGCTTGATTTTGCAATGTCATGAAAGTATCACATGATCTCAGTTGTAATGTGAATGCGTGTGTTTCTATTAGTTTACGTTGTTTTAACTTGTATACTAAGAATGATTGACATCACATTACTTGCTACCAAGCTTTTCGTTGTATACGAGATTGTACATGCATATTACATATGATAAACAACAATTTATTGAAAAATAACAAAAGTTATGTGATAGGTATCGATTTTTTTATTGGAAGTTTCTTTTGTTTTTTTTCTTTTTATTACACCAAACGTCGTTTTGATTACACATTCCCGGACGGTCGTTTTTTTTCTTCCTCACACACACCACACCACATGATCGTCTTTATAATTGCCGTAACATTCCCCAAATTTGAGAAACCCTTGCAACCCCTTCTTTTCTTCTTGCATGCAATTCCACCATGGAAGGTTCGTCACTTTCGTTTTCAAATAATTGCAGTTCTTGCTGATTTTGTATCTTTGACCATGATGTAGATTATTTTAACCTGCAGGAATTGTTCATGTTTATATGATGAAGTTTCTAATCTACCGAACGTGAAATCGTATAATGATTATTACTTGCTGTTGTTTAAAAAACATGGAAAATTGCTAGATGATTGTTCATTTCTATCCTCATTGTGTGGATTTAGGTGTATATGCAGGAGCTATTCGTGTTTATATGTTGTTAACATACGGTGAAATTTCTTATATGTTGATGTGAAACTGTATAATCTTGATGTTCTGTTACTTGCTGTTATTATAAAAACATAAAAGATGACTAGTTGATTGTTCATTTCTGTCATAATTGTGTGGATTTAGGTATGTATGAAGGAGTTATTCATGTTTATATGTTCTGGATATGCTGTTAACATATAGTGAAATTACTTCTTTACCGAACGTGATATCGTATTATTATTCTTCCTCTTCAAGTCTGCGTGTGATTGATTGACGTTTTCACAGTGAAGAGAAATAAGTCATTATGAATCAGTGTCAAATGAGTGGGCTGCTTCTACAGTTTATAGTCCTGTTCATACTCCTGTTTGTGGAAAGTTATGGGAATTTGTAACAAAAAGACAAAAAACCTTTCTTTAAAACCAACCCGTCTTGACCCGCACGTTTTACCGGGTCATAATTGTCAAACATTATCTTTGTGTATTGCTGAGATATTATTAGAAGTAAGATTACATTTTGTAAAATAAATTAAACTTACGATAGTTCTTTGAGACTTGAGGTTCTTTTTTTTGTTCCCAGAGAATGGCTAATCAAGGCGAGAGGCTCGATTGCTGAAGAACAGATGGATCTTCTGAAAAAGGAAATTGATTTTCTTGAAAAAGAGATGTCGAAATGCAAGCAGACTCTCTCTTTTTGTCATAATGATCTAGGGTGTCGATATATTATTGTAGATGAGGCAGAAAACATCACTATAATGGTAAGTTAATCTTTGCCGGTCTAAACCAACATTTATAAAATATAACGTTTTTTTTCAACTTGTGAACCAAGCAGGATTCTGAGTGTGCTGGCTATAATCCGGTGGCGTATGACATTGCAAACTACTTTTGTGTGTGGGCCGGAGATGAACATGTTTTGGACCATGAACGATACCCTGGTAATTTTTTAGAGTAAAGTCCTATTTGAGATCAATCTTAAGTTTCGTATTTTAATATTTATGGCCAAAAAAAATGTATGCCATCATGATTTAATGATTTTTTTTGTGCTTGTTTCAGATTTGAGGCGGAGGAAAATGTTTTTGAGGCTTTATCTTAGTTCCACAGGTTAGTCCATAGTCACATGGTTTGTGGTACACTTCGGTACGGGAACGTGAAACGGGATCGTGATTTGTTAGGTCTCTAAAATTCGGTACGAGCGGGGGTAGGCTCATTTCAGATCGCATCGGTACGATGTACCATATAATGTGGTATGATGTACATGTTGAAGTTAACTATAAATAAGTTGGAAGCTCCTAAAAGCAAGATCTTGACATAGTTTGGTTAAGCAATACCAACATCCTTCAAAGTAAGATCTTGACATGCATGAAGAGAAAACTTGAAACAAACTTGACAGAATTTGGCCAGAATTCTCTTCAGAGTTGATTTACGACTCAAACCGCCCCGAATTAGGGAAAATGGACCTCACCATGGTGTTCAGAACATCAAAATTAGTAGAAAAATTGTACCTTTGGCCGGAAAACGGTCGCCGAAAGGTTCGCCGGAAAACCGCCGGCGGTACGTGCCGCCGTGGTTCGCCGCCGCCTCCACAGCTCCGCCATGTGGTGGTTGGATTTTGGTCAACGGATCTTGTGTTCTAGAGAGAGAATGTAGAGAAAGGTTAGAGAGAAGGAATGTAGAGAGAGAAAGTGTTTGTGAAGAATGAAAGAGGTGGAGGTATATAGGGGTTTATATACCCAGAGTTTGGTGGAGTGGGTTTGAAGCCCATCAGCTAAGCCCATCCTTCTTCAGCCCACCATAGTCTGCACACAATTCCATTTCAGCTTGTTCTTGCGTCAAAATTCTCGTTTTCTTGCGTAAATTTCAATACAAAATAGTTTATAAATTAAAATAATTATTTTTATGCTCAAAATATTAGCATTTTGCTAATATGGCATTAAATGTCGCGCACGCACGTGCTGCGTGTTTAAATCGCGTAAGTTGATATGCTTGTTGATTCTTGCCGTTTCAATGACCCGAAAGTTAGTGTAACTTATAAAAATACTTTTTCAATAATACATAAGTATTCTAAATGTATTTATTACGATTAACTCGTGAATTCTTGTTATCCCATGCACGGTGTTGACATTTACGCATTCAAACACTGTGTATCTGTTGCAACCCCCGACCCCTACCCCGGGAGCGGGCGGCCGCGAGGACAGTATAGTGGTATCGGTGTTTATTAATTTGGCAGTGGAAATTACATCAGGACCGTAGTTAGGAAATAGTTTATCAGAGTAAAATACCATACTTTTATAATAATAAATACATGGGAAAACCTCAAGTTTCCATTACAACATGTTTATAGGGATAATCCCTAATTTATTAAAATAAAACTTCTAGTTTAGGTAACGTTTATAGCCACTTTTCCAAGCCTTTAGTGCTCTCCAGCTGGCTTCTATTTGGCTTTCACATTTTGTTACCTGAAACACGTTTTAAAAAGTTTTATCAGCAAGAAATACTGGCGAGTGAATCCCAGTTTAATCAAAACAAGTTTGATCATTTTACAGTATTGAGGGCATCCGCAATTACATTTGTTTACATCTACTTAATTACCACCCACGGTACTATCAATCCTGACTTGTGGTCATGCTGCTACTCACAATGTAGTAACAAGTAATGTATACAAAACCCCAACATACCGACAGTAATTGTAGAATCACACATACTCAATCACTGTTAAATTACAATTAAAAACAATTGAGGTTTTGTAAAAACAGTTTGCAAAAAGGGGAATAACTCACTTTGCTATTTTAGATAATTTCTGGTGACTTCCTGGTCATAATCTATTAAATTAAACAATGCACACGTGTCAGTAAGATAACCCAATTTACATTAGCTATTCCCTCCCACGAGACAGAACTCCAACGACTGAGTCAGGCAGAGCCTTGACATGCGTTACGGAGCTCTAAATCAATCGGGCAGAGTAACTAATACGTAACCGGGGGTTATAATACTTAAAACGAGGCAGAGCTTCGCTTTTTAGGGGGTATTATACTCGTTAATTTCGCACTATATGTCTTAAGAGAGAAAGAGAATTGAGCGGAGGTGAACTGTGCCACCCCTGCCCCATTTATAGGTGTTTTCGGAGTCGGTCTTGCCCCGCGACACCCCAGGGCTATGCCTGTCGTGGGCTGCCACGCACTTGTAGCTAGGTCTAGGGTTGCTGGGTCACGAGTTATAGACTTGACATGTTGTGACACGTGTCACAATGCAGTATCCGCCAAATAATAGCCGTCGCACCGCGCGACACACTGAAGGTGTGTCCGGTGCGGGCCGCCAAAGGCATTAAAAATTTGTTTTATTTGATTTTTGTTAAATTGAAGGTTATTCGGGTCCGTTTACATATACGGGGTGTATTTTAGGACGTATAGGTCATGTTTAAGGGTTTTGGGAGAGTTGTTTTATCCTCCCCACCTTGTTTTAGAACTCGTCCTCGAGGTCTACTGGAACAGGTGTGGATATTTCCTCTACATCTCTGACTCAAGCTCCCAAGTGTACTCTGGTCCTCTGTTGGTGTCACACCCCTAATTTCCACGTGTCACCAGTGGGCCCGGTGGGGGATTAACGTGACGTAGTTGATATCATCATAGTCAAACAACACAAATTATAATGCACAGCGGAAGCAAAGATAGATTCATTTCAACTTAAATTATTGTAATATTCGAGTATCACAAAATGTCGAAATAGAATCCACGGGCAGAATCAAATAAAAAGGAAACTTCATCTCAACAGACTTCACGCATCCTAAGCTTGCGAGACTTCTATGGATGCTTAAGGAGTGACCAGCCTATTACGCGTAGTACCTGCACTTAGTCTTTTTGGAAAATACGTCAGTTTACACTGGTAAATACAATTTAACTGACTCATTTTGAAAATGTTTAAAATTGATTTAAATGCTCGTGGCATAAAACTTTTTATAATTTGGGATAATTATTTGCTTAATAAGCTTGTAAAAGAATTACATGTTCGTTCTGCGTTCGGTAGCCCGGGTCATGCCGGGTTAAAGATTAATAGACACACCACTTAATATAATTCTGCCGCGAGACTTCTCTCGTACCGACGATTATACATGTTGTACAACACTACGGGTGTACGCCTACACCCGAGTGCTAAGGTCGTGGCCATTCTTTGAATGATGCCAAGGATATCCGGGACATGGTCATTAAGCCCCCAAAGGCGTTAAACAAACAAAACAGCATTTTCAAACGGGTTAATTTGACTGCACATAACCAAGACCGGTTAAGGTCAATTCCCCGACCAAGCGGTATTTTATATACCGTACCCCAAGCCCGTGTAGGGAAAATAAGTTAAACGTATTTACCTGAGCAAAGTATAAACCAAATATAACGAGTGCACGTAGCTTTTACTGGGCTCCTAGATCTGGAAATTAAGGTTTTAATAACCTATTAGAATCCTAACGGGTCTTAAGCTTAGACCGGTTAGTTTTATGTGAAGATTACGGTTTTAAACGCACAATAAGGCGAAAACCGTTTTAGAATGTGGTTTTGTCCCAACAAGCTTGCACACTTGTTTTATATGGGTAACATAATCACATTCTGGATTTTGAGACCAAAAAGATATGGTTTGACCCGTTTTGGCTAAAATGGCTAAACTAGCCGCATAAGCCGATCCGAACGCGTATAATGCGTAACGAGTAACCATAAGAGTCAAATACAAGTTTCTGAAGTCAATATGCTCAAAATATGTTGTGATATCAGAATGATACCTTCCATTATGCCCCAAATGATTTTAAACCAAAACTATGCCTCATAAGGGCGTTTTGGTCATTTTATAAGGTAAAAAAAGGGTTAAAATGATAACCTGAGTTACAGGTCTGATTAAATTAGTAAATATACTTAATTTACTAAGTTATAACAGTAGGGTATCAAATTTATGTGAAATTTATTATCATTAACCTTACTATGCACCGTAGGGGCATTTTGGTAATTTCACATGTGCCTAAAAGGTCAATTATGGAATTCTGAGTTCAAAACATTTGCCTACTGTTTAAAATATAAAAATTCACTGATCATATCAGTAGGTTCAATCCTTTAAGCTTAATAAGGCTCTAGTGCACACTTATGCGTTAAAAATGCCTAAAAGGCGATTTGGAGCCATTTCTGGGTTTTCTGTTAAAAGCTGATATTTTTAACATTCCAGAAGGCTCAAAATAATTTATTTATCATAACAAATCAGTAGAAATTGGTTTGAGGTCAAAAGGATTTGTAAAACTCATTTTATGGCTAAAAAGGGCAAAACCGGCATAAACCGATTTAATCTTAGAATACTAAGTTATGCTCAGCCTGAAAATAAATAAAAATCACCAAAAATCCCAAAATATTATTTTATAACAGTGGGTAAAAAGTTTGGTATAAAAATTTGGGTTTTGATAGGCTATACATAATTTACGCCGTTTAATTAGTAAAAAAGCTCTTAATTACGCTATTGAGCATAACTCTTAATCTAGACCTCAATCTGACTTCAAATTTTGGGTGCAAGTTTATAAATCAGTAGCTAAGGTGCCTACCCTTTTACATTCTCAAAAATCATGTTTTAAGGTCAAATGGGCATAATGGTCAACATATAAGCGATTAACGGAAACATGCATGTGAATAGGATATCTAATGAACCAAGTTGTATAATCTCAGAGAGTTATATTAACATGTAAATAGGTTCAAAAGAAGCTCTAAGGCAATCCTAACCTCGGCTTAAACGGGTCAGAACTGAAAGTCAAAGCAGAAGTCAAACTTTGCGACTTTCGGTTCCAAACCGAGCCTAAACTGAAAATTGTCGAGTTGAATATGTTGGAACATGTTCTTACATTAATTATCAAGTCATTTTAATGATCAAACAGATTGCATGTAACCTAGATTGCTAATTATGTATTAATTCGCAAATAACCTTTCTGTTGACTTTTTTATAACAAGCTTTGACTCGACAATTAACATAGTTAGAGTGGGAATCTGGAAATACCCTTTTAAGGGTTTGTTACCCACATAATTACCTACTTAAAGGTACTTTTAATTCGTGATTTGACAGAGCACATTTTAATTAATCACGAAGTCAAACCTTAATTACGACGGTTTGACTTTTAGCTAATTACTATGCTTAAAACGAATTAAAGGAAGTTAAGGACACTTACAAAAGTCCTAAGAAGGATTAGGGACCTAATGAAAGTTGGTTGCTATCCAGGGAAGCTCCAGAGAAGTCTTGAACCAATGTTTCAAATGAGCAAATGAAATGGTTACAACTTCATGCTCTTATATAGTGAACTACAAGGTCCAAGATCATGCCAAGCTAGCCTAGAATGGTTACAAGATCAACCCAAGTGTCCCTAATAGGCTAAATACTGCCTAGCAAGCCCCTGATTTCGAAAACCATCCTTTTAAGTCGGTGTAACGGGCTGAACAGGCAGCTGTCCAAAATCTGCTGCCAGCGACAGCCTTACGGACCGTAAGCGTAAGGCCTTGCGGTCCGTAAGCACCTCTTGCGGACCGTATGCTGAAATGGCTACGGTCCGTAACTGACCTTTGCTGAAAATGCCCAGGTACCCTCCTTACGGACCGTAAGCCTGGGGCCTTGTGGTCCGTAACCGATGGTCAGAGGACAAAAATTTTAAAACTTCTAAGTCTTGACCATGCAACTTTGAAGTGCCGAAACATCAGGCTTTTACTGCGGTGTAGGGTCCACCATTTCAGGTTTTGCATGCTTGCATGAACATTGATACCTTGGATTCTTATGGCATGCTTAATTTGACGGAATTACCAAGAACAAGTCTTGGATTCTCATATTAGTTGGACAATTTAATTAACTATCTTTGATTCCCTTTTACAAGGATTTTATTTAGCATTTCCAGTAGTAATAATCCTGCCAAATCCGAAGTCCATATAGAAGATGGAACTTTATTTATTTGGAAACAACCGGTTAGCATAGACGATGTTTATCAAATGATTTAAGGATCTTGGGATTTATAAATTTGGGTCGTTCAGAGGTATTTTAATAACATGACGCCCTTGGGTCGTTCAGAGGTATTTTAATAACATGACGCCCTTTTTATTAAAAATCCTATCATACATCTTTTATTTGATCCGGTTTCCTGACACGTCTGTCTCTCATGACGCGTGTCCTCATTTCAATGGATAGGAATTTTCGAGGTGTTACATCCTCACCCCCTTAAAAGAAATCTCGACCTCGAGATTTATGGAAATAATTGAGGGTATTTTTCTTTCATTGTGGACTCTAACTCCCACGTGTATTCAGGACCTCTGCGGGCGTCCCACTTTACCTTGACAATAGGTACAAGCTTCCTTCGAAGCTTCTTCACCTGTCGATCTTCAATCGACACAGGTTTTTCCACAAATTTTAGGCTCTCGTCTATATGCACATCCGTGTGTGGTATGACTAGCGACTCGTCAGCTAGACATTTCTTCAGATTGCAGACGTGAAATACATTATGAATACCATCGAGCTCCTCAGGTAAGTTTAACTTATAAGCCACTGATCCTACACATTCGATGATTTCGAATGGTCCTATATACGTTGGGCTTAACTTACCTTTCTTGCCAAATCGCATCACCCCTTTCCAAGGTGATACTTTGAGCAAAACTTTATCGCCAACCTCAAACTTGAAAGGCTTTCGCCTTTCATCCGCATAGCTCTTCTGCCTATCTCGAGCAGCTTTCAGGCGGTCGCGAATTTGGACAATCTTGTCCGTTGTCTCGAAGACTAAGTCAGGACCTGATAATTGCGTATCTCCCACTTCTGCCCAGCAAATGGGCGTTCTGCACTTTCTACCATATAGTGCCTCAAAAGGCGCAGCCTTAATGCTAGTATGGTAGCTATTATTGTAGGAGAACTCGACCAACGGTGTCACACCCCAACCAATGGCGGAAACATCGGGATGAGACGAAGTGTGAAGATTGCTCGAGACATCATAACACTATTTGTGACAATAATTTAATAATCCAAGTTTCATTTCATAACTTCAACTAGTCAACATTACAAGAAATTCCAAATACAACAAGTTTAACCAACACAACATGATAACATAACAAAATTTGATACAACATATTCAACCCTAACGTCTATATGTGTATCTAGGCATCAACGCTACTTCTTTTATAGCATCATCATCAACCTGTAACATGTTTAAAATACAATTCAATGCAAAAGCAAAGGCGAGTATACAAGTTTGGTACGTACATAGCATAAGATAAAAAGTGTGAACAATTCCTCATGGCAAGCATATGATTCAAGATAAACATTAAATATGGCATGTGTCTAACATATCAAACCAAGAAAACGCAATATGCTCAAGACATAACCTCAAGTTTACGGGCGGGTCGTTAATCCTATAGCGCTACATATGTCAAGGTTTTGCTCGTACGAAGTTAATGATAAGTTCAACACATAAGAATAACCCAAGTTTAAAGTATCAAGTCATCACGTATACAAGCATGTTATAGGAACGTTCATGTGTTTAATAAAGTGTTCATGTGTAAGTTAATAGGTAAACATGTTACACCCCAAAAGTGGTAAAAGTAAAAAGGGGGAAATACGAGTATACTCACGGTTTACAAGTGGTGACTTGAAATTCCGAGAGCAAGTTTGTAGATGAATTAGTTCGGAGCACCTTGTCCTTCTACACAAGGAAACGTAGGTGTGTGAGTTTGGCGTATAACGGAAGATTATAGATTCGGAGTTTTTAATATATAGAAAGTAACATAGGTGAAAATAATCATCTTGTACGCATAACTCTTGTTCTTGACACTATTGAAACTCAAAAGAGTTGGTATGATTTCATGGATTCTAAGATCCATTAGAGTCGTAACAAGGGCATGGTCATAGATGATGTAACGTCCACTTAACAAATAACTATTAAGTCATCATCAAGTCTTAGTTACTTAGATGTATACATATAGAATAACTTAGATATTATATAGTTTACAAGTCTTATGATTCAAGCATGAGGTAGGAGATTAATGTCTCCATTTAGGTACCTCTTTGTGTCATAGAATACATACATGAGGTAGGAAGAACAAGCTTCCATTTAGGCACCTCTATTGTTCACCACTACACTTGTTGTTATAAACAACAAGGAGGGTCATGAACATACAAGTATCAAGGTATTAACAACAACTAATCTATAGCAAAACATCAAGTAATGAGTGGATTCTTATGAAGGATAGCCCAAGCTAATCCAACCATCACACATTCAACAAGTTTCACACTTGAACATTACTTGTGGGTAAAACCCTAATTAAAAACAGAAAGTTTATGAGGTTTTAACCTCTGATTTAGATGTCTCAACCTTGTTTTTAAGCTTAACCAACCATGGGATAAGTTGTAAGCATTAGGACATAGGTATGAGATGTGTTGGACACAAGTTGCATAGATTTAAACAAGTTTTTGATGAACATAAAAACAAACAGAAAGTTTATGGACTATTTCGGGGCATTTCCAGGTCTGATTTCTCCAAGGAGAAGTCTAGGAATCGAACCCCATGATTATACAAGCAAGTAGGAAAAAGAATCGAGTGAATCGGATAAGAATTGAGTGAGTTATGCTCATTTTCGTGAAGGGGTGTCAATCTACTCGAACCTTTGCTTTCAGCTACGGTTTGGAGGATGTTTTGAGAGTTTTTAGTGTTGCAAAAGTGGTAGGGAGGCTGGTTATAAGTGGTATTTATAGGGGGAAGGATTAGGGTTTCAATGGGTTGGGCTTTGGAAGTGTTTAGAAGGGGTTACACCTTGAAACTAGCCCACAAAACCCAACTATATGGGGCTGAATTTTGCTGAATTTGGGCTGCCATGTTTCTTTAGTTTTTTATTTTTTTAAAACATTATAATGAGTAATTTTATTAGTTAAGTTGTGTAATAATATGCAATAATGTTTCCCCTAACTTGTAATAAGGTGAAATATGAAATAAAACATGATTTAACTAGGTAAAAAGTGTAATGTACAAGTATGTAACATGTTTGTAAGTGACAAGTATATGTCACATATTTACAAGTTCAACATATGTTTGTAAGTATCACAAAGAAGTATCAAATGATCTCATGATTAATCGTATTATGGTGTATGTATAGTATGTAACAAGGAAATGCAAGTTTTCATTCATGATCAAAATCTCGAGTTTACAACGAGTACTAGAAGGAACGAGTACAATGATACAAAGCTTCCAAAATTAGCAACACGAGTAAGACAAGCTATAAATAGAAAGTACAAAACACAGGGCGTTACAGTCTCCCCTCCTTTAGGAAATTTCGTCCCGAAATTTAGGAAGACTCAGGGAAAAGATGAGGATATTTCGATTTCATTTCGCTTTCGAGCTCCCAAGTAAATTCAGCGCCACGTTTTCCTTCCCATCGAACTTTGACAATAGGAATTCGACTGCGCCTCAATTGCTTGGTTCCTTGGTCCACGATTTCGACCGGTTTTTCCACAAAATGAAGCGTTTCGTTGACTTGCAGGTCTTCGAGAGGAACGTGGAGTCCTTCGTCAGCTAGACATTTCTTTAAGTTGGACACATGGAAGACAGGGTGTACATTGCTGAGTCCTTCAGGCAGGTCCAGTCTATACGCAACCTTGCCAATCCTTTCGAGAATCTTGAAAGGACCAACGTAGCGAGGTGCGAGTTTCCCTTTCTTGCCAAATCGAACCACGCCTTTCCAAGGGGATACCTTGAGAAGCACGTTGTCACCTGTCTCGAATTCCATAGGTTTGCGTCCTTTGTCAGCGTAACTCTTCTGTCGGTTCCTGGCTTTCAATAAGTTGTCTCGAACCTGTAAAATCTTGTCCGTAGCCTCTTGTATAAGCTCGGGACCGGTGATTTGGGCTTGACCAATCTCGTGCCAAGAAATAGGCGAACGGCACTTGCGACCATACAATGCTTCGAAAGGAGCCATTTGGATACTCGTGTGATAGCTGTTATTGTACGAGAATTCAGCCAAGGGCAAGTATGAATCCCAGTTGCCACCAAAATCTATTACGCATGAACGAAGCATATCCTCTAAGGTTTGGATAGTACGCTCGGTTTGACCGTCAGTCTGAGGATGGAAGGCGGTGCTAAGGTTAAGCTTAGTACCCATAGCAGATTGAAAAGTTTCCCAAAGACGAGACGTAAAACGAGCATCACGATCAGAAATGATATCAATGGGCGTCCCGTGACGACAGATGATTTCCTTCATGTAGACCTTAGCCAATTTCTCGACTTTGAAGTCTTCACGAATGGGGAGGAAGTGAGCTGATTTGGTCAATCGGTCAACGACGACCCATATGCTGTCATGACCAGCTGTAGTGCGAGGAAGCTTAGTGATGAAATCCATGGCAATGCTCTCCCACTTCCAAACGGGAATTATTGGTTGTTCGAGCAAGCCAGAGGGACGTTGATGTTCGGCTTTTACTTTGGAACACGTAAGACATTTAGAAACGAAGGTGGCTATATCCTTCTTCATTCCAGGCCACCAATAGGAAGTACGCATATCATGGTACATCTTATCAGCACCAGGGTGAATAGAATATTTCGTGTTATGGGCCTCCTTCATCAGGAAATTGCGAAGATCGTCACGATTGGGAATCCAGATGCGATTGAGATAGTATAGAATACCATCGGGTTTGGACACAAGACTATTCTCAGCACCACATTGCATTTCGTTGTAGAGGTTACCCTCATTAACGGATGTATACTGGGCGTTACGTATGCGATTTTGAAGATCGTGGACGAGTTGGAAACAACGGATACTTTGGACGTGAGTTTTACGACTCAGGGCGTCGGCTACTACATTCGCCTTACCCGGGTGGTATTTGATTTCGCAGTCATAGTCGTTTAACAATTCCACCCAACGACGTTGACGCATGTTTAGTTCTTTTTGATTGAAGATGTGTTGAAGGCTCTTATGGTCGGTGAAGACTACACATTTAGTACCATAAAGGTAGTGTCGCCAAATCTTCAATGCAAAAACGACCGCACCAAGTTCAAGGTCGTGAGTAGTATAGTTTTTCTCATGAATTTTGAGTTGCCTCGATGCGTAAGCGATAACTTTGTCACGTTGCATAAGGACACAACCAAGACCAAGGTTTGAAGCGTCGCAATACACGACAAAATCATCGTTACCATCAGGAAGCGTTAGGATAGGAGCATTGCAAAGCATGTCCTTGAGCGTTTGAAAAGACTCTTCTTGTTCGGGACCCCAAACAAAAGGTCTCTCTTTTTGAGTCAAGGAGGTCAAAGGAACAGCGATTTTCGAAAAGTTGGAGATAAAACGACGGTAGTAACCAGCAAGACCAAGAAACGAACGGATTTCGGACGGAGATTTAGGTGCGACCCAATTTTTCACAGCTTCGATTTTTGCGGGATCAACGTGAATACCAAGTTTGTTGACAGTGTGACCAAGGAATTGAACTTCTTGTAACCAAAATTCACACTTGGAGAATTTGGCATATAGGTGTTCAGTACGAAGGAGTTCAAGAATAAGGCGCAAGTGTTGCTCATGCTCTGCTTGCGTCTTGGAATAGATGAGGATATCGTCGATGAAGACGATCACAAAACGGTCCAAGTATGCTTTGCACACGCGGTTCATTAAGTCCATAAAGACAGCAGGTGCGTTGGTCAAACCAAAGGGCATGACCACGAACTCATAATGACCATAACGCGTACGAAAGGCGGTTTTAGGCACATCTTCTTCGAGTACTCGAAGTTGATGATACCCAGAACGAAGATCGATCTTTGAAAAGCAGGTTGCGCCTTGCAATTGATCGAAGAGGTCATCAATGCGAGGAAGAGGGTATCGATTCTTGATAGTAAGCTTGTTGAGCTCACGATAGTCAATACACATACGAAAGGACCCATCTTTCTTCTTGACGAATAAAACGGGAGCGCCCCAAGGAGAAGTACTAGGGCGTATGAAGCCTTTGTTAAGAAGCTCTTGAAGTTGACTCGAGAGCTCTTGCATCTCAGAGGGTGCTAAACGATAGGGGGACTTAGCGACAGGCGTAGCGCCAGGCACTAAATCGATGCGAAAATCGACAGAACGAGCAGGAGGAGGACCAGGAAGGTCTTCGGGAAATACATCCGGAAAGTCACGTACAACAGGAACGTCACTTATGCTTGGGCCTTTATCCTTCTTTTCCACGATGTGGGCGAGAAAGGCGAAGGTACCCTTGCGTAAGCACTTGTTTGCCTTGATGCATGACATAAGCTTAAGGCCTTGAGAAGGCTTTTCACCATAGACGTGTAGAGAATCACCATTTGGAAGAGGCAAGCGAATAAACTTCTCAGAACAGACAACTTCAGCACGAACTCGCCTAAGCCAGTCCATACCTACTATGACGTCGAAACTACCCATTTGCATAGGTATGAGATCGATTGAGAACGTATGATCGTTAAGGATTAGTGAACAATTGGAGAGAACAGAATTGACTTTGACGGTTTTACCATTAGCAACTTCGACAGCGAAAGATTTTGGCAACTTAGAGCGTTTACACTTGAGCAAAGACTCGAATTCTAACGACACAAAACTTTTATCGGCACCAGTATCAAATAGGCATGAAGCATAGACATGGTTAATGAGAAACGTACCAGTGATGACGTCGTTTGCATTTTGAGCCTGAGCTGTGGTGAGAAGGAAAGCTCGACCCCTAGCGGGTTCTTGAACCTGTTGTTGTTGTTGGGGTTGTGGCTGTGGTTGTTGCTGTCGAGGTTGTTGTGGTTGATATCGTTGAGGACACACATTGGCCATGTGGTTGGTATCACCACACGTGAAGCATGCTCGCACAGGGGCGACTTGATTTGGAGCCAAAAGAGCTTGGTTTTGGTAGGCCTGTGGGGGGATACGACAGTATGGCGAGAGATGCCCATACCGGCCACACTTGTCACACTTTCGACAATGAGCGTTTGGGGGGTGATGATATCGGCATTTGTCGCACTTTGGGTGCGTTCCAGTATAAACCTTGCGTTCACCATCGAAAGCAGGCACAGTTTGAAGGGGTTGTGGGTTTGGCGGAGTGACGACCGCGCAGTTTTGGCTTGAAGCCTTCCGCTTCTTGCCTTGGTTTCTCTTAGATTGCTGGGAGGGTTTAGACTCATTAGGGGAGTCAATGGTGGCTTGGTGCGCATTCTTTGTTGAAACCTTGTCAAAGGTTCCATGAAGAACACAATTGTTGTTAAGTTCGGTAGCTATGCGGTACGCGTCTTCAATGGTTTGAGGGTTGGCAGATGCAAGATGGTTTGTTAAAGAAGGTGCAACACAACGAATGAATTTGGCCACGGTTTTGGGGGCGGTTTCTACTTGACCAGGGCATAGAACACTAAGCTGCTTGAAGCGTGTAATCAAACCATCCATGTCACTCCCTTTTTGCGTGAGGTTCCAGAATTCATTTTCCAACTTTTGGAGTTCGTGAGGGGGACAAAAGTGATCCTTCATAAGTTGTTTGAGATCGTCCCACGGCATAGCGTGTGCGACCTCGTTTCCTCTCTTGTTACGCTCAGTTGTCCACCACTCAAGTGCCTTTTCACGAAACACACCGGTTGCATTCAAGGTTCTTAGTTCGTCAGGGCAACCACTTTGCAAGAAGGTAAGCTCGATGGCATCAAACCAGTTCATCATGGCGGTAGCGCCATTCTTGCCGGTAAATTCTAAGGGTTTACAAGCCATGAAGTGCTTAAATTGGAAGGTCGATTTGGGTTTGTCGGCCTTTGAGTCGACCGAACCATGGGGTGAATCGGTTTGGATCTTGCTAACAATGTCGGGTAGGACCTTTGCAAATTGTTTAGCCATAAACTTCATACAATCCTTTTGGGACATGGCGGAGGAGGTCGAACCCTTCTTTGACTTGAGTTTCTTGGATGAACTAGAAGACATCTAAAAGATTTGAAAGAGAAGGGAAAGGATGAGACTTTGATCATTAATTGAAAACAAGGTTTGTGTATGCAAAGCAAGTAGATGTTCAAGTACCAAGTAAAGTTCACATAAAGCATAAGTTTCCAACACACATTCAACATGTATAGCACATAAGTTGCGAATAGGAAAATATAAATTTAGTTGGTTCATGAGAATTATTATTGTTTGTGATTGCGATAATGTGCGACATGATTAAAACGACATTTCGAAATGAATGAACGTTCAAGTATAAAATCACATATAAATTGAGATACATAAAAGAGAGGCTCAATAAAACATAGGAATGTTTCGGGTAGAGAAACGTCGACAATTCCAAAGTGGGTCGAAAGTCCTTTCGATTTAGAGATATTGTGCTTTGGCCTATAAGTAAGATACTCTCGTCGAGAAGCGATTAACGGTATCTTACCCTTCCGGTTACTACACATCTCTAAATGATTGGAACATTCGGGACTTTGGCGAGAATAAAAAAAATCAAGGAATGGGACTTAATCGACAAGATGCGGGTTTCACCCCTAACTTGACGATTTCGTACCCTAAATGTGGTTGGTACTTGTCGGCCAAAATAAAATTTTGACACTTTGACAAGGGTCCACTAGAGTTGAAATGGAAATTACCATTAAGTTGTGGATGTCACTCCTAGCTTAATGGTGAAATTTCGTGCAAAAATAGATTAAAGGTAGAGTGAGAGTCGTTTACCAAATTGTGGGTTTCACGCCTATTTTGGTAAAGTTGTCTCGTTGATGTTACAAGAGTATAAAATAGCAAAAGTGTATTCGTGTTAGCCTTAGGAAAGGCACATAAATTTATTAACAAGAAGTGTAGCTAGGAAGCATGTAAGATAGAGCACAAATGTTTTAAACAACAAATAAGAGACAAAGTTCCTAAAACTATAGACTAGGGCAAAAGCATGGCAATTTTCCTAATTCCCTATAGTTATGGCTCTGATACCAATCTGTCACACCCCAACCAATGGCGGAAACATCGGGATGAGACGAAGTGTGAAGATTGCTCGAGACATCATAACACTATTTGTGACAATAATTTAATAATCCAAGTTTCATTTCATAACTTCAACTAGTCAACATTACAAGAAATTCCAAATACAACAAGTTTAACCAACACAACATGATAACATAACAAAATTTGATACAACATATTCAACCCTAACGTCTATATGTGTATCTAGGCATCAACGCTACTTCTTTTATAGCATCATCATCAACCTGTAACATGTTTAAAATACAATTCAATGCAAAAGCAAAGGCGAGTATACAAGTTTGGTACGTACATAGCATAAGATAAAAAGTGTGAACAATTCCTCATGGCAAGCATATGATTCAAGATAAACATTAAATATGGCATGTGTCTAACATATCAAACCAAGAAAACGCAATATGCTCAAGACATAACCTCAAGTTTACGGGCGGGTCGTTAATCCTATAGCGCTACATATGTCAAGGTTTGGCTCGTACGAAGTTAATGATAAGTTCAACACATAAGAATAACCCAAGTTTAAAGTATCAAGTCATCACGTATACAAGCATGTTATAGGAACGTTCATGTGTTTAATAAAGTGTTCATGTGTAAGTTAATAGGTAAACATGTTACACCCCAAAAGTGGTAAAAGTAAAAAGGGGGAAATACGAGTATACTCACGGTTTACAAGTGGTGACTTGAAATTCCGAGAGCAAGTTTGTAGATGAATTAGTTCGGAGCACCTTGTCCTTCTACACAAGGAAACGTAGGTGTGTGAGTTTGGCGTATAACGGAAGATTATAGATTCGGAGTTTTTAATATATAGAAAGTAACATAGGTGAAAATAATCATCTTGTACGCATAACTCTTGTTCTTGACACTATTGAAACTCAAAAGAGTTGGTATGATTTCATGGATTCTAAGATCCATTAGAGTCGTAACAAGGGCATGGTCATAGATGATGTAACGTCCACTTAACAAATAACTATTAAGTCATCATCAAGTCTTAGTTACTTAGATGTATACATATAGAATAACTTAGATATTATATAGTTTACAAGTCTTATGATTCAAGCATGAGGTAGGAGATTAATGTCTCCATTTAGGTACCTCTTTGTGTCATAGAATACATACATGAGGTAGGAAGAACAAGCTTCCATTTAGGCACCTCTATTGTTCACCACTACACTTGTTGTTATAAACAACAAGGAGGGTCATGAACATACAAGTATCAAGGTATTAACAACAACTAATCTATAGCAAAACATCAAGTAATGAGTGGATTCTTATGAAGGATAGCCCAAGCTAATCCAACCATCACACATTCAACAAGTTTCACACTTGAACATTACTTGTGGGTAAAACCCTAATTAAAAACAGAAAGTTTATGAGGTTTTAACCTCTGATTTAGATGTCTCAACCTTGTTTTTAAGCTTAACCAACCATGGGATAAGTTGTAAGCATTAGGACATAGGTATGAGATGTGTTGGACACAAGTTGCATAGATTTAAACAAGTTTTTGATGAACATAAAAACAAACAGAAAGTTTATGGACTATTTCGGGGCATTTCCAGGTCTGATTTCTCCAAGGAGAAGTCTAGGAATCGAACCCCATGATTATACAAGCAAGTAGGAAAAAGAATCGAGTGAATCGGATAAGAATTGAGTGAGTTATGCTCATTTTCGTGAAGGGGTGTCAATCTACTCGAACCTTTGCTTTCAGCTACGGTTTGGAGGATGTTTTGAGAGTTTTTAGTGTTGCAAAAGTGGTAGGGAGGCTGGTTATAAGTGGTATTTATAGGGGGAAGGATTAGGGTTTCAATGGGTTGGGCTTTGGAAGTGTTTAGAAGGGGTTACACCTTGAAACTAGCCCACAAAACCCAACTATATGGGGCTGAATTTTGCTGAATTTGGGCTGCCATGTTTCTTTAGTTTTTTATTTTTTTAAAACATTATAATGAGTAATTTTATTAGTTAAGTTGTGTAATAATATGCAACAATGTTTCCCCTAACTTGTAATAAGGTGAAATATGAAATAAAACATGATTTAACTAGGTAAAAAGTGTAATGTACAAGTATGTAACATGTTTGTAAGTGACAAGTATATGTCACATATTTACAAGTTCAACATATGTTTGTAAGTATCACAAAGAAGTATCAAATGATCTCATGATTAATCGTATTATGGTGTATGTATAGTATGTAACAAGGAAATGCAAGTTTTCATTCATGATCAAAATCTCGAGTTTACAACGAGTACTAGAAGGAACGAGTACAATGATACAAAGCTTCCAAAATTAGCAACACGAGTAAGACAAGCTATAAATAGAAAGTACAAAACACAGGGCGTTACAGGTAAATGCCTGTCCCAACTTCCTCCTAGATCAATTACACATGCACGCAACATATCTTCCAACGTTTGAATGGTACGCTCACTCTGCCCATCAGTCTGAGGATGGTAAGCCGTACTAAAATTCAATTGAGTGCCCAGAGACTGTTGGAAACTCTTCCAGAAATGAGATGTGTATCTAGTATCCCGATCTGAGATAATAGATACTGGTACGCCATGCAAGGCCACAATCTTATCTACGTACAATTGGGCTAGCATGTCAGAGCTGAAGGTCTCTCTAATGGGCAGGAAATGTGCTGACTTAGTCAGTCTATCAACTATGACCCATATAGTATCATTTCCCTTCGGCGTCTTAGGCAATTTGGTGATGAAGTCCATCGTCACCATTTCCCATTTCCAAGTGGGAATTTCAGGCTGTTGCAGTAAACCTGACGGCTTCTGATGTTCAGCTTTGACTTTAGCACACGTCAAGCATTTAGCTACATAAGCAGCTATAGACTTTTTCAAGCCTATCCACCAATAATTCGCCTTTAAATCCTGGTACATCTTATCAGCTCCAGGATGGACGGAATACTTGGAACTGTGGGCTTCCTTGAGGATAACATCCCGAAGTCCTCCATATACAGGAACCCATACTCGTCCATTTAACCTCAACATTCCGTCCTTGTCGTAGGACAACTGTTCTTCAGTTACTCCTAATTTCTCCTCAGGATAGTTAGCTTCCAACACAGCTTCCTTCTGTGCAGCTAACAACCTTTCATTCAAACTGCTCTTAATTTCAATGCTCTTGGCATTGATCCTTATCGGCTTCACTCTTTCCTTCCTGCTTAAAGCATCTGCGACTACATTGGCCTTGCCTGGATGGTACCTTATTTCACAATCATAATCGTTCAAGGTTTCCATCCATCGTCGCTGCCTCATGTTCAAATCCTTCTGATTGAACAGGTGTTGAAGGCTCTTGTGGTCGGAATAGATCACACACTTCGTCCCATACAAATAATGCCTCCAAAGCTTTAGTGCAAATACAACGGCACCCAACTCCAAGTCATGGGTGGTGTAATTCTTCTCGTGCACCTTTAGTTGACGTGAAGCGTAGGCTATGACCTTGCCCTTTTGCATTAGCACACAACCCATTCCGGTGTGTGATGCATCACAATACACCACAAATTCTTCAATGCCTTCAGGTAGAGTCAGCACTGGTGCGTTACTTAACTTCTGCTTCAAGATATCAAAAGATTCTTGCTGCTTAGACCCCCAATTAAACTTAATGTTCTTACGTGTTAACGACGTCAAGGGTGCAGCAATTCTGGAGAAGTTTTCAATAAAACGCCTATAGTATCCAGCCAAACCTAGGAAGCTACGAATTTCTGAAGGTGTCTTGGGCTCCTGCCAGTTCATGATAGCTTCTATCTTTGCGGGATCCACTTGAATTCCACGCTCACTCACAACGTGTCCAAGGAACTGGACTTTGCGAAGCCAAAATTCACACTTTGAAAACTTGGCATAGAGCTTCTCTTGATGGAGCAGCTTAAGAATGCACCGAAGATGCCTCTCATGGTCAGCTTGGTTCTTTGAGTAGACGAGGATGTCGTCAATGAAGACGATGACAAATTTATCCAGATAAGGCTTGCATACGCGATTCATGAGATCCATGAATGCGGCAGGTGCGTTAGTGAGCCCAAAAGGCATCACTAGGAACTCGTAGTGACCATAGCGAGTCCTAAACGCGGTCTTATGTACATCCTCCTCCTTGACTTTCAATTGATGATAGCTTGACCTGAGATCTATCTTAGAAAAGTAACTCGCTCCCTGTAGCTGGTTGAATAGATCATCAATTCTAGGCAAAGGATATCTGTTCTTAATAGTAACCTTGTTTAGCTCACGGTAATCAATGCATAGACGCATTGATCCATCCTTCTTTTTAACAAACAGAATTGGCGCTCCCCATGGAGATGAACTAGGTCTAATAAAACCTTTAGCTAGTAAATCATCTAGTTGTGTCCTTAATTCCTTCATCTCTGTTGGTGCTAATCTATATGGTGCTCTGGCTACTGGTGCAGCTCCAGGGATGATGTCAATCTTGAATTCCACCTGCCTATCTGGTGGCAAACCAGGTAGTTCCTCTGGAAAAACCTCGGGATAGTCAGAAATGACTGGTATGTCTTCGATCCTGGGCTTCTTCTCGTCAATGGTTACTTGTGCCATATAAATGATGCAACCCTTACTCGTGCATCCTGATGCCTTAAGCATGGCCACATGCTCTGGTATTCCGTGTTGAGTATCTCCCTGAATAGTGAGTGGCTCACCAGATGGGGTCTTGATTACTACCTGCTTCTTGTTGCACACTATCTGGGCTTGGTTACGCGATAACCAATCCATTCCTATTACTACATCAAAGCCTGCTAGCTTAAAGGGTAACAAGGACAAAGGAAAAGAGTGGTTCCTAATGGATAAGACACATCCATCTAACACAGTCGAAACTGTTTCTATTGTCCCATCAGCTAATTCCACTTCATATTTCATACTTAAAACTTTAACAGGTAATTTCAACAGTTCACAGAACTTATTATCTACAAAGGATCTATCCGCCCCAGAGTCAAACAATACCCTTGCGTAGACATCATTAATGAGAAAAGTACCTGTTATGACATTATCATCCTGAATAGCTTCCTTTGCATCCATGCGGAAGACCCTTGCATTAGTCTTCTTTCCCTCTTCTGTTTTCTTGGCAAGCTTTGGGCAGTTGGGTCTAATATGTCCCTTCTCATTACAATTGTAGCAGGTGGCATCCTTAAGTTTCTTGCAATCTAATGCCTTATGATCCGGGGACTTGCAAATCCCACATAGTTTCTGCTGAGATTGGGATCTAGACTCCTGCCTGCATTTCCCGAAATGGTGCTTCTTACAAACTTTGCACCTAGGCTTTTCACTCGACTGTTGATCCCCCTTCCTGGATCCCGACCCTTTCTTGTGGTCGTCATTGCCCTTTCGCTTTTTATCTGAGCGTCGCGAACCATCATCTTCGCGTTTTCGTTTTTCGGCATCTGCAGCTCTCAGGGATCTCTGTCTAACTGCGTCTTGCGTAAGGGACAGAGATATGTCAGCTACTGATCGAAACGTAGCGGGCCGAGAGGCCTTGACGCTCGCTTTAATTTCTGGGGCCAGACCCCTAATGAAACGGGCTATCCTCTTCGGTTCAGGTGTTACAAGATAGGGAACTAGCCTTGACAAGGTGTTGAAGGTTGTGAGGTACGCCTAGCAGTCCAGGTTCTTCATGACTAAGGACAGAAAATCAGATTCTATCCTTTCCACCTCGTGTTGGGGACAGTAATTCTCCTTGATTAGGGCAACAAATTGTTCCCAAGACATGTTGTAAAGAGGTATCTTCCCGGTGGCTTGAATCAGCGACTTCCACCATTGAAGTGCATCACCTTTGAAAGATTGTGTCACAAACTTCACAATATCTCTTTCAGCACAGCCACTTATATCTACTACTGTCTCCATTTCATCAAGCCAAGTCATACAGTCCACTGCCCCCTTCTCCCTAGTGAAATCCCGGGGTTTACAAGACACAAAGTATTTATACGTGCAACCCTTGGCACGTGGGGCACCATAAAGCACGATCTTCTTGGAATGATCACCATTCTCATTCGAAGAATGTCTATCATCCTCCTTCTTAGATTCCTCCTTTTTAGACTTGGGTTGGACAGAAGGTGGCTTGCTGTGAGCCTCCGAATGAGTCTTAGACTTATTATGCGGTGTAGACAAGGTTCTACTATAGGTCCCGCTGTACTCACTGTACTGTCTTTCTAATGCCTTAGTAACCGCATCATCTACCAGTGCTTTCAACTCCGCACCAGTTAACTGTATCTTTGCATTATCGTGGTTTTCCACCGGACGACTATTCACTTCATCCGACCCCGCCATGTAGCTTCAAATGCTACATATGAACAATAATGGGCAAGGTTTTATTTAACAGGTAATACAGTATTTTATGTATTTTATTAACCATGGTTTTTAAATAGCCATTGCAGGTTAATTTATTAATCAAATATTAATTCAGGATCTGTATTGTAATCCTATATTATAGTTAAGAATTAACATATAACTTAGTCACAAGGATAGTGTTAGTTTATAACCCGGATTCTTACAGAATCGAGGTATTAGGGTCTGAATCACAGTTCATTACCTTATTCTAGACAGTGAGTTACAGACTTAAACTGTCTCTTAGTCCCTAGGACACTAATTATTACCCGTAGGCATTTCATTCTCAAGGAATGGACATTTACTTACAGGGAATTTTAAATTAACCCAATTTTCAATGATGGCCTATGTGACTTCTACTGGGTCACAATTTGCCCAATATGTTAACATACTTACAGATGTTAACAGAATTTGGAATCTTCTAGACAGGTTCTACCATCTTGGCCATGTCTGCGACGACACGTGGCTAGGCTTTACCCCTTAGATTCTTTTTATAACGCAGATCAATCCTAAGTTGAGACGTTAATTATGGACCTGAATCTAATTATGGAGATACCATCTTGGCCTTGTCTTAAAATGACATGTGGCTAGGTCTTGTCCCTTTTTAGATTTTGCCATTTTATATTAATGGTAGGTCTTCTTTAATTTAGGAAATGTTATTCTCATTTCACCTTTTTATTTTAAGTTTATTCATATACTTATTTATAGCAATAATCATGAAAATTTAAATGCAACATTTCATTAATAAAGATTCAACAGTACAATACTTGCCCTAAACGGGACTTCTACAAACAACATGCCCACGTAGGGGCGAAGCACAACAAACAAATAAACACTCTAACAAACAACAACCCACGCAGGGGTCAACTGAAAGACATACCCACGCAGGGCAGAATACAAAAAGACAAGCTCGCGCAGGAGCTGAATACAGAAACAACATGTCCACGCAGGGACTGATTACAACTAAAATACTAAGATCTTCAATGGTCCCTCCTTTTGGACTTTCCTTTGATCAAATCTGATAGTCCTTTGAAGAAACCTCTGTTGTGTCTGTGCTCAGTTTGGATTTCCCGTTCACAACGGTCCAGTCTCTCAAGGACCTCCTGCTGACGCTCTGGCGGAATAAGCTGTGGCTGCGGCGGCTGGTACAACGGCTGAGGAGGTGGTGGCTGCTGGAACACATATGGAGGGTACCCGGTAGTCCAAGGACCACCATAGGGCCCTTCAGGGTGTCGAGCGTTGTAATCCCAAGCCTCCTGATATGGGTCCACGTTGGCATAGTTAAAGCTGTTGTGGCCCGGCATTTCAAACGGGTTGTATGCCGCGGAACCGGCATAAGCAGGGATTGGGTTGTCAAAACCCGGCGGAGGTGCCACAGGCACTGAGTTGACTTCTGGTATGGGGTTTGATGGACCCCCCATTTGTGGTTCTTCCTCTTCCTCCTGAAGTGGCGGATAATGGCTGCCACTTGATGGTTGGGGTGTGCTGATGCGGACACCCCCTCGCACGGACATCCGTGCGTTCGACCTCCTCCGCCTCGGTGGCTCCGGAGGCGGTTGCTGTTCCACTGGTGGTGGTGGTGGCGGAGTGACTGCCACAAATCGTTGATCCTCAAAAGGATCTTGCTGCTGCTGTTGCTGATACGGGGACGAGTGCTCAGAGGGCGTGAAGTACCAGTCCCACTGCTTGAACCTCTCTTGATAACTATCCGGACCGCGGTACGGTGATCCGTGGAAAGATGACCCATCCGAGATTTCGATGGGGTGGTTCGGCGTTCCTGTAGCAGGCTCCATTGGATCAGTATCCTCGTCCATGTCATTTTCCCCAGAGAAGTGGTCTTCCGGTCCTAGTGGGTTAAAACCCCCGGGTTCTGGAAAAATGTTGGTCGGGTTGAATCGGCTTTGGAAAACTGGGGTTGGGTCACCAAAGGAGTGGTGAGAGTTGGATCTCTGCAAAGGTATGAAAGAGGGTGGTTGTTCATTGGGCTCATTTTCCGATTGAGGCCCAAAGGAGTGCTCGTAAGAAGGTGAAGAGCTGAGGGAAACTGACCGTCTCTCGGGTTCAACATAGAGCCTCCACGGCTCTTGTGGATTAGTGCTCATGGTGATGGATGGGGTACGCCGGTGCGAAGGCCCGGCTTCGTGATCGTGACCCGTGACTGGTCCTTTGCCTCGACCGCGAAGAAATCTTGGTGGCATAGAAATCTTGGTGGCATGTTGACCTGCATACAAGTTTTAGATAACAACAACAACATATAATAATAAGACCCAAAAGTAAAGCAAAACAGAGTTTGTCCTATGTTCTTTGTCTAGACTCGGAACTCGAAGAATGTGCAATTCGTGCACTGAGACTAAACACAAAAGGCTAGTGTTTAATTCACTCAGTGTTGGCTCTGATACCAACCTGTCACACCCCTAATTTCCACGTGTCACCGGTGGGCCCGGTGGGGGATTAACGTGACGTAGTTGATATCATCATAGTCAAACAACACAAATTATAATGCACAGCGGAAGCAAAGATAGATTCATTTCAACTTAAATTATTGTAATATTCGAGTATCACAAAATGTCGAAATAGAATCCACAGGCAGAATCAAATAAAAAGGAAACTTCATCTCAACAGACTTCATGCATCCTAAGCTTGCGAGACTTCTATGGATGCTTAAGGAGTGACCAGCCTATTACGCGTAGTACCTGCACTTAGTCTTTTTGGAAAATACGCCAGTTTACACTGGTAAATACAATTTAACTGACTCATTTTGAAAATGTTTAAAATTGATTTAAATGCTCGTGGCATAAAACTTTTTATAACTTGGGATAATTATTTGCTTAATAATCTTGTAAAAGAATTACATGTTCGTTCTGCATTCGGTAGCCCGGGGCATGCCGGGTTAAAGATTAATAGACACACCACTTAATATAATTCCGCCGCGAGACTTCTCTCGTACCGACGATTATACATGTTGTACAACACTACGGGTGTACGCCTACACCCGAGTGCTAAGGTCGTGGCCATTCTTTGAATGATGCCAAGGATATCCGGGACATGGTCATTAAGCCCCCAAAGGCGTTAAACAAACAAAACAGCATTTTCAAACGGGTTAATTTGACTGCACATAACCAAGACCGGTTAAGGTCAATTCCCCGACCAAGCGGTATTTTATATACCGTACCCCAAGCCCGTATAGGGAAAATAAGTTAAACGTATTTACCTGAGCAAAGTATAAACCAAATATAACGAGTGCACGTAGCTTTTACTGGGCTCCTAGATCTGGAAATTAAGGTTTTAATAACCTATTAGAATCCTAACGGGTCTTAAGCTTAGACCGGTTAGTTTTATATGAAGATTACGGTTTTAAACGCACAATAAGGCGAAGACCGTTTTAGAATGTGGTTTTGTCCCAACAAGCTTGCACACTTGTTTTATATGGGTAACATAATCACATTCTGGATTTTGAGACCAAAAAGATATGGTTTGACCCGTTTCGGCTAAAATGGCTAAACTAGCCGCATAAGCCGATCCGAACGCGTATAATGCGTAACGAGTAACCATAAGAGTCAAATACAAGTTTCTGAAGTCAATATGCTCAAAATATGTTGTGATATCAGAATGATACCTTCCATTATGCCCCAAATGATTTTAAACCAAAACTATGCCTCATAAGGGCGTTTTGGTCATTTTATAAGGTAAAAAAAAGGGTTAAAATGATAACCTGAGTTACAGGCCTGATTACATTAGTAAATATACTTAATTTACTAAGTTAAACAGTAGGGTATCAAATTTATGTGAAATTTATTATCTTTAACCTTACTATGCACCGTAGGGGCATTTTGGTAATTTCACATGTGCCTAAAAGGTCAATTCTGGAATTATGAGTTCAAAACATTTGCCTACTGTTTAAAATATAAAAATTCACTGATCATATCAGTAGGTTCAATCCTTTAAGCTTAATAAGGCTCTAGTGCACACTTATGCGTTAAAAATGCCTAAAAGGCGATTTGGAGCCATTTCCGGGTTTTCTGTAAAAAGCTGATATTTTTAACATTCCAGAAGGCTCAAAATAATTTATTTATCATAACAAATCAGTAGAAATTGGTTTGAGGTCAAAAGGATTTGTAAAACTCATTTTATGGCTAAAAAGGGCAAAACCGGCATAAACCGATTTAATCTTAGAATACTAAGTTATGCTCAGCCTAAAAATAAATAAAAATCATCAAAAATCACAAAATATTATTTTATAACAGTGGGTAAAAAGTTTGGTATAAAAATTTGGGTTTTGATAGGCTATACATAATTTACGCCGTTTAATTAGTAAAGAAGCTCTTAATTACGCTATTGAGCATAACTCTTAATCTAGACCTCAAACTGACTTCAAATTTTGGGTGCAAGTTTATAAATCAGTAGCTAAGGTGCCTACCCTTTTACATTCTCAAAAATCATGTTTTAAGGTCAAATGGGCATAATGGTCAACATATAAGCGATTAACGGAAACATGCATGTGAATAGGATATCTAATGAACCAAGTTGTATAATCTCAGAGAGTTATATTAACATGTAAATAGGTTCAAAAGAAGCTCTAAGGCAATCCTAACCTCGGCTTAAACGGGTCAGAACTGAAAGTCAAAGCAGAAGTCAAACTTTGCGACTTTCGGTTCCAACCCGAGCCTAAACTGAAAATTGTCGAGTTGAATATGTTGGAACATGTTCTTACATTAATTATCAAGTCATTTTAATGATCAAACAGATTGCATGTAACCTACATTGCTAATTATGTATTAATTCGCAAATAACCTTTCTGTTGACTTTTTTATAACAAGCTTTGACTCGACAATTAACATAGTTAGAGTGGGAATCTGGAAATACCCTTTTAAGGGTTTGTTACCCACATAATTACCTACTTAAAGGTACTTTTAATTCGTGATTTGACAGAGCACATTTTAATTAATCACGAAGTCAAACCTTAATTACGACGGTTTGACTTTTAGCTAATTACTATGCTTAAACGAATTAAAGGAAGTTAAGGACACTTACAAAAGTCCTAAGAAGGATTAGGGACCTAATGAAAGTTGGTTGCTGTCCAGGGAAGCTCCAGAGAAGTCTTGAACCAATGTTTCAAATGAGCAAATGAAATGGTTACAACTTCATGCTCTTATATAGTGAACTACAAGGTCCAAGATCATGCCAAGCTAGCCTATAATGGTTACAAGATCAACCCAAGTGTCCCTAATAGGCTAAATACTGCCTAGCAAGCCCCTGATTTCGAAAACCATCCTTTTAAGTTGGTGTAACGGGCTGAACAGGCAGCTGTCCAAAATCTGCTGCCAGCGACAGCCTTACGGACCGTAAGCGTAAGGCCTTGCGGTCCGTAAGCACCTCTTGCGGACCGTATGCTGAAATGGCTACGGTCCGTAACCGACCTTTGCTGAAAATGCCCAGGTACCCTCCCTACGGACCGTAAGCCTGGGGCCTTGTGGTCCGTAACCGATGGTCAGAGGACAAAAATTTTAAAACTTCTAAGTCTTGACCATGCAACTTTGAAGTGCCGAAACATCAGGCTTTTACTGTGGTGTAGGGTCCACCATTTCAGGTTTTGCATGCTTGCATGAACATTGATACCTTGGATTCTTATGGCATGCTTAATTTGACGGAATTACCAAGAACAAGTCTTGGATTCTCATATTAGTTGGACAATTTAATTAACTATCTTTGATTCCCTTTTACAAGATTTTATTCAGCATTTCCAGTAGTAATAATCCTGCCAAATCCGAAGTCCATATAGAAGATGGAACTTTATTTATTTGGAAACAACCGGTTAGCATAGACGATGTTTATCAAATGATTTAAGGATCTTGGGATTTATAAATTTGGGTCGTTCAGAGGTATTTTAATAACATGACGCCCTTGGGTCGTTCAGAGGTATTTTAATAACATGACGCCCTTTTTATTAAAAATCCTATCATACATCTTTTATTTGATCCGGTTTCCTAACACGTCTGTCTCTCATGACGCGTGTCCTCATTTCAATGGATAGGAATTTTCGAGGTGTTACAGTTGGAATCCCATTTCACTTTGACTAGAACTAATCTCTTGTGTTTGATATTCTTGATCTTTCTGTCTTCAATCTGTATGGGTTTTTCTACAAACTTAAGTTTCTCATTTACCTCTATGTCCTTAAGAGGTACCACTAAAGATTCATCTGCTAAGCACTTCTTGAGATTAGATACATGAATTACATCATGTATTCCTGCCATTTTCTCTGGCGGTTGTAGCTGGTAAGCTGCTGGTCCTATCTTTCTAATAATCTCAAAAGGTCCAACATACCTGGGGCTTAGCTTTCCTCTCTTAATAAATCTGACCACTCCTTTCCATGGAGAAACTTTTAATAACACTTTATCTCTTACTTAAAACTCCAATGGTTTTCGTCTGTTGGCGATCGCGTGCTGCTTTTAGTCGTTCCTTGACTTGAATAATCTTATCCGTTGTTTCTTGTACTATTTCTGGTTCAGACAGTTGCTTTTCTCCAATTTCTGCCCAACAGACTGGAGTTCGGCACTTTCGTCCATAAAGTACCTCAAATGGTGCATCATTGATACTGGTATGATAGCTGTTATTGTAGGAAAATTCTATTAATGGTAAATGATCGTCCCAATTTCCTCCGAAATCAATTACATAAGCTCTAAGCATATCTTCCATTGTCTGAATTGTCATTTCGCTTTGTCCGTCCGTTTGAGTATGATAAGCAGTGCTTAGATTTAACTTGATTCCCATTGCTTTTCGGAAACTAGTCCAAAAATGAGAAGTAAAATGGCTATCTCTATCAGAAACAATAGATAAAGGAATTCCATGTAATGAAATATTTCTTTTACATATAACTTGGCTAATTGTTCCATACTGAAAGTTTCCTTCATCGGTAAGAAATGAGCAAACTTGGTTAATCTATCTACAATCACCTAGATTGTATTTGTGACACCTATGCCTCTACGACTATCAAAAAAATACCAAATTTATGAAATATTGTGTTTTATTCTTGGGATTTGTAAAAAATATGTGTCTCGTTTGCACATATCAATTCATGTTCGATTTCAAGCTTTAAATCGCTTTCTGGAAGGTTATACGCGCACTGATGCGTAAATATAACCAGTTTAATGCAACAAACACTCTGGAATAGTGAAATAGGCTTAACATACCTTAAATAACCTTTACATAACTTAGAAATAAGTTTTGGAGGGTTTGGTGTGGCGAAATCAAGTTTATTCGCTTACAGGGACTACTTTCGACAAACTGTGAAAGTATGCCGGTTTGTACTGTAACGAACATTCCGGAACTTGATCATAAGTTAAATATGCCCTAAATATCCTTTACATAGCTTAGAAATAGGCTTTGAGGTGTTTGGTGCACAAAAATAAACTTATTTGATCAACAGGGACTAAAAGCGTCAAAAAGTGCATAAGTTTGCATTTTCGCGCATATCTTACATTCTGAATATTTCCGGACATCCAAAAATTTATGTAATCATTAAAATATTTTATTTTAGTGATTGGCATGATAAAATTCCATTCGTCGCTTAATTTGGATCGTTTTTGCATTCGTTACGACTTCCGTCGTAATTAACCGAACAACGCAACCGTATGACCAAACGAACCGACATCTGAGATGTTTTTGAGCATATTTTAAGTTCCCTATACTTTAACATCATTTTAGAGCTTTGAAATGGGGTTAACGGGGCTTAAAAGTGCCAAAAATCAAGTTTTACAAGTGCAGGGACCATTTTTGAAATTTCTGACCAGATTCAATGAACCTAGTCCAATTTTGAAGTGTTGATGGTTTTAATGGCTGGTTTTGGATGCTATGGGCTCAAATTTGTTGGTTTTAAACATTCCCATGGTTTTGAAAACCATGAGCCCAAGTGGAGGGCCAAGATCAAAGCACGAAATGCGAGGAACGATCCTAACAGTTTACCGAATCATATATAAACCCATGCCTTCACTTCATTTCAACTCACACTTTGGTTCAATCAGCTCTAAATTGAAGTTATTACTTCATACCTGAGTTGTTTGAATCAAAACTTCCTAGCTTGGACCCTTTGTAAGTCTCTTTCGTGCTTTTTATGCGTTTTTAGCACGAAAGTCAAACAGTGTTTGACTTTCTGCTTTGACCACGAGTTGGTCAACACGAAGTTCGTTGAACTTCGCAACGTGAGCGTAATCACGATGGTTTTAGTCCCATGTGACTAAAGCTACTGATTACCACGTTGATTAGGCGTAGTGACGAGTCGTAGTTTCGGCCAAAATGCGTATTCATGCGTATTTTGTAACCAAACTACTATTGGGTATCAAAACCCTTATCAACCGCTTAGACTTTCGAACTAGACCCGTTTGGTCGATCATTAGGATCCGACCAAGCATGTTTAGTGACCGTAGTTGTATAGGGAATAACCTTCCGAGGTTATACCTTATGGTCACTTCGTTTAGTTAGTTGTATGATAGGTAGTTTATATGCCTTAGGAAAATGACCAAAATGCCCTTTTTACGCATAAATTAATTTTAAGCATATGTAACCTAAATTTTTATATCTAAACTAATTAGGTAACATTATTAGACATGATAAGGCATATAATACTTGTCATAGGACTAGTTAGGCGGTCCGAACGCGTTTTACGCAAATGACGCGTTAAAGTAGCGTAACTGCGTAAGCTACCTAAACGGGTCGTAATGGGTCGTAAGCACTTAGGTTAGGTTTCGATTTAGTATGTAGGCTTTGTTAAACCATATCATATGAGTTCCAATACTCATTTGGTTTACGAAACCTCATCCTATCCGATCTTCCGATTTAGGTCCGGTTTATTTACGTAGTTACTTATATTAGGTGCCGATTGATTTCCGTGATCCCTCTAGCATTGCTTGGTAGTTATTCAAGACTTTTAAGCATTCTCATGTGAGTACATAGTCCCCTCTTTTACTGTTTTCAACTGTTTTGGGGTGGAACACATGAGCCTACTTGTTACTTTCATGCTTTCCATGTTTTCATATCATATACTTGCTATGTTCATTAGTACACTATTAGTACATGATTTCATTATGTTTTGCTATGTATGTTCACTTAACATGCTAGCCCATTGTTTTACATTTTGAACTGTTCGAACCATTTGTAACCATTTGATGTATGTGAACCATTGGTAATCATTTGATATATGTGAACCATTTGTAACTGTTTGAACCATTGGGATTAGGGAAATGATTAGGTAACGGGGCAGGTGTAATGTGATAAAAGTATGGTGGATACGCCGCTGGTACTTCCTATATATAAGTACTTTTAACACATTAGATATCGTTGCGTTATCTAGATCACTTGGGCAAGGTTATCAAAACAAAGTTATATTACAAGGTTTTTCTAACAATATAAACCATACGAGTTTTGTTAACTAGTTTCTATGATATGTTTTACAATTTGATTTCATAAAACAAATGTTTTGGAGTTAAGAATCATGGCTACGAGATTTTATAAATCATATCCAACTTGATTTGAGTTGGTTAATTATGTCGCAATACTATACTTTTCAAAATAAGGTTTTTTAAATAAGTATTGCAACATGTAAAACAAGCCATGAATCTGACACTCATATAAAACCTATGTACTCGCCGGCATTTTTATGCTGACGTATTTTCACATGTGTTTCAGGTACCATAGTTGATGATGTTTGATGATGATATTTGTGTACGCTCACATAGGAAAGGACGAGGCCTTAGTGACTTAATAATAATGGAAGTCTATTTGTTCATGTTTTGTTTCTAATTCAGATGTAATGTAATACATTTAATTCAATAAAACGAAACTGTTTAATCCATGGTTGTGAAACAATGATTCTGTTACAACACTCCCCGACTTTTCCGCCACGTTTTGTTGTTTTACGTGGTCGGGGTGTGACAGTATCATTACCTTTCCGTGTTTTGGGTAATTTGGTAACAAAGTCCATTGTTATCAATTCCCATTTCCATATTGGCATTTCTAACTGTTGCAAAAGTCCTGAGGGTTTCTGATGTTCAGCTTTAACTTGTGAACAAGTTAGACATTTAGCAACATAGTTAGCTATATCCTTTTTCATTCCTATCTATCAGAAATTCTTCCTTAAATCTTGATACATCTTATCACTTCCGGGATGTATCGTATACTTAGACTTATGAGCTTTTTCTAGAATTAGGTGGCGTAGGTTTCCTTGTTTAGGTATCCATATCCTTTTCTTATGAAACTTCCAAATTCCATCTGTTCCTTGTTCTAATTCCTTAATCATCCCCTTTAATTTTTCAGCATCGCCCTTTAATGCTGTTTCATGTGCTTTTCTAATTTGCTCATTTAAATCTATCTGCAGATTTAATCTGAGAGAGCGTACTCGTTTTGGCTTTTCATGATACTTTCGACTTAAAGCATCAACTACTACATTAGCTTTCCCAACATGATACTGGATATCACAATCATAATCACTAAGAACTTCCATCCAGCGTCTTTGTCTCATATTTAATTCTTTTTGCCCAAAAATGTACCTTAAACTCTTATGATCGGTGAAGACAACAAATTTATTTCCATATAAATAGTGTCTCCAAATTTTAAGGGCAAAAACTATGGCTCCTAACTCTAGATCATGGGTTGTATAATTCTCTTCATGATTCTTAAGTTGTCTAGAGACATAGGCTATAATCTTTTGACGTTGCATCAACACACATCCATATCCTAACTTAGACGCATCACAATAGACTATAAAGTCTTCAGTTCCTTTTGGTAACGCGAGTATAGGTGCGTTGGTTAACCTTTGCTTAAGAATCCTAAAGGCTTCTTCCTGTTTTGGTCCACATTCGAACTTAA
This sequence comes from Helianthus annuus, assembly GCF_002127325.2. NCBI lineage: Eukaryota > Viridiplantae > Streptophyta > Magnoliopsida > Asterales > Asteraceae > Helianthus > Helianthus annuus. The sequence goes on along the minus strand of NC_035437.2, from coordinate 152,884,701 downwards.
TTGATTTGCAGGTCAGTTTTGTTAAAGGAATAGCTATTCTAGAAAAATCTCGGAAAAACCGTCTGTAATAACCTGTCAGTCCAAGAAAACTTCTCACCTCCGTTGGTGATTCAGGGACTTTCCATTTAGTAATCCCCTCGATTTTTGTGTGATCCACATGAATTCCTTCATGATTAACCAGGTGTCCAAGAAATTGTACTTCTTGTAACCAAAATTCACATTTTCAGAATTTAGCATAAAGCTTTTCTTTTCTCAGCAAATTTAGAAGTATAAACAAATGCTCTGTATGCTCTTCTTTACTCTTAGAGTAAATTAGAATATCATCTAAAAAGACAATTATGAATTTATCCAGATATGGTCTACATATTCTGTTCATCATGTCCATAAATGCGGCTGGGGCATTGGTTAAACCAAATGGCATGACTGTAAATTCATAATGACAGTACCTTGTTCTGAAAGCAGTTTTAGAAATGTTCTCTTCCTGTACTTTCAATTGATGATATCCTGAGCGTAAATCGATCTTAGAAAAGAATCGAGCTCCTTGTAGTTGATCAAACAGATCATCGATTCTCGATAATGGGTATCGATTTTTAATCGTTACCTTGTTTAATTATCGGTAATCAATGCACATACGCATTGATCCGTCCTTCTTCTTGACAAACAAGATTGGCGCTCCCCATGGCGATGAACTTGGTTGTATGAAACCTTTCTCCAGTAGTTCGTCCAATTGCTTCTTTAGTTCTTGCATCTCTGCTGGTGCCAAACGGTAAGGTGCCTTGGCAATTGGTGCTGTCCCTGGTAATAGGTGAATTCTGAATTCAACCTCCCTATCTGGTGGCAGTCCAGGTAATTCTTCTGGGAAAACATCTGAGAATTGAGATACTACGGGAATATCTTTCAATTCTTTTCCTTTAGTGTTAATGATTATGGAAATCATATACACTAGTGATCCCTTCCTTGCATAGCTTGCTGTTTTCATCACATAGATGAATTTTGTGGACCTAGTTGGCTTGTCTCCTTTAATTGTGATCTTTTCACCCTTTGGTGAACTTAATTGTATTGACTTTTGATCACATAAAATACTGGCATGATTGGCTACTAACCAATCCATTCCTAATATGATATCAAATCCAGCCAGATTCATTGGATAAAGGTTAGCAATAAATTTATGGTTTAAATTTTCTATTCTTGCTCCCTGCAAGATTTCAGTGATCTTAATGGATTCTCCGTTTGCCGTTTCTACCAGACATTCTTGTTGAAGTTTAGTTAACGGTTGACTGAAAAGTTTGTAGAATGAAGTATTTATAAAACTTTGGTTCGCACCAGAGTCAAATAATACTTTAGCAAAAATATCATTAACTAAAAACGTACCGGTAATCACATCCGGAATCATCTTGGCTTCTTCAGCAGTCAGAGCAAATGCTCTAGCATTCTTGGTAGTTTTGCTGTTTGTGGCTGGAGCTAGTTTCGGACAGTTCGGTTTGACATGCCCCTTTTCTCCACAATTGAAGCATATCCCATTACTGGGTTCCTTCCTATAGTCTTCTTCCTTGTGTCCCGATATTTTGCAGAAGTTGCAATATATGGTACATCTATCTGAATGCTTCTTCTTGCAGTACTTACAGTAAGGTGCAGAAGTAGAACCTGTATTTTTCCCACGGTTGGAATTACCGTAGCGAAATTCCTGGGTAAGTTTTTGGGCTAGGTTCTTTCTTTGGTTTTCTTCTTGCGTACGTACTAATTCATCAGTCAAGGTATTGGCTAGTTCTATGACATGGGGCCGTGTGCAGCATGCTGTCGTTTTCTATAAAGGTAGCAAGATTCCTGCTCATTTGGATCACTCCAAAGACAAAGATTTGTTGGGATCTTCACACATACCATCCTAGGTATATTCTAAAGAAGGTTCTCAACAACCATCTTGTCTTTTCCACTTTTATCCATTACCTTCTCTTTCAATTTTTCCTCAATACCTCCATTAGAGCTTGAAATCACCATGATTCCAAGCTTTAAGGTGATGTTTGATGGATTTTAACTCAAGGAATCTTGTTAAAAATAAGTTCTGCAACAGTGTTTTAAGTTATTTCTGCTTAAAAATGCTCTAAAACCCCTAAAAATAATTTAAAACTTCAAGATTCCTTGTCCCAAAAATCTGCAGACATTTGAACACAGGGCTGTGCTCAATGAGCACGGGGCCGTGTCCGAGGTACTGTTCCATAAAAATTGAACTCTTTTCGATCTGTTTTCTCAGAATGGCGAGCGGAACTAGCGGAACATCTTCATCGCACTCCAGGAACAACCGACAAGGGAGGAGGTTATTAACGGTTGAAGATTCTCTTGTAAACTACGTTTACGCGTTAAGGGAGACCATTGATGAGATGACGGGGGTGGAAGAAGCATTGGTCGACCGTATTAATCATTTGACGGTGGGACTAGAGGGATGTCTTCGAGAGGTCAACCTTTTGCACCAAAGGTTGAACATTCTCGCTTCTCCTCCTTTGGTACCAATTATCACCCAAAGGGAATGGAATGTGGTACCGGAAGTCATCATACCGGCCAAATGGTACATCATACACCCGGAACCCCCTCGTAACATACTACAAGGGGTTCCGGTTGGTGTCACTCCCCCTCCACAAGATGTTGAGGAAAATGAACCCGCCTTCTTTCTCCCAAGGGAGATAGAAGAATGGCTTTAACAACATCTAGGGAATACCCCTTGGTCCGAAGTTCTACGAAGCTTTTAGATACCTGAAAGCTATTTCCAGAATTTTGATCCCTATTGTAAAAGTAGAACTCACTAGGATGATTTTATGTATCACTTGACCTATCTATCTTAGGACTTTTAAATTCTATTATTCTGCATTTTTAGGACTTATGTAATGTGTTAGTTTTAATGAATGATGGTTTTACCAATAAATTGGTGTTTGGATGATGTTGTAATGGTTAAAACGCACTCGGGATGGTGAAGGATACCAAGGGAAACTTGAACCAGCATCCCATGCACAAAAACAAGGCCACCCGACAATTTTTCTTCATTACAGCAAGTTCAGCACGGGGCCATGCTCAGCCAACACGCCCCGCGCTCAACCATCTGCAGAAAAATGCCCAGTTCAGGTAACTGGACAAGGGGCGTGCTCGCTGAACACGCCCCCGTGCCCAGGCTTCTGTTTCTTTTTACTAGTTTCTGTTACTGGCAATCTGAACACGGGGCCGTGCCCGGACACCACGGGGCTGTGTCCAGACGCCCAGTAACATAATTTTTTGCTGTTTCACATCTTTTTACACATTCAGTCAACCTAAAAACTTAATTTTGGGACACATTGAGGACAATGTGTAATTTAAATGTGGGGGGATGCTAAAACCTTGAATTTTGCAAGTCCTAATTACAAGCCTTACACAAAACTCTATTGGAACCGCTAATCACCCCAAATTTTTTCAAAATTTTTTTCATTTTTTTTACTTGTCTAGGTTTAATTTGGGAATTTCAAGTTCTAAAAGGTTATATTTTTACAAATTTACAACCGATAGCCTCGTGATAAAAAGAATCAACATAAGAAAATTATGAAACGGCATAACAAAAGTGAGCTTTGAGCCTTTATTGAGTACACAAATACACATCTTTAAACTAAATGCTCATTTTTCGTTTCTTGTGTGAATAGCCGCTTGGTTCTTACGAATCTAGAACTCGCCACGACAATACATTCCCAGTCCTTACCAACTTAAACCCGAGTAAGTAAATGATGGAGGCATTAGGACTAACCCTTTTTATTTCTACACCATTATTTTTTCTTTTTTTTTACCACCTACCCAAAATCCCCCTAGTTAACCCCTTTTGAGCCTAAACCTTTTCATTTCTTAACCCAAAACAAAAACCCTTTTACCCACCAAAACCCTTTTTCATTTTAAACCCTTTATTTTAGTAACAAAGCTTGGTTTTTTCTTATGACTTCTTGAAAAAAAAAAGAAAAAAAAGAATGATGATGAAGGCAAAAGAAATAAACAAACAAGTTTATCAAAAAGAACTTTGTTTGAAGAAATTGCTTCATCAAAATAAAAAGTTACAAAAATAAAAAGTCTTATGAAAACCGACGCTTTTTACACCTTTCGCCCTTTTCTACTAACCACTAACCCAATCACCTACCTTTAACCCAAGCCTAACCCTTCCCCCAAAAGTCCTCTTGATATTTACAAAGGTGTATAGTTAAAAAGGAGGATGATTGATTGCTTAGCAAGCTTATGGTAGGAGTAAGTTCCATGCCGCTCTCGAGTGTTTCACTAAAATACATCTTCGGCCGAGTGTTGAGTGATCCCCCGTGAGGTATGTGAACTTGTATATAAATGTAATTTTAAAGAGGCATGTTATGCCCTAATAAGTAATTTATCTTATGTAATGTTTTAAATAAATCATGACGAATAGGATTGTAAATAAATAAAAATAAAACTTAATAAAGAATCTTGGAAATCCCGACACTCTATGACAAGCCCAAAAACCTTCTCTTCTACCCGTTCCATTTGGGAGTGTAAGCCACATTATAAAGAGTTTTGCTTGAGGACAAGCAAAGATTCAAGTGTGGGGGTATTTGATATGCGCAAAATGCAACATATAAATTACATCAAATGTGGCATAAAACTAACCCTTTTTTAGTACTAATGTTGGAAAAAAAGTGTGTTTTTGTCTTCCTTTTGTATTTTCAGGATTAAATGAGCTCAAATGAACAAAAGAAGCAAAAAGACAGCTAAATCTAACATAAATACAAGAAAAGGAACAAACGTGGCATGCCCAACCCCCCGACAGCATCTTCCCAAGCAAAAACAAGAGAACAAAAGGCTGAACACGCCCCGTGCTCAATGAGCACGGGGGCGTGGCCAAGTGTCTGCAGAAAAGACAAAGTTGTAGAAGCTTCTGTCACCCACCACGGGGGCGTGCCCAGCGGACACGGAGCCATGGTCAACTCTAAGATTTGCAGAATCTAGGGAAATCTTGATAGTACAGATACGCTTCTTCACACGGGGTCGTGCCCAGCGGACACGGGGGCGTGGTCAACTAATGCAGACAAACTGCAATTAATGAAGAAAGAGAAGATGGGTGGACACGGGGCCGTGCCCAATGGACACGGGGCCGTGTCCGGGCTTCTATGCAGACTATAAATAGGGGTGCTTGGCTTATTTGCAAACCATCCCTTGGCAAACCACCTCTCTCACACTTCACCCACCCACCACCACCACCACCATCACAACCCACATCCACCACTATCATCCATCATCCATCATAGAGTGTGTGAGTAGTCTCGGGATCCAAGATTGATCGTAAGAGTTCTTGACAATCAAAGGCCATGTTTGCCTAAGGCTCTTACATCACTTGGTGAAGACAAGTGTCTAGTGTAATACTTTTTATTTTTAATCTTTTCGCACTTTTTATTTGGTTATGTATTAATGACTTTAATAATTAGTTTCTTATGTTGAAGGTGAATCTTCCTTATCATTTGCCCGTGGTGTCTTGGCATTATTTTACTGTTTATATAAAATAAAAGATTTTCACCATTCATATCTCCACGGTCTATATGGAGATATGTTGGCTACCTGGTTAGGGGTTAAGGGAATGGTTTGGTAAGAGTCTTGCCTTGTTCATTGTATAGATCCTGCAAGGACCTGGGTCAAATTTAGTAGGACCTCCTTCAATACCCACTGGTATTGGATGGCAGGGGTCCAAACTCTTTGATCCCCTCATATGTAAGCTACTATTAAAACTTTAACCCGACTACTTAGGACTGTATCCCAGCTGACTCAGACTACTTAGCCGAGGGTAACGTCACCTTCAAAAGAGGGGCCTACCACATTACGCATTAATAACTTAATTAATTATCTTTCAATAATCCAACCCCTTAGGATTGTATCCTTGCTGACTCAATCTATTGGGTTGAGGGTAACGTCACCTTGAAAAGAGGGGCCTACTACAATAACTAAGATAATCTCTTAAAAAGTGCAAAAGTGCGAAAGTAATCAAAGGTTACACTAAACACGAGTCAGATCCAAGTGATTCATCTTGTCTATCTGTTTTTACTTTTATTTTTATTTTCAGCATTTTTAGTTTTTATTTTCTAGTTTAAAACATTTTTCTAAACTTTTGATTTGATTAGACGTTGAGGATAAACCGGTATTAAAAGCTCTTGTGTGCTTGGACGACCTCGGTATCTTACCAACACTATATTACGCTCACGATGGGTGCACTTGCCCATATGTGTGTTTGGTGTTAGTAAAATATCGTGTTTTATAAATTTAAAACTTGACTAACGTGTAAAAAGGGCTAAAAATATATACAAAAATATACGACACCACACGCGCATCACATTACGACATTTATTCTTTTTCATATATATATATATATATATATATATATATATATATATATATTGCAATCTACAACTGGAATTGAAACACACTACTAGTTATGCATCAGTAGGTATTAGATTTTCTATTTTAGTTGATATATATATTTTTTTCAAACTACACACATTTATATATATATATATATATATATTATTGCTAGGGGTGGTCCCAGTATTGCATCTCTCGCTCATCGTATTTCCACACGAGCTTCTCTCCTATTTGTTTTATCCTCTCTCCTTCTTCAACTAATTCCTCACCAAATGTGCGGAGTTCCTGCACATTTGCTTCACTCATGGATGGTAGTGGTGCGGGTACTGGGTCAGGGTACTGAGGCATAGATTCTCCATATGGGTATGGGTTGTCTAGTATCTCCAGGACATACTGATCGACATTCAAATATGGATCTAGAGGGTTAAGGTTGGTATATTGTGGTATGGGGTTTGGTATCGGTTCTCCCTGTGGATAGAGTTCCTGATAATCCCTATGGTCATCCTCCCATGGATCATACATTAGAGGATTAGGCGCTGGGATTCTAGGTATCTCGTTTGGGTCGAATGCTGGTACGGGAATCTGATTTCCATTGGTTGGGTGGGGAATAGTGGCAATGGTTGTGGTGCAATTATCTGATCTAGGTTTGGATCTGGTGCAGTGGTGGCTAGTATATGAAAGTTTGCTAGCCGTCTATTAACTATGTCTTGGGTCTGGGCGTTTATTTCCATAGTGGCTGCAGCTAATTCCCTTTGTTGTTGTAACTTTCTCATTCGCTTCCTTCGCTCATGTGCTCCCTGATTGAACCATGCTCTCTTTTTCTAAGGGAATGGTTCTTCGGATTGCGCCTTAAAAATGAAAATTCCTTCTTCTGTGTCAGCAGAATACCCCGAAGGAGTAGGCTGTGATGAAGTTCCTTCACTTTTGGGAAAACTAGCTAGGTGACGATAGGCGTCAGACGTACCTTGATCACTCATACTGTAAACTAACAGATTGTCAAATAACACAAAACAATAATATACATGTATACACATAATCACATAGATTATTTCCTAACACAACTGATAAAATTTTGGTGTCAGCATAACACTTCCGTGGCTTAAATCAGTGGCTCTAGCTCTGATACCACTTTCTCTGTCGCAACCCCCGACCCCTACCCCGGGAGCGGGCGGCCGCGTGGACAGTATAGTGGTATCGGTGTTTATTAATTTGGCAGCGGAAATTACATCAAGACCGTAGTTAGTAAATAGTTTATCAGAGTAAAATACCATACTTTTATAATAATAAATACATGGGAAAAACCCAAGTTTCCATTACAACATGTTTATAAAACTTATTTCTTGTTTAGGTAACTTTTATAGCCACTTTTCCAAGCCTTCAGTGCTCTCCAGCTGGCTTCTATTTGGCTTTCATATTTTGTTACCTGAAACGCGTTTTAAAAAGTTTTAGCAGCAAGAAATACTGGCGAGTGAATCTCAGTTTAATCAAAACAAGTTTTATCATTTTACAGTATTGAGGGCATCCGCAATTACATTTGTTTACATCTACTTAATTACTACCCACGGTACTGTCAATCCTGACTTGTGGTCATGCTACTACTCACAATGTAGTAACAAGTAATGTATATAAAACCCCAATATATCGACAGTAATTGTAGAATCACAAATACTCAATCACTGCTAAATTACAATTAAAAACAATTGAGGTTTTGTAAAAAGGGGAATAACTCACTTTGCTATTTTAGATAATTCCTGGTGACTTCCTGCTTATAATCTATTAAACTAATGCACACGTGTCAGTAAGATAACCCAATTTACATTAGCTATACCCTCCCCCCGAGACAAAACTCCAACGACTGAGTCAGGCAGAGCCTTGGCATGCGTTACGGAGCTCTAAATCAATCGGGCAGAGTAACTACTACGTAACCGGGGGTTATAATACTTACAACGAGGCAGAGCTTCGCTTTTTAGGGGGTATTATACTCGTTAATTTCGCACTATATGTCTTGAGAGAGAAAGAGAATTGAGCGGAGGTGAACTGTGCCACCCCTGCCCCATTTATAGGTGTTTTCGGAGTCGATCGCTCCCCGCGATGCCCCAGGGCTATGCCCGTCGCGGGCCGCCACAAACTTGTAGCTAGGTCTAGGGTTGCTGGGTCACGAGTTATAGACTTGACACGTTGTGACACGTGTCACAATGCAGTATCCGCCAAGTAACAGCCGTCGCGCCCCGTGACACACTGAAGGTGTGTCCGTCGCGGGCCGCCACAGGCATTAAAAATTTGTTTTATTTGATTTTTGTTAAATTGAAGGTTATTCGGGTCCGTTTACGTATACGGGGTGTATTTTAGGACGTATAGGACATGTTTAAGGGTTTTGGGAGAGTTGTTATAGTATCTCTCCTAGATGCTAACTTTTAAATCTTAAAGATACAATTTTCTTACTTAATCATAAAGTTAAAAAAAAGAGTCAAACATTTGTCTTGAGTTATATTTTTGGTTGAGTCTTTGTTTTCCTATACACTAATTAGGTTTTTCAATGTTAGTGTGTTCTTAAATGATCATTAGTTTTTGTCCACATCTTATTTTAAGGTGGTGTTTGTTTTTCTAAAAATATCTGCACAGGCTCTTTTGTCTGCTCCGCGCATACCACACGCAGACATTTCCATCTGCATACTGTTTGTTTTTTCAAAGATGTTTCATTAAAAAACGTTTGCGCGAGCTCTTCTTGGTGTAGACTTGGACCAACCACTTTTAAGATCTTCTATGGTCTGTAGAAGGTTAAACACCACCACCGTCCATCACCATCACCACCTTCTACCACCACCGTCCACCACCACCACCCATCATCCACATCCACCTCCCACCACCACCACCACCGCCACCATCATTGTCCGTACACCACCACCAGTTTATTTTAGAAGTCTACATACGTTAAAAAAACAAACAGCCTTCTTATTGCAGACTGTAGAGGTTTGGTCCAACTCTTCTTTTACAGATATGGTCCGTAGACTGCAAACATTTTACCTCTTAAAAAACAAACTGCACCCAAATGTAGTGTGTAATCTAAAATACAAAAGCTATGCTTAACAATTCATATCGAAAGAGCATCAACTATTAACCTTTTTTTACTTCATACATCAACCATAGAATTAGTATAGAACAAGAACGAAAATGGAAAACAGTAAGAGCTTGGCTAAGCACCCAAATTTTATTTATGTCAAGAAACTATCTCAAAACTTGAATTACAATCGTTAATCCTTGAATCAAAGTCTTTATTCATTAGAGCAATACGTTTACATTTTATATTACAAATTTCTCCCCATTTCTATTTTCAGAGTTATCGTAAACATTGCAACAATATCCATTCCATTGCTTTAGTTGCGACAATAGTCCGTCAAGGTGCTTCTGGTTTGGCAACTTGATGTCACCAATAGTTGCTTAGGAGCTTCATATGTGAAATAAGACAACAATATAGGCCTCATGTACACGTAAGACTAACCTCAAATGTAAAAAGAAAATATGTACTCTTTTATGTTGGGAATTTTAATACCATCAACTTTGACGATGGTTTTGCTTTGGAGGCTACTTTTATACGGATATAAAAGAAAGCGGGTGAAACGACATAAACTTAGGAGTTTGATACGTGAAATTGAGTAACTGAAACGCATTGAGAGGTTAAAACGAGTTGTATAGATCAGAGAGTGAAACTGAGAGAGTTAGCAAAGAAAAAAAAGTAGAAAAAATTACTGCTACGTGAACTAATTAGAGAGTGACAAGTGGACCAATGGGAGTATACTACTCTAGATCATTATTCTCTTTAATATAATATATAACTTGTTTTTCTTATTTCTATTCTAGTCTTTTAAAATATTGTAACAACGATCTATTACACTACTTTAGTATTTTTCTTACTAACCCCAGATGTAAAAACTAAGTATTTGTCAATGTTGATGACTTTGTAGAATCTTGTTTTAACTGATAATCTGCAAGCTAACATGCCGAATCGGTAAAATAAAAGAAATAATAGAGAAAGGTAGTTAAAAAGAAAATGGGTCAAACACGGATGAATGTTTGCCTAAATTGTTTTACTAGTACACAAAACCTCTTACATCGTTTTTACTTAAGAAATCAAATTATTAGTGAAAAAAAATATAACTTCTTATTAATATGAAGCACGCTAACTGTTTATAAAACACATCGAGTTTTGGACAAAGTGTCTCAGGTCCATCCGACCCGACCAATTTCAACCCATACCGGTTATTACCTTAATTCAAATGAATGAATACTCATCAATCATCATTGGTTGAGACTATTATGTCATGCTTGCACAAAAAGTTAGACATAAGATCACGACAATAGTTGTTGATCAAAATATAGGTGTATGTGCGCGTGCACGGGGTGTGGATGTATAGGTGTGCTTTTTTTAAAACCAAGATTTTTAATAATTTAATAAATTATATGTGTGTGTGTGTGTGTGTGTATATATATATATATATATTAAGGACCTTTAGCTACCTTTCAATGATCTCATGAAGTCCCCCTGAGGTATTAGCATGTGATTCTTCCAACTCAACAATCTTCATCATTTCTACAATTTCATCTGCACATAATAAACATATACTATGTGTATATTTTGGAATCAATTATTTAGCCATAAAACCAAAATTACTGAAACAAATTGATATGAACTTCATTATTTTGGCAATACCTCTCGTTCATGATTATTTTGATCCGAAAAAGTTTTGTAAATTTTAACTTCAACGGAATGTCAATCAGCTAGGGGTCAAGCCAGAAGAAAATACTATCGCCATTGCCCACTGTACCTCTAAAAAAATCCCGGATGGGAACATTATTTATTATCGGTTTCTTTATAACCGAGACAATGCTATTCCACACCCCTCCTAGAGACCGTTTAGACGGAAGGAAATCCAATCCGAACCACCCGAGTGAAGGGGCGAAACAACTTTGACCCAAAGATTCTCTTCCTCCGTTTTAAATCTCCACGCCCACTTAGACAACAACGCCGTGTTAATATCCCGAAGCTTGCTAAGACCCAAACCCCAACCTTCTTAGGGGGCGCTACTTTATCCCAAGCAACCCAATGAGTTTATTAACACAACTCCCCCCCCCCCCACACACACACAAAAACCTCGTAATTAATCCTTCCAAATTTTCAACAACCTTAACCGGAGCACAATAAAGCAAGAAAAGTTAGTTAAGGGGGGCTCTCAAGCACGGATAGAATAAGAGTCACCCTACCACCGAAAGACAAGAGCGCCGATTTCCACAAAGACAAGCGTTTCTCTAAAATGCCATACACGGGCCTCCAATTGTTAATCCGGTTCATATTCGCTCCTACCGTAAGACCGAGATATGTATATGTTATTTTTTTAAATAGTAACACATATCAATTCCAATATAGGCCCATTTACAAATAATTTTTTATGGTTTAGAATTTAGCTCACTTGGCATTAGGTTTACTGAGCCCAATACTAATTTGATTATATTATTTTATAAATAATATAAAACATTATGGAAGGACATATTTTTTCAAGCTCGAACAGAATACATAATTTCTGAAAGACGTCTCTGCCTCCATATCTTTCAAATCCACTCTCGCACATAAAAAGAGTAGATAAGTTCTCGACTTTTAGCACCCAAATAAGAGTTTATTATCACATTAAAATAGTGTCAAACATTACAAATAAGTCTCTATTTATAGGTTAGCCTATTAATATGCACATTAACTTCAGTCAAAACAACTTGAATATTGACTATAAGCTTAAATGAAATAGATGTAACCAAAACATTTACTTTAGATGAAACCAAAAGTTACTTCAGTCAAAATAACTTAACTATACCAATGATCTCTAGTTTAAGTGGTGAAAGACTTGCATTTCTTTTGGGAGATGCAAGTTCAACTCTCACTTGGTGTAGAGTGAGGCATTGGTGGGCAATGATAGGAGACCCAGGGAAACCTGAGTTAGATCCTTTAGCCAAACGAGTTTTACCAGTAACTTCATCGTCGTGCCTACAGGCGGATGGGTTACAGGGTTTTTCTCGGAATTGGTGGTGGACCCGGGTACTCTCGGAGTACTCCGTTTGGTACAGTGGGTGCCCCGAGAATACTTGGGATTGATTCTGTTGACCGTTAAAAAAAAAATAATAACTTAACTATAAACCTTATTTTAATAAATAAAAAACCAACAATCAAAAACAAAATTCCAAAAAAACTTAATATTGTGTATATTTAGGGCCGTAAACAAATCGAACGTTCAACGAACAATTCATGAATTGTTCGACGGGAAGTTCATTTATGTTCGTTCGATTAGCTTAACGAACGAACACGAACTAAAAATTTTGTTCAACTAGCTTACCGAACGAACACAAACAAAGGACTCGTTAGTTTGACTGCGTTCGTGAACTTCGGTAATCTGTTCGGTTACATTCGTTCGTTTACGTTTGTTTGTGTTCGTTTGATTATATTTAAAAAATAATAAATAATAAACCTTTTATCTAAACGTATTGAAAACTTGAAACGTTGTTTTTTTTCTAAGTTTGGTAAAGTTTGGACATCCAAGACTTTTCTTGGGATAATATTATATAAGTTAATTAAACTTTGAATAATTATGTCGAAGTTAGTTAAACTTGATTCATCGTTTGGTGGTTGTAGTAGACTTCTTGTGTTTTGATTTATCATTTGATAGTTGTATTTAACTACTTATATCCAATGCTTAAAGGTTAACAATATTTTATTTTTATATTCAAGTTAAATGTTCGTTTGCTTTCGTTGTTCGAGAAAAGTGTTCGCGAACAACTGAATTTTCTTAACGAACGAACACAAACTTATGTCGGGTATGTGTTCGTGAACAGTTCGCGAACACGTAAATTTCCTTAACGAACAAACACCTTGTTCGTGTTAGTTCGGTTCGATTACAACCCTATCTATATTCGAAGAGTTATAGAGACGTTACTTCACCATTCTTCCCTTCCACATTCAACTGATTTAGATACAAGCTGGTCAATTGAGCAGTGAGTCTCTCTTCAGATGTTATATATCGCCTACAAAGATTACATGATAATATATCATATCATGTGACATCATTGCTATGTATATAAGTGAATATCATAAATACTATATTAGTTTATAGAAACATAGCAATTCAGAATATTAGTTCCAATTTTAATAATCGCAATCAACCAAAAAAAAAAAAGAAGACGAGAAAAGCAAACTGAGTATGCAATGACTTAGGAATGACGAGGCACAACGTATGTGCATGTGTGGGTGGTGGGTAAGGATACGGGTCCCAACAACTTTCGGTTACCTTCCTTTCTCTTTTTACCATTTTTCCCCAATATATATTTTTTTTTTTCAATTGGGTCCATTTTTTTCGGTGTTCAAAATTTTCATAACAAAACGTTAAAATTTTCGGGTTGGTCCTCTTTCAGGTCGGGTCAAAGTGAGGTTTGAATTAGATTTAAAAAACCAGAAAAAATAAGCTATACAAGGATAAAACATATGACCTCTTGTTGGTAAAGTGGGGGGTTTACAACTACAACACCTTTCCTTTTTATCTTATAGCGTTCACCTAATTGTATTTATGTGGTCCTTATAAAATTTAATATATCGGATCTGCTAATTTTTTAAAAAACATTAGGGTCCGGAGACACTGACCCGCTTTATGTGGGTCCGCCCCTGTTTATATATACTCTAAATAAGTTATATAACTTTTGAATTCATCTAATAGTTAAAAAACCGTACCGGATATTAAACTAATTAAAGTCAAACATTTTTTTGAATTGTCAACAAAATTAATCCTGAGCACTCTCGGGGAATCCACTGGACCAAACAGAGTACTCTGAGAATAACCCGAGTCCACCACCAATTCCAGGGAAAACCTGGTAACCCACCCGCTCGTAGACACGATGATGGAATTACCGATAAAACCCGTTTGGCTCAAGAATCGAACCCAGGTTTCTCTAGGTCTTCTATTATTGCCCACTAGTGTCTCACTCTGCACCAAATGATAGTCAAACCTACATCTCCTTAGAGAAATGTCAGCCTTCCATCATCTGATCTAAAGATGATTGCGAAAAATCAAGTAATTACTAAAGTTAAAACATGCATTTGGTTTGGTTTGATTAGATGCCAAAGGTGAACACATTCTATGACAATTTATGTGTTCGAAACATGTAACCTAAAAGACTTCATTCAAGTGGATAGTAGTCTTACATGGTCATATGTGATAAAGAAGCATTATTCGAATTCATCTAATAATGTTTTAAAAACCAAACCAAACATTAAACTGGTTAAAAGGAGACACTTTTCTATATAAATATCAAGTAATTACTAGAGTTAAAGCTTGTATTTGGTTAGATTAGAGAATGACGCGCATGTGTATGAAAGTTTTTGAGTTTGGAACATGTAACCTAAAAAACTTCATTCAAATGGATTATAATCTTACATCGTCAATTTGACAATCCAGCAATCCATCAGGTTATACTAATTTAGCCTGCGAAAACGAAACTCGGTATGACCAAATAAGCAGGGGAGGAGCTTAGAGGAGGCCGGACCGGGCCTCGGCCCGTGCGGTTTTTTCGCCCAGTAGTGTTAAATTTCAGGTTTTCGAGAATTTTTTTAAATGTGTATTGGTTCGGCCCAGGCTGATTTTATCTCCAAAAAACATCGGCCCATGCTGAGCTTTAGATCAAGATCCGCCACTGCAAATAAGTCGTTGGCTTACTCAAAAGCGGTATGAATAACAAATTGGCATGTTAAGGAGGCATCTTATTAACTTTTTAAGTAATGTGATGTTGATCATCTAATTAACCTTTTGTACTTATTGCTTTTGTTATCCGTATGTCTAGTAAATTGTTTGATAGCTAAACTTACAAACTTATTTTAAGTTAGTAGTCTATTCTTTTGTCACATACGTTTTTATTTATAACCAACAAAAGTATTCATTTGAAACAACTTAGTTTTCTTTCAAAACACTTTTACTATAAATAACCAACAACAAAAATAAAATATTAAAGGTATTCATTTGAAGCAACTTTATTTCTTTCAAAACATTTAATTTAATATTACTATAATAAGAAGTTGGATGTACACTACCAACATTTTCTTTTTCTTTTTTTCGCGACTTTTGTTTTTTTTTTATTTACCGCTTAATTAGAGCATTAACACTTATAATCCGTCAATTTTTTAAAGACTTAGTAATCGAGTTTTACTTGCTTATTTTTATGTACATGTCAGTATAAATTCAAGCAAACTTATGTTTTGACGATTTTTGGGAAATGAGCCGGGTTAGATATAATACATTTCGTGCTTTTTTTATGTACCTTTTCGGTTGGTCTATTTTTATATGCGTTCGGTATAAATTCAAGCTGATTTACGTTTCGACGTAAAATTCTTTTGGAAATTAGTCGAGTCAAATATAATACGTTTTTGTGCTTAGTTCTATGTACGCTTTCAGTTGCTCTACATTTTGACATAAATTTTGTTCGAGAACAATTTGGGTCAAATATAACATGTTTTTATTAGACGGTATAAATTCGAGTTGCTTTACGTTTTGACGTTGCCGCCACGTGTCGTACCATTCTTTAACATAAAAAAAAAACATTTTTCTTACGTCCTTAATTTTATGTACATGTCAACATAAATTCAAGTTGGTTTGAATTTCGACGTAAATTTCTTTCGCAAATAAGCGGGTCAAATATTATACAGTTTCATGCTTATTTTTATGTAAGTTTTCCTGTCTGTCTACTTTTTAACGTAAATTTTGTTCAGAAACGGGTTATGTGAAATATAATACGCTTTTATTAGACGGTATAAATTCAAGGTAATTTACTTTTGTACGCCGACGCATCAATGCACGAGAAATTTTACGAGCTTTTACTATAAATAATAAGAGTCTTAAAGTAGAAGGTTCACTGGTAATAAACCATACTACAAGGGTCAAAACTATAACTTCATCTCCTCATATTTCGCATTGAATACTAACCAACAACCCTGTATAAACTCCAGATCAATCAAAATAAAATCTCATGCACACACACACCGAAAGTGATGGACCCTTCCCGCAAAATTGCGTCATCGTCACGGCGAACATGCCTCTGTTCTCCGACGAACCATCCGGGCTCCTTCCGCTGCGCCCGCCACCGCACCTCGGCTCCAAAACCGGGCCGAAAATCGATCTCGGAGCAGCTAAATATGTTGGACAGTAAGAACACGAATCTTATCAAGGAGTTTCTTATGAAGATTATTAAACCCACGAGTCATGATGTGCAAAGGAGAAAGAATTTTGAGCCAAAGCCTTCAAGATTCTCTGTTTTGGATTCTGGTGGTAACGAATTGGTTGTTTCTTGATCATATGTTATTACTATTGTTGTTGATCTTGGATTTCGTCATGCTTGTTTGTCTAGATCGTGTTTTTAGATCTGTAAATCGTTTGATGCATGTTTGATATCAAGTTCGACCGATTGTTTCTACTTTTGTTTTGTTTTAGGAGATGCTTTTTTTTTTTTTTTGAGATGGGGTGCATATGAATTGATCCATGACTTTTCTTATTTTAGTGTTAAGTTTTTGGATCAGTTTCTTGATTAAATATTAGTCTTTGATAATAATAATTTAGTTTGTGTTTTATTTATGGGGATTTTCTTGAACAAGATTTGCATCAACTTAATAAAGAGAAGGGTTCTACATCAAGTAAGTTATGTTTGATGGCAAAGAATGACGTGTCAATCACCGTGACACACCCTGATACCGGACACTGGGGTTAAGGTCGACTACTCGACCGCCGATAGCCCTTGGCTCTTCCAGATGTGCGGAAACCCGACCTCCACCCGCCTGAAGGCACGTCAGTGGAATAATCGGTAAAATCTCGCCTCCCATCCAAGACGAATCGGCGCCATCCATATTCGCCCTTCACCTGGATACCGCATAAAATAATGGGGAGAGTGGGAATCGAACTTAGGTCACAAGGAACACCAAGTCTTTCCCTAACCACTCTACTACTATCTCAGCGGGCATTGATTTTATTTGATGCATGTGTTTTTTTTTTCTTTTCTTGTTTGTTGAACGGTAAAGAATCTCACGTGTAAACTCACACTGTTCGGACTATGTTCATGGTTGACTCCTTGACCGTCAGACCGTGCCCCCTGATGCGCGGGAACCAGATGGAATAAACCCTCACCCCCGTTAGGTTCGAACCCGGGATTAAGGCCTTGATTCGTCCTTTCACCCGTCCCTCGAAAATGACTCAAACGGGAATCGAACATGCATCTCCGCTAGGGAGGGCATGCTTTTTAACCACTGGACCAACATCTCAGGATTGTTGTCGATTTAACCGGACACATGGTTTTGATACAAAAGCAATTATGAGTGATACCGTGAAACTAATGGTGCTTTAATAATAATAAAAAAAAAAAGAATTGTTATGTATGTGATTTCATGATGATCGAACTTCATCTTTTATTTTGTTGGATCTAAGGATCATGATGCATTAGCATTGATTATGATTTATGGAGTGTTATATATGTAGTTTTCGTATAAAAATTTGTGGGTATATACGTTTTCGCCCCCCCCCCCCTCACCCCGATTCTATAGAAATTTTTGGGTTTATACGTTTTCGCCCCCCCGGCCGAAAAATTCAAGCTTCGCCACTGGCTAGACTGTTGTCTATATTTTTCTTTTTCGAGCTATTAATAGTTCAACCGAAGCAAGTCAGATTTTTATCCACACGAGCCTTTAAATTTTGTGTTTACGAGCCTCTAAATTTTGTTTTTGTTTGATTTTGATAGTTTGATGGTTTAACCTTTATAATTTATTTTACTTTTTAATGCAAACTATCAATTTTGAAAAACGGTAGATATAAAATTGATTGCAACTGTGAAGCAACCCCATCTTCATCACTATATATAATCCCTATCCACTAATTCAGGGGTAAACCTAATAAATATGTGAAAACCCTTTTTGTAAGAATCAAACCCAAAACCTATTGGTTTTAAAATTTATCTCACCCTAAGATTTCACTAGGCTATAAAGCCATGGACTTAAAACAACCAAAACTTAACCGTCAAAATCGTTAATCCCGGTTGGTCAGTCGTTCATCTAACACGACTTATTCAGTTAAACTTAACTGTCAAATCGTTGATCCTGATTGGTATGTCGTCTCACCCAAGAAGACCTATTTGATTTGTCGTTTGTAAAACCTAGTTAGACTAGTGGGTATGAAGAGCCTCATCCCCAAGGGGATGGGTTGTCACATCAGCGCCACGTAGACTCGGCTTGAAGGGGATGGATCTAGGGGGTGGGGGATGAACCCCTTTATGTATATATATGTATGTATGTATAGGTATATGTGAGAGAAGGAAGGAGAAGGGAGAACCGGCTACCCCGGCTGTGGGGTGCCGGTTGTGCCGAGCCGAGCCCCAGGGGGGCGGTGTGGGGGACCGGCGCCGGTCCTATCCGGGCCTCAGCCGGCCCCTATACCTTCTAGTCTTAAGAATTCGATCTGAAATTACATTAAAACATGTGTAGTGGTGAAGGAAGACTTTTAGGCATTTTTTTGTTATGTGGCGGTTCAGTTAGTAATGGAACATTATGAGGCGTTTTTCTAAAATGAGTGTAGTGGTATAATGTCTAATAATACCTCATCAATGATTACCCAATTATTATAATTTTTTGTTTTTTTAATAAGACCAATAATATTTCGTTGTCAACGGCATGATTGGCCCAAATATCTTGACCCAACGTTTGATTTGGAATGTCCCAACCCAAATTTTCAAAGAAAACGCCCATGAAGCACTAGACGTGCATTATGAAGCGTTTTTTTTTTTTTTTTTCAAAAAAAATGCCAAAAAAAACTCCATTACGGGTGTTCTTAAAGTCGGTTGAACTGAACCATAATAGAGGGATAAACAACCACGTGGCATGGAATGAGGGTGAGTCATCACTTGTGGGCACGTGTGTAGTGTAGCGGTTATAGTGTGATGCAGCATAACATCCAATTTTAAAAATCAATTTTTAAATCAAACTTTGAAATGATACAATCGATTGAACCGAATCAGGTCATTAGTTAACGTTAGAATTCCATAAAATATAAATTCATTTCAAAATATAATTTAACTAGGTTAGTTCCCCATGTGTTACACGGGTTGAATAATTTAAACTATATAATAAATATCTTTTGTAAATGCAAATTAAAAACGGGGACATTTATATATATTTGATAAATAATGAAACTAATAATAATAGTAAAAAAATCTCATACATGTGTACAGAGTCATCTGTAAGAATTCATGTACCCTGTTTTTCTCCAAAAAATATGTTCTTTCGTTATGTTTTAATATTATTATTTAATTTTAAAATAAAATGGGTATTGGGCTTAGTAAGAGCATGTTTGGTTATGTTTTTTGAAACAACTTATAGACTTATTGGGGTTTTGGAAAAGTCAGTATAGTATGGAGTGACTTATTGACTTATTGGTTTTTTCCTCTCAGATACACCCGTATTGTCAAACATCATTTTGTAGATGCCAATGGGTATTGGGCTCACTAAGAGCATGTTTGGTATGCTATTTAAAAAAAAAATAACATAGATATCGGGTTTTTTTTTTTTATAAAAAACACGTGCCCCTCGAAATCACAGACCCTGTGCGGTGGTCCTCCCCGCACACTCTTATCACCGCCCATGCATGTGTATACTCATTTAAGTAATCGATATACATTTGATGATATCCTATATTTTTTTTGTATTCAATTAACATTTTTCTATTTAGTATTATTTGCAATTATTAACATTTTTCTAAATGTATATATAGAGTATGGATGTTACCGAATTTTTGAAGAATAATTTTTAATTTTGACATATATATTCAAACTTATAATTATATAATGTAGTCATGAATTTTAATAAAATCCAAAAAAGCGTGAAACCCTTTTCAAATTTCAATAGCGTGAAACCCTTTTAAAATTTCAATAAAAGGGTTACAATTATCAGATAAACATTTTTCTATTTAATATTATCTACAAATTAGAAGATAAATTATTAGAAAATAAATATGAAAGAAAGGCGGGAAAACCCAAAAATAGATGCATCCAATTAATGACACGTGTCACACATTGATTTACTTTATTATATGTATAGATCTTAATTAGAATTTATGTAATTGATTATAGTTTTTTTATCTAAAAACCATTATTTTCTTGTAAAATGGAAGGCACTAGGTTAATTACTGGAAATATGAAAGGTCAGTATTACCTTAATATCGTATTTTATCAAAATTAAAAAAAAAATTAGATTTTAAGATAATACAAATCGGTTCAATGGTTTGAACTGGTAGAACTGGATTTAATATCGGTACGTAAGACATACCATATTCGAGTTTTACCGGCCTTTATCGTACCTGGCCCTTGTCCTATATCTGATTTAACCGATATAACTGGCCGATACCGGTATTTAAAACTTTGATACCTTCTATAATTGTGCCCGCTCCCATACATCAACATATGAGCTGTTCTCTTTTTGTAAACATTGGTTTGTTCTTGCTTTTGTTACTTTAATGTTAGTTTAATAAAGATTAGATTTTATATTAATATGATAAACGTATCCAAAAAAGTGGGACTTTATTATGTCTTTATCGTTAAAGTAATCTCATGCTTATTATTAGTCTTTCTTTTATATTTTTAATAGTTTGGTTATGGTCTTCCGTGTAGAAAACGAATCATATTCGTTTTCTTTTTCTATTGATTTTCAAATATCTATATATACTTAAAAATTTAGTTATATCAACTATTTTACAACCTTCATTATGAGCCTATTAAATACATTCTTTCTTCAAATTAATAAAATTAATATTATAATTCTAACAAATTACAATTAAAATAAAATTAAAGATAACGTAACCGAATTAATGGAATTAAAGGAGAATTTAGAATTACAATAATTAAAGATAACATAACTGAAATAATAAAATTAAAGGAAAAGAATATGTGGTTACTGGTTAAGCCCCTATATTACCCAATCCCCACTAAAATTTTGGTTAAGTTCTCTTAAGTCGTTCCCTTCTCCTTTCAATGTTTATCAGTTTCTTGAACTCAATCATCTCAAATTAAAGGCCAATTGAATGTCCATTGAATTACAATTAGTTGTGAATGTCAATTGAATTTCCACTGAGGTCATGCGTTATCAATTCATGAATATGCGATTAATGGTACCCTCCTTCAATGTATTACTTAAAGAGGGAGCGAGAGTGAAGACCGAAGAATACGAAGAGAGGGGAGCAAGGGCCCTCCGACGACGGTGATATCGATGATAGCTAAGGTACTAATCTCACTTCTATCTCCTCTACCTTTTGATTGATGATTTGATGTTTCAATCAAAGATTGAAGACGATAATTGAATTTGCCCAGTTGTGTCCACACCCACAAGCCGTCGTAAAGATGTCATACAACAACGTATCACGTCTCCTTCAAGATGTATATCTTATATTTGCTTGCTCAATGTATCAAGTTCTCAACCTTATAATGTACCGACAGCTTTCATTTATTTATTCTGTTAGTAATTTGGTTGAAGAGTAGCAT
Organism: Helianthus annuus; assembly: GCF_002127325.2. NCBI lineage: Eukaryota > Viridiplantae > Streptophyta > Magnoliopsida > Asterales > Asteraceae > Helianthus > Helianthus annuus. Next base: position 152,862,744 of record NC_035437.2, on the reverse strand, counting down.
GGATTGTTTTTTAACTATTCAAGTTGATTGTGATTATTGCCGGTATTAGTATTACTGTTTGTTATGTGGTGATTAAAATGAAACAAACATGTCCAACTTTGATATAGTGAAAGACCTTCCAGTAGAAGAAATTACAATTTAGTTAAAGGACAATTGGTTAAATGGTAGAAAGGTCATTGATTTGCTCTTATTTTTAAGATATTTGAGGATAGGGGAAGAGTAAGATGATGAGTTTAAGTTCATGTTTTGGTATATTTTTACTTATCTTATGAATGTGGTGTAATAATCTTTTTGGTTATGATTTATAGGTCGAAAGTTGCATGCCAACACGAAGTTTGATGCGGATGAACTGGAGGATCCACCAAAGGTTGAAGAGAAGCTTGGTGCTGTTCCATATGGTTCATCCATTGATTCTTATGTTGGTTTGCAATTCTACCTTTTTGCATAACTCCAGATATACCTGAATATAGCAAACAAATTAGAATTTTTGGCAAGGAGTTGATACTCTTGAATATAACATCGCTTTTTTTTTTAATTTCATATAAAGATTGTATTGTTTTGCTATTAAATAGTTTTAAGAGGTTTTAGTTTCATGGTTCAGGGAAATATCTTTGCACCAGTGGTGAGAAGTTTGAGTTCCAGGCTGAGATATCTTAGCTTATGGACATAGGCTGAGGTATCTTGGCTAATGTCTACACGTGTGGCCATGGCAAGGAACGATTCTGTTGCTGGGTATTCAGAAAAATGGACCACACTAGAAGCCATCTTGACCCACGGTTGAAGAAACAAGCATCACATGGTATGCCCCCTACAAACTACATTGTATATATAGAATATTCATTTTAGATTATGTATATTTATCGAAATCGAAGAGTAAAGGACAATATATCTCTATCTCTACACATAATATTATGGAGGACGCATGACACGATTCCAGCCTCCGTAATTTGTTATCTCGACTGTCTCTTTTATAAAATTATAATGTTAAAGAAATATATACTTTTAAATTTAATATTAACTTAACTATATATGCTAAATATTTAATTATGGATAATTATAATATGATTACCCAAATGAGTTTATATAGTTTTTATTTTGATCTTAAGTTAATTAATTTAATTGTGTTAAAAGGATACTTGAAGGATTATTTACAAAGGTAACCCAACAACCAAAAACGCATTTAGTGGGATCTTGGTGCTAGATTTTCTATCATAAATATGGATGTTTTTTATTAGTTAAGACTCAAAAAAAACCATATGTTCAGTATATATATATACATTAATCCTTTTATGGTATTATTATAAATCAAGAAATGACTTTGTGACAGGTTGATTGTTATTACATATGATCATACAATTTTCATATGCATGTATGAGTTGATTGTTATATGAAGGCACAGGCTTATTTTTTAATACATTAAATCAAACATCTATTTGGACTTACATTCGTATGTTAAAACCTAACAGTCAATTTACAAGTTTGACAGGCAATAACCAAATCCAAATTCGTATAGTTTGTGACGACCAAGCTGACCCCACCCGATTGTTGGTTGTATCCACATCACATAGGAGGACTATATCGCGGTTGAAAAAAAAAAATTAATGTTTTTTTTAATACCGAAATCTATTTTTTAATACGGAATTCACATTTATAGATATTTATAAATATTTTTAAATAGTTATAAATATTTATAAATATTTTTTAATACGAATTCACATTTTTAATACCGAAAAAAAGTAATGTTTTTTTTTAATACCGAATTCACGTTTATAAATATTTATTGAAAACATAAAATGTAATTTAAATATTGGGTAGATAAAGAGTGTACGTAGTTCGTGGCGAACCAAGCATATGTAAACGTTGGTCATTTTGGTTAAGGTCAAATCAGGTTTGCATTAGAATGTAATATACACTTAGGATATGTCATTTTGGATAAGCACAATATTGGTTATCATTTTTGAATCAAATGGTTAAAGTTTATAGTTATGCTGGTAATATATGCAGAGTGCTGAATTCACCTGTCATGTTGAAGTCAAACGCATACGCAATAGCACCAAGAGTGGTTCAGGCTGACATGTGGCGGTGGGAATTGCATGAAAGGTGTGGGGCGTGAAGACAACGATATGTGGTGTGATGGGTGCGAAAACCCCGTTGTCTTCCCGAGAGGAAGGTTTGTTTCTAAAAATGTTTAGTTGTATTAATTTGTAGCCATTCTCATGCAGACTTATAACTGAAAATAAATTACAAACCTTGCACAGTTTCAGGCTAGAACTCGAGGTGTTTGACTCAACAGCCGAAGCTGCCGTTGTCTGCTTTGATAACACCGCCCAACGCTTGACAAAGACCATTGCTCATAGTATACTCACAGCAGAGTCTGGCCTGTCACGCGTCTACAGCCTTTATTCCACTGACATACAGGATAAGTTCACTCCGGTTATGGTAAGGAACGCTGATGGAAGCATTTCAACACTGCCGAATTGTTTGCACTCTCTTGTGGGCAGCACTCAGACCCTCCAGCTTGATTCGTGTACGTATTATGATCATGGCCATTTTGAATCCTTCAACTGCAAGAATGTCCTGCTAGATGGGGATGTTTGTAAGCCCTTTGGTTCTTCGACACCTCCATCGATCCCCGCTAAAGACAAGGGGGTGCTACCCATACCGACACCAGTTAAGCGCGTTGAAGCGGTCGTAAGGTATATATCGGCTTACACTTTATTCGTGCCCTGTTTAATAAGTGTCGTTATAAATGGAAATGCAACAAAAAAACTTTCAACTATAATTGATTGATTTCCATAAACAATGTAATTGTGCATATTTATTTTTAGATAACCGTCTACATAAATGTTTCGTGCTTTTCCTTCGTAGGCCTGCTTATGCAGATTCGGATTCAGAAGAAACAGTTGACAGTGACCCACATGAAAGGTATACCGTCTGCACTTAGTGTTAGTAATGAAAACCCGTACTACTTTTCGATGCATATATACCTAAACATAGTATACCATTTTTAATAGTTTTCTTTTCGTTATTTCACTGCAGTCAGTTGGCTGGTGATGGGATTGGGGATGGCGGTGGCATGCGTTAAGTTTGGTCTATGTGTTATCCAATAAGATAGGAAGGCGTGCGAGAGTTTATGCGTTTTTCCTTTTTCTGTTTCATGTTTTTTTTTTCTTGGAAGACATCTTTTTTCACTTCTTTTTTGCTGGCAAGTTTCGCCAAGGAAACAACTTATGGTCCATGGTTTAATAAAGTTTAAGCACGCCCCTTTGTAGGCGTATTGTCTTACATGTTATGCACCGGCCGTGTCAGACGTCTTACCACGAACAAACAATAGCTATTATGCATGCCGTGCATCGCACGGGCTTTCTCCCTATGATTCAAAAAGTTTTTGTTTGCTTTCCAACATGTATTGACGCGTTATCGACCATAACAAACATTAAAAATATAGGTTGTACGAACTTTTTGTATTATTAAAAGTCGTTTCATTCGCATAATGTTTTGTAAAACATTTGAAATTCATCATAATCATAATTAATCTTAGTAAAAACTATAAAGTTAACTTTCTTAAAATAACTTATTTACTTGAGATTGACTTCGTTTACATACCCATTGTCTAGAATGGGATCACCATGAATATGGAACCATTGTCATCGATCCTCCAATTTTGAGAACCGTTTTATATGGATTGTGGCTCACATTGGCTTCATCATCAGGGACACAGGTTAGAAGGGGCCGGAGGCGCCCGACCCCACGAACTATTCCCTCAGTAGTGTTATATATGTAGCTTTCGTATAAATATTTTTGGGTATATACGTTTTCGCCCCCCCCCCCCCCCGATAGGAGATTACAAGCTTCGCCACTGTTCATCATTGATTGTGACAACCTTCGCTCGCCCTCGGCTCTCCCCTTCAACATCCAGTGCAGCTCCCTTTCCATACTATCGAGTTGGATATGTTATGAAAGATTTAATGCCTAGGTTATCAAGCTTACTGAACCAAGGATCAAAAGTTGATGCAATCGGTCTAAGTTGACATGTCGCTTAAACTTAGATTAGTTTCATAATTAAAACCTATATGAAGAAGCAACAAGTTTGTGCATATGTTAGTTGTACATATGGCTTTGGGTGTTTTTTAAAAATAATTGGGTTATATGGCTGTGCTTCATACACGTGTGTGGTGATCTGTATTTCCACCCCTTCATCTGCTACAAAACTACATGCCCTCTGCTCCTGAGTTCTTCCTTCTTCACATTCGTAGAAAGAAAATTAGTCAGAGATAGGGGGTCTGCAACGGCTACGTATGAGTCGATTTTTAATAATCGGAGTTTGATTTATGGCAAATCGGAGACGGTGGAGGTGCTGTTTATGCCTCATCCGACGGTGACGGCGTCGTCGCGGGCGATCGGGACTCCGGATGTGGCTGTGATCGGGGATGGTGATGTGGCGGCGGCGGCGGCGGTGTCGGTGCAGGGTAAGCGGTTAGTGATGCAGAAGAAGGCGGTGGTTGCTTCGGTGGTGGCGGAGGATTATGCTAGGAGTTTTGGGTCTGGTGATGTTGATGTGGTATGTGATGTTTTGAATTTTAATAATTTGGTGAGTGTTTTGTGGTGTTTGTGATAAATGAGTGCTTCTTGTGAACTTTGGTTAGTTTTGTGTACTTCGTTAGTTTAGTGATGGTATGGGGTTTGAACACAAGTAGGTTATTAGGTTACAGTATTTTTTTTTATCAATGAGGTATTGAGGTGTAGTTATAGAGCTTGGTAGATCATCTGCCCCTTAACTATGTTTAAGACGTTGCTGGTTTTTAAGGAAAAAAAACTAATTTTTCTTTTTATTTTGATGATAACAAGTAACAATACATAAGTTGCATTATGTAGGATGTCCATGTTTTATAGCTTTTTGAGGTTTGGATTGTACAGGGTGTTTTCAGGTCATCTTATAGAACTATAGTGTGATGATCAAGACTTAAGTTCTTTGTTGCTTTATCAATTGTCACCAGGTAGTGCAAATATTTTCTTGATATACAGAGCACTGAAGAATCCTTTTTATCATGTTATGTGTTGGGTAATGGAAAATCATTGGAGAGAGTGGTCTCATTAAACGCCCTACAACTGGGAAATTAATATCTCTAGATGGAGTTCTTGTGTATTAAACTCCAAGAACATGACTGATGCTGGCCATTAAATCTGATTGATGACGGTAATAGTGTAGACCATGGTGTTGACAAACAAAGACGGGCCAAGTCATCTTATGATCTACCAGGGTCAATGCCTAACCATGACAGGCCCATAGCTAGAAAAAAAATCGTAAGAATTGCACCTGGTGACCGCAGTTGGGCTGCTGCAACAACTGAAGGGGTTTTGGTTTATCCGGTGGATGATAATTTCATATTTGATCCCACGGATCTCGATATTGATGTTACACCCGAGGTAAGAAAGTTCTTTGTCGTAGCATTTTGTAAGGGCCAAACTATCTACACACTGGTGTGTAGATAGTCACCTTTAAAAGTTTTTTTTGTCCTTATATGCACACATTGCAGTGTCGAACTATGGCTAAAACACGGCGTTTTGGTCGCAGTGCGACACTGCAGGGTGAGCATATAAGGACAAAAAACACCTTTTTTGGTGTGTTAATAGGCAAAATGGTGTGTAGATAGGTACACCCTTTTGTAATAGTTAGATATTGTGCTTTAAAATCCATCATGTGATTCGAAGTTATTATAACAAGTATTTAATAGCATAAGCTTCCAACAATTCGTTTTATTGCAATTGATTATATGCTTTTACTAATTCAATATCACATTGTCACTCTCAACACACCCATCCAAACACCCTTCATAAATAAATTGTTTGATGTTGATAAGACTCCACTAATCATAAATTCACCATCTTTTATTTGCAGGCAATTGAAGCAGCTCTTTGTTGAAATCAACCAAGCAATGTCGTTTAGATCCGGCTTTTTTTCGGTGCGATGAGATAACTACGAGTCGGAAGGTTGGAGAAGAAGACAAGGACGGATGCTCGCATGTAAGAACCCCGCCGCATTGCGGCGGGTACTAATTCCTAGTTATGATATAATTAGAAATGTTAATGTTTTGGCCACTAAGTTAAGGTTAGCCTATATAAACAGTGTTAGGGTTTTACATTATAATCAAATTTTTGAAAAGTTTTCTTAGGAATAATCGTTCGAAGTTAGCCAAATTATTGTTTCTTGATTCCTATCTTAAATGGAAGCCGTAAGTTTAACAAACCACAAGGACAAGTTATGTAATTTACTTTTATCATTCTTATTATTTGATTCTTATTTGAGTTATTCTGTATTTTTGTAGATTTTATTTTGAAAGTTGAAGGGTATGTTTGGTAAAAGTAGCTGGTGGCTGGAAGCTGGTAACTAGTAACTAGTAACTAGTAGTTGTAGCTTTTTAGATATATTTGGTGTTTGGCAGAGTAGCTGTAGCTTTTAATAAAATGTATAAAATGACCAAAATGGACATAACTAAAAATTTAAAAAGCTTGTACATTAAAAAGTTCATTATCTTTAAAGGTTAAAATAGTCATTTTTCCCCTAAAAGCTTGTAGCTCATTCTAAACGCTACTAGTAGGAGCGTTCAACCAAAAACTTCAAGCTCCTAACCTAAAAGCTTCAAGCTCTTTCAACCAAACAAGACTTTTTATTGAGTAGAAGTTTTTTCTTAAAAGCTTAAAGCTAGAAGCTTTTAAAAGCTTCTAAAAACTCCATGACAAACATACCCGAAATCTTTTTTCTCTTGCTTTACAATTAAAAAACCCTTCCAATCTTATGTTCAAGCCCAATGCTTTAAGAATTAAGTCTCACCTTTCTATAGTACCAAACTAAGTAAAGGCCCATGCAAGCCTTTTGGCCCTAGACCCATTCCAGTCGTTCCCCCTTCGTTTCTTTCTTCCCTTTTTTTCTTTTACAAATGAGAAGAAAATACTTTTAAAATCCACACCCTCTAAAAATACTTTTAAAATCCACTTACTACTTACTTTGTGGACTCCCACATACACCGCTTTAGTGGGTTAATTGCTCAAACTAATGTTACTAGACCAGAAGGTCATCAACCGTCTTCGTACCCTTTTTAGGTTTATTGTTATTTTAGCAGTGGGGTTAACTAAGCTTGAGCTCGATCGTAACTCATTTTAAGCTCTATGTTTAAACCCTAAGTCCGGCTCATGAGTTACATTACAAAATTGGACTTAGTTCGGGATCAATTTGTACATTATATATTATTTTTTTTTTCCTATACTAACTTTGTGTTTTGTGTATATAGTTATAATATATACAAGATCATGTACAATATTTATTTTTTTTTCTCGCAAGACTAATAAATTCGATTAATTCGTTCTCGAGCTAATTAAGCTCTGATCGGAATTAGAGTTTTTTCTTTAAAATCAATTCTGAATATTTTGTGAGTGCTCATACCCGTATATTCATTATTAAGTGAATTTTAAATTAAAAAATATATAAGAATAGTTATTTTCTGTTATTAAGTGCTCATACATACCCGTATATTTATTATTAAGTGAATTTTAATTTTAAATTAAATAATAATCTGTGTAGAATAGTTATTTTCTATTATTGCTCAAAAGATTATTATTAAATATTTGAAAATTCTATTATTGCTCAAAAGATTATTATTAAATATTTGAAAATTCATGTTTCTTATCAAACTTGATATATTGTTGCAATCAAACATCTGTCGATATAGATGGCCCACTTTTTCTTAATCAGTGAACCAAATAATTTGATAGACACACAAAAACACACCCGATAAACATCATGTAGCCTTCGAAAATAATATCGTACACCTCATTCTATATTTTGTCGCTTCTTTATCCAATTTCGAGATATCATTTTCATACTAAAATGAGACAACGAAGTTGTGTCATACTTTATATACGATTCAATGTACATGTTTTTCTTTAAAAGTTACACTTATAGTTGAAAAAACTAAGAAAGAAGAAGTTAAACTTCCGGTAAAAGCAAGTTGATCCTTTATAATACATTTATATAATGATATTGAGTTAGATTTGTGAAGAAACACGGAACTAATTTTAAAGTTAATTAGTTTGGTTTATGTTTCAAACATGAGGGTTAATCTTCTTATAATTTTCCTGAGCTCTTTGATGGTCCGATCTTCCTGCAAAACAGAACACCGTTAGCTCGTTAAGAGGGGAATATGGGGGTTTCCCTCTTAACCAGACTCCGGCATGAGAATAAGTATCTGCTTTAAGAAAATAAGTGTGTGTTAAGAGTGAGAATGAAGATAGCAGAATGAATTAACCTGTGCATGAAGGTTCTCTATTTATAGCCGGAGAGGTGTAAGAAGAGATGGGCTGATGGGCCTTGGGCCGGAAGGCGACAACAGAGAATATCCATCTTGTCTCACAAGTATCGACCGTTAGTGCCTTCTAGAAGATCTCCGGTGCTGGCGCACCTTTACTGGAGCCACGTGTCCCTGTTGTCGGCCTTGTTGTCCCTCTGCCAGCAGCAAGTAAGTGGAGATCATGGGGCAGGTGGCGCCACCCCCTGATTGGTGCCACGTAGACGTCCTTGTGTACTTATTGTCTCTTGCACGTCAGACGATCGTGGAGCACGATAGACCACAGCCTGGTGGACGCTGATTGGCTCTTTCTTCTGCCACTTGTACCTTGTGTACTCTCTGAAGTGGCCTTGCGCTTTAACTCCTGCGCGTCACTTGCTGAGCGCGTCACTAGCCCGCGCAGGGTTATGGATGTTGAAGGCTTTTATTCAGAATGCTAAGTGCCGAAACTGATGCTTTCTCTTGTTTGGACCTCGCGCGAGGTAAGCCTTTGTTCAAGTAAGCTGCGCGAGTCTAAGATTGACCAGCTTGCTGAATAAGGAGTATGGTCCAGCGCGCGACCTGAAAAAGGTTTGCGCGGCTTTTTGGGACCATACCCCTTCAAGTCCCCCCAGTACAGTGCTTTACCATGCGCGAAGTAAATGGTTGGAGCTCTAGACTTAGAAAAAAAGTGCTAAGTGTGAGAAATGCTTGCTTGATCTTGGTAGTCGGCGCGCGTGTAATTGTTTGTCAGTTTCTACGGCGTGACTACCAGATTTGGCTGATGATGATTCTCTGCTTTTGGGTGTAGGCGCGCAGTTCCATTGGATAATTGTGAATGCTGCGCGGCTTGAGTAACTTCTGCATGAAGTTTGTAGTAATTTTTAAGCGGGAAAAACCTCGAATTTTGAATTCTGACAGGTTGGTGCAAAATGTCGTTGATGGCAACGTTTGAGTTGACTGTTGTCACGGCCATCATCAAGTTGTCCCTGACGGTTCGGATTTCCGTCAGGCGAGTGAGGCCCACACGCGCGTGGTAACCGTCACTCCGAGAATTCCGCCTTACGTGGCGTCTGCTGATTGGCTACGCGCACGGTGAATCCGGCACGTTTACCCATGGCATTAAATGCGATGAGTATAAATAGTCGATGAGATGAGAGAAGTATTCACAAATCTTTCATCTTGTTCTCTAGTTTCTCTCCGTTTCTTTGAATCTTCAAATCTTCAAAGGTTGTAGTAGCAGATCTTCAAGTTTTTCCAGAAGCTTGAAGATATTCAAGTTCTCTAGAAAATATTCAAGTCTTCTACTCGATTATCTATGGCTGAAGAAGAGAACCCAAGTGATGAAGGTCCCCTCCGTGTCCTCAAATGAGACCTGGGTTATTTGAACAAATTACGAGAGGATTCCGGTTTCCACCGGAGTGGGATGCACGATACCCCGGTCAAAACCAAACAGCCGCCAATGCACCGCTGGGGTATATTACCCTTTTTGAAGATTTCTTCTTACAAGGCAACTTCCGGTTGCCGGCGACAGAGTTCATGGCCCACATACTTCAGTATTATGGGTTTCATATCTCATAGATGAGTCCACCTGGTATGGTGAGGGTGAGACACTTTGAATTTCTATGCCGATCCCATGATATAGAGCCCACAGTGGATAAATTCAGGGTATACTATCAGTTAATTAGGAACATGGGATTCTACTCTTTTGGCAACTAGGGGTCTGCCAAGAAGATCCTTCTGAATCCTCCAAAGAGTTTCCATGACTGGAAACAGAAGTTCTTCTTCATTAGAGAGGAGGTCATGCCGATTGCCATGATCTTCCGCGCGCCAGATACGATCGAGAAGGAGGAACTGGCGATTCCCAAGAAAGAAGACTGGTACGTGAAGCTAACTGCCACACCTAATCGAGTTTTTGGTGAAAACGTTTTGGTTGCGGCGCAGATGAGTGACCAATGGCCGGAAGATAGCACTGAGGTGCCCGTGTTGAAGTTTCAAGATAGGGGTTAGTTACTTCTTTGATTTACTCCCTCTTTTTATAATTTAGTTGCGCTTAATTGCCGATTTTGAATGTAGAAGCGCGCCTTTATCAAGCTGCTTTCCCCACCTTTGGTGGGGCCATGGGTGTACGCCCGCTGGAACCAGGCGAGCAATACTGGTATGAACGGATCAAAGGACATTTCTTGTATCCTGCTGCTGGATCTTTTGCCAAACTCTCCCACTGCAACTGAAGGTGCGCATATACCTAACCCCAGGCCCTTGCGAGCTATGACTTCTGCTGGGAAAGAGATTCTTTATCTTTCCAGCGAGAAGTCTGTAGGGTCTTCAAATGGGGAGCTAAGTTCCCGTTCTAACATCTTTGCAGGTGTGTTACGCGACCTTGGAATTGACCCAGAGGAGAAGAATAAAAAGCCAAGTAAGAAGAAGAAGGTTATTACCATCGATGCTGAGGTGACCAGCAAGAAGGGTGGGAGTAGCCGCGCGACTGCCGGTGCTGTTGATAAAGGTACTCTACGATTTCGTCATAGTAACTTGGAGGATTACGTTATTACCAGTGACTCAATTGAGGGTTTGTCGCGTATAGGCGAGAAGAAGACTGGCGCCGCTGGTTCAAAGAGCTCGTGGAGCGCGGGTTCCCGGAACCTAGATGCTGGTGCTACTCCCTCTTCCATTACGCTTGATGAGGAAGAAGAGGAAGATGCAGAAGAGCCTGCTGTCAAGTTAATAAGCAGGAAGAGAAGCAGAGAGGAGACTACTGCGGGCACGTCGGTGGCGCTGAAGACTGGGGAAGCCCCAGTAATAGGCAAGCAGAGCAGTCTGCGCTCTCTCTACAAATTCTCTCCAGGTTAGTTGTGACTTCATGTTTTTCCTTAATAAAATCTCTTTTTAACACTTGGTTTCTGTAGAGGCCAAGAAGACGACCCCTGAAAAGAAAGGTGTTGAGTTTAAAGACCCCCAAGAACCGGCGCAGAAGAGAACCAGGGTTGTGATCAAGCCCTTTAAGTCTGCTGGGTTGGAGGCTGAGAAGGAGAAAAAGAAGGCGGCTGAGAAGCCTGTTGATAAGGAAAAAAAGAAAGAGAAGGAGAAGGTTGTGGAAAAGCTTGAGGGCGATAAATAGAAGGAGATCGGGGCCGCTGCTACTACTGCCCATGAGAAGGCGCAGGGTCCGGAGGTCGTCCATATTACGGGGCTTGACCAGCCCCTTAATGAGAAAAAGAAAGAAACTGCTCGAGGTAAGGGACCCGAGATTGTGAAGCCAACCAAGCTTGCGCAGGTTGATGCCCCCACCCAGACTGTTCAAGTGACTTCTACTACTGGGGGGTCAGCTGCTGCTGCGCATAAAAAAACTACCACTGCTGCAGGTGGTGCAGGCGCAGCTGGTGGTGCTGGAGGGTCCATGCCACAGACTCCTATCGGTCCTAAGGATACTGTAGGCGATATTTATTACAAAACTTACACCGAGGAGGCTTGTGGTGATGCTCCGCATCAAGCTCACTGGGGTTTAAAACGGAAGGACACATTCTTGGAGTTTGCCCCATGTCGCGATCGGTTCCTGAACTCCTTCCCCCTCAGTGAGGTCAACCGGCAAAGGGCGCGACCTCACAATGGGCTATACCATGCTTATGTTGTTGGGGAAGCCAACACCCGCGCCGCTAACCACCAAATCGTGCGCGAGTAGCGTACGATGGTTAAAGAGCGGGCTGAATGGGAAAAGTACCGTGAGCGCCTTGTGAGGCAAGTTAAGGACTTTCAGAAGGCTAAGGTTGTGTTTGCCGAAGAGAAAACTAAGTTCGAGTCTGATAAGAAATCAGAGGAGTGGGGCCACGAGGGCCTTAGGGGCAAGCTACGTGCTGCGGAAGAGCTCTTGTCGAAAGAGCGCGCTGATTGGAAAGAAGTATGTAAGAAGGACAATCAGTGCCTGTATGCATCTCGCGCCAAGATTACCGACCTTAAAGCTCAAAATGCTACATTAACGAAGAAGGTTGAAGACATTGAAGCTGACAAAGAGCGCATTGAGGTTCAACAATCTTTAGCCCTTTCTTCTTTGTTGTTTCTTACTTGGAAAATATGACTAAGTTATTATCTCATCCCTCACAGGCTGAGTTAAAGGCACAGGTCGGCAGCAGGGACAAGGACTTTCATGCCAAGGACGTGGAATTACAGAGTTAAAGCGCAGATTGCGTGAACAAACTGACAAGAGTGAGTCCTTGGAGATTGATTTGGAGGCCGAGAGAGTAAAGGCTGCTACTGCTGAGTAGGCCAAACAGAGGGTCGAAGAGGCGCGGGATATCAACAGCTCTGCCCTCAACGTAGCACAGAACAATTACTCTTTTAGTTGGGTTTTATTTGTGTTGTCTTGGTTCTTATCCGTTCTCTTTTTTTTTTGTAGATGGCTAACTCCATTCTGAATGCTTCTGAGCTGGATGCGGCTGTTGCCGCTCTCATAGATGCCTCCCGCGCAGTTGGGCACTGCGGAGGTTATCTAGAGTGTGCACAACATGTTGAAGAAGCATTCGGACAGGAGTTTGATGTTAGTCATTGTTCAGTGACCGATCAGGCTGATACTGCATTAGCCCGCACTAAAGAGGTTTATGACCATCTGTCACTGCCTGTGATGGATTTGGTCGCAGAAACGCTGAAGCATGACAACTGGTGTCAGCGGCTAAAGACCATCCTAGACCCTCCACAGACTGTGGAGTTATCTGATGAAGAAGAAGCAGCTGGTGGTGGCGGCGATGGCGATGGCGGTGATGGTTATGAATAGCTGATAATGTTGACAGGCTTTGTGCCTTGTATTTTTTGCTTAGATGTTAGATGTAACTTATCGTGCGGTCGCGCTTTCCTGAATCGAACTGGTGATGTTTTGCTACTATATTATGTAATCATTGCGCAATCGCGCTTTTTTGGATATAATACTTATGTTTGCTTTCTGTTTGTGAAGTTACAATTATTGCATTGTTGTTAGAAACTTTGGTTAAGTTAGCGCGAATAAATGTAAGTGTGGCTCTTGTATGAGTGTAACTGCCAGGTCTCGTGCTATGTTCGCGGAGGACCTTGGAGGCATAACTCAAGAGCTCGTAATTTACTAAAGTGTTTTCGTGCAAATCAAAAGTTTAACATGCATTTGTAATGTAGAAGTCATGATGAGAAAAAACATAAGGCATAAACAATGCTTTCATTAGCTAGGAAACAGGCGCTTAGGCCAACTTACATCATGGAAATAAAATAAAGGGCGTATAACCGACATAGGTAATTAAAAAGGCGCGTGGCTAACATAAGTGGATAAAGGCGCATGGCCGAGAGTAGTCACATGTAACACTTGCACAATTGTTGCGCGTTCCACGTGCACGGGATGATGTATCCATCCCGTGTCCGCAGCTTGTATGCCCCTTTTCCTAGCACCTCATGTATCAAGTATGGGCCTTCCCACTCGGGTGCTAGTTTCCCGGGGCGTTCGACATTGGAGGCTTCATTGTCTCTGAAGACGTACTCTCCGGGAATGAAGGTACAAATGCGCACTCTTGCATTGTAGTACCTCTCCAACTGTGTCTTATACTTGGCCTCTTTGATTCGCGCTATTTCACGCCTCTCTTCGAGTAGGTCTAAATCTAGACGGCGCTCTGCCTCGTTATCGATTTTGTTGACCGCTGTCAAGCGCGGTGAGGGCAGGCCAATTTCAGCTGAGATAACCTCCTCTGAGCCGTAGACTAAGCTAAAGGGGGTTTCGCCAGTGCTCGTTTTCGGCATGGTTCGATGAGCCCACAAGATGCTCGGGAGCTCGTCTACCCAGCCTCTTCTCTTAGTGCCCAAACGGGCTTTTGTCCATTCAACGATACTCTTGTTAACACTTTCTACTTGGCCGTTGCCCTGAGGGTGCGCAACGGAAGAGAAAGTGTGCTCGATATTCATCTCTTTCATCCATTCTTGAAGATCTTCAGAAGCAAAATTGGTGCCGTTATCGGTTACAATCTTGAGTGGGAGACCAAATCTACAAATAATGTGTTCCCATATGAACATGCGAACCATCATTGCAGTAGTTGAAGCGAGTGCTTTGGCCTCCACCCACTTGGTGAAATAATCAACGGCAACAATTAGGAACTTCACTGCTCCGGGAGCCTCAGGGAAGGGTCCCACCATATCAATCCCCCACTGCTGGAAGGGCCAGGCAGTGGACACAGTGATAAGATCGTTTTTTGGGCGTAGGGATTTCAGGGCGTGCCTTTGACAGGAGTCGCATTTGCGCAATTCCTTTAAAGCGTCGACGTGCATTCCTGGCCAATAGTAACCAGCATTCATTATCTTCGCGACAACCATGCGCGGGCTCGCATGAATGCGTCATATGCCTTCATGAATCTCCATGATCAGGTAACTCGCATCCTAGGGGTCCACACAGCGCAGAAGCGGCCCCAAGAAGGATCTTCAGTACAAGATTCCACCATTCATCTCATAGAACAACGCCTTGTTCTATATCTTCCTAGCTTCTGCTTTGTTTTCATGGAGAATTCCTTCTTGAAGATATTGAATGATAGGAGTCATCCAGGACAGTGGTCCTATCTCGATTACATTCACTTGTCGCAACAAAACAGATGGGTTTTTTAAGACTTCGATTCTAACATCCTTGGCGAGATGTTGGAATGCTGTTGAAGCGTGCTTGTTTAGTGCGTCTGCTGGCTTGTTCTCAGACCTATTAATATGAACAACTTTGTATGATTTGAACTGCTGAAGCAACTCCTTTGCTTTCTCTAAGTACAAAGCCATAACTTCGCCTTTCGCATCATATAACCCGTTGATTTGACTTGCGATCAGCAGAGAGTCGACGTGTGCTTGTAAGTTTTGAGCTCCCATTTTGATGGCCAGGCGCAGTCCTGCCAAGAATGCTTCATATTCAGCCTCATTATTGGTATTCTTGAAATCCAACTTGATGGCGTATGTAAACTCGTGCTTCTCAGGGCTAACAAGGCGCAATCCAGCTCCAGCGCCATCTTCGTGTGAGGCCCCGTCCGTTTATAGCAGCCATAATCCATCGGATGTGTTTTTTTATGGGAGTGTCAACAACTTCACAATCTTTGATCTTATCCTCTGGGACTTCTGTGATGAAGTCCGCTAGTACCTGTCCTTTAATGGCTGGGCGCGGCTTATACAGAATGTTGTGACCCCCGAGCTCAATTGCCCACTTTGCCAAGCGACCTGATGTCTCTGGCTTTTGCAAAATTGTTTCGATATGGAAGTTAGTGAGTACTGTGATTACATGCCCTGTAAAATATCTGTGCAGCCTCCTAGAGGCGTGTAGCAGCGCAAGCACTAATTTTTCCATGGTTGAATATCTTGTTTCTGGATCTGTAAGCACCCTACTAACATAGTAAATAGGAGTCTGAACTCCGTCTCTCTCCACCAGTAATACCGACCCAACTGCCTTATCCGAAGAAGACAAGTACAGAATGAGTGGTTCTTTTTCAAATGGCGCGGTTAGAGTAGGGAGCTTGATCAAACACTCCTTCATTTGTTGGAAGGCAGCTTCTGCTTCTGGCGTCCATTTGAATTCTTGCTTTTTCACACAGTTGCGCAAAGTACTGATAAAAGGGTACGATTTTGCAGCGTGATTTGATAGAAATCGATTAAGCGCGGCTAGGCGGTCGGCCAATCTTTGCATCTCATTGATCGTGCGCGGTGACGGCATCCGCTCTATGGCTTGAACCTTTTCAGGATTGACTTTGAAGCCGCCATTTGTAACCACGAAGCCCAAGAACTTGCCTTCCTCCATACCAAAAGAACATTTTGCTGGGTTCAGTTTCATGTTCACGCTTCTCAGAGAGTTGAATGTCTTCTCTATGTCCTTTAACATTTGGTCCTCCTCGGGACTCTTGATCACAAGATCATCAATGTAAACCTCGATATGCTTCCTGATATTTTCAGCAAAGATCGTATCCATCAATCGCTGGTATGTTGCGCCAGCATTCTTGAGCCCGAAGGGCATCTTTGTGTAACAGAAGATTCTAATGTCTGTGCGGAACGCTGTCATATCTTCATCTTCTAGGGCCATCTGAACTTGATGATACCCTTTGTAGCAATCCAAGAAACATTTCCACATGTATGGCGCGAGAGAGTCTATCTTCTTGTCGGTCTCAGGCAGTGAATAACAATCCTTGGGACAGGCCTTATTGAGATCAGTATACTCAACACACGTGCGCCATCCTCCATTAGACTTCTCGACCATAATAGGGTTTGCAACCCAACTTTGATAGCACACCTCCCTTAGAATTCCCGCTTTTAGCAGCTCGCAAACTTGCTCATTCATCGCTTTAGTCTTATCCGCCCCTAGGTTGCACCTTCTTTGGACTTTCGGTTCGACGGAGGGATAAGTGTTCAGACAGTGTTCAGTAACGTCACGCGGGACACCGGTCATGTCGGCCGGAGTCCAGGCGAAGATGTCCATGTTTCTGAACAGTAACTGCTTGAGGTGCGTTCTGATATTTGGTGAGATTGCATGGCCTATCGTCACCGTTTATTCTGGGTACTTGCGGTTCAATACCCATTTTTCTTGTTCAGTTGTTGAAATTTTTGGCGCTTTGACTAGTCGCGCATCCTCAGCTACCATCACTTCCTTCTTTGCATAGATAATCGCCACCCCCGTGTCTGTTGGAAAGCCAATGGCTGAGTGGGGTGTGGAGGTTACCATGTTCAATTCTCCTTGGGTGTCTCTCCAATTAAAACTTCATGCCTTGATTTGACTGGCATCACCATGAAGTTGACGTTTATAGTTCTTGAATGTTTCCCGTCAGATAGCGTGACGGAGAAACTGATTTGGCTTAGTAGGAAGACCATCTCATTGCAGAATCCTGAAAGAGGATAATCGACAGGCTCAAGGCGCGCTTTATCTTCATCATCGAACTGATTGAAGCATTGTTCATAGATGATATCAGCTATACTCCCGGGATCGATAGAGATGTATTCTGTTTCATAGTGGCCTATGATGCCGGTAATGACAACGGGGAGCGTGGTGCGTGGTCCTCCGCGCACTAACGGGAAGATGACTTGTTGTTCTTGACATGCTGGTTCGAATGGGCGTTTGCCCTTGTCTCTCGCGCTGTATCTTGGTCCATTGACCATGTGCGTCTCCAAGCGTCTAACCTTCTTTTGGTTTCCATCATCATTCCTCTGAATCTGGCGCGTCTTCTTGCGCACGTTTTTTTCCAGATGGCTGAATTTTCCGCTCTTCAGCGCTTTCTCGATCTCTTGCTTTAGACTGATACAGTCATTTGTCAGATGGCCTGTATCCTTGTGAAAATCGCAGTACAGGTTTGGATCTTGCCCCTTCTTGTTCGTCATAGGCTTTGGTGCCTTGAAGTCATGGTTCTCCGTCATGAGCACCTCTTTCGGTGTCTTGATGAGCGGAGTCCAGTGCTTTTCTCGATTCTCGTTCCTGACTACTTTTCGATAACCAATGCGATCGATTGTGTCTCACGCATCCTCTCTGAAGCGAGGCCTTTCATCGTAACCGTTGGACTGGTTTGCTTTGCTTTCCATCCAGGGTTCTTGTTTTTGTTTCTCCTGTTTGCTATCACGCGCGCTTTCTTTGGAAAAACGATCTTCAGTATAAGAGTTTTTTGGTACCGGCCAATGACTCTTTAGTTTGTGCTACTATCTTCGTGACTTCCATGAGTTTGTCCCACTCCTTGGTCATACCGTCCTTTCCCGTGGTAGTCCTGATGAGGCTATCACAGCGAATATCTTTCTTGAAGTGAGCGCGCATCAATTGTTCATTTACACCACCTATCTCTAAACACTCCTTGTTGAAGCGAGTGATGAAATCTTCTAGCCCCTCGTTGCCTCTGCGCCAGATGTCTGTTACCTCCGTTGTGTCACGCTGGTAACGTCTTTGCTGGCTGAAATGATTTACAAATTGGGTTCTGAAGTCGACCCATGACGTGATCTTTCTAGGGGGAAGGCTGTTGAACCAGGCGCGAGCAGCCCCTGTGAAAGTCTGGATAAACAGATGGCACCACATTGGCATGTTCCATCTTCCCATACAACCAACGCTTGTGAATACTCGGACATGATCGTCAGGATCAGTTAGACCATTGAACTTTCCCACTGTTGTAGGCAATTTCTCCTTTGATAGCGGGGCTAGAGCAATTTTTGGAATGAACTTCGAATGTTCTGCAGCTTCAGCTGGTCTATAGGCGAGGCTGAAGTCTTGTTCCGCTTCTTCGCTGTATGCGATGCGCTGCCTCGGCTTGTAATATTCATCATTCTTCTGCAAACGGGTGAAGACTTAAGACCCTTCGTCATCTTGCCAAGTTGGATCATTTGGGTCTATGTCATCCCACTCGTTTTTCATGTTGCGCGACTCGAGCCGGCTATGAACTGGACCCCTTTGAACGTTTGACGGATGGTCATAATAACTGTCTGTCTCCCCGTGTGTGTCGCGCGTGTCATGCACGCTTGGCCTTCTCAGGGGAGGAGGTCTGTTGGGTCTTCCTTGGATATTCTGCTGCGGGGGTGTCTGGCGCGCCTCCTGGCTTGGACCCGGAGGTGTAACCAAGGATCGTTCAGCTTGCAGAATTGCTTGTTTTGCGCTCAAAGACCGGTACACAGCATTTATGGTAGCAATTTGTTTGGCGTAACAAGAGGCTAAAGTTTCGCCTTCTGGTAGCCCTAGTAGCACTGAAATGTTCGGGTTTGGAGCTGGGTTTGAAGGACCAGCAACATTACTTCCTGGGGTTCCCATTGGAGTGATGCGAGTGATGCTCGCGCGAGGTCTCTCAGTGTTTGTTTTTCGACTTCACCTATCTCCTCAACAGGTTGGACTTGGACATTGTGATTGTCCTCCCCCAATCCTACGTTGGAGTTCGTGCCGAAACCGAAGTCAGGAATTATCCCTTGACCATCCATGATCAAGAGAACAGCAAAAACTCAGAAAAAGAAGATGAAAGTGATTGTAAAAATCGATGGGCGCCAATGAAGAAACATGAAACTAATCTTAGAGTTAATTAGGTTGGTTTATGTTTCAAATGTAGGATCGGTGCGGCTGACCCGAATGAGTCGTTCAGAGAGGTTCTGATCTATTTCAGGTGCGGAAAACAAGAAATAGACATAGATACAGCTGATTCTCCACTTAAACTACTGATTGTATTGATTTGACAGCAATTACACTGAGTCTTCACACCGGCATCACTTCGGTATGGAATACAAGACAATCGTTACTGATTTTGCTCATGAGAACACTATATATAGGGTTTGTGATTTCGCTCGAAACAACCACTAGACACTATTTCGCCCGAAATCAGACACTTCTGATTTCGCCCGAAATCACCCAAAGATCATTAGGAGCGAAATCACTACTATGAGCGAAATCAGACTATTCAACACTCTAAACATGTTGTTTTCTCGTAAAACGCGCCCTGATCTATACAATGTAATCTAAGACTCGATACAAGACGAAGTCGACAGATGCATGCACTAACAGACTCCCCCTCAGATGTTGACGAGTCGCACGTGTCGAGTCTTGACAAACTTCAGCCTTGATCAGTCTCTGGGCTTCACTCTCTCTTCTCTTTCACATCTTCAGACTCCCCTTAACAATGTGTTGGCATTCAGTTAGTTCTTCAGCATCATTTGCTTCAGGATCATTGTCTGGCTTTCACACTTTGTCTTCAGAGTCCATAGGAATCGGAAACCTGGCTCTTTAGAGAATTGATCCAAGATCGAAATCTGGCTCTCTTCCGGCATTAGGATCGATTTATCTGGCTCAGACTAGCATACAGCCTTGCTTTCAACATCGTCACTTGGTTTTCGACTAGCTCAGGTAATCTGCAAAACCGCTACCTCAAAGTAAATTTTCATATATTCAAACATTTGAACTATTGAGGTATGCACCAACACTGACACTTCCTCAGAACAATCAAAGATTTTGATGAACCAATTGAAGGATTAGATTTTGAAAACATTTAATTTCAAAATACACACTCCCCCTCAAATTTTGTTCATCATGTTTAGCACTCGGAATTTTGAAAATCAGCTTTTCAATATCAGTTGTCGAAAATCTTTTTGAATTTTCAAAAATTTATGCTAAAACACACTAAAATCTTTTTGGATTTTGAAATAAGAGAAATGCAGTAAAGAAATATTACAGACAATATTTTTGTGAGTTTGTGTAAGAGGATCATATCAGTTTTTGAGACATGTCATCAACACCGTTAAGCTTGATTTCATTTTAAGTTCTAAACAGTTCACCTAGATTGTCAGTATATTTGTCCACTTAAATTTTCACACAAAGTTCAACTGATCCGAGATACAATATTAATGTCTTAATGACTTGAACTTATCCGTGTGTCCCACTACTTGAATATACTCCCGTATCCAGATCACAATATTCAGTCTTACAGGTGAGTATACCACATATGATATCTGTAAAGGGGTTAGTTGCGAGGGCCGTGAGTGTAACAACCCGCACCTTCGTGCGTTGGTACTATTCGATACACTCGTTACGCCTAGCACCGGAGATTCGGATCATAATGTAACTATATCAATTATATCGCTAAATCGAAGTACAATCGAATAATTATGCATATTCTATCGCTATTACAAACCTATTTTGCATAACACTCACGATGATGTCGAGTAAAGGCCTAATCTACCCTTCTCGATGAGCGTGAGGTGTCAAAATGTGAGTAATTAACGCTAACGAGGGTTATCGGGTGAGTACTATGACTCTAACCGTCATGACGATGATGGCAACATGAGTAAGTGGTGCCCCGATAATCATTGTGGCACATCACATCGAAGAACGCACTCAAAGGCACGCGTAACTCGATCACCGCACTGAGAATTGGATACATAAATACGTATATACGGCCCTTTTGTGATTAATAATAATAAATAATTTAATAATTATATGAATATATGAAAATATGGCCCAAACCGTCGAAATCGCACCAAAAACGGGATCAAAAGGCTTCCGAACGGATCAATTCGATCAGACTAGTCCAATTGGTCAGACCGGCCCAATCAGATAGGCCAGTCCGATCGACTGGGCCAGCCGATCGACTGGGCCAGCCGATCGACTGGGCCAGCCGATCGACTGGGCCAGCCGATCGACTGGGCCAGCCGATCGACTGGGCCAGCCGATCGACTGGGCCAGCCGATCGACTAGGCCAGCCGATCGACTGGGCCAACCGATCCAACTGCTGTTTTGCCTTCCTTTCTCCTTCCTTGCCTATAAATACCCCTCCATTCACTCCCAAACACTTGTGTTGCTGCTCCTAACCGACCAAGACGTTCCAGCCCTCAAATCTCTCGATTTCTTCCGATTCTTGTAAGTTTTCAACCCGAATCTTGTACTTTCTTGATCCAAATGCAATCCTTCATCTTTCTATCTTTCAAATCTCTATTTTTAACCGTAAAACCAACGGATTTGGGGTGTTCTAAGGTGATGTCACCACAAAGTTCTTCAAAGGTGATGTCATCCCATGAAGAACAACTCAGATTCGGATGATTTACATACGATTCTTCATGGATCTCAACCAAATCAATGTTTTTCTAATCAAAAGGCCACGGATTTGGGTTGTTCGGATAGATCCCATCACAAAGTTCTTATGAACTTCAAGTGTTGACCTCATATCATCAAGAACAACTCAGATCCAGGGCATTTCCTAAGTAAAATCAAGGTTTTTACATCAGATCTAGTGATAAAATGATCGATTTCGAGTTAAACACGGAAAAACCGACAAAAACGACCAGTTCCGACGAACGGGGTGATTCCCGGCCGTTAAAACAGGTCGGAATTGACGGGATTTCAGTTGCTTAACACCTCATCGTAACGTCCTAACCCAAAACGCCGAAAAACGCTCGAAAAATCATCGAAAACAGCCGAACAGAATGGCCCAATCGATCGAACAGGCCCATTCGATCGAACAGGCCCATTCGATCGAACAGGCCCATTCGATCGAACAGGCCCATTCGATCGAACAGGCCCATTCGATCGAACAGGCCCAATCGATCGAACAGGCCCATTCGATCGAACAGGCCCATTCGATCGAACAGGCCCATTCGATCGAACAGGCCCAATCGATCGAACAGGCCCATTCGATCGAGTGGCCTGTTCGACTGGGCCAGCCCAATTTCAGCATTTCGTCCAATTTTAACCCAATTTCGCCCGATTTCACGCAAATCGATGCCGTTTCACGCATAGTAATCTATCACTCACATAAATTATCTGAAATCAGGACATTCTCCGGCACCGGTTCCGCAAACCTAACCGAAAACGCGCTGTGAGTATACTTGACCCCTTTTATCGAATTTGGGTGTAACATACGTTCCATAAAAACCAAACTTATCAAACGAATGATTTAATTGGACTATTTATCACTTGCGAATAACTGTTTGCATAGATATACGTGATGCTAGTTGCATGTATGCTAGGACTTATACTCGTGACGTCCCACCAAGACTAGTATAGTACTATTTCGCCCGACGGGGTCTAGTTATGCCATCAAGAGTCGAGCATCGAGGACTTAGCTGGTAGTATCAGTTTTGTGAGTATATATGTCGTGTATTACGTTTATGCATGTGGAAATTCGCAGCACTTTTAATCTATCATACTACACATATCAAACCTGTATACTCGCCAATACTTTTGTATTGACAAAGTTTTAACGTATGTTGCAGGTTTAGCCGAAGTTTACATCAAATCAAGCTAGGAAGTCTAGAAACTCATCTAAAATCTAGGTTGTCGGATTTGAATTGTTCGAGAGGACAAGAAATCTGTGATAACTTATGTGATCGTATTGTTTGTTAGTATGGGATGACAAATGTAATAAATATTATCGCAATATAGTTGTTATGGATTCTCTTGAGCAATCTGATTCGCCTAGTGCCGCGCCCCGATGATTCCGCCATCGGTTGGGGTGTGACAGATTGGTATCAGAGCCATAACTATAGGGAATTAGGCAAAGTTTGAGACTCGACCTAGTCCGGGTCGATGTCTCATGAAAGTGACCTAGTCTATAGTCTAAGTACCCACAGGCCGACTCTTACGAACTCGTTAGGGTTTGTTTGGGCCGACTTGCTACTCTCGATCGAATTTGTTGAAAAGTTACAACTATTGTGTGAACACCGCATACTACAGCTTCACACAAAGAGCCTTTCCTAAGGCTAGAAGGTTACTTAGCCTTTCCTAAGGCTGACACAATACACATGTTTTCAAAACTACACGCATAACAAAACCGAGTGATCTAGTCGAGACCAGGTGTGAAAACCAGTAACTCTCGATAGGATCACTCACTCAGCGTATTCTTCTAGCACGAGAACTCTTTGTTGAGCTAGGAGTGACATCCACATCTCGACAAAAGGTCTCCATTTCGAAATTCTGGTGGAACTCTCGGATTTATTCGATGAGCACAACCACAAATGGGAACGAAGTTGCTAAGCCAGGGGTGAAACCCATACCTTAATCAACTATTCCACTCTATAAAATGGTTTACAAAAGTTCTCACCAGGGACACGACCATAACAATGACTCAGGCTGTGCGAAGACTAGAGAGACGAATGTTAGGAGCTGCATCCCAGTGGAAGCGCGAGTCCTCTAGGTCAACGCGTATGCCCGAACCTGTTGGTTATAGTCGGGTTACTTGGGTAGTCAACGCCTAAACACCCAAGGCATTCCATCTAAATTTTACGTGTATGGTTTACGTCTATGAGTTTTCAAACTTAAGCTTTACGATTTACCGATTTCTCGATTTATCGAATTTACGAACCTCGATTTACAAAGCGCACAACCTGCACAGCCATCGCAATCTAAAACAAAGACCGAATGATCGCAACAAAACAAACGCCTAAGTACTCGAATTCGCTTACGCTATTTCTCTTATCGCGTCCTCGCGAATTCTGAATCAATATCTATGTGTGACCTACAACTATATCTATATGTATTAAATACAAAACGAATCAATTATGTGAGAGTTTAGGAATCTAGAATTTTCCTATGTGGCTCCTATGTGTTTAATTAAATTCTATACCGAGTTTTGATCGAATCAAATCGCATCAAAAGTTCAGAAATCATTATGATCGAATCTCATTCCGAATCCTTCTGTCTAGATGCCTTCCAACAACTCGATCTCGAGACGAGTAGCTAGGAGAAGAGCCCAGCGACGCGCCGATAAGAGGATTGCCTCAATTGTGACCAAGGAAGTGGTCAAGCTGATTCCTCAAATTGTCGCGCAAGTGCACTCTCGAAGCCACTCTCGAGCCCTGGAAGACGCCAAGACGGAATCTGCATTCCTCTACAAACACTTCAAAGCCTGTGATCCAATGCCTTTCACGGGTGAAGGAGGTGTTTCTCAATTACTCCAGTGGTTCGATGCCATCGAGGTTACCCTTCGTCAGAGTGGGTGCCCCGAGGACCTTCAAACTACTTGCGCCACCGGAGTATTCCAATCACGAGCACTCGATTGGTGGACCGCCGAACGCAACAAACGTGGGATCTCCGCAGCTTACGCCCTCTCATGGGGCGAGCTGAAGGAACTCATGAAGGAAGAATATTGTCCCCCTCACGAAGTCCAGAAGCTAGAGAACGAATTTTGGGAAATCAAGCAAACCAAAGGTGACAATGCGAGCTATACAGCAAGGTTCAAACAGCTCAGCATAATCTGCCCAAGTCAAGTCGACACTCCGAAGAAAGCTATCGCGAAGTATATTCGTGGCTTACCAGAGTGTGTGGGTGATTTTGTCGAAGCTGCAAAACCTACTACCATCGAAGAAGCCTACCGTCTAGCCGCAGAGCTCAACAGCAAACGAGTCGTGGACGGATTCTTCTCCAAGAAGCCTGTCACACGAGCTCATCAAGCAATCATCATCCACTCATCCGACGATTCCTCTGGAGAATCGGTCGGTGGTTCATCTGACAGCTCCTCGGAGGATTCTTCTAAGGATTGCTCCGACAATGTCTCCGTCAAATCATCAGGCGAATCCGAAGACGACACTGCATCAACTCAGGAAGCCCAACCTAGCCACAAACGAAAGACCGTGAGCCCAGACTCTTCAACAACTGGACTGCCGCAACCCGAACCTCTCCGATCAGTTCCAGTTCAGTCAAAGCGAGCTTACAATGGATCTCATCCCCTGTGTTTCACATGCACGTATCATCACCCGCTAGAAGCAAAATGTCGCTATTGCGCAAATTGCAACTGGTATGGGCATTATACGTCGCAGTGCCGTACAAGACCGTAACCTGGAAGGAAGTCATCAGCAACCGCCGTCTCCGCAAGTATCCACAACAACGTTATTTTGATCCTAATGTGTTGTAATAATCCGACTTATCGCTATCATTTCTGGAACTTATTTCATATGTCATCGTGTGTGGATTCTATTACTCTTATAATCGAGCACTATCTAAACGCTAGCACTATGTACTATATTATGTATTTTATCCCTATAACACTCTTAGAATGAGCTACGGTATACGTGCAAGGGACAACTAATCACGGGTGCACACGGGATTATCTTGGTCAGTGCACGGAGATCGTAGTGAAGTTCTAATGGTGCCATAACGTTTAAAAGCACGGTCAAGGCCGTGTCAACAAAGTGTGACACCAAAGCACGGGGCATAAGTAGTAGGGGTGACGCGGGGGTACGCTTTACCATACTACCGAAACTTCGTGAAGAAAGTGCCATGTGGAGTTGGACGTTATTAGACCTATTATACTATTATGGTTAATTTGACACTCTACCATCAATCACAAGGCGTAACAAAGCTAAACCGCATCACTGCGAGGCTTCTCGTAAGTCCGCGTGCACGAATTGCCACATCGATGGACTTAGGTAAGTTCACCCCGAAGAGCAATTGAAGCAACGCGAGACTGGTCGTAAAGTCTAGAACGCAACTTAATCGCAGTTTTGCCGGAGCAATCTCGCAATCAAATCAGTCGACAAGTGGCTCGAAATCGCAATCGCATCATGTGTTTGTCTAGAAATCTCTAACGCTAGTTGTTGTCAATTGTGTGAACCTCTATCAGCTGGTGTGGATCGCCTATTGTGGATTCGCTAGACGAGTATCGACAATCACTCGCCGCCTTCCACTCTTAACGCGCCTCGCACCTAATCCACCAACTCGATACTCTTATCATGGTTCGCTATTACTTATCAATGCACGCATTCTACGTGTCATGTTAGCGCACAAGACCTCGCTTCACGAGACGAAACTAACAAGGTTGAAACATGGTGATGTTTTGACCATATTAGTTGACTTTGTGGAAAAAGGCCGTGTGGGCTAGCCGTAGTACTATTCGTGGAGTAATCAGTTCAATCAATCGTCTATCACCCGCAACGCAACAATCGTCGCTTATCAACCTATTGAAATCTATTGTCTATCGATGTTCGAATGTTACTTGGAAGTCATCGCAGGTGGTGTAATGTTAGGGTGCATGACATTGCTTCACAAGATAAAACTAATATGGAAACATGGTGTTTGTCATATTAGCAAGTCTTGTGGAAACGTGCCATGCGAACTTCGTGTGGAATCAAATCGAAATCTCATTTACTCGAATCAAAATCGTGTCATTCGTTGTCCAACCAAGCATACCATATCAGCGTTTGTGTGACCAAACTACTCGCACCCGCTGCCTACGCTTGGTTTGCATCCAACTTATTTCTATTCAAAACTCGGTCTAGCACCTCATCACTAGGATCAAGGGAATCGGAATTCTATCTGTGTCTTATCGGCACGCATGACACTGCCTCATGAAACAGAGTTAATATGGGTAAGGCATGGTGGATACGCCGCTGGTACTTCCTATATATAAGTGTTTTAACCATATTAACGAACTTTTGTGGGAAGGTGCCATGCGGGGCCCGATGTAAATTATTTTTCCATAATATTAAGGAAAACCTATTTTTATAAAATTTTTACTAAAATCGTTGGACAAATGAAATTCCTTACAACATGGAGAAAACATTGAATCAGTTTGGCTCCGTGCCCAATGAAAATTTCATAAGTCCAATTCTTTTCTTAAAAACCTTTGCAATGACCGACAGGAATCTTCCCGAGAACGAGGGTTCGGCCGTCGAGTTCTGCTCGAACCCACGTTGTAGGAAAGTTTTTTTTTCTTAAAACTTATTTTGCCACCTGATTCTTTTAAAATGTAAAACTCAAAACCTATTATCAACTAACAAAAACCCTCCCCATAGCGCTGGGGTGGACATCGATACAGTCAACGCCGCGCCATGAGGAGATTTTCCTAAATAACTTCGAAGATTAATCGAGTATTGGTAAGTTTAAAACGCTATGGAATTGCTTTTTGTGTGTGTTATCACTTTTAACTAATCGAATCGTATCTTCTCTCCGTTCTCACTCGTCAAATCTTAATCGATCGCTCGTTATCTAGACACTAATAATCTCTACTCTCAATCGCATCAACTCTTACGACCCTACTATTGGATTAATTTCGGGACGAAATTTCCTAAAGGAGGGGATACTGTAACAACCCGCACCTTCGTGCGTTGTTACTATTCGATACACTCGTTACGCCTAGCACCGGAGATTCGGATCATAATGTAACTATATCAATTATATCGCTAAATCGAAGTACAATCGAATAATTATGCATATTCTATCGCTATTACAAACCTATTTTGCATAACACTCACGATGATGTCGAGTAAAGGCCTAATCTACCCTTCTCGATGAGCGTGAGGTGTCAAAATGTGAGTAATTAACGCTAACGAGGGTTATCGGGTGAGTACTATGACTCTAACCGTCATGACGATGATGGCAACATGAGTAAGTGGTGCCCCGATAATCATTGTGGCACATCACATCGAAGAACGCACTCAAAGGCACGCGTAACTCGATCACCGCACTGAGAATTGGATACATAAATACGTATATACGGCCCTTTTGTGATTAATAATAATAAATAATTTAATAATTATATGAATATATGAAAATATGGCCCAAACCGTCGAAATCGCACCAAAAACGGGATCAAAAGGCTTCCGAACGGATCAATTCGATCAGACTAGTCCAATTGGTCAGACCGGCCCAATCAGATAGGCCAGTCCGATCGACTGGGCCAGCCGATCGACTGGGCCAGCCGATCGACTGGGCCAGCCGATCGACTGGGCCAGCCGATCGACTGGGCCAGCCGATCGACTGGGCCAGCCGATCGACTGGGCCAGCCGATCGACTAGGCCAGCCGATCGACTGGGCCAACCGATCCAACTGCTGTTTTGCCTTCCTTTCTCCTTCCTTGCCTATAAATACCCCTCCATTCACTCCCAAACACTTGTGTTGCTGCTCCTAACCGACCAAGACGTTCCAGCCCTCAAATCTCTCGATTTCTTCCGATTCTTGTAAGTTTTCAACCCGAATCTTGTACTTTCTTGATCCAAATGCAATCCTTCATCTTTCTATCTTTCAAATCTCTATTTTTAACCGTAAAACCAACGGATTTGGGGTGTTCTAAGGTGATGTCACCACAAAGTTCTTCAAAGGTGATGTCATCCCATGAAGAACAACTCAGATTCGGATGATTTACATACGATTCTTCATGGATCTCAACCAAATCAATGTTTTTCTAATCAAAAGGCCACGGATTTGGGTTGTTCGGATAGATCCCATCACAAAGTTCTTATGAACTTCAAGTGTTGACCTCATATCATCAAGAACAACTCAGATCCAGGGCATTTCCTAAGTAAAATCAAGGTTTTTACATCAGATCTAGTGATAAAATGATCGATTTCGAGTTAAACACGGAAAAACCGACAAAAACGACCAGTTCCGACGAACGGGGTGATTCCCGGCCGTTAAAACAGGTCGGAATTGACGGGATTTCAGTTGCTTAACACCTCATCGTAACGTCCTAACCCAAAACGCCGAAAAACGCTCGAAAAATCATCGAAAACAGCCGAACAGAATGGCCCAATCGATCGAACAGGCCCATTCGATCGAACAGGCCCATTCGATCGAACAGGCCCATTCGATCGAACAGGCCCATTCGATCGAACAGGCCCATTCGATCGAACAGGCCCAATCGATCGAACAGGCCCATTCGATCGAACAGGCCCATTCGATCGAACAGGCCCATTCGATCGAACAGGCCCAATCGATCGAACAGGCCCATTCGATCGAGTGGCCTGTTCGACTGGGCCAGCCCAATTTCAGCATTTCGTCCAATTTTAACCCAATTTCGCCCGATTTCACGCAAATCGATGCCGTTTCACGCATAGTAATCTATCACTCACATAAATTATCTGAAATCAGGACATTCTCCGGCACCGGTTCCGCAAACCTAACCGAAAACGCGCTGTGAGTATACTTGACCCCTTTTATCGAATTTGGGTGTAACATACGTTCCATAAAAACCAAACTTATCAAACGAATGATTTAATTGGACTATTTATCACTTGCGAATAACTGTTTGCATAGATATACGTGATGCTAGTTGCATGTATGCTAGGACTTATACTCGTGACGTCCCACCAAGACTAGTATAGTACTATTTCGCCCGACGGGGTCTAGTTATGCCATCAAGAGTCGAGCATCGAGGACTTAGCTGGTAGTATCAGTTTTGTGAGTATATATGTCGTGTATTACGTTTATGCATGTGGAAATTCGCAGCACTTTTAATCTATCATACTACACATATCAAACCTGTATACTCGCCAATACTTTTGTATTGACAAAGTTTTAACGTATGTTGCAGGTTTAGCCGAAGTTTACATCAAATCAAGCTAGGAAGTCTAGAAACTCATATAAAATCTAGGTTGTCGGATTTGAATTGTTCGAGAGGACAAGAAATCTGTGATAACTTATGTGATCGTATTGTTTGTTAGTATGGGATGACAAATGTAATAAATATTATCGCAATATAGTTGTTATGGATTCTCTTGAGCAATCTGATTCGCCTAGTGCCGCGCCCCGATGATTCCGCCATCGGTTGGGGTGTGACAGTGAGAGCTCAGGTCGATACTTCCGTATACGCAGAGAGATGACGGCTTCGACTTTTGGTGTGTCCCCTTTAGAGGATCTTTTGTTACAACAGCAATGACTATCAATTTTATTGTTTCATCAATTTGCTGAGGGCGAGCTTGTATTTCAAAGCAATTGCAGAAAGCATTATCCAGGGACTAGGTCAGTATTTCCATACAACAGAAGTCTCGGGATAATACCCCAGATATCACTGAGCATAAAGACCTAGTATCTCAGAATAAGGGACCTTTCAAACAATATTTCAGGGGTTACCTATATCTCCAAGAAGTTGTTACCCACAGAATAAGCAAGTTTGAATTTTTAGGTTTACATCTCGTCACAATCTACTAAATGTGCAAAAACCTACTTGCATATCCACAGTGAGATTGTTTATCACATTTTTACATTCCATTTCTTTAGCATGTTGTGACAGTCCACTGATATACTATCATTTCCTCTTTTCACAACAAAACTCAATTTTTGATTTTATAATGTTTTTGGATTTTCTGAAAATTTTCTACTCCCCCTAAAATGCAAACACATTAAAAAGGAAAATTTGAAAACAAACTAGACTCTTGACCCAATTGAAAAACAAAACTATACAGAAAGTTGACAACCGATATCGAATCGCATCAATTCGCCATCCACTAGGCATAAACAATCAGAACTCCCCTTTCAACAAACTATTTTCTCATTTAGATTTCAAAACACTAAAGTTTGTTTTAATCAAAATGATTTTTCCGGAAAATAAGTTTGTTTTTACCACTTGTAGGATCACTAGAAAATTAGGGGTATGGTTCATCATATTGTTCACAATCAATTGTAGTAGATCAAGTACAAATTAATGTCCCTGATTTACCATATGCAAGTATGCACCCCCTGTACCAATTGTACAAATACCATCACCAACATCCAGTGTAGGAATAGAACATCTACACTAGATCATTTACTAATTGAAAAATGCCGATTCCTGCTTCTCACTTACCAACCTGGAAGCTCCGGCGTAGTCCTTTAACCTGTAAAATTTAAACTCATTTAAACTCTTTCAAGCAATCTATTCAAAAACTAAAATGATGCCGATTCCTGATCCACGATTACAAACTTGGGATCTCCGGCATAGTCCTAAGACTTTAAGGGAAGAGAATTTCCACCCAAGTCTTTTCAGACTTGAGGGTTTTCAATTCTTGCTCAGTAGGGTTATATGTTGCCTTTTTAGTTGCATAAAAATCTTTAACCCCCTTTGTTTTCCCATTAAGCATTTTTCCAAAAAATTTCTTAACATTCCCATTGAATGTTTTCTCGACATCAAATTCATTTTTCTCGGAGTAAAACTGATCCGAGATCTCAACTTTACCAACTTTTTGCTTAACTTCTT
The DNA here is from genome assembly GCF_002127325.2 of Helianthus annuus. NCBI lineage: Eukaryota > Viridiplantae > Streptophyta > Magnoliopsida > Asterales > Asteraceae > Helianthus > Helianthus annuus. The sequence goes on along the minus strand of NC_035437.2, from coordinate 152,831,084 downwards.
CAAACTTCAGTGATGGAAAATCATCATCATTCACTGAATCTTTTACCTCAACCTGTGGCTCATCTGGCTTTGTGGAACCAGATTGATCGCCGACTTTCTCATCAACCTTTTTAACAACCCACACTTGGTTGTCTTTGGCTTTCTTTTTGTAAACATTTTTCTTTGAACACTCACCAACTTCATGAATGGAATTTTCAAAAATTTTGAAGTTTTCAGTTGGTGGTTCAACATCAACAACTTTCTCTTTGAGTTTTTCAGAAACTCCCTGTTTTGTCTTTGCATTTTTCGGATAGTTCCATGCAATGTGACCAACTTCATTGCATTTGTAACAGGTTCGAGTCTCTCTTGGATGAAATACTCCAGTTCCATTCCTTCTCTTCTCAGCAAGAAACTCCTGGTTCGATTGTTTCCAGAACGGTTTCTTCTGTTCTTCCTCAGTTTGAAAGTCTTGTTAATCAATTCTGTTTTAACACTCATTATAGGAAACTCTTTGTTGTAATATAATTTGTCAGAATCATTCAAAGTATAAACTACTTCGAATGTTTCATCATTCAAATTTGATTTGGATATCAAAAACTCTTTACTATAAGCCCTTTTGACCGACGACTTTGGACCATTGACCGACGAATTTGACCCTCCAGATTCAGACTTTGACTCAGACTCCTCATCAGTATCCAACACCTGATCGACCACCTTTTTGATTAACTCAGACTCATGATCAGTGTCAGACGAGGTAAACGTGACGTCAATGTTTTCTGGTAATTCATCAGTTGTGTCGGTTTTTAGCTTTATATTGACTGCTTTTTCAAGTTGCTCCTCATTTGGTTTTCTAGGAGAATATCCTTCCCAGATCGGAGGCGGACACTTGTTATTGCTAACAGTCGGTTGCTTACCAGTATCCTTCTTCTTTAACTTCTCATCTTGAAAAGCTTCCATACCTGCAATAGTTGGGTAAATTCGATCAATAAGATAATCAGAACTAGAATAACTCTGCAATAATCTTCTGATTCTCTCATTTTCAATCTTTTCAGCTTCCAACTCTTGCTTCCATTTTGCACTTTCTTCGATGTAGAAGTTGATAGCTTTCGGCTTTGTCATCATAACAGCATTCATCATTGTTAATGCTTGTTCTCTTTCAGAATTTGTCTTTTGAAGACCTGTTACAGTTTTGTTCAAGACATCATAAGATTCTTTTACATAGTTGAGGTTGAACAACAACTGCTCTTTCTTCTTCTCATATTCAGCTATCATTTCGTCTTTGGCTGCACATTCTTTGCATGATTCCAAACACTTTGTGCAAGGCTTGGTGACTTCTACAATCTTTTCAACTTCAATAACTTTCTTAGTTTCAGTCACCTTTTCTGCTTCAGTCACCTGCTCAGTCTCTTCAATCTCCTCAACAACACTTTCAACTTTTTCATTTTGATCAACACTTCCAGTCTTCATTTCTTGTTGCTCTTTTGCAGCTCGTTTCTCCTTCAGTTTCTCCAATCGATCTGCAAAATAGAAATGAAAACTTTCAGGAGATAGATGAGATTTTGCAATGTTAATGTGTTTTTCTTCCTCATCATCACTGCTGTTGTCACACCCCTAATTTCCACGTATCACCGGTGGGCCCGATGGGGAGTATAGTGACGTAGTTGGCATCATCATAGACAAACAACACAATATATATAAATGCACAGCGGAAGCAAAGATAGATTCATTTCAACTTTAATAGAGTGTAATATTAAATATCACTAATAGTTGAAACGGATCCACAGGCGGATCAAAATAAAATAAGATATTGTTCAACAGATTTATTGTCATCCAAGCTTGCGAGACTTATTGTGGACGCTCTAGAAGACAGCCAGCCTATTACGTGTAGTACCTGCACTTAACCTTTTGGGAAAATACGTCAGTTTACACTGGTAAATACAATTTAACTGACTCATTTTGAAAAGGTTGAAAATTGATTTGAATGCTCAAGGCACAAAACATTTTTTTTATAACTTGGGATAATTATTTATAATAATCTTGTGAACGAATTACATGTTACTTGTGCGTTCAGTAGCCCGGATCTTGTCCGGGTTAAAGATCAATAGACACACCACAATAATGAGTTATACACTGACAGGTGTGCGCCTACACCTCGTGCTCTGGTCGTGGCCATCTCGTAAGATGATGCCAAGGATATCCGGGACATGGTCATTAATCCCCCAAAGGCTTAAAGTAAACAAGACTGTTTAAACGAGCCGATCAAATTATTCAATTAACCACCCAAGGATGTAAGATTTGATGCTCAATCAAGCGGTATTCTATATACCGTAACCCAAGCCCGTATAGGGAAAATAAGTTAAAAGTATTTACCTTGGTAAGTATAAATCACAACTAGCAAGTGAAGGTAGCTTTTACTGGTTCTTCTATTCTGGAACAAAGGTTTATAATAACCTATTAGATTCCTAACGGATCTTTATTTAAGCCTAAGCTTAGACCGGTTAGTTTAACAGACGATATGGTTCAAAGGCACGATTAAGCGAAGACCGGATAGAAAGTGATTTAGACCCGACAAGTTTGGATACTTGTATAATATGGGTATGCTAAATACATTCTGGATTTTGAGACAAAAATGATAATGTTTGACCCGTTTCGGTCAATTTATGCAAACTAGTTACATAAACCGAACCGAACGTTCAAAGAGCGTTACGGGTAACCATAAGAGTCATATGCAAGTTCCCTGAGATAATATGCTCTAAATATGTCATAATATCAGTAAGTTATGTTCTATTATGCCCCGAATGAATTTAAACTCAACTTATGCCTTATAAGGGCATTTTGGTCATTTAAAAGATTATAATAGAGATAAATTTGTCATCTGAGTTACAGGTCTGATTTATACAGCAAATACACTTAATTTAATATGTTATAACAGTTGGTTATGACCCGTATGTGAAACTTATCATTTAAAACCAAACTATGCCCCTTAGGGGTATTTTGGTAATTTCACAAGGGCTTAATTGGTCAAAACTGGAAACCTGAGTTCAAAAACTTGTGCTTACTGTTATTATATAAAAATGTACTAAAAACATCAGTAGGTATTAACCTTATGTGTCTAATGTGCTTATAGTGCATACTATGCGTTAAAAACGCTTAAAAAGCCGATTTTGAGCCATTTCCGGGTTTTTAAAAGAAGGCTGAGATTTTTATAATTCCAGAAGGCTCAAAAAATTCTATTTAACAAATAAAATCAGTAGAAAAAGGTTTGGGGTCAAAAGGAATTGCAGAACTCATTTTATGGCCGAAAAGGGTAAATTCGGTATTTACCGAATTAAACTTAGAGACCTATGATATGATCAGCCAAGAATTAAATAAAAATCTTCAAAAATCCCAAAATATTATATAACATCAGTGGGTAAAAAGTTTTATATCAAAAAGTGGGTTTAAATGGGCTATACGCTAATTACGCCGTTTACTTAACATAAAGCTTTCAAATTACGACATTGAGCATAACTTTTAATCTAGACCTCAAACTAATATAAAATTTTAAGTGCATGTTTATAAATCAGTAACAAACGTTTCTACTCTTTCACTTTTTCAAAAATCACGTTTTATAGTAAAAAGGGCATAATAGTCAACTTTTAACATAAATCGGAAACATGCATATGCATCGGATGAGTATTGAACCAAGTTGTAAAAAGGGCATAAAAGACCTCCACAGATTTTGAGCATCTGTGTTATGGGAGCCTGAAGGGGTTCGCCTGTGCGAAGGTCCGGCTTCATGGTCGTTTGGGGCTACATATGCTCCTTGTCCCCTTCCTCTTCCTCTCATACGTGGCGGCATTTTGTGAACCTGTCAAAAATCAAACAAGTGACACAACAAAATATATATAAGACAAAATTAGAAAATAAAACAAATTTTGGATATTTCCTAAGTTCTTTGTCTAGACTCGAGAATCGAGGAATGTGCAATTGTGTAACTGAGATTAAACACAAAAGGCTAGTGTTTAATTCACTCAGAGTTGGCTCTGATACCAACCTGTCACACCCCTAATTTCCACGTATCACCGGTGGGCCCGGTGGGGAGTATAGTGACGTAGTTGGCATCATCATAGACAAACAACACAATATATATAAATGCACAGCGGAAGCAAAGATAGATTCATTTCAACTTTAATAGAGTGTAATATTAAATATCACTAATAGTTGAAATGGATCCACAGGCGGATCAAAATAAAATAAGATATTGTTCAACAGATTTATTGTCATCCAAGCTTGCGAGACTTATTGTGGACGCTCTAGAAGACAGCCAGCCTATTACGTGTAGTACCTGCACTTAACCTTTTGGGAAAATACGTCAGTTTACACTGGTAAATACAATTTAACTGACTCATTTTGAAAAGGTTGAAAATTGACTTGAACGCTCAAGGCACAAAACATTTTTTTTATAACTTGGGATAATTATTTATAATAATCTTGTGAACGAATTACATGTTACTTGTGCGTTCAGTAGCCCGGATCTTGTCCGGGTTAAAGATCAATAGACACACCACAATAATGAGTTATACACTGACAGGTGTGCGCCTACACCTCGTGCTCTGGTCGTGGCCATCTTGTAAGATGATGCCAAGGATATCCGGACATGGTCATTAATCCCCCAAAGGCTTAAAGTAAACAAGACTGTTTAAACGAGCCGATCAAATTATTCAATTAACCACCCAAGGATGTAAGATTTGATGCTCGATCAAGCGGTATTCTATATACCGTAACCCAAGCCCGTATAGGGAAAATAAGTTAAAAGTATTTACCTTGGTAAGTATAAATCACAACTAGCAAGTGAAGGTAGCTTTTACTGGTTCTTCTATTCTGGAACAAAGGTTTATAATAACCTATTAGATTCCTAACGGATCTTTATTTAAGCCTAAGCTTAGACCGGTTAGTTTAACAGACGATACGGTTCAAAGGCACGATTAAGCGAAGACCGGATAGAAAGTGATTTAGACCCGACAAGTTTGGATACTTGTATAATATGGGTATGCTAAATACATTCTGGATTTTGAGACAAAAATGATAATGTTTGACCCGTTTCGGTCAATTTATGCAAACTAGTTACATAAACCGAACCGAACGTTCAAAGAGCGTTACGGGTAACCATAAGAGTCATATGAAAGTTCCCTGAGATAATATGCTCTAAATATGTCATAATATCAGTAAGTTATGTTCTACTATGCCCCGAATGAATTTAAACTCAACTTATGCCTTATAAGGGCATTTTGGTCATTTAAAAGATTATAAAAGAGTTAAATTTGTGATCTGAGTTACAGGTCTGATTTATACAGCAAATACACTTAATTTAATATGTTATAACAGTTGGTTATGACCCGTATGTGAAACTTATCATTTAAAACCAAACTATGCCCCTTAGGAGTATTTTGGTAATTTCACAAGGGCTTAAATGGTAAAAACTGGAAACCTGAGTTCAAAAACTTGTGCTTACTGTTATTATATAAAAATGTACTAAAAACATCAGTAGGTATTAACCTTATGTGTCTAATGTGCTTATAGTGCATACTATGCGTTAAAAACGCTTAAAAAGCCGATTTGGAGCCATTTCCGGGTTTTTAAAAGAAGGATGAGATTTTTATAATTCCAGAAGGCTCAAAATATTCTATTTAACAAATAAAATCAGTAGAAAAAGGTTTGGGGTCAAAAGGAATTGCAGAACTCATTTTATGGCCGAAAAGGGTAAATTCGGTATTTACCGAATTAAACTTAGAGACCTATGATATGATCAGCCAAAAATTAAATAAAAATCTTCAAAAATCCCAAAATATTATATAACATCAGTGGGTAAAAAGTTTTATATCAAAAAGTGGGTTTAAATGGGCTATACGCTAATTACGTCGTTTACTTAACATAAAGCTTTCAAAAATCCCAAAATATTAAATAAAAATCTTCAAAAAATCCCAAAATATTATATAACGCCGTTTACTTAACATTGAGCATAACTTTTAATCTAGACCTCAAACTGATATAAAATTTTAAGTGCATGTTTATAAATCAGTAACAAACGTTTCTACTCTTTCACTTTTTAAAAATCACGTTTTATAGTAAAAAAGGCATAATAGTCAACTTTTAACATAAATCGGAAACATGCATATGCATCGGATGAGTATTGAACCAAGTTGTAAAATCTCAGAGAGTTGTACATATATAAAAATGGTCCAAAATAAGCTCTAAGTCAGATCTCAAACATGCATGCACGGATCAGAATTGAGAGTCAAAGAAAAAGTCAATTTATGAGACTTTTGGTTCCGATCCGGGTTTAAACTGAAAATTGTCGAGTCGATCATGATGAAACATGTTCTTACATTACTTACAAAGTTATTTTGATGATCAAACAGGTTGCATGTGACCTACATTGCTACTTATGCTAAATTTTTGCAAGAACACATTCTGTTGACTTTTTAAGAAAAGCTTTGACTCGACAATCATCATGCTTAGAGTGGGAATCTGAAAATACCCTTTTGAGGGTTCGTTACCCACATAAATACCAACTTGTAGGTACTTTCAATTTGAGAAATGACTGATCCATTTTCGTTTAATCGTAAAGTCAAACTAATTTTACGACGGATTGACTTTCGGTTGAATAACTAAGCTAGAACGAATTTGAAGGAGTTATGAACACTTACAATGGTCCTAAATAAGCTTAGAGATCACTAGGAAGATGCCTCGTCGTCCAGAAAGCTCCAGGAGTTGTCTTGTGATTTTTAGAAAATGCAAGTGTTCAAAGTTTACTACTTCAAGACCCTTATATGCAGATTTTGATCTGATTTGATGATGATATAGGTGTTGGTAGGTGTAGTAAGATCAGTCCAAGTGTCCTTGCATGCATGTAAGTTGATTGGTGAGTTCAGGAGGTGATTACAGCTGTATGCAACTTGAAAAACAGACAAAACTGGCAGCTGGTCGCTGCATTCTGTGCTGGCGACTCGTAGGCGGGCCGCGAGGCTGGTCACGCGGGCCGCGTACCAGCAGACAACCTGCTTAACAGGTTTCAGCAATTTACCATTCAGCCCCTGATCTTTGTAACGTTATTTTGTTCATTTATTTAGCAGTCTAGGCCCTCAAATCTGGTTTTTAGGAACCTTGAGACTTTTATAAACATGGCAAAGTCCTCGGTTCACTTTGCGCTTACCCGAAAAGTCACGAATTTCAACGTTGACGCATTTAACCCCTCGTGCACGGTTTTAATCATAACTTTCTCATACGTTCACGAAACTTCATGAAATTTTTACCACATATTCTAGTGAGTATATTTTATCATTACAAGGCTTCGGGTTTGCCAAAAGATCACTCAAAGGTATAAATTCAACATGTTGACACAATTAGCCCCTGTAGTTTGCAATTCCTCACTTTCTTTCATTTTCCGCTTTGTATGATCCGTGATATATCCGTTTAGGGTTATAAACACCATGTAGGGTTATTGTAGAGCCTATCTTCCCATTGTTGACACTTTGGACCCTTATATTTCCATAGTTTCACTGTTTGTCAACTTTAGTCCCTCTAAAGTATGTTTTCACATATCCAAAGCCTATGCCACGTGTCAATGCATTATTGGACGTAAATTTCCGAGGTGTTACATCCTCACCCCCTTAAAAGAAATCTCGACCTCGAGATTTACTGGAACAAATGAGGGTATTTTTCTTTCATCGTGGATTCTACCTCCCATGTGTATTCGGGACCTCTACGAGCATCCCACTTGACCTTAACTATAGGTATATACTTCCTTCGGAGCTTCTTCACTTGTCGATCCTCAATCGACAATGGTTTTTCCACAAACTTCAAACTTTCATCAATGTGTATGTCTGTATGCGGTATGACCAGTGATTCGTCAGCGAAACACTTTTTCAGATTACAGATGTGGAACACATTATGTATACTACTAAGTTCTTCCGGTAAGTTTAGCTTATAGGCAACTGATCCGACGCGTTCGATGACCTCAAAAGGTCCTATGTATCTCGGGCTCAGCTTACTTTTCTTACCAAATCGTATCACTCCCTTCCAGGGTGATACCTTGAGCAATACTTTGTCACCTACTTCGAAGTGAAAAGGCTTACGCTTTGGATCTGCGTAGCTTTTCTGCCTATCTTGGGCAGCTTTCAAATGATCGCGAATCTGGACAATTTTGTCCGTTGTTTCAAAAACCAAATCTGGTCCTGATAACTGAACTTCTCCTACTTCTGCCCAACAGATGGGTGTTCTGCATTTTCTACCATATAATGCCTCGAAAGGCGCAGCCTTAATACTAGTATGGTAGCTATTGTTATAGGAGAATTCTATCAATGGTAGGTGGTTATCCCAACTGCCACCTAAATCAATCACACATGCTCGAAGCATGTCTTCCAATGTTTGGATGGTACGCTCACTTTGTCCGTCTGTCTGCGGATGGTAAGCCGTACTAAAGTTTAAGCGCGTTCCCAAAGACTGTTGGAAACTCTTCCAAAAATGAGAGGTGTATCTCGTATCTCGGTCAGAGATAATCGACACTGGTACACCATGTAGAGCTACGATCTTATCCACATACAATTGAGCTAACATGTCAGAGCTGTAAGTTTCCTTAATGGGAAGAAAATGTGCTGACTTGGTTAGCCTATCTACTATAACCCATATAGTATCGTTTCCCTTTCTTGTCTTGGGCAATTTGTTGATGAAATCCATTGTCACCATCTCCCACTTCCACGTGGGAATTTCAGGTTGTTGAAGCAAACCTGGCGGCTTCTGATGCTCAGCTTTGACTTGCGCACAAGTCAGACATTTAGCTACATACGCAGCTACAGACTTTTTCAAACCAATCCACCAGTAGTTTGCCTTTAGATCCTGGTACATCTTATCAGCACCAGGATGAACGGAATATTTGGAGCTGTGGGCTTCCTGGAGGATAACATCTCGAAGTCCTCCATAAACTGGAACCCATATTCGCCCATTCAGTCTTAACATTCCATCCTTGTCATAGGATAACTGCTCCTCAGTTACTCCTAGCTTTTCTTCAGGATAGTTAGCTTCCAACACAGCTTCCTCCTGTGCAGCTAACACCCTTTCGTTCAAATTATTCCTTATTTCTATGCGCTTGGCATTGACTCTTATCGGCTTCACTCTTTCTTTTCTGCTTAAGGCGTCAGCAACTACATTTGCCTTGCCTGGATGGTATCTTATCTCACAGTCGTAATCATTTAAAGTTTCCATCCATCGTCTTTGTCGCATGTTCAATTCCTTCTGATTGAACAAATGTTGAAGGCTCTTGTGATCCGAATAGATCACACACTTTGTTCCATACAAGTAGTGTCTCCAAAGTTTCAGTGCAAATACAACGGCACCCAGTTCCAAGTCGTGGGTGGTGTAGTTTTTCTCGTGCACCTTTAGTTGTCGTGAAGCGTAGGCAATGACCTTGCCTCTCTGCATGAGTACACAGCCCATACCAGTGTGTGACGCATCGCAATACACCACGAAATCTTCTATACCATCGGGCAATGTTAACACTGGTGCATTGCTCAACTTCTTCTTCAGAACGTCAAAGGATTCCTGCTGCTTAGGGCCCCAATCAAACTTGATCTTCTTACGTGTCAACGAAGTTAGGGGCGCAACAATCCTTGAAAAATTTTCGATGAATCGCCTATAGTATCCTGCTAATCCTAGAAAACTGCGAACCTCGGTAGGTGTCTTTGGCTCTTGCCAATTCATAACTGCTTCTACCTTAGCGGGATCTACTTGGATACCACGCTCACTTACCACATGTCCAAGGAATTGGACTTCTCGAAGCCAAAATTCGCACTTTGAAAATTTGGCATAGAGTTTCTCATGATGTAGAAATTTGAGAATACAACGAAGGTGTTTCTCGTGGTCAGCCTGGTTCTTTGAGTAGATAAGGATGTCGTCAATAAAGACGATGACGAATTTATCCAGATAAGGCTTGCAGACGCGATTCATGAGATCCATGAATGCGGCTGGTGCGTTAGTGAGCCCAAAAGGCATCACTAGGAACTCGTAATGTCCATAACGAGTCCTAAACGCTGTCTTGTGAACATCTTCATCCTTGACCTTCAACTGGTGATAGCCTGACCTCAAGTCGATCTTTGAAAAGTAGCTTGCCCCTTGTAATTGATCGAACAGGTCGTCGATCCTAGGCAAAGGATACCTATTCTTGATAGTGACTTTATTAAGCTCGCGGTAATCGATGCACAGACGCATCGATCCATCCTTCTTTTTGACAAACAAAATCGGTGCTCCCCAAGGAGACGAGCTAGGTCTAATAAAACCCTTAGCTAACAGATCATCTAACTGCGTCCTTAACTCCTTCATCTTCGTTGGTGCCAACCTATATGGTGCTCTCGCTACTGGCGCCGCACCCGGAATGATGTCAATTCGAAAATCCACTTGCCTATCCGGCGGTAAGCCAGGTAGTTCGTCCGGGAAAACTTCAGGGTAATCCGAAATGACAGGGATATCCTCAATCTTTGGCTTTGGCTCATCAACAGTAACTTGTGCCATGTAAATGACACAACCTTTCTGCAGACATCTGGATGCCTTGAGCATGGACACTTGCTCAGGCAATCCATGCTGGGTATCTCCTTGGATAGTGAGTGACTCACCGGACGGAGTTTTAACTACCACTTGCTTTCTGTTGCACACAATCTGGGCTTGGTTATGTGACAACCAATCCATACCTATCACTACGTCAAAACCGGCTAGCTTAAAGGGAAGTAAGGATAATGGAAAAGAGTGATTCCAAATGGATATAACACATCCATCTAAAACAGTTGAGGCGGTTTCTATGGTCCCATCAGCTAATTCCACCTCATACTTCACACTTAAGGCTTTTACAGGTAATTTTAACAATTCACAGAACTTATTATCTACAAAAGACTTATCTGCTCCAGAATCAAACAATACTCTAGCAAAAACATCGTTTACAAGAAAGGTACCTGTAATCACGTTGTCATCTTGAACAGCTTCCTTAGCGTCCATCTTGAAGACCCTTGCGTTGGTCTTTTTCCCCTCTTCGGTTTTCTTGGTGTTCTTTGGGCAATTAGACTTAATGTGCCCCTTTTCATTGCAACCATAACATGTTGCATCCTTCAGCTTCTTACATTCCAAGGTCTTATGATCGGTGGATTTGCAGATTCCACAGGGTCTCGCGTGAGACTGGGATTTCGACTCAAATCGACACTTCCCGAAATGGTTCTTCTTGCAAGTTTTACATTTGGGCTTATCCCCTGATTGTTGCCTATCCTTTTTAGATCCCGACCCTTTCTTGTGGTCGTCATTTCCTCGGTGTCTCTTCTCTGATCTTCGTGAGGTATCGTCCTCACGCTTTCTCTTACTTTCTTCTGAGTTTCTAAGAGCTCTCAACCTGACTACGTCCTGGGTGAGAGAGAGGGATAGATCAGCTACTGATCTGAAAGTTGTAGGCCTCGATGCCTTAACACTTGCTTTAATCTCAGGGGCCAAACCCCCAATGAAACGGGCAATTCTTCTCGGCTCTGGGGTTACCAAATATGGAACCAATCGAGATAGAGTATTGAAAGTGGTGAGGTATGCCTGGCAGTCTAGATTTTTCATCACCAAAGATACGAAGTCTGACTCGATCCTTTCAACTTCATGTTGTGGGCAAAAATTCTCTTTAATAAGGGTTACGAACTGATCCCATGACATACTGTAAAGTGTGGCCTTTCCGGCAGCTTGTAAGAGAGATTTCCACCACGCTAGTGCGTCCCCTTTGAACGATTGGGATACGTACTTCACTACATCCCGATCAGCACACCCCCTGATATCTACCACTGTATCCATTTCGTCCAACCAGGTCATGCAGTCTACTGCTCCCTTCTCCCCAGTAAAGTCCCGGGGTTTACATGAGACGAAGTATTTGTATGTACATGACTTATCACGTGGTTCTGGCTTATGCTCGACCTTCCTTGACGGGATACTGTTTTGGTTGGATGAATGTCGGTCATCATCCTTCTTGAGCTCATCTTTCTTAGATACATCCTTCTTAGAGAGTGGTTTGCTATGAGCCTCCGAATGACCCTTGGTCTTGGAATGTGGCGCGGACCGGGTCCTACTTCGGGTCCTATTGGATTCACTATATTGCCTTTCAATGGCTTTGGTAACAGCATTCTCCACTAATGCTTGCAGCTCCGCACCAGTTATATGTATTCTAGTGTTATCTGGGCCTTCCTCTGGATGACTGTTTATTTCCTCAGACTTAGCCATGTAGCTTTAGGTGCTACATAAAAGTAAGGACAAGGTCTATTTAGAAGCCTAAACAGTATTATCGTTCTTGACGATTTATTAACCATGGTAAATAAGAGTCATATTAGTTAATTAGTTTCATTCAGGACTTTTATTAGCTACTATACCCTAGAATGAAATATATATTGGCACAATAGGCCTAGTCACTTGGACAAATTTCTAAATTTGAATTTAGATTCTATAGGATAAAAATTTGAATAATTAAAATAATCAATCCTTTTCTTGGCAGGGGGTCTATAAACCACGGCTGCCTTTTTGTTTTATATGACATTAGTTATAACCCGTAGGCATTATATCACAATCAGATATATAGAATATAAATTTGGATAATTTATTAAAAAGGGTGACATGTGTGATTTTACGGATCACACTAGCCAAGAATGCTAACATGTTTACAGATGTTAACAGAGATTGAATCTTTTTAAACAGGTTCTACCATATTGGCCAGGTCTTTAATATGACATTCAAGCTAGGTTTTACCTTTTTAAGATTCTTATTATTAAAATGGTAGATTAAAATAATAATTGCTATTTTTCATTTATTCGTATATTATATTCATGCATAAAATTTAAAAATGAAAAACTTAAATTAACCATTTCAAATAAAGTTAACTAACACGAGTTTGCCCTAAACGGGACTTTTACTCAAATAACATACCCACGCAGGGGCTAAACTAACAAACAAACCCACGCAGGGGTCAAACAGAAACAAACAAACCCACGCATGGGTAGAACAGAAAGGAATAAAATATGCCCACGCAGGGGCATAGTACAGAAATAAATGTCCTCACAGGGACATGATTAAATAACTAGCAAACAAAGGATTTAGTAGTCCTTCTTGCTTTTTCCCTTGATTAAATCCACCATCTTCTTAAACATCCCACGATTATGCCGACGATCTTCCCGCAATTCATGTCGCATCTCTCGTCTCACTTCATTTATCCCTTGAAGGATTTCTTGAAATTGTGGCGGCGACATCATCGGTGCCGGCGGTGGTGGCGGATAATGCGGTGGTTGAGGAGGCTGCGGCTGCTGATATCCATATGATGGGTATCCATAGGTCGATTGTCCCGTAGACCAGGGACCTCCAAAAGTACCTTCCGGATTGAGAGTGTTGTAGTTCGCAGCTACCCAGTAGGGATCCTCTGTAAAGTTATAACCTGTGGGGTACGTCTGCTCGAAGGGATTGTATGATGCCGCGCTAGTATAAGCAGGGATTGGGTTTCCGAAATCCTGTGGTGGTGGCGGCGCGATTGGTGCAGAAGTTACTTCTGAGACGGGATGTGAAGATTCTCCCATCTCTGGTTCTTCGTGAAGTGGCGAGTATCGACTGCTACCTGAATGTGGAGGGGTGCCGATGCGTATTCCCCCTCGTGTGGACATCCGTGCGTTCGTTCGTCTTCGCCTCGGAGGCGGAGGAGGCAACACCGGAGGTGGTGGCGGCGGTGGAGTGCCCGCGACAAGTCGGGAATCCTCAGAAGGATACTGCTGCTGCTGTGGCTGCTGTTGCTGGGGGTACAAGGGAGAGCTGTGTTGTGGTTGGTGCAGGGGAGAGTTATGGTAACTAGGGGTAAATACCCAGTCATGCTGCCTAAATTTCTCCTCAAAGCTGTCGGGACCATTGTATGGTGATCCCACAAAAGGTGACCCATCAGAAATCTCGATAGGGTGGTTCGGAGTTCCAGATGGTGGCATTGAGGGATCGGTATCTTCATCGACATCCATCGCATTGTCGCCAGGGAAATGGTCTTCTGGTCCAAGTGGGTTAAAACCCATAGGCACATCAAGGTAGTCAGCAGGGTTGAACAGGCCTTGGAAAACAGGTGATGGGTGGTCAAAGGGTGATTGGTGTCCTTGGAGAGGAATATAGGACTGGTGAGAGTTGTGGGGCTCATTTTCTGATTGGGGCCCAAAGGAGTGTGGGATAGAAGGTGAGGTACTCAGTGAAACCGAGTGCCTTGCGGGTTCAGTAAAAGACCTCCACAGATTTTGAGCATCTGTGTTATGGGAGCCTGAAGGGGTTCGCCTGTGCGAAGGTCCGGCTTCATGGTCGTTTGGGGCTACATATGCTCCTTGTCCCCTTCCTCTTCCTCTCATACGTGGCGGCATTTTGTGAACCTGTCAAAAATCAAACAAGTGACACAACAAAATATATATAAGACAAAATTAGAAAATAAAACAAATTTTGGATATTTCCTAAGTTCTTTGTCTAGACTCGAGAATCGAGGAATGTGCAATTGTGTAACTGAGATTAAACACAAAAGGCTAGTGTTTAATTCACTCAGAGTTGGCTCTGATACCAACCTGTCACACCCCTAATTTCCACGTATCACCGGTGGGCCCGGTGGGGAGTATAGTGACGTAGTTGGCATCATCATAGACAAACAACACAATATATATAAATGCACAGCGGAAGCAAAGATAGATTCATTTCAACTTTAATAGAGTGTAATATTAAATATCACTAATAGTTGAAATGGATCCACAGGCGGATCAAAATAAAATAAGATATTGTTCAACAGATTTATTGTCATCCAAGCTTGCGAGACTTATTGTGGACGCTCTAGAAGACAGCCAGCCTATTACGTGTAGTACCTGCACTTAACCTTTTGGGAAAATACGTCAGTTTACACTGGTAAATACAATTTAACTGACTCATTTTGAAAAGGTTGAAAATTGACTTGAACGCTCAAGGCACAAAACATTTTTTTTATAACTTGGGATAATTATTTATAATAATCTTGTGAACGAATTACATGTTACTTGTGCGTTCAGTAGCCCGGATCTTGTCCGGGTTAAAGATCAATAGACACACCACAATAATGAGTTATACACTGACAGGTGTGCGCCTACACCTCGTGCTCTGGTCGTGGCCATCTTGTAAGATGATGCCAAGGATATCCGGACATGGTCATTAATCCCCCAAAGGCTTAAAGTAAACAAGACTGTTTAAACGAGCCGATCAAATTATTCAATTAACCACCCAAGGATGTAAGATTTGATGCTCGATCAAGCGGTATTCTATATACCGTAACCCAAGCCCGTATAGGGAAAATAAGTTAAAAGTATTTACCTTGGTAAGTATAAATCACAACTAGCAAGTGAAGGTAGCTTTTACTGGTTCTTCTATTCTGGAACAAAGGTTTATAATAACCTATTAGATTCCTAACGGATCTTTATTTAAGCCTAAGCTTAGACCGGTTAGTTTAACAGACGATACGGTTCAAAGGCACGATTAAGCGAAGACCGGATAGAAAGTGATTTAGACCCGACAAGTTTGGATACTTGTATAATATGGGTATGCTAAATACATTCTGGATTTTGAGACAAAAATGATAATGTTTGACCCGTTTCGGTCAATTTATGCAAACTAGTTACATAAACCGAACCGAACGTTCAAAGAGCGTTACGGGTAACCATAAGAGTCATATGCAAGTTCCCTGAGATAATATGCTCTAAATATGTCATAATATCAGTAAGTTATGTTCTATTATGCCCCGAATGAATTTAAACTCAACTTATGCCTTATAAGGGCATTTTGGTCATTTAAAAGATTATAATAGAGATAAATTTGTCATCTGAGTTACAGGTCTGATTTATACAGCAAATACACTTAATTTAATATGTTATAACAGTTGGTTATGACCCGTATGTGAAACTTATCATTTAAAACCAAACTATGCCCCTTAGGGGTATTTTGGTAATTTCACAAGGGCTTAATTGGTCAAAACTGGAAACCTGAGTTCAAAAACTTGTGCTTACTGTTATTATATAAAAATGTACTAAAAACATCAGTAGGTATTAACCTTATGTGTCTAATGTGCTTATAGTGCATACTATGCGTTAAAAACGCTTAAAAAGCCGATTTTGAGCCATTTCCGGGTTTTTAAAAGAAGGCTGAGATTTTTATAATTCCAGAAGGCTCAAAAAATTCTATTTAACAAATAAAATCAGTAGAAAAAGGTTTGGGGTCAAAAGGAATTGCAGAACTCATTTTATGGCCGAAAAGGGTAAATTCGGTATTTACCGAATTAAACTTAGAGACCTATGATATGATCAGCCAAGAATTAAATAAAAATCTTCAAAAATCCCAAAATATTATATAACATCAGTGGGTAAAAAGTTTTATATCAAAAAGTGGGTTTAAATGGGCTATACGCTAATTACGCCGTTTACTTAACATAAAGCTTTCAAATTACGACATTGAGCATAACTTTTAATCTAGACCTCAAACTGATATAAAATTTTAAGTGCATGTTTATAAATCAGTAACAAACGTTTCTACTCTTTCACTTTTTCAAAAATCACGTTTTATAGTAAAAAGGGCATAATAGTCAACTTTTAACATAAATCGGAAACATGCATATGCATCGGATGAGTATTGAACCAAGTTGTAAAAAGGGCATAAAAGACCTCCACAGATTTTGAGCATCTGTGTTATGGGAGCCTGAAGGGGTTCGCCTGTGCGAAGGTCCGGCTTCATGGTCGTTTGGGGCTACATATGCTCCTTGTCCCCTTCCTCTTCCTCTCATACGTGGCGGCATTTTGTGAACCTGTCAAAAATCAAACAAGTGACACAACAAAATATATATAAGACAAAATTAGAAAATAAAACAAATTTTGGATATTTCCTAAGTTCTTTGTCTAGACTCGAGAATCGAGGAATGTGCAATTGTGTAACTGAGATTAAACACAAAAGGCTAGTGTTTAATTCACTCAGAGTTGGCTCTGATACCAACCTGTCACACCCCTAATTTCCACGTATCACCGGTGGGCCCGGTGGGGAGTATAGTGACGTAGTTGGCATCATCATAGACAAACAACACAATATATATAAATGCACAGCGGAAGCAAAGATAGATTCATTTCAACTTTAATAGAGTGTAATATTAAATATCACTAATAGTTGAAATGGATCCACAGGCGGATCAAAATAAAATAAGATATTGTTCAACAGATTTATTGTCATCCAAGCTTGCGAGACTTATTGTGGACGCTCTAGAAGACAGCCAGCCTATTACGTGTAGTACCTGCACTTAACCTTTTGGGAAAATACGTCAGTTTACACTGGTAAATACAATTTAACTGACTCATTTTGAAAAGGTTGAAAATTGACTTGAACGCTCAAGGCACAAAACATTTTTTTTATAACTTGGGATAATTATTTATAATAATCTTGTGAACGAATTACATGTTACTTGTGCGTTCAGTAGCCCGGATCTTGTCCGGGTTAAAGATCAATAGACACACCACAATAATGAGTTATACACTGACAGGTGTGCGCCTACACCTCGTGCTCTGGTCGTGGCCATCTTGTAAGATGATGCCAAGGATATCCGGACATGGTCATTAATCCCCCAAAGGCTTAAAGTAAACAAGACTGTTTAAACGAGCCGATCAAATTATTCAATTAACCACCCAAGGATGTAAGATTTGATGCTCGATCAAGCGGTATTCTATATACCGTAACCCAAGCCCGTATAGGGAAAATAAGTTAAAAGTATTTACCTTGGTAAGTATAAATCACAACTAGCAAGTGAAGGTAGCTTTTACTGGTTCTTCTATTCTGGAACAAAGGTTTATAATAACCTATTAGATTCCTAACGGATCTTTATTTAAGCCTAAGCTTAGACCGGTTAGTTTAACAGACGATACGGTTCAAAGGCACGATTAAGCGAAGACCGGATAGAAAGTGATTTAGACCCGACAAGTTTGGATACTTGTATAATATGGGTATGCTAAATACATTCTGGATTTTGAGACAAAAATGATAATGTTTGACCCGTTTCGGTCAATTTATGCAAACTAGTTACATAAACCGAACCGAACGTTCAAAGAGCGTTACGGGTAACCATAAGAGTCATATGAAAGTTCCCTGAGATAATATGCTCTAAATATGTCATAATATCAGTAAGTTATGTTCTACTATGCCCCGAATGAATTTAAACTCAACTTATGCCTTATAAGGGCATTTTGGTCATTTAAAAGATTATAAAAGAGTTAAATTTGTCATCTGAGTTACAGGTCTGATTTATACAGCAAATACACTTAATTTAATATGTTATAACAGTTGGTTATGACCCGTATGTGAAACTTATCATTTAAAACCAAACTATGCCCCTTAGGAGTATTTTGGTAATTTCACAAGGGCTTAAATGGTAAAAACTGGAAACCTAAGTTCAAAAACTTGTGCTTACTGTTATTATATAAAAATGTACTAAAAACATCAGTAGGTATTAACCTTATGTGTCTAATGTGCTTTTAGTGCATACTATGCGTTAAAAACGCTTAAAAAGCCGATTTGGAGCCATTTCCGGGTTTTTAAAAGAAGGATGAGATTTTTATAATTCCAGAAGGCTCAAAATATTCTATTTAACAAATAAAATCAGTAGAAAAAGGTTTGGGGTCAAAAGGAATTGCAGAACTCATTTTATGGCCGAAAAGGGTAAATTCGGTATTTACCGAATTAAACTTAGAGACCTATGATATGATCAGCCAAAAATTAAATAAAAATCTTCAAAAATCCCAAAATATTATATAACATCAGTGGGTAAAAAGTTTTATATCAAAAAGTGGGTTTAAATGGGCTATACGCTAATTACGCCGTTTACTTAACATAAAGCTTTCAATTACGACATTGAGCATAACTTTTAATCTAGACCTCAAACTGATATAAAATTTTAAGTGCATGTTTATAAATCAGTAACAAACGTTTCTACTCTTTCAATTTTTCAAAAATCACGTTTTATAGTAAAAAGGGCATAATAGTCAACTTTTAACATAAATTGGAAACATGCATATGCATCGGATGAGTATTGAACCAAGTTGTAAAATCTCAGAGAGTTGTACATATATAAAAATGGTCCAAAATAAGCTCTAAGTCAGATCTCAAACATGCATGCACGGTTCAGAATTGAGAGTCAAAGAAAAAGTCAATTTATGAGACTTTCGGTTCCGATCCGGGTTTAAACTGAAAATTGTCGAGTCGATCATGATGAAACATGTTCTTACATTACTTACAAAGTTATTTTGATGATCAAACAGGTTGCATGTGACCTACATTGCTACTTATGCTAAATTTTTGCAAGAACACATTCTGTTGACTTTTTAAGAAAAGCTTTGACTCGACAATCATCATGCTTAGAGTGGGAATCTGAAAATACCCTTTTGAGGGTTCGTTACCCACATAAAAACCAACTTGTAGGTACTTTCAATTTGAGAAATGACTGAGCCATTTTCGTTTAATCGTAAAGTCAAACTAATTTTACGACGGATTGACTTTCGGTTGAATAACTAAGCTAGAACGAATTTGAAGGAGTTATGAACACTTACAATGGTCCTAAATAAGCTTAGAGATCACTAGGAAGATGCCTCGTCGTCCAGAAAGCTCCAGGAGTTGTCTTGTAATTTTTAGAAAATGCAAGTGTTCAAAGTTTATTACTTCAAGACCCTTATATGCAGATTTTGATCTGATTTGATGATGATATAGGTGTTGGTAGGTGTTGTAAGATCAGTCCAAGTGTCCTTGCATGCATGTAAGTTGATTGGTGAGTTCAGGAGGTGATTACAGCTGTATGCAACTCGAAAAACAGACAAAACTGGCAGCTGGTCGCTGCATTCTGCGCTGGCGACTCGTAGGCGGGCCGCGAGGCTGGTCACGCGGGCCGCGTACCAGCAGACAACCTGCTTAACAGGTTTCAGCAATTTACCATTCAGCCCCTGATCTTTGTAACGTTGTTTTGTTCATTTATTTAGCAGTCTAGGCCCTCAAATCTGGTTTTTAGGAACCTTGGGACTTTTATAAACATGGCAAAGTCCTCGGTTCACTTTGCGCTTACCCGAAAAGTCACGAATTTCAACGTTGACGCATTTAACCTCTCGTGCACGGTTTTAATCATAACTTTCTCATACGTTCACGAAACTTCATGAAATTTTTACCACATATTCTAGTGAGTATATTTTATCATTACAAGGCTTCGGGTTTGCCAAAAGATCACTCAGAGGTATAAATTCAACATGTTGACACAATTAGCCCCTGTAGTTTGCAATTCCTCACTTTCTTTCATTTTCCGCTTTGTATGATCCGTGATATATCCGTTTAGGGTTATAAACACCATGTAGGGTTATTGTAGAGCCTATCTTCCCATTGTTGACACTTTGGACCCTTATATTTCCATAGTTTCACTGTTTGTCAACTTTAGTCCCTCTAAAGTATGTTTTCACATATCCAAAGCCTATGCCACGTGTCAATCCATTATTGGACGTAAATTTCCGAGGTGTTACAGCTGTCATCTGGAGGTGACTGATCAAACTCTACAGATTTTTCAGAACTATCATCCGATGAACCAGTATCAGATGGAGTTTTATCAAAAACAATTTCCTTTTCAGAATTGTCATCACTTTGTACACTTTTATCTGAACTTTGTGAGCTATCATCAGCACTTTCTAAGCTTTCATCAGATGCAACAGATTCTTTCTCCACATTCTTCACAGTCTCACCAATAGACTTCATCCATGTGGCAAACATATCTGGTTCTTTAACAATCTTAGCAATGAACGCTTTAAATTATCCTTTTTCATCAACAAACATATCCCAGTTGAAGCCTTCAGGTAGTCTTTCATCATCTTGATTGACCAAGCAGACTTTGCTTTCTAGTGATATGTAGTCGTTCCAGTTAAAATCTACCAAACATGCTCTCTTTGAATCTTCAATCTTTCTACCATGAGCCACCTGTGGTTCTTGCTGTTGACCAACCTGCTGATAAATGGCTTTCCGGTAGTAATCGTCTTTTCCAAACGGATTCTGAGCTCCACTAGCTTCCCTGTTCTTGCACTCCCTCTTGAAATGGCCTTTCTCCCTGCATCGAAAACAAGTAGCTTTAGATTTATCAAAACCTAATGTAGAAACATGTGCATCAAGAAAGTCATTTCTCCCAGTAATAAGCTTGAATTTTTCAGCTCGTCTAAGAACACTGGCTAGACACCATTTGATATCCATTAGTTCCATCTCTTCAGCGTCTATCTCATCGTAATCCTCCTTTGTGAGCATAGGATTTCCACTCCGACCTGCAACTAGACCTTCATACGAGAGAAGCACAGAACCAAGTAAAGCCATGTGATCTTTAGCAGTTTCTTCAGAAAAACTCTGACCCTCTGGAAGATTCAAAGCAATATTACACTGGATTCCATAACCATTTCCAGTTTTCGTGCTTTGAGAATGGAAACTTGTAGTTGACTCTTTCGGATTGACACTCGGAAATGAAGAGAATCCACTGCTGCTTTTAGTTGAACTTTGGTTAACCTTTTCTGTAGAATCCCCAGCACTAAACGCAGTCTGGATTTTCGGACTTCTCTCAACTTCTGGGACCGGAACACTACCTTTGTAATACATTTTTACATCCTGTTGACCACTTGGACTGTTCATCCTCGCGATCTTTTGCTGTTCCAAATCCTGACTTTCAATCTTCTCAATAAACTGAGAAATAGTCAACCCATCATAAACACCCGTATTCTTCAGAATCATCAAATAAGTTCCCCACTCTTTTTGCAGTAACGCATCTGCCAACTTGTCTACACACTCTTCACGATCTTTAGTAATACTCAGCATTGACATAGATTGCACTAAGTGGCAGTAATGTTCAATCAGTTTCTTCGTGTCTTCACCTGGTAAACTGCTAAACAGATCAAACTCTTTCTTGAGCAACGCTTTCTTGCTCTTAATCATGTTCTCACTACCCTCAAATTTAACACGAAGAGCATCCCAGATTGACTTTGAAGTGTTGTCATGCTGAAGTAGAATGAAGATATCTTCTTTGATGGCTTGCTGTAGCAAACTGATCATCATCTTTTCGGCTTTGTATATATCTCGTTCTTCATTACTAAACTCAGAAATTGTTTTCACAACTTGTAACTCAGTACGTGGCAAAACATATTTCTTCAGAATACATTCCCAAGACCTAAGATGATTTGCCTGAACCCAATTTTCGAATCTGTCTTTCCACCCGTAGTATTCTTCGATACTCATCAGTTTCGGAGGCTTTTGTGTAGTTCCTGTCTCATTTTCCAAATTCATGGCCTGAGCAATGACAGCTGGAGAAGACGGTGTAGCAAATGCGTTGTAGAAATCGTTATCCATTTTTCAATGCACGTATTTCAAGCACTATCACTTTGGAGCGGAATTAACCCAGAAACAATTTTCGAGCGAAATCCCAAAATAACCTTTGGAGCGAAATCACTAAACAATGTTTGGAGCGAAATTACTGCAAACAGTCTTGGAGCAAAATCACTAAGTCGAACACTTGGAACGAAATCCCAAAATATCCTTAGGAACGAGATCAGAAATATTCCTTTCGAGCGAAATCAACTCGGAGGTCATTTTAGTCCATTTTTAGTCCGATTTTAGCTATGAAACTTTCAAGAGTTTGTCTATGTTCAATTTTAAACAATCTGTGAAATTTTAACCTGGTTTTGACCGTTAAAACTCGTTCTGATAAAGAAAGAAGGTGTAGAAACTAGAAAACATAATGAAAGTCGTCTGTAAACTGCAGAACTCCTCCAACTGGCTCTGATACCAATTGTAGGATCGGTGCGGCTGACCCGAATGAGTCGTTCAGAGAGGTTCTGATCTATTTCAGGTGCGGAAAACAAGAAATAGACATAAATACAGTTGATTCTCCACTTAAACTACTGATTGTATTGATTTGACAGCAATTACACTGAGTCTTCACACCGGCAGCATTCGGTATGGAATACAAGACAATCGTTACTGATTTCGCTCATGAGAACACTATATATAGGGTTTGTGATTTCGCTCGAAACAACCACGAGACACTAGGAGCGAAATCAGACACTTCTGATTTCGCCCGAAATCACCCAAAGATCATTAGGAGCGAAATCACTACTATGAGCGAAATCAGACTATTCAACACTCTAAGCATGTTGTTTTCTCGTAAAACGCGCCCTGATCTATACAATGTAATCTAAGACTCAATACAAGACGAAGACTCGATACAAGACGAAGTCAACAGATGCATGCACTAACATCAAACATGAGGGTTAATCATCTTATAACTTTCCTGAGTTCCTTGATGGTCCGATCTTCCTGCAAAACAGAACACCGTTAGCTCGTTAAGAGGGGAATATGGGGGTTTCCCTCTTAACTAGACTCCGACGTGAGAATAAGTATCTTCTTTGAGGAAATAAGTGTGTGTTAAGAGTGAGAGTGAAGAGAGCAGAATGAATTAACCTGTGCATGAAGGTCCTCTATTTATAGCCGGAGGTGTAAGAAGAGATGGGCTGATGGGCCTTGGGCCGGAAGGCGACAACAGAGAATATCCATCTTGTCTCACAAGTATCGACCGTTAGTGCCTTCTAGAAGATCTCCGGTGCTAGCGCACCTTGATTGGAGCCACGTGTCCCTGTTGTCGGCCTTGTTGTCCCTCTACCATCAGCAGGTAAGTGGAGATCATGGGGCAGGTGTCGCCGCCCCCTGATTGGTGCCACGTAGACGTCCTTGTGTACTTATTATCTCCTGCACGTCAGACGATCGTGGAGCACGATAGAGCTTAGCCTGGTGGACGCTGATTGGCTCTTTCTTCTGCCACTTGTATCTTGTGTACTCTCTGAAGTGGCCTTGCGCTTTAACTACTGTGCGACCCTTGCTGAGCACGTAACTAGCCCGCGCAGGGTTATGGATGTTGAAGGCTTTTATTCAGAATGCTAAGTGCCGAAACTGATGCTTTCTCTTGTTTGGACCTCGCGCAAGGTGAGCCATTGTTCAAGTAACCTGCGCGAGTCTAAGATTGACCAGCTTGCTGAATAAGGAGTATGGTCCAGCGCGCGACCTGAAAAAGGTTTGCACGGCTTTTTGGGACCATACCCCTTCAATTTGTAAGCCCTTTACTTTATTCTAGCTCGTAAACCAAGTCCAACCATCGTTTTTGACGAACCAATTAAACAAACATGATCGACCCTAAACCCATGATGGGGGTTTAAACACTCACTCTGCATGATATGTTTATTAAACCGATTAGTGGTTACACTATGATATTGATGATTGTTTTGTTGATTTTCTTAAAAACGGAGTTGTTTGGTTAGAGATACAGGCATACAGCTAGTTCAACCTAATCTAACCATGTATATTATAGAGTAGAAATAAATAAACGTTGTTATCTTTTTGGACACGAAGGTAAAATTTGTATTAATGGAGTGACCACCGCTAGGGGCACAAAGTACATATATTAAGTCAACCTTGATACTACACCAATATTTTCAATCTAAGTTCTAAAAATGTGTCCTATTTTTAATCCATACGAGCGTGCAAGCTTTGATCTCCTCAAAGATTTTCTCCCACTGCTTGTAATCATAGTTAAATATTCTATCGTTCCTTACCTTTCATATCGTCCATGTAGCCAAAATAAATGTTGTTATCTACCCTAGCAGTTCACTTCAAGCACACAAATAAACTTAAAGCTAATATCATATCCAGTCCTATACGCAAGTATCGGTTTCAAAAGTCTTGGTTATCAAGATTGCCTGTCGGATTCGAGTTTCTTCGACACACATTAATATAAGAAATTTAAGTATGGCTTTGGACGATTATTCTTGAATAAAATATTGTATTGGGATCTGAGATCTGGTGAGGTGGACTCACTGATTGGGCTATTGACTAATATTATAATCCGAATTGATTTAATTAAATGGAGTTTTGCCAACTTTTTTGGCCATGAATTAATCGGGTTTTAACATTGCTATGCAAAACTAACATGTTTAAATGAGCAAACTAATTAGTCATAGTTAGTCTAAACTTTATTAACTACAAAGTATTTCAAAAGTAAGAAGTCGTAAGAAGGGTATCAAACGAATTTCGATTGATCTCAATCAAGCGGTATTGAAATCGTCTTATTGAAATCTACGATGTAAGATTCTAGGTTTTTGTTTTTAGATGTTTAGCTTGTAGATTGTAGAATTTTTATTTACATATTGTGTATTTTTATTTATCTTTGTATTTTTTTTTTCTATATTTGCGTCATCGTGTCTTTTTGTGACTAATTGTGTCTTTTTTCTTCAACATTGTATTATATTTTGTGTTACGTTGTATATCAGCGTTTGTAGAATAACTTTACCCTAAACTTTATATCTTAAATAGCAAACCCAAGTCCGTATTATAAACGCTACAAAAACTGATAATGCCGGTCTAACTCACGCATCTATTGAACTTTGTAAGATAAAAGGTACGTTTGTTAATACCACACAAGTAAATTAATTGATATGCAAACTTTTTTTCACATATAACATGATTTTCAACCTTAATCAAATAAAATCTTATACGTGACCCATGATTTTAAATATATTATTTCTTTAACATAACTAGTTATAGCACCCCCGACTACTAATCTTCTCTTACACCACACACCCTTTTAGCATCAAATCCAAACAGTCCTTTTTAGTCATATGCTAAAAGTTGTCAAAAATAAAAATAAATGAGTATTCTTCTACTCTTTGTTGTATAAAATAATGTCCTTGATTGCGACCAAGAGACAAATTGACACGTGGAATACCGGCCCTTCGTGATCAATCAGGGAGCACTGGATCGGATCTTAAAATTATGCGTGACGCATATTTGAATGTTCATGTTCATATATATATATATATATTATATTATTCACTCACCCAGCCTACATAATTACAACTCAAAATACAACAATTTTCATTTTCTTGATACTTGTGTTTATATTTACATTACATTACATTTTGGAGTTTGTTAATTTGTTGTTATAAAAATTATGCAGAGCGTGAAAGCGGGAACACGGCCGCCGTGGGTGGGGTTTGCGGCGGCAGTGTGGGTTGGAATAGCGGCGGGAAACTCTTACTGTTTCCCGCTGTATTCACATGCTTTGAAATCAGTACTGGGGTTTACACAACAGCAGCTTACAGTGCTTGGTGTTGCTAATGATCTTGGAGAGAATACTGGGATTCTTCCGGGCATTGCTTGTAATTATTTTCCACCCTGGGTAGTGCTTCTTGTTGGTGTGTTCAGTTCTTTTTTTGGGTATGGTGTTATTTGGCTTGCTATTACTCAGACTGTTCAGAATTTGCCGTATTGGATTGTAAGTTGTGTTTTTTTTTTTTTTTTTTTTTTTTTTTTTTTTTTTTTTTTTAATGGGTATTGCAAGTTTTTGTTGATTTGTTTGGAAAGTTTGAATCTTGTTTATGGGTTGATTCAAGATTTGAGTTTCTTGAGAATATTAGTAAGAAGATCTTGGTTAGAGGTTATATATTGGATTTGATGCAATCAAATACATAAAGTAGTGATCTTGAATATAATTAGGCTCGACTCTATCGGAACACCACTGTCACACTATCCGGACACCGTTGACATGTCATACAAAGACACCACTGATATGTCATATGGGCCGTATGATCATATGGGTCGTCTGACAAGAGAAATATGGTTATATGGGTCATATGACACGCGAAATCTTATATATCGGATTTGATGCAATCAAATACATAAAGAAGTGATCTAGGATATAACCAGGCCGAATCTCTCGGGACATCACTGGTACACTATCTAGACACCACTGACGTGTCATATGGGTCGTATGAGGTGGTGATATCCAAATTATATGATCTGTATGATGTCTTTGACTGAGGACAAAAATGATTGACGTGACAGCTGACAGAGTCATATGGCTCATATGATCATTTTCACCCTATCATATGGCTCGTATGATGAGGTCACCTGGCGTCAGTATAGCATCACTGGTGTATCTATAGCAGCTCCCCTATAAGTAACTGATTCATATTCATAGGATTAAGTTAATCATGTTTGTTACATCTTGATTTGATCGGATTCTAATTACTTCATATTAATTATCACTGTCACAACTCAAAGCCAAACACTATGTTTGACTTTCTTGATTGGTGTTTGCAGTTATGGATCGCACTCGTTCTCGCAGCTAATAGTAGCGCGTGGCTGGGAACCGCGGTGATCGTTACTAACTTACGAAATTTCCCACTCAGTCGGGGCACGGTTGCCGGCCTTCTAAAAGGCTACATTGCCTTAAGTGCCGCGGTTTTCACAGAAATCTCCATCATGTTGTTTAACGGGTCGGCTTCAGCAGTCGTGCTCCTGTTCACACTCGGTATACCCGTTATATGTTTAGCACTAATGTACTACGTTCGCCCATGTACACCCGCTTTCGAGCCTGACCCGTCAGAAAACGGTCACTTTATGTTCACCCAAGGAACAAGTCTCTTACTCGCAATCTTCCTTTTAACAACCACGATACTAAAGAACACGTTAAATCTAAACAACACGACCTCCTACACCTTTATAGCGATCATGGTGGTTTTCTTACTATCACCACTTGCAGTCCCGATCAAAATGACCCTGTTTCCAGCCCGCAAGACGGGTATCCAGCCCGTTGAGTCTTCAGAAGGTTTGGATTCGAAAACCGCCCCGTTGTTAACACCATCGTCTTCAAACACGACTCTTGCGAGTTCTAACGAGGATGACGATGTATCTTATGTGAATATGCTTCTCGCGCTTGGAGAAGGTGCGATTAAAAGCAAGAAAAGAAGGCCTAGAAGAGGTGAAGATTTTAGTTTTCGCGAAGCGGTTGTGAAAGCCGATTTTTGGCTTCTATGGGCCACTTACTTTTTCGGCATCGGGTCGGGAGTCACGGTGTTGAACAATTTGGCCCAAATTGCAGCTTCGGTCGGGTTTGAAGATACGTCCACATTGATGAGTTTATTCAGTTTTTGCAATTTTCTTGGCCGGTTAGGTGGTGGTGCGGTTTCTGAATACTTTGTGAGGTAATCTTTGTTATTATCTTGGGCCCGAGAAGCCCGTTTCTTATGCCCGTTTCGTTAGTTCGTTAGACCCGGGCCTTCTAACGTTTTTATATATTTTTTGTTTTGTGCAGGTTAAATGCGACACCAAGAACATTTTGGACGATGGTAACGCAAGTTATCATGGTGTTAACATATCTTTTGTATGCGTCGTCTCTAGATGGAACGCTCTATGCCGCAACGGCATTACTTGGAACATGTTACGGTCTTCAAATCGCGATTATGATATCGACAACTTCCGAGCTTTTTGGATTGAAGAACTTTGGGATATTTTTTAATTTTATGCAGCTGGGAAATCCTCTTGGTGCGGTATTTCTTTCTGGTATGCTCGCGGGTTACATTTATGACACAGAAGCGGCTAAACAAGGTGGGACTACGTGCGTGGGTCCCGCTTGTTTTCGGCTCACCTTTCTTGTTCTTGCTTGTGTATGTGGTTTAGGGACCATTTTGAGCTTGATTTTGACCCTTAGAATTCGGCCCGTTTATCAAATGCTTTATGCTGGTGGTTCGTTTCGTTTGCCTCAAAGCTCGGTCCATTGATTTGATGATGATGACGATGAGTGAACAAACGGCTATACGAAGACGACGACGACGGGTGTATACGTTTGTTATACATGTGTATAATACATGTTCATTGTGAGATCTATGTGTTTTGAGAGCTTATGAACACTTGTTATGTAAAAATTGATCTTTTTGCCGTGATTCTTTGTATGAACACGTTTAATTATTAATCCATAATATATTAGTGGTGCTAAATGGATCGTTTTTGCGGGTTGGCGTATTCAACCGACCCAAACCCCAAAATTTTAGACAAAACCCGGACACGACCCGAACCCAAAAATCATGTCATACATATGAACCCGAACACGGCCCGAATATTCGCGGATTGACTCGAACACGGCCCATCAACCCAATTTTTTTTTAGTTTTTTAATATTTTTCCGCAAGTTATTATATTAAAACTAAAATTTAATTAAAAAACACAAATGTATATAATACAATTACATTTAAATTATAAAATCTTATGTCATTTTCTCTTTTTAAGTTATTATATATCACACTAAATACACACCCAGTTTAATTTATGTCATACAACATATTGTAAAAAAATATAATATAAACGGGTCAACCTGCCAACCCGGGTTGACCCAAACCCGACCCGTTTAGCTAAACGGGTTCGCTGGTTCAACTTGAAACTGACCCGAACCCATTTAGACTAAACCCAAAGCTGCTAATTTCGTGTTAGGTTTATGTCATGTCAGAAATTCACACCCTTATAATATATGTGCTCAAAACACGGTGGTGGTATTTGAAGCAGGACATTCCTTATAACCCACTACTTGACGGGAAGAATGTTGGTGACACCACAATACCAAATTTA
This sequence comes from Helianthus annuus, assembly GCF_002127325.2. Classification (NCBI taxonomy): domain Eukaryota; kingdom Viridiplantae; phylum Streptophyta; class Magnoliopsida; order Asterales; family Asteraceae; genus Helianthus; species Helianthus annuus. The sequence goes on along the minus strand of NC_035437.2, from coordinate 152,801,565 downwards.
AAACTCAATGAATCATGATGACAAATAGTACATGATTTGAAGGATTTGAAGTTTAAAGCAACTAATAATAATAATTGATAACAAGACATAATTATATTTATCTGAAAACGACTTGTATAGATACTAAAATAACTCAAATCGATCGATTTTGAAATATACGGATAGTAGTTGCCATAGAGCATATATACTTTGTTCTTTTTCATAACAAATATAATGTTGATTGGATTGAATAACATTATGAAACAAAACATCATAAATGGTAACACTTGTTGTTTGAAGGTTATTGAAAGTGTCAAATGCTCCATCAAAATCAATGGTTCTCATCCCAAGTGGTTGGTTATTTGGTAAGGAAGGTCCAGTGGGCCCCACCATCATCATCATCATCATCATAACGAATAGTCCAAACACATGGTTGGGTCAGACTCAAGTGCACCACCACATCTTGTGGCTAAGGTGGGCCTAAGCCTGTTGGATAATAAAACTTATTTATACCCCAACAATAACTTTCTTGAATCCAACTAGAAAATTGTTACAAATACAATCCATGATTGATAAGAGTTAAAATTGTAGTTTTCTTTATTGGTGATAATTGGGTGGGTTGAAAGGTTAACATAATGTTTGGTTTAAATTATATAACCTGAAAACGAACATATATTTATTTATGTTAAATACATCGACTTTGACTTGGACACATTCAATACAATGTAACCCGAACATGGCACGTTGACGTGTCTGTCTAAATGCATTTACGGGTTGTGAACGTACTAAAAGGTTGAAAACGGTATGTTCAACAAGTTAAATGGGTTACAGGTCGTAATAAAGTTGTAAACACCTTGGAGGGTCAACATGCTAAATCTTAGTACAACATAATTAATAATATGAATAAACAATTTGTAATTAATCATTCAAATCTGATAATTACACCCTCGATGATAACAACAATAACAATAGCAATAATAATAATCAAAATAAAGCTATCTTAATCTAAAGTTACACACACTCAAAAGTCCAAACTATATCATGTATCAAAAAAATATGATCATGTATTAAAAGTAGATAAAAAGTTTTACTATGTAATAATAATGCTTATGCCTAACAAGTAACACCTTTTAAGTGGGCTTTAAATTCTGGAACATGGCATCCCATTTGATCTCTTGATCAACACCACCACAACCAGCCCAATATTCATCACCACCATCACTGCCACCATAACCGCCGTAGACTTCATCATCACTATACACATTATCTCTATACTTGCCATCATCTTCCTTACTTTCATCAAGCCGGTGATCATAAACCAACGAACCCGAAAAGCTATTCACCTTAGCACTACCGGCTCTAACCACCGGCCGGTACCCGTTGCTGATCAAAAGAGTCCCAGACCCTTGTTTGCTCATCACCAACCTGTTAATAATGTAAATATTTACATAATATTAGTGAATAAATTAGATTGGATCATTCGGTGGCGGAACTAAGAGGGTACAAAAGGGTCCGCTCACTCTCTGAGCGCAATGATTTGTTTTGATTTTTTTTGTCTGGCATACCCAGGATTTATTTTCTAGGGGGGGATAGGGGCTTAACCGGACTTTCAAACCCTCTATTTAGTAAAAGTAGAGAGGTGGATTGACTGGTTTAGTAGAAGTAAATTCAATAAAAAGAATAGGGATGAAGGTACGTTTAGCACAACCATATATCATAAATATGTGTTTTTTAATTGATAGAGGAAGGAACCTTATGACGACCCCTGACTAAATGTTTTGGTTCTTATGTCACTAGTGTTAACTTTTAATTAAAAAATATTTTCCACAAAGGTGTACGAAAAGTTGTTGCTAAATGCTAATGGTTGTTCTCTACGCATTTCTGATGAATATTGTAGTCAGAAACGACCCATTTTTCTAGTAACGATCAATTTTTATATATAAATCTGTGTTTTGTTAAGTAAAAAAATTAATTGGACCCCTTGTTGTAATCGGCAGAGATAGTAACTTTATGATGACTCCCAACTAAAACGTTAAACATTGTTTCCTACGCATTTCTGACAAATATCGCCATAGAAACAACCCAGTTTTCTAGTAGCGACCGAACACCAAAAACTGTTGGTTTTTACCTGTTACTTCTCTTCACCAAGGCCCCTTTCCATCTAGAACTATAACTCCTTTTCTTGACCAAAACCAAGGCCGAATCATTCCGGTGCAGCCAAGTGTGAACATGTTGAGCCAATGCTCTCTTGGTTTTCTTGACGGTTGCGATTAACCGAGCCATCGGGTGCAAACCCGATGACTTTTTAGCGAGCTTGAGAATCTCTAGCCTGTGTTTAGCTATGGAGATGCCCATGCTTTGAAGGAACTCATGGTTGAAATACGAAATGTCGTCTTCTTCGAGTTGATTGTGGGAGAAAGCCACTGCATATTCATGGATGAATGGAGGGTCAAGGTGAGTTTTTGATAGCCATGAAAACCAGTCCATGGTTGTTTTGTGTTTATGTGTTGCTTTGTGTTGATGATAATGTATTTATATAAAGTATAAAGTGGTCAAAAATGGAAATATGCAAAAGAAAAGGTCAAAACACTGAAAAAGATGAAAAGATAAATATATTGATAACTTTTAGTTGAAAAATATATGATTTATGAAGAAAATAAATAGTAAGTTGACTTCATTTTCATATACAACTAGTAGAATTTCCCTGCACTTTGCGCGAGAATTCAGTTAGTATTGGTTCAGTTTATCATGGCATTGAAACGATATTAACATTTGGTATAGCAACTGAAAGATAAAACCCTTAAAAAATCATGATATGCCCAATTGGATATGGATACGTGTTTACATCTATGGAAAACCATAAAGTGAATATCTTGTTCAGTTTGAATCGACGTGGTACCGATACTGTTGAGGAGATATCAGTTGGGTTAATCACAATACCAGTATAGTACAGTACCGACACTCGCTATCGCTTACGATATAAAAAAGTACTCTGTATCGCTACGGAAATTGTTCGCACGGTGTTGATATGGTTCGTCACGATAAAAAAAAAGACTCCATTACATTTGACCCGTCAAATTTTGAATAAAATTTTTATCTGTACGTAAATAAAAATAATTGGTATAACTAAAATAGAAAATCATAAATCATAGTTTCAAAGGCATGTAACTAAATTAAATGTAAATGGAGAGTTTTAGTTTTAAAATATAATAAGAACATGCTTAGCAATCAAATGTATTTCATGTAAATCGTTATGTTGAATTAATGGGGTGATCCATTGACGTAGGTAAAGCTTGGGTAAGAGGCAAAGAACGTAGGGTATAATGGGTTTTACAAATAAAAGATTTTAACTGTAATTATTGAAGTTAAATGGTATTTATTGCAATTCGATATAAACATAAAGCGGAAAATTTTGTAATTTACCCTTTAATATAAAGTAGTGTTACTATTCATAAGAATGGTTTTTAATATATAGATAATGATGAATGATGAATGAATAATTTATTATTAAATTAAATATAATTAAAAAAGATACCAAAAAAGTTTTCAATCATAATTTATTACTATAAAAATAAAACAAATATCTAAAAAGTTATCACTATTTATGGTATCTTTGAAACTACATTCTAACTTTGAAACCATATGTAAAAACGATGAATAATTTACTGTTAGATTAAATAAAATTAAAAAAGATACCTAAAAAGTTATCATCATAATTTATTACTAAAAAAAATTAAAACAATTATCTAAAAACTTATCACTATTCATGGTTTGTTAGATTAAATAAAATTAAAAAAGATACCTAAAAAGTTATCATCATAATTTATTATTAAAAAAATTAAAACAATTATCTAAAAACTTATCACTATTCATGGTAACTTTAAAACTATATGTATAATGTATAATATAATAGGAGGCTTTTATATAATTTTTTTTCTTAGATCCTATGAAAGTGTGAATATGACACACATTTTCATATAGGATTTTTCTTTGAGAAAACCACATTTCAAATGTTAAAAGCTAGATAACTACAAATGTTTTGTATACGACTATTAATTTTGTTCTCTCGTCCTGAACGATAGAAGTAGTGAGTCCAAATGCACGATCTAACGACCATAGGCACTTCAAAAGAATATTATTTCAAGAGTTCGACTGACATTATTGTATGGTATCTATACAATGGTTTTGTAGCATAGAAGTCGACGGACATAGTTCATTAGGTTGTATGAATCAAGAAAGTATTGAGACATTGGAACGATTTAGCATATAATTGTATATGAGATAATATTGATTGATAGTTTACCAAACTATTTTAACAACCCACACGAAGGTATGGTCCGTGTGGATATGAATTTCCTCAATTATGATGGTTGAGATAGTGGGGCCAAAGTCTGAACAATGAGAGTTAAGTGAAGACTAAGAAATCTTTTAATGAAAATTCTGGCGTCAATCAAGGAATACTTTCTATAGCATGTGCCTTTCCAAAAATTTATTAAAACTTATATACTTTTTTTTTTTCAAAATGCTAAAGGTCAACTAACAAAACTAAAACGCTTATAGGGTAACATCAAACTTATGATTAATGTTTTAGTTTGTAAATTTTTATGTCAGAACATTTTCGGCTTCAGTTATTTCAGGTATTAAAAAGATGTTACAGTCATAATCATTGGCGGATCTTGAATTTAGTTTTCGATAAAATTAGGGGGTGCGACTCAATACATATAAAATTTTCAGTAAAATTTATACTACTTTATGAAAAAAATGATCCAAGCCAAAATTCGTCACTGATCATAATCATTGTTTAAGTTCTACTTGTGATTTTGCTTCAGAGCTAACTATTTGATACATAACTACCACGTCATGTCATGTCACGTCAAGAGACTATAACAATACTATTGCTAATTGGTATTTCGATACATATATTTATCGTGTAATGTGGCAATAATTGACATAAAATGGTGAAAATATGATACAACATATCAAGAAAATGTTATTAATCTATACTGGATTGTTCTGACAAAGTCCTCACCCTCACATATGGTCTTGTTGCGTAATGAAAGATAAAGACACACCAAGGAACATGGCATCGTGTCCTGTCTTTCATAATGTTGTTTCTTTTTCTTCTAGAAAAAACACATATACTTTTATAGCTGCATGGATTATTATTTAATTCAATATATTTTCAAATACATGGAAATGTTTTGTACAAATAGCCTTATCGTACAAAACATACGAAAAACATGAAAAGGTGAAAAAAATATGGTGGTATTTTCATAATTAGTTTACTCGTAATTACCCTACTGGGTTACAGGATCAAAATTAACACAAGATCATTTGTAGAGTAATTATGATACTTTACAATATTAAAATTACCCTAAAAAATTAAAATTACCCTACAAGATCATTTGTAAACTAATTATAATGCTCTACAAAATTACTCTACAAGATCAAAATTACCCTACGAGATAATTTGTAGAATAATTATGATACTCTACAAAATTACCCTACCGGGTCAAAATTACCATACAATGTCATTTTACAAAATAATCCTACAAAATCATTTGTAGGGTAATTTTGATAATTACTCTACAAGTAAATAATTACGAAAATAACACCACGTTTTTTTTTTTACTCTTCATGTTTTTCGTACGTTTTGTATGAATACTTCAACTCAACTCATTATTTAAGTTAGATTGATTGTGTTTCAGAATGGAGTATTTGTTGGCTTCATATCTTTTTTACCTTTCAAAAAAAAAAAATATGTTTGTATCTTTCATAAATGTCTTGACATCATCGAATTCACATGGAAGAGCTTTTTAAGGGATTAGAGTGTCGGGTTTTAAATATATTAACTACCAATTATTAAAACGATATCATTACATATTAATAATCATTACTTAAAATTGAATATGTCCATCATGGTCCATGGACACTACCAACTCCCAAGTTTGTCTAACATTACCTTAATATAGTTATTGTTGTTAAATAATAATTAAGATTGAAGATTTTGTAATTTTTATTTATTTATCAAGTTAATATTGCTTAGCGTGTGACTTTAGAACACAAGTTTGACAAACTTATGTGTTTTAGGGTACTACACTACTATGTTGCAAATTCGGAAGCATCTTGTATCACTATCTTAAAGCGAACTCAAGGGTTCCTGCCTGTTAGGATTAACTAGTGTGTGCGCACACAGGCGTAATAAGCAAGAACAAACACGGGATTTATGTGCTTCAGTCGCGATCTTCAACCTACGTCCACGGGAGCAACTAAGGTATTCTTTTATTCAGATGTTAAACATTATAAGTACAAGAGATTATTTTTATAGACTACACAATTGGAGTTAAAACCCGTAGTTAAAGAAATAAGCCGGTGGGCCACGACTCAGGACGACTGCCCTTACTGTCGCGTCACACCTTCTAGAGTCGAGAAGTCTACAACCCAACAATCTTCCACTAGGAGGCTTCAAAGACTCGATCAACTGCGCCTCGTTGTACTTCTGTAATCAATCAACAAACACTCTAAGTTCCACCTCTAGTTGCCACCAGCCTTCTCATCATTTAACCTGATGGTTCGTTAAAACTCCCACTGAGCTTCAACTCATCAGTCACTACCCGTGACTCGTTCTCTGACCCTTCCAGCTCCCACTTAAACGAACTGCCGGACCCTGAGAACTAACACTCTCCGTCATAAGCAAGTAATTCATTGGAGAGACTTTTCACGTTGGAGTAACGGTTTTCTTCATCAACTGTCGCGTTGGAACTGTAACTGAAAAACAACTCGTGCTTCCACTGAAACGAAGTCCTATAACCGGTTTAACCTTTCGAAGCCATTCATCCTAAATCTTCACTTTAGCTCTGGGTACCTATCCTACAAAAGTAACCGTCTTCTGCCAATAAGATTCTGTAAACCGGATTGTTTCTTTTACAAGAATCGGGCTAACTCCCTCTGCTGGTATCTCGAGCATATACAATGAGCCCCTCTTCTTGCCACGTGCAGCCACTAGGTTTCCTTTGATTACCTTCCATTGTCCACTACTAAACTTAACCTCGTGACCCTGATCATCCAGCTTCCCAACTGAAAGAAGCATTTTCTTCAAGCATGGAATACTCTCACATCTCTCAAAGTCCAAGTAGATCCAACTAAAGTAACTAGGTCAATATCACCCATGCCTGTGACATCTAGTACTTCATCATTTTCCAGTCGTACCTTACCAAAATCCTCAATTTTCAGATTCCACAATGCTTCACTGTTGTGGGTAGCGTGAAACGAAGCACTCAAATCCATAACCGTCCACATTGCTCTCCATATTATCACTACTCAGGATTTTTTATCTAACCTATCCCAATCTGCTTGTGACATCTTTTTCGGCTTTTCATCCTCAAGCACTACACCTAAGTCTTTCTGACAAAGTAGTGCTTCAACCTGCATCTTCCACCAACCAAACTTCTTCCCGTCAAATTTCTCTATCATGATCTTACCGTTGTCAGCCATTATCCCAAACAGAGTACTTCCCAGTCGAGTCAAATTACCATTGCCAGCCATCATATACACTATTTTTCCCCTACTTAGGGTTCCGTATATAAATCATGTTGGATATGATTTCTTGTCTTGTATTGGTCGTTTTAGGGACTACCAGAACTCTCCTATCATGAATAGTGTGTTCGCATTGTCTACCAACGTTTTCTGACATAGTTTGTATCGCATCGCGACACGGCGAATACGATTATCTGATATGCAATGTAAATGTATATCATGGGATTGCTAGACTTATGAGACTCAGTTATATCAAAATTAAGTCTAATGCACGTGATTGTATATGTAAACTGTGATTAAGTTGTATGGAATTACCAGCTATTTTGTTTTTTTATCACAATATTATTAATAAAAAAAAGTTAGATCTAAAACCACAAACACTTTCTACTTGATTGCTTATATAGTGCACTTCCTCCTTCAAACAATACCTATCAAACATTTGTTGAGCGTACTCGATGTGATCATACTTAACATCTCTAACATTAGTTCGTTTAAAAGATCAAAACAAAGGAAATTAAAACTAGGTTTTGAACATACAATGAATAATAAAGATCGAAAGAACCATTTTGAACATACAACGAATAATAAAGATCAAAAGAACCGATAAATACGTATCACGGTTAATTTCCAAATGCCCCAAAAAAGATGAGTAGCAAGTGTGTACTTTTCCACATCTTCTAAAAGTTGATCAACTTTTACATTAGACACTTGGTTTCCTATAAAAATAAAAACAAGATCAATTTTATGTGAAGTTCTTAAGAAGGGCCAATTAATATTTCATGAGTTACCACCTCATATGAGATGTAAAAACAGGATAAATTTGTCATAAAGCCATTCTACTAACTTGTAAAACTAAGATAGAACTTCCAAAACCTTTGCATCTCCAACAAATCTGAAGTAAAAAAAAATCATTAAATGATGATGATATACACTTTTTTGGCCATAAATATTACAATATAAAATGAAAGATTAAAAAAAAGTTACCAGGGTACTTTTCATAATCCAAAACATGATTATCTACAACCCACTCACAGAAGTGGTTTGCAATATTATACGCCACCATGTTATAGCCGGTACACTTCAAATTCCTTTTAGTTCACAAGATTATATAAACGTTAAATTTGATCAATGTTGGTTCAGACCCATTAATATATGTTTTTTGTTCTATCATCCATAATGATATTTCTACATCCTAAATCATTATGGCAGAAAACAAGATGCTGCTTGCATTACGACAGATAGGTTTTAAGGGTATCAATTATCCCTTTTCTAAATATTTATGTGTTCTTCAACAATCAAGCATGTCGCCTTGATTAATCATTCCCTGGGAACAAAAGAGTAGTACATTATTAAGTTATTATTAAGAAATACTTGAACACCTAAAAAGCCATAAAACATGCCTACCTTAAAGACTCAGAGGAGTGTAACTCCATGTATTACAAAGTTTTTTAACAACTTTGTTCTTCGAAAAAAAGTGATTTGATTGATTTTTGTTGAAAGTTGGTTTCACCTCATTTTCAGTATTAAGGATTAACCATGTTGTCATATAACGAAGGATACTTACCTCATTGACATGCACTTTGTGTGAAAATTAAGAGAGTGTTGATTTATGTTGTGGATTGAGTTCGGTGTCATTCGGTGATCTACCCTACTCTTTAGAATCAACATTTTCAGCTAATAGTCAAGCTTGCTGTGTCAACTCACTTATGCCTTTCTAATGAATCTCTTGTTTCTGATTGAGCTTCTTCATCACTGCCACCAACTTGGTCACTTAAGTGGCTAAATTTGCCACTTGAATAACTAATATGTCTTGTGCTTGATTTGGGAATGCCTTCATTATATCCTTGAGATGGATTAGACTATGTTGGTTATTTGGTTTTACCCTTGATTTTTCCCTGGCCGGAGTATCCTTGAGAATAATTGTTTTGATTGTAGGGATATCTTGAATAATTTGCTTATAAATTATGTTGACGGTTTGGATATTGTTGATATTTTCCTTGTTGATTCAATCATCGAAATTAGACTTCAACTATCTTGAATCATTTCCATACTTGAAGTTGAGATGATTCTTTAGCCTTAGATTATATGTGTTATTCATATTAAGTTGCTTGTTTTCACGATAGACCAGATTCATCGTTTCACTCTTCGCTCTTTATCCATTACAAATGTTACTAACTTCCAGCTAATGACAAAATTGTGACCACATTAATTTTATCAAATTAGTTTGATCAAAAGCGAAGACTCTTTCTATATCTTTTTAGAAGAAAAAAAAAACAGTTTTTGTGTTTGATTTTTCCTATGTACACTGAAAAATTAGAAAAGTGTGAGCCAATATTAAATATCATAGTTCACTATCAATCACCTACTATCATTTCAAAACCAACCAACCAAACAAACACCCCACTTAATGAACTTATCAAACAAGTTGCGAGGGTTGTTAATTGGATTGCTAAAAACGGGATAACCATGATTGTGACCACTATCACGCCCATCACTATCACTACCATCATTACACCACTTGCGGAGGTGTGATCACGGTGATCACGCCATCACACTCTTCATCACGTTGGTGCCCCGAGTGGCCTTATTACCATAGTGATAAAACCTATATCATGTTAAATAGTTATTCAATTTCCAAAACCAAGACAAGTAGAAAATATTATTGGTTGAAATAGAAAATAAATAGCTAAGACTCTATTGAGAAGCGAATGTTCCTGTTCTTGTCCTCAATTCTTTGAATAAACATACAAGAAAACAATACATGTGATAAAGTGAGGATAATGTCAAGAAGTTAACTCTAACTCATGTGCGATCTTAGATAATGATCTAAGTAAGCCATTACAACTTAGTGTCGTTGAATTTTAACAGCAAAATTCTTGAAAGGGAACATTGGATCGCAAGTAAAGTGCTTGTGATACTTGATTGCAAGTATACAAGTAAAAGACTTTTATATTACTTATGAAAGTTTAAGAAGTGAGAGATGTTTATAAGGCTTGGTTGTTATAAATGAGACATCTGTGTCACCTTGAAGAAACACTAGATAAATGGTCGGAACCGAGATATCTAGGGGGTTTGAATCCGCATAAAAAGGTTAGTTCCCACTCGATCGATTTAGGCCTAACAGACCTTCTTCTCTGGTAGTTCTGCAAAAAAGAACACCGTTAGCCTCGCCAAGGGGAGAAGAGGGTTCTCTCCTTGACCCGACTCCGGTGTGAGAATAAGTATTGGTAAAGAAGAAGAAGATGTATTTGAGAAGTGTGTGTAACTTGTGTTCATACCTGATTTTTCTCTTATTTATAGCCAGGAGTCGTTCAAAAGGCAGGAAAACCCGTTAGTGAAAAGAAGACGGAAGATGCTAACTCCGTAAGCGGTTATGCTTTCTTCCGTTAATACTCCTTGATCCGATGTGATGGCGCACGGATCGTGGTTTAGATCAAAGGCAAGGGATTTGCCACGTGTAAAGTGACTTAGGTGAAGATTACTCTTCATTTGCATGCATTCGTTGTGAATTTGGGGACAACTGATATAGTGACACATGTCCAGACGGTTGTAACCCTTTTGGTGGTGCACGATTGTATTATTTCTAGAAGATTACTGCTGTAATCTGGTGTGACACCTTATCGTGTGGAAACAGATGAATAAATCCCAAGTCTGGGCAAATAATATCCAAGTCTAAATATTAAGCGGAACTATCTAACTCCGGATTCTTATCCTTTGCTTTGTGTAGGAAATGCGCAAGGTTTTATGAATCCCTTTGGGCGCAAGTGTTGACTGTTTTGTAGGCCTTTTAAGCTTTTCTTTTGTTAGACCAGTGCGCGGCCGCGCAAGGTGCCATGCTGAAAGTTAAGGTTGTGGTATGGTCCCAAGCACTTATTATGAGGTTTTTGGGACCTTACCCCTTCAAGTCCCCCCAGTCTAGTGTTGTACTTATGTAAGTAAGTGGAGCACTGGACTTGTGAGAGGGAAATGCTTTTGGGCGCGAAAAATAGGGAATCTTCTATGAGAAGATTTAATTTTGTTTTGAAAGTTTTGAAATTCTTTGACTTTAGTGGATAGTACAGTCAGGACTATGTGACAGGCTGTCACAGTCAGGTATATTTTACTATCCGTGTTTGTCACGCGCGTGTGCAAACGTGTGTGTATTTTTCCTGCTGTTTGGAGAACTGTGATATCCGGAAAAGTCGCTGTGACGGTTACCGATGCTATTTATTGCGATAAGTATATAACGTTTGGGTAACCTCTTCGTGTAATCATTGTTTTGTTGAAAACTTTTCCTCTTCCCTTCTTCTTTAATTGTTTGAGAAAGAGATTGTCAATCTTTCTTCTTCTTTTGTCAACTGGAGAATACCACGAAGATTTATCGGAGGAAATGTCTGCTGAACTGCCACCGCTGAAATGGCCTAGGGCAACTTTTGACGGCCTGGTTCAGAACTTTAGATTCCCGGAGACCTGGGATGCCCGGTACCCTGAGGAGGGTCAGACGGCAGCAGATGCTCCGGCTGGGTATATTACTCTGTTTTGGGATTTCTTTTGCGAAGGCAACTTTCGCTTGCCTGTAACAAAGTTCTTTCTTGAAATTCTTGGTTTTTACGACATTCATCTCTCTCAACTGCATCCTATTGGCATGGTTAGGGTTCGACATTTTGAATTTGTGTGTCGGACCATGCATATTGAGCCGACCGTTCCCCGATTTAGGGTTTTCCATCAAATGCATTGTACCCAGGGGTTTTACTCATTCGTTCAGAGAGCATCTGCAAAGAACATTTTGCAGCATCCACCGAAGTCTTTTCACGATTGGAAGCAAAAAATTTTCTTTATTAAGGCCGGAGTGATTCCGGTGAGGATGGTTTTAAGGGGAAAGGAAGATGTTCCCGTTGAAACGCTCCGGACCCCTTCTGACGAGAATTGGTATCAAGATTTGAAGGAAATTCCTAACATTGTTCTGCCGGAGAAAGCCCTTGTCGGAGCTAGTATGAGTTTAAACTGGAAGATGGACCGGGACGACAAGCCGGTGTATACGGAGGGAGGTCATGGTATGATTGGGTTTCCTCCTTCTTACCTTTCTCCCCCACCCCCCTTTTTATTGAACATGTTTCCCCTTTTCTTGTAGTTGTTTCGTTGTATGTTGTTGCATATAAGAGAGAAGGGGGAAGGATGGGTACCATTAAGAAAAAGCCTGACGAAGAGCTTTGGTACCATTGTATTGTGAGGAATTTTGCTCTTCCGCGGGATGCGGATTTGTCTGAACAGCCTGCTGCTGGTATAGGTAAGATTGTGCATACTGTTTATTGTTTACTTACCATTGCGCATCTGAGTGAATTGTTCTTTGCGCTTTATAGGTGAGTTGTCAAATTTGGGCATAGGCCCTGAGAAGAAAAGACGCGCGATGACTAGTAATGTTGCGCCGAAAAAGAGTGATGCTGAGAAGACTCAATCTTCTAAAGCTAAGAATGTTGGGGAGAAGAAAGGTATGCGCCATTCTTCTGACAACTGGTGTGATTATGTGGTGGTTTCTGATACTTTGGAGGGTGTTGCGCCTGCAGTTACTATTAGGCGACCTAAACTAGAACCAAAAGATTCTGCTGATATTCCTTCGTCTAACCCAGAGGATCCAATTGATTTGGAATCCAGTCCTGAGCATTTGGTGCAAAGAGGAGCAAGCAAAAGGAAACAAACTGATACTGACGCGGAGGGTCAACCTCCTAAAAAGGTTCAGAGGAAGAAAATTACTAGAAAGGGAAATCTTGATGCCTTTGTTACGGAATCTGTTCCTGGTAAGTGGCGTCTTTCTTTGTTTTCCTTATGCGGATTAGATCCTTACAGATTTTTATTTTCCCAGAGGTTGCTGTTGCTCCTATTCCCACAGAACTGCAATCTGTGGAAAATGAAGAACTTCCCTCCACCCCTCCACATGCTTCTGTAGCTGACCAGCTGAAACCTACAGAGGTTGCAGACGATAGAGTGGAGAAGATTGTTGAAGCTGAGAAGCCTGCTGGTGTTGATCCAAGTGTGGTGAATGATGCTAACAATCCCCCAACCTCTGAGGTGGTTGTCCAAGATTTGGGGAAAGAGACAATTGAGAACGCTTATACTTCTTCCCCTAAACCTTCTGATACTATGCCGGAGCATGTTGAGAAGGTGACAGTTGAGGGGGAAGATTCGTCTGCTGGTATTAATAAACATTCTCCGATCCACCCAGAGGAAACCTTGGGAGATTACTATTACCGGACTTACACGGAGAAAGATGATGCTGATCCTCACGCCCCCGTTTGGAACTTAAAGAAAGGTGATACTTTCTCAGATTGGCATATGTGCCAAGATTGGTTGCAGGGGATACTTCCACCTGGGGAGATTAAATTTCAGGAAGGTCGATCTTACGAGCAGACCTACCAGTCTTATTGTGCAGAAACTGCTTCTCATGTCTCTACCACTCACCGCATAGTACGTGAGTGGTATAGCACGCATAAGGAGCAGGAATCCTTTATGGCGTCTCGGAAGAAATTTGCCAAAGATGAGAGACGTCTGGCTCAATTGATGGCTAAATTAAAAGATGATCAAGCCAAGTTTGAGGCTGAGCGCAAGACTGAGGAATGGTCTGTTGCTGGTTGGAAAAGAAAAGCGGAAGCTGCTCTCTTTTCCGAGGAACGTAAAAATTGGAGAAAGATTTGCGAAAAAGATAATGCTGAGAAAGCAAACCTTCGTAATATCATTAATAACCTCAAGGCTGAGGTTGAAAAACTAAAGAATCAGGATGCGGAGGTAGAAAAATTGAAGAAGGAGAAAGCTGATGCAGAAGCTGCGCTGGCGGAGGCGCGTTCTCATAGAGAGCGTAGTGAGCAACGAGAGGTACAAGCTTTTGCCACCCTTGCCCTTAGAGATAAAGAGTTGAAAGAACTTACTGCTTTGGTTTCTGATCAGGAACAACTTAAGAAGGATCTGGAGCTTGCGCATTCCGAGAATACTGAAACCTCCCGCCGTTTGACTGAGGTTGAGGAGAAATTAGAAAATTCAGAAACGGCGCGGGTTACAGCGGAAAGCGAGCTTGAACCTTTAAAGAATGACATGGCCTGGTTGAAAGATCGCGGAATTGGTTGCGTAAGTTTCTTCTCTCCTTCTTGTTTGTGGAAAGCGCTTTTTTGATACTTATTTTTTGCTTGATTTCATAGGTTGCGGAATCTGTATTAAACTCTGAGGAGTTGGATAAAACCGTTGCTAATTTAATGGTTGCTGCGCGACGTGATGGGTATGCACAAGGATACGCTGAATGTTCCCAACATGTGAACAGTGCATTAAAAGTTAGCTGGGATGATAGCAAGTCTGCAACTTTTGGCGTAAATACTGGCGCCGCGCTTCCTTCCATGAAGACAGAGTTTAATAATTTGCGACTTCCGGTTATGGATTTGATAAACGTAGCGTTGCAGCCGGATGACCATGTAACGCAATTAAAGAAAATCTTTCCGGATGAGAATAGGCACTCAAAACAAGTACATGCTCGAGCATCATTAACCAACTCCTTATCAATCCCTCGTTACCGTACGTGCGACTCTCACCGCATACGGCTCGCACAAAGACTCCTAAATTCATCCCGAGCCTTTTCTTCCACCTCTCCTCTCCAATCCTCGATCACAAGATTTAGAGTAGTTTTAAAATTGTATTTGAACAATTTTTCTTGTAATATGCGGGATGTAAATCCCTGTTTTGATGGTGCGCTGCTGCGTAAGTATCTTAAACACTGCCGTGTTTGAAAATTTTTAGGACGTATCTGTACGTTTGAGAACAACATGTTTCTATTTGTTTTGTTTAATGATTTTACAATGTTTTGCATGAGTACAATTGCTTTTATCGAGTAAGGCGAATGAAGTTGGTATAAAGCTCATGTGTGAATTTATGGTCGTTTGTGACGTGATCACTGACCGCGCATGGAGCTTGTTTTGTAACTACCATAATGTTTTTGCGCTTACTACAAGAAATTGCATGCACTTTGTAAACACAAAAATAATAGAAACTTTGTAATTTTATTCATGGATAGAGCACGGAGGCTTTACAAAGTTTTTTGTAATAATTATGTGGAACTTAACTTACTCTCTAGTATTTCCGCCATATCATGTCCTTCCGCGGGAAACTCACAGAGCCTTCACTTAGGTTTTTGCCTGTTTACTTGGGCCCTCCTCCCCTCGGGTTATCTGCTTAATCTCTTTTCGTACATTTTGGAGTAAATGCGTTAATTCGCCGCTCTTGAGAGCTTTCTCTATTTCTGTGCGCAGAGAGATGCAGTTGTTAGTGGTGTGCCCGTTGTCTTTGTGATACTCGCAGTATTGCGCCGGGTCTTGTCCACATTTATTTTTCATCGGAATCGGAGGCTTGAATTGATAGTCTTCAGTACTTAGAACCTCCGCCGGGGTTTTTTTTATCCACTGTCTCTCCCTATTTTCCTGTTTGTTCTCCCATTGTGCGGAGAGTTTGTTGATTGTTGTGCGGGCGTCTTCGGACGAACGGCTTCCTGTTCCAGACTCACGCCATGATTTCTTAAACCTTCTTTCGCCGGTTAAGCTTAAATCCGCGGGCCTATTGTGTGGTGGTGGTGGTCTGTTTGTTGTGAGGTTTTTCTCAGTTTGCGCATAAACTTTGGCCGCCGCCATTATCTTCTCCCAACTTGTTGGAAGGCCTTCTGTTCCAGATAAGACTTTAACCATGTCGTCGCATCGAACCGCGTACTTGAATTGAGCACGGATCAATTGTTCATGAACACCGCCAATTTCCAATACTTCTTTATTGTATCTGGTGATGAAATCTTCCAGACTTTCGTCATCTCGGCGCCAGATGTTCATGACGTCGGATGTATCACGGATGGAACGCCGCTGTTGGCTGAAGTGTGTCAAAAACTTTTCTCTCAGATCCTTCCATGATTCGATCTGTCCGGTTGGTAGGTTATCGAACCAAATTCGTGTTGGGCCGGTCAGGGTTTGTACGAACAGATGACACCATAGCGGGAGCGTCCAACCCCCAACCAGACCTGCGCTGGTAAATACCCTTAGGTGATCGTCAGGATCTATTAACCCATTAAACTTCCCTATGTTGGATGGTAATTTAGCCTTTTCCAATGGAGCTAAAGCTATTTCTAGTAGGAACTTTGAGTTTTCCGCTGCTTCTGCAGGGCGGTAAACCAAGTCATAGTTGTGTTCTGCCTCAGGGTTATAAACCACTTGAGGCATGTACTTGTTATAGTTGGTTGCAATCGATTGAACATACTGGTATTTGCACTTAAACGGTATGTTGGATCGGATTCGTCAGTGTGGGTATTTCGCTGAGAACCCAACCTATCATGAACTGATTGTCTTCGGTGTGTTCCTGTCTGAATGTGTTGTGATGTAGATCTGGCATAAACTTATGTGCCTTCATAAGTTGATTCTTCGCGCTGAGAGGCATGGGCACGAGATCCCGGTCTCCGTGATTGAGTCAGGGGAGCAGTTTGAGCACACAGCTGTGTGTATACTGCGTTTAATGCCCCTTGAGACCAGACATACCAGGATATCGGAGTTTCTCCTGGTGGTAAAATTGATTGAGCAGGGTTTGTTGGTAACATTCATGCAATGGTAGGATCATTTGCTCGATTGGATTGAACCTCGTTATCGTCCGAGGCATCTTCCGGAATTCCTTCTACTTGTAAATTGTTTGGTCGAGGACCATGTTGCCGGTGAGATGACGAATTTTCCGCCATGTGTAAAACAGAGGATGAAAAGAACTAAATCGAAACGAGATGAAAACTTGAAAAAACAGAGGAATCGGTGGGCGCCAATGAAGAAACACTAGATAAATGGTCGGAACCGAGATATCTAGGGGGTTTGAATCCGCATAAAAAGGTTAGTTCCCACTCGATCGATTTAGGCCTAACAGACCTTCTTCTCCGGTAGTTCTGCAAAAAAGAACACCGTTAGCCTCGCCAAGGGGAGAAGAGGGTTCTCTCCTTGACCCGACTCCGGTGTGAGAATAAGTATTGGTAAAGAAGAAGAAGATGTATTTGAGAAGTGTGTGTAACTTGTGTTCATACCTGATTTTTCTCTTATTTATAGCCGGGAGTCGTTCAAAAGGCGGGAAAACCCATTAGTGAAAAGAAGACGGAAGATGCTAACTCCGTAAGCGGTTATGCTTTCTTCCGTTAATACTCCTTGATCCGATGTGATGGCACACGGATCGTGGTTTAGATCAAAGGCAAGGGATTTGCCACGTGTAAAGTGACTTAGGTGAAGATTACTCTTCATTTGCATGCATTCGTTGTGAATTTGGGGACAACTGATATAGTGACACGTGTCCAGACGGTTGTAACCGTTTTGGTGGTGCACGATTGTATTATTTCTAGAAGATTACTGCTGTAATCTGGTGTGACACCTTATCGTGTGGAAACAGATGAATAAATCCCAAGTCTGGGCAAATAATATCCAAGTCTGAATATTAAGCGAAGTATCTAACTCCAGATTCTTATCCTTTGCTTTGTGTAGGAAATGCGTAAGGTTTTATGATTCCCTTTGGGCGCAAGTGTTGACTGTTTTGTAGGCCTTTTAAGCTTTTCTTTTGTTAGACCAGTGCGCGGCCGCGCAAGGTGCCATACTGAAAGTTAAGGTTGTGGTATGGTCCCAAGCACTTATTATGAGGTTTTTGGGACCTTACCCCTTCACACCTATTTATACTACTTAAGGTTGATCTAGATTGTTCCATATCTAGATAGTTATACAAAAATCTACCAACTAGAGACTAGATAATTCTATGCTAATATCTAGACTTTTATAAAGCCAATCTGACTAGCCTTTTCTAGGAATTTCAAGGGCCTTCTTGGTTTGGTCTTGATTCTTCCATACTTGCCATGCCATCCAGAATTTTCTAGGTTGTTCCGGAGTCTCCGGACAGCTCTTGAAGAAACTAGATTGTCCCGAAAAGTTCTAGATCCAAGAATTGTGAGCTGAATTTATGTGGGGTGTGACAATAAGTATGAAATGGATCAAAACAAGTACCCTTCATTTTAATTGGGATTAAAAACATGTTAGTTTAATGTGGGTCAATATGGTTGACGGGCAGATATATTCATACTGTTATTGCTTCTTTAAAATAAAGATACATATAAACACAAATGTATCCAAACCTTTTCTTTTATTCCAAGGGATAGAGATGCTGCTCCTTCTGAGACTTCCGATTCTAAAATCCTTTTTACACATACAATATAGTTCTTGGAAAAATGTGAAAAATGAGTTTTTTTTTCACAAAAATAGAAAACTAACCTTTTTCGTATATGTGTATATATATATATATATATATATATATATATATAGGTACGGGATCAGGAGAAAACGCCCAAAAGTGTGAGAACGGTGAGAACGCATCCTGGCCCAACACGTGGCGTGGGACATGATCAGGGTCCGAGGGGTTTTTTTGTCTTTTCAATATTCTTCTTCTTTCCCGATTTTCGCGTATGCTGCTTCATTTTTGGCATGCAAGATAATTTTGGCGTTAATTAGAATCATTAATTACTTGGCATTTTACTATTTTTCCCCGATTTCTTCTCGTTGAATTAATTCTTTTTGTGTCACATAGTTAATATTTTTGGCGTTATGGCGTTTTCCAGGTAGGGGTGTTCATGAGCCGATCCGATCCGAGCGAGGGTCTGCTCGTGCTCGGATTGGATTACAATCGATCCGATCGGATCGAATTTGCAAAACCGAGCACAAAAGTGATGCTCGTGCTCGGATTGAATTTAAATCGAGCGGATCGTTTTCGCTCAGCACCGAAATTAAGACATGTGTAGCAACACAAAAAAAAAATTGAAATCAAGACTATTAAAAGGCTGCATTCAACAAAAACAAAGCCTAACTTAATTAAAACATGTCCAACACCTTACTAACAAAAGCAAAACATGAACACTTGAACTTGAGCAGCAGCGGCGAGGTATGTATCAGACTAGCAGGAGGTATGTAGCGGGAGATTATGTTTTGGTATTAGAGTTAGGTTTTGGTATTGAGTTGGGCTAGTATGCTTCTTGGGCTTTTAATTTTTCTTGAGCTCCTTATCTATATAAGTATATAACTATATATATATATTAATTATTCAATAAAAATAATTCGAGCGAAACCGAGCGATCGACGAGCGAGCGGACCTTTGCTCATTCTTGGCACGTTTTCAAATCAAACCGAGCTGAGCGGCTCATTTACAAACTAAGCGGGAATCGAACGAGCATTTTTCGGGCATTTTTCGAGCGATCGTCGAGCAGTTTGGACAGCCCTATTTCCAGGTCATTTTTTTTGGCATTCTGGGTCTTTTGTTAATAATTGATTACCATAGATTAATATTTTATAAGATTACAATAATATGAAATCAAAATAAACTAATAGTCTTCTGTGGATGGAATTACATCAGAGATGTACCCATCGCTTTGTTCATCACTTTCTTCAGATTCATCATCATCAAATTTTAGATTGGCGTATAACGCCATTAGCTCGTCTCTTCTTTGCTGCAGCCTATTCTTGAATATCATTGCAACCCTGGATTTTGCATCGTTCGAAGGTGCTAACTCACAGAGTTGTTCAATGAGAGATAGCCTCCCTGTCTTCAACATTTCCTCTATTGGCAATGAATATTGCACCCCGTGTTGATAAGTCACTTCAACCGTTCCTGCTTCTTCATGCATCATCCAACTGCTAAGTGTTGGTAGAGGAGTGTCGTCAATATCATCATCATCTTCATCATCATCTTCTGCCAGAATTTTTCTCTTCAATCTTTTTATTACAGTTTGGGTTCTTACACGATCGTTGGCCATTGGAACCCCAAGGGCCAGGATATCCCTCTGAACCCTTTCATTCATACCAAGCATGGATTTGATTGTCCTTACCTTCACCCTTCTCTTATTAGAGAACTTTATGATGAATCGTTTCTCCTTCCTTTCAAACCTCCATGCAATAACTTTAGCCATTTTTGAAGTTTTTGGCATTTTGGACAATATGTGGCGTTTTTCGTCAATGTTTTTGGCGTGTTTGAGGTTGTGTTCTCATGGTCTACTTTTATAATGACTTTTTTTCCCGCGCATGACAGGTAACTATGGCGTTTTGAAAAAGATAAATAAATTCAATTCCCCAAGTATTTGGCTTTCAATATAATAAATGTTAGTATTTATGTTTCCGTCATTTCATTTTACTGTTTTGTAGTTACCGTGTTTTGTTTTCAGATTCATCTGTTTTTATGGTGTAACACGTCTAATCTTGACGACTATAATTATGGCGTTTTGTTTTCCAATGGCGTTTAGATAACGATGGGACTTTTTGTTTTATTTTCTTTGCACATTGTTTTAAGATTTTTTTTAGATTTATTATAATAGTACTTGTTCAAAGTAATTTTATTATAGTTTAGTAGTTTTGGGGGCGTTTTATGGCATGATGACGTTTTACAAGCATTTGCCCGATTGGCGTTTTATTATATTTTTCATTATAGGATTAATGTACTGGTTGTTCTTAGCTGAAATTACATAACAAACAACAGATAAAGAAAATTAAAAAAACAAATAGAAGCAATTTATGATCTAAATCTTCAGTGTCATCAGTCTCTTTCTTCTTTTGAAACTACAAGAACTGTCACAAATAAATGGTGTTTTGGGTTTGGCGTGGTTTATTTTCTTTGTTCATGTGTTGAAGTGTCTTTGTGGCGTTTTTGTAGCCTGAGAGCTTAAATAAAAACACAGAAAAAACTACGCAGTGATAAAATTGGCGTTTTGTATTTATTTGGCGTTTTATATTTCAACGGCGTTTTATGTGAGAAATGATGTTTTACCTTTTTTACCCTTAATGAAGCGCGTCCATGTAATAAAATTGATGTTATTTACGAAAACGCCACCGCGCCAATCTAGTCCATAAATTGTTTTGATCGGACGATCCATAACCGTTCTCATTGTTCTCACACTTTCCACTGTTTTCTCTAAATCCCGACCCTATATATATATATATATATATATATATATATATATATATATATATATATATATATATATATATATTACAGGGTTCAAATAAGAAGAATTTTTTTTCCATTATAAAGAATAACTTTTAAATCAAAAGATATGCTCCATGTAATGTTATTGTAGTGACATATAGGTAAATATACAATTTTAATTAACTTATTGTATTCTCCTAAATTAGCTAACTAATTAAACTTTTCACTCATTTTAAAATATACTTTTTCAAGACAATCTAATTTATGATGAAGGACAATTTTCGATATGTGTAGGATAAAGTGTAGGGTAATTTTCGATAGTGAGGTCAAAGTGTAGGATAAATTTTGATATATGTAGGATAAAGTTCGATATGTGTAGGATAAAGTGTAGGGTAATTTTCGATAGTGAGGTCAAAGTGTAGGATAAATTTTGATATATGTAGGATAAAGTTCGAACTGTCTATGATAAAGTGTTTTCCCTAACTAATGAGAGAGAAAATAATGTAGGATAAAGTTTGAACTGTGTATGATAAAGTTTTTTCCCTAACTAATGAGAGAGAAAATAATTAATGGGAAAAGTTATAAATTATTTATTGTTTTATCATATTTCATTTCTTCTTTTTCTTCTAACATTAAGTTTCTTCTCAAATGATACTCCCTGTATGTATATGTGTGTGTGTGAGAGAGAGTTCTATGATGTGAGAGCTTCGCAACCAACTAAACCACGTCCAAAATGAAGCTAACTAGGGCCCTAAACCATAGGAAATTCACTAGACTTATCCATGTGACTAATGCACCACCTGCCAACAAATGGACAAAACAGAAAAATTACCATTCTACCCCTCATCAGTACAAGCTCAGGAGGTCTGATCAAAGTTCTGAAATAAAGGCACTAACAGTGAACCAAAAAGAACCGATGATGATGGTACAACAGTTGTACATGAGTCAAAATAGTGGTCAAAGTGATCAGTCAGTCTTGATGGAATCAAGCCTGCATGATATCAGGCTTGGGTTCTAATATCATCCCATTGAAAAGTCTCTTTCAAAATACATAATAAAAAAGTAAACATATAATAAATAAAATTTTATGTATATTTTTGCACAATTTTTTTTCAATGAGAAACTACTGGCTAACGTTATTATTGAGCGACGCATGGTGTTGACACGTGGCCAACGTGTTATTGGTTAAGATTATTAAAAATAAAAAATAAGATAAGTCAAATAAATATTTTTGTATTTTAAAAAACTCATTGATTATGCATTATGATGATTATCCCTTGCTAAATATATCTCTATCATGAAGACATATATAATTAAGTTTACATTACAATTATCGTCATTACTTTACTATAAATCATTAACTAGTGCCTCTCTATCGTCGTTACTTTACTATAAATAATTAACTAATGCCTCTCATTCTTCCACAAGTGAAAAATAAGAAAATATGGTGCATAGGCCCGGTTTCACAATGCAACAAGGATGATCAGGACATAGCTGTGAGAGGAAACAAGGCGGGAATTTGTGAGCACAATTGCTTAAAATAGCCTGACGAAAGGCAGCCAGACTCTGTGCAATACATCTGTCTAAGAAGCCTATTTCTACGGCACAAGCGATCAAGCTTGGGCTTGGACTCGAGTCCAGAAAACGGCCATTCATATGGTGCGTACGAAACAAAACAAAAGAACTCGAGACATGGTTTTTAGAAAAAGGGTTTGAAGATAGGGTTCGAGACCTCGGTCTGATCGTCCACGGTTGGGCACCACAAGTGTTAATATTGTCGCACTGAGCCATTGGTGCTTTCTTAATGCATTGTTGATGGAACTCGACCTTGGAAGCGATATGCGCGGGTGTTTCAATGGTCACGTAGCCATTTTCCACAGGCCATTTTCTAAATGAAGTTTTGATAGTTGAAATTTTGAAGATTAGTGTCACGGCCCCCGACCCATATCCCGGTTCGGGCGCCGCGAGGCAGACAACAGTGGTATTGGTATTTATTAATTGGCAGCGGAATTTTCTTCAGGACCGGGTGTCAGGAAAAATTTATCAGAGTTTCAAGACACCGAATTACTTTATTTCAGAACGGTGGGGTAAACCCCGCATTAACAGAAAAGGAATTTCACTGGGGAAATCCTTTAATTACAAAAAACACGTTTTATTTCTGATTTACTGAGCCACTTATTTAAGCTAAAGTGCTTCACGGCACTTTTCCTTTCTTCACAGTAAATCACCTGAAATGTGTTTTAAAAACATTTGGTCAGCGAAAAATACTGGCAAGTGCATTCAATTTGTACAAAAGACACATTGTTATAAGTTACAGTATTAAGAGCGATTACAATGTTTATGTCAAACAATTACCCCAAATCGGTATTTGTCACTCAACCGGATCTGTGACTATGGTCATATCACACATTGGCTAACCCGTTGTCCAATGGTGAAGCTTATCAAGTAGTGTATACAAAACCCAACATACCGGCAGTAATTGTAGATTACAAAGACTTAATCACTGTAATTACAACTTTGAAAACAAGAAGGGTTTTGAAAGCATTTAATAAAAATAGAATAACTCACATTGCAAGTTTAGGTTGTTATAGCTTGCCTACTGGTTTATAGTTGGTAATCCTAATTAAATAAACAATGCACGCGTATTAGTCTATTAACTCTGGTAATCCTAATTAAATAAACAATGCACGCGTATTAGTGTATTAACTCAATGCAACATTAACGATAATCACGAGATCGAAACCTATAACGAAAGACAAAGTATAGCCGGGAACCGGCAGTACTTAAACATCCGTTGGACCGGTTTTAATCGATCGAATATAGTACCGTAGCAGTGATCGAGTTATTACCCTAATAACGGGAAGAGTTTTGGTATTCCGGGTATATTTGGGGTATAACACTTGTGCAGAATTTTAGAGAAATAAATGAATTGAGCGACTGAACTGCCTCATGAACGTTCATTATATAGCTAATCCAGGACCTCGTTGCGTTATGCGACGCTTAATCAACATAGCCACATCCCCAAAATCCACACGCGGAGTATCACCGCATGGAGGCGCGACATGACCAGGATCAAGCCACCAATCATATTGAACATTATACGTAATAAGTAAAAATCATTCATCAATATGAAAGGTGTTCAAAAACCAAAACATAATCAAATGTGTAGCGGAAGCAATAATGTAAAACCAAACATAAGTTATAACTTTGAAGTGTCATAAATGTTTATCATGCATCCACGATCCATGTCCACAACAACTGCGCATCCCCGTGCAAGCTCCATGAGTACCTATTGACCTGCAAGGCATGTAACAACGAGTCAACAATAAAGTTGAGCGAGTTCACAGTTGGTTGTTTGGTTATAGTATTCGTTTCGTAATTCCCATGTTCGTTTTGTAGACCATGTTTCGTATTTATTTGTATCGCGGCCTTCCAGGCATGTTTACGAAGATTAGTGGGGGTTTCCCATGTATCCTAGACTAGTTGTATTTGTATCACGGCCCTCAAGGCATGTGTGCGAAGATTAGTATTCGTATCGTGGCCATTCCAGGCATGTGTGCGAAGATTAGTATTCGTATCGCGGCCATTCCAGGCATGTGTGTGAAGATTAGTAGGGGCTTCCCATGTGTTACTAGTCTAGCTGTATCTATAAGTGACCTTTCCCTAACGAGGTCAGTGGTATGTATTTCCGTAACGATAAATGCACAAGTAATCATTCAATCCCATCCCCAACCCTAGGAATCCCATGCCTTGGTAGGAGAGTGAACTCACCTTGGTTTGCTCGGCAGACTACACGAAAGGTTACTTGAGCTAAGAGGGGTCAACCACGTCCTAACATGGTTACCACACAAGTCAGGTCTAGGTTCAAGTAATGCATGTATGATTACACATAGGTTACAAACACGTATTTAACATGGCAACACATTAACATTCAAGTATATAACATGCTCATACTTGTGCGTTTCGAAAGATTGGGCTCGAACAAGTCTAACAGCCTTGTGCGATTCACCCATAGAAGCCCAACAATACCCGGCCCAATAAAATATAAGCAGTCCAGGATGTACACGGCCCAAACAATTAAGAAGTCCAACAGTATGCTCGGCCTAAATAGTGATCTTGTGCGACCCGGACGACTTGTGCAACCCGGACGACTTGTGCGATCCAGTTGGGTTGTGCAAGTGGATATTGGGCTTTATGGCCCAACAGTCCAATGCTCGTGTGTGGCCCAAGCCTTGTGCGATTGGCACTGTCTTTGTGCGATCCACAAGGTCTTGTGCGATTATGCAGCTGCTAATTGTACATGGTGCTTATCTACTTGTATCCCTGTTGTGCGATCGTGTTGTGCGATTGGTCTTGTGCGATCAGGTCTAGTCTTGTGTGACCTGATCTTGTGCGACTGGGAGGCTTGTGCGATTCGTTTTACTATCTGGATATTATGCTAGTCGGTTACAATCATTCAACAGTTTCCAAAATTACCATCTATCAAACAACAGTTTCTAACTATCCATTTATCATACAATCGATCAAATTAAGCATATTCTAGTCGATTCTCATGAACCCTAGATATGAATAAAACATGAACAAAAACTACAACACTTAAACATATTCTAGTCACGACTATTCAACAATCATTCGTATATGATCATTATTCAATCGTAACACCATCAAGCAAACCACCCGAAGCACAAAGACATAACAGCCGGTTAACACCTATTCGGTTCTAGATCAATAACATGCACATCCGATTAATATGAACTTTTTCAATTACACACATGTGAGCCGATTTCATGAATACTAGGATCCAATCTGTTTATATCATGTTAAATCACAAGATATCATCAAATCATCATATGAAATACATAGATCATAACATCATCAATATACCATCGATAAACACAAACACTAACCGATTAGAAGGTTCAATACACATAAACATATAACATATCATTCAATTAATTATCAACGTTCACATAATCACATAACGTTCACATACGTTACATTAATCACAAAGATAGGTTCAAAATACGAGTTGTCACATTATCCCCAAGTTGAAAGAAATTTCGTCCCGAAATTTGGTACGTACTCACTGAGGAAGCTAGTTAAGTTGCATGGTTTTCCTGGGGTGTCACATTCGCGTCGCGCGAAGGCCTAACTAGGGCATAAGTGATGTGAGGGTGTTTAATCGTGTTTAATTATGAGGTTTTACATGATTATGTGTATGAAAACGGGTTACTTTGAGTTAGCTTTGTTTTGCATGTACGCGGAGCATAACAGATGGCTTTTGGAGCTTAACGGAAGGTTTTCGGGAGGCATTATGGAGTATTGGAAGCATACACACAAGTTGGAAGGTCAAAATGTGAAAAACGGGAAGTTTGGTAACAATTGGCGCCATTAGGCGCTGATTTCAGCGCACCACAGTTAGAAAGTTTATTTTGGCGCACTAGGCGCTAATTTTGGCGCACTGGGCGCTGAATCCCAGATCTGACTTGCGAATTTCTTGTTTTTCCACCATATTTAAGCCCAAAAATTCCCCAAATGAATTTATCATTAACCCTAGCCATTTTCCACTTCCCAAGGACGAATTTTGGAGTTCCCAACCTCTATCCAATCATCAATCATGCAATTCCTCATCAAGATTGAAGATCAAATCAAGAACATGAGCAGCTAAACCACCCGTGATCATCTCCGGGACTAGGGTTTGTGTTAGGAACCAGGTTGACTTAGTTTTACAAACTTTTGGATTGAGATTTGTCTAATCATTTGGTTAGTTTATCTTTATTGTTTATTTGTTTTTTATTAAACATTGTAAGATTATCATTTGCATACTTGTTCATCAGTTATTTGGTTTTGTCATCAATAATTGGGTTTAAATTATAACTTGTCATTGTTCTTCAACCTTTAACCATTGAACTTGTTTGTGTTTATGAAATCTAGGATTGGTGATGTAACACCACGTAAAAACGTGTCCAATTATGCAAAGACACGTGTCCTAAACTCTAAATATGTGAAAAATTGAGTTTGAAGGACTAAAAATTGGCAAACGGTGAAAATATGTATGCGAAGGGACTAAAAGTGTCAACATGCCAAACTTGTGCCTCTGAATGACCATACTCGGAGAATATATTCTTAAACGAGTAATTAATTTGATATAAGAAGCCGTTTGTGAAAATAATCGGAAGATTATAAAACTACAGGGGTTAAACGTGTCAACATGTTAATTCTTACCTCTGAGTGACCTTTTAACAAACCCGAGGCTTCGAAATATTCAAATATACTCTCAAGAATAGTGATATTTAACGAAACCGAGCCTAACGAAGTTTGATTATACTTCCTTGAGCCTCTACAAATTAACTACAAGGGCCTTTATTGCCAAAAATCAAGTTGTATAAGGTTTAAATTGGCCAGGGACTGAATCTGCCAAGTTTAAAACAACTTTAACCTGAACAGCCGGTTTACGCGGGGCGCATAAGCCCCCTTCTGATCCTACGCGGGCCGCGTAGAAGTCCCCAGCGCAGAAAATGTTGGACAGATTCGAGTTCAGCTGCAGAACCGACTTTAACTTGTTATTATCGAATTTAGGGGTTGTTTGTCGGTCTTATTAAACCACTATGACACCTGGGGTGATCCTAGGCACTTCCAAAACAGATGCAAACATCTAGGGACTTGGCAATCTTCTATATAAGACACTTTAGTCTTGTTCTTATGCACATTCATTTGCAACAACTTTCAAAAACTCACCTCTGGAGCTAGAAAGCATTAGGAGAAGATTGTCAAGTGTAGAAAAGACAGCAAGGACCTTAAGAAAGAGTTTTAATCCCTGCTTAGTCCTTTTTATTAGCTTAAAAACCGAAAAGTCAAACATATCGTAATTAAGCTTTGACTTTCGGTTTAATCATAAATGGTCCAGCCACTGACCGAAATGAAAGTGGTTATGGAACCATATTAAGGTAGGTGATTAACCCTTAAAAGGGCACCTTCTAATTATTTCGTTTGACTAGTTAATTGTCGGGTCAAACTAGTTAGTCAAAAAGTCAAACTGGACAGAAAGTTTAAAAATGATTTAAACTAATAAAACAGAGGTTCTAAATTATATTTTAACATTCTAATGACTTCGTAATTAGTATTAGAACATGTTTAATCAGGTCTAACCCGACAATTATCAGTCTAAGATTAGTTTATAACCGAAAGTCGCAATAGCTTGACTTTTGCTTTGAGTTTCAGTTCTGACCCATTTAAGCTTAATTCTCCCATGTTTTAAGCTTCCATTAGGACCACATTATTCAGTAGTATAACCCTCTGGAGTTATATTGCTTGGTCCTTAGTGGTTTGAATTATATGCTCTTGTTTGTTAATATTCTTATAAATGTCGTAAATGCCCTTTTGACATATAAATGAGATTTTTAGAAATGTGAGAGGACAAAAACCTTTGCTTCTGATATATAAGCTTGTCCCGAAAATTTGACATCAGTTCTTGGTCTCAAATAGAAGTTATGCTCGATATCGTAATTAGAAGCTTTTTATTAATTAATTTGCGATATCTTGCATAAGACATGTTTAAACTTGGGTTTTGAACCAAAACTCATTACCTACTGTTAAGATATTATTTTTTAGGAATTTTAAGATTTTTGGTCAGATTATAATTTGTTTAAATCATAGAGTTCTTGTGTAATTCGGTAAATGACGATAATACCCTTTTCATACATAAAATGAGATCAACAAATGATTTGAATGCCAAACTTTTTCCTACTGATTTTATACATTAAATAAATTATTTTGAGCATTTAAAACTGATCAAAATCTCATATTTACATAAACATCTTGATTATCGTCAATTAGCGAGTTTTACACTAATTGGGTGCATAGTATGGTTTAAAACCATATTTAACACCTAAGACTTGTTACCTACTGAATTTTTAAACAAATTTTAATATTATTATAGTAGGTATAAATTATGAACCCAGATTTCCAAAAAATGTCCTTAAAAGCATATGTGAAATGACCAAAATGCCCTTTCGGGGCATAGTTTGGCCATAAATGGTAAACCTCACATATATGTAATATCTTGCTGATGTAATGAGATAAAATAAATATTTTTACTAATTACCAAAGACCAGAACTTCAGTTTGTTATAAAATCTCTTTTATAATTATTAAAATGACCAAAATGCCCTTACGGGACTTAAATTGGTTTAAATTACTTTTTGGGCATATATGTTAACATCCTACTGATTTATTAACATATTTTAAGCATAATAACATTTTGAGACCTGTATATAATTCATTTGGTTACCCGTTACGCATTTATGCGTTCGGATCGGTTTATGTGACTAGTTTGCGTATAATAACCGAAACGAGTTTAACCTTATCATTAAATCCTCAAATTCCAGAATGCGTTTAGTTTACCCATATTATACAAGTATCCAAGCTTGTCGGGTCTAAACCACATTCTATTCCGGTCTCCGCTTAATCTAGCGTTTAGAACCGTAAAGTTTCTTTCTAGCTAGTCGGTCTAAGTCTTTGACTTAACTAAAGACCCGTTAGCATCCTAATAGGTTATTAAACCTTCTATACAGATTAAGTAGCATCCAGTAGAAGGTATCATCATAAAGCTTTAGGATTATACGGCTGAGTTACCTTTCACATTAGCTCAGGTAAATACTTTTAACTTATTTTCCCTTATACGGGCTTGGGATATGGTATTATAATAATACCACTCGGTCGGGTATGAAATCATTTAATCAGATTGTGATTAATAAATTTACATAACCCGTTTTAATCTGTCTTGTTTGATAACATAAACATTGGGTGTTAGTTCGACCGTGTCCTGGATATCCTCGGCTCATTTCATTTGAAAATGGCCACGACCTATGCATGGAGTGTAGGCATACACCTGACAGATGCAAATGCTAAAATATAAACCCACATGTTGGGGATAACTCCTTTGTGGGTTCTATAAGTGGTGAGTCGGTTAATCATGACCGACTTCCAACCGGCCCCAATTGTATGACAAACATGTAAATCTGTATACAAGATTATCTTTAAATAACTGTCCCAAGTTATAAATGATTTGTGCCTTGTGCACTTAAATCAAATTTCATAAATGTTTTCAAAAGAGTCAGTTAATTGTATTTACCAGTGTAAACTGACGTATTTTCTAAAGACTGATTGACAGGTGCCTCTCGTAAATAGGCTGGAGCTATTAGGTGTCGTATAAGAGGATCTTGCGAATCCCTAAGATACCTGAAGTTTGTTATTTTGTTTTCTTGTATTTTATTTATGATCCGCCTGTGGATCTTATTACAATCCAGTCTGTATATTCTTTCATTCGGACACTTAGACATTATGGTTTGTAATAGTTTATTTACCAAGTCTTCCGTTGTGCTATTATATTGTGTGTATTGACAATGATGATATCAACTACGTCACGATACTCCCCGACGGGCCCACCGGAAATATGTGGAAATATCGAGGTGTGACAGGTTGGTATCAGAGACAACATTGAGTGAATTAAACACTAACCTTTTGTGTTTAATCTCAATGACATAATAAGCACATTCCTTAGACTTCCGAGTCTAGGCCAATGACCTAGGAATTATTATTAACTTTCCTTTGTTGTTTATATTTTATTTTATTTTAATTGTTTTGACAGGTATAATCATTAATAATGCCGCCAAGAGTACGAGGCAAAGGAAAGGGTCCAATGAGAGGTGGACCATCAGCACATGCAGGACCTTCCCATAGGCGCACCCCGTTTGCGTCATTTTCTAGTTCTGATTCCCGTGACCATTGGGGTCATTCTTACGAACCCGTGAGACACTCGGTCTCGTTGAGTTCATCACCCTCATTTCACCCATCATTCGGGCTGCCTGTTCCAGAGAGCCCCAGCATTCACATCACTCGCATGATTCACATCATTCGCATGAATCCCACCATTCCCACCAATCCTATCAGTCCTTACATTCTCATTCTTTCCATCACTCGGATTCCACCTACTCTCCAGCCCAGTTCAACTCCAATGACTATGTCAACGATTTTCTGGGCTTCAATCCTCTAGGACCCGAGGATCACTTCTCCCAGGAGATGGAAATGGATGACGACCCAGACCCAGAACTGCAAACCGGAACACCGGGCCACCCTATCAGCATCTCGAGCGATTCTCCATATCAAGGATCGCCATATCGTGGGCCCGATTCGTTTGCCGAAAGGTGTAACCAACATGAATGGGCATTTACCCCTTCATATCACAACTCTCCTGCTCAACCTCCTTTAGATGAGCCGCATCTTCAAGCAGTTTCTCCACCACCTCTACCTGTTGAGGAGCCGCCTCAACAACCATCTCAGCCACCTCCCGAGCCGCCAAGGCGAAGAAGGAATGCACGAATATCCGTGTGAGGAGGACCTCAATTCAATTCCCCTCAAGGTTCAAGCTCTTACCCTCCTATCCCCGAGGACCCACAAATGGGTGGACCCCCGCACGCGGTGCTGGAAGACGATCCTCCGCCGGTTTCTTATGCACCACCGCCACCGCCAGTGGGTTTTGACAACCCGATACAAACATACCCAGGTTCATCTGGGTATAACCCATCTGGATATCCAACCACTGTGGATTATGGATATCAAACCTCTGCGGGTTATGGAACCCAAGATCCGTATCTTACGGCTGCGCAGTACAACGCACTTTATCCTTCTTCTTACCCTCTAGTTTACCCAACTGGATATCCGGTACAGGGGTATCAATACCCACCATATCAGCAACCTCCTCCTCCCCAACAGGAGCAAACTCAGGAGATTCTACAGAGGTTGGACAGGGTTGAGCGTAAAGCAGATGAAACCAACAAGAAGCACATCAGCTTTCTTAAAGGCCTTGCAAGTCTCATCAAAGGCAAAAAGAAATAGAAAGTTGTTTACTTTATTTTGTAATTTATTTTCAATCAAGTCCCTATGAGGACATTTTATTTTCAGTACCTAGTCCCTGCGAGGACTTATTTCTATTTCTGTAGCCCCTGCGTGGACAGTATGTTCTTTTCAAGACCCGTTTAGGGCACCTTTGTAATAGTTAATGGTTTAATGAAATTTCTTTTTGGATTTTAAATATTTACTTTATTACATCATCGTGCTATATCATTTCAATTTTTAAATTGATCTGCCAAAGCAGTTCTTAGAGGTATAACCTAGCCAAAATTTTAAATGGCTATGATGGTACAACCTTTTGAAGACAATAAATCCCTGTTAACATCTGAAAACATGTTAACATTCCTGGCTGTGCGGTACGAGAGACCACACAAGCTTCCAAATGTACTTGGATTTTTCCAAGTCACTTAATAGCCTATATGATCAATGTGAATCAAGGCTAATAAACATCAATATGATGTATCCACCAAAACATCCATTAGAGATGTATGCTTGTAAGCAAATGTGTAATAATGACAATGATAGTTTTATTTATAAACTTCTTGTCAAAAAGGCGATGAACTATGTTCGACCCTTAAAAGATCACTGATCCAAAAGATCATTGGTTATATTTTAATCGTCCTTGTGACAGGGCCTTTTGTGCCATCTAAATGTCCTTCGAGACGAGCCTTGTGCTATATGAAAATGTCTTTCATGACATTGACAGTTGTGATTTATATCCCCTGTCTAATAAATATGAAGAATTATATCCTATTGATTGCTTATAATGGTTCTGTTGTAGCCTAGGCAAATCATGATTAAATTAAATTATTTTAAATGGTCTATATGGTTTAATAATACCATGACCATCTGATCATCAATGCGATGATTCATTATATAATTTAAATATGTCATTATTATTTGATATAGTACACAAATCATGGTTGGCTCTGACGAACCAAATAGTCATCCCGTGGAAGAAAACAACAATACCAGGATTAATATCACTGGTGCTGAATTGCAAGCGATGATAACCGCAGCGGTTGCTCAGGCTGTGGATAATAAGTTCAAGGAGCCGAGTATTGTTTGGTCCAAAACTCATTCAAAGTCCCTATCTCATTCGCATACACTAAAGAAGGATGAGTCTCAACACTCGTCTAATCAAAGAAGTGAACCACAGAGGCAGGTTGTCCTCGAACCGACTCCCAGGTGCACCAAGGGTTGTACCTACAAATACTTCGTCTCCTGTAAACCGAGAGATTTCACAGGAGAAAAGGGAGCAATCGATTGCATGAAATGGTTAGATGAAATGGAGACTGTGATAGACATCAGTGGATGTGCTAAGGAAGACATAGTGAAGTTTGTGTCTCAATCATTCAAGGGCGATGCCCTCACTTGGTGGAAAGCATTGGTGCAATCCACTAGAAAGGTCCCTTTGTATAACCTTTCGTGGAACAAGTTTGTTGATCTGGTGAAGGACACTTACTGTCCTCAACATGAAGTCGAGAGGATAGAGACTGACTTCCTCACCTTGGTGATGAAGGATCTAGATTGTAGGTCTTATGTGACCAGTTTCAACTCTATGTCAAGACTTGTACCATATTTGGTCACTCCTGAACCCAAACGCATTGCGCGTTTCATCGGTGGTCTAGCCCCTGAAGTGAAAGGAAATGTCAAGGCTTCTAAGCCTGCTACCTATAGATCCACTGTGGATCTATCTTTATCCCTTACTCTAGGTGTTGTGAGGAGTAGGGCAAAGAAAGCTACCGATGATGGGAAGAGGAAGAGGGAGGAAGACAAGTCTCCTCAATCAAACAAGAAGAACAAAGGGAACTCTGGTTCCAAGAAAGGGCAGTCAAATGACAAGCCCAGGTGCAAGATTTGCCACAAAAGGCTCTTTGGAAAGTACATCCAAGACCCACAAGCTAAACCATGTGGGATTTGCAAGAAGAAAGGGCACAAGTCTGTGGAGTGACAAAATATCAAGGATGCAACCTGTTACAGTTGCAATAAAAAGAGGCACATCAAGACCAATTGCCCCAAGAATGCTAAGAAGCCTGAGGAGGCAAAGAAAACGAATGCGAGAGTTTTTCAGATGAATGCGAGGGAAGCGGTGAACAACGAGAACGTCATAACAGGTACCTTCCTCATTAATAATAACTATGCTAGAATCTTATTTGATTCAGGTGCTGATAAGTCTTTTGTAGACCATAAGTTTTGTAAGTTACTGAATTTGCCTATTAAGACTCTAGACATAAAATATGAGGTAGAGCTTGCTGATGGTACCTTAGAAACAACTTCAACTCTTCTTGATGGATGCTTTATATCCATTAAGAATCATTCTATCCCGCTATCCCTCTTGCCAATAAGATTGGCTGGGTTTGATATAGTTTTAGGCATGGATTGTTTGTCGCATAACCAAGCCCAAATTGCTTGCGATAAAAAGCTAGTTATTATCAAAACCCCTTCTGGTGAATCTGTCACTATTCAAGGAGATACACAGTATGGGTTGCCCAACAACGTGTCTATTCTCAAGGTATCGTAGTGTCTGAAGAGCGGATGTGTCATCTATATGGCAAAAGTGACTGTGAATGATCTGAAGCCTAAGATCGAAGATATTCCAATTATTTCTGAGTATCCTGATGTCTTTCCTGATGAGTTACCTGGATTACCTCCTGAGAGGCAAGTAGAGTTCAGGATAGCTGGATAGAAATTCTGCCAGGATTTACACCTATTGCACGAGCTCCTTATCGTCTAGCGCCTACTGAAATGAAAGAGCTCAGGACTCAATTAGACGACTTACTGGAAAAAGGTTTCATTCAACCCAGATCTTCGCCTTGGGCAGCTCCAATATTGTTTGTAAAGAAGCAGGATGGATCAATGCGCTTATGCATTGATTATCGTGAAATAAATAAGGTAACGATCAAGAATCGTTATCCCTTGCCCAGGATCGACGACTTATTCGATCAACTCCAAGGGGTAAGCTATTTCTCGAAGATTGATTTAAGATCTGGGTATCATCAACTCAAGGTTAGAACCGAAGATGTACCTAAGACATCATTCAGGACAAGGTATGGACATTACGAGTTTTTAGTGATGCCTTTCGGGCTCACTAATGCACCAGCAGCATTCATGGACCTCATGAATAGAGTCTGCAAACCATACTTAGATAAGTTCGTCATCGTCTTCATAGATGAGATACTTATCTATTCTCGTAGCCAAGTTGATCACGATAAGCACCTTCAATGTATTTTAGGATTGCTTCGACAGGAGAAGCTGTATGCTAAATTCTCCAAGTGTGAGTTCTGGCTTCGTGAAGTCCAATTCCTTGGACATGTCGTTAGTGAGCGTGGCATCCAAGTAGATCCCGCCAAGATAGAAGCCATTATGAACTGGGAAGCACCTAAAACACCAACAGAAATCCGTAGTTTTCTGGGTTTAGCTGGATATTATAGAAGATTCATTGAGAACTTCTCAAGGATAGCTGCACCATTAACTTCTTTGACCCGTAAGAATATGAAATTTGATTGGGGTCCAAAACAACAAGAATCCTTTGAAATTCTTAGGCAAAAGTTGAGCAATGCTCCGGTATTATCTTTACCCGAAGGAGTTGAAGAGTTTGTTGTATATTATGATGCTTCACACACCGGTATGGGTTATGTACTTATGCAGCGAGGCAAGGTAATTGCCTATGCATCACGACAACTGAAAGTACAAGAAAAGAATTACACCACCCACGATTTGGAGTTGGGTGCCGTTGTATTCGCACTAAAGTTGTGGAGACGTTATTTGTATGGAACTAAATGTGTGATCTATTTGGATCACAAATGTCTCCAACATTTATTCAATCAAAAGGATCTCAATATGAGACAGCGCTGTTGGATGGAAACTCTGAATGATTATGATTGCGAAATTCGCTACCATCCTGGTAAGGCGAATGTGGTTGCCGATGCTCTAAGCCAAAAGGAAAGAGTTAAACCTATCAGAATCAATGCCAAGAGCATTGAACTGAAGAATAGCCTGAATGAAAGGCTATTAGCTGCACAGAAAGAGGCTGTTTTGGAAGCTAATTTTCCAAATGAAAAGTTAGGTGTAACTACTGATCAGTTAGCACCTAGCAAGGATGGAATCCTCAGATTGAATGGAAGAATTTGGGTTCCTATTCATGGAGGGCTTCGTGATATAATCCTCCAGGAAGCTCACAACTCCAAATACTCAGTTCACCCTGGAAGTGACAAGATGTATCAGGATTTGAAAGCTAATTATTGGTGGATAGGTTTGAAGAAATCTATTGCCACACATGTAGCTAAGTGCCTAACTTGTGCTCAGATTAAAGCTGAACATCAAAAGCCATCGGGTCTGCTACAACAGCCAGAACTTCCCACATGGAAGTGGGAGATGGTAACCATGGATTTTATAACCAAGTTACCTAAAACAAGGCATGGAAATGATACAATATGGGTCATAGTTGACAGACTGACTAAGTCAGCACATTTCTTACCCATCAAGGAGACTCATAGCTCCGACAAGTTAGCCCAGTTGTACGTGGATAAGATTGTATCCCTCCACAGAGTGCCTGTATCTATTATATCCGATAGAGATACTAGATACACCTCTCACTTTTGGAAAAGTTTCCAACAATCTTTGGGCACTCGTTTGAATTTTAGTACTGCTTACCATCCCCAGACAGATGGACAGAGTGAGCATACAATTCAAACTTTGGAAGACATGCTTCGAGCATGTGTTATTGATTTGGGAGGTAGTTGGAATGACCACCTACCCTTGATCGAGTTCTCCTATAACAATAGCTACCATACTAGCAATCAGGCTGCGCCTTTTGAGGCATTGCATGGAAGGAAACGCCTGTTTGTTGGGTGGAAGTAGGAAAAGTTCAGTTGTCAGGACCTGATATAATCCTTGAAACGACGGATAAGATTGTCCAGATTCGTGATCGCCTGAAAGCTACCAGGGATATGCAGAAAAGTTATGCTGACAAGAGGCGAAAACCTCTAAAGTTTGAGGTAGGTGACAAAGTCTTACTAAAAGTATCACCCTGGAAGGGTGTGATGCGTTTTGGTAAGAAGAACAAGCTAAGCCCTAGATATATTGGACCATTCGAGATCATCGAATGTGTCGGCAATGTATCTTATAAGCTAAACTTGCCTGAAGAGCTGAGTGGAATTCACAACGTATTTAATCATGTTTTAAAGTGTTAAATTATGAGGTTTTACATGATTATGTGTATGAAAACGGGTTACTTTGAGTTGGCTTTGATTTGCATGTACGCGGAGCATAACAGATGGCTTTTGGAGCTTGACGGAAGGTTTTCGGGAGGCATTACGGAGTATTGGAAGCATACACACAAGTTGGAAGGTCAAAATGTGAAAAACGGGAAGTTTGATAACAATTGGCGCCATTAGGCGCTGATTTCAGCGCACCACAGTTAGAAAGTTTATTTTGGCGCACTAGGCGCTATTTTTGGCGCACTGGGCGCTGAATCCCAGATCTGACTTGCGAATTTCTTGTTTTTCCACCATATTTAAGCCCAAAAATTCCCCAAACGAATTTATCATTAACCCTAGCCGTTTTCCACTTCCCAAGGACGAATTTTGGAGTTCCCAACCTCAATCCAATCATCAATCATGCAATTCCTCATCAAGATTGAAGATCAAATCAAGAACATGAGCAACGAATTTTGAAGATTCAAGATTGAACATTTACAAACTTTTGGATTGAGATTTGACTAATCATTCGGTTAGTTTATCTTTATTTTTTATTTGTTTTTTATTAAACATTGTTAGATTATCATTTGCATACTTGTTCATCAGTTATTTAGTTTCGTCATAATTAATTGGGATTGAATTCTAAGTTGTCATTGTTCTTCAACCTTTAACCATTGAACTTGTTTGTGTTTATGAAATCTAGGATTGGTGGTAACACCACATAAAAACGTGTCCAATTATGTAAAGACACGTGTCCTAAACTCTAAATATGTGAAAAATTGAGTTTGAAGGACTAAAATTGGCAAACGGTGAAAATATGTATGCGAAGGGACTAAAAGTGTCAACATGCCAAACTTGTGCCTCTGAATGACCATACTCGGAGAATATATTCTTAAACGAGTAATTAATTTGATATAAGAAGCCGTTTGTGAAAATAATCGGAAGATTATAAAACTACAGGGGTTAAACGTGTCAACATGTTAATTCTTACCTCTGAGTGACCTTTTAACGAACCCGAGGCTTCGAAATATTCAAATATACTCTCAAGAATAAGTGGTATAAATTTCACGTGGTTTCGAGATCGTTAATCAAGTTTTCAAGACTTTGGGTGAAAAGTGTCAATATGACGAAACTTGTGTTTATATTGATATTTAAAGAAACCGAGCCTAACGGAGTTTGATTATACTTCCTTGAGCCTCTAAAAATTAACTACAAGGGCCTTTATTGCCAAAAATCAAGTTGTATAAGGTTTAAATTGGCCAGGGACTGAATCTGCCAAGTTTGAAACAACTTTAACCTGAACAGCCGGTTTACGTGGGGAGCGTAAGCTCCCTTCTGATCCTACGCGGGCCGCGTAGAAGTCCCCAGCGCAGAAAATGTTGGACAGATGCGAGTTCAGCTGCAGAACCGACTTTAACTTGTTATAATCGAATCTAGGGGTTATTTGTCGATCTTATTAAACCACTAGGACACCTGGGGTGATCCTAGGCACTTCCAAAACAGATGCAAACATCTAGGGACTTGGCAATCTTCTATATAAGACACTTTAGTCTTGTTCTTATGCACATTCATTTGCAACAACTTTTAAAAACTCACCTCTGGAGCTAGCAAGCATTAGGAGAAGATTGTCAAGTGTAGAAAAGACAGCAAGGACCTTAAGTAAGAGTTTTAATCCCTGCTTAGTCCTTTTAATTACCTTAAAAACCGAAAAGTCAAACATATCGTAATTAAGCTTTGATTTTGGTTTAATCATAAATGGTCCAGCCACTGACCGAAATGAAAGTGGTTATGGAACCATATTAAGGTAGGTGATTATCCCTTAAAAGGGCACCTCCTAATTATTTCGTTTGACTAGTTAATTGTCGGGTCAAACTAGTTAGTCAAAAAGTCAAACTGGACAGAAAGTTTAAAAATGATTTAAACTAATAAAACAGAGGTTCTAAATTATATTTTAACATTCTAATGACTTGGTAATTAGTATTAGAACATGTTTAATCAGATCTAACCCGACAATTATCAGTCTAAGGTCAGTTTATAACCGAAAGTCGCAATAGCTTGACTTTTGCTTTGACTTTCAGTTCTGACCCGTTTAAACTAAATTCTCCCATGTTTTAAGCTTCCATTAGGACCACATTATTCAGTAGTATAACCCTCTGGAGTTATATTGCTTGGTCCTTAGTGGTTTGAATTATATGCTCTTGTTTGTTAATATGCTTATAAATGCCGTAAATGCCCACCTTTGCTACTGATATATAAGCTTGTCCCGAAAATTTGACATCGGTTCTTGGTCTCAAGAAGAAATTATGCTCGATATCGTAATTAGAAGCTTTTTATTAATTAATTTGCGATATCTTGCATAAGACATGTTTAAACTTGGATTTTGAACCAAAACTCATTACCTACTGTTAAGATATTATTTTTTAAGGAATTTTAAGATTTTTGGTCAGATTATAATCTGTTTAAGTCATAGAGTCCTTGTGTAATTCGGTAAATGACGATAATACCCTTTTCATACATAAAATGAGATTAACAAATGATTTGAATGCCAAACTTTTTCCTACTGATTTTATACATTAAATAAATTATTTTGAGCATTTAAAACTGATCAAAATCTCAGATTTACATAAACATCTTGATTATCGTCAATTAGCGAGTTTTACACTAATTAGGTGCATAGTATGGTTTAAAACCATATTTAACACCTAAGACTTGTTACTTACTGAATTTTTAAACAAATTTTAATATTATTACAGTAGGTATAAGTTATGAACTCAGATTTCCAAAAATTGTCCTTAAAAGCATATGTGAAATGACCAAAATCCCCTTTCGCGGCATAGTTTGGCCATAAATGGTAAACCTCACATATATGTAATATCTTGCTGATGTAATGAGATAAAATAAATATTTTTACTAATTACCAAAGACCAGAACTTCAGTTTGTTATAAAATCTCTTTTATAATTATTAAAATGACCAAAATGCCCTTACGGGACTTAAATTGGTTTAAATTACTTTTTGGGCATATATGTTAACATCCTACTGATGTATTAACATATTTTAAGCATATTAACATTTTGAGACCTGTATATAATTCATTTGGTTACCCGTTAAGCATTTATGCGTTCAGATCGGTTTATGTGACTAGTTTGCGTATAATAACCGAAACGTGTTTAACCTTATCATTAAATCCTCAAATTCCAGAATGTGTTTAGTTTACCCATATTATACAAGTATCCAAGCTTGTCGGGTCTAAACCACATTCTATTCCGGTCTCCGCTTAATCTAGCGTTTAGAACCGTAAAGTTTCTTTCTAGCTAGCCGGTCTAAGTCTTTGACTTAACTAAAGACCCGTTAGCATCCTAATAGGTTATTAAACCTTCTATACAGATTAAGTAGCATCCAGTAGAAGGTATCATCATAAAGCTTTAGGATTATACAGCTGAGTTACCTTTCACATTAGCTCAGGTAAATACTTTTAACTTATTTTCCCTTATACGGGCTTGGGATATGGTATTATAATAATACCACTTGGTCGGGTATGAAATCATTTAATCGGATTGTGATTAATAAATTTACATAACCCATTTTAATCTGTCTTGTTTGATAACATAAACATTGGGGGTTAATTCGACCGTGTCCTGGATATCCTCGGCTCATTTCATTTGAAAATGGCCACGACCTATGCACGGGCTGTAGGCATACACCTGACAGATGGAAATGCTAAAATATAAACCCACATGTTGGGGATAACTCCTTTGTGGGTTCTTGTAACACCTTGAATTTTTGTGTCCAATGATGTGTTAACACGTGTCGTTTGATTACACGTGGCATCTATATTAAATAAAGGATTAATATTGACAAACCTTGAAAGTATATAAATTCGAGGGTTATAAATGTCAAACAAGGGTAAATATACTGTATAGTAACCCTAAATGGTGCTTGTACCTTCAAACGAATAAATCATGGATCGTACGGAAGCGAAACGCGGAAGAAAGTGAGAGATTACAAGCTACAGGGGTTAACTGTGTCAACATGTTTAATTATACCTCTGAGTGACCCTTTAACGCTCCCGAGGCTTTGTAACAGTATTATACGCTCACAAGAACATATTGTATAAATTCCACGAAGTTCCGTTTTAAAACGAGAAAGTTATAATCAAATTCGTATGAGAAGGGTTAAAAGCGTCAACAATGAAAGTTAAGGCTTTCTGAATAATTAATAAACTAAACGGGGACTTAACAACGCGGGTAAATAACACGAGGTCCTTAGTTGTAATTAACCGAGGGCCAAACCGCAAAGTTACCCCTTCAAACCCGAAAGGTCAGGTTAATAATTACGAAAGATTTCGTTATTAATTACCAGGATTTCGTAATGATTATAAAAGATTTTAAAAATCTGAAAAACAGGCCTCTCGCGACCCGCGTGATGTTTTGGCCTAAGTTGAGGCGGGCCGCGAGCCACCTCTTTTACTCGCCTGATATTTAAACCTCAGGCGACCCGCATTAAACATGCATGGAACTCCCATGCGGGCCGCGTGGGACGCCCAGATGCAGAAACTTTGTATTTTCTTGCCTTTTGAGCATTATGAATGATCAAACACCAATAAATGAGGCATGGGCACCCTATACTTGACCCATAGCTCCAGGGGACACATGCCCATCATCCATGATCAGTTATAGGCTGTTGTGTGTTGATCTTGAGCTCATTTTTCACTATAAATAGCCATGTTGTGGTCATAACATTCACACAACTCAAACACTTCTATCTGATCATTCTAAGAAGCTCTCTAGCATTCTCTTCTGCTCTCTAAGCAAGATATAACTTCTGTAAGTCGTTCATACCCATTTTGGTCTTACATTTCCATAGTTCTAGCTTATAAACTCAACCGTCATAACTAACGGTTGTCATAGCGATAAATCACAAATGGTCCAGTGAATTGTCGGATCAAAAGTAGTTTTGAGTTGGTATTTATGTGGGTAATAAACCCCTAAAAGGGTTTCCACTGATCACCACTCTAACTATGTCAAATATCGAGTCAAACGCGCACTTAAAAAGTCAACAGAAAGTCATTTTGCCGTTTTCTACATAATCTGTAATGTATACGTTATGAAACCTGTTTTGATGTTCATAAAACATGATATTAAGCATATAAACTTGTTTGCGCTCGTTTGAATCGACCATTTGCTATATTGAACCGGTTCGGAGCCGAATGTCGCAAAAGTTTGACTTTTGCTTTGACTTCAGTTCTGACCCGTTTTAGTGAGGTATAGATATGCCTTAGGACTCTCTTAGGACCGGGTTACATAATGGTATAACCCTCTGTGACCGGTTCAAGAGTTATCCGAGTCTTTTGCGCATTTCCGTTAATCGTCTAAAAGTTGACCGTAACGCCATTTTGAAAATAAAACGAGTATTTCGGACACGTGAACGGACCAGAACCTTGCTTATTAAAATATAAGCATGTCCTTAAAGTTTCACGTCAATCCGAGGTCTAGAATGATAGTTATGCTAATTAGCGCAATTAAAATAAACTTTTGTAATAAAAGGCGCAATTAGCATAACACCTATCTAAACCAAGATTTCGTCACCAAAACTTTTACCCACTGTTATAAAATAATATTTTGGGAATTTTAGAGATTTTTAATAATTTTTACCTTGCTCATAACCTGCGGTTATGGCTACGGTTCGGTAAATACCGAATATGCCCTTTTTGGCCAAAACATGAGTTCTACAAGGTCTTTTGACCCGATTCCAGTTGCTACTGATTTTAAATAATAAATAAAGTATTTTAGACTTTATAAACTGTTCGGGAAACTCAGATTTCCTGTAGAACTCGAAAAGCTCTTTAAAAGTCTTTAAAATGACCGAAAAGCCCCTACGGGGCATAATATTAACTTAAACTCGTTACGGGCATCACGGGAGGTATCCTACTGATACCACAACCTCTTTAAGGCATATTGACCTAGGAAATAAGCGTAGGACTCTCATGGTTAACCGTTTCGCCTATTGCGCGCACGGTTCGGCTTATGAAACTAGTTTTCATAAATTAGCCGATACGGGTCAAATTATATTATTTGGACCCCAAAATCCAGAGTGTGAACCTTAGACCTATATAAAACAAGTCTCTGAACTTGTTGGGTCAGAATCACACTCCATTCTCGGTTTTCGCCTTTTCGCGCGATTAAACCGTATTCACATATCAGAACCAACCGGTCTAGGCTA
The DNA here is from genome assembly GCF_002127325.2 of Helianthus annuus. Lineage (NCBI taxonomy): Eukaryota > Viridiplantae > Streptophyta > Magnoliopsida > Asterales > Asteraceae > Helianthus > Helianthus annuus. Next base: position 152,757,753 of record NC_035437.2, on the reverse strand, counting down.
CGGCCATTATAAAGACTCGTTAGGATTCTAAGAGGTTAATTAAAACCTTCGTTCCAGATTAGGAGCCCAGTAAAAGCTATCGGTGATTTAATCGAACTAAGGAATAATACTTGCAAAGGTAAATACTTTAACTTATTTCCCCTATATGGGCTTGGGTTACGGTATATTAATACCGCTTGATTGAGCATTATATTTTTCCATCGCTTAGGTGGTTAATTAAATAATATGATCGGCTCATTTAAACAGTTTTGTTTTCTTAAAAGCCTTTGGGGGGTTTAATGACCGTTGTCCCGGATATCCTTGGCATCATTTTACGAAATGGCCACGACCATCGACATCCCGGTGTAGGCCTACACCCGGTATATATTGTCGACATTAAATTAAAAGACGTAGCCGTTGGTTTTTATACTACGGTTTTACGCAATGTGGTGTGTCTATAAATCTTTAACCCGGCACGACCCGGGCTACTGAACGCATAAAAGAACATGTAAAACATTCACAAGATTTTAATAATTTTCCCAAGTTATAAAAGAGTTTGTGCCTTGTGCATTCAAATCAATTTTAATAAAACATTTTCAAATGTGTCAGTTGAATGTATTTACCAGTGTAAACTGACGTATTTTCCCCAAAAAGATTAAGTGCAGGTACTATACGAAATTGGCTGGTATTAGCTTCCTAAGCATCACGAATAGTCTCGCAAACTCGATGCCGTATCTGAATGAACAATATTTATTTATTTTGATCCGCTGTGGATACATTCGACTTCTGTAATACATTTGATATTACAATCAGAGGTTGAAGTATATTTATTTATCTTTAAAGCTTCCGCTGTGCATTTATATAATTGTGTGGTGTGACTATATTGTTGCCAACTACGTCACGGTAATCCCCCACCGGGCCCACCGGTGATACACGTGGAAATCGGGGTGTGACAGTTCTATAAGTGGTGAGTCGGTTAATCATGACCGGCTTCCAACCGGCCCCAATTGTATGACAAACATGTAAATCTGTATACAAGATTATCTTTAAATAATTGTCCCAAGTTATAAATCAATTTTCATAAATGTTTTCAAAAGAGTCAGTTAATTGTATTTACCAGTGTAAACTGACGTATTTTCTAAAGACTGATTGACAGATACCTCTCGTAAATAGGCTGGAGCTATTAGGTGTCGTATAAGAGGATCTTGCAAATCCCTAAGATACCTGAAGTCTGTTATTTTGTTTTCTTGTATTTTATTTTCGCAAATTGGAAATAAATAATCCCAACTCACTGTTATTGGCCAATAATAATCCCAACTCATTTAATCACCAATAATAATCCGAACTACTCACTTTTGTTTGTAAAATACTCCCACGTTAAAAAAACACTAACTAGGTTAAAATATTGCTGATGTGGCTTAACATATGTGGACTGACTTGGCTGGTTAACATCTTACCTGTGTATAAAATGATTATCAGCCTCATTTGCACACACAGTCGACTTAATTTGCCCGATTTGTAGAATTAGGGTTTTGAAGGAGAGTGCGACTGTGTGTGCAAATGAGGCTGATAATCATTTTATACACAGGTAAGATGTTAACTAGCCACGTCAGTCCACACATGTTAAGCCACATCAGCAATATTTTAACCTAGTTAGTGTTTTTTTAACGTGGGAGTATTTTACAAACAAAAGTGAATAGTTCGGATTATTATTGGTGATTAAATGAGTTGGGATTATTATTGGCCAATAACAGTGAGTTGAGATTATTTATTTCCAATTTGCCTTTTATTTATTATCTGCCTGTGGATCTTATTACAATCCAGTCTGTATATTCTTTCATTCGGACACTCAGACATTATGGTTTGTAATAGTTTATTTACCAAGCCTTCCGCTGTGCTATTATATTGTGTGTATTGACAATGATGATATCAACTACGTCACGATACTCCCTGCCGGGCCCACCGGAAATATGTGGAAATATCGGGGTGTGACAGGTAATTAATTAGGTTACTATTCAGTTGCATCAATCTTTCGGTTTCGATCGTGGATCATTGCAATCAAATATATTATCTATTTGTTATTTATCAAAACAAGTAGTTAGCAAATCATGTCTATGTAATTTCCAATTGGTAGTAATTAGGTTACCCGTGTTTCTACACAACCTGAAAACCCGGAGATTGGTCCTTTTTCTCACAATTGTTTACAACTCTAACTTATATTTGTTTTCACAATAATTCTCAAACTGCAAAAAGCAATTAGTTTACACTTAGATGATAATTAAAACAACGAGCTTTCATACTTTCCACTGATTCCCCGTGGATTCGACACCCTACTTGCCCTTTACTAGTAAAGGTGATTAGGACACTTTTTAAACATATTTTTGACCGACCTTACGACATCGATCAAAATGTTGATATTTGACTGATAGTGTCCCTGATATGAAGGTGCCTTATACCCAGACATCAATTTTTCTTTCCAAACCACTAGGCAATCTTCATGTATGTGAATTTTCCCACAAAAGGACATGACTGATGAGCTCTATCCATGATCCAAAGGTTTCACTTCCTGCACAAACAAACTAAAATACCCGCGTAGAAAACTAACATAAAAAAAACTAAAAACTAAAAGAAATATTTTTGGATTTTTGGGCTTTTCATTTTTTTTTTTAATTTTTTTAAGAAAAAATACTTACTAAACACTAAGCGCACCAACTCCTCGGCAACGGCGCCATTTTTATCAATGTCGTAAGGTCGGTCAAAAATATGTTTAAAAAGTGTCCTAATCACCTTTACTAGTAAAGGGTAAGTAGGGTGTCGAATCCACGGGGAATCAGTGAAAAGTATGAAAGCTCGTTGTTTTAATTATTATTTAAGTGTAAACTAATTTCTTTTTGCAGTTTGAGAATGATTGTGAAAACACATATAAATTAGAGTTGTAAAGAATTATGAGAAAAAGGACCAATCTCCGGGTTTTCAGGTTGTGTAGAAACACGGGTAACCTAATTACTACCAATTGAAAATCACATAGACATGATTTGCTAACTACTTGTTTTGATAAATAATTAACACATAATATATTTGATTGCAATGATCGACGATCGAAACTGTAGTAACCTAATTAATTACCAATCCTAGATTTCATAAACACAAACAAGTTCAATGGTTAAAGGTTGAAGAACAGTGATAACTCAGAATTTAATCCCAATTGTTGATGACAAAACCAAATAACTGATGAACAAGTATGCAAATGATAATCTAACAATGTTTAATCAAAAACAAATAAACAATAAAGATAAACTAACCGAATGATTAGTCAAATCTCAATCCAAAAGTTTGTAAAACTAAGTCAACCCATGTTTCTACACAACCTGAAAACCCGGAGATTGGTCCTTTTTCTCACAATTTTTTACAACCACATTAATTACATTTGTTTTTCTAATAACTCTCTTAATCAGCAAAAATCAATTAGTTTAGAATTAGATAATCATTAAAAACAACGAGCTTTCATACTTTCCACTGATTCCCCGGGGATTCGACACCCTACTTGCCCTTTACTAGTAAAAGCTGAATAGGACATTTTCACTTATATTTTTGACCGACCTTACGACATCGATCAATAGGTGGCGTTAGTCACCACGTATGTATGCCACGTGGCGATAGATGTCCTCAGTCGCCTCACAAGGGGTCGCGTTACGCGACCAGAAAGTGTTATGGCCGTCGCGTAGCGCGACGTGGTTTCAAATTCCCAGTTTACATGCTGGTTCCAGTTACCCGCGTTAAGAGTTTCGGTTATGAGTTTGTTAGAGTCGTTTTTCGATGGTCATTACATTCTCCTCACTTTGTTTTAAATCTCATCCTTGAGATTCATTGGAACAAGTAAGGATACTTTCGTTTCATCTCCGACTCTAACTCCCACGTGTATTCTAGTCCTCTTTTTGAATCCCATTTAATTTTGACCAGAACTTATCTTTGTGTTTAAGATTCTTAATCTTTCTATCTTCTATTTGCAGAGGTTTTTCAACAAACTTCAAATTTTCATTTACCTCTATGTCCTTTAACTTTGTCCATCTGTTTGGGGGTGATATGTTGTACTTAGATTTAATCGTGTCCCAATAGCTTTTTGGAAGCTTTTCCAAAAATGTGAAGTGAAACAACTGTCTCTATTAGATACAATAGAGAGTGGAACTCCATGTAATGATACAACCTCATCGACATATAACTTAGCTAGTCGTTCCATGCTAAAGGATTCCTTCATTGGTAGGAAATGAGCTGATTTGGTTAATCGATCCACAATTGCCTAGATTGCGTCGTTACCTTTTCTGGTTTTGGGTAGCTTAGTAACAAAATCCATTGTTATTAATTCCCATTTCCATACAGGCATTTCTAACTGTTGCAGTAATCCTGAAGGTTTCTGATGCTCTGCTTTAACTTGTGAACAGTTAAACACTTAGAAACGTAACTAGCTATGTCCCTTTTCATTCCTATCCACCAAAAAGTATTCCTCAAATCTTGATACATCTTGTTACTACCAGGATGCATCGTATACCTAGATTTATGGGCTTCCTCTAATATTCTATCTCGTAGATTTCCTTGCATAGGTACCCAAATTCTTTTCTTATGGAATCTCCAAATTCCATCAGTTCCTTGTTCTAATTCCTTTGTTACCTCTTTCATTCCTTCAGCATTATCCTTAATTTTTGTCTCTTGGGTAATCTTCTATTGTTCCATTAAATCAATTTGCAGATTTAATCTAAGAGCACATACTCGTCTTTGCTTCTCATGATACTTACGACTTAAGGCATCGACTACTACATTTGCTTTTCCCTCGTGATATTGAATATCACAGTCGTAATCACTTAGAATTTCCATCCATCATATTTGCCTCATGTTTAATTCTTTTTGCCCAAAAATATATCTTAAACTCTTACGATCTGCAAAGATGGTAACTTACTACCATACAGATAATGTCTCCAAATCTTAAGTGCCAAATTATTGCTCCTAATTCTAAGTCATGAGTGGTGTAATTTTCCTCGTGCTTCTTCAATTGTCTCAACGCATAAGCGATCACTTTCTTACATTGCATCAATACGCACCCTAATCCTAATTTAGAAGTGTCACACTAAACTACAAAATCTTCAGTTCCTTCTGGTAATGCGAGGATTGGTGCATTTGCTAATCTTTGCTTCAAGATAGTGAAGGCTTCTTCCTGCTTAGGTCCCCATTCAAACTTAACAGTTTTACATGTTAACTTGGTTAGCGGAACGACTATCTTTGAGAAGTCTTGGATAAAACGTCGATAGCATCCAGCTAATCCTAGAAAACTTTTGACTTCTGTAGCTGATTTAGAAACTTTCCAATTTGTGATAGCTTCTATCTTTGAAGGATCTACATGAATTCCTTCATGATTGACCATGTGTCCTAGGAATTGCACTTCTTGTAACCAGAATTCACACTTAGAAAATTTAACATAAAGCTTTTCTTTTCTTAAGAGGGTTAAAAGTGCATGCAAGTGTTTACAGTGCTCATCCTTGCTCTTGGAATAAATAAGTATATCATCTATGAAGACAATTACAAATGTATCCAAATACATATTACATATCCTATTCGTCAGGTCCATAAATGCTGCAGGAGCATTTGTAAACCCGAAGGGCATGACTGTAAACTCGTAATGACCATACCTAGTTCTGAAAGCAGTTTTAGGAATGTCCTCTTCCTGTACTTTCAGTTGATGATATCCAGAGCATAAATCGATCTTAGAAAAATATCTAGCTCCTTGAAGTTGATCAAAGAGATCATCAATTCTAGGTAATGGGTATCGATTCTTAATAGTAACCTTATTTAATTCTCTATAATTGATACACATTCGCATTGATCCGTTTTTTTCTTCACAAACAACACAGGTTCTCCGTAAGGGGAAGAACTTGGTTGTATGAGTCCTTTTTCTAGCAATTCATCCAATTGCTTCTTTAACTCTATTATCTCTGTTGGTGCTAAACGGTAGGGTGCTTTAGCAATTGGAGCGGTTCCAGGTATCAGATGAATTCTGAATTCTACTTCTCTATCTGGCGGTAATCCAGGTAGATCGTCTGGGAAAACATCGGGGTATTCCGATACTACTGGAATTTCCTTAAGTTCCTTCCCCTTAGTGTTAATGATTACTGAGGTCATATATACTATGTCTTGCTTTCGTACATAGCTAGCAGCCTTCATTACTGAGATGAACTTCATTGGCTTGTTCGACTTATCTCCTTTGATCCGGATTATCTCTCCTATGGGCGTACGAATCTCAACAGAATTCTGATCATATAGGATTCGAGCATGGTTGGCTACTAACCAATCCATTCCTAATACTATGTCAAATCCAGCTAGATTCATAAGTAGAAGGTTTGCAAAGAACTTATGTCCTAATAGTTCTATTTTTCTTTCTTGAAGTACTTCGCGTATGTTGATAGGGTTTCCTTCTGCCGTTTCTACCGTACAAGTGACGTGATGTCGTGGTCACAATCAAATTTAATCCAATTACAACTAATTAGCTAGCGGTAAGTGGGTATCGAACACAGGGAGTTTGTGGAATATGTGTTATCTAAATGGTTTATTGATGCGGGCCCAAGCGTGGAAGAGCGGGCCATCCGGTACTTGGAGGCCCAGGATCGCGTCACAAAAGGGGCTTCATTGAAATGGCTCTAACTTGGGCTACGGGAGTCCGTTTGGGGCGTGTGACCAGTCAAAACGAACGGGAGAACGAGCTCTATCTTGCTGCAAACCGCCTACTCCGGGCCGAAAAAACGCTTATTTCTATTAGTTTTTTCCATTTTTATGTTTTTTCAAGTATTTTGGGCATTTTGTTTTTGGGCTTGTGTTTGGCCCGTTGTCTTTTTTAGGCCCGTTTCGAATTTCTGTCTCTATTTATGTATTGCCCTAATCATTTGATGAATCAGAATTGAATTTTGAGAAAAACAGTTTTTCACTTCAAATTCCGAGCCCTTTGGGTTGAATTTTGGGGTTGGGGAAGAACGACACGGGCATTCACAGAATCAACGTGTTTGATCTTCATTATCGTACTACTCACTACATCATTTATCTATAGTACTAAAGTTAACTAAATTTCAAGAAAAGTAAATTCAGAATTTGGATTGATTGGTTTTAATTAACTAGATTAAACTAAACTAGATTGCAATTCAAATGTTGGTTTTGAAAACAGATTAGGAACAAGCGACCACCCTAGATTTCAGGTTTTAATCCACACTAATGTTTATGCCCAACTAGAAAGAACCACATAGACATGGCTCGTGTTTGATTATCTATTTGTGATGAAAGGGAACTAAGTACTCAGATTATAAAATGCGAGGTTGTTACCCGATGATCAATTGACAATTATCTAACCCTAATCCCTCCCATGATATCTCGATTGCCAACGGCACCAAGAACGTATGGTTTAGACTAACATCAAACAAGAATCAACACTTTACAAATAAACATTCAAACACCATAATAACTTAAAAAAACATTCAAAGTCATTATTCTAGAAATTCAAGCACAAACAAAGTGTTTCAAAGGTAAACCTTACATCTAAGATGATCACCACGAATTTAGCCACTCATGACTTGGTACATCATCATCACACAAGGATTAATGTTCATATGAATCGAAAACACAAACCAATTGTTTAGAACTAAGAAGAACCAGCCAAAATCGCCCCAAGAACTGCTCCAAAACGTCCCACAATGATTGCCAATGAAAAGACACCATAAAACACCTTAAAAGTGGGGAGTTACACTTTTTTCGCAGGCTCCACCGTAAGCTACGGTGGCCACCGTAGCTTACGGTGGCTTAAAATGGCTTACGGTGGATTTAAACTGTCTTACGGCATCAATTTTTGTCAGAGTCTACCGTAAATTACGCTAGCTACCGTAATTTACGGTAGGCTTCAGCAATCAATTTTGTTTTCTTCATAACTTTCTCGTTTCAACTCCGTTTTCTTCACCGTTTTCGCCTACGTTCTCGTAATTTCATCCTCTATCTTGTTATCTTCTTAATTATTCAATTCCAAAATTTTATTTTTTTCGTTTATTCTCCGTCTTTCAATCTCCAATCCAGTCGTGTCTATTCGAAGCTTTATTTCCATACTTTTAAGCTCCAAATGTACCTGAAACACAAGCAACCGTAGTTATCTAATTCAAGACAATTACATTATCAAATGAGGGATTAACTTGTCTTTTAACACACTTAAGGGTTGTCCCATGGACCACCCGTCACATCCCCACACTTAGCCGTTGCTTGCCCCAAGCAACCCATTAAAAACCATTTTCAAGTACACAAGCGATCAACATAAATCAAGCATAAACATGTCATCCTTCTACTAATGTGACAACTCGTATTTCGAACCCACTTTTGTGTAACGTTACGTGATTATGTGAACTCTATTTGAATAACATGTTATACGTGCCTTGTGTGAAATTGTGAATGTTTGTTTATATGTTGCATGATCCGATCGTACATGACCCACTCGACTACACAAGCCCATTCGGTTTACACACATCTGACTCGAGACCAAGAGGGCAACCCGGTAAAGGGTTCGGCCCACTTCCCTTGATTCGCAAACACATACCCATTAGGGGTTTAGATTTTCATTTACTTGCCAAACATCCTCACACACACAAACCCTAGAACACGCTCTCTCTCTCTCTCTCTCGACCGGAACCAAAGGCAGCCGAACATCCCTTTCCAACGAAGCTCTTGGATTCGGATCATTCCCTTTCTCATCTCGGTTAGTAGTATGTTTACCGATTGCAAGTTTTATATGTATGTTTAGATGATGATATTATTGTTAATCGGATTACATGATCGGTTAGGGTTTATGCTAGTGACTCGGTTCATATGTTGTATAATATGTTGTATGCATGATAACCGGATCGAAGTTTACTATCCTTGTTATTGTTCTTGTTGTAAATTGGATTGACTGCATGATGGACCGGATTCTTGTTAATCGGCTGTGATGTGTATGACTTATGAGTGGAATTATGAATTAGGTTGCATGATAGTCCATAATTTGGTTAATCACGTGGTTTGGTAATTTGTTATGCATACTGGTAATTGATCGTTCTTGATGATGATGAATTGACATGTTGAATAGCAATTAACTGTTGTTTGAATACGGAAATTATTGTGTTTGATTTGATTGGTGAAACTGCCAAGTTGTTAACTGAAATTACGGAATGATTGTTACTGATTAGTTATGGAAATCTGTTACACATTGTCTCGATAAGGGTTGCGAGTCGAGAACCCTCAGTCTCGACTCGAGACCACATTGCCGACACACAACAGCACAAACCGAGACCACGGTTGCGGGTCCGATTGCGACTCGAGATCGTGTAGTCTCGACTAGATCATGATGACTCGAGATCTCCATTGTTGCGACTCGAGACCCCGAAACCAATACAACTCGAGATCTCTAGTCTCGACTCGAGACCATTTACAAGAGCACACTGTTTTGGACTTTGCACACTGTTACGAGCCCAATTGATTGGGACGGATACTTGGACTTGTTACGTGATTTCTATTGAACTGCTGCGAATACTTGTGCATGCCATGTTTATACTTGTGTAAGTACAATACGCGTAGGACATACGTGTTATACTTGAATACGAACCTGACTTGTATAATAACCATGTTAGGACGTGGTTGATCACTATATAGCTTAACTGAACTTTGTGTATCTGCCGAGCAAACCAAGGTGAGTTCACACAGCCAAGGCATGGGATTCCCGGGTTGGGAATTGGGTTGGAAGATTTGAATTGGATAATTACTCGTACTTACGCTATTGCTAGACTATATACCATCGTCCTCGGGTTAGTCAGGACACTTACGTAAAACCTACGTAAACTAGTATCTACCACTGTCTCCCGGGCCGGGAGGACACTTACGTAAAATCTACGTAAACTCTTACCCACTACTGTCTTCCGGGTCGGAAAGACACTTACGTAAAACCTACGTAAACCCCACGCGTACCACTGTCCTCGGGGAAGGGCACTCACGTAAAACCTACGTGACCTTGTACGTATTCCTGTTCTCGGGTTATGAAGAACACTCATGGTTACAATAGTCTAGTAAGGATAAACATGGGAAGCCCCCACTAGTAATAAATATAATTATGGGAAACCCCCACTAGTAGTACATACATACATGGGAAGCCCCTACTAAATGAACATACGATTTGCTATTTTGAACTTACCTTCTGTGAACTCGCTCAACTAGTTGTTGACTCTCTGCTGCATGCCTTGCAGGACCTTAGGTACATATGGAGCTTGCACAGGGAGGAGCAGGTCATTGTGGGACATGGTTCGTGGATGCCATGTTAATCGTTTAAACAATTGAACTTATGATTTACATTGGGTTTACATACCTATGCTTCCGCTACTCAAATTATGTTTTGTTAAACACCAATTATATTGTGATGGTTTGTTTTGATTACTTTTAATATTTAAATGCTATGTTCAATATGATTGGTGGCTTGATCCTGGTCATGTCACGCTCCCAAGCGGTAGTACACCGCGTGTGGATTTTTGGGGTGTGACAGATTGGTATCAGAGCCATTGGTTATAGAGAACTCGGTTTTAGTAAAGGGAAAACGTTTTTATTAAAACCAGACTATAACCAGAACAGTGCTCTCAACGATCCACAACGACGCTTCGCTCCACGTGCAAGACTCAACATCCTAGGTAATATGGTTCATGTTTATATTGCCTACTTGCTAGATTACATAGAACTTTGCTCGTAGTATGCTTAGATACACACGACCCTATTACATGAGAATACCTATGTGCTTACACTCTTCTGTCATCGCACTACTCGCGAACCATTCTCACTATGTTACTTTTACTATGAAGATCATGTCTGGACGTGTTAACATGACTCAAGCCCAGTTGACGGCTCTCATTAACGAACAAGTTGCTGCGGCACTTGCAGCTGCACAAGCAGGAGGTATATCCTGTAGTTATAACTCACACTAGGATCTTTAGGTCCTACACTCCTAAACCAACTCTTGTGTTTAACCTTGTCCTATTCGTACACAATAGGTCAACACGCACCGCAACCAGTCTGCACTTTCAAGAACTTCATGGACTGTCGTCCAAGCACCTTTAGTGGCACGGAAGGAGCAGTGGGACTACTCCATTGGTTCGACAAGCTCGAGTCAGTATTCGAGATGTGTGAATGCCCTGAGGCTCGCAGGGTCAAGTACGCCACTGGTACTTTGGAAGGGATTGCGCTAACTTGGTGGAACGCGCAAGTTCAGATTTTAGGGTTGGCAGCTGCTAACGCCACCCCTTGGAACGATTTTAAGGAACTGATCAAGCGAGAATACTGCACGCGTGATGACATCCACAAGTTGGAAGTAGAGCTTTATCACCTGAAGATGACAGGATCGGAAATCGAGGCTTATACGAAACGGTCGAACGAACTGGCTATCTTGTGTCCAACTATGGTGGATCCTCCAATTAAGCGCATTGAGTTGTACCTCAAAGGTCTAGCGCCAGAAATCCAGAGCCACGTGACATCGGCTAATCTCGACAACATCCAGGATATTCAGCGACTCGCTCATCGTCTTACTGATCAGGCAGTGGATCAGGACAAGCTACCGAAACGTATCAGCGCTACTACTGCTACCACATCAGCCGCTACTCCTACTACCCCCAGTGACAACAAAAGAAAGTGGGAAGGGGATTCTAGCAAAGATTCAGCAACAGTTCAGTCTCAGGCTCAGTAGCAGAAGACTGGCCACTACCAGAGTCCCAGTTAGCAGTTTTCTGGTAGTCGTGGGCAGAGAAGGTATCAAGGAAATCTCCCAAAGTGCCACAACTGTAACAGGCACCACAGCGGCCAGTGCAACAAGGGTCGTTGCCAAAGGTGTCTCAAGATGGGCCATGAGGCCAAAGACTGTAGGAGCCCACGGCCTGCGAATCAGAACCAGCAACCGCAACTACCAGCTCCACAGAACCAGCAACAGCAGCAACAGCGGGGCAACAGAGGATGTTTTCAGTGCGGGGCTGAAGGTCATTTCAAGCGTGATTGCCCTCAGTTAAACCAGAACCAGAATCGCAACAACAACAATCAGGGCAATGGTAACAATGGTGGGAACAATAATGGCAATGAAGCTAGGGGTCGAGCTTTCGTGCTGGGTCAGGGCGACGCAAGGAATGATCCCAACGTAGTTATGGGTAAGTTTCTTCTCGACGACTTTTACGTTGCTGTTTTGTTTGATTCGGGTGTGGATACAAGTTATATGTCTTTGAAAGTTAGCCAAATGTTAAAACGTACACCCACACTTCTGAACACCAAACATGTCGTAGAGTTAGCTAATGGTAAGAGTCTAGAGGCCACGCACATAGTTCAGGGTTGTAATCTTATCCTCACGGGTCAGACTTTCTCCATCGATCTCATTCCCATAGTTTTGGGTAGTTTCGACATCGTCATTGGTATGGACTGGCTATCTCAACATCACGCAGAGATCTTGTGCAAAGAGAAGATTGTTCGTATCCCTCGTTCCGGTCAGGAACCTCTCGAAGTCCAAGGCGACAAGAGTGGTGCTGTGGTTGGCATCATCTCCTTCTTGAAGGCTCAGAAATGTTTGCGAAAGGGTCACACCGCCATTCTGGCACTTGTCACCGATGCATCAGCAAAGGAAAAGAAGTTGGAAGACATTCCAATAGTTCGCGACTTTCCACAAGTGTTTCCAGAGGAATTACCTGGTCTACCGCCTCATCGCCAGGTCGAGTTTCAAATCGAGCTAGCTCCTGGAGCAGCACCCATAGCTCGAGCACCGTATCGTTTAGCTCCAACTGAACTGGAAGAACTGTCAAAGCAGCTACAAGAGCTCTTGGAAAAGGGCTTTATTCGTCCAAGCTCTTCGCCTTGGGGAGCTCCAGTGTTATTCGTGAAAAAGAAGGATGGTACCTTCAGGATGTGCATTGATTACCGGGAACTTAACAAGGTGACGGTGAAGAACCGTTATCCTCTTCTGCGTATAGACGACTTATTCGACCAGTTGCAAGGGTCGAGTTACTACTCCAAGATAGACTTGAGATCAGGGTATCATCAGCTGAGAGTCCGGGATGAGGACGTCTCCAAAACCGCATTCAGAACTCGCTACAGTCACTACGAGTTCCTAGTCATGCCATTCGGGCTAACGAACGCACCGGCAGTTTTTATGGACCTTATGAACAGGGTGTGCAAACCCTACTTAGACAAGTTTGTGATTGTATTCATCGACGACATTCTGATCTACTCCAAGAGTCAGGAGGAACACGAGCAGCACTTACGGCTTATCTTGGAACTTCTTCGAAAGGAACAACTGTACGCCAAGTTTTCCAAATGCGACTTCTGGCTTCGTGAAGTCCACTTTCTAGGCCACGTGGTAAACAAGGATGGAATCCATGTCGATCCATTCAAGGTAGATTCGATCAGGAACTGGCCTGCACCGCGTACACCAACTGAAATACGCCAATTCTTGGGATTGGCGGGTTACTACAGGAGATTTATCAAGGATTTTTCAAAGATCGCACAGCCGCTTACGCTACTGACATAGAAGGGTGTCACCTATCGTTGGGGTAATACTCAGGAAACCGCTTTTCAGCACTTAAAGGATAGACTTTGCAGTGCACCTATCCTCTCGTTGCCAGAGGGCACAGACGACTTCGTGGTTTACTGTGATGCATCCATCCAGGGTCTTGGATGTGTGTTAATGCAGCGCGACAAGGTCATTGCTTACGCTTCGCGCCAACTCAAGGTTCATGAACGGAACTACACGACGCACGATTTAGAGCTGGGAGCTGTTGTTTTTGCGCTTAAGATATGGCGACACTACCTGTACGGTACCAAGTGCACTATCTACACCGATCACAGGAGTCTCGAGCATATCTTCAAGCAGAAGGAATTGAACATGCGTCAACGTCGATGGGTTGAACTACTGAACGATTACGAATGCGCTATCAAGTACCATCCAGGCAAAGCAAATGTTGTGGCTGACGCCCTCAGTCGGAAAGACACTACACCTAAGCGCGTACGAACATTACAACTCACCATTCAGTCTAGTCTTCCAGCACAGATACGAGATGCTCAGATAGAAGCATTGAAACCAGAAAACGTAAGGGCTGAAGCCTTAAGCGACTCAAGGCAACGACTAGAACAGAAGGAAGACGGTGCGTACTATGTAACAGGGCGTATTTGGGTCCCACTATATAGCGGTTTACGAGAACTTGTGATGGATGAAGCACACAAGTCTCGCTACTCGGTACATCCAGGGTCGGATAAAATGTACCACGACATCAGAACAACGTATTGGTGGCCTAGCATGAAGGCCCACATCGCTACCTATGTCAGCAAGTGCTTGACATGTGCAAGAGTCAAGGCAGAGTATCAGAAACCAGCAGGTCTACTCCAGCAACCAAAGATACCACAGTGGAAATGGGAGGAAATTTCCATGGATTTCGTCACAAGCCTACCTAGATCTCAGCGTGGGAACGATACTATTTGGGTGATCGTGGATCGACTCACCAAGTCTGCTCATTTCTTGGCAATCAAAGAAACGGACAAGTTTTCCACACTAGCAGGCATATACTTAAAGGAAGTAGTCTCAAGGCACGGGGTGCCCACCTCTATCATTTCGGATCGCGATGCACGATTCACATCAGAACTATGGCAAGCAATGCATAAGGCTTTTGGCTCTCGGTTAGATATGAGTACAGCTTACCACCCTCAGACGGATGGGCAGTCTGAGCGCACGATTCAAACCATAGAAGACATGCTTCGGGCATGTGTTATCGATTTCGGCAACAACTGGGAAAAGCATCTCCCTTTGGTGGAGTTCTCATATAATAACAGTTATCACACCAGCATACAAGCCGCTCCATTCGAGGCATTGTACGGGCGTAAATGTCGGTCACCTCTCTGTTGGGCAGAGGTGGGTGATAGTCAGATCACGGGTCCAGAACTTATAGTGGACACCACGGAAAAGATTGCACAAATACGACAACGCATGGCGGCAGCTCGCGACCGTCAGAAAAGCTACGCGGATAAGCGTAGGAAGCCCTTGGAATTTCAGGTCGGGGACCAGGTTTTACTCAAAGTCTCACCCTGGAAGGGTGTGGTCCGTTTTGGCAAACGGGGCAAGCTCAATCCGCGGTATGTCGGACCATTCGAGATCATAGAAAGAATAGGCAAAGTAGCCTACAGACTAAACCTACCAACTGAACTCGGTGCAGCTCACAACGTTTTTCACGTGTCGAATCTGAAGAAGTGCCTGTCATATGAGACCCTCATAGTTCCTCTGAAGGAACTCACTATCGACGAGCAGTTGCGATTCGTCGAGGAACCAGTTGAAATCACGGACCGGGATGTTAAGGTCCTCAAGAACAAGAGAATCCCTCTTGTTCGAGTTCGTTGGAACTCCCGTCGTGGCCCAGAGTTCACCTGGGAACGAGAAGATCAAATGAAAGAAAAGTACCCCCAATTGTTCGCAAACAGTACAACCACTACTGAGGCTGAAGCTACCACGGAATTTCGGGACGAAATTCCAGATCAACGGGGGGAGGATGTGACACCCCAGGAAAACCATGCAACTTAACTAGCTTCCTCAGTGAGTACGTACCAAATTTCGGGACGAAATTTCTTTTAAGTTAGGGATAATGTGGCAACTCGTATTTCGAACCCACTTTTGTGTAACGTTACGTGATTATGTGAACTCTATTTGAATAACATGTTATACGTGCCTTGTGTGAAATTGTGAATGTGTGTTTATATGTTGCATGATCCGATCGTACATGACCCACTCGACTACACAAGCCCATTCGGTTTACACACATCCGACTCGAGACCAAGAGGGCAACCCGGTAAAGGGTTCGGCCCACTTCCCTTGATTCGCAAACACATACCCATTAGGGGTTTAGATTTTCATTTACTTGCCAAACATCCTCACACACACAAACCCTAGAACACGCGCTCTCTCTCTCTCTCGACCGGAACCAAAGGCAGCCGAACATCCCTTTCCAACGAAGCTCTTGGATTCGGATCATTCCCTTTCTCATCTCAGTTAGTAGTATGTTTACCGATTGCAAGTTTTATATGTATGTTTAGATGATGATATTATTGTTAATCGGATTACATGATCGGTTAGGGTTTATGCTAGTGACTCGGTTCATATGTTGTATAATATGTTGTATGCATGATAACCGGATCGAAGTTTACTATCCTTGTTATTGTTCTTGTTGTAAATTGGATTGACTGCATGATGGACCGGATTCTTGTTAATCGGCTGTGATGTGTATGACTTATGAGTGGAATTATGAATTAGGTTGCATGATAGTCCATAATTTGGTTAATCACGTGGTTTGGTAATTTGTTATGCATACTGGTAATTGATCGTTCTTGATGATGATGAATTGACATGTTGAATAGCAATTAGCTGTTGTTTGAATACGGAAATTATTGTGTTTGATTTGATTGGTGAAACTGCCAAGTTGTTAACTGAAATTACGGAATGATTGTTACTGATTAGTTATGGAAATCTGTTACACATTTTCTCGATAAGGGTTGCGAGTCGAGAACCCTCATTCTCGACTCGAGACCACATTGCCGACACACAACAGCACAAACCGAGACCACGGTTGCGGGTCCGGTTGCGACTCGAGACCGTGTAGTCTCGACTAGACCATGATGACTCGAGATCTCCATTGTTGCGACTCGAGACCCCGAAACCAATACAACTCGAGATCTCTAGTCTCGACTCGAGACCATTTACACGAGCACACTGTTTTGGACTTTGCACACTGTTACGAGCCCAATTGATTAGGCCGGATACTTGGACTTGTTACGTGATTTCTATTGAACTGCTGCGAATACTTGTGCATGCCATGTTTATACTTGTGTAAGTACAATACGCGTAGGACATACGTGTTATACTTGAATACGAACCTGACTTGTATAATAACCATGTTAGGACGTGGTTGATCACTATATAGGTTAACTGAACTTTGTGTATCTGCCGAGCAAACCAAGGTGAGTTCACACAGCCAAGGCATGGGATTCCCGGGTTGGGAATTGGGTTGGAAGATTTGAATTGGATAATTACTCGTACTTACGCTATTGCTAGACTATATACCATCGTCCTCAGGTTAGTCAGGACACTTACGTAAAACCTACGTAAACTAGTATCTACCACTGTCTCCCGGGCCGGGAGGACACTTACGTAAAACGTACGTAAACTCATACCCACTACTGTCTTCCGGGTCGGAAGGACACTTACGTAAAACCTACGTAAACCCCACGCGTACCACTGTCCTCGGGGAAGGGCACTCACGTAAAACGTACCTGACCTTGTACGTATTCCTGTTCTCGGGTTATGAAGAACACTCATGGTTACAATAGTCTAGTAAGGATAAACATGGGAAGCCCCCACTAGTAATAAATATAATTATGGGAAACCCCCACTAGTAGTACATATATACATGGGAAGCCCCCACTAAATGAACATACGATTTGCTATTTTGAACTTACCTTCTGTGAACTCGCTCAACTAGTTGTTGACTCTCTGCTGCATGCCTTGCAGGACCTTAGGTACATATGGAGCTTGCACAGGGAGGAGCAGGTCGTTGTGGGACATGGATCGTGGATGCCATGTTAATCATTTAAACAATTGAACTTATGATTTACATTGGGTTTACATACCTATGCTTCCGCTACTCAAATTATGTTTTGTTAAACACCAATTATATTGTGATGGTTTGTTTTGATTACTTTTAATATTTAAATGCTATGTTCAATATGATTGGTGGCTTGATCCTGGTCATGTCACGCTCCCAAGCGGTAGTACACCGCGTGTGGATTTTGGGGGTGTGACAACTAACCCTTTCTTAACACCCAAGCAACACACCCCTCACTAAATCTCTCCTCTCGGCTACAAGTAAGCACTAGAAAAGATAAGCTAGACACACAAAAGGCAAACGGGTGATTGCACAACTATATGCTTGTACCTAAATCGGTCCTCCGCCGAACAAGTGCCAAACATGAATGCAAATCAAAGGGACTTAAAGGTTGTAATGTGGCTAGGTGTACGGGTAGGAAATGGAATATATATATAGTAGCGAAGGACTTTACCCGGTCTTTTTATTACACAATGAAATAAAAAACACATAACTACTATATACAAGACAACTCACACATCCTTCTGTTTCATTTTTTTTCATTGCTTTTTTCATTTTTTTTCTTTCTTTTCTTTTTTTTTTCTTTTTTTTTATCATAGCATAGAGAAACATTCACATAACATATCTAAACACAATTAAAGCAACTACTAACACTATAAGACCGGGTTAAGTCGGGTAAATTTTTGGAGAACTAGTTAAGGGGTAACAAATGATCGGCTTTTAGGCACAAAATGGGCAACTAAATGTCCAAACCCCCGCCCCTCTCACTACCAAGCTCATATATATAATTTATGAGGTCCAACCCCCCAAATCCCACACTCACACACACTATGACGAGGCTACCTAAATGCGCTTATCCTTTCTACATTCTTGTTCAACTAAGGCCTCGAACCGTATTCAAGCACAAGTTCTAATGCACCCCCACCCGTTGCCACTCTCATCAAAGACAAGCATTATTTATATACAAGTGTGGCTTCAACTCTCACCAAGAATAAAGGTAATTAAGGGCTGTCGGTGCATCATTCGGGTGTAGTCCAGGGTGTTCAAATTCTCACAATGTTTTGCTTGATTTAAAATTTTTTTAAAAACCTCAAAATTTTCCCTCCATCCCCACACTTGGGATACATTGACCCCAATGTATGGTTTTGGGAAGAATTGATCGCTAAAAGCCTTCATCATCAACAAAAGCTTTAAATCTCAAACCCCATATTTCTTTTTTTTTTATTTATTTTTTTAATCTACAAGCAAACGAACTAACTACAAATATTTCAAAGCTAATGAACATAACAAGACTTAGGAAAGAGTACATTGACCTGGTGAAGTTTGACACAACAGATGTTGTGGATAATCTGACTTCCTATCACCACCTTCACACAAATATCCGCACATCTTCCCCACACTTGAATGTCGCCATGGCCCTGAAACATAGAAAGATAAAAACAACAAGATCAATATAAAACTCCGGGTTGCCTCCCGAGCAGCGCTAAGTTTCGAGTCTTCAGCCAGACCATGCCACCCCCATTTATGGTGGCTCAAAGAATCGGTTCCTATCACCTCCCCCACTGTAGCTTGTCATTGGTTGAAATGCATCCATCAAATGTCCATTCGGTGGATAGTCAACTACATACCTGCTCGAACCCTCATACTTCTTTTCATACCCCGGTGGTTTGTTTGTTTTTATTCTTTGATGCACACTTTTCATATGGTCACTAGACTCTCTACCCTTCTCTTCAATAGATTCATAACTAATCTCCCTAGTATGAACATCAAAGTACAACTTACGGTTCTTTTCGGTCATAGTAATAACCCCGTCTCTACAGTTGATTTGAGCATTTTCTATATAAAGAAACGGTCGACCTAAAATTACCCTTTGTTGTGATGCCAATTTGGTAGAGGCATAATCTAAGACCAGAAAATCCACCAGATAGTTGAATTCTCCCAACCGAATCATGATATTCCTAACCACTCCTCGCGGACGCCTCCAACTCTCGTCCGCTAAACTCACCATGGTGTCTATATCTTCGAGCGGACCAAAATCATACATGTCATATAGATCACCTGGTAATACACTCATGCTCGCCCCGTAGTCCAACAATGCGTGAGGGATTTTTAATTTTCCCACACGGATAGGCACGATTGGTGCTCCATGTTCTTTATCATTTTCACCATCGGTGTCCTTCCCTATACCTGTATTTATTTGACACGAAGAGGTTAGAAATTTTTCATTAAATTCCGTACTAGGAACGGTGCTTACCACATTAATATTAACGCTTTTTATGTTCTTGGGATTTGTCACTGTGTCATTCGGTAGCTGGCCTTTTGCTTTCTTCAGTATCGCCACTTCACTCGCAAGTTGACCCATTTGAGTGGTTAATGATTGAATAACTTTGTCACGGATTTCATCTTTTTGCATACGAACCTCATCCAGCTGATTTCTTCATTGCATCTCCATTTGCATCGCTTTCAACATCTCTATGACCTCATTTCCATCTGAGGAACCTTGACCCGAAAACCCACTTTGTTCATTACCTGGTTGTTGGAATTGCCTTTGGAAACCTTGATTATTAATTGTTGGTGAGGAGCATAATTTCCTTGGTTTCCTTGAAAGTTCGGGTTAAGTTGATTTGATGGGTTCCCATATCTAAAATTCGGGTGGTTTCGTAACCCACGGTGGTATGTGTTCGAATTCATGTTAAAGTTTCGATCACCCCCTTGAATAGCATTCACCTCTTCCACTTGCTCCTCAACCACTCCTACCAAACATACTTCCGCCGCGTGGCCTATTTCGTTGCAATTAGTGCACACGTGGTACACTTGATTCGTGGCTTGCACACCTACATTCTCTACCCCATGCACTTGTGGCCTTGCTATCACATGCCTTGTCCGTCTCGAAGATTGAGCCTTTCTTTTTGAAGTAACAGCCATTTGCTCCAAAAATTGCCAATCATCATGCTCAAAATTTGTACCAAAAGTACCGTTAGTAATCGACATCAAGTCACGAGCATCCTCCGAACTCAACCCTTCGTGAAACGCGTTCAACAACTCCCAAAGATGGATTCCGTGATGAGGGCAATTCCGTAACATCATATTAAACCTTTCAAAAGCCTCATGAAACATTTCCCCCGATTGTTGTTGGAAGCTTCTCAAACCTCTCCTTGCATCGTTGGTTTTTTTAGAAGTGTAGAACTCGTCCAAGAAAATCTGTTGCATATCGGCCCATGTATAAATTGACGCGGAAGGCAAAGTATGAAACCATCTCTTTGCTTTATCTTCCAAAGAGAATTGAAATAGAACCAACTTGACATCGTCCGACGAAAAACCTTGACCTCCAATAGTGTTGCAAATGGAGTCGTATGTTTCCAAATGAAAGTAAGGTTCTTCCGTTGCTAACCCTTTAAACTTTGGCAAACTTTGAAGTGCGCTAGTTCTAACCTCAAAAGTCCTTCCATCCGGGTGATGAGGAATCACCACCGGTGAAGGATTATTAGTAATAACCGGTCTAAAATGAGCTTTAATTCCCCGCACCGCCTCTCGGTGATGTCTTCGTGGAGCACCCAATGGTACTCTTGGACGACCCATTTGCCCTTGCATCGGCCCTTGAGGTGCAAACGGTTGCTGAAATTGAGGTTGTTGCATTGGAGGTTGTTGCAGCGGCCTTTGGAATTGGTGATGTTGATATTGCGGCCGAACTTGTTGTAGAGGTGTTGGTCTTTGGATTTGTGGCCCATGTAGCCGAATTTGTTGTATCCCCGTTGGTGGCCTACCCATATCTTGAATTTGTTGCAATGGTTGACTTTGTTGACCCGCTCCTCCTTGAGGTCCCAAATTACCTCCATCACCCCCATAGTAAAAACCTTCTTCTTCGTACCCTCTAAAATCCTCTTCATAACCATCGCCATATCCATCCCCTTGAATACCCGAAGATTGACTAAAAGGAAGGGATGAGTATTGAAAGCCCACTTGGTTCGATGGTCTAAATGTAGAAGTGGTATGGACAATGGTTGAATTCGGTGGTATTGGATAATTAGAAGATGATTGACCCGTAGTTGGGGGAAAGAAGTGTGAAAATGGTGGGATGGTGGTAGAAGGGCTAAAGGTAAGATTGGGTTCAACTTGAGTAGTAATCAGTTGTGTGGTATTGGTTGGTGTAGTGTCATGAGGTCGTTTGACCCGTTGTGGGTGGTACTTGGGTTTCTTGCATGATGTTTCGTGGTGTAATGGGTGAAGTGGGTGAACCAATAATTCTGTTTTCTCATACCAAAACTCTGTTTTGCCTTAGCGTTCCTTCAATTTCCGGATCAAACGATAGTGGTGATGACTTGTGAGAGCCCCTAGTATTCATACACCTGTAGTACCTGCACACTAAACATAACCAGCGTAAACCCGAGAATAACAAACAAAACTACTAAATTAACACACGTTGCGCACTACTCCCCGGCAACGGCGCTAAAATTTGACGTGATGTCGTGGTCACAATCAAAGTTAATCCAATTACAACTAATTAGCTAGCGGTAAGTGGGTATCGAACACAGGGAGTTTGTGGAATATGTGTTATCTAAATGGTTTATCTATAGTACTAAAGTTAACTAAATTTCAAGAAAAGTAAATTCAGAATTTGGATTAATTGGTTTTAATTAACTAGATTAAACTAAACTAGATTGCAATTCAAATGTTGGTTTTGAAAAGAGATTAGGAACAAGCGACCATCCTAGATTTCAGGTTTTAATCCACACTAATGTTTATGCCCAACTAGAAAGAACCACATAGACATGGCTCGTGTTTGATTATCTATTTGTGATGAAAGGGAACTAAGTACTAGGATTATAAAATGCGAGGTTGTTACCCGATGATCAATTGACAATTATCCAACCCTAATCCCTCCCATGATATCTCGATTGCCAACGGCACCAAGAACATATGGTTTAGACTAACATCAAACAAGAATCAACACTTTACAAATAAACATTCAAACACCATAATAACTTAAAAAAAAACATTCAAAGTCATTATTCTAGAAATTCAAGCACAAACAAAGTGTTTCAAAAGTAAACCTTACATCTAGGATGATCACCACGAATTTAGCCACTCATGACTTGGTACATCATCATCACACAAGGATTAATGTTCATATGAATCGAAAACACAAACCAATTGTTTAGAACTAAGAAGAACCAGCCAAAATCGCCCCAAGAACTGCTCCAAAACGTCCCACAATGATTGCCAATGAAAAGACACCATAAAACACCTTAAAAGTGGGGAGTTACACCTTTTTCGCAGGCTCCACCGTAAGCTACGGTGGCCACCGTAGCTTACAGTGGCTTAAAATGGCTTACGGTGGATTTAAACTGTCTTACGGCATCAATTTTTGTCAGAGTCTACCGTAAATTACGCTAGCTATCGTAATTTACGGTAGGCTTCAGCAATCAATTTTGTTTTCTTCATAACTTTCTCGTTTCAACTCCGTTTTCTTCACCGTTTTCGCCTACGTTCTCGTAATTTCATCCTCTATCATGTTATCTTCTTAATTATTCAATTCCAAAATTTTATTTTTTTCATTTATTCTCCGTCTTTCAATCTCCAATCCAGTCGTGTCTATTCGAAGCTTTATTTCCATACTTTTAAGCTCCAAATGTACCTGAAACACAAGCAACCGTAGTTATCTAATTCAAGACAATTACATGATCAAATGAGGGATTAACTCGTCTTTTAACACACTTAAGGGTTGTCCCATGGACCACCCGTCAACAAGCTTGACTAAGCTTAGTTAAAGGTTGATTAAGAGCTTGGCAGAATGCAATATTTATAAAACTTTGGTTTGCACCAGAGTCAAATAATAATTTTGCATATACGTCATGGATAAGGAACGTACCGGCGATTACGTCGGGATTCATGGCTGCCTCTTGCGTGGTCAGCTGAAAAGTTCATGCATTCTTCTTGTTGTCTGTCTACTGCTTTCGCTTTGTTGTCAGGTGCCTTTGTTAATTTAGGTAATTTTGGCTTAAAATTCCATGCTTCCCCGCAATTGAAGCAGATAGTAGATTTCTTTTTACATTCTTCCTCTCTGTGCCCATGTATTTTGCAGAAATTGTAGTACTCCTTACACCTTCCTACATGCTTCTTTTTACAGATTCTGCAAAAAGATGGTGCAGATGACTGCCCAACTCCCTTCTTTTTGTAATTATTATTATTACCCGAGCGAAAACCTTGGGTAATCTTTTGAGCTAACTCCCTCTTCCTATTTTCATCTCTCGTACGAACTAATCCGTCAGTCAAAGTATTTGCCAATTCGACAGGGTCTTTGATAGTCCGAGGTCTAGCAGCCTTGACTATATCACGGATTTCGTAAATATAGCTAGAAATAAGTACAGGTTCTAGCGAAGCCAGAGTCGGTACTATTCTTGCATATTCGGAAAATTTTGTCGTATACTCACGACACTTTACATCCACCATTCTATGGTTTAGGAACTTATTTGTCATTTGTTCTTTTTCATAAGGAGAACAAAATTTCCTTTCTGTCATTTCCTTAAACTCTTCCCAACTCATGGCATAAGCCATGTCGCTTCCTTTTGCCTGTAGAATAGTATTCCACCATTCTAGTGCTTCTTCTTTAAAAAGATTAGAAGCATACATTACCTTGTCTTCTTCCACACATTTACTTATTTTAAGAGTGGATTCTGTCTTTTCTAGCCATCGCAGTGCATCCGTGGCTCCTTTACTGCCTGCGAATTCAGTTGGTTGCAGGCTAGAAATTCTTTATAAGTACAACCAGCCGTCATTGCTTTCATCTTTTTAGGTAATGGGGCCGTGATAAAATTATCATTGCCTCCATTCACATTATGACTAAAACTGTCATCACGGGTGCATTTGCTATTCTTAGCTTTGGAATGTTCAACCGGGTTCTTAACAGCTGCTATGATTAAAGGGATAGCATTAGCTATACCCTGAGCGATTATGTTTTCTATAGCCTCTTTATTCAAAGAATTTTCCTAATTATTCTTGCTTAATTGGTTAACTTCGTTTGACATCTGAATTGCAAACATCGTACACAAATTAATATCGTAGTATAATATCAAATAACAAAGTATTGTAATCACAAATATAAACTGAGTCAGAGCATATAACCAAAATTGTCGAGCATTGCGACATTTAGATATTTTATATATTATGCTTCATTACGCAACCACATATTTACATATATAGTTCTATTTATTGTTAGGTGATATATATATTATATACATATATTATTTTTTTCACAAAATATTAAATATTATACAAACATCTATTCTATAGTTAGACCGCCTTCAGAAGTTGAATACCTGCTCGTCATACTTCCAGACGAGGTTCTCACCCACTGATCTGATCCTATTCCCTGCATCCACCAATTCTTCGCCATAATGGTGCAGTTCAACAACATTGTCGGAGTTCATGGTTGGAAAGACACCAGGAGCAGGTTCAAACTGAGGGTAATATAGGTTTAGGTGATTCATCAGGTTCTAGAAAGCCCAGTCATTAGTCCACCATTCTTCAGCTTCATTAGGAAGTGGCTGTTATGGAATGACTAGTACGAGAATGGCGGGTTCCAGGTTTATTGGTATTTCAGGTGGTACGGGTGCATTCAGGAGGTTTTCATCTAACGGTCCAAACAAATCACAATTAGCTAATTTTCTATCCAACTCCTCCCATGGTGGTAATGTTGGGGCTTGGTTGGAACTCTCTCCCAAGATTTCTTTTCCTTTTGGTTCAACAGTTTGCTTGATTTTCTAGGCCATTGGCTTCTTCTTCCTACCTCTTTTCCAGTCCAAAATCCTTCTACTTTTCTTTGGTTCTGGCTTTTCATGAGCTTGAAATACTATTGGTTCATTAGGTTCAGCTTGGTATCCCGTCTGATTTTCTGTTGTTTCCATATGAGTGGGACTCATTGAGAAGTTCTGAAGGGCTTCTAATAACTCGCTTATACTATTAGT
This sequence comes from Helianthus annuus, assembly GCF_002127325.2. Taxonomy (NCBI): domain Eukaryota; kingdom Viridiplantae; phylum Streptophyta; class Magnoliopsida; order Asterales; family Asteraceae; genus Helianthus; species Helianthus annuus. The sequence continues at coordinate 152,732,117 of NC_035437.2, read as the reverse complement.
CAAAAACAATGAAAACACGAATTCCGAAAATCAAATATAATATTGATTAGTAGCACAAATTTTTCACAGAAGCATAAAAAACCTGACTATTAATTTATGTATTTTTAAAATACTTAATTAGCTTAAACCAGTGGCTCTGATACCACCTTCTGTCACGACCCACGACCCATATCCCGGTTCGAGCGTCGCGAGGCAGACAACAGTGGTATCGGTATTTATTAACTGGCAGCGGAATTTTCATCAGGACCGGGTGTTAGGAAAAATTTATCAGAGTTTCAAAACACCGAATTACTTTATTTCAGAACGGTGGGGTAAACCCCATATTTACAGAAAAGGAATTTCACTGGGGAAATCCTTTAATTACAGAAAACACGTTTTATTTCGGATTTACTGAGCCACTTATTTAAGATGAAGTGCTTCACGACACTTTTCCTTTCTTCACAGTAAATCACCTGAAACATGTTTTAAAAACATTTGATCAGTGAAAAATACTGCATTCAATTTGTACAAAAGACACATTGTTATAATTTACAGTATTAAGAGCGATTACAATGTTTATATCAACCAATTACCCCAAATCGGTATTTGTCACTCGACCGGATCTATGACTATGGTCATATCACACATTGGCTAACCCGTTGTCCAATGGTGAAGCTTATCAAATAGTGTATAGAAAACCCCACATACCGGAAGTAATTGTAGATTACAAAGACTTAATCACTGTAATTACAACTTTGAAAACAAGTTGGGTTTTGAAAGCATTTAATAAAAATAGAATAACTCACATTGTGGGTTTAGGTTGATAGAGCTTGCCTACCGGTTTATAGCTGGTAATCCTAATTAAATAAACAATGCACACGTATTAGTGTATTAACTCAATACAACATTAACGATAATCACGAAATCGAAACCCACAACGAATGACAAAGTATAGTCGGGAACCGGCAGTACTTAAACATCCATTGGATCAGTTTTAAGCGATTGGATATTGTTGGGATTGAACCCTATCAGAGGAACAGGTAATTAAAGCCAAAACTGGATCAGAACAGTGGATTCTGAATAAGCAGATGCTGATATACAAATCTCTCCCCTTGAAAGTGATTACAACTACTGATGACCTCCTATCTGCTGATCTTACCAAACTGCTGACTCATAACTGCTGCTCAACTAAAGATCTGATGGAAGACTACAGTCCTGCTGATTCAAACTACTGCCTTGAGTCAAGCACTGCTGATCCGGACAAGTGCTGCTGGGTTCACAGCAGTAGAAGGTTGCAGCAGCTGTTCTAAAGTCTGTTTTATAATAGAATGTATTAGCAGTAGTTAACACAAGCAGTGTCTGTATAGATCAGAGGTTAGAGTTTGTTAGGAGGTTAGATGTCACTTTCATGGTGACGTCAGCAAAGATGCTTAGTAGTTTGCAAGTGCCTATAAATAGTTCAGTACTTTGTACTGTTCTATCAGCTCTTTACATCATTCGTCATCTTTGCACGAACAAACTACTGAGCTCGAGCTGAGGGGGAGTTTGCATTCATACATCTATCTTTGTAATCGTTGTTGAAATTGAATTCAATCATTCGGTTCATTGTGTAAAAGATGTTTGATTAAAGTATTACTCTCATTTGATTGTATGCAAAGTTTGTTTTCATTTTAATTCCGCTGCACAACTCATCCATTTTCATCTTAACTTCAAACACAAAATACAATCAAAAAGAAACTCAGATCCAACAATTGGTATCAGAGCTTGGACAGTCAAATTTGATTTAACAATCATTTTGACGTAAATAGTTCAGCTCAAAACAGTTGATACTGATAGTTTGTTCGTCGTTGAAAAACAGAGTAAGGATTAATCACCACTAAAGTTGATTTCTCAGTACCTGTAAAACAACAAGAATGACGTCACAATCTCAGGACGATAAAAACAACATTGGTTCTCTCTTTAAACCACCTATGCTAAAAAGAAATGAGTACAACATCTGGCAGAGGAGGATGGGTCACATCCTCGCTCAACAAAGCACATGTTGTTGGAAGTCTGTCATCTTTGGTCCTCATGTTCCTACAGTGCCAAGCGCTGAAGATGCTAAAAAACAAGTTCCAAAACCTGTTGAAAATTATACTGAAACGGATTATCAAAAGTTTGAACTAGATGCTAAAGCATTTAGTATCATAGCATCAGCGCTGCCCAACGAAATATATGCTGGATTGTTACATTGTGACAATGCCAAAGAGTTGTGGGACGCGCTTAAGGAACAGTTTGGAGGTACCGAAGAGGTCATAGAAAACAATAGGGAAATCCTGAACCAACAGTATGAAACATTTTGTCATGTTAAAGGTGAATCACTGACGCAACAATTTGAGCGGTTCAGTTGTCTCATCAGTGAACTGAGACTTGTTAAAACCACTTTTACAAACTCAACTCAAAACAGCAGGTTCCTCAGGTCACTACCAGATAAATGGGACACAATAGCGTTTGTCACCCGAAATTCACCTGAGTTCAAGGATCTGACCTTGACCCAACTCCATGGTCGACTCCTGACCTACGAAAGGGAGTTGAACCAGAAAAGGAAGTTACAAGAGTCAGGGAAAACCGTTGATGATTATTCTTTCGGTAACACAGCTCTTCTGGGTCAAGAAGAATCTGGTGGTAGTGGTAAGGATCAGGGTTATGATCACTTCATTGACATAACTGCTGGTGCAAATTTTAACAACCCTGATCCTCACTCTACAGGTTATGCATTCACTGCAAATGAAAACCAGATGTCAGACAATTTAAGCTTTGAACTAAATGATTTACAGCATTTTGACCCCACTGATCTAGAGGAAATGGACATCTTGCATCAACTGGCCTTTCTAAGTGTTAGAACTAGCAAGTTTTATAAAAGAACAGGGCGAAAATTCCCAGGGTTGCATGGGAATCTAAGGGTTGGGTTGGATAAATCGAAAATCAAGTGCTATAAGTGTAACAGGTTAGGACATTTTGCTAGACAGTGTAGGAGTCAAACAACTGGTCCCATAATCACTCACCCTAGTTCAAATCCTAGACCTCAAAATCAAAACACTGTGCACTATGCCCAATATGCCCCAGCAGCACATGTGAACACTGCTCACTATGCTGTTGCTCCTGTGCCAGTACATTATGTCCAAACAGCTGCTCCACAGATTCAATATGTTCAAACCCCTGCTCCCCAGGCACAAGTGCAACCTGCACCACAAACCACTGCTCCAGTAGCAACACAACCAGATCAACAAAGTTTCTTTACTCAAGAGTTTGTTGACTGGAGCAGTATGCCTGAAGACCTCAGTGATGAAAACTTTGCACTCTATGCTTCTAATGTTTCTTCTCATGATGAATTTTGTTTGATGGCATTAGAGTCAATACAGGAGGGTGTTGAATCTGAAGAGAAACAGCTGGTCTCTGAAACAGTGGATGAGGTAATTGAAGCAGTGGTTACTGCTGTGGCTAATGAAGTACTGTTGGATGAAAGTTCAGGTACCTTGATTGAACCACTGACAGATCTATGGTCTGAAGAAGATAAGAAAGAAGAAAAGGCAGGTGAAAAAGAAGAGAGAGCTGGTGATGAAGAGAATACTCAGTGTGATTGTGCAATGATGGCTGCTGCCAAGGTATCACCTCAAGTTCTAGAAAAACTATGTTCTGACAATTGCATTATTGCTTTTGCTAACATCAAAGAGGTGAATGAAAACCTTAGGAACAAAATCTGAACTGATGAAGTCAAATTTGAAAGATCTTTAAAAGAACTTAAAAACAAATTGGCTGAAAAAGAGAAAGAGATTAGCAGCATGAAAGAAGAGCAAAGCATAACCAAAACCCAACTCCAAACTATGGTAGAAAAATACCAAGTTTGCAAAAAGGAGTTAGAATCCACTCAGATCACATGTGAGAAATGGGTGGAATCATGCAAAGGGTATGAGGTTATGCTTGAGAAACAGATAAAAAGCAATGTGAAATTTGGGGTTGGTTATAGAAAACATGATGATGAAAACACTGCTTTTGAAAAATCTGTTTCAACCACTGATGTAACTGCTGAGTACATCCCCACAAACAAGAATGGCCAAGAAGTGAAAATCACTGACAAACTTGGTAACAAAATCACACTTGACAGACCAATGGGCCCCTCTGCTTTTGAGGAGATTGAAAATCATCAATTTAAACCAAAATGGTCTGATGATTGTGATATTCTTGAAAATTTCAAGCCAATGGACTTTACATCAACTGATGGTGTTAAAGCTCCAAAAGCTAAAGTCATTCCTCTTAAGGACATTCCAGCAGTGGTTAAAACCTCTCCTGCAAAGGAGTCTGAAAAGAGGAAGAAGAAAGAAAAAATTGATAACTTGTTTTGTGAATTTTGTGAGAAAAGGAACCATCTAACAAAAGATTGTTTCCACTTAAAAGCTTATGATATAAACAAAACAAGTGTCATAGTTTCAGCTGAAAGCTGCATTGTTTGTGGTAAAACAAACCACAAAACTCAAGCATGTGTTTATCTCAAAAACTTTGACATCAAAAAGAATGAGTACCTTGCTAAAATATCCTTGAGTCCATCAGCATCACCATCTGTCAAATTCACAAAGAAACAACCATTGTTTGTGCCAGTTCAAACAGCTGTCACAAAACAGCTGAACCAAACATCTGTTAAAAGAGATGTTCAGGTTACTGATGCACCTCCTACCAATCAGTTCAGAAAAGGCAAGGAAAAACAGTCCTACCAAAGGATTCCACACGTTTATGAGGTCTACAAAAAGCCCTCTAAACCCAGAGTGAATAGGCATCCTTTCGGTTACCAGCAGGTGATTAGACAAGACCCTCAACAGTGGTTAGCAAGGAACAGTACTAAAACTGTCCAAACCCCTGACTTAACCACTGTCCATCACACTGCATCCATGCCAGACACTGTTGAGACTCCATCCAAAGCCCTGCTGGCTTTGGAGTCCTTAATGAACTAATCCTTTTACTTCATGTGCAGGGAGCTTCTGCATGCTTTGATAGTCTTTGGTATGTAGATAGTGGAGGCTCCAGGCACATGACAGGATGTAAAGCCCTCCTCAAAGACTTTAAAATCCATGGTGGGGGTGATATATCCTTTGGAAATAATAGTAAAGGGAAGGTTTTGGGGTCTGGAACAGTGCAATCTGGCAATGTAAAATTTGAAAATGTCAATCTAATAGACAATCTAAAATTCAACCTTCTGAGTGTATCTCAAATGAGTGACAAAGGGTTTGGGTCATTCTTCACAAAAGATTGTTGTAGGATTGTTGGACCAGAAATGGTCAAAAAGATTGAAGCAATAATCAAAAATGGTCAAACTAAATTTGTTGCTCAAAGAAGTGGCAATGTTTATGTTGTTGACATGTCAAAAGAGTGTCCCAGAGTTGATGCCTGTCTGTTCTCAACTGCCTCTAACAAAGAGACAGAACTTTGGCACAAAAGACTGGGGCACACAAATCTTAAGACAATAACAGAAATTTCAAAAAATGGTTTGGTGAGAGGCCTACCACAAAAATTGTTTTCATGTCCTGAACATTGCATTTCCTGTTTAAAAGGAAAACAGCATAAAAGTTCCTACAAGTCCATTGAAGAGTCCAAAACAACCCAGTGTTTGCAAATGCTACACATGGATTTGTTTGGCCCAGTTCAAGTCATGAGCCTTAAAAGGAAAAGATATTGTTTGGTTATAGTTGATGACTTTTCTAGGTTTACATGGACTTTCTTTTTGCACTCTAAAGATGAAACTGCAGGCATTTTGCAAGACTTTGTGACACAGGTTGAAAAGCAATTTGACCTACCAGTGAAAAGCTTTAGGAGTGACAATGGCACAGATTTTAAAAATAGGGAGTTGGATGCCTTCTGTGTGAAGAAAGGGATTGTAAGGCAGTACAGCATCCCTAGAATACCAGAGCAAAATGGGGTTGTTGAAAGAAAGAACAGAACTTTGATTGAGGCTGCCAGAACCATGCTTGCAGATTCAGGTTTGCCATTAACTTTCTGGGCAGAGGCAGTAAACACTGCTTGCTATGTCCAGAACAGAGCTTTAATAAACCCCAGGCACAAAAAGACTGCCTATGAAATTCTGTATAAAATCAAACCACTAATCTCATACTTTAAGGTATTTGGTTGCCCATGCTTTATTTTGAATTTAAAAGATTCCATTTCAAAATTTGCAGCCAAAATTGATTGTGGTTATTTTCTGGGATACTCAACCACTGCCAAGGCCTACAAAGTGTTCAATGCACGGACCAAGGTAGTGGAGGAGACTTTGGATGTAAAGTTCAATGAACTTTCATCAATGGAAATCCCAGCAAATCCTGCTGAACTGTTTGATCTTGAAAAATTCACTTTTGAAAATACTGCTGTCAAGACTAACAGTGCAGGTCCATCAGAGGATACAACACCAGACTATGGGTATGAAGTCATCATCCCTCAAAGGTCTGCCACAAAGGGAAAAGCATCAGTTGTTCAAAACATCTGTCAAAGCTCAACCACTGCTACATCAACAGTTGTTGACCAAAGTAGCCCATTCACCACTGCTTCCACATCCTCAAACACTGCTGACAAAAGTCCTCAAACAGTGGATAAAAGTCAGCAGTGGTCCACTCCATTACCACCCATTCCACCACCTTTTGAAGCCACTGCTGGGTCATCAAAGTCATCAGCAGTGGTTAGCTCAGATGATACACATTTGCAGCCTTCACCAACAAATGCCATCATACCATACCAAGGAGATTTAATCTTCTTGAGATCTCATCCACCTGATCAAATCATTGGCAACATCAATGAAGGGGTGCTCACAAGAAGCCAAACCCAAAACATTTGTCTTTTTGCTGGTTTTCTATCACTTCATCAGCCAGTCAAGTACCAAGAGGCACTAAAAGACAACAGCTGGGTAGAAGCCATGCAAGAGGAGCTCCAACAGTTTAAGAGACAACAAGTATGGGAACTTGTACCACTGCCAAAAGAGGTTAGTCCCATTAGCACAAAGTGGGTCTTCAAGAACAAAACAGATGAAAGGGGCATTGTTGTCAAGAACAAAGCCAGGCTTGTGGTTCAAGGTTACAGACAGGAAGAGGGGATTGATTATGATGAAACATTCGCCCCTGTTGCAAGATTGGAAGCTATCAGACTGTTCCTGGCCTTTGCTGTCAACCACAACATGAAGGTGTTTCAGATGGATATCAAAAGTGCTTTCCTCTATGGTACATTGCAAGAAGAGGTATATGTATGTCAACCTCCAGGCTTTGAGGATCCATTTTATCCTGATCATGTCTACAGGCTAAACAAAGCCTTGTATGGACTGAAACAAGCACCTAGAGCCTGGTATGAAACTCTTTCCAACTTTCTACTCTCAAATGGTTTCAAAAGAGGTACCATTGATAAAACACTGTTTCATAAATGGAGAGGGAAAGATTTAATGATTGTCCAAATTTGTGTGGATGACATTATTTTTGGAAGCACATGTACCAAAATGTGTGAAGAGTTTAGAGAACTCATGACAGCTGAGTTTGAAATGAGTGCAATGGGTGAGCTGCAATGCTTTCTTGGTCTCCAAGTACAGCAGTTGCAAAATGGAACTTTCATTCATCAAAGCAAATATGCTAAAGAACTTTTAACCAAATTTGATATGAATGATTGTAAACCATGCAGCACACCCATGGCCACAAATAAGCTGGTCATGTCTGATGAAAAGGATGAGCTGATTGACCAAACACTCTATAGAAGCATGATTAGGTCCTTATTGTACCTAACTGCATCTAGACCAGACATCATGTTTGCAACATGTGTCTGTGCAAGAAGTCAATCAGCTTCCAGAAAATCAAATCTCATTGCTATAAAAAGGATTCTCAGATACATAAAAGGTGCTCCCACACTTGGTATCTGGTATCCAGCTAATGGGAATATCAAGCTTTCAGGTTTTTCAGACAGCGACTTTGCTGGATGTCACACCACAAGGAATTCCACTTCAGGAGGGTGCCAGTTTCTAGGTGATTGCTTAGTCTCTTGGCCAAGCAAAAAGCAAGCAGCAGTTTCAACATCCACTGCTGAGGCTGAATACATTGCTGCTGCAAGCTGTACAGCCCAACTCCTGTGGCTTCAAAATCAGTTACTGGATTTTGGTATCACTGCCTTAAAGACACCACTCATGTTGGACAGCCAGGCAGCAGAAAATATCATCAAAAATCCAGTTTCCCATTCTACCACAAAGCATATCGACATCAGACATCACTTTGTGAGGGATTGCTATGAAAAAGGTTTGATTTCTCTGCATCATGTCCCAACTAAAGACCAGCTGGTAGATGTGCTCACAAAAGCACTTGATACAGCCACTTTTGAAAGCTTGGTCTCTAGGATTGGGATGCTAAACATGGAATAACAAGCAACATCTTGTTTTTCTATGAATAAAAGCAACAAAATGTTTTCAGAAAATCAAAAATCCATCCTTAAAAATAGCTTAAAAAGGAAAATTTCATTAAAATCCTTAAAAGTCTGCCATAACCACTGATTGTTCAAAAGTCTGATCTACTTCAAAAAGTCTGCCCACTGCTGAAAGGCAACCTCTGTTCTCTCATTCCTTGATAACCACTGTTGTTCAAAAGCAGTGTCTTATCCACTGATATGCTATCCACTGATAGTGAAAATCATTCACTGCCCCCTTTCCACTGCTTTCATCAGTTGCTTTCACCAAAAGTACTGTCCTTCATTTTCACCAGTGGTTGTCACGTGGGCAGTACATAGCAGTCAGACCTTTTGTAACGGCTGCCACGTCAGCATTCATTCTCTTTCCTATAATATCCCCACTCACCATCAAAACAGGGTTTTACTGTCGAATTGAATTCTTAAAAATTCTCTTCTCAAAGCAGTTTTTCTTCTCATTTCTCACAAATTTCTTCGATCGTTTCGTTTCAAAAATGACAAAATCGAAGCTCTCTGCAAAACCCTCATCAAAATCATCGAAAACAGCCTCTCAAAAGGCAACTACCACTGAAATTCCATTCAAAAAATCTCACAATCTCCTGGGTCTTCTCACAAAACCAGGAACCACAGATGTTTTCGATTCCATTATCACCATCATGGCAAAATCAAAGTACAAAACTTTGCTCACCGCCGACGCACCCATCTAGTTGGCGACCCAAAGGGAATTTTGGAAGAATGCAACCCTTGAAAAAAAAGGAGACATTGCAACTGCAATCCAATCTTCCATAAAAGGTAAAGCTGTCCACATTACACCACAATCCATCTCCGAAGTCTTTCAACTCGATGACCAGGCAGGTAAAACTTCCTTCACCAAAAACGAGTTGCACATTGACTTCATTGAAAGAGGGTATGAAGCCACAATGATGAAGAAACTAACCTTAGAAAAAGGTTATTTTCCTCCTGCACCAAGATTTCTATTTCATACCCTCCTCCTATGTGTTTCAAACAAAACCACTTCTTTTAATGAGATTCCTATAAAGATTCAAAATCTGGGATATGCAATTCTTCAAGAAGAAAATTATAATTATTCTCGGGAAATCTTTAAAGATCTGGTTAATAATGTTGAAAGCAAATCATTCTTACTATTCCCAAGGTTTTTAAGCTACTATTTTGAAAAGAAATTCAGTAAGGATGATTTAGCTTTAATAAACCAAGGTGAAATAACTGCAATAAACTGTCTAACATCTTAAACTTTTTCACGAATGTTAGCACCTTGCAAAACACAAGTAGGGGTACCTGAGCAGAATTTAGCAGCAACCACTGCTCCTCAGGTATCTGCTGCTGAGCCTACTGCTCTAGGTGATCAAAGCAGCAGACCAACTGTTTTGAAACCCACACCTACAAAACCCAAAAAGCTTTACAAAAAGAAAAATCAAAAACCCCCCAAACCAATCAAAATGGCAACTCTGGAGGATGAGATACCAGAGTTAATGCCTGTGACAACACAAATGTCACAAGAAACCACTACTGCTTCTTCCTCACAGCTGTTGGTACAAATATCTCAACCCATAACCATAACTCCTCCTGCTTCTTCACAAAAAGAACAGGTTGTACACAAAGGGCCACCACATCATGATGCTCTGGATACACTCGTCTCCATCATCCACAGCTCAATGCCCGGAGCAAATCTGATTTCTACACCTACCATCACATCCTCAATTCCACCAAAAACACAACTACTGTTGGATGCAATTGATTTGAACCAGGAATTACTCAGTCCTTCTCAATCACCTGTCAATGAGAATATACCTCAACAAATGACTGAGCTGCTGTATCATTCATTGCTAACCCACCAACACAACCTGAGGAGGTTACACCCATTGAGTTACAAGTAACTCTTTGTGGTAATCCAAGTGAAGCAGCCACTACAACTGTTGAACCTACAGGTTTACAGTTGGACAGTGGTTACATCAATAAGACTTCCTTGGAGGCAATTCCTTTTATAGCACCTCTGCCAACCACCAGTGGATTTATTTATCCTACTGGCAACATCTAAAGGTTGTCAAGTGTTGAAGGAAGAAGACCCCAGTACCAAGAAAAAGGGGCATCAGTGGTTAAGGTTTGGAGTAAACTCCCTACTTCTACCACTGATAAAACCACTGTTAGTGGGAAATCAGATGATCCCATTAAATTGGGTGATGGTTTAAAGTACCAGAAATTGACGGCTCGTGTTGAAAAACTTGATAACTCTGTTGCAGAACTCAAAGATATGCTACAACAGTTGTTACAAGTACAGAAGGTACAATCCACTGTTGTTCCACCTCAAGCACCTGCTCTCCAACAGGCACCTGCTACAAATGAGCTCTGGAATCTATTTCAACCTTTTCTCCATCATCAAGCACAAATAGCATATCAGCAACATGAAAAACATGTTCAACAATTGAGAAATGCTATGGAGTCTAGGTACAAAGACACTCAGGCTGATCTAAAGGCTCTCAAAACTCAGATCTTGCACTCCACTGGCACTGCTCCTCCACCAGTGTTCTTCATTGATCAACTCCCCGAAGATAATGCCAAAAAGGGGGAGAAAATTCAGGAATGGAGAAGGAAAGGAATAACAGATGGTCTCTACCTCGCACCAGAAAATTCCAATATGACCAAACAGATTCCTTTGCCAGATGGGAGTAAGAAAATTGATGTGACCACAAATGCACTTGCAGAAGCACTTGCATGTGTAAAAAGGGATAGAGAGGCCAAAAAGAAAGCCAGGGTGGATTATCCGGATCAGGGTACTTCAGGGTCAAGAGATGATGAAAATCTCATTGATGAAAAGAAGAAGCCTACTAGAAAAGTAAGGCTACCCAAATCCATTCCGGTCAGACGTTCAAAGTCTGCTCAGAAACCACCACCTAAAACAGTTGTTGTAACTCCTGGTGTATCAGCTGCTGTTGGTACTTCAGTAGTTTCAACATATGTTCCCACTTCAACACACACCACTTCAACACACACTACATCCAATGCTTTACCTCCATCACCACCAAAATCACATTCACCTCCTGTCAAAAGACAGAAGACAGCAGTTGTTATAACTTCTACTGTAAAGACAACAGTAGTTGGAACACCAGTTGTTTCAACAACTGTTAGTCTATCACAAACCACTGCCACTACAACCACCTTTCCATCCAAAACATCATCAGTCCCTCCTCAAATAAAGAGGAGAAGGCTAATTCCTAAAGATGATGTCACTTCACCATCCCCAACATCTTCAAAACCTTTAGCTCTTGTCAATATACCAAAACCAGTTCCACTCTCTTCTATTCCAATGCACAAGCTTTTACCTCCTGTGGGTGTTCAATTTCCTCTTGAACTGGAAGCAGTTAGAGAAGAAATAAAATCCTTTTATACTGAGGATGACCCTGCCAAAAGGAGTTTGCGTTCAATCAAAGGATATCCCTGGCCCAAAAACATTGAAGAATATTTGAAGATAAAGGCCAAGCAAGCAGAGTATATCTCGAAAAGAAACACACAAGGGAAATCTGACAAAGAAGTATCAAGATACTACCAAAATCTGCTCACACAAGTCAGTTCCCTAGAACGTTTTGCAAAGAATGTCAGTCAACAAATTTCAGAAAGAGCAGCTGAAACTTTGAAGAAAGACTACATTGAAAGCATTATGTTTTACAAGAAATACAAATGAGAGAGACACATGTACAAAGAGTGGACTGTTCTAGAGCTTGAAACTGAAGCAGCCAGAATTCAAGATATGATAAAAAGGAAAGTCACTCACACTCCTCCTGATTGGGCAAAGTTCAAAAGGAATGTACCTGAAAAGCAGTTGGAACTAAAGAGAATGAAAGAAGAACTGGTTGTTGCTGAATTTGGCACTAAAAGACAAGTTGCTAGATGGAAAGAAGATTTGGTCAGGTCAACCTACAAAAGGTTGGAGGAATTAAGAAAGAAAGATCCAAAAATTCCTCCAAAACCTGACTACCCTGTAGCAGCGGTTTCAAAAGGACCATCAAAGCTGCAAATCAGGAGAGCCACTGCTCCAGCTGGTAATGCCATCTACAAAAGAAGGACACAAAGCCAGTTAGGAGCTGAAATTGTTCAAGAAATTCTTGCTGGAAATGCTGTTTTAAAAGAAGGCTTGTTAAGAACGTTAAAAGAAGAACTTGAACAGGAAAACTCTGCTACCACTGCTCAGCCAGTGATGAACAGGCCAGCCTCACCAAATACTTCTGCAAATAAACATCTCCCAAGAAACCCACCAGGCTCAAAAATACAAAAGTGGCAACTGACAAACAGACCTGCGTATTGACTTTGCTCAGGTCTGGTGGAGAAGTGGAGAAAATATCAAGGGAACAAGCTCTTGGCCTGAGTCTTGAAGATTTGCAGGATCTCCTTGATCTTCCACTTAGCAGGGATGATGAAGATACAGATGCCCTTGACTTTGAATTACAATTTAAAGGTCAGATAAGGGAGCTGTTAATGAGGCAATAAAATATCCACAAATAATGAAGGGTTTTGGCATTATCTGTTCCAGGGGAAGATTGTTGGGATTGAACCCTATCAGAGGAACAGGTAATTAAAGCCAAAACTGGATCAGAACAGTGGATTCTGAATAAGCAGATGCTGATATACAAATCTCTCCCCTTGAAAGTGATTACAACTACTGATGACCTCCTATCTGCTGATCTTACCAAACGGCTGACTCATAACTGCTGCTCAACTAAAGATCTGATGGAAGACTACAGTCCTGCTGATTCAAACTACTGCCTTGAGTCAAGCACTGCTGATCCGGACAAGTGCTGCTGGGTTCACAGCAGTAGAAGGTTGCAGCAGCTGTTCTAAAGTCTGTTTTGTAATAGAATGTATTAGCAGTAGTTAACACAAGCAGTGTCTGTATAGATCAGAGGTTAGAGTTTGTTAGGAGGTTAGATGTCACTTTCATGGTGACGTCAGCAAAGATGCTCAGTAGTTTGCAAGTGCCTATAAATAGTTCAGTACTTTGTACTGTTCTATCAGCTCTTTACATCATTCGTCTTCTTTGCACGAACAAACTACTGAGCTCGGGCTGAGGGGGAGTTTGCATTCATACATCTATCTTTGTAATCGTTGTTGAAATTAAATTCAATCATTCGGTTCATTGTGTAAAAGATGTTTGATTAAAGTATTACTCTCATTTGATTGTATGCAAAGTATGTTTTCATTTTAATTCCGCTGCACAACTCATCCATTTTCATCTTAACTTCAAACACAAAATACAATAAAAAACAAACTCAGATCCAACAGATATAGTACCGTAACCGTGATCGAGTTATTACCCTGATAATGGGCAGAGTTTTGGTACTCCGGGTATATTTGGGGTATAACACTTATGCAGAATTTTATAGAAAGAAATGAATTGAGCGACTGAACTGTCTCATGAACGTTCATTATATATCTGATCAAGGACCTCGTCACGTTGCGCGACGCTTAATCAACACAGCCTTCGCGTCGAGCGAAGGCCTAACCTAGGGCATAGGTGGCGTTAGTCAGCACGTAGGTATGCCACGTGGCTGCCATGTGGCGACAAATGTCCTCAGTCGCCTCACAAGGGGTCGCGTTATTCGACCAGAAAGTGTTATGGCCGTCGCGTCGCGCGATGTGGTGAATTTTCAAAATTCCCAATTTACTTGCCACCACTTGTGCCATGGTGGATATGAGTGACGGGAAGTTAACATCGAGGGTTGGAGAGAAGGAGACGAAATTCGGGGTCGGAAAAAGAGTGGAGGACGACCCAGTCAACTATATGGATGTCATAGACTCAAGCTTGGATGACGCTCCCCGACGGTTCAACATGGGATGCGAGACACCCCGCTCGGATAACATATGACTGACTATGGGTCTAGCCAAGGACCCTTATAAACGTAGCGCACCACGGAGGCATTCCGCGGAACTATCCCTAGTTTAATTTTCATTTTAATGTAGTTTAACTTTTATTTTTCTAGTTTAGTCTTACTTTTCAGGAATAAATCACACTAAAAAAGATGGATGTTGCCAAAGGAAAGTTAATACCACACCCCATGCACGAAAACAGAGCCTTTTATCAACTTTTCCAGCATTAAAGCATGTGCAGCACGTGGCCATGCACAACCCAACACGCCCCGTGCCCAGGCTCTGCAGAAAAAAGTCCCAGTTCAGGTAACTGGCCACGGGTCGTGCTCGCTGAACACGCCCCGTGGCCAGCCTTCTGTTGAAATTTGATACTGACAATCTGACCACGGGGCCGTGGCCAGACGCCTAGTAACAGAAAAACTTGTTTTTAAACACTTTTTACGCATTCGAATCAACCTAAAAACTTATTTTTGGGACACATTGAGGAAAATGTGTAATTTAAGTGTGGGGGAGGAGATGCTAAAACATTGAATCTTGTAAGTCCTAATAACAAGCCTTACACAAAACTCTATTGGAACCGTTAATCACCCCAAAATTTTTTCAAAAATTTGCATTTTTTTTACTTATCTTGGTTTAATTCGGGAATAACAAGTTCTAAAAATGTTATATTTTTACAAATTTACAACCGATAGCGTCGTGATAAAAAGAACCGAATAAGAAAATTATGAAAAGGCATGACAAATCTAATTAAAATTTGATTGTATATACTTGATCACATTATAAACCCATTCCCACAACAAGTGAGTTTTGAGCCTTTATTGAGCATACATGCATATATCTTTAAACTAAATGTTCAATTTTCTTTTCTTGTGTGAATAGCTGCTTGGTTCTTACGACTCTAGAACTTGCCACGACGATATATTCCCGGTCCTTACCAACTTGAACCCAAGTAAGTAAATGATAGAGGCATTAGGACTAACCCATTTTCCTTTCAACACCATTATTTTTCAATTTTTTATCACCTACCCAAAATCCCCCTAGTTAACCCCCTTTGAGCCTAAACCTTTTCGTTTCATAACCCATAAAACAAACACCCTTTACCCACCAAAACCTTTTTCTTTTAAAACCCTTTTCTTTTAGTAAAAAGCTCGGTTATCTTGTGACATGAAAAAAAATGAAAGTCTTGCAATAAACAAACAAGTTCCTCAAAGAAATCTTGTTTGAATGTGCTTAGTTTGAATAAAAGTCACAAAAACAAAAAGTTTTACGACGACAGACGCTTTTTACGCTTTTCACCATTTTTACTAACCACCTACCCTTAGCCCAAGCCTAACCCTTCCCCAAGTCCTCTTGATATTTACAAAGGTTTATAGTTAAAAAGGAGGAGGTTTGATCGCATGGCAAGCATATGGTAGAAGTAAGTTCCATGCCGGTCTCAAGTGTTTCACAAAAATACACAAATCGGCCGAGTGTTGAGTGATCTCCCGTGAGGTATGTGAACTTGTATATAAATGGAATTTTAAAGAGGCATGTTATGCCCAAATAAATAATTTTTCTTATAAAATGTTCTAAATAAATCATGATGAATAGGATTGTAAATAAAATAAAAATAAAACTCAATAAAGATCTTGGATTCCCGACACTCAAGATGAGCCCAAAAACTTCTCCTCTACCTCTTCCATTTGGGTGTGTAAGCCACATATTAAAGAATTTTGCATGAGGACAAGCAAAGATTTAAGTGTGGGGGTATTTGATGTGTGCAAAATGCAACATATAAATTACATCAAATGAGGCATAAAAGTAACCCTTTTTAGTACCAATGTTGGAAAACGTGTCTCTTTCTTCCTTTTGAATTTACAGGACCAAACGAGCTTAAAAGAACAAAAGGAGCAAATAAGCAGCCAAAACCAACATAAATACAAAAGGAAGGAACAAACGTGACATGCCCGACCCCTCGGCAGCATCCCCAAATCAAAAACAAGGCAACAGAAGCCTGACCACGGGGCCGTGCCCAGCTGGGCATGGGGCGTAATCAGAGGCCTGCACAAAAGACAAAGCTGTAGAAGCTTTCACGCTCACCACGGGGGCGTACCCAGCTCAACACGGGGCATGGTCAACGCAAAGATACGCAGAATCTTGATAGTACAGATAAGAGTTGACCACGGGGCCGTGCCCAGGAGACAAGGGGTCGTGTGGGGCCCTCTGCTGACACTTGCAATTAATGAAGGAAGAGAAGATGCTGGCCACGGGGTGTGCCCGCTGGACACGGGGCCGTGGCAAGAGCTCTGTGCAGGTTATAAATAGGGGTGCTTGGTTCACTTGCAAGGCATCCCTTGGCAAACCACTACACTCCCACTTTGCCACCACTCCACCACCACTACAACACCAACACCCACCACCATCATCCATCATCCATCTTTAGAGTGTGTAGTAGTCTCGGGATCCAAGATTGATTGTAAGGGTTCTTGCCAATCAAAGGCCATGTTTGGTTAAGCCTCTTACATCACTTGGTGAAAACAAGTCTTTGATGTATTACTTTTGATTTTTAATCTTTCGGCACTTTTTATTTGGGTTTGTATTAATTAATAACTAGTTTCTTATGTTGAAGGTGAATTTTCTTTATCATTTTTTCGGGGTGTCTTGAGGTTACTTTACTGTCTATATAAAGTAAAAGATTGCATCATTCGTGTCTTTACGGTCTATATAAAGGCACGTTGACTATCTGGTCGGGGGTTAGGGGAATGGTTTGGTAAAGTTCTTGTCTCGTTCAGTGTATAGATCCTGCGAGGACCTGGTTCAAGCTTACTAGGACCTCCTTCAATACCCACTAGTATTGGATGGCGGGGGTGCGAATAGCTTGAACCCCTCATATGTAAACTACTATTAATACTTTAAACCAGCTTCTTGGGATTGTAACCTTGCTGACTCAAACCACTTAGCCGAGGGTAACGTCACCTTCAAAAGAGGGGCCTACCACTTTTCGCATTAATAACTTACTTAATTGTCTTTCAATATTCCGACCCTTTGGGATTGTATCCCTGCTGACTCAAACCACTGGGTTGAGGGTAACGTCACCTTCAAAAGAGGGGCCTGCTACTATAACTAAGATAATCTCTTAAAAAGTCCGAAAGTGCGATCAAAGGATACATTAAAGACGAGTTGGATCCAAGTGATTCTATTTTGTCTATCTGTTTTTATTTTATTTATCTTTTCATTTTTAGTTTTATTTTTATGTTTCAAAACTTTTTTCCCAAAAATTTAGATCGATTAGACATTGAGGATAAACTGGTACTAAAAGCTCTTGTGTCCTTGGACGACCTCGGTATCTTGCCAACACTATACTGCACTCACGATGGGTGCACTTGCCCAATTGTGTGTTTAGTGTTAGTATAATATCGTGTTTTATAAAATTAAAACTTGACTAGTGCGTAAAATGGGCTTAAGATATTAATAAAAATATATCACACCGAATGCACACCATTAGCCCTCTCCAACAACAACACTTGGTCTATAGTTCCCAGGCCTAATAACCAGAACATTGTGGGGTCCAAATGGTTGTTTCGGATTAAACATAAAGTCGATGGCAGCATTGATCGCTATAAGGCACGTCTTGTTGCGCAGGGCTTTAGCCAAGTCCCTGAGTTAGATTGTCATCACACGTTTAGTCTAATTGTTAAAGCCTCCACAATTCGCATTGTTTTTTATTCATTGTTGTCCTAAACAATTGGAAACTGCACCAGTTGGACGTCAACAATGCCTTCTTGCATAGCCATATCAATGAGACTATATTTATGGATTAACCGCCTGGATTTGCAGACTCTCGATTTACTAATCATGTATGTCGGTTGAACAAGGCTTTATATGGTCTCAAACAGGCACCTTGGGCCTGGTTTCACTAGTTGAGTACATTTCTTCTTTTAATGGATTTGCCTACAGTCGTGTCGACACCTCCTTGTTTATCTTTAAACAACACGGATGCACTATGTACCTTTTAGTCTATGTTGCTGACCTAATACTTACAGGTTATCAGGAATTTGCTATCAAAGACCTCGGCAAACTAAGCTACTTTTTGGGTCTTGAAGTTGTTTACACACCTAATGGGTTGTTTTTAAGCCAAACTAAATATGTCCATGATATTCTGGAGCGTGCTGTCTTTCTTGACAGCAAGCCCACTTACACTTCATTATCTCCAAATGCACCCTTTGTTAAAGATAGGGTCCCGTACAAGGACCTTACTATGTATACGTCTCTTCTTGGTGCTCTTCAGTATAAGGACCTTACTATAGCTAGCACCGCCGCTGAATTTGTATGGATTTCCCATCTCCTCCGTGAGCTTCGCGCTCTATTTCCTAATCAACCAACCCTCCTATGTGATAATAAAAATGTAATCTTCCTCACTCAAAACTCGGTCTCCAACAAATGATCCAAACACATTGACCTTGACTGTCATTCTATCAGGGAACTTGTTGCCTCAGGAAACTTGTATACTTGCTTCATTCCAACCAAGCTCCAGAGTACAAACAATTTCACAAAGAGTTTCTCACGTCATCAAATTGAATTCTTTTGTGACAAACTTGGCATTCGTCCATCACCGTTTTCTTGCAGGGAGATGTTAACGTGTTAATATGTAGTGTGTATTTTGTAATTATCTAATTCTTTTATACCATATTGAGGTATGCAAATCATTTACCATAATAGCTCATTACTCACATTGATAATATACGAGGTAATAATTACAAGGTAATAATTGATACACAAATGATGCATCATATACACGTAGTTTTTAGTTTGAATTAAGCTAAATTGCACTTTTCGTCCTTTATGTTTCATGAGTAAACGTAAATACACCAAAAGTTCGTATATCCGATGCTGCCTACATATGTAATTGTTTTCGATGCTGCCTACATATGTAATTGTTTTCGGGCACGACTGTTGAGTTATAACAAGCTAGAAAGAAGAAAGTTCTATCCTAAAATTGTACAAGTTAATATTTTATAGGGTAAATTACCCTTTTCGTCCTTTATGTTTGTACCAGATTGCAACGGATAACCTTTAACTTCAATAATTATAGTCACAATCCTTTATTTGCAAAACTCGTTACACTGTACGTCCTTTATCACTAACCTGGTTAAATTTTTTTGTTAAATTTATTCACTTAAGAGTATTATGGTAAATTCATACTTTTATTTAAATGTTTAATAAATAGAACAAAAAAAGCATATAAACATCATCTTCCTCAATTTCCTAACCCTGAAACCCTAACCACCACATCTTGCCACCACCACCACATCATCCCACCGCCACCACCACCTCATCCTGCCCCCAACGCAACTCCCCCTCTCTCCAACCTCTATACCTTCTGCTCTGTTGTTGAATTCATAATCTTTGGACTTAATATAGCATACTAATACTTTAACTACATTTAACTGTAAATTTGTTTAAGTGGGAAAGGGAAGCATTGTATATGCAGCCTTGGGCATCCTTCTCACTGTTTAATTCAAACCAAAAGAAACAAAAACAAAAAAAAGGTCAAAACTTTGTCCAACATAACAAAACATGGAGCTAATTACTAATACAAATCCACACATACAAATATACTGTACTAAAAATGAATTTGATTGTCAAGCTTGGATTTTTATACAATTTGATTGGATTTTGTAAATATATTTCATCTGGGTGATTCTATATTTACACCAATTTCAAAACCCTGATTCCAACGGAAGAAAATAAAATAAAATATACTGACCTGCCCAAAACCCTGGTCAAAATTTGGACATAATAATCGATAACATCTGGTCTGGAACCAGCTGCTTGTTCCGGTGGAGAAGCCTTAACGACCACAATCCAGTGGTTCTGACCATTGGTTTCATGTACTGATGGAGTAGTGACTACTAAACTTGAATTCGATGCCGGTGCTGCACAGCTGATTGTGGTTAAGGTAGTGTGGTTGAATCGTAATAAGAGTCTGGGTGGTTCGAAGAGGGAGTTTGAGGAGGGTGAGAAAGGGGTGATTTGTGATTTATGAAGGGGTTTGAGTGATTAGATTAGGAATTGGGGGAGATATGTTATATATATGTAATTTTTTGTTTTAGGTTAAACGTAGTGGGGCGCGACCATGGGCCATAGCGCCGCTATGGCGCCGCCCACACCGCCCCCCCCCCCCCCCCCCCCGGCGCCATGATAAAAAAAAAGAAAAGGCGTGAAAAAATTCGCGGCGCGAGGAGATGAAAATTTATAATTTTTGACCGTTTGATAACGGTCATATATTAAAAAAAAATCAATTTTTTTTTACTTTTCACACTATAAATACCCTCATATTCTTCCATTTTTTTTACAACTCAATACATTCTCATTCTCATTCTCTATATATTTTTAAAAAACCTAGTGTCACCTTATAAAAAAATGGGTTCCCCGTCGGAAGACTCTTTCACCGAAATTCACCGAAGATATTTTTCGCCCGACGAAGACGCGGCCGAGGATGAAGCGGTTACGAGTGCATGTATTTTTGTGCTACAAGCATTTGACCACATTCGGCCTACTCCCCCTCCACGACCCATCTTGCGACGCACCTATATCTTGCGAGATCGAGAAGCCGCGAACGAGCGTTTGATGAAAGACTATTTTGATGCGGCACCGGTTCACGGACCGAATGTTTTTAGACGACGTTTTCGGATGAGCCAAAGGTTATTTTTGCGCATTAATAATGACTTGCAAAATAGGTATGATTTCTTTAAGCAAAGAATGGACGCACGAGGATATCTAGGCTTCACCTCAATTCAAAAGGTCACATCCGCCTTACGCGTATTATCATACGGAAACACGTACGACATCAACGACGAGTATTTGAAGATGGCGGAGAAAACAACCCGAGATACCTTGGAACATTTTTGCTATGGTAATTTTTATTGTCTTTTATTTATTTACTTTTATATATTTAATTTTTCGTAACTTATTAGTAAAACTTTTGTATATTAAATTATATTTTAGGAATATGCCAGTTATATGGAAAACGTTATTTGAGAAACCCCACTTGGAACGACCTTCAAAAAATATATGAGGTGCATCTAGAAAAGCATGGAATACCCGGCATGATTGGTAGCTTGGATTGTCGTCAATGGCGTTGGTATAATTGTCCAACCGCATGGCGAGGTCAACATACACGGGGTGATCAAAAAGGGCCAACTTTGGTATTACAAGGTGTTGCGTCATACGACCTTTGGGTTTGGTCGGCCTTCTTTGGTGTAGCCGGGTGTTTTAACGATATTAATACGTTAGAGGCTTCACCATTAATCGAGGGCTACATTTCTGGAACTATACCAAAGGCCGGTTTCCATGGAAACGGGAACGATTACGAGCATGGCTACTACTTGGCCGATGGTATCTACCCTGAGTATTCGATTATTGTTAAAACGTTTTCTGAAACTTTCGATGAAAAAAGAAAGTATTTTAAAAAATTACAAGAGTCTTCGAGAAAGGACATCGAGAGGTGTTTTGGGGTTCTACAGCAACGATGGCATTTTATCAGAAATCCTTGTCGCATGTGGCATAAGGATAAAATACGAATGGCCATGTATGCTTGCATCATTTTGCATAATATGATCATTGAGGATGATGGAAAAGCGATATGCCAAAACTATATTCCCGAAGATTTGGTCGAAGTAGCCCAAGCGACAACGGAAGAGAGACTCGCGAATGCTCAACTACTGCGATCTAGAGAAATACATAACACGTTGAAGGCGGATTTGGTTGAGCATGCTTGGGCGATTCGCCCAATTCGATTCAACAATGATCACGACGTAGATTCCGAGGAAGAAGTGGTTGAGGAATTCGAAGACGGGAACTTTGAAGACGTAGGTTTGGATGCTGGAGAAAACGAAGAGGAAGAAGGAGAGAACGAAGATGACACCGAAGAATAAATTTATTTTTTAGGTGTAATTTTTTTTTTAGTGTAACTTTTTTTTTAATTTTAATGTAGTGTTTTTTATTTAATGTAATGTTTTTTTATTTTATAAAACTTATAAATTATTTAAAAAATGAAAATTAAATTAATTGAGTAATGATTACACAGGGGCTTTATGACTACGGCCTCAAATTGCATAACGCCCCATAAAGCCCCTTGCTGACGTGGCGTGCCACATGTCGCATAACGCCCCTTTAAGGGCTTTATGACTACACATGCCCTTATTCATTAAGAAAACTTTAAATAAAAGCATGAAATGACCATGATACCCTTAAATGAATGGATTTAACTTAAATTTTTAACCTGGTTAGTGTTAAAGGACGAAAGATGTAATAAGTTTTCTAAATAAAAGATTGTAACTGTAATTATTGAAGTTAAAGGTTATCCATTGCAACACGCTACAAACATAAAGGACGAAAAGTGTAATTTACCCTATTTTATATTAAGATGTTAAAAGTATAACTTTTTTTTTTTTTTGTGTATAAAAACACTTTCCTCCCACTTCATAATATGTGTTGGCGGTTAAACTAATTTATAGAATTATAGACAGTAATTATTTAATAACTAAACAAATATAAATAGGTTTTGTGTTATCAAACAATTTTGTATAAAAAAGTAATCAATGCAAAAAGAAGATATCGGTATTTTTACAAGAAGAATTATGTATAAAAAATAATCAATGATTTGCAAAAAAAAAAAAGTCGGTATTTTTACAAGAAGAATATAAAGTTAAAGTTAAACAAAATACATCTACAAACCCAAACAATGCTAAAAAATTTCATTCACTAGATCCATCTTGCATACCATAAATGTTGCCAACCACTCCAACAATGCTAACGATGATCGCTAGAACCAACATTACCCATGACAACGACCGGTCTCGACTACTAAGACCAAGCGGTCCTTTGTGGCCCAACCGTAGCGCGATAAGTGCTGGGAACGTGAACCCTAATGACACAGCCGTGGTTGCACCCGTAAACTTAAAAGCAGTCCATATACTCGGGATCATGATCGACGCTGTATATATAATCCCCAAAAGCGCACATGTTAACCCTAAACATCTATTCTTGCTCTCCGATAGTGGCACTGCGCCACTAAAAGCCAACTCATCAACAGTTTGCCTTAACGAAAAGTGAATCACCGGAAACACGAGAATCAAATGAAAAATGTAACCCACACGAACGACAAAGTTTAAAGTTGTACTAAACCGAATCCCAAGAGGCTTATCGAAGTTTGTTAGCACATCGCCTTCCGTGTTTTTCCCAAATAAAAGATAACCCGAAACTGCGGTCAAGCAATAGATCATAATACAAATAACCGTTGTTATCCTACCAACTTTGTTCATCTTTCTAGGCGAACGCCCTTCGAGTTCGTTATAAATCGGTTGAATATTAAAGTGACAAACGTATGCATTCGACATGACGGGGATTATAACTAAAAGTTCAATAATCGACTTTTTTGAACTCACATCCGGAATTAGCCTAGGAGGCGCGGTTTTACCCTCAATCAACATGATAGACGCGACAACACAAGTGATTGTCACAAAAAGAACTGCGAGAACCACAGAAGCAGCAGAAGTCAAACTCAAAGATTCTATCCTATCCAACGCACAAAGTGGCGCTAGAAACACGATCAACACGATAAACATCACGAGATTCCTATTGTCCCAAAACCCATTACCGAACCATTGTTCCAAAACCCCTGCATGGCGAGCCGAACCCGACATTACATCACCCATAATGATCAAATAAACCACCAAAACACCGGCATTGTTCACAATTATAAAAATTTCGGATAAGATTCTCGCCGGTGATCCTAACGCATGTTGCACAACCTCCCCATACGACGTCGCTTTGCATTGAACCGTAAACCGAATAAGCAACTCGGCACTAATTTGTGCTAAAACACCAATCAAGCAAATCATCGTAATGCCAACAATCAAGCCAAGAACTTTCATGGCAGCCGGTAATGCCATGATTCCAGCCCCGATTACCGTCGTGGTTAGATTAAACACCGCACCATAGATACCGGCATTCGATCTATGTGAATCATCACAACTCATGTCGTCATCGTCCTCGTTATTCACCATGATTATGGGTATGAATCTTTATCTCAATATATAGACCAAAAACGAATTTTTTTTAAAAATAATTGTGGCAAAAATACCAATGAAATTTGATGAAAAACGTTGATAAGATTTAGTGGATTGAAGAAAGAAAATTTTGTTGGATTGTAAATTGTAATAATGGCTAATGTGTCAACGAGAGAGTAAATCAAGGGTCATAAGGTATTTTGTCGAGTCAACTTTTTCTTTTTTACTAAGGGTTTTCAAAATCTGACATCTGAAAATTCGGATATCCGAATTTCGGATATCCAAAATTTTCGGATACCAGATTTCACTATCTGAATCCGTATCCGAAATTTTGGATATCCGATCGGATATCCAAAATTCAACTTTTTATTCAATTTTTATTTTTTTATATTTGGAACCGGATATTTCGGATAGTTTTGGATATTCGAATACAAGTTTTCAGATATTTTCGGATATTTTTCGTATATTTCGGATATTTTCGGATACTTCGGATATTTTGGATATCCGAAATATCCGAAAAAATTTTAAATCACTATCCGAATCCGAATAAGAAAAATTCGGATATCCATATCCGGATTTTCAGATATGTCAGATTCAGATATCGGATATTTCGGATAAGATTTTTGAATACGGATAGTTTTGAAAACTCTGATAGTGCTAATGGGCTATAAATCTAAGTTACAAGACCCGGCCCATGTCATTCTGCTTAAATAATGAACCCATGTTTACTTTACCTAGCCCACTTGCTCTATTTGAGTTACCAATTCAGCATTTTTATTTGCGTTTTGGATATGTTCCGCTGGTTGCACGATAATACTCCAGTGGTCCATTATTGATCCAAATTTGTCGTTCAAAAAAAGTATATGAATTTATTTATATAAAGTTAACTGTATTTGTAACAGAAAACCGTTAATAAGGTTTTCGTAAAGTCGGTGTTTAATTGACAAAAATAGTTGACTATATTTATAGTAGTTGTGGCTGTTTAACATAAACAGTTGACTATGTTTAAAAATAAAACAAATGTTTTTTATACAACTCTCCCATAATACTTCGTATTATAAAATTTCAGTCAATATTTTTTTCAGACGATGTAGAAGTGTGCATACAATCATAAAACAAATATTTCTTATGGTCTAAGTTATTGACTTATGGGTATGAAGATAGTGGCTCGTGAAATAACATTATTACCTTGTTCTTTTTTTTTTTAACTTGTATACCATAGAAAAATCAATACGTATAATAGTTTATTTAGTCATCTTGTAAACTGCTATTTTGGTCCTTGTGGTTTGGTCAGTTTTGCCACTTTAGTCCAAATCTCAAACCTTTTACATCTGGGTCCCTGTGGTTTCACTTTTATTGCCATTTTAGTCCAAAAGTGAAATCATGTCTAATTTTTAAAAGAAAAACCTTGTTTTTTGTACTTTTCTTCATGGGCATTTTGGTTATTTGAAATTATATTATATAAAGATGATTGCAGATGATGAAACCACAGCAGTTTCATCCACTAGAATTATGGTCACCGAACATCCACCTCCAAGTCTTCAACTCCACCACCGCCACCTCTTCCCCCCCTTCTCACCACAGCCGCCACCACCACCTCCTCCCCCCTTCTCACCGCAACCGCCACCACCACCTCCTCCCTCCTTCTCACCACAGCCAAATCCACCCAAATCCACAACCCTCTATCAACCAAATCCACCCAAAATCAAAACCCTAAATTCGTATGGTCACCGTCACAGGACAACAACGTCACAGAACAACAACGTCACGGTCACCGTCTCTCTCTCTCTCTTCCGATCATCGGTGACGTCAACGTCAATAGCAGCAGCGTCGATGCTCTTGCTCCACCAGTGGATGTCCGGTGACCACGAGCGTTGTTTGGAGAGAATCAGAGGTGTTTGTTTGGAGTTTCCATTGGCGGAGATTCCTGGTGGGTTTTGGGTTGTAGGGGGCGCTGGTTGAAAGGGGCAGTGGTTGCAGGGGGTTGTTGGTTGCGGTGGTGGATGGGTTGCAAGGGGTGGTGGTGGGGTGGGTAGTTGGGCAGGTGGGGGGAAAGAATTTTGTGTGTGTTTAAGAGAGAGAGAGAGAAATAGATCACCGGCGACAGAAGCGGGGAAAGAAGCAAAGGGGTAGGGGTGGGGGTGGGGAGGGTAGTTGGGCAGGTGGGTAAAATGACAAAATAGACAGGTTGCAACAGTAAAAAAAAGGGGGTTTTTGAATTTTAGACTAAAATGGCAATAAAAATGAAACCACATGGACCCAGATTTAAAAAGTTTGAGATTTGGACTAAAATGGCAAAAGTGCCCAAACCACATGGACCAAAATGGCAGTTTACTCCTTTTTTTATGGTATTTAGGTGTACTCTTGTGTTAGTTGAGAACCATAAATATAATTAAGTTAAAGTCAGGACTATGAAAATAATATTAGTAGTTATACATGTCGATTGATTTATTATATTTAACTTTAAGAAACATGTATAAAATGAGCGTTTTGCCAACCCATTCTATCCTTGTCCCTGTGACGCACCACCTCCTCGTTTATTTTATTACTCACTAGTCACTTTATCTATTTACTTTTCACACACCATGTACCAATCTTTCATTGTTGAAAGATACATAATCATTGTGGTGTAGTAGTAGGTGTTTTCCTCCTACAAAAGTGAAGTGGACTCATTCTTACAAGTGTAAGGTTAGGCATGGGCGTAATTCACAATCAAAATCACAAGTCCCTATTAACATTAACGAACACCGCCATCACGATGAGTGTGACAATACGTGCTACGACGAGTATTCCATGTTTAATGTACCCTTCATTTGCGATTTGACCCCAGCTCCCTATCCTAGCATCGTCTTCCTCGATTTGAGAAACGTGTTCATATGAAGACACACATTGGTTAATGTATAGCGCATAAACATCAAGATGTAGTGTTGTGGTGGAGTTAAATGAAGTCATAGGTTGTTTCCCTAATTATTTGAGTTTGTAACTATTTTATATCTCCATTACTCGTAATCTCGTATGGACCCCTTTTGAGATCTTTATTCTACATTAGATGATAAAGGATTATGTTGATTTCATGTGTGTTAAGTGTCTCAATGTTTCTTCAACTTCCGCCCAATAGTTTATCATGGACTCATGCCCAATAGTATGTCATGGACTCATGATATCTTAACAACAATGTTACATTCGTGTGACATTGTGATGTAATCTGTCGGGTTAGAATTTAACATTTTGTAATATTGTTTGGTCTAGATGGTTAGAATTTAACATTCGTGACATTGTGATGTAATCCGTCGGGTTCCAGTTGCTAGCTGGCCCGGTTTCTATTTTTTTTAATAGAAGTTTTGCCTAGGGGTGTGCAAAAAAACCGAATTAACCGAACCATAACCAAATTAACCGACAAAACTGAACCGAAAAAACCGAACCAAATAGAAAACCGGTGGGTCGGTTAATGATTTTTTGAAAACCGAATGTAGCGGGTCGGTTATGGTTATCATTTTTTTCATACCCACCATAACCGAACTGAACCGACATGTAATAAATCTTTGTAGGATTTAGAACTTTTTATCAAATTTTTAATATTTGATGTTTTTGACTGAAGATTTTTAGTACTTATTGGTTTTTCATATCATTTTGTGGTTTTGGTTGAATGTTTATTTGAATATTTGATAATAATTTGTATTAATATTATAGACTATATGTATTTTTTAATACTATGTAATATACTAATATATACAAATATGCAATAACAATTTATTCCATGTTAAAAAAATTAAGCTATTTTTAGCTAAGCTAAATACACGGTTAACCACCCATAACCGACCCGCTATAACTATCAAAATCGAATAACCATAACCACCATAACCGATCGGTTATGGTTATGGTTATCTAACAACCAACATCGCGTTATGGTTTTGGTTTTGGTCAAAACCGACCCAAACCGACCCATGCACACCCCTAGTTTTGCCGTTAAAAAAACAATTTTACTTTGTAACAAATTGTAAGTAAACCTATAATCCTTAAAATGTGAATATATTTATAGGCTATTTTCTGCTATGTTGAAAGATGTATGAACAAATATTTTTTTATTCAAAATTATACATGCTAAATTGTATTATTTTGACATTTTTGTGTATGTATTATTCTGAAATAAATACCTTTAAAACTACAAATTATAGAAGTACATGTATTATTCCTTGATGTTATACCAACTGTTTGATAAAATTTAGAGTTAATTAAACAGATAGATCCTGTGGTTTATAGCTAATTTCGTCTTTGGGTTTTAACAGGTTCAGGTTTTATGATTTCAATTTCATAACACTTTTGGGTACTAACACAAAACTTAGTTAATTTTTATCTTAAATTTCAGTAAATGACTAAAATAACCTTCTATTTTCAAAAAACAATTTATGTCAACTTTATTTTAACTCTAAGGACCATTTGTGTCAGTACTCTATTTTTAGTTTTTATATAAAGAAATAGCCCCATCACCTCTACCGTCACCTCCACCACACCACCGCGACCGCGAGATGAACCAACCCCACCATTTCGACTACCAAATCCTGAATCACCA
Source organism: Helianthus annuus (assembly GCF_002127325.2). Taxonomy (NCBI): domain Eukaryota; kingdom Viridiplantae; phylum Streptophyta; class Magnoliopsida; order Asterales; family Asteraceae; genus Helianthus; species Helianthus annuus. Next base: position 152,703,191 of record NC_035437.2, on the reverse strand, counting down.
AATCTACCTCCAAAACCAGACCCACCGCCCAGTTCAATTCTGGATCCAGTATCAACAGCGATTGGAGAAAGCTTTAATAAATCAAAGAAAACTAGTCAGCAACTAATAATCCAACGCTTCATGTGCTTCATTCCGCAAAAAAAAAAAAAAAAAAAAAAAAAAAAAAAAAAAAAAAACTACATGATCATTTTCATCAGTTTTAACGTTTACAGATTTTGTAACGACATAAACTCCTTTTAAAATGAAAGGGTATTTTAATTATTTTACTGAAATTTAGCATAAAACACAACGATAGGTGCTTATATAATTCAATAAATATAACATGGACCAAGTGGTACACATTCATTTTCATCACTTTTAACGTTTACAGATTTTGTACTTAACTACTTGCTTCCTAATCCTAAGAGCATTCACATCCTAACCATCAAATTATGTGAGGAAGGGTTTTTATATTATAAAGGGTATAAAAAGTGGTTGTGAGTAGAGGAGAGAGAAAATGTTACTGTTCATCTGTATATTTGGGGGGACACTGTTCACCCGTTATAATTTTTTAATATATTTTGAAAGTGGTTGTGAGTGAAAGTTAGAGAAAAATGTAATGATAATATTATTTAATTGAAAGGAGAGAGAAAAAGTATTTGTTTTTAGTGGAAATATATTGATATAGGAGTTGTTTTTTAGTGGAATGTATGTATAATTTGATGGATTGGATATGAATGCTCTAAGAAGCGAAACAACTGAACATGGTTATATACATACAGCAAAACCTCTACAAACTAATAACTTGCTGCAAGGGGATTTAACTTACTGAGGTGGAGGTGATGGTGATGGGGTTATTTCTTTATATAAAAACTAAAAATATAGTAATAACATAAATGGTCTTTAAAATTAAAAATAAAGTAACGACATAAACTCCTTTTAAAATGAAAGGGTATTTTAATTATTTTACTGAAATTTAGCATAAAAATTAACCAAGTATGGTGTTAGTACCCAAAGGTGTTATGAAATTGAAACCATGAAACCTGGACCTGCTAAAAAAAGTTAGTACCAAAGGCGAAACTAGCTATAAACCACATATAATTAACTCTAAAATTTGTTACTCCCTCCGTCTCATTAAAAGTGTCCTATTTTGAATTTACAAAGTCTTTATTTATAAACTTTGACTTTAATTATATATTTTTTGTGTTATATAAAACTTGATGAAAATTAACCCGATAAAAACACTTGTAAAACACTCAAATCATATAACTTAAATCAAGTATTATCTAACACAAACAAAATTATTTAAGATCAAAGTTTATAAATAAAGACTTTGAAAAATTCAAAAATGGACACTTTTAATGGGACGGAGGGAGTATTAAAAAAAATTAGAGTAAACTGCCATCTTGGTCCCTGAGTTTTGGTCACTTTTGTCATTTTAGTCCAAAACTCAAACTTTTTGCATCTGGGTTACTGTGGTTTCGGTTTTATTGCCATTTTGGTCCAAAAATGAAATCAAGTCATATTTGTCTTATAAAATCCTGCAATTTTGTCATTTTTCTCAGGGGCAAATCAGGTCATATTTGTCTTATAAAATATGGTATTTATTTATAAAAAAAAAATGATCATTTTGCCCCTGCGGAAAAGGACAAAATAGCAGGATTTTATAAGACAAATATGACCTGATTTCACTTTTGGACCAAAATGGCAATAAAACTGAAACCACAGGGACCCAGATGCAAAAAGTTTGAGTTTTGGAGTAAAGTGGCAAAAGTGACCAAACCACAGGAACCAAAATGGCAGTTTACTCAAAAAATTATGATTTTATCATATACATATAATAACTAGGATATCACTAAATAGAAAATCAATTACATTCACTACTCTTAAGACTGCGGGGTGTGAGAGGGCTTGGGTTGGAGGCTTGGATTGACATGTAGCACTTGTGGGCTTTACCAGTCCACACCCAAAATAGTGGGGTCTGGAGGGAGCGTGGCTAGGCGGCGTGGGGTGCCATTTGGCACCTATTTTTCTTTTTTTTCTTTTTTTTAGTCATAGAATTTAATATATTAATTTTAAAGGGGTTAATGGATTTAAACACCCCCAACTATGGCCATTTGGCCGATGGTACTCTCAACTTTCACTTTGGCTCAGACCACTCCCAACTTAACACATGGGTTGCTGTGTCACCCCGTCGTTAAATAAACACTAACTGGGTTAGTTCTTTTTGCTGACGTGGCCATTTTGTCCAACGTGGCATGGTGACATGGTCTGTTTTTTATGAGGTGATGTGTAATTTTTTGTCCAAATGTGTATTGCTATTTTTTTAATCTGATTCAAATTTAAAAAAAAAACAAATACATATTCAGATTGAATTCATCGACGGACTTCATGCCGTCGTTTCTCCGGCGAGCCTTTACTTGCCGGAAAACTCTGATTCATATTCAGATCGAGATGCTGAGATTGTGATTGTAACATCGGTGGCTCCACCGCTCGCCTACGCTTCTGAACCTTTGATTGGTGAACTTTGACCGTATCCTGAACGTTATCCGAAGAATTACCGAGTTTTGATGTCATCGGAAATCCGTCAATAAGTTCGCCGATCAGCGGTAGTGTTCCGCCGCGAAGAACTGTGTCTACAGCGCTTGACACACGTGCCAATTCCCCGTCCAGAGAAGTCCGACGGCTCTGGTCACCAGATTCACTGTCCGGCCGGCGGCTTCGAATAACAGGGATTGCAAAACAGCTGCAGATCATCAACAAGTTTATGTAAGTCGTTATGTTCATAACAGCTAACAATTAGCGCATCGATTACAAACCCTAGCATCTAGTTATAGTCATAAATTGATGAAAATATGAAATCACACACTGATACATGCACAAATTTGACTACATAACAATTAACGCATCAATCACAAACCCTAGCATCTAATTAGAGATGAAAATGATGAAATCAGGCACTAGTTTGATTCAATAACACACAAACACATACTGAAACACACACAAACATCAGATTCAACTAAATTTCAGATTCCGGTAGTTTGCATCGACGTTGATTTAACCGTCTCTTTGTCGTTGCGCCGCCCCCGTGTGCGGCGGCTCCCTTTCTTCCGATCTGCAAGATGAAGGTGGAGGTGAAGGGTCGTTGGGGGTGTGTGGGTGTCGGAGGTTTTGTCTCAGGTAACCGAGAAGATGAACGGTGGTGCCATCGGGGGGAGGCGGTGGTGGCTAGGTTGGTTGGTTGTGGCGGTGGTGAGATTGGAGAAAACAGGAGATGATGTTGGCGGTGGTGAAATGTGGGGGAAGGACTGAAGGAGCTGATTAAATACACATCATAGGCCATGTCACCATGCCACGTTGGACAAATTGGCCACGTCAGCAAAAAGAACTAACCCAGTTAGTGTTTATTTAATGACGGGGTGACACAGCAACCCATGTGTTAAGTTGGGAGTGGTCTGAGCCAAAGTGAAAGTTGAGAGTGCCATCGGCCAAATGGCCATAGTTGGGGATGTTTAAATCCATTAACCCATTTTAAAAACACCTATTTAATTAATATTAAATAACTACAACAAAAAAAATTACATTACGTCACAAAAAAAATTAATCATTCTTTCATCTACGTTGGTTCGGGTGACAAATAATCGCTTACCAGCAAATCGTTAGCGGTTTCGCGTTCACTAACTAACGATGTACTTCCTCCATTTAGGTTGGGGTTGGGAAATCCCTTCTTTTGAATCTTCAACGATAGCTTTCAGGACCGCCGCTACCGTTGATAATAATATTTCCACCCCGTCGTTCGATGAGGATGACGAATCATAACTATCTGACGAATCGCTTGAACTTGAAGAATTCGTTCGATGAGGATGACGAATCATAACTATCTCAGCCATCCACATAATCTCCCCAACTCCCCCCACGCCAGGCTTCATAGCCACGCCAGCGGGGAAACCCCGCTACTCACGCTAGCCCGGTGTGGCTAAAGCGGCGTTACTTGGCTACCCACGCCCCCAACCCAAGCCCACACCTCGCGGTCTTATAAGTGTACCGGTCCAGTCAAGAATCGGGTGCATTTTTTAACGACTAAATTGACCACATTTGCTTTTTCTTAATTTGAATCCACAATCATTTGTAGGAGAATACGTCATTTTATCATCAGACTATCCCTTTGATACAAAACCAGCTACATATTCGGTCTGATTATGTACTTTTGTAGCATCTTCATTTGAACCGATCGGCTAGGGGTCTAATTAACTGTATATTAATTTGCAAAAATAAAAAACCCCTCTCACACAAACACTATTCAATTTTGATTGACTTTTCTTTTACTCTTTAGTTTTTATTTACTTTTAACCCTTTTGTTTTTTTTTTTATCTTTTACCCTTTTAACTTATATAGTTTTCATCTTTTACCTAACCCACATAGTTTTTATTTTTTACACTTTTAACCCCAATAGTTTTCATTTTTTACATAACCCTCATAGTTTTTATCTTTTAACCTCGTAGTTTTCATCTTTTACATATTTTTGACAAACATTTTTTATTTTTAACCTCAACACTTTTCCACTTTCAACTTTAGTCCTTATACTTTACATCTTTTACAAATTTATCATTTTACGATTCGTTCTAAAGTTTGTGAGTTAACATGTCGTGCGCATGTGGTTCAAAGCTTTTACGTCTAATTTTTTATGGTTTAATAGCTCCGTCTAAACTCGTGGATTCTAAGACGACTTAGTTATTCTTTTCTATGTTTTACCTTTTCAGTCTTTTTTTTTTTTTGCGGGTTAACACGCTGTAACGTGTGTGTGATTCATCATTTTTACGTTTATTTTTATTATGGCTTGATGGTTCCATCACAAAGCACGGGTCCTTGATAGTAGTTAACTATAATTATATATCTACATGCAAAAAGATTATAAATAAATAAATAAACTAGTTAACTAATCGATAAAAATAATTAAAGAGACGAGCCTAAACTTAGTTCGAATTTGAAAAACGAGTCATAAGTCGAGCTTGAGCACGAGCCCTTTTAAACCAAAATAAGCTAAACTCAAGCCTAAACAACCTCAGACTCGACTCGTTTACACAATTACACTCACATTTTAGCAATCAGTTCTGGATCACACCGGACCGAACCGATAACAGTACAAATATTAAATTTGTTTGTAAAGGTAGACCAGCGCGTGGGTAAGGAAGCGCGTGATGCATTGGCATCGTCACATGTCAGAGAAACGTGAAAACAAAACAAAGGCGTCACTTTCCTGAAAATGGGTCCCACCGCATTTATGTTAATCAGTCGTGGTCACCACGAGCACGGTATCATTATCTTCATCTCGTGATATATCGCGATAACGATATCTTTTATTATTTTAAAGTTAAAGTTTAGGGCACTGAGCCAACTGACATGACACCTTAACTTAATAATTATATTATTTTCAAAGTGACCTCGCTTTTTAGCTTTATTACTATCATGCCACTTTATTCATTTGTCGGTCAAACTCAATCCACTAATTCAAATTATTTTCTTTATTTATATTTTTATTCACTTTTTTCTTTATTTATATTTTTATTCACTTTTTGCTGCGAGTTCCTTCTTACTTCCGAAAGTCGAAAAGTGAAAACCCACATTTTCCGTTTTATATCTTGTATTTTCTCCTGATTTTTTCTTGATTGTAAAGTATAACATGTGATATTTTATAATATCTTGTATTTTCTCCAGATTTTTTCTAGATTGTAAAGGATAACATGTGATATTTTAAATAAAATAATAAAATATTTTATAGTAACATGTGATTTTTTGCTAAATAATAAAATATCTTATAACCTAGTGACATCTTGAGTGTTAGGTTCTAGGTTCGATTCCCACAATGGAGTTTTTTCTTACTTTTATTGAGTTTTCTCATGAATTGATGTATAAGCATTATTGCCTAGTAGAGATGCATATGATCAGGTGGTTCCGCTTTTCCTCATGAATTGGTGTATAAGCATTATTGCCTAGTGGAGATGCATATGATCGGGTGGTTCCATTAGTAGCACAACGATACTCAAGTGGTCAATCAGTGATCTAAATTTGTCGTTAAAAAAATGTAGCTTAAATAATAGAGTAAATTATACTACTAGGTGTGTACTATATGTGACTTAGCGCACTCTTATGAGTAAAAGCAGAGAAATTCTTCTTTTAATAACAATTCCTATATTCTTTAAGATAAATATACAACACCTTCGCTCTTCAGGATTTCAACTCCTATTTTTTAGTTATAAAATACATCACTTACCATTAGGATATCCCGTTGAAAACAGTAAATTATGTGACTAGTTTAGTATACGGAGTAGGGACGCTTAGTAAAAACAACAGGAGGTTGTATGTTTAGCACAAACGTTATACTAATGGTCCACATGTTAAAGTTTTATGCTCGACTTTTAAAAGTTACTTATTTAGTTTCAATTGCTTACTCGTAAGATGTTTTTTACAATATCAAAATTGGCAGGTTTCGTTATATATATATATGTGATTATGTGGTGTCAGCTCTCAAGCGCTAAAAGGTTTTACAATGTTTAGCTTTAAAAAAAGAAGTATTTTGAAACTGATTTTGGGAGTTTGAAATTGATTTAAGTCTTTTGTGTTGTCAATCTTTCGGGAATAAAGAGTTAGATGGTACCTCATGTTGTGCAAAATCAAATGAACAATGGTGAAATGGTGTTGCCGAAGGAACAGAACAACGTTTTTGGTTGCTCAAAATGTTTCTAGGGGATTGCTAGAGAATGGTACAAGGTGGAGACACCGGACATGAAACATGTTTTGAGGTAGCTAATTGTTTGGTTGAAGTTGGATTTTGTCGAAAAATACAGATTGACACGAAAAGACCGATGAAGACTGTTAGATGTAAGAATATATATAACTAGGTTATAACCTCGTGTAATACACGGGTTGAATAAATAAGTTTTATATACTAAATAATAAAACAATATATCTTTAAAAACCTTCTTTATTGCACAAGTTGAACAAATATAATTTTATATATAAAATAATAAAAAGTTATATCTATAAGAACAATATCGTACAGGTTGAATAAATATAATTTTATATACAAAATAAAAAAAGTTATATCTTTAAAACCACGTGTATTACACGAGTTGAATAAATGTAATATTGTTTACCAAATAATAAAATAATACATCTTTAAAAAAACCCCCATTTATTACACGGGTTGAATAATTTACTTTTATTTACCAAATAATAAAAAAATTACATCTTTAAAATTTTGCGTATTATACGGTTTGAATAAATGTAATTTTCTGTAATAAATAATAAAATATATATATATATATATATATATATATATATCCTTAAAAAACCTCGTGTGTATTGTACGAATCGAATAAATCTAATTTTATACATCAAATAATAAAATTACGATTCTGAGCCCTTGGTTATATCACTTTTACCCTTTTAGCCCAAAAATTTTTTTTGAACATCTAAGCCACAAACGTCTTTTTTTATAACCTTTTTGACCCCTAACGTCTTTTTTAACCCTTTTGGCCCCTAACAGTTAATGGATTTTTTGGGCTAAAAGGGTAAAAGTGATATAACTACAGGGGCCAAAATCGTAATTTTCTCTTAAGAATTTTTTAACATCTAAGCCCCCAACGTCTTTTTTTTCTAACATTTTTGCCCTTAACGTCTTTTTTTAAACCTTTTGGCCCCTAACATTTAATGGATGGGGTTAGTATTAGAGGCCAAAAGGGTTAGAAAAGAAGACGTTGGGGGCTCAGATGTTAAAAAAAATTTTTGGCTAAAAGGGTAAAAGTGATATAACTACAGGGGCTAAAATCGTAATTTTCTCTAAATAATATTATAAATGAGAAGAAGATTAAACTAAATAATAATTATCCATATGATATTAAACTAAATAATATTTAATAAGATGATTATCTATAATTAATTAGAAAAGATTAAATTAAAATAATAATTATCTATAATAGATTCCCTGATACGATGAAAAGTGTTTAAAAGTTGTTTCTTAAAGTAATGATTTCATGGATCTATAACTTTAATTCGTCAATTTATGCATAAAGATTCTTTTTATTGGATCATGATTTCATATTATTCAATAATTTGATTTTATTAAAAGTTAGATTTAATTCATCAATTTATACATAAAGATTCTTTTTATTGGATCATGATTTCATATTATTCAATAATTTGATTTTATGAAAAGTTAGATTAGATTATTAAAAAAAATGTAATATGAAAATAAGAGATAGAATAATCGATATTTTTTTTTCATAAAATAAGAGATAAGGGTAAACTAAATAAAAAAAATGTCAATTTGGTAAATAATAATATTAAGTATGAAAAGGTAGGAAATTACAAATGTAGACATCTTCAATGAATGACACGTGTCCAAAATCAGGTTTCTTTTATTATATAGTATAGATTAAACTACCTTTATTATCATTTATCTAATAAATTGGTAATTATTAAATGGACATAATTACCCTTATTACCACATAAATAAGGTTTCCCCTTAGTGTATAAATAGAGATCATTAAAGAGGGTTAAAAGTTAATATATAATCATAAATCACCAACTCATACAAATTTTCCACCCTCTCTCTCTAGAATTTGTGGGTTATTCGACTCATCTAAAACCATCCTAATCGTACATTCTAAACGAGAGCTCGATCAATCAAGAACATGTCTACTTTCCGCTCTACGGTTACTGGATTATTAGGTACACATGTACTATACTTGTTTTTATTATTATGATGTTAAAGAATTGATCAATATGAGAAGGTTGTCATTGTTACTAGGGGGTGTGGTGAACATATTTTTTGGTCTGACAACCAGAGCCAATATTTAGTAAGCAACCACAAAATGAAAGGGAAATAAAAACCAAAGACCCAAATCGCAAACATCAAATAAATCAATTTCAATGGAAGCTAGGTTGTTAAGAATCAAAAGAACTGGAACTTGAAGATACCCACCACCCCCCTTTCTAAGAACATTCACAGTTGATTTTTCATTTCCATCTCTATAATTATACTAAAAATCACTATTTTTTTCTCTCTCGTTTTCAATTAAATAATAGTTTTTTATACTTTTATCATTACCTTTTCTCTCTTCTCTAGTCACAACTACTTTCAAAATTATTAAAAAATTATAAAGATTGAACAATATTTTCTCTAAATTTACTGATGAACAGTAACATTTTTTCTCTTTCTCCTTTACTCGCATCACTTATAACCACTCTATATATAATATATTATATATGAGTATGCACTTACATAATTATACAGTATCAGATGTGAATGCTCTCTGCCATGTAGACTATTTGCTTCATTATGTTACCCAAGGTGGAAATTTTGGAACTTGCACATACCACTTAAACAATGAATAGGCATATTGTATTTAGTATAAGCATATTGTATTTATGCCACTTAAACAATGAATAGGCTATCACAACTCACTTCACAATTTTGTTCAAGTTAAACAAGTAAAGGGATTTAAACATGTAAAAGTTGAGTTGACGAGTTTTTTTTTTTTTTTTTTTTTTTAGAAAAATAAGAAAATATGTTAGTTTTTAATAGCATTTTCCCAAATTAATTTATCAAAACTTCATCTTAATACGAAATATTAACTTATAATAAGAACCATCTATGTAACTTACTTAATAAAGTATGTTAAACCAGTTAGAATAATGTACAATGTATTAAAATGAAAACAACTTTTTAGAAAGTTAAACACTAAAGAGTAGAACATGAGTCGGCTAAACGTAACTACTTGGTTGTTTATCGCAGCCTTGAAAACATCAAATTAAATGGATATTTTGTCTTTTTTAGTGTGAAAAGAGAATGTTATTGATTTGATAATTTGAAGGAAAAATACATTCAATAAAATCAAAGAAGGGGATACGTATAGGAAAAGCCAATAGTTACATATAGTTTGTTCAATTATAAGTTTATTACATCATATGGTTTACTTTTACTTTGGAAAGATTATAATGTATTTATATCATTTGCTTTTATAAAGTAATCAGTTTTGTTATAGGTTTATCACATAAAATAAACTTAAAAAAATGGTTTGTTTCAATAATACTATTTGCTAATTTTGGAATTTCGGATTATTAAAAGATCACCACATACACGAATTTAGAAGTAAAACCCAATAAATATGAGAAAATCCCCTTGTAGGAATCGGCCCAGAACCTATTGGTCACAAAGACTTATCCCACCCTCAAGATGCCACTAGCCTATATAGTCATGGGCTTTTTATTTTTTACTTATCTAACATTTAATATTAGATAAAGCTATCTATACTTTCTATAAAAGGAGAAATCCCAATGACATAAGAAAAGCTGATGTGTCACCAGGAGAGGCTGTCCAACAGTGCTTTTCTTATGTCATTATTACATCATAAAGCCTAATATATAAATCACTTTAAAGTTCGGTCTAAACCTCTGCCTGGGTAAACATCTGCTCATTTAAATGTAACTTTGCTTTAATACCTAGTAGCAGTTGTTGTTATCTTCCGTAATGCTTTTAGATCAGCAGATGTTTAAGGCTAATTACCGGGAAATTCAAATTCAAAAATGCATGGGAATAAGTAATTAGCAATTAATGCATGTCACTCAGAAACTCCTGTCAATCATCCTTCTTATATAAGGCTTTTCTTCTCATTTCCCTCTTCATATTTCATCACACTTTCATCTTCTCTGATTTTGAAATTTGAAATTTAATCACAATCCGAATTCCAAATTAGAAGCATGTCAATATCAGTTGACAGTAACAATCTTAGTTTTGTTAACGATTTGAATACTGGGAAAGATATGTGGAACATGAAAGCGAGAATTATTCGAAAATGGAATCAAGGTTACAAGATGGATCTCATCTTCATTGATGAAAAGGTAATTTGTATCTCTGCTTTTCCGTTTTATTAGAGAATGTAGTGGTGTATGCTAAGAAGATACTTTCTTTAAATGTTCTTCAGGGTGTTAAGATTCAAGCAGGTATTAAGAGTCATTTGATACCTGTTTTTGATGGACAACTTTAAGAAGATGCTGTTGTGATTTTGTCGAAATTTGGTGTTGGTGAGAATAAAGATTTATATAAAGTAGTAGTGCAGCCTTATAAAATCAACTTTTATAGATGCACAACTGTTACTCCTGTGAGAGATTGGAAAGGTGTTGAGTATGGTTTCAACTTCAGAGCTTATGAAGATATTCTTCAAGGAGGGGCGTTAAACGCTTTGAGTGTTGGTAGTGTATATTTTTGTAATCATATCTTGCTTGTATAATATTAGAGAGTTTTACTTATATTCTTGTACTAGGTTAGAAACTCGTGTATTACACGGGGTTGTACATTAAAAACACTATAATTCAAAAAAAATTTCCAAACATCTCATCACAGAAATTATATATTGTTATATGTAATAATGGTAAAATAAAAGGTATAATAATATATCATAAAATTTAAATGCCTATTTATATAAAATGCAATATATAGCTGGCTAAACTCATCAAGAAGCAATCATTTATAACCCCCATGTAAAAAAAAACTTTTTTACTTAGGGTGGAGGGTATCATTCAATCACTTTAGGGTGTTTGAGTTATTGTCCAACGAATAATATCATGTCATGTCAAGTACACATTTCACTCCTCCTTTTGCACTCAATCACTGGCAATGATTCAAACATTATAGGGTGTTTGAGTTATATATTTTTAATTATTTCTAGAAATCATTCATAAATAAATAAAACATATTTAAAACTAAATAAAAGTACTTTTAATTAAAAACACATTACATAATTAAAATAAATAACATGACATTAAAATATAAAAATAAATTAAAAAACACCTAATACGTGGGGTAAATCTTGTTCTCCAAGATCCTCCACAAGATCATATTTTAGTCTATAATGCGTATCTTCATCAATGAGCTCGTTATAAGCAGTGTCTTTGAAAACGGGCTTGACTAGAGGATCCCGAATATGTACCGGTGCAATCGCGTTTCCGTCGTCTTTTAGAATCATATTATGCATAATAATGAACGCATATACGACACTCCTAATATCAATTGGAAGGAATAGCGGTGGTATATGATCCTTTTTTAGAAAACAGAAGTGAAAAATGGAAGAAGTGATTTTTTTTAGAAAATAGTTGAATGGAGAAGAGAATGGTGAAAAATGGTGTTGAGTTGTGTATTTTTATAAAGAAAAGTTGATTTTTTTTAAATAACGGCTAGTTCCAATGGTAATATTCGCACTCAAATGGCTAGTTCCAATCGGTGACTATACACCGAAAACCATACTCCCAGATCACCGAAAAGGGGGCGGTGCTAATTCACCGCTTGGTGAAACCAACTCACCGATATCGTACCGACCCCCTTATAAAGTATGTTTCTAAAAGTATATCTTTGAAAAACAATTAAATAAAATTAAAAAAAGTATAGAAGTATACCTTCACGTATTTTTCAAGCACCTCATTTGTATTTTTTTTTAGAGTAAACTTCCGTTTTGCTCCCTGTGGTTTGGTCACTTTAACGGTTTTGCCCCAAACCTTTAAAAATAGTCATTTTACTCCCTGATGTTTTAGTTTTGTTGCCAGTTTGCTCCCTGCGGGGAGCAAAATGGAAAAACAAACAATTTGGATGGAGTTAAAGTCGGGGAGCAAACTGGCAAAAAAACTGAAACATCAGGGAGTAAAATGGCTATTTTTAAAGGTTTGGAGCAAAACCGTTAAAGTGACCAAACCACAGGGAGCAAAACGGAAGTTTACTCTTTTTTTTAATTATTTTAATAGTCTCAAGTATACCTATAATATTACCGAGTTAAACTATACAACTTTTGGTGTATATTTGACGAGGTTTTGTTTTTTTAAAAGGGTGTAGTTGACAAAATTATTTACCAAAATGACTTGTTTCAAAAGTATTTATTAAAATGGGTTCTTTTATAAAAATAAAGAAATACTAAAAAAATCCCCTAACCATCCTATCTTCTTCCTTGTTAAATCTGGGGACTCCGTGGTTATCGCCACCAAATCACTACACCCTTTTGAAAAAAAAACCTCACATATTTTGTTTTTTTTAACAACGAATATCATGTTTTTCGTAAGACTTGAACCCAAGATCTCACACTTAAGTGATCAAGATTGTAATGAACTAATGATTTTTCAACGAAGAGTGTTACTACAATACTTGCATGCATCATAATACCTTGTGATACGCATTTAATTAAATTTAAGTAATTACAATTAATTTATAATTTACTTGCAGTAAATACATTAATTAAATCTAAATGTTGACCACGTCTACAAAATACCTAATTTTTTTGAAGAAAAAACATTTCTTACTAAAAATTTAAAATCAACTAAATCAACCATCAAGTATTAATTATTATTATTAATCAAGAATAAATAAAAGGGTTAATAAAATGTAGAATACTCACAACATGACACGTGGCAAAAATAGTCCTAATAAATGACAAGTGACAAAAATTAAAGAAGAAAGCCTAAAAATCATCCATGTGTACTTTATTTTTATTTATTAGTATAAAGATAATGTGATCATATAGATGTTGCTGGATCTGTGATTTATTGTGGAGATCTTGAAATCTTTGATCGACCTCTAAAGGAGACTAAGAAGATGAATTTCGATATTGAAGAGTTGGATTAAGTTGTTGTTTACATGTGCAATCATGTACTGATCATTGTTTGTATTTAATGATGTTAATAAATAAGATGAAGAATGTTGGTATTTAATGTGGGATCATGGTAATGGTAATAAATGAGATCTATAGTGTTTGTATCTAATGTTGAATCATGGTAATAAATGAGGTCTACAGTTTATTCTTAGTGAATATGGTAGTTAATTTATGGCTCATTTGCTACTTTAATAAATGTCATAAATTTCCTTTGATTTTCTGTTTTTATTCATTCAATGTTGTTTTGATATTAGAGATTTGTAAAGAAATGGTTATAAATTAGTCTTTAGTATATCGTCATATGAATATTCTTTTCATGTAGGGGTAAGGTTTTGCGGTGTACTGTGTGGAATGATTATGCTCTGCAGATTAAGGACTTCATTTCTAAAATCCCACCTCATGAGCATGTGATGGCTGTTATACAGCATGAAAAGTGTAAAGAATGGAAAGGTATTTTTGTTACTTTCTGCAAATCATAACTATGCTGTTTATTTATGGCAATATAAAGACAGGTATACATTAAATATCTATATACTTTTCCATGTAGGTGAATATACTGTTCAAAGTGATAAGTTTGCAACACGAATTTTTCTGAATGAAGAAATTGATGAAGTTAATGAGCTAAGGAGGAGGTAATTTGTCAATGTAATTTCTATTGTATATAGATGTTCAAGTCAAATACTTGGTTTCATGTTATTTGTATACTAATTCTAATCATTTGTGGTATTCAAAAGGCTTATACTGAAGTTTGGACAAGGGAGTGGTTCTACTTCTCAAACAATACTATCATCTCAGAGTGTTTTTCTACTGCATAAAGAATTTGTAACTGATGGTGTGAAGAAACATGTTGATGAGATTAGTGAGATAGAAAAGGTTTCACATCTTTTTATATAGTTTGGTTATTTGTTTGGTTTGTCACCTGCATGTTTTTACAGGAAGTGTCTTGTGTTTTTACAGGAAATGTCTTGTGTTGTGGTTGCGACAATTAAGATTGTGCAAGAAGAGTATGGTTGGTTTTATGCTGCCTGTCATAAGTGTTTCAAGAAGGTGATGGGTAAAAGTGAATACTTGCAGAATGTTGAATTCAGATGATATTGTTCGATTGCCTGCGACTTCTTTGGTTTGTCCCAAATGTCATAGTGAATGTACATCGATCACCACAAAGTAAGCAATGATGATTATTTAGCGTTATATTTATATAAGTAACATTCTAAGACTGATATTTGAATATAGTTTTGCAGTTTACTTAGTTGTGTATATTTCAGGTTCAAGGTGCAAGTGCGGGTGCAGGATGAGAGTGGTAGTGTTTCTTTTGTTATGTTTGATAGAGATGTTCAGAAGCTTCTTGGATTAGCGGCGAGTGACATAAGAGAGAGGCAGGTTAAGGCCAATGATACTGGATTCCCTCATGAGATATTTCGATTGGTTGATAAGAAGGCTGCTTTTAAGATTGATGTTTCAGAGTTCAATCTTAAAAATGACTATCGTATTTATACTGTGCAAAAAACATGTGATGATCCAATAATAATTGTTGAGTTGGTTGGTGGAGATGGTAATGATGATGAAAATACTGATGAGGTAGCATATAAAATTACTCTTTCAATCTATTTATTTTTCTTTTGAGTTTTAAACACTGGATTCTGCACTTTTTTATATGATATCATATATTATGATTCTTTAGGTTACTCAAGAGGTAGCTGACGTTAAAGATGTTAACCTTTCAGAATCTTCCCAGGTGTCTGCTGAACGAACTTCAAGGGTGAGTATTTATTCTTAAAGTATGTTTAGTATGTTTAAAAAGAGTTCATTATTTTATTAAATCAGATCAATAGTTGTTTTGTGATCTGTTGCAAGGATGTTGTCTCTGTTACGGCCGACTCTTCAGTCGTTGAAGTTGAATAGGATTCTGGATCAAGTCCCAATGGAAAGCGGATGGCTCAAGATGCTGATGTTGTCAACGCTGGTGAGCTATCCACTAATGTGAGAAGAACCCGGAAGAAGCTGACTAAGTTTAACAATTAGATGCTTATGAAAAAACAATTCTTATGAGATATAAGTAGAAACCACTTATTTTTTAAGAATCCTTGTGGTTTTTATTTATGTCTGTTAACTGTTGTTTTAACAAACTGTGGTTAAAAGTTTGGTTTGTAAGGGCCACAATGATGAATATGGTATGTAATGTCTACGGTTTGAGTATCAAGTAAGGTTAACCTTTTGTTTGTTATATAATATTGTTATTATACATTATATACATTTTTTGTGATATTGATGGACTGGATAAGTAGTAGGGTTGTATATTATTGTTAGATTGATGAATGAAATTAATTGGTTAGTATGAAAACTGTTAGGGTCTGAGATACATTAACATCTGTTGGAGGCTAAGCACTGTTATAGCATGCTAACATCTGTTAACCCCTAAGCACTGTTAAAGATCTATTACAGGCTAAGTACTATTGTAGCGTGCTTCAACAGACCTTATGAGCTGTTGATCATCATCTGTTAAAGATCTTATATTATAGATCTTCTGTTGAATTGTGTAATATCTGTTGGTGCACAGCAGAACCTAGGTTCATCATACATTTTGCTTCATCAGCAGAGGTTCTCTTTATGTCACACCCCGATTTCCACGTGTTTTACCGGTGGGCCCGGTGGGGGGATTACCGTGACGTAGTTGGCAACAATATAGTCAAACCACAATATATAAATACACAGCGGAAGCAATAAGATAAATATATTTCAGCTATTGAATGTAATATCAGAGTATCACCATCGTTGAAATAAAATCCACAGGGGATCAAATTAAAATATAGGTATTGTTCAACAGACGTAGGCATCTTAGGCTTGCGAGACTCTTTACTGATGCTAAGGAGAAATATCCAGCCAATTACGCTTAGAACCTGCATTTAATCTTTTTAGGGAAAATATGTCAGTTTACACTGGTAAATACATTCAACCGACACTTTTGTAAAATGTTTAATAAAATTGATTTGAATGCACAAGGCACAAACTCTTTATAACTTGGGATAATTTATAATTAAATCTTGTAAAAGAATTACATGTTACTATGCGTTCGGTCGCCCGGGTCGTGCCGGGTTAAAGGTTAATAGACACGCCACTAAGCATAAAGCCGTGGCGGGAAAACCAACGGTTATACCTTTAATAATATAGACACATTACGGGTGTACGCCTACACCCGTGTGTTGGGGTCGTGGCCATTTCGTAAAATGATGCCAAGGATATCCGGGACATGGTCATTAATCTCCCAAAGGCGTAAAGCAACAAAACAAGTTTTTTAAACGGGTCACATTGATAATACCCAACTTCTAATGAGTTGGGGTCAATTGCCCGACCAAGCGGTATTTTATATACTGTAACCCAAGCCCGTATAACGGAAAATAAGTTTAAAGTATTTACCTGAGCAAGTATTAATCCTTAATAAACAATGCAAGTTTCTTTTACTGGTCTCCTATTCTGGAACGAAGGTTTAAATCAACCTATTAGAATCCTAACGGGTCTTTAATTTAGCCTTAGCTAGACCGGTTGGTTTCAAAGGATATTTACGGTTTAATCGCATGAAAGGCGAAAACCGGGAATGGAATGTGATTCGGACCCAACAAGTTTGAAGACTTGTTTTATATGGGTAATATAATAACACTCTGGATTTTGAGGTCAAAACAATAAGATTTGACCCGTTTCGGCTAGTTTATGTAAACTAGTTACATAAGCCGAACCGTGCGCGCAAAGGGCGTAACAGGTAACCGTAAGAGTCCTACACAAGTTTCCTAAGTCAATATGCTTTAAAGAGGTTGTGGTATCAGTGGGATACCTTCCATAATGCCCGTAACGAGTTTTAATTCAATGTGTGCCCCGTAGGGGTATTTTGGTCATTTTAAAGATCATAAAAGAGGTTTCTGAGTTCTACAGGAAATCTGAGTTTTCCGAACAGTTTATAAAGTCCAAAATACTTTATTTATTATTTAAAATCAGTAGCAACTGGAATCGGGTCAAAAGACCTTATAGAACTCAAGTTATGCTCGAAAAGGGTATATTCGGTATTTACCGAACCGATGCCATAACCGCAGGTTATGAGCAGGTGAAAAATAATTAAAAATCTTTAAAAATCTCAAAATATTATTTTACATCAGTGGGTAAAAGGTTTGGTGTCGAAATTTGGGTTTAGATAGGCGTTATGCTAATTGCGCCATTTAATTACTAAAGTTTTCGTGAATGCGCTATTTAGCATAACTCCCATTCTAGACCTCGGATTGACGTGAAATTTTAGGGACATGCTTAGAAATCAGTGACTAAGGTTATTGTCCTTTCACATGTCAAAATTTCTCGTTTTAATTTGAAAAGGGCGTTACGGTCAACTTTTAAGCATTTAACGGAAATATGCTAAAGACTCGGACAAACAACGAACCGGTCACAGAGGGTTATACCATCATGTAACCTGGTCCTAAGAGAGTCCTAAGGCATATCTATATCATACCAAAACGGGTCAGAACTGAAGTCAAAGCAAAAGTCAAAGTTTTGCTACTTTCGGTTCCGAACCGGGTCAAAACAGTAAATGGTCGGATCAAACAAGCTTAGACTAGTTAATATACTTATTATCATGTTATATGAGTGTTAAAACAGATTACACGCCATCTACATTACTGATTATGCTTAAAATCGCAAAATAGCATTCTGTTGACTTTTTCTAAGCAAGTTTGACTCGACATTCGGACTAGTTAGAGTGGGAATCAGAGGGTGCCCTTTTAGGGGTTTAAAGCCTACATGATTACCAACATATAACTACCTTTGATTCGACAAATCACTGGACCATTCATGATTTATCGTAAAGTCAATCGTTAATTACGACGGATTGACTTTTAAGCTAAAACTATGAAAAACTAAACCACAAAGGGTTAGGCATACTTACAGAAGCTTGGTGCACGACCAGAGATGTTAGAAGAATGCTCTTGAGCTCTAGAAGTGATCAAGAAAGCAGGTTTGAGGTGTGTTGAACAATGATGCACTAGATGGCCTTTTATAGTGAAATTTTGGGCTCAAGATCATTACAACTCAACCTATAATTGCTCATGGATGATCAGCAGCTGTCCCTGAGTGTTAGGGGACATGTAGGGGGCGCCCATGCTTCCATTAATGCCATATAAGTCGGTTAAATGAGCAAACAGTGAACCTGTCCCGAATTTCTGCATCTGGCACCTTCACGTGGCCCGCATTAAGGATCAGGCTAGGCTCACGCGGGCCGCCTGAATCCTTATGTCATGAACCGGATCTTCACATGGCTCGCGGCCCGCATAAGCTTCCTTGTTTCTCTAACGCGGGCCGCCTGAGGCCTGTAAATCAAGATTTTCAAATCTTTTGCCATTATTAGCCTGACCTTTCGGTTTCGAAGGGGTAACTTTGCGATTTGGGCCTCGATTATTTACGAATAAGGGCCTCGTGACTTTTACCCGCGCCGTTAAGTCTCCGGTTAGTTTAATTACTATCCGAAAAGCCTTATCTTTCATTGTTGACGCTTCTAACCCCTTGCATACGGAATTGATCATAACTTTCTCGTTTTAACACGGAACTTCATGAAATTTATATCATATATTCTAGTGAGCGTAATTTACTGTTACAAAGCCTCGGGTATGTTAAAGGGTCACTCAGAGGTATAACTTAAACATGTTGACACAATTAACCCCTGTAGTTCGTAATCTCTCACTTTCTTCCGTATTTCGTTCCGTACGATTCATGATTTATCCGTTTGAAGGTACGAGCATCATTTCGGGTTACTGTACAATGTATTTATCCCTCGTTGACATTTTTAACCCTCGAATTTACATATTTTCCATGTTTGTCAACTTTAGTCCTTTATTCTGTATTTAATACCACGTGTAAACTCAAGACACGTGTCAATACATTATTGGACGCAAAATTTCGAGGTGTTACACTTTAGCAGACCTTTGCTTCAGCAGTCTTTGTCTTAACAGACCTTTTGGTTCATCAGCAGAGTTTGTTTGGCTCATGAGCTGAGGTTGTTTGGTTTAACATACTTTTCTTTCAACAGTGGTTGTCTTCAATAGGCGTTTTGGTTTGCAAAGTTTAGTGAAACAGATGTTGAGTTTGTCCCTTTGGTAGGAGCAGATTTTTAAAACACTGTTATTTGTAATTACAAGCTATATACTATTTTATTAATTTTCAGTCTTATATTTCTTTTTGTTGAGTGACCGGGAAATGTAATGGAAAATAGTAATATTTAGATGCAAAATATAATAATGTTTACTTGAAAAATATAAAAAGGTAAAACCACAAAGTTTTGAAAGTATATACTAAGACTACATAACTTCATTCTTAAGTTAGTTTTCAAAGAAGAAATTTGTCCATCAAACATGTCAACTAAAACATAAATTACTAAAGGCTGAAAAGATGTTCAAAGACTACAACAAACTTCAAAGTGTATTTTGTCTCCTGTTACACTTTTTTCTTTGACTATCTCAAACCTCAGCTTTTTCTCCACAGATATTCCCGTTTCATCCATGATACGCTGCCAGTTTGTATGCATCACTAGATGGTTGTTGTCGTCAGGTCTTCTAGGATCTCTCCTAACAACCAGCAGTACCAAAAACTTCAGATGATCAAATGACAGCACAGCTCTACGTTAATCATTTAGCTGGTGTTCTCGAACAAAGTTCCTCGGTATTGCATGTAAAGGAAAATTCTTTCTTTAGTTATTCATTCAAAACAGCATATACTTTAAGTAATAACAGATAGATCCAACATTATAAGTAAAATCAACCATATTAAAAGTATATATGTAAATACCAAGCTGTGTGTCTCTAAAACATGGTATTCAAACTGTTTTTCATAATGTGGACGCTTTTTGCGGTGTTGGTGATTGGTACGGCTGCAGTGATGTTTACTCTCCCCGTGAAGTCCAATCTCGTCTTTGTTAAAAACCTTCACAGTGAAGTTAAAGTCGTCTTCAGGAGTACTTCCCATCCATTGAAACAGCAGTTGGCAGCTTTCCTCAATGTCATTTTCGAAGCAAAAAGTTGTCCATCCTAGTCCCATAAAACCAAAAGCCAATCCCTTTTTGTTTTTAGGATAGAAAACATAATACACATCAACTTTACTACTCTGCTTTGGTCCATGTACTTTTGCAACCAAGTTATCAATTTTTAATCTCCTTTCCGACAACAGCTTCAGCAAATCGTGTGGTAAATGCTATAATTACTATATATAACATTTTGCGTTAGTCTTATCCACAGTATAATGTTTGTCCTTTTGTGATTTTCAAACGGAAATGAGGAGACCACCCATGGTTAACCAACAAATTTACAAAAGTGCCATTTTCAAAGTTGATGCTTGATAGTGCACCTTCTGCTACATGTAGAGAGGGACATAGAATAGAGGGCTTGGAATAATAGTGAAAGTGGCGACGACATGGTTAATCTGCTTGACAAAATCATAATATGGAGGACGCAGGGCGGCAGCGGCGGCAGTTAGGGTTTCGATCGGTGGCTTCGGTGGTGATTTAAATTCCCTCCAACAAAGAGGGTGGGATTTCCGGCAAGAGCCAATAAATTGCTCGAGGCTTGCTGCTTGCATGTTTTAGATCAAACGATGATACTGATGCTTGCATGTTTTAGATCAGACGATGATACCGATTTGTTGTAGAGAAAGAAAAAGTTTGGGTTTCTATAGAGAGGGAACGAAATCTACATGGGATTAGAATGTAGTACGCAATACGATTGAAACTTTCGGTCATCACCGGAAAACAACATCCAACCCAAACCTACCAACCCCTACAGTTCGTTTCTTCAGGCAGAAATAGTATTTGCAAAGAGAGAGAGAGATGAAGTGATTTGAATGCTTGAAGATGGGTTAATGGGAACATGGATGCATATATCGATTTATGGGAGAAAGAGATGAAAATATTGGTGTTTTCCATTGGGTGGTGGTCCATTGGAAAAGGCAAAGCCTTTAAACACCTAAGTTTAGGAGGGGAGGTCTTGGGTTAAGTCATAGACGATAGGAATTAAAAAGAAATTTGCCGTTAAAAAAAAGGAGAGATAAAAATCTTGGTGTTTTCCACGGAGATGTAGTGTTGTCACATTGGGAATGGCCGAGATATCAAGAAATTGATTTAGGTTTGACGATGGAATGGTAAATAAAAGGCAAATGGAAAAAGGGTAGTGATGTTTATTTCGCAAAATCAAAATAGTGTTAAAAAAAAATTGGACTCAAAATGTTATAAGATGAGCGGTTAGAGACTCAGGGCGTTAAACTTTTTTTTATTTTGAATTCAAGTGGTTAAAACCATTAAAACAAAAGGACTCAAAAGTAATTTGCTCTACAACTTTTAAGTTTTAAAATTGTCACCTTTATCCCTTCATTTTCTAAAGGTTTCTTTTCACCCCTCGACTTTCTATTAATTGTCGGTAAAATTTCGAGTTCATTTACGTTTTACATCGTGTGACTTACTTGGTGTTATAAATCCATGTTTTTTCTTTTATGTTTTTTCCGATTTTGGTTGTTTTTGACTTGCCACTTAGCATGGTTCTACCCCTAAATGCTGGTAGCACAGTTTATGCCCCCGCCCCAGAACGCGGGGGCTTAAAACTAGTTTTCATACATTTCAGAAATGTCATATTAGATTTTATATAGGATACAAAATATAAATTAGAAGTTTTTCTAACAGTCCAAAAGATACACTGGCAATATATAAAAATAAGGTAGCAATTTTTAACCTGCTTGCAGTATGTTTCTTCTTCAGCCTGTATCAAGCAACCATGAACATAATCTCTGTTTGGGCAATCGTTTCTAATCTGCAATCCCTCATTGTTCAAAACATTTATCTCAAATTTTGCTTCCTTCAATTTTCTTAAACACAGCTTGTCTATGTTGTTATTTCTACAAGTTTCAACAAACCGAGTCCATTCTGGCCCGTTTATCCTCTTACTTTTATGACCGATGCTCTGTACTGCAATCTTATACTTAAAACCCGTATAATAAACCAACTTTATTACTTCACACTTTTTTGGTAATTTGTTACTCATTATCCTTTGAAGTACCTATGTATATAAAATACACAACATTTAATATATCTTTAATTTTATAAATACAGTTTTTAGCATATAATTGTGATTTGAGCTAATTTGTTCTAAGAATATAGCTTACCAATCCCTCACTTAGGTCGTCAATTCAGAGACACTGATAATTATCATAAACTCCATCTGAAAGTAAAAGTTACAATAACAGTTAAATACAAAAACATAAAATCAATTGTATCTGAAAAGCATTCTATTTAAGGTATAAAAATGTATCCAACACTCTGTAGGACCAAACTTATATTCTGTGTACTTCAATATGGTCCCTACAACCAACAATATAAATCTAACACTGTGTAAGATCAAATTTGTATTCTTGTATAATAAAAAAGTATTATATGGCAATAAAGTTTTCAAATATCCATGTTTGTGTCAACTTCAAACTTCAGTTTTTTTCAACAGACAATGCTATATTTACTTACAAATCAGACATATGAGTACTATAAACTGATTGCAGAATATTTTATCAAAGTTAATATTGATAGAACAAATGTATCAACATTACATGGCAGTCCATACAATAATTCTAAAACCATTCGTAAAATTTACAACCAAATATTTATGAAACAATAATATTTCAGATTGTTATTTAGATGGAATGAATCAAAATGTAACTAAATAGGTTGATATAAATCTTATTATAAAATAAAGAAAACAAGTTCATATAAGTTTATATATTTTAACATCAGTAGATTATGATTTTGATGTTTATATAATTTGAAATGAGGAAACTGAAATGAACATGTCAAAGCATACCTGTAAAATACACAAAAGAACAAAAAAAATACCTGATCTAAAACTTTAAACTTCTGATCGTCAAGTCTGAAGAAGAAGAAACTGTAGAGTTTTTCGCCGGAGAAGAAGAGGTTAGATTGTATTGGGATTGTTGAAAATAAGATATTTATCTATTAACTTGTAATTGTTTATTTATTTAACTTATAATAATCTTTAATATCGGGATTTAAAAACTATTTTTAATTATAAAAATATATTAAATTAATAGATAAGTTTTTCGTGTTAAACATTTTAAATTTATAGTCAAGCAGTGGTTACTGCTGTGCAAAAATTGCCCTGTTTTAATGTGAAAGGGGGTAAAGTATAAATTTTACAAAACTTAATTTCAACCAACCAGTGTAAATGTAACATCTGTATTAACTCCATTTAATATACTTTTCATCTCTATTATTGAATATAAGCTCCAGAAAACATATTCGGAAGTTTTCTCAAATAACTTTCTTATCAAAATCGGCAAGGTTCTATTGCATAATATAGATTACACACTATAAAACCAAGTATTGTTTCTTTGAATTTATTGTTTGTATTATAAATGTTAGATTAATCATTATTTGATGTTATGAGTATGTATTTGTCACTGACGTCGTTTCATATTCTTTCTTGAAGCAAATAATAGTTGTTGTAATCCGGTGTATTTTTATCGATTAAGTACTGTGATGTGTGCAAAATGAAACATATAAATTACATCAAATGTGGCATAAAACTAACCCTTTTTTAGTACTAATGTCGGAAAAAGTGTGTTTTTGTCTTCCTTTTGTATTTTTAGGATTAAATGAGCTCAAACGAACAAAAGAAGCAAAAAGGCAGCTAAATCTAGCATAAATACAAGAAAAGGAACAAACGTGGCATGCCCGACCCCTCGACAGCATCTTCCGAAGCAAAAACAAGTGAACAGAAGGCTGAACACGCCCCGTGCTCATGCCCAAGTGTCTGCAGAAAAGACAAAGTTGTAGAAGCTTCTATCACCCACCACGGGGCGTGCCTAGCGGACACGGGGCCGTGATCAACTCTAAGATTCGCAAAATCTGGAGGAATCTTGATAGTACAGATACGCTTCTGCACACGGGGTCGTGCCCAGCGGACACGGGGGTGTGGTCAACTAATGCAGACAAACTGCAATTAATGAAGAAAGAGAAGGAGGATGGACACGGGGCCATGCCCGAGCTGCTGTTCAGGCTATAAATAGGGGTTCTTGGCTCATTTGCAAACCATCCCTTGGCACACCACCTCTCTCACACTTCACCCACCCACCACCACCATCACAACACCATCATCCACCACCATCATCCATCATAGAGTGTGTGAGTCGTCTCGGGATCCAAGATTGATTGTAAGAGTTCTTGACAATCAAAGGCCATGTTTGCCTAAGTCTCTTACATCACTTGGTGAAGACAAGTGTTTAGTGTAATACTTTTTATTTTTAATCTTTTCGCACTTTTTATTTGGTTATATATTAATGACTTTAATAACTAGTTTCTTATGTTGAAGGTGATTCTTCCTTATCGTTTGTCCGTGGTGTCTTGGCATTATTTTACTGTCTATATAAAATAAAAGATTTTCACAATTCATATCTCCACGGTCTATATGGAGGTATGTTGGCTACCTGGTCGGGGGTTAAGGGAACGATTTGGTAAGAGTCTTGCCTTGTTCAGTGTATAGATCCTGCAAGGACCTGGGTCAAATTTAGTAGGACCTCCTTCAATACCCACCGGTATTGGATGACGGGGGTCCAAACTCTTTGTTCCCCTCATATGTAAGCTACTATTAAAACTTTAACTCGGCTACTTAGGACTGTATCCCTGCTGACTCAGACTACTTAGCCGAGGGTAACATCACCTTCAAAAGAGGGGCCTACCACATTATGCATTAATAACTTAATTAATTATCTTTCAATAATCCGACCCTTTAGGATTGTATCCTTGCTGACTCAAACTACTGGGTTGAGGGTAACGTCACCTTCAAAAGAGGGGCCTACTACAATAACTAAGATAATCTCTTAAAAAGTGCAAAAGTGCGGAAATAATCAAAGGGTACACTACACACGAGTCGGATCCAAGTGATTCATCTTGTCTATCTGTTTTTACTTTTATTTTATTTTTCAGCATTTTAGTTAATTTTATTTTTCTAAGTTTAAAAACCTTTTTCTAACTTTTGATTTGATTAGACGTTGAGGATAAACCGGTACTAAAAGCTCTTGTGTCCTTGGACGACCTCGGTATCTTACCAACACTATACTACGCTCACGATGGGTACACTTGCCCATATGTGTGTTTAGTGTTAGTAAATATCGTGTTTTATAAATTTAAAACTTGGCTAAAAAGTGTTAAAGGACTTATAATATACATAAAAAATATATCACACCTAACGCACATCATACTGCATTAACTTAAATGAAGTTACTGATAGCATTCTCTGTCACAATTTGTGCATGCATCTTCGTGATGTTGTCTTCTACATTACGATTGATAAATCAACCATATAATTTTTGGTTGATGTTCATTTGCTTAACTGTTGTGAGAGATGATGATTTTCGTTTTGTGATTTGTTTTTATAATACCTTAAGTGTGTGATTATACAAATAGTCCAGTTAATATTTGGTACTTTTGTTTTTTAAGTGCTGATTTAGTTTAAGGGATGTTAGTGATGTCTATTTTGTAATGTTGTTTGTCTATGACTTTTATTGGATGTTGTTCATCTTTATAACTTGTAAGTTTAAATTGTTTATTGCATATATGAATCTATCCAATCAAACACCATCCTTTTTACAATTCCTTAATGAAGATGATTTTATATTTTTGGTATGTTTTTTAACTTTCTTGCTACTATTAGGATTCTACGTTAATTTTTAATGTAAGATGTTTGTTAACTACTGTTGCAGAATATACCACTTGATTTTGAGACTCTGTTGTGGGGGCAAGGAGGTCCCATACGGTCGAATTGTAAAGTTACTTGATGGTGAGAAATCATGGTTAGTACGAGTAAGGAAGAGAGATGATCATTGTATATTTACGGATGGATGGACAAAGTTTGTTAGAGATTGTTGTTTGAAAACGAAAGATGCTGTATTGGTGAAAGCTATTGGACGTTTGTCATTCGTTGTCTAATGTTTTAAAGAAAATGTCTACGAGAACTCTTACATTTCAGCAAATATTAGACCTGAATTTGGCATGACTGTAAGTAAGGATATATAATTTTGTTACTTACTCTGAACATTTTTTGCTAGCTCAACAACTTGCTAACATATGCTTGCCCTTTTAACGTCTGTTTCCTTATAATCTTAACATCTGTTGTGTTAGGATCGGAGGCTGTCATGGTTGTCCTTGTTTGTATACTTTTGACAGAACAATGAATATAAAATGAGATTAAGTGCGGCGGAAATGAGAAACAAACTTTGTGAACACAATCAGAAGAGAAAATAGTTTGATAAACAAATGCTTTTCATTAAGTTGAATGATTGAGATACAAAGCAAATGATTATAGCATGTTTACAGAACTAAGCTCCCCCTCAGCCTGATACCCCAAGGTTGGTTGCACAAGATGAAAGGATTGGACTGAAGAAGAAGAAACCACTCAGTCAATCGAATGTAACAGTACAGGGTACTGCTCCATTTATAGGCAAACCAAACCACTGAAGCATCTCAGCTGACGTCACCATGATAGTGACATCTAATAAACTAACAACCTATAAACACTGTTCTAAACAAACTACTGATGTGCAACATCTGATTATAAGTACAATACAAAACAAGAGATAACAATTGCTTCACGTTCCACTGTTGTAGCCTGAGCACTGATGTTGAGCTTCAGTGCTTTCTTCAAAGGTGATCAGTCTTTGAATGGGCAGTGCTTGTGTCTTCAGCAGTACTTAGGAAACAGCAGTAGATAGAGCAACAGTGTTTGTCTTCAGCAGTCTTTAGAATCTCATCAGTGTTTGGTTCATCAGTTGTTATAGTGAGCAGTACTTAAGATCCATCAGCTGTTAGAATACCACTGTCAAGGGCAAAACCAAGTGTAAGCAGCTGTTTATTATGAGTCCACTGTTGTGATCCGGTTTTGGCTTTCATTATCTGTTCCTCTGGTAGGGTTCAATCCCAACAATCTCCCCCTAGAACAGATAATGCCAAAACCCTTCATTATTCTGGACCTTTATTCCTCATCAACAGTTCCCTTATTTGCCCTTTGAATTGCAATTCAAAGGTTAAGGCATCTGTATCATCGTCATCCCTGCTAAGTGGAAGATCAAGGAGATCCTGCAAATCTTCAAGACTCAGGCCAAGAGCTTGTTCCCTTGTTAATTTCTTCACTTCGCCATCAGACCTGATCATAGTCAATACGTGGGTCTGTTTATCAGTTTTCCACTTTACTACTTTTGAGCCTGATGGGTTTCTTGGGAGATCTTTATTTGTTGAGGAATTTGGTGATGCTGGCCTGTTCATGACTGGCTGAGCAGTACTTGCAGATTGTTCCAGTTCAGATTCCTCTTTCATCATTAACAGAATTCCCTCTTTTACAAGGTCATTACTAGCAATTAAATCTTGAACTGTTTCAGCACCAAGCTGGTTTTGACTCCTTCTTTTGTAGATGGCAACACCAGTAGGAGCAGTGGTTCTTTTGACTTGCAGTTTTGGTGGTCTTTTTGAGACCTCTGCTTTGGAGTAGTCAGGCTTTTATGGAGCTGTCGGATCTTTCTTCCTAAGTTCCTCCAACCTTTTATAAGTGGCCCTGACCCTAGCTTCTCCCCACTTTGACACAGAGTTCTTTGACCCATATTCAGCAATTATCAGCTTCTCTTTCATTCTCTTCAGCTCTAAGGTTTTGTCAGCTTCAACCTATTTGAATTTTTCAGGGGGAGTCTGCTGGACATTATCTTTGATCATTTCATGAATCCTGGCTACTTCTTTTTCAAGCTCAGGAATGGTCCAGTTTTTGTACATATGTTTCTCCCCCTTGTATTTCTTGTAGGTCATGATATTTTCAATGTAGTCTTTTCTTAGGGTCTCATCTGCCCTTTCTGAAATTTGTTGACTAACATTTTTGGCAAATTGTTCCATTGATCTGACCTGTGTAAGGAGAAACTGATAGTTTTGCTGAAATTCCCTATCAGATTTCCCTTGTTTGTTTTTGTTCGCGATATCCTCTGCTTGCTTGGCTTTGATTTCCAAATATTCTTCAATGTTGTTTGGCCTGAGATATCCTCTAACTGAAGGCAAGCTCCTTTTGGTAGGGTTGTCCTCATAGTAGAAAGATTTGATTTCATCTCTAACTGCTATGAGTTCTAAAGGAAACACAACACCTGCAGGAGGTAATGGCTTTTAAATTTGAGTTGAAGAGAGAGGAATGGGTCTTGAAACTGTGATAAGTGCTTGGGATTTTGAAGCTGTTGGTGGTGGTGATGGAGAATCATCATCTGATATGATAACCCTTCTCCTTTTTATTTTAGGAGAGGCAGATGATGTTTTGGGTGGAACAATGGAAGTGATCTGAGTGGCAGTGGTTTGTGACTGACTAATAGCTGTTGAAACAACTGGTGTTTCAACCACTGTTGTCATTACAGCAGATGTTGTAACATCTGCTGTCTTCTGCTTTATGACAGGAAGTGATGGTGGAGATGTTGTTTTTGGTGGTGATAAGGCAGTGGTAGTGGTGTGTGTTGAAGTGAGAGCAGTTGTTGTAACAACTGAGGTACCAGCAGATGTTGGTACAACAGAGGTTGCAACAGCTGTTTGGGTGGAGGTTTGATGTTGGTGGCTTTTGGATGGTGGTTTTGGAGTATGCTTTGGAAAACTGGATGGTGTGGATTTGGGTTTCCTTACTTTTCTAGTAAGATTTCTTTTTGGAACAGGATTTTGATCATCCTTTTCACCAGAACAACCCTGCTCATTCAGCTTCATGAAAGCTCTCTTCTCCTCATTCCACCTTGATAAATCCTTTGCCGCTCTATCCCTTTTTACACTTATGATACTATCATCAAGTGCATTCTGGGTCACATCAACCTTCTTGCTTCCATCTGGCAAGGGAATTTCTCTGAGCATTGCATCTTTTTCTGTATCAAGATATAGCCCATTATCAATCCCTTTCTTTATCTACACCTTAATTTTCTCCCCCTTTTTGGCATTATCTGAGGGGATTTCATCAATGAAGAGAACTGTCGGAGGAGCAGTGCTAGTGGTTGTCAACAGATGGGCCTTGAGAGCCTTAATGTCATCCTTTGTATCTTTGTACCTAGACTCCATTGCATTTTTGAGCTCTTGAACATGTTTTTCATGCTGCTGCTCAGCCATCTGGTGTTGTTGGTGGAAAAATGGTTGAAAAAGATTCCAGAGCTCATTTGTAACATCTGCTGGTGGTGGAGCAGGTGCTTGAGGTGGAACAGCAGTGGATTGTACCATTTGATCTGTCAACAACTGATGCAACATGTCTTTGATTTCTGCAACAGTGGTATCCAGTTTTTCAACTCTGTCTGTCAATTCCTGGTACTTTAAACCATCACCCAATTTGATGGGATCATCTGATTTCCCACTAGTAGTGGTTTTACCAGAAGTTGAGGTAGGGAGTGTACTCCAAACATCAACAACTGATGCCCCTTTTTCTTGGTACTGGGGTCTTCTTCCTTCAACACTTGATAATCTTTTGATGGAACCAGTGGTTAATATAAACTCACTAGCAGATAACAGAGGTGTTATAGAAGGAATTGCCTCCAAGGAATTCTTATTGATGTAACCACTGTCCAAGTGTAAACCTGTAGGTTCAACACTTGTAGTGGCTGCTTCACTTGGAATACCACCAAGAGTTACTTGTAACTCAAGGGGTGTAACCTCCTCAGGTTGTGTTGGTGGGTTAGCAAAGATTGATACATCAGGCCCAGTCTTTTGTTGAGGTATATTCTCATGGACAGGTGATTGAGAAGGACTGGTTTGTGCCAGGTTCAGATCAATTGCATCCAACAATAGTTTGGTATTTGGTGGAATTGGGGATGTGAAGGTAGGTTTAGAAAGCGGAATTGCCCCGGGTATTGGGCTGTGGAGGATGGAAACGAGTGCTTCTAGAGCCTCATGATGTGGTGACCCTTGTTGTACAACCTGTTCTTTTTGAGAAGAGACAGGAGGAGTTTCGGTTAGGGTTTGAGATATTTTTACCAACTGCTGTGAGGAAGTAGCAGCAGTAGTTTGTTGTGACTTTTGTGCTGTCACAGGCAGTTGCTCTGGTATCTCATCCTCCAGAGTTGCCTTTTTGATGGGTTTGGGGGGTTTTTGATTTTTCTTTTTCGGTGGTTTTTTGGTGATTTTAGGTGTGGGTTTCAAGGCAGTTGTTTGGCTACCTTAATCACCTTGAGCAGTGGGCTCAGCAGCAGATACCTGAGGAGCAGTGTTTGCTGCTAAAATCTGCTCAGGCACCTCTGCTTGTGTTTTGCAAGGTGTTGACATTCTTGTAAATGTTTCAGAAGTTAAGCTTTTTATTTGAAAAGAGTCACCTTGATTTATTACCGCAATATCATTCTTACTGAATTTTTTCTCAAAATAATAACTTAAAAATCTTGGAAACAGTAAGAATGATTTTGTTTTAACATTTTTAACCAAATCATTGAAGATTACCTTGGAATAGTTAAAATTTTCTCCTTGTAAAATAGCATATCCCAAGTTTTGAATCTTCAGTGGTATTTCATTAAAAGAAGTGGTTTTATTTGAAACACACACGAGGAGGGTATGGAATAAAAATCTTGTTGCAGGAGGGAAGAAGCCTTTTTCTAAGGTATCCCTCTTCATCATTGTGTCTGCATACCCTCTCTCAATGAAGTCAATTTTTAACTCGTTTTTAGGGAAAGAATCTGTACCTTCCTGATCAGCGAGCTGAAAGACCTCAGATATGGATTGCGGTTTTATTCCGACTGCTTTCTTCTGCAGAGTAGAGGTAATGGCTATGACATCTTCTCCTTGTTTTTCAAGGGTACAATTTTTTCAAAACTCTCTCTGAGTTTGCAGGTAAATGGGTGCATCAACAGTTAACAAAGTTTTGTACTTTGATGCGTTGATCATATCAAGGATGGAATCAAATGTATCGATAGTGCCGGGTTTTGTGAGAAGACCCAGTAGATTATGAGACGGTTTGTGTGGGATTTCTGTGGGGGTAGCCTTTTGAGAGGCCCCTTTGGAAGATTTTGCGGATGATTTCGATTTTGATTTCGTCATTTTTTATGAAGAGGATCGAAGAAAGTTTTTGTGAAGAAGAGTGGGAAACTGCTTTGAGAAGAGAATTTTTGGAATTCAATTCGACAATGTGAGCCCCTGTTTGGGTTTAATCAGGGTTTTATTTAAGGGAAAAAGTGAATGCTGATGTGGCAGCGGTTATGACGATCTGACGACTAAAAAGCTGACCACGTGTCAACACCTGATGAAAGAGTAAATAATGGAGGATAGTTGTTTTGACAGCCACTGATGAATCAACCATCAGTAGTTACAACGGTAACAAAATGAGGCAGTGGATGATATTTACTATCAGTGGATAGTGTATCAGTAGATAGAACAATGATTTTGAACATCAGTGTTTTTCAAGATTTTCAAGGAGCAGTGGTTGACTTTCAGCAGTGGACAGACTTTAGAGAGCAGATGTTTAGGCACAACAACATTTTAAGGTACAATAGTGGTAGAAAGCAATACTGAGGGTCATGAGTATAAAAACTGTTTGTGCAGCAGTGTTTTGACTTTTGACAAATAATTTTAGCATCAGCTTGTTTAGATGTGGGTATTGATTTTGTGTAAACACAATCTCATGTTCAACATATGTTATTCTGCAGAAATGCTATACTCAACAATTTACATTTTGGATGTAAATTCTCAAGTCTAAATTGCCGGCAGTTATCTCAGAAATCTTTGTTCAAGGCTTTGCCACATGTTCATTATTCCTGACAGTGGTTCAGCATCCCAGATGATGAAGACTTTTCTACTAAGGCTACTCAATTTGTGTCTAATTATTTGAATTAGAACATGAGTATCTCAGTAGTTCAAGATCAATTTGCAATCAAGTTATGATCTGTGACAAACAAACTTGAGCTTAACATGACTTTGACATGTGTGCCATTTCCTTTTGATCATATTTAGGGATAGTAATTTCACATAAAAATAAGGAAATTATATACTGACCGGTGAGAAAACTTTTACTATCAAAAATGAGTAAAAGTCCAAAATATATTATTTAGAAAAAAATGAAGTAATATATCCGGTTTTATTTGAGAAAAACACCATAAGAAATAGTTAAAGGATGTTTTGAAAATAACATCAAAAGGATCTGACAGCTTTTCAAGTAAGAACATGATCATATCATTCTCAAGTTAGTTTGGCCATTGTTTAGGGTCATTTTCTTGACAATTGATTGTAAATTCTTCTTTTAAGGTCAATCACTGGAGATGCTATTGTTACCTGAACGATTCCTGTATTTGATGAAAGCACACAGTTGCATGATGACCACTGTTTACCCAACTTTGTCCTCATAAGTGTTTTATGCTTATACTCTTTTTCTTTTGGCTTCAAGAGTTTTGAGATAAGCACACTTTTGAGTTTTGTTCATTTTCTTCTTCCCTTTTTACCCTTCCCATTCATAAGTAATAAGATACTTACTGGGAGGTTTTATGAAAGAATCCTCAATCCAATATCATTTTCAGCAGTGTTTTGAGAGATCTGGCCACATTTGTACATGTTTTATTACCAATTCTCACATTACATATGATTTGGACAGTTTTGACCCTAGATTTTCTTTATGTGTTTTAACAGAGTTGATTTGGTCCTTTTTAGGATTCTCAACCTGCCTTTTAACACATAAGATTTCATGACTAAAGTTTTATTTCCCTCTTTCTAAGTTAGCAAAACACTAGTGTTTATTATGAACATAGGTTTTGTTAATCTGAGGTTCATACTTTAGCATAATACATGATGAAATCATCACAAATTCCATAACAACAGTTGAAATCAATTTTGAATGAAGATAATCATATCATAGTTACCAGATAAGTTTCCAGATCTGGGGACTATGAGTGATTTATGCATGATATCACTAGTCGTTTGAGATTTGTGAATCTTATGACATCTTGGTTGTTTTACAGAGTATCTGATTCATCACTTTGAACATGATATCTCATTGCTCTGTTTTTCAACTAAATACAATCAACCTTAGTATCAATAAATTTAGAGCCGAACTGTTATGTCAAATTGATTGTTAAATCGAATTTGACTGTCCAAGCTCTTATACCAATTGTTAGGATCGGAGACTGTCATGGTTGTGCTTGTTTGTATACTTTTGACAGAACAATGAATATAAAATGAGATTAAGTGCAGCGGAAATGAGAAACAAACTTTGTGAACACAATCAGAAGAGAAAATAGTTTGATAAACAAATGCTTTTCATTAAGTTGAATGATTGAGATACAAAGCAAATGATTACAGCATGTTTACAGAACTAAGCTCCCCCTCAGCCTGATACCCCAAGGTTGGTTGCATAAGATGAAAGGATTGGACTGAAGAAGAAGAATCCACTCAGTCAATCGAATGTAACAGTACAAGGTACTGCTCCATTTATAGGCAAACCAAACCACTAAAGCATCTCAGCTGACGTCACCATGATAGTGACATCTAACAAACTAACAACCTATAAACACTGTTCTAAACAAACTACTGATGTGCAACATCTGATTATAAGTACAATACAAAACAAGAGATAACAACTGCTTCACGTTCCACTGTTGTAGCCTGAGCACTGATGTTGAGCTTCAGTGCTTTCTTCAAAGGTGATCAGTCTTTGAATGGGCAGTGCTTGTGTCTTCAACAGTACTTAGGAAACAGTAGTAGATAGAGCAACAGTGTTTGTCTTCAGCAGTCTTTAGAACCTCATCAGTGTTTGGTTCATCAGTTGTTATAGTGAGTAATACTTAAGATCCATCAGCTGTTAGAATACCACTGTCAAGGGGAAACCAAGTGTAAGTAGCTGTTTATTATGAGTCCACTGTTGTGATCCGGTTTGGGCTTTCATTATCTGTTCCTCTGGTAGGGTTCAATCCCAACATGTTGACTAACCTTTTTAACTTCTGTTGACTAAGTCTTTTAACCTCGGTTGACTAACATCTTATATTTAAGATCTGTCCACGTTGCAACCTCTGCTGGACATAATGGATGACAGTTGTTACGAAACCTCTGTTGGATAGCTACAGATGTATGTAATAGTTGATAGCCAAACTGTGGTTAGGTTGTGTGTAAATACTGTAACTACTGTTGACTAACCCTGTTGAGTAATTCTCATTTTAACTTTTGTTCACTAATCCGTTGTAACTTCTGTTGCTCATTAGGTCATATAAAATTTGTAAGTCTGCACTAAATATTCCTTTTCTTCTTCTGTAGCTAATTGCTGACAAATTTTGGAAACAATTCTATGGTAAAAATTACGAGTATAGGATGGCAACTATCTATGTTGGCGAAAGGTTTTGGAATGTGATGATGAAAGGATGGACTGATGGATGCGGATTTACTGATGGATGGTTAAAATTTATTGAAGAAGTTCCCATAGCAGTTGAATCTTGGTTGGTTTTCACCATGATTGCGTCTAAAATGTTTGAGCTTTCCGTTTTCCATTCCGAGACTGGAACTGAGGTTTCCTTCAAGAAAGCTGATGTAGTTGTTTTGGATTATTCGGTTTATGGAGATGATGGTTTTGATTTATTGGTTGCGGTATAAAATTTTGATGATAAAATACATTGTTTGATAACATGACGGTGATAAGTAACTTTTATTATATTATGCTAATAACTTTTGAAATCTCATTTTGTAGGCTAAACACAAACAGGTTCTAGATTCCGGGGAAGTTGCTTTAGATGATGAGGATACTGGAGCTTCGGTTGGTAATTCTAAGCAGTTTACGAGTTTTGAGGATATTTTTAATGTATATATACACATGTAATATTTATATATTATTATGATTTAAAAAATGCTTTCTTATATATGATCCTTCTTATAAATATAGTTTGCTGATGATGGGCTATTTGATTTAAAGATTGCGCGTCTGGTTGATGAGTCAGATGTTAAAAATGCTGTAAATTTATAATTTCCTACGCATATATTTTATTGTATGATAAGTATAAGGAGGTTTTTTTAAATTTTGTTGTAGCCTGAAGATCATTCTGTAAAAATAGCTGATGATGTTAACGATCCTCAACTACAGTCTAAAGATTTTCCTGTTCGTGACATTTCTGCCTCTTCAAGTGTTGTATCTAATGTAAGTGTTTATTAGTTTTATACTATCTATTTTATTATTGTCTCAATATATTGATATTCTTCTATATGATTGAGTCTTAAACTTCAAAGCTGAGTTGAGAAGATAATTTGTGTTGATAAAGAAAGTTATAAAATTTCAAGAATTTAGAGTTGTTATATTCTAAATTAATTTACTTAGGTGGAAAAGATGCACAAACTTCGTCGCAAGATAATTGTAGAGGATAACCAAGTTGTTGATAGACCGTGTAAAGTTCAAAAGGTTCGTTTAGTATCATCCACTTCAGAATCAGTCTTACACTTCTCCACACATGCTGAAGACAGACTTGTAAGCTTTTGCAGTCGTTGCTTTGTTTCGTTATTTCAACAATTTCAGTTATATATCAACATTTTATAAAATTCACTATTCAATTTTCTGTTTTTTAGCATCTGCCATCAGATGTATCTTCTGCGTTGGATCTGCATATTGATAATCCTAAGCCTATCAAGATCCAGAATCTCAAATGTGAAGTCCAGGAACTGTTTACAACATCTCAAAAAACCAATACCGGATTCAATTACGCTGTTGTTGGATGGTCTTCTTATCTGAGATCTTGCAATATTGCTTTTGGTGATGAACTTTCGTTAGAGTTTCACAAGTCTACTCAATTGCTGAAGTTAAAAAAAGTTGTGCATATCGTGATAAAGATAAAGTCCTCTTAGTTTCATGTCATGATTGTTTGTGGTTGTATATTTGGTTCGTTGGTGGTACTAATTTTGCTTCTTAGACATGTTCTATATGTAGTTATGTCTATAAACAGGTTTCATATTTATTAACTGATGATGCATGTCTATAGTTGTCTTTTAGCTATAATAGATTACACGTTTTGGTACAATATCTATACACATATTTATATGTTCTATCAATATGTGTTATGCATAGTTTTCTAAGAAACGACCTGTGTTTGCACACAGGTCTTACCGCTAGTCTACTATAATAAAAGAAACTATTTAGGGGACACTTGTCATCATACTAGGCTATGTCTCCTATGGATAATTATTATTTAGTTTAAACTCTTCTAATTAATTATAGATAACCCACATACTAAATATTATTTAGTTTAATCTCTTATGAATAATTATTATTTAGTTTAATCTCTTCTACTTAACTATAGATAATTATTATTTAGTTTAAATTTAATGTATACTTCTCATTATAATATTATTTGTTTGATTTAAAAAAAAAACTATCTTTAAACTATCTTTTTAAAGAATGAATGAAATAAACTATCTTTTTAATATATATATATATATATATATATATATCATATTACCTTCATTGTTTGTATTACCTACCGTGTTATATAAAAGCTACAATTTTTAGTTTCCTTTTACCCCAACTATTCAATCATATTTTTTTTGAGTAAACTGCAATTTTACCCCTTGAGGTTAGGGGTCATTGGCATGTCTACCCCCCTAAGGAAATAATTGCAATTTTACCCCCCACTGTTTGGGGTTATGTTGCAAGATTACCCCCTGACACCCAATTCTGTTAGTCAACGTTTGTTTTGACTGTTATAATGTGTGAAAAGTCGTTTTTGCCCCTGTCTTATTAAAATTATATAAAAATAAAAAATCATGTTCATCATCATCATCAGTTCATTCTTCATCATCATCATCATCAGTTCATTCTGGGTGTTGGAAGCTAGATCCACAAATCACCTACAAACAATTACTCTCATAATTCATTCAACATCAAATTTACACAAATCATCAAACCCTAAGTGCCCTAACAACAACAACAAATCCAGATCCACAACACAAATCACAAAATCAACGAAACAAGTTCATCATCATCATCATCAGGTTCATCATCATCATCAGTTCATCACCACCACCACCTCCTTCTTCATTCAAAACCCTAACTAATCACCAACAAATCCACCAAATGTATATTTATCCATCATCGTCATCTTCTCCATTTCATCATCCAAAATGCCCTCTGTATCCGTAAAATTCTACAGTATTATATACAAAT
This sequence comes from Helianthus annuus, assembly GCF_002127325.2. Taxonomy (NCBI): domain Eukaryota; kingdom Viridiplantae; phylum Streptophyta; class Magnoliopsida; order Asterales; family Asteraceae; genus Helianthus; species Helianthus annuus. Next base: position 152,665,357 of record NC_035437.2, on the reverse strand, counting down.
TCATCTTAAAGCGCAAATTACAAACCCTAGCTGAAAACCCTACCGAACTCACTAACCAATTCGGCGTCGTTTCACGCTCCAACGACTCCGTTGCTCCGGCTAACCCTAGCTTCTCTGGTGACGGAGTTGCCACAAAAGATATTCACATCGATCCGTTAACATCTCTAACCCTCCGGATCTCAAATTTGGGGGTTACCGATAGAAGGTTTGGAAGTTAAATCTGGATTTAGTGTGAATCAGTCAAGGGCAGAGGCAAAAGCAAGAGCTAGAAAGAGGACTAAAGAGATCATCGTCATCGTCACCTCCATCTTCATGGTTGAGATAGAGATGGGGATGGAGATGGGTTTTTTGGATCTGGGTTTCCTGCATCTTGGTTTCCTGCATCTTCATCGTCACCTCCAAATCTCTGTTCTTCATATTCAACTCCGTTCTTGGTTTCCTGCATCGTCACCTCCAAATCTCTGTTCTTCATCGTCACCTCCAAATCTCTGTTCTTCAGATTCAACTATCATGGTTTCCTGCATCTTCATCGTCACCTCCAAATCTCCTCTTGAAGTTGATCATCGCCAACTTTATTGGGGGTGGATCTGGTTGCATCAAACACATAGTTAAGGTTGAGATAGAGATGGGGATGGAGATGGGTGTATGTATATACTAATAATAATAATAATAATAATAATAACAATAATAATAATAATAATAATAATAATAATGGTTTGGCAAAATTACCTATTTACCCTTTGACTCTACCCTTGTTATGTTGATTGTTAAGCAAACTTGACTCTGGGGGGTAATCTTGCGACATAACCCCAAACAGTGGGGGGTAAAATTGCAATTATTTCCTTAGGGGGGTAGACATGTCAGTGACCCCTAACCTCAGGGGGTAAAATTGCAGTTTACTCTATTTTTTTTCTATCTTATATTAACTAAATAAAAAAACTAATATTAAATCTTATCCTACTTTAAATATCGAATAAAATACTTCTATTTTTCTAATAAAATGTTATCCTTAAATTTAAATTGTTAATTTAAGAAATTTTTAAATAGTCAAATTATTTATCACTAAAACCAAACTTTGTGATAATATATTATTTATTTTTATTTTCATTATTAAAAATTATTATATTGATTGTATTATTATCTATCTACTATAATAAAAGAAACCAACTTTTGGACACGTGTCATTCATTGAAGGTATCCTCAAATCTATATAAATCTTATATTAACTAAATAAATAATAAATTAAATCTTATCATACTTTAATAAAATATTATCCTCAAATCTAAGTTGTTGATTTAATATATTTTTAAAACAAATACCTCTCTTTCCTACTTATCTTATATTAAATATATAAGTAATAAATAATATTAAATGTTACCCTAATTTATTAAAAATATAACTTTTTTTATTATTTGGTACACAAAATTATATTTATTCAACTCGTGTAAAACGCGGGGGTTTTAAAAATAATTTTTTTTATTATTTACTATTCAAAGTTACATTTATATAACCTGTGTAGTACACGAAGTTTTTAAAGATATAACTTTTTATCATTTGCTATGTAAAATTTGATTTATTCAACACGAGTAATACACGAGGTTTTTTAAGAATATAATTTTTTTATTATTTGGTAGATTTTTCAACCCGACTATATATGGGTTTTTTAAAGATACGACGTTTTTAGTATTTGATATACAAAATTACATTTATTTAACTTGTGTAATACACATGGTTTTTAGAGATACAACTCTTTTTTAAATATATTCAACACGTGTAATATACGGGGTTTTTAAGGATGTAATTTTTTTATTATTTGGTAGATTTATTCAACCCGATTATACACGGCTTTTTTAAAGATACGACGTTTTTAGCATTTAGTATACAAAATTACATTTATTTAATCTGTGTAATACACATGGTTTTTAAAGATAGAACTCTTTTTTAGATCTATTCAACACGTGTAATATATGGGGTTTTAATGATGTAATTTTTTTATTATTTGGTAGATTTATTCAATCCGATTATACACGGGTTTTTTAAAGATACGATGTTTTTAGTATTTAGTATACAAAATTGCATTTATTTAATCTGTGTAATACACATGGTTTTAAAAATATAAATTTTTTATTATTTGATATATAATAAAATTACATTTACTTATCCCGTACAATATACGGAGTTCATAAAGATATAACTTTTTATTATCTAGTATATAAAATTACATTTATTCACCCCATGTAATACACGAAGTTCTAGTCTAGTAATTTTTAAACAAATTGTATATAACTTTCAGTATTACTTTATATATAAAATTAGATTTATTACGGGTTTTTTAAATATAATTTATATTTTATCACTCAAATGGCTACTTTTTTGCTTCTTGAATAACATGTTTGACCACTGTATCTTCTTTTCAATAATCATCTCCATAATCACCATATCTATCGCGTACCAAGTATATCTATAAGTTTTTTTTAAATATAATTTTCTTATTATTTGGTTTATAAAATAGTATTTATTCAAGCTGTGTAATACACGAGTGTTTTTAAAGATATAATGTTTTTTATTATTTGATAAACAATATTACATTTATTCAACCTGTGTAATACACATGGTTTTAAAAATATAACTTTTTTATTTGGTATATAAAATTACATTTATTCAAATGGTTCTTATAGATATAATTTTTTAGTGTTTAATATATAAAATTACATTTATTCAAACCATGCAATAAATGAGGTTTTTAATGATATATTGTTTTATTATTTAGTATATAAAATTCATTTATTCAACCCGTGTAATACACGGGGTTATAACCTAGTTGTTTATAAATTATATTTTGAACACGACAAAAAATAATTTTTTTCTCTCTCGTAGACTGAGGAATAAGCTAGGAGAGCTCGACGAAGAAAGCTTAATCAGATTAGATTGCGAGGTTTAATCGATATACTTAATGGAGCATATCTAGATCTAACCTTTCAAACTAATTAGGTTTCCCCTATTCCATTCGCCTCTTGGGTTTCCTCAGTGTCGTTAAGCTATGAGTGAGAAAGAAGACGAAGGAAGTTGGAAAGATGTTCCAACAAAAAGGTATTACAGAAGCAAAGGAACAACGGATGATAGGAATTACAGACGATCCATTACGAAGTTTTACGTTACAAACCTCCCAATTGGATGTAATCCGTGGGATGTTTCTGAGTTTGTTAAAGTATTCGAGGAAGTAGTGGGGGTATATATCGCCAGGAAGAAAGATAAAGAAGGAAGGAAATTTGGCTTTATTAGCTTTAGAAACGTGATTGATGCTAAAGAGATGGAGCGTGCTCTTAATGGAACTAAAATGGGGGGGGCTTGAAACTTAAGGCTAATTCGGCTAAATTCGCCATGGAGAACGTGGGTCTGCATGGTGACGGTTCAGTGAAGGAGAACGATAAACCCAAGGTCCAAGACAAGCAGCCGTAGACTTTTAAGTTCTACAACCAGGCTTTTGTCAACAACCGGGGGGGAGCTCTTGAGCGATCTATTTTCTAAACCAAGTGGAGTCTCTGATGGCTCGAACATACCAGAACCGGTGAGGGGGAGAACCATTTCCATTCCAGATGACACTTTGGCGTTCAAGGATTTGCTAGGCAAAGCTTTAGTGGGTAGATGTAAGGACCTAACGACCCTGAGATCACTTAACCTTCTTCTTGCCGATGCTAGGGTTCAGGGAGTCTCGTTAAGTTATCTTGGAGGACTTACCATGTTGATAAAATTCGTCGATGAAGATGTTTGTGTCAACTTTTTGCTCAACTATTCTGTTTGGGAAACATGGTTCTCCACTCTAGACAATTGGAACAGACAGCCCTTCCCGTTCGAAAGGCTTGCGTGGGTTAGGGTGCAAGGAGTCCCAATTCATTTGGTGGAGAACAAGGTGTACAATTAGATAGCCGGTTAGTTTGGAAAAATTGTGCATGGGTCTCAAGTCACGGCGGATGATGGTAACTTATCGATTAGCTGGATTGGTATTCTGGTTGGGGAGGGAGATCGGATACACGAGCATGTTACTGTGTGCTAGAAGAGAAAACAATTTCGGGTATGGATAAAGGAAGAGATCAGTGATTGGGTACCTGATTGTGTTGGGGAAGTGGTGATCCTAGAAAACAAGGGCAACGACGAACAGGAGAAAGAAGTTAACGGAGATGGAGTTGATCCGGTTATCAGTTCGCCGAAAATTCAACAGCTGACAGGAGAATTCGAACAGGCTGGTGCATTTAATGAAGACGGCAACATAGGAAAGTACAAACGTAATAGAAATCACGTTGATGGGGACGGTTCGGATCCCCATAAGGTTGGAGCGCCGAAAAGTCCACGTGGGAACCAAGACAGTTGTGGTTGTAATCATTCTCGAGATAAGAGTATCTATTTTTTTTAAATCTGCTGAATATTCTGGTAGGCCTAAGAAAAAATTAAGCAGGATCAAGCCCAGAAATAAGGCATCTACCTAACCAGGTAGTTCAAGCCCAAATTCAGACATTAGGCCCAAAAAACGTTTTAGGGAAGATGGTGAATTCACTTTTGATCTTAATCTTCAAGCCGAAGGAGGTCAGTCTGACCAGTCGCCAAGGACATCTCAAATCATCAACAGGGATAAATCGGAGAAACTTCCGAACTTGGAACAGCCGGAAGAAACTGAAACCCCATGCTCGAGTCCTTCAGGTTCTAACAACAGGCGCGAAAATATGGAGGATCGCTCGACTGATACGGTTAAAGATTCGTTTGATAACCAGGTCGATGAGGAAATTAGTGCAACTATTAATTTTGGGAACATTGTGGGAGTGGACTTGTGCAACCACAACGATCTTATCAGGGAGTCGATCAGAGGTGAAGGTATTAATGGGGTGGATCAATGAACATCATGTCTATTAATATCAAAGGAATTTTCGGGGATTCTTAAGCTGCCTGGTTAAAAGATCTGAAGAACTCAAATAAAGTCAGTGTTTTCGCTATTCAAGAGACTAAAGTCTAGTTTGTTTCAAGTTATGTCATAACTAAAATTTGGGGGAGTAGGAAATTTGAGTATGCATCTACAGCTTCGGTTGGCCTATCAGGGGGGCTTGTCTGGATTTGGGACCCCAAAGTTTTAAAGATTGCTTCTGTTATTTAGAATAGGTATTATTTGGTCATTAAAGGTTCGGTGATGGGAAGTGGAGATCCGATCAATGTCTACGCTCCTCAAAACCCGGTGGCTAAGTTACAATTGTGGGACGAGATTTCTAGCGTTATTAACCCTTCTGATGGGCAGTGGGTTGTCGTCGGAGACTTCAATGCGGTTCGGTCTTAGGAGGAAAGGAAGCGGTCCAAGTTTAAGCCAGTATGCATCAAAAATTTTAATAATTTCATCTTTAATAATGGCTTGCTTGAATACCCGATGCAGGGCAGGAAATTTACTTGTATAAGGGATAATGGGAAAAAGCTTAACAAGTTGGACCGCTTTTTGGTCTATTCGGAGTTCTTTAATAAATGGCCATCGGCTTGTGTGAGGGTTATGCCGAGCCGCCATTTCGACCATTGTCCGATTATTTTAGAGTTGGTTGATTTAAAATTCGGTCCTCGTCCTTTTCGAGTCTATAGTTCGTGGATTGGGAAATCAGGTTTTGAGGATAGTGTCAAGGCGGTGGTGGAAGGTTTTGATACTTATGATCCCCCTGACTCATGTCTTACAGTGCAAAAATCAGATCTTCTATAAAGATATGGAGGTATGAATATTTGGCCAAAGAAAATGAGAAAAAAAACCCGAGAAATTAGCCTTATCGGGATTGGAGTTGATGGAGCTTGAATTGGAATCGAGGGACCTCACGGAAGAAGAAGAGTGGACCATGGCAGAAAATAGGAAAGTTATTAAGGAGATCGAAGATAGGAAGATTTTGGATATTAAACAAAGAGCGCGTATTAAGTGGGCGATCGAAGGTGATGAGAACTCTAAATATTTTCATGCCTTGGTTAATAACAGAAAAGCCATGAACAATATCCACGGTTTCTCTATCAATGGAGAATGGTGCACTAAGCCGGTTAAGATAAAGAAATAGGTTTTCTCGTTTTCCGTGACAAATTTACAGAGTCTAATCCGTTCAGGCCCGAACTTTATTGCCACAACATTAAAAGAATAACGGAAGCCGAAAGTAGTATGTTGGAAGAACCCTTCTCGGAACAAGAAATTAAAATGCCGTTTTTGAGTGTGGAGATGACCGGTCGCCGGGACCTGACGGTTTTAACCTGCGATTAATAAAGCACTTTTGGGAGATTTTTAAAGATGGTTTCTTAAGAATTTTCGCTTGGTTCCACAGTAAGGGAGAGATTAGCGGCGGTAGTGGGGCGTCTTTTATTACTCTTATTCCTAAAGTTATCGATTCGGTTACTCTTAATAACTATAGGCCGATTAACTTGGTTGGTGTCATTAGCAAGGTTATTTCTAAAGTGATGGCCAATCGGATGAGGAAGGTTTTGGACGGAGTTATATCCGACTCGCAATCAGCTTTCTTAAAAGGAAGATTCATTTTGGACGGCCCTCTGATTGTTAATGAGCTTATATCTTGGATAAAAAAGAGGAAATCGAAAGCCTTCCTTCTTAAAATTGACTTCAAAAAGGCCTACGACAACGTGAGTTGGAGGTTTGTGATCAATACGCTTATTCAAATGGGTTTTCCAAATAAATGGTGTAATTGGATTATGGGTGTTCTTGCCTCATCTAGTTCGTCGGTATTGGTGAATGGGGCTCCTACTTTTAAATTTAGATGTGAAAAAGGCATGAGACAAGGGGATCCGTTGTCTCCTTTCCTTTTCTTAGTGGTGATGGAGGCTTTATCATGTATGATCAATCGCGCTAGAGAAGTGGGGATTATCAAAGGCATTGCTACACCTAACAACGGGCCAGTCATAACTCACCAATTGTACGCGGACGATGCCATAGTTTTGGGGGAATGGTCTAAAAGTGAAGTGGTGAACATTGTGAGAATCCTTCAGTGTTTCTACGATTGTTTGGGTCTCAAAATTAACATTGACAAATCAAAGTTATATGGCATAGGTGTGGAAATGGAAGAAATCGGTGATATGGCTAACGAGGTGGGTTGTAAGCCGGACTCTCCTCCGTTTAAGTATCTTGGTCTAAAAGTGGGAGCCAATATGAACCGGATCAACAATTGGCAACAGTTGTACGATACTTTCCGTGCTAGGCTTGCTAAATGGAAGTCTCATCTTTTATCGATTGGGGGAAGGGTTGTCATTATTAAATTAGTTATGGAAAGTTTGCCAAGTTACTACTTCCCGCTCTACAAAGCGCCCAAGAAGGTGATCTCGGATTTGGAAAGAATGATTAAAGGATTTTTATGGGGAGGCTCTATAGAGGAAAGGAAGATGCATTGGATGGCTTAATCGGGTTTCGTGTCACAAGAAAGAAGGGGGATTAGGTCTGAGCAAACTTATAGAGGTTAACACATCACTTCTAGCTAAATGGGGTTGGAGATATAAAACGGAAAGAAATAACCTTTGGAAAAGAATCATAGATGCTCTACACTTTAGTCGGGTTGCATGGGAATGCATTCCTTTCAAAAAGACGCTTAATGGTGTTTGGAATAATATCGCCAAAGTGTTTATCAATACAAAGGTAGAAGGTTTACCGATTCGGAATTTTTTTAAAGGCGACGTTGGAAGGGGTAACGAGATTTCCTTTTGGTTGGATCCGTGGGTTATCAACGAGCCGCTCAAATTGAAATTTCCGGACCTTTTTAGAATGGAGTCGGAAAAAAGATGTACAGTTGCGGATCGGATTAGATATCAAGGATCAGAACGAGTTTTTGTTTGGAGCTGGAAGTACTCGCTGTCGGATCCGATTCTGTTATCGAGTTTCAGCAGCTTCGGTCGGTTATGGAGTCAGTTCAGCTCACGGACATCGAAGATAGGTGGTTGTGGACTTCAGATCGGGATGGAGTTTTCTCTGTTAAGGTTGTCAAAAGGCTCCTTCATTCGGGTCTTGCGATAGTTAACAGGTACATAATGGATTGGTGTAAATGGGTCCCCGCTAAATGCAATATTCATGCTTGGAGAATAGAAATGGATATAATCCCGACCGGTGAAGCTTTAAGGAAAAGGAACGCCCAGTTTGGTGAGGTTACATGTCCGATGTGTAACTCAGCCGAAGAATCTTTTGATCACGTTTTCATTGTATGTTTTGTCGTGTCAAATGTTTGGAATGGTATTAGCAAGTGGTGTAAAATCCCAAACATTTTTTCTTTCTCGATTAAGGATCTTCTTGGTATTCACAAGGGTCTTAGGGCATCGGAGAAAAAGAAGGATGCGGTTCAAGGTATAATGATGATCGCTTGCTGGAGCTTATGGAGAGCTAGGAACAATTTGATTTTTTCCAATAGACCGAGCAGGATAGACAACATTCTTAGCAAGGTTAAGGCTTTGAGTTTCCTTTGGAACTCGAATAGATCAAAACACAAAGGAATAGATTGGAGAGATTGGTGCTCTTTTATAAAAATGTAATTGGTGGTTTTGGTTGTAGTGTTTGGTCGGCCCAGTTTAGGTATGCTTGTTGTTAATGAAGTTTAGTATTTTACGTTTAAAAAAATATATATATATTTTGAACACGACAAGTCAGCATTTTCAATTGCGAAAGTAGAAACACGCCAAATAATAATAAAAAGTGATATACCAATTATGTTAACTTTATAATTTAACGTGTTAATCCCGATTTAAATAAAAAAACTTATTTTAAAAACTAGGATGTATGAAAAAAAAGTTCTTTTTCCTTTTTTAACATGAATTTAATTCTACCTATAAACATACTTCATTTGTCCGCAGTAAGACCACTCGTAGTGTGGGATTTTTTTTACGTTTTTTTTTTCCAAAAAAAGGACCTTCCACGCCCTCCAACCCAGGGGTGCGGGATCATGAAGGGGGGGGGGGCAAATTTTTCGCTCAGTAGTGTTATATATGTAGTTTTCGTATAGAAATTTTTGGGTATATACGTTTTCGTCCCCCCCCCCCCCGATTCTATAGAAATTTTTGGGTATATGTGTTTTCACCCCCCCCCCCCTTTCGACGGCAAGCTTCGCCACTGCTCCAACCTCCCCCAGGGGCGTTTTTGTTCCAAAATTGGGTTGGGGCGTTCCATTTTAAACGCATGGTGGAGAGTTTTAGCCCAATCTGACCGTTGCCAACGGTCAAATAACGGATATATTTTTTTTATTTTATATACTAACACTTACACCCCATTTTATACAAACCATAAATCAAAACCTACACATAAAATTTTACCAAGAGAATATATTGAACAGTGTTGTAAGAATCGCTAGGCGCTAGTTGAGCGTTGGGTACCGACTAGCGATTAATCGGATCGAGATTTTTATATGTAGTTTTCTGAAGCAGATATTTTTTAACCACTCATTGGCACATTTATTTAAGTAATTGGCAGAAATTTTTAAGGTTTGGTCGAAATTTGGCCGGCGTTTGGCCAAAATTTGGCCAGAATAGGACCGTCATTGACCGCTTAGTGATTAATTGGGCACTAATCAGTGAACCTCCGATTAGTGAGTAACCAGTGACTACTCGTAGACTAGTCGGGATTTTTACAATCATGATATTGAACGAGACCGATGAGACCGACGAAAAAAATCCAAATTTATATGAGTGGACGAACGAGGAGCTATACGTTCAACACCACTGTTTAAGTAATTAATGCCTTATAATATAACCACAACATTTATAAAAAGTATATAGAGTTTTAAGTTAAAGTGATATAAAACAAATATATATTTTTAAACCGATTAAATAATTCTAAAAAAGTAGATTGTAATTATTTAGGCATGGCTGGCATCAACCTCATTTGTTCTATTGTCACCATAGAATTTCATGCCAATATAATAATATAAATAAAAATATATGACGGAGTCACAAATAGAGCAATGTCACGTGATCTCTTCTTACATTTCAACTTCTCTTTTTCTCGTTATATCTTATCGCCACATAAATTTACGAAACAGTGAAGCATTTTTCGAGGAAATAAAATACAAATGACTGGACGAAGAAAAATGCTTTTTTATTCCTATTTTATCCAAATAGATATTATTTGTTTTTCTTAAAAATAATATTCTGTATCTTAAAAATATATGTAACTAGTAATTGCTCCGCCCGCGCACTCGACCCGAATAATTCTCAATCAATTAAAAAAACACTATTATAATTTTGTTAGGAAAAAAATTAAAACGGTGTTAAAACCGTAATTTTCGGCTCAGGGCAAAACTGTAATTTTTCAGAACTAATGAACGAGTGTTAGGCAGCTCCTTGACACGGGAAGAAATTAAATGGAGTCAACCAATTAAAACAAAAAAACTTTTATAGTTTTGCAAAAAAAACTAAAACAATGGGAAAACGTAATTTTTAACTGAAGGCGAAATCATAATTTTTATTCAGGGATAAAATCATGAATTAAATGAATCAATGGAAGAGTGTCAGACAGCTGCCGGCATGACTGTAATTATACACTGGGGGCAAAATTGTAATTTCATCAGGAAAACAAACAAAAACGATGGAGAAAACGTAAATTTAAGTTGAGGGGAAAATCGTAACGTGGCTGTGAGGGAAAAAAACTAATGGCAAAACTGTAAATTTAAACGGGGCAAAATCGTAAATTTGATCCGAGGGCAAAATTGAAATTTTTAGCTGTGAGCAAAATCGTAAATTTATTTTTAAGTCGGGGTAAAAACACAACTTTGAACTGATGGCAAAATCGTAATTATAAGGGAAAAAACTAATGGTAAAACTGTAAATTTAAACGGGGCAAAGTCGTAATCTTTAACCCAGGGCAAAATTGAAATTTTTAGCTGGGAGCAAAAGCGTAAATTTATTTTTAAGTAGGGGTAAAAACATAATTTTAAACAAATGGTAAAATTGTAATTTTAAAGCATGATAAAATCATAAATTTGTTGAGCCAATAGAGGAGTACCAGGCAACTACCTGTCACTATTCCTCCCATCGCCCATTTCACCTAACAGGTGAAAAGCACTGTTACCGGCACCTTCTTTGTGTATGTTGAAAATGAAAATTATTAAGAAATTCTACTGATAATAACGTACACTTAGAATGACGTGTTTGTTATATTGAAGTTCATATACAATTTTAGAATACATGCACTTATAAGAAGTATTTAAAATAGTGAACTGCTATCTTTTTATGTATTAGTTTATAATGCTATATATATTATTACGTTACAAATACATGATTTTTTTATTTAGAAAAGTAGTTATTGTGAGTGAATGGAAATTATTTATTTTTTTATCAGCTAATTTCTTTTAATCTCTGCCGTGGTCGTGAGAATTGAATTCAAGATATCGTCTTTCAAAGTGTTTAACTATTTAAAGGCTTTTTATTTGTCAATGCATCACCATCATTAGTAATTGGAAATTATTTTCTCAACACAATTATAATACTACACAAGAAATTACATAATTGTCCGTGGACCTAATATTTGTTCAATTGCAATCACGTTGAATTATTGTACCGCTCCATCACTATTTCCTACACGGAAATATTTATTAATAGCCTATGGCTTTATAGCCTAATGGCATTTTAGGGATGAAATAAGGCTTTAGTATCAATAGGTCTTGTCAATGAGCTAGTGGTGGAGTGGTAAGGGAGAGACCTTGTGTTCCAAGTGACTCAAGTTCAATTCCTGCCCCTAGCATTTAGTTTCTGTGGCACCTGGTGATGATGGGAGACTAGGCGAGTAGGCGGCGATCGCTAGTTCGATCCTTGAACTGAGCGGGTTTTACCTCACCGCACTGTCGTGCCTTCGGGCGAGTGTTCACGGGCTTCGGCCCTAGGTGAGGGTTTTCCCCGGTTCGGAAGGCGAGTGTATCCCGATGTGGTGAATTTCGCCAGTAGCCCATTTGGAGGATTCGTTGGCCGTTCAAAAAAAAGTATCAATAGGTCTTGGGTTTGATTTTCACAAGAGAGATTTTTCCATATTTATTGGGTTTCCTTCTGAATTGGTGTATAAGCATTATGCCTAATGGAGATGGATATGATCAGGTGGTTCCGCTGGTGACACGATGATACTCCAGTAGTCCGTCAGTGATCCAAATTTATTAAAAAAAGTGTGCTATACATAAAATTATTTAACCTTTATACCCTCAAATTTAATATAAAGAATTAATTTCATAAAATAGTAAGAAACTTTAAACTAACTTTTATCTATCAAATTTACGTTTTAACTCCAAAAATAAAAACAGAAAACAAAATTTTAACAATTTTAATATCTCAGATTAAGTTTCACTATGCAACATAAGAGTATAAGGGGACTAGGGTGGAATCACTAGTGATGGATTCCATCACTCCCATTATCCAATCAAGTAATGACATGTCATTAATCCAATTTCCATCACTAGTGATAGAAATGTAGTAGGGGTGGAATCACTAGTGATGGAATTCTATCACTCCCTCCCAATTTTTTTAATTTTTATTTTTAAATTCTAAATTAACAATAAAACACTAAAATTAAAAATTTCATTAATTTTAAAACATACTACTTCAATTTCACATACTAGAAACATACAATTTGTAAAAAAAAAAAAAAAACATACTTCTCGAATTTAACATACTAGGAACATACAATTTAAAAAAAACCTACTAGTTCGATTAAATCGTATCTCAACCGAAAGTGAGTTTCTTCGTTACGCAATTGTAAATTGATATCTTGTGGAACTTGAACTTGTGTAGGAGGATCCGGTACCCAATCCGGGGATATTGCACGTCCGTCGTGTTTGATCAACATATTGTGCAATATGATACACGCATACACTATGCTATGTATTGCTTTCTTGGTCATCGAACGAACCGGTCGGTGTAGTATACCCCATCTACCCTTTAAAACACCAAACGCCCTCTCAACATCTTTTCTTGCCGATTCTTGCAATTTTTTGAACGCCTTTTCTTTAGCCTCGACGGGAAATGAGGGAGCTTTCACAAAAACAGACTAAGACGGGTAGATACCATCCACAAGATAAAAGCCTCGTCTGTAATGTCGACCGTTAACATAGAAAGGAGAGGAAGGTGCGGTACCATCCGTTACGCTTTGGAACAACGGCGACGTGTGCAACACATTGATGTCGTTGTTTGAACCTGGGACACCGAAATACGAATGCCAAATCCATAAATCATTCGACGCCACCGCTTCTAGTATGATGGTTGGTCTTTTGATGTCTCCCCTCACATACGCCCCTCGCAACTCTCTTGGACAATTTTTCCACTCGATATGTGTACAATCGATGCTACCGAGCATCCCAGGAAAATGCCATCTAGCCTCGTGTGCGGCGTAAATACGTGAGATGTCGTGGCTCGTCGGTTTACGTAAAAACTCGTTAGAATACAACTTAATGACCGCATTGCAAAAAAATTGCAAACACTCACGTGAAGTTCTTTCAGACATAGCTAGGTATTCATCATATTGATCGGGTGGGTTACCTGTCGCTAGTTGGCGAATGGCGGACGTGCATTTTTGATTCGGCGTGAAACTTGGTTTGCCCCTCGCATCGTAACCTTCTTGAAACCATCCCTCGCTTGCCTCGATGTCTCCAACAATCTTTAAAAATAATTCTTTGGGTAAACGAAAACGATCTCTAAACGTTTCGGCATTGTATAGCGGGTTTTCCACAAAATAATCGTTCATCAAAACTTCGTTGGCACGTATACGATCACGGCCGACCATCTTCTTCTTTGGGCGGGACGACTCGGCATCAAGCTCGTTATACACCGACACAAAATAGTTTAGCGTGTCGTTGTCGGAGGACGACTCGGTATCGGTATCGCTAGACATCGGAAACGTCGAATCGGTAGGGAATTCCATTTGAGAAAGATATAAAAAATTGTGTGAAATGGGTTTAAAATGGTTTAAAAGATATAGTTTGGTGTGTGAAAAAATGGTTAAAATGTGGATATATATAGATAAAATGGATTATTTTTTTTTTATTAAAAGTTACCGTTTTAAACGGTCATGTGCGCCAACGGTCGGATTTTTGAAAGTTTTAACGCGTAATGGTGGTAACGCGTTATGTTTACCACGCGTGGAAAACATGGCGGCGGCGGTGTAGCGTTGATGTTCAACGCGTGCTCAAGGCCCATCACGGGACCGCCCCGTCCCCTCTAATAGGCAAAAATAATAGGGTTGTTAGTCGTATCGGTTGACGGTGTTGAAATTGATCTACTTGAACACATTCTATGTATTTAATCAATTCTAATCTGAATATTTCAAACCACACGACCTAAACATGCATTGTGTAGCACATTTATCTAAATAGGTCAAATGGAATTGACAAATTGTGTAGTAAATGGGTAACAAACAGATTGACACGTTGTAATCAAACTGAAAATACGTTAAATGCGCAGTATTGAGATTGAGGAGTTGTAAATGTGTGGTATTAAAGTCTTTAAACACCTTGAGAATGGGAGGTCTTGGGTTCAAGTCTCAAAGACGACAGAAATAAAAGAAATTTGTCGTTAAAAAAAATAAAGTTGTAAGTGAGCTGTGAATAGATTGGTCAGGTTGACATGATTATTTAATTATGGTGTAGACCGGTTAGGACCTATATACACAAGTTAGACAAACACGATTTGTTTATTAAATAGGCTAAACACACAAACCCAAAACCTAATTGTTTTCGCATTAGGATTGTGTAATATCTTGAGTAATCTAAAAAATTGTCACCCCTACTAAATTTAACTTACTTTACATTCTTTGTTATGGTGTTAAAACGTCATTTTTTTTCGTTGCATGTAACGTATAACAATACCTATTAAAATAGTTATTGATAAAACATCATTTTTTTTAGTTCGAGATGTGTTGTATGATGTCCTTAAGCGAGCAGGGATCTTGGCAAAAAAGGAAGCTCCGGTGAACTTCCTGACTGATCTACGCTACGTTCCGCTGACATTCTTGTTTTTGGATGGGAAGGAGGGAAACACGCGTGTGTCGATTTGACAGGTGTGTCCCCCCTCATTGGGCTAAGGGACCACGGGTTTGTGGCGGGACAGGCGATAACCAAGGCAGAGGCGGGCAAAGTAGCTAAACACGAAAAAGCTTGCATCGAGAATCAGCACGTGTTCGTCCCGTTCGCTTTCGATACATTTGGCGCTCTCGCCCCTGACGCGGTGCGGTTCCTAAAGCGGGTTCAACAGGTGGTAAGCAGTAACACCGCACATGTTAAGGGGCAGAATTTTGTGTTTAGCAGGGTAGGGTTTGCTATTCAGAAAGGGGTAGCGGCGCAGCTTGTTGCTCATCTACCTACCATTAGTTTGTAATCGTATTGAGTAAATGTATGAAAGATTTTATATTCCTTCTTACAATTAAAAAAAAATGTTAATAATATAAAACAACGTTTGTAGCCTGTTGTGCTTGTTTGTGATGCATGTTTACCAATAATGAGTGACATTAAAGAAGTAAGCTGAAAATAATAACTTTTGTAGAGTGTGTATGTTGTCATCTCCTATAAACGTAGATTCTTTCGGTAAAACTCAAACTCGCTATACATTAAAGTCATGTTGTCCTACCAATGTGGCATTATTTTGTTAAGCCAATCGCTAAACTAATAAGTCGAGAACCTTTAGACGTTACCAAACTAACATAAGGCATGGATTGTTGGCCTTCAAAAACATGTGAACATAAAACGTTGTTAGTGCTTGCTTAGAAGGACAATTAAAGACGAGGGTGCAATTACAACAAATTACTTTACGACCATTTTTAATGTAATACTCGATAGTTTTCATATCTTTTGACACCCTATCACCATTATGTAAACAAGTTATCATACAATGACCAAAAATATGAAAACTATCAACTATTATAATAAAGAAATGATCGTAAAGTATTTTTTTAATATCTAATGCGTAATTTTCATACCTTAAATAATGTATTATCTTCATTTAATTTCAACTATTATAAGAGAAACACTATATGGATATGTGGATGAGTTCTTTAATATACATTTCATGTTTGCATTAGATGCAATTTGAAATTGATTAAAGAGGGATATTGGAGCCAAAAATATACATGAATAAGGTGCATCAAATGTGAACCTTTCAATAATGGTTTCATGGGGTAGGGACCTACAAGGGTTTTGTTTTGGTGGTTGATGGTGAAATGTGTGTTGTGGGTTAAATTTACCACTAACTACGATAGTGACATCAGTGGGCCCACTTAATACCTGTCATCTTCTCATTGGTTCTTTTTGTATTTTACGTAATATTCTTTAAATACAACTATACATGTTTTTTTAAACATGAAATAAACTTATGGTTTTAAAATAAAGTAGGTTCTAGAGATACTAGCTATATATATTTTTTTTCAAAATTAATTTCGTTTGAATTAACGCTCAGATATTAGAGAACCAATGAAGTCAACTACTTGAAGTTACACGGTTACAACTTACAACTCTCTTTTCTTTTTAAATGACAAATTTATTTTAATCTTTATCGTTCCTGGAAAGTTACTTTCTTTGAGAAAAAAAAAAAACAATTCATTCTTATTATAAAATAAAACTATGAATAAAATGCTCGGATAGTCCATGTGGTTTTGTAAAATAACACCTATAGTCCCCAACTTTTGGAAATTACACTGGTGCTCCCTGTGGTTTGACAATTTGTTACTCGGATAGTCCTTAGAGTGGATATCCGTTAGTTTTCTCCGTTAAATCCATCTGAAATGACTTATTTACCCCTCCCTTAAAAAAACAAACATGGAACCAGAGACTTTTTGTTCTTTCTCCGTTAATGATATACGAACGGAATAAAATCACAGTTAACGGAAATTGGATGAGAAACATCACTTGACGGAACAGAGATGATCAAATATGGAGATGCTGATCATCAACACATACAGTTTGTTAAGTTAGTTTAGGTTTTCAATGAATTTAGTTTATAATGTCCAGAGTGAGTTGAAGAAGCTTGTTCAGCCATTAATGGCAGCAACGGAAGATATTATATAAGCCAGGTAATCTATTTCTATTTGTATATACATATAGGTCTTAAGAGTATAAGAGGTCGTTTCTTCAAAATTGCTCATCCAGATCTGTTCAAAGTTCAACCTCTCATCAACACCGATCTGTTGTTAACCGTCGTCGATGACTCCATACGGTGAAAACTAATGAAAAATAATTCACATACCAAAAATTTCAAAAAAACCTAAACATCCTCCGCCATTGACATGACGGATAACTGACTAGGCCAAGCCGGAAACGTTATTCTCCGTCGTTGCTGATGCGGCGACGGCCGGAGGATCTGTTTTGAAAAAAAGTAGACGATTTGTTTTGAAAAAAAGTAGAGGATCTGAAACGTCATTCTCCGTCGTTGCTGAAACGTCATTCTCCGTCATGGCTCGTAACCGTACAGGTTCACCGGAGTTGGAGAAGACGATCTGTTTTGAAAAAAAGTAGATCTGGACGAGAACGCAGAGGTCGTGGAGGCGAACGACATTGTTGCCGGAGAGTTATGGAACCTTCCGGACGGCGAGTGTGATCGGAGCACCGGTCCGTTTTTTCTGGGTGTTGAAACCGCCATTATTATTGTTTGAGATAACTTGTATGAAAAGATATGTAGAGAGAGAAAGAGTAGAGAGAGAGAGGGTTTTTACTTTTTTAAAGCGGGGGTAAATAAGTAACTTTATATGAACTTAACGGTGAAAACTAACGGACATCCACTCTAGGGACTATCCGAGTAACAAACTGTCAAACCACAGGGAGCACCGGTGTAATTTTCAAAAGTTGAGGACTATAGGTGTTATTTTACAAAACCACAGGGACTATTCGTGCATTTTACTCTAAAACTATTCTTTTTATTTATCATTGTGTCTTTTTCCTTGATATTGTGTTATATTTTTCGGTATTGTGTTATATTTTGCTCGACACTCTGTTGTATTTTGTGATCCATTATGTCTTTATACACTTTTTATATTTTTATGAGACTTTGTAAGATAATTGTACATATTATAATAAAACCATAATGAATATGTTATATCTAATACATATAAGGAGCTTTCATAAACTGTTGAAACCGACTCATTTGTGCAACTCTTGTATAACTTATAGATTAAATTTTCTTTAGTAAATTTCATAAATGCTTTGACATGTTCAACAACCTAAAACCTATGGCTCTATTATAACTTAGAAGGCTGTAAAATAACAATTTCTATATATAATAAAGTCATCTATTAAATTGTAAAATAAGTGAATAATATAATAGAAGTAATTTGAGCCACCGCGTTGTACTAGATCGTATCCCGACCAGAGAAGCATTGTTACGGCGGTGTGTTGCGCTCCCCTCATCTGAATGCGTCCTGTGTAACGAAGCCATGGAAACGGCGGACCATCTCTTAGTCTCATGTGACTTTGCTCAGTGGGTATGGGTTCTGATTTTCTAGTGGCCGAAGATACCACTGTCTCGCTTCATCTTGAGTGTTGTACAAATACTTGAATACATCTCATCCTACAATTCTCATAAGGCTTTGAAAAGGGCGGTCGGCGTGGTTTATCTACAACTTGTTGGAACACGTGGTGAATAAGAAATGATCTTATTTTCAAAAACAAGGCACCTCAGGTGACAAAATTGATTGGCGATATCAAGGCGGGTTCGTTTCTCTGGGTGAAATCTCGTGCTGGATATTCCGAACTAGTCTGGGAGAAATGGAGGGGTTTTAATTTCTCGGACTTCCCTTTGTAACATGGTTCCCTGTTCAGCTTCTAGTATTTGTATCTGTATTTGTTTTTTCTCTCTTTCTGTATTGTACATCTTAAGCATGTTGCTCAGTTTTTTTAATGAATTCTCGCCTTTAGTCAAAAAAAGAAAAAGAAAAAAAAACTAAACTAAACTACATGGATTGTGACTAACACCGCATCCGAGCGCGCCAACCACTTTTTACTTTTTTTAGTTATTATTGTGCAAGGGTGAGAGGGGCACTCTCCTCTTAGGGGAGTCCCCTCTGTTATATACATCCAATCAGGTTATGCCACGTCAATTCCCCTCTTAAACTCCCCTCACACCCTCAATTTGATGGCGGCACTCCTCTCTTGGAGGAATTGTTTTTTATTCAAAAAAAAAAAGAAAATAATTGATTGGTTGAAAATTAGGGTGGCCCACCATCTCCTCTCTCCTTCATGCGGTGAACCCTCCCCGTTCCCCCTCCCCGATTTGCCTCACCACAGGGATGGCGGCATCCTTCCCGCACGGCAAACAAACCCCCCGCATGGGGTCACCGAGGGTGCTGCCGACACCCTAAATACAATACTTGTAGTTACATAATCACACCAGCATGCTGAACTTTTAAAGACCCCAAAATATTATATAATTCGTTTTAAATAAATTTTATATATAGGGTGTGTAAAAATCAGTCTAAATAAAATATTATATAATTGGTTTTAAAAATAAATTTTACTAATTTATAGTCCTGTCATCTGTGTATTACACGAGTTAAATAATGAAAACTATTTATTTATAAATTACAACAAGATAAATAGATGTACCTGATAGTCATTTTATAAGTTTGTAATTGTTTGATTATATTAATCAATAACCAACCCGCTTGTAAAGTGTTTAACAATTCTCGTCGCACTCATCAATTCATTAAGAAGCTATTTAATTATTTTTACATAGTTAGCCAATGATGTAATTAAATAATTTCCATTAAATACATTAGAGACTCTACGACATGTTTAACTACTTTTTTTTAACGGCAAATTTGGATCACTGACGGACCACTATAGTATCATCGTGGCACCAGTGGAACCACCCGATCATATCCATTTCCACTAGGCATAATGCATATACACAAATTTAGGAGGAAACCCAATAAACATGTTTAACTACTATTTTAAGTATCCAAAACCTAAACACGTATCATTTACAGTTTTAGACACAAAAAAACCTAGGTTGTTACATTATTTAATATTAGTTAATTATTGTGCTTCATATTAAGTTTATTCAAAAATATCATATCATAGCATTATTAATCTAAAGTATATACATAAGACATAACTATATTTTATTATGTTCAGTGGTTATCTATATTAAATTTTGTTATTAATAATAACAAAATATTTTCACATTTATCTATAAATTATTTTAATATTTTAAATACAAATTAAATATTTTAATTAGGTAGCATGAGAAATTGCTACGCCGCATTTGTTAGAATGCTTTATTAGAGTTTAGATATATATGGTGTGTAAAAATCAATCTAAATCGGTATGTTGGCACAATTAAATTCAAAACCGATCAAACCTAGATCCACCAAGATTTGTCAAACATGGACATTCAAATACAATTTTATTTTTTAAGTTTTCTCTTTTGGTTGCTATATCGAGTCCATATACCGTACCGAACCAATATTGACCGGATTCTTGCCATTAACGTTATTTTTACCACTACGTTTACGCTTTCATATAAAATTTATTAAAAATCCGGTCGTCCCCACCACAAAGGATATAACCCACTAGTTGTATGTTAGTTCATAAAAAGAAACGTACCAATTTATAAAGTTTTTCTTTTAAATAACTTTTTACGAAAATAATTAAGAAAAAAAACAAGCAAATGAAACAAATAACTAATTATATTAAATTAAACATTAGTTGACCAAGACAACCAAACATTAACAAAACACCAAGGTGAAAGTTGTTATTCCTCATAGGCACACAAGGTGGGACCCTTGTGTTGGGTGTGTGGTTGCTGAGTTTTGCTTTATTCCGTTTATCCAATGATTCAACATTTGAAAACAAACCATTTTCGAACTTTACCAAATAAAAGATTTGTATAAGAAAATGTAACTAAGTCATTATTATGTAACAAACAAATATTAATGTGGCATGTGAATACAGTTTTAGAAATATATAACTAATACACTTTAATACATAATGACAATGAGAATTTTGGTAAATAGTTTTGGACTGGGTAACTGCATGACATCATATACATATACATATTTTGTCAACCTAGAAAAAGGTGAGAATGTATACACACCATAAAAATATAAAATAGAGTGAACTTACGTTTTGCTCCCTATGGTTTGGTCGTTTTAATGGTTTTGCCTCAATCCTTTAAAAATAGCCATTTTACTCCCTGATCTATGAAGCTTATCTCTATTTCACTCCCCGCCTTTAACCCCGTCTAAAATGTATGTTACAAGTAAGGGTATGTTGGTAATTTTACAGATAAGTATTAATTTATTATTAATTTCTAAAATCCATTTTTAAGTTTTTTATTAATATTAAAATAAAGATTTATTTATATATATAAAATAAAAAAACTCATCTCTCTAACTCACCACATCCCCCTCTCTCCCTATACATTCTCTGCAACCAGTCACCACCACTGCTACTACCGGCTGCCGCCGCCACCACCAGCTGGTCGTCACCACTGCCGATCACCACTAGCAAGTGGGTGTGCACAATTTGGAAAATTCAATAATTTGTTCAAAAAATCTCATTTTTTTTATCTAAATCAAACAATTGCAAATGGACATTTGAAAAATCCAACAGTCTCTTCATCAAAAAAAAAGTTCATCTTTTATCCAATGAAACAAAATTACCAGAAGGGTATTTCAAAACCTGAATAAATTATACCTTTTTTTTCATTACACATAGGGATCTGAACAAGAACCATAGGGAAAAACCTCTCATTATCCCAAGATTCAATATCAGGCAATCTTTCTTTAGGTACTGGTTTAATCCTCTTAAACTGGATCCAAAAACACCCCAAACAAAGCACCAATCTATCCAAACTCTGTATCAAGAACAGATAAATACAAGCATTTGCCAATACTTGTAGCGGCGGTGCAAGATACCCGACCCGCATCCAAACCCATCTCGAACAAACCCAATCAAAGGTAGGTGACGAAGGTTCTGCCGGTTTTTCAGTGTCTGTGCGGCGGAGGTAGAATCTTGAACCAGTTTTGCCGGTTTTTTCAGTGTCGGTGCGGCCGGTCGGCGGAGGAGGTATGTGATGACAGCTAGATTTGGAGTTGCGGTTGCGGTTGTGACGGTTGGATTTGGGGTTGTGGTTGCAGTCGGACTTGGGGTTTTGGGATTTGGGGTTGCGAAGGGGTTCGTTTTTCAGGTGAGGTGATGGTGTTTGATAGTGGTGGTGAGGTGGTGGTACTGTGGTACTGGTGTCTGATGGTGATGGTGATGACCACTGTTTCTTACAAAAGGGAGAAAGGGAGAGAAAGAGTGTGAAGAGGGTGATAGAAGTGATAGAATGTTATTTTGATGATTATAATTATAAACAATTTAATTCTTTTTGTAAATTTACTAAAACACCCTTCTCATTATATGTAAAATTACCAAATTGTCCTTATTTTTAACAAACATTTTGGATGACGTTAGGGGCGGGGAGTGAAATAGAGATAAGTTTCATAGATTAGGGAGTAAAATGGATATTTTTAAAGGATTGGGGCAAAACCGTTAAAACGACCAAAACCGTTAAAAATGTATAAACCCTAGTGAATATGGTTGGTATGAGTTGCTAGGTAATTTAAGACAATGTTTGGCTATTACTCTCTAGCTATTGAGCTATATATGTATAATGTTGTTAAAGTACTAATACACATGAAAACTTTAGAGTAGTGATGAGCAAATGGTATTGGATACCGGATCCCAAGTTGAAACATTTTCGGTACCGATATTTACCGGTTTAACCTTCAAATACCGGTATTGTACCGATACTTTCGGTACCCATTTTTAAGGATTTTCGGTACCGATACTTTCAAAGATATGGTATCAAATCCATTAATACAAGCAAGAATTCCCGATCCTTTTAAATGAGCAACTTGGATGTTATGCCCTACAATTTTCCGTCAGGTGCCAAGAAATCATATGACTGTGAAGTATGAAGTTGTTGAGACTAATCTTGTCATAACTCAAACATTGGAGGGTGCTAAGTGGTTTAGTTTATTTTTGGTGGAAGATTAATTATTTATGGTAGGTGTATTTTATTATTATTTAGATTTCCTAATTTTAGTCTAGGTACGTTTCTTGGGCAGTTGGGCATCAAGGTTGTTTAGTATAAATAGGAGTTATATATTTAGTGTTTATGTACCTTCAATGTTAATCAAAGTATTCTTTCTTGTTAAATCTTTTGTTGATTAAATTGAAGAAGTTCTGGTTTCCAACAATTGGTATCAGAGCGGTTTATCAATTTGCGAGTCTGTCATTATCATTAGATCGTCAAGTGTTTGACGGTATCGACGATTGATTCCGAGACGACGAAGGTAAATTAGTATTAAGAAGGGCTCGGTTTCGGAAGCAGCGGCAAAGTCTACGATTGACCAAGATTTGGTTCTCATCTTTCGACAAATGAAATTTAACCGAAGACGCGGTGGTCTCGGAAAAAAGGGACGATAATTGATGACTGTCATAAGGGTCAATCAAAAACCTAATTAAACTACGTAGATAGCATAAGTAGGGTATCGTATCCACGGAGAATTTGTGGTCAGTGTTAAAGAATTTGATTAAAACTAAACTATCTAAATTGGGGGTTTGTTTGTTTGATTGTAACGAAAACACGATTTGTCACGAAAAGTGTTATCAGATTAAGAAAGAGTAACCTCCACATGGAATCCCGAATACTTGTTTTAACAATAAAATCCATTTACTGATTCAAAACACCACATAGACATGACCTTGGAATTAATGGATTTGATTAATTATCAGAGATAGTTTTTAACATTCCCCATACAATCTAACAATCCGTTTAGTTATACCAATTACCCACCGAATTACCAACCGCTAACAACGTAAGTAAGTTGCCAATACGCTTGATAAAACGACAGATAATTTAAGTATAATAAAAGGTTTCACAAATGCAACACAAGTAGTCTATACGAATCAGAAAAACAGATAAATATATCAAACCGGGCTAACTTTCATCCAAGCGGAAGTCACAAGTGGTTTAGCTGCGCATGCTTGTTCGTTCAGCTTCGGTTGTCATCCCAAAGCGCTTAAACTTCATTGATTGGCTTGAATAATGATGACTCAATGATAAAATTCATCCTTGAATGTCTTGTGCGGTGGCTATTGATGAAAGATATCAAAAAGTGTCCTCCAAAACCTATTTTATATTGTTTAAATAAGATTCCTGTAAAAGGTGGTTGTCGCGCGTCGCGAACAAACTCCAAAACACCCCCGCGTGTCGCGGGAGGTATCATGATGACCGACTTCCATTTTTTACGAACTGACATTGTCTTGAGAGGCCAGGCGCGTCGCGGACGAGCTCCAAGCCATGTGCGCGTGTCGCGGACCTTGTCCATGTTGATTCTTTTCCGTTTCAAGTCCCGTGGTTGCTTGTCAAACCCGCTTTTCACTTTGTTTCTCTCGTTTATGCCTATTAATGCCTATTAACACAAAATAATCAACACATAATAAGTATCTAACACATACAGATTTAATATGTTTAACATGTTAAAATTCGACACAAACTAATATAAATTACGACTTCTTTCGACCCGACATCAATATTGACTTGTATGTGAAGTTAATAACTTTTGTTGAAAGTTAAATTAAAGGTGTTAATATTCACACACCCCTCCCTTCTATCTCTTTCTATATATATATATATACATATATAGATAGATAGAGTAAAAAAATGTATAAATTGTTGTGAAACAACAAGCCTAATAGCTAAACAATATGAGAATGAGATGTAGGGGGAAAGATCTTTATATTATTCATGGTGTGTGTTTACAATAAAATACAAGGAATATATATAGGAGAGGGAAACTTGGTAAACAAGATACATCTATATATGGAGTTGATAACCATAATAATATTTATTTATAACACTCCCCCTTGGTTATCAACCAAATACGCGTGGAGATGCTGCATCGTTAAAAACCTTGCCAGGAAAACCCATTGGGACAAAACCATAGCTAAGGGAAAAAGAGTGCAACGCGTATTGTCTCCCCCTGATAATGTTGTCGTATTAAAAACCTTACTCCAAATGGAATAAACTTAGTTAGTGAAGGAAAAATGCAACTTGTATGATACTCCCCCTCATTTGAATAAGTAGCCTTTAAGTAACGTGTGTTGATCTTCCCTGAAAGTTGCTCAAAGCTTTTGTATCCAGTAGAATGTCGCTTGATCCATTGAAGTACCTTCCCTTATGTTGAGCAATGTTGTATGAGATTCTTGGTGCTTTCTCTTGAAAACAAATATCACATGATCCACGACTGTGCTATGTTACATTCTCAGATCTACAAGACTAACCAAACTTGTTTTGATGGGTTAGTAAAATATAATCAAATATCACTTATACTTGAAATATTTCTTTGAACTCGTTCCAATGTCTCTTCGCTTGACAAAGGCTATATCATGACAATAAGCTCAAGTGAAAAATATTATAAGCATACATAGCTAGCAAAAACATATTAATGCACTTTACTTAAATGATACATATTATAATGAGGGGGAGACTTATTCAAGTTGCACTATTTTTCCCTTAACTAAGTTTTATCCCAATGGGTTTTCTTAGTAAGGTTTTTAATGAGGCAACATACCTGATCCAGAAGTATCAGGGGGAGATAATGCGCATTACACGCTACACTCTTTTTCCCTTAGCTATGGTTTTGTCCCACCGGGTTTTCCTAGCAAGGTTTTTAACGAGACAGCATCAAGCGTATTATGTTGATAACCAAGGGGGAGTGTTATGAATATATTTATTATTAATGTGGTTATCAACACTTAAAATAGATTAGGATTGTTCCACAAGTTTTTCTCAATATATATAGTCTTTTGTATCTCCTGTAATAGATATCTCAATCAATGAAATATAAGATCTTTCCCCATAAAAAACATATTAATGCACTTATGCATTTAACGATGGTATTTCTAGAATGAGAATCTCTACATTGGTAGGAGATGATAATAGACATTTTCTTATAACAAGTGACTTAAGAACCTTTAATATACTTTAAGGTGCAACTATGTCCATACTAAAATACCCCAACATCATCTTCTAGATGTACTTGAGGGATTGATGAAATATAATTATGTATATACTAGAGCTGCGGTTCAAGTAATAATTAGACCGTGCCAAGGTCATTCAAAAATTCTCCCTCTAAAAGCTTGACAGTTTCTCTCGATGATGCCTAGACATCATCACTGTAAACTGCGATTATAGTGAACTTTTAAAAGTAGAATGTTGATAAAACATGGCTAATTTAATCAAACTTATATCCTTTTTTTATGCGAATATCTCGAGTTGTACAACACTTGACTCAACTATTTTAGTCCATACATATTTTGTCAACTTCATATAGTATGTTCTTGAGGTTTTGACATCAATGCTTCTGGTAGTATCAATCCATGAGGGAATTCATTCCATCTTATCCCAATATGCATGTGCTTTCACTCTTTAGGAGTTTTACTACATAAATTTGCCCATTTAACACATAGATATCTATATCATATGCAAAAATGTCATGAACACTTGCTTTTATCTCCAAAATCCATATTGTACCATGCGTGTACACTATTTATTGAGATGTCACAATCATCGGGTACAAGTTTTCAATGTATGTTTCTAGGTGCATAAGTATTACATCGTTAAGATGTTTCAATTAACCTTTTAAGCACTCAATTGCTTTAGAAACTCAGCAGGAGTTTCAATTATATCCAACATGTAAAAAATCATAACCTATTCAAATCCGAATATGTATACAATGATCACATTGTTCTCGAGAACTTACTCTACATAACATAATTTAGTCCTTCGAGACTTTCATGTAAACTTTCAGTATCAAGTGATACATAACATTCATAAGATACATATCAATTCTCTCTTTATGTTACCGGACTAATAAGATATTGAAAAGTTAATGCATCCACCTCTGGAGAATACTTCTCCTCATAATCAATCATAGGTCTTTGCGAAGATTCTTGTGCCACCAATTTTGCCTTATATTACTTGATTTGATTTTCAATTCATAATTCGCATAAAAGACCTTTTTGTTTCCAACATGATTTACAAATTCAGTTGCATGGATTGTTGGTTCGAAAACTTTCCATTTTATTAGAGAATTCAACTCTGCCTTATTCACGTCTTTCCGTTTTGGCCAATCATTTCTCATAGACAGATCTTAAATTTTGATCTTTATCATTTTATCGTTTCAAGCGCTATTTTATATACAAATGTATAACGACGTCGATTTCAATTCGATTCCATATATATTTAGACATGATACAAATTAATGAGATCTCTTTAATTCAGGTACCTGAGGTTCTTCTTAAACCATCATGTCTAATGTCCCTTCATGTCACACCCCAACCGATGGCGGAAACATCGGGATGAGACGAACAAATTGCTCAAAACAACATAACACTAATTGTGACAATATAATTTAAATTCGATTTCATAAATTCTAAAATGTCATACATTGTTCAAATGAACAAACAAGATTCCAACATAGTTTATTTCTAGGTGTGTTTCTAATCCACCCTAACTTGATTTTTGAATTCTTCATCTATCAACCTGCAACAT
The DNA here is from genome assembly GCF_002127325.2 of Helianthus annuus. NCBI lineage: Eukaryota > Viridiplantae > Streptophyta > Magnoliopsida > Asterales > Asteraceae > Helianthus > Helianthus annuus. The sequence continues at coordinate 152,637,808 of NC_035437.2, read as the reverse complement.
GTATTAAAATAACATCAACAAAAACATGTTGGCGAGTATACAAGTTTGATACATAGCATAGTAGATTAAAATGTTTAAAATGTGCTCATATCCAACATGAATACAATGATACATGTTACTACTTTGCCATTCAATATCGTTCAACCTCGTTCAACATCGTTCAACATCGTTCACATATCGTTCACATATCGTTCAACATCGTTCACATATCGTTCACATATCGTTCAACATCGTTCACATATCGTTCAACATCGTTCACATATCGTTCAACATCGCAATACCCCAAGACTCAAGGGCATTGCGATTAACACGTTCAACTTGCATAGCATAAGAGATTAACAAGCATCAAATTGTTTCATGTTTAAATGTGGATAGAGTGTGATTAAAAACAAGACTCAAGTGTTGTGTAAGTTGAATATGGAATACATGTTGCACCCAAATGTGTTTAAAACGAAAATGGGATCGAGTATACTCACAGTGGTTACGTTGCGATTTCTTGTAAGTAACGTACGAGTAAGGTTGGGAAACCCAAAAGAACGAACGGTTTATCCTAAAAATCATAACATGATCTCATTATTATTTATAAGTTAATTATTAGATAATTTATCTAGTTATAAGAGTATTATAAGAATAAACTTAGAGATTTGATTGATTACATAGAGAATGGACTAGAGATGAATAAATAAAATGATAGACAAACTGTTTATATATTATTATCTTTTTGTTTTAGACTAGGTTATTTTTATTCACGAAATTTAGTCACCTTCCTCAAAAGAAAGGTATGAATTTGACAGAAGTTGGAACGCAATAAAAAAATATCACCATTCGTTTATAAATCCAACGAAGAGTTACCATGCATGTGCATATAATTTTTCTTTAAAAAAAAAACAACCAAATGGTGTTGTACAGAAAACATAAGTCATCTTTTTCATAAATTCCATAAAGCTCCATGTTCTGTTGTGTTTTAATTTAGCCATGTTGTATTAACAGTTCTTCGTAAAATATATATATATATATATATATATTCAACAATAACATAGATATAATCGAGGAAATAGGTATACCGCGTCAAGGTTCCGAACGTTTCGGGCGAGTTCCTCGTAACTCCGGCTATGGTGCGAGTCCCGGTCTCCTTCTCCGGCGACGGCGACAGGGAGAGTGTTTGTAAGTAACGACAACAATCAGAACGGGCAAGAAGATTTATACCGCAACAGTGGTGAGTCGAGTTCCGTGGCGGCTGTTCGCGATGCAAACTCCGGCGAACTTCGTCTTCTCCGGCAAGGGTGTAAGGTTTAGCGAAAGAGGTTGTGGTGAGTGTGGTTGAAATGGTGTGAGAGAGGTGAGATGAGGGTGTGCGGTTTCGGTTCACGAAAGTCCCGGTATTTATAGGAGGTCTCGGGTCGTGTGGATATGGAAAGGAGGTAAGTTCGAATGGTAACCGGAGCTTGATTGTCGGAATTTGGTTTAAAAATGGTAACCGGAATCACAGTTAGGCAGCGAAGAAGAAAAAGGAAACAAAGGGTTGTCAACCTTCTGTCTTGGCGGCAATTTTAAAAGGAAGTGAAGCTGCAATTTCGCTTATATAAATTTTAAAAGATCTGATATAGAATCAATATCGAGAAGGTGGTGGAGTGGTTGTTATGCGCGAATTGATCCGGGCAGACGCAGGTTCGAATCCCGTCGCCTTTTTCATTTTTCTTTTCCTTTTGAATGCAGGTTTCAATATTTACAAGAAAATCCCTTAACTTTGAAGGTCCAACCATTTAGTTAGTTTAACTTAGTTAACTTATATAACTTTAAATTAACTTATGTAACCAAGCTAAGTAGTTTATACATAAATAAACTTTTAAATCGTAAAATTAATTAATATAATTAATAAAAATATAAATAAATATCCATATTTATAATTAATTATATTAACGATAAAACCTTTCAATGATTATTTATCTCGCGAAGTTTTCGGGTTTCAAGGATTAGGATCCAAAATTCAAAACGGGTCGGATTTGGATATCCGTTTTTGACGGATGTTACACTTCAGGAGACCTTTTTAATATAACCTCGACTTGACCATCTTAATTTGTTGCTCCAACTTTCGAGGAATTTTATTATTGGAATCGACTAGTCTACCACGATTCAGACGTGCAATAGACTCATTACAAAGATGTGGTTGTCCTTCTAGGATACTCATCTTAATTGGAGCATTAGCAGTTGGTATATGTGACATAGTCACCTTTTTAAGGTCAGTGAATGCGTATGGTAATAGATTCACTAATCTTTGTAATTGAGTTATCTTTTGAACTTCTGGTTCACACTTTTAGTTTTTGAGGATCAATTTCAATATATACCACACAAACAAAATCTTAGAAGAGATATCTTTGGTTCCTGACCAAAAACCAACTATAATGGGGAGAAACTATCAGAACATGTTGGCTTGATGTATATTAATGTTATTGGATGTAGAATTACATGTACTCATATATAAACATGAACTTGCTCTCATGATTATTGGCTTTACTATCAATCATAGACGTTCAGTGATCGTCTTAACAAAAGCAATTCGTGTATGAACATAATCTACATGAAGTTTAACACAAATTCCGCCGATCATTGATAACTAGGGAAATAAACTTATCGTCAGTACTAATAAATACATGCAATATGGAATATTGTGCTTGCTATCTTATTAGCTAAGCCATAAATTACACAAACATTAAGTTGTGAATTTAATAACCATTTAGACGATGCATCGATTTTAAACACTAAATGGTATCATTTTGGGACATGCATATCCTTTAATCATTCCAGAATAGGGATACATACCCTCCTTTATATGGAAAATATATAATTTATGAGAGCAAAAATTACATGCTAATTTAGCTTGAAGAATCGTCCAGTTCTTCATTATGTTTCACATCATCATTGACTCGGCGTGGTCTAACCGGTCGTGCCAACTAATTAAATAATTATGATCAATAAACTTATGGTTTACGATCGTATATGTATTACTTGCTGTATGTAATACAAAACATAAGATATGAGATAATATATTATAACTTCAAAGTTCAAACCACTGTGTTATATAATCACTCCTTTGTTGGTCACTTTTGGTGACCCATCTCATTATTAATATGATCATTGTTGTATTTCGGTCTTATTATTTATATGACCGTCATTACAATGTTCTTAATAATGTCCATGATCTCAATGATCAATACATATTCACTTCGGGAAATATAGCAAAACAAACCAAGTTTCATGGCTTTTCATTACTTCCGATATACGGATATAAATTCACTTAAAACCTTTCATACTATTTTAATGATATTGCTACTTCAGTAGCATATTTGATATGTTTTTTATCTGATTTTTCTTTGTAAACAAACTTCTCTTAGCATAACACTAATTGAAAATTAATTAAATGTCACAGACATGTAACTTTAGTGGCTAACATCTTATGACCTTTTATAACATGTTAATGAGATTCAAGGAGTATGGCACTTCGGGTGTCAGATCTAAACATTTTAATACTGTTTCATGAAAATGATAACAAATCACAACTTCGATTCAATTTTTATATTCAGTTGTATCTATCTAAATAAATAATAGCATACAAGTTATACGTAAAGTATTATAACATGTCAAGTTATAACATAACTATACAAATTAAAATTCTCATCAATTACAAACAAATACGTATATAATTTGTACTAACATATCCTGATATAAATAATCACAAGTATATCTAATATACAAATACTTATCAGTCTAATTTAAAACATAAATACATATTACCATCAAGTCCTCATGATGCTTTAATAACATATCATCAGATAAGTAAATTTTTTTATATGAATGATGATTTAAAGAGCCCAAGATTTATATTAAAGTCTCCAGGGCAAAGTCTTAACACAATAATAAACATTTTAAGTAAACAAAAAATATTATTTCATTGTGAAGTGTTATACAGTGATAGAAAAATTGGACCCATAGATCCAAGTAAAAACACATCAACAACAAACCATAATCTACTAGGTTTAAAATATAGTAACTTACTTTTTCTTTAATCACTATCATGATTCAAAAATCAAATTGATTTGAGATTTTGTTTAAAAAATAATAAAATGTATTAACTTCCTACCTTTTCAATTACCAATATTATAAATGTAAATGTTCTAATTTTCAAAGATCATACGCTACTAAGGGGGTGTTTGGGATTGCGTTTTCAACCTGATTATTTGATTATTGTGTTTTGAAATCGCAAAAAATCTATTTTGAGTGTTTGGTAAAAAATTAATAAAAAGTGATTTTTTACGTTTTGTAGAGTTCAAAACGTGATAATCCATAAGTAGGTCACCCCTTGCTGCAGGAAAACGTGATAATCCAAAAACTGATTTTTTACGTTTTCACTTATTTATTTTTTTGAAATATATATATTTGCCAAACACTCAAATAGTTGATTATCTGATTATTGTGATATCAAACAACATAATCAAATCCAAACAATGTTGATTATCTGATTATTGTGATATCAAACAACATAATCAAATCCAAACACTATCTTTCTGCAGCACGTTTTGTTACAACTAATTATCTGATTCTGATTATTCAAAACGCATAATCTATTTTCAAAACTCAACCCCAAACACCCCCTAAGATCATAGTGAATAATCGTTATATCAATTTTATAATATTAACGTATTAAAATTAAAAAGGTAATAATAATAAAATATTAAATAGTGTATATTAAGAAAATATTATTGCTTAACTTATAACTAATTTCATTATGTGCATAAATATATAGCTAAATACATACATGCAATATGTGTTTATTTTCCCTCATTTACGGCAGAAACATCGGAATCCCAAACACCCAAAACCAATATTTTCGAAAATTTTAACTTCATAGGCAACTATGGTCTAAACAATTAAAAGAGATAATACCGAATACCAAATACCATATATAATACTTAAACTCATTTATTGTAAAAGTTATGGTTAATCATCTATATATACTTAAAAATTTAGTTATATCAACTTTTTTACAACCTTCATTATGAGCCTCTTAAATACATTTATGTTTATTAGACTTTAACTTGATTATTAGTTTTAATATTTTTTAATGTTTTATAATTACATTTATATTATTTCAGCAGGTTTCAAGTGAAAAATAAGCAATTTTTCCGCAATTTTACGACCATTACTTCATTTGGAGTGGTTGGTACTCTGATTTCGTTTGCCATCATATCGTTTGGTATGTTAAATGCTTACAATTAAACATCTCGGTGGTCTTATATTTTTTAGGATGTGTTGATTTTATTTATGTTTATTAGACTTTAACTTGATTATTATTTTTTTATTTCAGGGGCAACGCGTCTGTTTCCTTTATTGGATATTGGTTACCTTGAGCTCAAGGACTACCTCGGTATTTATTCTTTTTCCTCATTTTTCTAAAATTTTGATGAATTTTTTATTTTATGACGTGAATGTGATATATACCCAGTATAAACTTAAAATATCATATATACCCCTTTTAAATGAACTTTTAGTTTATGACGGTTTTACCCTTTTCAAACACATTACGTTTTTTAACCTTGATTTAATTTTTGCGGATATATTTGTTGCTTCGATCATAGCTTAGTCTGAGAACTCTTTTTAATTAAAAAGAAAATTTCAATTACAATATCACATGCAAATTTGATTAATTTTTCTTTTTTAAATTGTTAGTTACGAGGAAAAATAGGTAATGGTTTTTTAAGGTTCATTAATGATACTATATTTAGGTTAGCCACACAACTCTAAAATATTTATTTAAATCAATTTAAAAGAATTAAACTTTTTATAAATCATGTGGTGTCCAAAGCCATATAAATGAACCATCACATTCAAAATTAATAGTGTACAAGTGGTAGGTATTTCTTAATAAATTGTTCTCTTTTATAACTCTAACATTATATAAAAACCAATTCAAGGAACTAACTACAAGCTAGGATACCAAAAGTCGTTTTAAAATTAATTAAATTGCATTGTTTTATTGTGCCTCTTTGAATATCCCTGTCATTTAATATCATTCATTAGGATATGATTAATTTGTAGACAGTTGAACGGTCTTTGGTTATGCTATAAGATTGTCGGCTTTGTTATGTTTGTAGGTTCATAGTTTCCTTTCCTCCTCTATTGCCATGGCCAGCCCCCTTAGTTTGCAAACGTCCGACGGTGGTACAAACAGTCATATGTTCCTTAGTGAACTCCGTGAAGGGAGCACCGGACCTATCATGATAATGGTTTGTAGAAAATGGGACGTGACAAGTGTTAACGGCAGGTACATGAGCACCGACTATATTGTCACTGATATAAAGGTAGTTTTTACCCTCTGCTATCCCACATTCTTACGCTTTTCTAGTTTTGATTCTGAAACAAAAATCTACGCCTTTATTTGCGCAGGGAGGTGTGATGCATTACACCGCAAGGAATAACATTGCCCACTATTTCTTTGACAAATTCAAAGAGGCTTACACTTTATTCGTGCCCTGTTTAATAAACCATTTTAATTAAAGATGTGCTATTTACCTTTCTACTCGATCTGAAATGTTATTTACATACCTGGTATATGTTTACTCTATTTTAAAATTAGGAGGCTACAACAGTCGGAAACTTGAGTTAGTAAATATAAAAGTGCATTGTTCTACATTAAAAAAATAGGAATAAAAAAACTTGGTAACGCATCACTTCGAATGTGTAAAGACATATAAGGGGAGAAGTTGACTTTTGAAAAAAATAAACTTGGTGTCGTTATAAATGGAAAGGCAACAAAAAAACTTTCAACTATAATTGATTGATTTCCATAAACAATGTAATTGTGCATATTTATTTTTAGATAACCGTCTACATAAATGTTCCGTGCTTTTCCTTCGCAGGCCTGCTTATGCAGATTCGGATTCAGAAGAAACAGTTGACAGTGACCCACATGAAAGGTATACCGTCTGCACTTAGTGTTAGTAATGAAAACCCGTACTACTTTTCGATGCATATATACGTAAACATAGTATACCATTTTTAATAGTTTTCTTTTCGTTATTTCACTGCAGTCAGTTGGCTGGTGATGGGATTGGGGATGACGGTGGCATGCGTTAGCTAAAGTTTGGTCTATGTGTTATCCAATAAGATAGGAAGGCGTGCGAGAGTTTATGCGTTTTTCCTTTTTCTGCTTCATGTTTTTTTTTTCTTGGAAGACATCTTTTTTCACTTATTTTTGGCCGGCAAGTTTTGCCAAGGAAACAACTTATGGTCCATGGTTTAATAAAGTTTAACCACACCCCTTTGTAGGCGTATTGTCTTACATGTTATGCACCGGCCGTGTCAGACGTCTTACCACGAACAAACAATAGCTATTATGCATGCCGTGCATCGCACGGGCTTTCTCCCTAGTATTCATAATATCTAAGGGAGACTTTAGTCAACGTAGGAAAACAAACAAAAAAAACTCCTAATTTCTTCCAATCTATACTATATAATAAAAGAAACCACTTTGGGGACACATGTCACTCATTGGAGCCATCTATTTTTTAGCCTATTAAAATTAAATAATTATTTAAAATTAAATAATTATTTATGAGATATACGTAGAGATATACAATTTAATATATATAATTATGAGATATACATAGAGATATAGTGTAGATTAAAAACTTATTTAGAAAATATACTATTAATATTAAATTATTATTTTTATAATATATTTCCTTAGATATAGGAATAGGTTACATTATAGTTTTATTATATCGTAGAGAGATTTTATTTTAATATTTACGTTTATACTTTTACATCCAAATTTAGGTAACATATTTAAATTGTCTATGACTCTTTATAATCAGTAATATGTTTTAAATATATTTAACTCTTTATAATCAGTAAATGTTTTAAATATATTTATTTTAAATAAAATATTATATATTTTTTAAACATGTTTTATAAAAATAAGATTATGACTTAAGATGTAATTTTAAGGAGAGAAAAATTATTATTATTTAATAAGAGAGAAAATGCAGGAAATCAAAATCTGAAATTAATCAGAACTCAATTCGTGTACTACACGAGGTTTTTTAAAGATGTAAGTTTTTATTATTTACTATATAAAATTACATTTATTCAACCCGTGTAACACACAGGGTTTTTTAATATACAACTTTTTTTTTTTATCATTTACTATACAAAATTACATTTATCCAACCCGTGTAATGCATGAGGTATTTAAAAATATAATTTTTTATTATTTGATATATAAATTCAACCCGTGTAATACACGGGGTTTTTTAAAGATATAATTTTTTTTTATAAATTATTATACAAAATTACATTTATACAACCTGTGTAATACATGAGTTTTTAAAAATATAACTTTTTTATTATTTGATATATAAAATTAGATTTATTCAACCCGTACAATACACGGGGTTTTTTAAATATATAAATAATTTATTATTTAGTTTTTTTTCATTATTTGATTTATAAAATTATATTTATTCAACCTGTGCAACAATACAAGGGGTTTTAAAGATATAACTTTTTATTTTTTAGTATATAAAATTATATGTATTCAATCCATGTAATAAACAAAGTTTTTAAAGATATATTTATTTTACTATTTAGTATATAAATTCATATTTATTCAGCCCATGTAATACACGGGGTTCTAATCTAGTATAATTATAATAGGTTTTGCTTCATGTACCTAAGAGGCTAAAAGTTTAATTAACCGTATTTCGAAAAGTCATAACCCCCTATTTAAAAATCATGACCCAAATCTTTTTCATCTAATCTAATCTAAATGATAAATATCTTAATAAAGCATACACTAGTTTAATTTATAAAGATATTTTAAAAATCATCTCATAGGTAAATCAAGTCGGTGGTTAATATTCTTTGTGGTTAAGCTTCGTAATGGACTGAACTAGCACCGATCCATTAAACGAAATAAAAAAAACAGGATACGAATAAATCAATTTGCCTGCGACTAGTATCACTATGGAATCTATTTCAACTTTTAAACCTAATATTATAACAATGAATTCAACTTCCTTCGATTAAAACTATAGTGGCTGATATAATTTGTTTTTAATACTAATCAACAAAATAAATTAGTAGCATAGGATGACAATCCAATCGACCACAAAAACAAACACATAAATTCAATCATCTTGCAAATCAGAACTTTCAAATATATACTAAAAATATTTTTTTTTTTTGAACGGCCAACAAAAATTTATTCATATTTCATAGGACTAACAAACCGTTAGCCCACCCAATTACATACACCAATGAAACAAAACAACAAAAACCGCCCCTAACTACATTTTCTCGCTACATCGAACTTACACCAATCCTCCCACGATATATCCTTCATTGTCGATCGGCTACCAACCCATAAGTAACTAAGCTGCTTGATTTCATTCGCCAAGTGCTCGCGGACTATTTGTTTATCATTGAAAAGCAGTTCATTTCTACTACGCCAAATAACCCAAATCGACACTTGTATTAAAGCATATATTAGCTTCCTCCATTTCTCATTTCCTTGAACATTTTTATGCCACTCCAGCAAGTCTTTTGCACTGAAGGCATATATGTTTGAGATTCTGCACCACTGAGACAAAAAGTTCCAAATAAATTGTGCTACCTCGCAACCGACGAACAGATGGTCCGCATCCTCCTCGTAATGATCACATATTCTGCATCGAACCTGTCCGAAATGTACATTTCGTTGTGCCAACGCAACAAGTGTGGGTAGTCTATCCAAAGATAATCTCCACGCCACGAAATTTATTTTTAAAGGGCACCAGCTATTCCATACAAAATTGTTCCCTAGTTTAGAGAACCTTGCATTTTGAAGAATGTCTTTCAGGCTTTTTACCGAAAACATACCCGAACCGTCATGTTCCCATCTCCATTGATCTTTTCCATGGCCCGTTATTGCAGCGAACAATTCGCTAGTGAGTCTTTGTGCCTCATTCACCTCCTCTGTTGTCAACAGTTGCCGGATCCACGAGAAGTTTATTACCACTGCTCCGTTTATCATTTTTACACGACCCGCAACCGCTGTGTTCTTCACTCTTTCCAGCTCAAACAGACCAGGGAAACGGCTACACAACGCCTCGCTCCCAAGCCATTTATCTTTCCAAAACGAGACCGAGTCCCCTGCCCCTGGAATGGCCCGAAAACAGTCCGATAGAACTACCCCGAATTTTTCCATATCCTTAGCTATTTTGAAAATTTGTTTCCATGGCCCGGCTATCGACAACTTTACCGGTATCGGATTCCATGATCTTTCATTATTATGTATCCTCCAAACCACCTTTCGCCAGAGACTGTCCGGATCCGTCTTGAACCTCCACCACCATTTAGCAAGCATTGCTAAATTCGCGTCTTTTAGTGACCCCACACCTACCCCGCCTAAGTCTTTTGGCGTCATGACGTTATCCCAAGCAACGATCGACATTTTCCTTTTCTCCGGTGTTGTGCCCCAAAGAAAATCCTTCCGTAGTCTTTCAAGTTGATCAATCACTTTATCCGGTGCTCTATAAAGTGAGAAATAATATGTAGGGAGTGCGTTTAGCACCGATTTAATTAGTGTCAACTTTCCCCCAAATGACAAACTTTTTGCCTTCCAAATAGCTAACCTCTTCTTAAACACCTCCACCACTGGCTGCCAGTTCTTTGCCAAATTCATGTTTGCTCCCACTTGAAGCCCCAAATGTTTAAATGGAAAGCACCCAGGTCTGCAACCCAAAGAGTTTGCCATGCCTAAAATGTTGTCTTCACTCACATTCACCCCATACACACTGCTTTTTGCCAGATTCACTCGAAGCCCGGATGCTAGATAAAAACATCTCAATATTCTCCTTAGATTGATTACGTTATGGTTCGACCATCTACCCACGAAAATTACATCGTCTGCGTATAGAAAATGAGAAATCCTCGAACCTTGGCTTTCTATCCCCACACCTTCATAGAGACCGAGTTCGCATGCCTTTTTCATCACACCGGTCAAAGCTTCCATTGCAATAATAAACAAAAACGGTGATAACGGATCACCTTGTCTCAATCCCCTTCCACAAGAAAATTCCTGGGTTGGAGACCCATTTACTAACACTGATGCTTTGGCGTTTTTAACTGTGGCCATAACCCATTTTACGTACACCGGAGGGAACCCTATCTGCACCATAATAGATTCCAAAAACCCCCAATTCAAAGAATCGTACGCCTTATCGATGTCTGCTTTGAAAATAAAACCCTCCCTCTTCTTTAATCGCATCCAAGGTATTAACTCATTTAGTATCAAGGGCCCATCTAAAATGCTTCTATTAGCCAGAAACGCTGATTGTTCTTCGGATATTATCTTATTCACCACTACCTTCATTCTATTCGCCAATACCTTTGAGATGGCCTTGTTAATACAGCCAATGAGGCTGATTGGTCGATATACTAAAAATATTAAAAGGATTTTCGAAATTACCTGGTAAAATCTCATTTGTTACCTAATTTAACTTTTAAGGTTGCATTGGAGGCAGCTTCCCAAGACTCTAAAACCCATGGAAAACATGACATATCCTCCGCCTCTCCTCCTGATTTCGGACCGTAGTTATTTAGTAAATGTAGCGGCATCGGGCGACATTAAATGATAGATTCAAGATGATGGATTCAAAGTGAAACAAAAAAGAGAGTAACAAACGAACTCGTGTTGATAACGTGTTGTGAAACAACAAGCCTAATAGCTAAACAATATGAGAATGAGATGTAGGGGGAAAGATCTTTATATTATTCACGGTGTGTGTTTATAATAAAATACAAGGAATATATATAGGAGAGGGAAACTTGGTAAACAAGATACATCTATATATCGAGTTGATAACCATAATAATATTTGGGATGTAGGAATAAGATTAGCCTAAATTAATTCACATTCAAGTGGCTGCATTGGGATTTTCAAAATCAAGAACCACATATTCAAAGGCAATAAAAAGAAAATTTTCGGTTCTGTTGTTTTCGAACAAAAGGAAAAAGAAACTAAGGTTTTCTCTAGTAGTAACAATAAAGTTTTTTTCTTTTGTTTATTAACAAAACAAGTATGGTTCAACCGGATAATCTGGCGTTGATTAATGTTAAATATAACAACACCATGTCTCTTCAATGTCCGGTGCTATCTTCAGCAAACTACACAATGTGGGCTATGAGGATAAGGGTTATTTTCAATGTTCACGGGGTGTGGGAACAAATCGAACCAAGTACGGGTGTGGATACCAAGAAGAATAATATTGCAATCGCTCTCTTGTTTCAAGCTATACCGGAAGAGCAAATTTTGCAAGTTGGAAATCAAAAAATAGCAAAGGAGATGTGGGATGTTCTAAAAACTCGCTGTCATCAGATCAGAGAGGCAAGACTGCAGACTTTAATGGTAGAGTTTGAAATTTTGTAGATGAAGGATTAAAGTGCCATAGACGAGTTTGCTAATAATTTGTCAGGGTATGCCTCTAGAGCCGCCTTACGTGGCTCGGTTATAGAAGAAACCAAGTTAGTTAAGAAGTTCCTCAACGGATTGCCGAAGTGGTTCATTCATATGGTAGCTTCAATAGAATAGGTGGTGGACTTAAAGACCATCGGCTACGATGATATTACAGGTTGGCTTAAAGCTCATGAAGAAAAGATTAAGGATGAGGACGACACTCAATCCAGTAATCTAAACCAACTTTTGTTCAAAAAATCGGAAGAAAAAGCAAAGGAAAGAAGCACAGATGTGAGCAATGCGGTTGTGGAAACTCGTATCGAGGAGATATCTTTGACGAGGCCGACATAGCTAGGTATTCATCAAATTGATCAGGAGGGTTACCTGTCGCTATTTGGCGAATGTCGGACGTTGTCACACCCCGATATTTCCACGTATTACCGGTGGGCCCGGTGGGGAGTAACGTGACGTAGTTGATATCGTCATAGTCAAATGTATACAGTTTAATGCACAGCGGAAGTCTTGGATGAAAATAATATTACAAAACCGAAATTTAAAGTATAATTAAATATTATACAAGTTGTTGTTTATGGATCCACAGGCGGATCTTAAAACAGAAATATAAATATTGTTCAACAGACTTTAGACGTTTAGAACTTGCAAGATTCCTTATTAACGCCCCGAGCTCCCAGCCAATTACGTACGGTACCTGTCACTTAGTCTTTTTGAAAAAATACGTCAGTTTACACTGGTAAATACAATTAACCGACTCTTTTAAAAACATTTATGAAAATTGGTTTAAATGCACAAGGCACAAACATTTTGTAACTTGGGACAATTATATTAATAATAATCTTGTATCAGATTTACATGTTTGTCCAACATTTAGGGCCGGTATAAAAACCGAACAAGATTAATCGACACACCACAAATATAAACTCACAAGAAGTTTCCTCACGAGTGAGTATATCTTTTACATACGCAACAGACGGGTGTATGCCTACACCCCGTGCTTAAGTCGTGGCCATTCACGCTTTTTGAATGAGCCAAGGATATCCAGGACACGGTCGTTAACCCCCAATGTTATTTGTTATCAAGCAAAACTGATTAAAACGGGATTATACAATTTAAACATATTCGATTAAAAGATTTCTACACCCGACCAAGCGGCAATAATTTCCCGTATCCCAAGCCCGTATAAGGGAAAATAAGTTAAAAGTATTTACCTGAGCTAAATGTAAATTATACTCAGTCGTATATTCTAATCAGCAAGTGCAAGTACTCCTACCGGGGCTCTCAATCTGGAACGGAGGTTTTATCAACCTATTAGATTCCTAACGGGTCTTATTTAAGTTGAAACTTAGACCGGTTAGTTTTAAAGAAAGGTTTACGGTACGAAACGCTAGATTAAGCGGTGACCGGATTGGAATGTGATTTAGACCCGACAAGTATAAAGACTTGTTTATAAAACTAAATACATTCTGGATTTTGAAATAAAAATGATAAGGTTTGACCCGTTTCGGCTAATTTATGCAATTTGGTTACATAAATCGTACCGAATGCGTATAAGCACAACGGGTAACCGGATGAGTCAAGAACAAGTTCCAATAGTTATTATGCTTAAAATATGTTGTGATATCAGTAGGATATCAACAATTATGCCCCAAATGAATTTAAGACCAATTTAAGTCCCGAAAGGGTATTTTGGTCATTTTAAAGTTTATAAAAGAGGTTTAAACATAAACTGAGGTTTTGGCCTAAAACATTCTGTAAAAATATTTATTTTATGTTGTTATATCAGTAAGATATCATACATATGTGTGTTTAATCATTTATGGCCAAACTATGCACCGTAGGGGCATTTTGGTCATTTCACATATGCTTTTAAGGTTAAATTTGGAAATCTAAGTTCAAGACTTATACTTACTATTAAAGTATAAAAATTTATTTTTAAAATCAGTAGGTAACAAGTCTTAGGTGCTAAATATGGTTTTAAACCATACTATGCGCCTAATTCGCATAAAAGTCGGTATTTGACGATTTTTGAGATGTTTAAGTAAATATGAGATTTGATCAGCCTAAACTGTTTAAAACATTTTATTTAATATATAAAATCAGTAGAAAAAGGTTTGACATGTAAATGATGTGTAAAACTCATTTTATTAGCGAAAAGGGCATTATCGTCAATTACAGAGTCCATGCAAGAACTCTATGTTATGGTCAGTATAAAATTTGACCAAAAATTCTAAAATTCCCTAAAAATTATATTAAAACAGTAGGTAACAAATTTGGTGTCAAAAATTGGGTTTAAATATGATTTATGCTGAAAATGCAATTTAATTAACAAAAAGTTCTGTTTTACGATATCTTGCATAACTTTAGTTTGAGACCATAAACTAATGTCAAATTTTTGTGACATACTTATATATAAGTAATAAAGCTTTTTATCCTCTCACATTTTTGAAAATCTCGTTTTAATAACAAAAGGGCATAATGGTTAATTTTAAGCATTTAACAGAACATGCAATTAATCTCTGATTTCTAAGGGACCATGTAGTATAACTTCAGAGAGTTATACTAACATATAATATGGTCACAAAAGAATCCTAAGGCATAGCTAAACTAAGCTAAATCGGGTCAGAACTGAAAGTCAAAGCAAAAGTCTAATTTTGCAACTTTCGGTTACGAACCGAGCCTAAGCTCAGAATTGTCGGGTTGAACATGCCTAAACATGTTCTTATATTGACCAAGTTGATTAAGTGATAAAATGTATTTTATAGCTTCTACGTTATCAGTTATGAATTATTTTGTAAAAACTAACTCGTTTGACTTTTCTGTTAAGTAGTTTGACCCGACAGTTGACCAAGTAAATGTGATAATTAGGAGGTGCCCTTTTAAGGGTTTAACACGTACATAATTACCAACACATAGCCACTTTCAATTCGAATAATGGCTGGACCGTTAGTGATTAATCACAAAGTCAAAGCGTAATTACGATATCTTTGACTTTCGGTCATTAAACTAACAAAAGCTTAACTACAGAAGCTAAGAACACTTACAAAGGTCCTTAGCAAGAAGATTTGAACTATTAGAGCTTCCTTAATGCTTAGGATGCTCCAGAGAACTCAGTTTGAGAGTTTGTATGTGAAATTTCTTGAATGAGCAAGTTTGAAAGCTCCCCAAGAGCTCGATTTATAATGAGGGAGGATGAATCAAGATCAATCCATGTGTCCTCAGGTGAATTATGATGTATACAAGTGTCCAAATGGTTTTTAGAAACCATCAACCAGCTGTTGATTTCGAATACAGGTTGCAGAGACTCTATTTAGATTTTCAGGTAATGCATGCTGGCAGTTGCCAGTTCTTGCTGAAAAACGTTCCCCGTCGCGCCACGCGCCAGGCCAGGAAACCCCTGGCAAGCCACGCGAGGCTACCAATTTCAAAAATCTTTTGTTTGTTTGCAAGATCAGTCCCTGCACTTTCTGAACTCGAAAATCTGACATTTTCAGCATGATGGGTCAACATAATCAGGTCTGGGATGTTCTAGGGAGTGTAAACATGCATTCATAAGTTTTTGGATGTTTTGAAAAGGTCTCTCGATTGAAGAATTGCCATATTTACACTTTTGACCCTTTTCTTGAAAATTTCAATTTACATTACAAGATTGAACCTGAACTTTATGAGGATGATAAGCAGTATTGAAATTCAAACGAGTGCCTAAAGATTGCTGAAAGCTTTTCCAAAAATGAGATGTGTATCTTGTATCCCTATCAGAGATAATAGATACTGGCACTCCATGGAGAGATACAATCTCATCCACATATAGCTGGGCTAGTTTATCGGAGTTATGCGTCTCCTTTATGGGTATAAAATGGGCTGACTTCGTCAGTCTGTCGACTATAACCCATATTATATCATTCCCACATTTCGTCTTTGGTAACTTAGTGGTAAAATCCATAGTTACCATTTCCCACTTCCAAGTGGGAAGTTCAGGTTGTTGTAGTAAACCTGACGGCTTTTGATGCTCGGCTTTAACCTGTGCACACGTCAGATATTATGCCACATAAGTGGCTATAGATTTCTTCAAACCTATCCACCAATAATTTGCCTCTAGATCTTGGTACATTTTATCACTGCGCGGATGTACCGAATATTTTGAACTATGAGCTTCTTGGAGGATCACATCTCTAGGTCCTCCATAAATTGGAAGCCAGATTCGACCATTCAATCTTAGGATTCCATCCTTGCCACATGACAATTGATCAGCAGTTACGCCTAACTTCTCATTTGGAAAGTTAGGTTCCAGTACAACTTCTTTTTGGGCAGCTAACAGCTTCTCATTCAAGTTGTTCCTTAATTCAATGCTTTTGGCATTGATCCTTATTGGTTTGATCCTCTCTTTTCCGCTAAGTGCGTCAGCAACAACATTCGCTTTGCCCGGGTGATAGCGAATTTCACAATCATAGTCGTTCAATGTTTCCATCCAACGACGTTGCCTCATATTGAGATCTTTTTGGTTAAACAAGTGTTGAAGGCTTTTATGATCAGAATAAATCACACACTTTTTTCCATATAGATAATGCCTCCAAAGTTTTAGTGCAAATACCACGGCACCCAATTCCAAGTCATGGGTGGTGTAATTCTTTTCGTGCACCTTCAGTTGACGTGAAGCACAGGCGATAACCTTGCCTCTCTACATAAGCACACAACCCATACCTGTGTGCGATGCGTCACAATAAACCACAAACTCTTCAATCCCTTCTGGCAATGTCGACACAGGGGCATTGCTTAATTTCTGTTTGAGAATCTCAAAAGATTCTTGTTGTTTGGGACCCCAATCAAACTTTATATTCTTGCGAGTTAACGAAGTTAGAGGTGCAGCAATTCTAGAAAGGTTTTCAATGAAACGCTTGTAGTATCCTGCTAGACCCAAGAAGCTGCGTATCTCTGTGGGTGTCTTAGGCGCTTGCCAATTCATAATCGCTTCAATCTTAGCGGGATCCACCTGGATACCACACTCACTTACCACATGTCCAAGAAATTGGACTTCTCGAAGCTAGAATTCACATTTAAAGAATTTTGCATAGAGCTTCTCTTGCTGCAGAAGTTTAAGGATACACCGGAGGTGTCTTTCTTGATCGGCTTGACTCTTTGAATAAATAAGAATGTCATCAATGAAGACAATGACAAACTTGTCTAGATACGGCTTTCAAACGCGATTCATGAGATCCATGAATGTTGCAGGTGCATTAGTGAGCCCGAACGGCATCACTAAGAACTCATAGTGGCCATAGCGTGTTCTGAATGCAGTCTTGTGCACATCTTCAGTTCTGGCCTTCAACTGATGATAACCCGACCTTAGATCGATCTTTGAAAAGTAACTTGTTCCTTGAAGCTAATCGAACAAATCGTCGATCCTGGGCAATGGATATCTATTCTTGATTGTAACTTTGTTCAGCTCGCGATAATCGATGAATAGACGCATCGAGCCATCTTTCTTTTTCACAAATAGAATGGGCGCTCCCCAAGGAGACGAGCTAGGCTGAATAAAACCCTTCTCCAACAAATCATCCAATTGCGTTCTTAATTCTTTCATCTCAGTTGGTGCTAACCGATATGGAGCTCGTGCTACAGGGGCTGCTCCTGGAATGATATCGATCCTGAATTCCACTTGTCTGTCTGGGGGTAAACCTGGTAACTCTTCAGGAAAAACGTCTGGATATTCAGAAATAACAGGGATGTCTTCGATCTTGGGCTTTGGCTCATCTAAGGTCACATGTGCCATGTAAATGACACAACCTTTCTTCAAACACTTCGATGCCTTAAGCATAGATACTTGTTTAGGCAATCCATACTGTGTATCTCCTTGAATTGTAAGTGATTCACCATAAGGAGTTCTAATAACCACTTGCTTTTTATCACATGCAATTTGAGCTTGGTTAAAAGATAACCAATCCATGCCAATAACTATATCAAATCCTACCAACTTCATTGGTAATAAAGACAACGGAAAGAAGTGGTTCCTAATGGATATAAAACATCCATTTAAAATCGTTGAAGCAGTCTCTAAGGTACCATCGGCTAATTCTACCTCGTATTTTATGTTTAGAGTTTTAACAGACAGATTTAACAGTTTACAAAATTTATTGTCTACAAAAGACTTATCTGCGCCAGAATCAAATAGAACTCTAGCGTAAACATCATTGATGAGGAAAGTACCTGTTATGACGTTATCATTCTGTACTGCCTCCTGGGCGTTCATCTGGAAGACTCGTGAGTTTGTTTTCTTGGCCTCTTCAGGCTTCTTTGCAAGTTTTGGGCAGTTGGTTTTGATGCGCCCTTTCACATTACAGTTGTAACAAGTAGCGTTCTTTAACTCCTTGCATTCTAAAGTCTTGTGACCCTTGGTCTTGCAAATTCCACACAGTTTAACATGTGGGTCGATCGTACACTTTCCAGAATGACGCTTTCTGCAGTTCCTGCACTTGGGTCTGTTGTCAGACTGACTCAAGTTTCTCTTAAACTCAGAACCTTTCTTCTGATCGGAATTCCCCTTTCTCTTCTTGTCAGAACGATGAGAGCTCTCCTCTTCTCTTTTCCTTTTTCCCTCGTCAGAAGTCTTAACAGACTTATTCCTGATAGCATCTAAAGTGAGGGATAAGGACAAGTCCACCACGGACCTATAAGTGGTAGGCCTAGATGCTTTAACATTTCCCTTAATTTCTCGTGCTAGGCCTCCAATAAAACGCGCTATGCGTTTAGGTTCAGGGGTGACTAAATAGGGAACCGGACGGGACATGGTGTTGAAACTCGTCACATATGCCTGACAATCCAAATTCTTCATGACCAGAGTCAAGAAGTTTGTTTCTATCTTTTCTACCTCATGCTGAGGACAGAAGTTTTCCTTGATCAGTGCAATAAATTGATCCCAAGACAAGTTATAAAGCGGGATCTTCCCCGTGGCTTGGATCAATGATCTCCACCATGCCAACGCTTCTCCTTTGAATTACTGTGAGACAAACTTCACACTATCCTGCTCTGCACAACCACTGATGTCTACTACAGTATCCATCTCATCAAGCCATGTCATACAATCGATGGCTCATTTTTCTCCTTTAAAGTCCCTTGGCTTACAAGAGATAAAGTTTTTATAAGAGCAGGTCTTAACACGTGGCTCCTGATTGAGCACAATTTGTTTGGATGAGATACTTTTCTGATTTGACGAATGAGGAGAATCGTCCTTATGAGATGTATGTGTCTAGGAAGGTGGTTTTGTATGAGGTAGAGACTGGGTCCTAGTGCGAGTATCACTTGGTTCTTTGAACTTTCTGCCAATGGCTCGAGTGACAGCATTATCTATCATTGCTTGTAAATCTGCACCGGTTACATTCATTCTTGTATTGTCATTCCTCATATTGGGATGACTGTTAACCTCGTCTGATTCAGGCATGCTGAAGCTTGTTTTCTATAAAACAATTGACAATAATTTTGTTTAGAAGTCTATTATGGAATCATCATTTTCGATAATTCATTAACCATGGTATAAATAGACCATATTTGGTTAATTTGTTAATCAGGTTTATTTTAGACTTTTCATTATAGTTAATCCAGTTATAAACTATTAAGGATATTAAAATGGCACAAAAGGGCTTGTCCTGCACTTGGGTCTTGTGACCCTTGGTCTTGCAATTTCCACACAGTTTAGCATGTGGGTCGATTGTACACTTTCCAGAATGACGCTCTCTGCAGTTCCTGCACTTGGGTCTGTTGTCAGACTGACTCGAGTTTCTCTTAAACTCGGAACCTTTCTTCTGATCGGAATTTCCCTTTCTCTTCTTGTTAGAACGATGAGAGCTCTCCTCTTCTCTTTTCCTTTTTCCTTCGTCAGAAGTCTTAACAGACTTATTCCTGATAGCATCTAAAGTGAGGGATAAGGACAAGTCCACCACGGACCTATAAGTGGTAGGCCTAGATGCTTTAACATTTCCCTTAATTTCTGGTGCTAGGCCTCCAATAAAACGCGCTATGCGTTTAGGTTCAGGGGTGACTAAATAGGGAACCGGACGGGACATGGTGTTGAAACTCGTCACATATGCCTGACAATCCAAATTCTTCATGACCAGAGTCAAGAGGTCTGTTTCTATCTTTTCTACCTCATGCTGAGGACAGAAGTTTTCCTTGATCAGTGCAATAAATTGATCCCAAGACAAGTTATAAAGCGGGATCTTCCTCGTGGCTTGGATCAATGATCTCCACCATGCCAACGCTTCTCCTTTGAATTACTGTGAGACAAACTTCACAATATCCTGCTCTGCACAACCACTGATGTCTACTACAGTATCCATCTCATCAAGCCATGTCATACAATCGATGGCTCCTTTTTCTCCTTTAAAGTCCCTTGGCTTACAAGAGACAAAGTATTTATAAGAGCAGGTCTTAACACGTGGCTCCTGGTTGAGCACAATTTGTTTGGATGGGATACTTTTCTGATTTGATGAATGATGAGAATCGTCCTTATGAGATGTATGTGTCTAGGAAGGTGGTTTTGTATGATGTACAGACTGGGTCCTAGTGCGAGTACCACTTGGTTCTTTGAACTGTCTGTCAATGGCTCGAGTGACAGCATTATCTATCATTGCTTGTAAATCTGCACCCGTTACATTCATTCTTGTATTGTCATTCCTCATATTGGGATGACTGTTAACCTCGTCTGATTCAGGCATGCTGAAGCTTGTTTTCTATAAAACAATTGACAATAATTTTGTTTATAAATCTATTATGGAATCATCATTTTCGATAATTCATTAACCATGGTATAAATAGACCATATTTGGTTAATTTGTTAATCAGGTTTATTTTAGACTTTTCATTATAGTTAATCCAGTTATAAACTATTAAGGATATTAAAATGGCACAAAAGGGCTTGTCTCGAGGACAATTTTGAATTTATAAGCCATGATCTTATAGGATCGAGGCATTAAGGTTTGAACATAGTTCATTACCTTTCTTGACAAGGAGTCATAGACTATAACTTTCTTTTGTCTTTTAGGACAATAGGTATAGCCCGTAGGCATTTCAACACTAATGGATGTTTATAATATGATCATCTTATTGGATGATATACGCCATGATTTCTAGATCATTAGGCTGAATAAGGAATTGGAAGAATCCAATATAAGGATGACTAGTGTGATTTTCTCGAACCACACGTGTCAAGAGTGCTAACACGTTCTCAGGTGTTAACAAGGATTTATTATCTTAAAAAGGTTCTACCATCATGGCCATGTCTTAATGACACATAGGCTAGGTTATACCTTTAAGATTTTCTTTTAAAATTTGAATGGCAGATCAATTAAAATTGATTTAATATTTTGATTTGTAAATTTTAATATATATACATGTATGTGTTTAATGCCAAATGTAATTTAAAATGGAAACTTCATAAGAAGTCCTAAAAATTACAATAATGCCCTAAACGGGTCTTTATAGAAATAACATTGTCCAAGCAGGGACTAAAATAAGAAAGACAAGTCCACGCAGGGTCTAAATACATAAATAAATGTCCACGCAGGGACTTAATTGAAATTTTAAAAATTACAAAACAATAAATAGGGATTTTTAATAGTCCCTTTTCTTCTTCCCCTTTATAAGGTTTGCCAAACCCTTTAGTACACCGCGGCGGCTCCTACACTCTTCGTCCACCCTTTGTTCCACCTCGTGCAACCTCTGGAGGATCTCTTGCTGCTGCGGTGGTTGAATTTGTGTCGGCTGTGATGGCTGCTGCTGCTAAGGTTGAGGAGGCGGTGGGTATTGATAACCATATGCAGGGTACCCTGTTGGGTACGTAGCTGGAAAGGGTCCAGGGTAGAGAGCATTGTAGTTTGCTGCCTCGACGTATGGGTCAACGGTAGGGGCATTGTTGTAGTTGTAACCCGAGTAAGCTGGCTGCTCAAACGGGTTATACCCAGCTGCATCTGGGTATGAAGGAATTGGGTTTTCATAACCCATTGGCGGTGCTGGTGCGACTGGTGCAGAGTCGACTTCAGAAAATGCATTTGAAGGCCTACCCATTTGCGGGTCTTCATAAAGCGGCGGGTAGTTGCTGTTGCTAGAGTGTTGGGGGGTGCTGAAATGGAAACCCCCACGCACGAACATCCGTGCACCTCTTCTTCGCCTAAGTGGTTCTGGAGGCAGTGGCTGCTCAGGCGCTTGTGGTGGCGGCGGCGTGACCGCCTGAAAATGTGGGTCCTCAGAAGGGACCTGCTGGTGTGGTGGTGAGTTGCGGTGAGGGGGAGTATACTCCCACTTGTATGAAGCCCATCTTTCGGCCCAAATATCATGGCCCCTATAAGGCGAACTGATGTATTGCAAAATACATCCTTTGTTCGTGTATAGTTTGTATAAATTATCATTATTTATAGTTTAGTTTTATTTAGAACTACGTGCTATTGATCATATTCGCGTTTTCCAGGTCTTGATGCTAAAAG
Organism: Helianthus annuus; assembly: GCF_002127325.2. Classification (NCBI taxonomy): domain Eukaryota; kingdom Viridiplantae; phylum Streptophyta; class Magnoliopsida; order Asterales; family Asteraceae; genus Helianthus; species Helianthus annuus. The sequence continues at coordinate 152,614,828 of NC_035437.2, read as the reverse complement.
TTGATGAAAATTGAGTGGAAACGAGCTATGTTGCTGAAACGTTAAGTCTTGGAACAAGTAAAAAAGAGTTAGAATAATTTCTGGATTTTTTGGGATGTTGAAGCTTGTGAAAATTCGTAACTTTCTATGAAAATGGGGCCTAGGTGCTACACCTCCCCCTCAAGCAAGGAGCTACATGCAACACCTAGACCCTTGGGAAGGATTTGCTGAGTTTTGGGGCTAGGTGTAGCATGGAGGATATGCTGAAGACCCCGACGCGTGACACCTAGGGGTAATTTCCGGAAAAAAATGATTTTTGTTGCTGGATCTTTATTCCAAACATATATATACTTCATAAACTTCCACAAAAACCCAAGTTATGAACTGAAGAACCCTGAGGCGATTTTCAGAGCATATTTTGCGGTTTTCGGAGTGTTTTGGCTAGCGGGAATCATCCGGTTGAAGCTTGGAGCGTGAAAGTGAAGATTGTTTGGGTTTTATCTCCCAGTTTTCTTTAATTTCGTGTTTTCGATCTTTTCCAATGAATTCTTGTTTTGAACTTGCTTTGTTTATTTTAGACATCATGTTTCTTGGCTAAACCCTAGATACTACCTAGACAAGATGATAGTTTGATTAACATCTGGATCTTTTAATGGTTTTTATTGTTTGTTATGGATTGATCTTTGAAAGTAAAGTGTTCTAGAATTTCTGATTTGGTGCATATGCGTATTTACTTTTGGTTGTTGATTATTTACTGTTTCACATAGATTTTGGTGAATGTCTTTCACATAATAGATATGTGTTGATTATTTGCATCCTTGCGGGTTCGGGTGATCTTTGGGTAAATTGGCCAATAGCCTTAGAAACAGTAATTAAAATACAGTTAGAATTAAATATTCTGCTTAACTTGTCGCTGAGAGGCTCGAGTTAGTTATTAGGTCTCGGTGCAGTATATATCTAAAATAGATTTTGAGAGAAGTCGGTTTTAGTTCTCTAATTGCATTTGTGTCTAGTAAACCAAGTTAGAACCTAGAATTGCCTTAGATTGTCGCGCTGAGAGGTAGATAGTCGTATTAGGGCACTTTTAGAATCGTTAGAGGACTGAGAGGAAATCTAACAGTCGGTATTCACAACAGCCTTGTAGGGTTTCCTAGGTTTCTTCCTGAGAAGGGTCAGGAAGTCTTAGCATTGAAATACCTTAAGGTTTAGTACTTTAGGATCCCGGCTCCATACAACAATAATACCGTTAGAAGTCCATTCATAGTTAATCTGGATTCAAGTCTAGGTAGTCGTTAATCTCATCTGAATCAAACCTTAGTCTTCGTTCGTGTCTTAGTTTAATTTCATTTTAATTGCAATTTTAGGATTTTAGTAAAAACCCCCCTTAAAACATAATAATTATTAAGTCGTGTCAGTGTTTAATCTAAATAGAGTCGTTAACGTAATTCATTAGAGTCCTTGTGGGTTCGACATCCGGACTTACTTTTCTGTGCTAGAGTCGACCGGTTCACTTGCCGGTGAGTAGTTTAGTCAGGTTAGAGAGTCTAGATTTTTATTACTTGAATCTTAATTTAGGGTAATTTTAGTTTATTTAGTTGAAATACTTTTTCCACATCAAGTTTTTGGCGCCGTTGCCGGGGACTCTTGGCAATTGCGTTAACTGCTTCGTTTGGATTTCAACTGATATCGTTACGTGCTTTTTGTGTGTTTGTGAGTCGTAGGAGTCCAAGTAATTTTAGTGTCTTTTTATTTCTAGAGTCTTTTGTTGGAGTCGTCTTACTTGTTTGTTCTCGGTTTTGAAGTTCATGCCCCATACGCGTTCGCAGGGACCAGTGAAGCCGCCAATTGACAAGTCTTCCTTCTCCACACCCAGTTTTCAGGTAAAAAAATCCTCAACTTCATCTACAGCCCCTTCTGACTCTACACTCCAATCTAAACCACCGAACTACCACTTCACCCCGAAGTCATCACCCCACAATTCGCCACCACCCTCCCGTCACCCTAGTCCACCACCAGTTCACCAAATGGCCGATAACCAAACTGTCCACCAGCGTTCCACCTCAGGTTTTACCGCCAATTCACCCATCACCCTTCCTGAAATCACCAATGATAAGTCCTGGCAAATTCCTTCATACGTCATGACTGCCATTAACAACTCTTGTCAGTTTCATGGTCGTGATGATGAGGACGTGCCAGCACATATCAACCATCTCACCCGTCTGTGTAGCACCTTTGCCATCGAAGGTGTTAATCTTGATGCCCGCTTTCTCCAAGTCTTTCCCTTTTCACTTGCTGGCCACGCAGCCACATGGCTCGATTCGCAGCCAACAGGTACTTACACTACTTGGGCTGGACTTAGGGATGCCTTCCTTGCTAAGTATTTCCCACCTGCGAAGGCCTCTCGCCTTCGAGATCAGATCCATTCCTTCAGAATGGAGCCTGACGAACCATATCACTTAGCTTGGGAGAGGTTTCAAACTTTGCTCTCACGTTGTTCCCAACATGGTCTGTCGGATTGGGCTTTAGTAGAAAAATTTTACAATGGTCTTACCCCTGAGTGCAAGGCCCGATTCGACACATCTGCAGGAGGCCACCTAATGGGAAAGAAAACTGTGGCTGACTGCAATGACCTCTTTGAGAGCTTCGCTTATGCTGATATAGATCATACTGCTACCAGCAGGAATTCCAATCCTGTGATTACTTCCTCATCTTCTCGAGGAGTAAACCAAGTCGTTACAGACTCACAGGTAGTATCTCAACTTGATTATATCACCAAAGAGTTGCTAGAAATTAAGAAGAAGGTAGATAGGTGCGAAGTTTGTAGAGGTGGTCATGACACTATAGATTTCCCAACCCTTACCCTAGAACAGGTCGAGTATATAGTAGGTCAAAATAGGGGTCCAACTAACCCGTTCAATAATAGTAACTCTAGTTGGTGTGCTAACAACTATCGCTCTTCGGGAAACCCCCCTGGTTTTCCATCAGGCCAATATCAAAGCAGGGGGCTAGGTTTCTATTCTAGTGGGGGGTCGGGTCAAACAGGTCAATTTGCTAGTTCAGGTTCAGGTGGGCAGTTCAGAGGTGAGGGGTCAAACCAAGAGGTTCAACCTAAGAATAAGGGGTCAAATGGTAGTTTGTCTAGGATAGAGGACCTGCTTGCCCAATTATTGGTTAAGGATCAGGCTACCCAACGTACTTTAGAGGACCACGCTACGCTCCTAAAGAATAATCATTCAAGTTTCTTAGACCATCAAAGGCAAGTTGGGGATATTGCACGCCAGTTGCAAGAAGGACCTCCAGGTCAATTCTCGGGCAACACAAAGCCCAACCCTTCAGGCACTTTGAAGGCAATTCCGACCCGTAGTGGTAGGACCTTAGGAGAGGTAGTGAGACCCGAGAGTGTTGAGATAGAAGATGAGGAGCCCATAGATGAAGAGATTGAAATGGAGGCACCCGGTAAAGTGCAACCTAGGTTCACGCCAGCAAGTACCGCACACACCGGGGGGCCTTCAAGTGAGAAGAGTGTAAAAAAGAGGCCCATTCAAGTTGTTTTATCACCTAATGTTGATATTTCCCGTGCCCCATTCCCTTCCCGTCTTAAAAACCAAACTTATTCCAAAGAGTAGGGGAAATTCTTAGAGATTTTTAAGCAGCTTAGAATCAACCTTCCTTTCATAGAAGCCCTCCAATCAATGCCCAAATATGCAAAATTTCTAAAGGACCTTCTAAAACGCAAAGATAGGTTAGGAGAGGTTTCTAACATTCCCTTTAGTGGGGGATGTTCCGCTGTAGTGTTGAACAAGGTCCCGGAAAAATTGACGGATCCGGGCCTTTTTACCATCCCATGCTTGTTTGGGAGTGATACCGAGTGTAGGGCCCTAGCCGATTTAGGAGCAAGTATAAACTTAATGCCATATTCCATGTATGAGATGTTAGGTCTAGGAGAGTTGTCCCCTACGCGCATGTCTTTGTCTCTAGCCGATAGATCCGTTAAGTATCCACGTGGCATTATCGAAAACCTTCTAGTCAAAGTGTATAAATTCGTCTTTCCCGTAGACTTTTTCGTTCTTGATATGGAAGCCGACGAAAAGGTTCCTATCATTCTAGGACGCCCATTCTTGTGTACCGCCAAGGCTATCATTGATGTCTTTGACGGGAAAATCACACTCCAAGTCGGTGAGGAGAGAGTTAGTTTCGAGATAGCACGCTCTATGGACCATCCTAGTGGTTCCAATGATCTTAGTAGTCCTTGTCATTCGGTCTATTTCATAGAGTCTTTCTTATCATGTGTCGACCATTGCTTTGACTATATTAGTGGAGCCGATTTAGTTAAGAGTAAGTTAGATGAGGTCGTTGAGAAGGTTGAGGAGGTAGTGAGTGAGAGTGAGGAGGTAGAAGAGAACGAGTGGGTCCCCGAAGTGATAGAATTGAGTGAGGTAAAAAGTGAGGTTGAGAGTACACCATTAGAGAAACCCGCCCCATTAGAACTCAAAGTTCTCCCATCCCACTTAGAGTACGCTTTCTTAGGTGAGGGTTCCGATTTTCTCGTCATTATTTCGTCTAAGTTAGAGGAGGGAGAGAAGGGTAGGTTGTTGGAGGAAGATGAGAGAAGTGAGAAAGAGGTGGTAAGTGGTCCTAGTTTGGAGGAAGCGATAGGACCCAAGTGCGGGATCTGCCCGATAGGAGAGTAGATGATCTTGGAAAAAGGGTAAAGTGCGTAGAATCTAAGATAGAAGCGCTGAGCAAGGCTCATTGTGGGGATAGATTTCGATTTGAAATGTATAAGTTTAAACCGCCCGATGATGGTTTGAGAGGTTGTGACAGGTATGCGGGTGTTTGGATAGATTCGGATAATAATAGGTATGATGGTGCTACAGCCCGTGAGATATGGTTTCGAGGTGAGCTGCTTCTACATGATCCTCCGTGAGTGTTAGAAAAGTTAATAGCACACTTGTAGAGTTTGTAGATTTTGAGTCTTTATCGTAATTTTTTTCGTGTTTTGTGTTTTCGTGTTTACTTGGTTATTGAGTCATTTATTTTGTATCATGAGTCTAAATTAGTGGTTCTTGAGTCGTTTTTTTAGAATCAGTATTGCTTTGGTTTGTGCTTGTTTTTGGTTTTGTAGGTTTGAATATGTACCACCCGTACGCAATCTCCATTCGGGTGAGTTTGGAGCTGCTGTTCGAATAAAAGGCATTTATCAAGCGTACCAGTGTCGAAGTCAAAGCCGATCGCGACCGAAATGCTATACGATCGAGCAGGATGGGACGAGAGATTTGGAGCATACGCGTTGTTATTAATCAGCTAAGTCGTTTCCCTTGTATTTTTGTATTTATTTATTTATTTCGTCTTTCGTTTAAGTGATTAGGTAATTGTTGAGACGTATTTCCATTCTTGCATTAGGGACAATGCAATCTTCAAGTGTGGGATGGGATACATGTAAATAATCGAGTCTTGTATTGAAAAATACAAAAAAAAAAAATTTGAAAAATCCAAAAAAATTGAAAAATCAGAAAATGTCCTTCGATATGAGAAGTTTGCAAAATAAAACGGAAAATGATAGAAAAGGTGAATTTTTGCTTGGGTTAAATAATAATAATATGAGAATATAATAAATCGAGCTTGCGTCTAGTTAGGGATATGTGGATAGGCTCGGGTTTGGTTTTAAGTCCCTTTGATCTAATATACCTTAAATGTCGGTCTGCTAGTGGGTTTTTGCCTGGGAAATATGGGAAATTAAAACCGCCAATAATAGTATAAGGGGCACCGTTATAAGTTAAAACTGTTAGAGTTTGTGATCATGCGAAAAAAAATAGAATAAAAAGTGAGTTAGAAACTTAATGAAAGTAATGCATTCCTATGTAGTCTGAGCTGGGGATAGCGACTCTACAGCAAGATTACCGCTAGGGTGTGTGAAATCGACCGTGCAAAGAAAAGAAAAGAAAAAGTACCGAAGCTTAAGTAATCTGTGGTTGGGGATAGCGACTTTACAGCCGGATTGGCTCTTGGTTAGGGAAAGCATCGTCTAGTCTCACGATTGAAAAAAAAATGGAAAAAGAAAAAAATTTTGATTGTAAACTCTCTTGGTTTTGATATAAAACGGTTGGGAATTGGTCCAGTGATCGTTCTTTTAGTCCTATAAGCTTGAGGTGGGAGTAGGTGGACCGTAAATTCTAGTGTGAAACCCTAGATGGATTGACCGCACTCAAATTAAATGTACATGATAAGGGTTTAGGATTAGATTCGGGTTTAAAAGGAAAAGTATATTCGCAATCGCAGCTAACGCAAGTCTTGGTTTTAATAAGATATAAATACTTTTTGACCCAAGTGATTATTCATCTCTGATTCCGTTGCATAATTCTTTTTCGAGGACGAAAAAAGAGCAAGTGTGGGGATATTTGATGTATTGCAAAATACATCCTTTGTTCGTGTATAGTTTGTATAAATTATCATTATTTATAGTTTAGTTTTATTTAGAACTACGTGCTATTGATCATATTCGCGTTTTCCAGGTCTTGATGCTAAAAGTTGATGAAAATTGAGTGGAAACGAGCTATGTTGCTGAAACGTTAAGTCTTGGAACAAGTAAAAAAGAGTTAGAATAATTTCTGGATTTTTTGGGATGTTGAAGCTTGTGAAAATTCGTAACTTTCTGTGAAAATGGGGCCTAGGTGCTACACCTCCCCCTCAAGCAAGGAGCCACATGCAACACCTAGACCCTTGGGAAGGATTTGCTGAGTTTTGGGGCTAGGTGTAGCATGGAGGATATGCTGAAGACCCCGTCGCGTGACACCTAGGGGTAATTTCCGGAAAAAAGTGATTTTTGTTGCTGGATCTTTATTCCAAACATATATATACTTCATAAACTTCCACAAAAACCCTAGTTACGAACTGAAGAACCCTGAGGCGATTTTCAGAGCATATTTTGCGGTTTTCGGAGCGTTTTGGCTAGCGGGAATCATCCGGTTGAAGCTTGGAGCGTGAAAGTGAAGATTGTTCAGGTTTTATCTCCCGGTTTTCTTTAATTTCGTGTTTTCGATCTTTTCCAATGAATTCTTGTTTTGAACTTGCTTTGTTTATTTTAGACATCATGTTTCTTGGCTAAACCCTAGATACTACCTAGACAAGATGATAGCTTGATTAACGTTTGGATCTTTTAATGGTTTTAATTGTTTGTTATGGATTGATCTTTGAAAGTAAAGTGTTCTAGAATTTCTGATTTGGTGCATATGCGTATTTACTTTTGGTTGTTGATTATTTACTGTTTCACATAGATTTTGGTGAATGTCTTTCACATAATAGATCTGTGTTGATTATTTGCATCCTTGCGGGTTCGGGTGATCTTTGGGTAAATTGGCCAATAGCCTTAGAAACAGTAATTAAAATACAGTTAGAATTAAATATTCTGCTTAACTTGTCGCTGAGAGGCTCGAGTTAGTTATTAGGTCTCGGTGCAGTATATATCTAAAATAGATTTTGAGAGAAGTCGGTTTTAGTTCCCTAATTGCATTTGTGTCTAGTAAACCAAGTTAGAACCTAGAATTGCCTTAGATTGTCGCGCTGAGAGGTAGATAGTCGTATTAGGGCACTTTTAGAATCGCTGGAGGACTGAGAGGAAATCTAACAGTCGGTATTCACAACAGCCTTGTAGGGTTTCCTAGGTTTCTTCCTGAGAAGGGCCAGGAAGTCTTAGCATTGAAATACCTTAAGGTTTAGTACTTTACGATCCCGGCTCCATACAACAATAATACCGTTAGAAGTCCATTCATAGTTAAACTGGATTCAAGTCTAGGTAGTCGTTAATCTCATCTGAATCAAACCTTAGTCTTCGTTCGTGTCTTAGTTTAATTTCATTTTAATTGCAATTTTAGGATTTTAGTAAAAACCCCCCTTAAAACATAATAATTATTAAGTCGTGTCAGTGTTTAATCTAAATAGAGTCGTTAACGTAATTCATTAGAGTCCTTGTGGGTTCGACATCCGGACTTACTTTTCTGTGCTAGAGTCGACCGGTTCACTTGCCGGTGAGTAGTTTAGTCAGGTTAGAGAGTCTAGATTTTTATTACTTGAATCTTAATTTAGGGTAATTTTAGTTTATTTAGTTGAACTACTTTTTCCACATCACGAACCATGAAAGGATGATCCGCTAGAAATTTCAATGGGATGCGTCGGCGTCCCAGATGGCGGTATCTCAGGATTGGGATCATCGTCCACATCCATGTTTTGGTACTCAAGGAAATGGTCGGCCGGTCCCAAAGGGTTTTGACCCTCTGGTTCTTCTATCTGGTTCATCGGGTTGAACCGGCTCTGAAAATAAGGTGTTGGGTTCTGGAAGGAACGGTGTGAACCCGATCGCTGCAGAGGAATGAAAGAATGGTGAGAGTCGTTGGGCTCGTCCTCCTGCTGCGGCCCAAAGGAATGATGATAGGATGGTGAGGAGCTAAGCGAGACAGAGCATCTCGCGGGCTCAATGTAAGTCCTCCAGTCTTCATGTGGGCTGGAGCCAAATGATGCGGATGGTGTGCGCCGGTGAGATGGCCCGGCTTCGTGGTCGTTCCTAGTCAAGATCGGTGCTTTTCCACGTCCACCACGTCCTCTCACTCTTGGTGGCATGTTTGCTTGTATTCCTGTCAACACAAACACAAGAAAAACAATTTAAGATTAGGATTAATCCTAAGTCGTTTGCCTAGACTCGGAAGTCAAGGAATGTGCAAACTGTGTCATTGAGATTAAACACAAAAGGCTACTGTTTAATTTACTCAACTTTGGCTCTGATACCAACCTGTCACACCCCGATATTTCCACGTATTACTGGTGGGCCCGGTGGGGAGTATCGTGACGTAGTTGATATCGTCATAGTCAAATGTATACAGTTTAATGCACAACGGAAGTCTTGGATGAAAATAATATTACAAAACCGAAATTTAAAGTATAACTAAATATTATACAAACGGTTGTATATGGATCTACAGACGGATCTTAAAACAGAAATATAAATATTGTTCAACAGACTTTAGACGTTTAGAACTTGCAAGATTCCTTATTAACGCCCCGAGCTCCCAGCCAATTACGTACGGTACCTGTCACTTAGTCTTTATGGAAAAATACGTCTGTTTACACTGGTAAATACAATTAACCGACTCTTTTAAAAACATTTATGAAAATTGGATTAAATGCACAAGACACAAACATTTTATAACTTGGGACAATTATATTAATAATAATCTTGTATCAGATTTACATGTTTGTCCAACATTAAGGGCCGGTATAAAAACTGAACAAGATTAATCGACACACCACAAATATAAACTCACAAGAAGTTTCCTCACGAGTGAGTATATCTTTTACATACGCAACAGACGTGTGTATGGCTACACCACGTGCTTAAGTCGTGGCCATTCACGCTTTTTAAATGAGCCAAGGATATCCAGGACACGATCGTTAACCCCCAATGTTATTTGTTATCAAGCAACACTGATTAAAACGGGATTATACAATTTAAACATATTCGATTAAAAGGTTTCTACACCCGACCAAGCGGCAATAATTTACCGTATCCCAAGCCCATATAAGGGAAAATAAGTTAAAAGTATTTACCTGAGCTAAATGTAAATTATACTCAGTCGTATATTCTAATCAGCAAGTGCAAGTACTCCTACCGGGGCTCTCAATCTGGAACGAAGGTTTTATCAACCTATTAGATTCCTAACGGTTACTTAAGTTGTAACTTAGACCGGTTAGTTTTAAAAAAAGGTTTACGGTACGAAACGCTAGATTAAGCGGTGACGGGATTGGAATGTGATTTAGACCCGACAAGTATGAAGACTTGTTTATAATGGGTAAACTAAATATATTGTGGATTTTGAAATAAAAATGATAAGGTTTGACCCGTTTCGGCTAAATTATGCAATTTGGTTACATAAACCGTACCGAACGCGTATAAGCACAACGGGTAACCGGATGAGTCAAGAACAACTTCCAATAGTTATTATACTTAAAATATGTTGTGATATTAGTAGGATATCAACAATTATGCCCCAAATGAATTTAAGACCAATTTAAGTCCTGAAAGGGTATTTTGGTCATTTTAAAGTTTATAAAAGAGGTTTAAACATAAACTAAGGTTCTGGTCTAAAACATTCTGTAAAAATATTTATTTTATGTTGTTATATCAGTAAGATATCATACATATGTGTGTTTAATCATTTATGGCCTAACTATGCACCGTAGGGGCATTTTGGTCATTTCACATATGTTTTTAAGGTTAAATTTGGAAATCTGAGTTCAAGACTTATACTTACTGTTAAAGTATAAAAATTTATTTTTAAAATCAGTAGGTAACAAGTCTTAGGTGCTAAATATGGTTTTAAACCATACTATGCGCCTAATTCGCATAAAAGTCGGTATTTGATGATTTTTGAGATGTTTAAGTAAATCTGAGATTTGATCAGCATTAACTATTTAAAACATTTTATTTAATATATATAATCAGTAGAAAAAGGTTTGACATGTAAATGATGTGTAAAACTCATTTTATTAGCGAAAAGGGCATTATCGTCAATTACCGAGTCCATGCAAGAACTCTATGTTATGGTCAGTATAAAATTTGACCAAAAATTCTAAAATTCACTAAAAATTATATTAAAACACTAGGTAACAAGTTTGGTGTCAAAAATTGGGTTTAAATATGATTTATGCTGAAAATGCAATTTAATTAACAAAAAGTTATGTTTTACGATATCTTGCATAACTTTAGTTTGAAACCATAAACTGATGTCTAATTTTTGTGACATACTTATATATCAGTAATAAAGCTTTTTGTCTTCACACATTTTTAAAAATATCGTTTTAATAACAAATGGGCATAATGGTCAATTTTAAGCATTTAACAGAACATGCAATTAATCTCTGATTTCTAAGGGACCATGTAGTATAACTTTAGAGAGTTATACTAACATATAATATGGTCAAAAAGGAATCCTAAGGCATAGCTAAACTAAGCTAAATCGGGTCAGAACTAAAAGTCAAAGCAAAAGTCTAATTTTGCAGCTTTCGGTTACGAACCGAGCCTAAGCTCAGAATTGTCAGGTTGAACATGCCTAAACATGTTCTTATATTATTTACCAAGTTGTTTAAGTGATAAAATGTATTTTATAGCTTCTACATTATCAGTTATGAATTATTTTGTAAAAACTGACTCGTTTGACTTTTCTGTTAAGTAGTTTGACCCGACAATTGACCAAGTAAATGTGATAATTAGGAGGTGCCCTTTTAAGGGTTTAAAACCTACATAATTACCAACACATAGCCATTTTCAATTCGAACAAATGGCTGGACCGTTAGTGATTAATCACAAAGTAAAGCGTAATTACGCTATCTTTGACTTTCGATCATTAAACTAACAAAAGCTTAACTATAGAAGCTAAGAACACTTACAAAGGTCCTTAGCAAGAAGATTTGAACTATTAGAGCTTCCTTAATGCTTAGGATGCTCCAGAGAACTCAGTTTGAGAGTTTGTATGTGAAATTTCTTGAATGGGCAAGTTTGAAAGCTCCCCAAGAGCTCTATTTATAGTGAGGGAGGATGAATCAAGATCAATCCATGTGTCCTCAGGTGAATTATGATGTATACAAGTGTCCAAATGGTTTTTAGAAACCATCAACCAGCTGCTGATTTCGATTACAGGTTGCAGAGAATCAATTCAGATTTTCAGGTAATGCATGTTGGTAGCTGCCAGTTCTGGCTGAAAAACGTTCCCCATCGTGCCACGCGCCAGGCCAGGCAACCCCTGGCGCGCCACGCGAGGCTACCAATTTCAAAAATCTTTTAATTGTTTGCAAGATCAGTCCCTGCACTTTCTGAACTCGAAAATCTGACATTTTCAGCATGATGGGTCAACATAATCAGGTCTGGGATGTTCTAGGGAGTGTAAACATGCATTCATAAGTTTTTGGATGTTTTGAAAAGGTCTCTCGATTGAAGAATTGCCATATTTACACTTTTGACCCTTTTCTTGGAAATTTCAATTTACATTACAAGATTGAACCAGAATTTTATGAAATCTTTATCAGATATTCATGAGAGTATATTAATACATTACAAAGCTTCGGGAACGTTAAAAGGTCACTCAGAGGTAAGAATTAACATGTTGACACTTTTAACCCATGTGTTTCGTAACTTTTGATTTTTAAGCACAAACGACTTCTTGTGTCCGTCAATTTATTCAATAACGAATACGAATATCTTATGAGGTCAATGAGAGGCACAAGTTTGGCATGTTGACACTTTTGGTCCTTCTACATACATCTTTTCATTGTTTGGCAGTTTTAGTCCCTCAAGTTATCTTTTTAACATGATCAGGGTTTATGACACGTGTCACCACTGTATTGGACTTGATTTTTGCGAGGTGTTACATACGTGCATTTTTGTACCGGCGTGAAACTTGGTTTGCCCCTCGTGCATTCTTCAGTTGCTTCGATATCTCCAACAATCTTTAAAAATAATTCTTTTGGTAAACGAAACCGATCTCTAAACGTTTCGGCATTGTAGACCGGACTCTTCACAAAATAATCGTTCATTAACACTTCGTTGGCATGTATACGATCACGATCCACCATTTTCTTCTTTGGGCGGTTCGAACTTGATTCAAGTTCGTTATACACCGACACGAAAAATTCAAGCGTCTTATTGTAGGAAGATGATTAGCTATCGCTATCGATGTCCATCTAAAACGTCGAATCCGTAGGATTTGTGAAATATGTAGAATGTGTGATATGTGTTTGTGTTTTGGTGTGGGTGAAATGGTATAAAAATTGTGAAGTATATATAAATTGTTTAAAGGTTTTTTTTATTAAACATTAACGTTGGTCAGATTTTTTCAAACGTTCGGATTTCCACGCGTGAAGTTTATAATGCGAATTATGTTTCACGCATGGAAAATGTATGGTGACGATGGTGTGTTCGAGTCCATCACGCGTGGTGGAGTTTATCACTCACCACCCTGCCTGCCCTTATAGATATATTTCCTAAAATCATTAATGAGAAATAACTCATTTTTATATCATTTATTTTTATAAGTCTGGTGTTTGTGGTATTGTGTGTGAGAAAGTAAAACAAAACATTATATCAATTTATATTTTTTCGACGTAGTTTGTAGATTTTGTTCTTTTACTTTTAGGGTAAAAGCTACATTCAAGCTTGATTGGTTGATAAAAGTTGTGCAAGAAAACCTCTTAGTTGCTTAAGCCTGTTATAATGATGCATTTATTAAGGCTTCCACTATTCTCATATCCCTGTATCTTATTCTCACACCCTTTTACACTTTATCTCTCTCTGTATACATCTATGTATGTATAGAAAGAGATAGAGATGAGGGATGTGTAAATATTAACTCCGATTATTAACCAATGGGGTGGTGGTCTATTGGCAAAGACAAAGCCTTTAAAACACATAGGTTGGAAGGGGAAGGTCTTGAGTTCAAGTCCCATAGACGATAAAGGATTAAAGAAATTAGCCGTTCAAAAAAAAACCTCCGATTATTAAATTAATGAAGTCTAACACATTGTTATAATGAGTTTGATACATCATTTTGAATATGGGTATTAAGGACTAGGATCTTATACAAACCATTTTTTATGTAAAGAAAGTATGAACCAATACTAGGACGACACGTGACATCAGTTAACAAGTACCAACAAGGGTATTTTGGTAAAATCCATTTTTTGTATGCAAAATATGGACTTTGAGATTTTCATGCTCGTATATCTTAACTTTTCATAACGATTGTTTTTTGTTTATCCATTCCATTATCTTTGTTTGATTTAGAGGGTGTTTGGGGTTGAGTTTTGAAGGAGATTTTTAGATTATTGAGTTTTGAAATCATAAATAATCAGTTTTGAGTGTTTGGGTAAAAAAAATAAAAAATTGATTATTTGCGTTTAGAAAGTTACAAAATGCAGTTTTCCAAAAGCAGCTCCCCCCATACTGCAACAAAATGCAATTCTTCAAAAATTGATTATTTGCGTTTAGAAAAGGATTTTCACTTATTTATTTTTTTAAATATATATTTGCCAAACACTCAAATAGTTGATTATCTGATTATTGTGATATCAAGCAACATAATCAAATTCAAACACTATCTTTCAACATCACGTTTTGTTACAGTTAATTATCTGATTCTGATTATTCAAAACGCATAATCTATTTTCAAAACTCGACCCCAAACACCCTCTAAGTTCCAATTTGTGGATCCAGTATCTTCGATATTTCCTATTTCAATTCAAGTTATCATACATAATTTTTAACACGGCAGGAGAGGCACCAATTGTAAGTACGATAATCTTTTTAATATTTTATTGTTTTTCATTTATATTTTAGAAATTATCAACCATGTTTTAAATTATTAGTTAATGTATCAAGCTGGTACAAGATAACCATTCATAACCCTATATGGACTTCATGAATTAGCCCTATGAACTAGACTAATAAAGTAGATGTTGGTTTCGAGTCTCTTTGTGCTGATTTTAGAATTGATTATGCTGGTTTCAAATCTGTTTGACTTCTGTACTTGTTTGAAACATATTGGTTTCGAAAGTGTTTACGTTATTTGTGCTGATTTCGATTGTGCTACTTTCATTTGTGCTTGTTTCGTAACTCTTTGCAACTATTTTTAGCAAAAGATTAAACATTGTTGGTTGTTTGTGTTGATTTTATTTGTGATATTGCTGGTTGTTTGTGCTGATTTCAGCCGTGATGGTTTTGACTGTGCTACTTTCGTAACTACCAACTATTTTTTTTTGCAAGAAAACAAACCTTTTTTATTGTGAAGATTGGTAATCCATTGGAATTTTGGGGTGGATTTGATCTTTATCAGAGAGATTTATGGGTAGAGAATCTTTTTAAATAATACACAATTCCTAAAATGCCCCTAATACTACTACTTTTTATAACTAAATCTAATATGATGATGTGGAATTAATACTAACCCTTGATCAAGAAAATATAGAGACCACATTTGTTCTCATCGTTTTTATAATCAACATGGTTTGTATCGGATCCCACCTCTGAGTATTAATGCTTACAATATTAGTGCATCTAAAGGTGATGAAAAATCCACCAGAAGGGAAATTCAATACCCGAAACATTTGCTATGCCCATTAGGGTCATGGGTGAAACGTATACCTTATATAGTTAAAATTATATGTTGGAATGTTCATTACTTAAATTCTTATTTTAAACTTACCTAAAAACCTACTTTAAATAAAATGCTAAAGTACACTTCTAAGATAATATAATTTTAATTTTCTAACCAATCTAGCGTACTATTTATAATGTTTTTATATATTAATACGTTTGGTTTCAATAAAGGTCAACGAGTTAATCAAATAGGTTAAGACAACGTATACTAAACCTTCCGACATTCGCGAATAATTCACACCATTCAAAAAAAAAAGTTAATCGAATAGGTGTCGTCTAATATAAACCACATAAAATGTAGGAACCGTTCGTGTAATTTAAATAAAATAAAACAAATTTTATTTGAAGATTACAATACAGAAATTAAGAAAGCAGAAATACTATTACAATTACAACTGAAATAAAGGAAATACAAGAAAAGGATGAAATTGAAGACTGAGGCACGTGTTCAACACGCTTCCCTTAAAACAAATTCCGAGTCTCCCAGGAGTACTCGTTTTGTTTCCCAGGGTACAACAGCCGGAGCAGTAGTACTGTCGGAGCTGACCTACAACCCGAAGGCTACCTTGAAGAGAGCAAGTAGAAGATCAGAAAGCTGTTGAGAGAAGGTTGAATTTGCTGTTGTGTTACTGGTGTCTTCTGCAGTGACTAAAAGGCTGTATTTATACAGCCTCTGATTCGAAACAGCCAAAAACAAATTAAATGAGAGGAATAAATTGCTTTAAACGTCTTCAATGCAATTTAATTCGTCATTTAATTCTCAGTCAAAACCGTTTGACTCGATGGTTTCAAAGCTGAACTGTAACTGCACTGTCATTCAATGCTTAAAAGCTTCTGGGCGCGCGCCGCACAAGACTCACTGGTGCGCGCGCGCCCTTGCGCGTGCAGGTCTGCAAGCTCATGCGCCATTTTGGCTCACTGCCATGCACGCATAGAGGTGTACAAATCGGTTAATCGGTTATTAAAAAACAGGTTAAAAAAAAAACGGTTTTTTCACCCAAAATAAAAACCGGTTTTTTTATAACCGGTTCCGGTTACTAACCGGTTTTTGAGGTCCAAAACAATAACCGGTTGGGACCGGTTTTTAACCGGTTTTTCCAAAAAAACCGGGTTTTTACCGGTTTTTTAATAACCGGTTCGGTTTATAACCGGTTTTTGAAGTCAAAAATAGTAACCGGTATAAAAACCGGCGGTTAAAAAAACCGGTTAAAAAAAACCGGTTATAAAAAAACCAGTTAAAAAAAAAACCAGTTTCGGTTTTTTTTCCGGTTTCGGTTCTAAAACCAGTTTTTTTGTACACCTCTATGCGCGCATGCGCCACACTGACTTAGGTCCATGTGCGCCTACGCGCGTGCCACATCAGGCCCCATGCTCGCAACCGCGCGCCTTCATGCAATGTGTACTCGTGCGCGGACGTGCTAGACTGCCACGTCACGCGCCAGTGCGCGCGGACCCACCAGGGTCATGCGCCTGCATGCCACGTCACTAACCACCTGGTCCTTACAACCCTTGTTCTTCACCACGCGCACGTGGTCAAAAATACAAAGGCGGCTCTCAAGCGCCACATTGCGCCTCATCGCCCACGCCGCGCGCGCGCGTGGGCGAGTGCGGGTTAGGGTCCGCACCCTTCGCGAGTACACTTAGTGTGTGCTTCCATTAAACAATAAGGATGGAGAGTTCCCACTTAAATAACCATTTAAGTTTCATCTCTCATCGTATGTGGGACAATGTGCAACTTTCTCTTTTGTTTCAGCATTCAATGTTTCAAACACCCAACTTTGAGCATCGATATCTTATTTATCTTAGCTACGTTTTAGATGTGGTTTAGTTCGTTGCGAAGCTCTTCCAACATAGAACACAAACCCACAAATAAATATATAAAGAAACATCTGTTTCTTATATTTATTTCTAGTCCAAAATAGGAAAAAAAAAACATTTTCCTATATTTGTGAAAAATGCTATTTTCACCAAATTTCCAACAATTCCCCACATGAAAAATGTTATTTTCACAAAATTTCCAACAATCCCCCACATGTATAAAAATCGATCTTTCCTTACACTTTTCAACGATAAACTTCGAAAGTTGAGTATTGCAAATTTCCAACATAAAATTGTTAAACTAATTACACATACGACTCAATATCAAAATATCAGTCCCATAACAAATTCATTAAACTTCTTAAATTTTTCCACATAGACAACATTAAGCAATTACTAGAGATCTTGGCTTATTTTGAAAATCCCTTGTTGAACTTAAATTAGTAGGAAAGTATTGTTTTACAACTTGAAAATTCAACTGTGTTTCCCCCCTCCTTTCTTTACCGATTGATGAAAGGTCAGTAAATATAAGTTTAAAATTAGTTCCTAAATATCTTTACTAGTAACGACAAGTAGGAGTGAATAGGTTTTCTTACAATAATTAGCAAAAAAAAAAAAAAAAAAACTTTAATCAAGATGGTTAAACACTAAATTGAAACTCAACAATAATATAATGCAAGAAAGTAACGGGTTTTGGGATTGAATGACAAAACATATTTATAGAGGTCGTGGAGTCATGGTTGGGACATGATTCGTCATTTAGGAATATATCATCCCTTTCCTTAATCCACCATTGTTTGCATGGATTAAACCATGGCAACCATGGTCATTCTTTATATTTTTCAAGTAATCATTTCCTTTTCTTTAGAAAAAAAATAAATTAAAATAAATAAGGGATAGTGATTTGGATCATGACCACACCCTTAGGCTATTGGGTATGGTGATGGTCCATCCTTGGAGGATGATCCGCCACGTAGGCGCCACGTCATAGTCCTCCCAATGATAGTCCATCCCACTAAACTAGAGGGTATGAGAGGATGGTGCTAGATGATCCTACCCCACAAAACTATGTACAAGTATTAAAGCATAATGTACAAATCCCACAAACAAACAAACAAACAAAAGAAAGGGGGCCCACTTTTTGCTCCGTCCTGGACGTCGGAATACCGACGGAGACGACGCGACTGAGGGGGGGCGGCATGGCTGTAGGATCGGCGACGGATGGGGACGGTCCAAAGCCGATCCCCATACCGTATAGCCTTAGGGTAGTGGTTTTAGATTGTGGATTAGATGTGAGTGACATGACACTGACGTGGAGGGTCATGCTGGTCATGACCACACAGTGGTTTTGAATGATAGATTAGAAGTGAGTGACATAATGCTGATATGGAGAGTTATGATAACATGAGAGAGGTGTATTTTGTGTGAAAAAATTGTTTCTTAAGAAAAGGGGTTGATGTGAGAGAAAAAAAAACTTCTTTTAAGCTATTTTCATTTATTAAAAAAAAAAACTATTTATGACAATATACATATCCTGATTTGAAATAACGTGTATTAATTTACGGGGAACGTGAGGATCTGAAAAATTAGACATTGATAGAATAATCTCAAACCGAACTAGCTCAATTTATCTTCTCACAATATATCCCCAATTTATCATATATCGTGTTGATATAAACCAAACCTTCTTGTCGCATAAAAACCATTTATTGATGGCAATCTCGTAATAAACCCCAACACCCCGCCCTTTTAAACACATCCCATCTTGATGCCACCTTGTCATCTCTTTAAAAACGAAAATAAAAAAAAAAACAATTTCATAAATTTATCCAGTGTGATGAATCTACATGCTTCATTAAATCTCAACCGTCCATTTATTCAATAAACCGAGATCGATTTAAATAAACGGATAAGACATTGCGGTACCGTAGGCTGCGAAGTAGCAAATCATAACTTCTCGTTCAAGCCAAGCTGAAGTACAGCTGTCAGCGCGTTGTTCCGAGCCGGCTTGGTGGGACCCATGTTGAGTATACTTATCATCTATCTACACCTTCTTTTCAATAAGCAATTGCTCTTATAACATGATAAGTATTGCCACTTATCAACGTTCATCTATAAAAATTGCTTCTTTCTGCAAATGGTTTTATTTTCTCCGCACGATAGGATAGAGAGAGAAACCGAAGACTGAGAGCAAACATAGACATATATAGATATATGTATATGTATAGAGAGAGAAAGTTGTGAAATCTCTTTGGTTTCTTCATCCATCAATCGATCTTGTTAAGGTGATTGATTTCTTTGAGTTTTTTCTGGGTTTTTCATGGTGCTATTTTAGTTTTTTAATTTATTTATTTATTTGTTTGTTTTTTTAAGTATTTATGGTTATTTTTTTCTTTACTTTTGCTTTCTTTTGCATCTTCGAAAGCTGCTTTCTTTTCTCTGATCCACCAAAAAAATCTCATATTTTTCGTTACTAAAAATAAAAAAATTATTTAAAAAATACAGCTTTTAATGGTTCTTGTTGTTCATATGTGTAGGTGCATGCTCATCCAATCCAAACCATAAATGGTTATTTTTATTTATTTATTATTTTTATTTATTTTTTTGTGTGGTTTTGTTTGGTTTGGTTTGATTTTAAGCTCAAGTTCATAGGATCTAGTTTCTGCTTTTTTTTTTTTAATTTTATTTTTTTATGTATAAAATTAAAAAAAATATATTTTTTAATTTATTTTGTTTAGGGTTTAGTTTCTTCTGCTTTTACATTTATTTTAAATTTAAATTCCATTTTTTTAATTGTAAGTAATAATTAATTTATTTTGTATTTGGGTTTTACAGATCTGCTTTGCTAGAAGGATTGTAACTGTTGTACGGATTTAGCGACGGTGGAGTTGCAATGTCGTCGCTAAGTAGAGAGCTTGTGTTCTTGATCTTGCAGTTTCTTGATGAAGAAAAGTTTAAAGAAACAGTTCACAAGTAAGTTGCTTTATTTTTGTTATATTTCTAGCTTTTGTTAAATTAGTAACATTTTTGTTAAATTTGAAGTATAATTTAATTGCCTGATTTTGATGTTTATTTTATTAGGTTAAATTTGCTTGTTAGTTTGTTAATTACTTAATTTAGAAAAATTTGAAGTAAAGTTTGTTGCTTTTGATGTTTATTTAATATGGGTTAATAAATATAAATAGGCTTGAACAAGAATCAGGGTTTTTCTTCAATATGAAGTATTTTGAAGATGAAGTTCATAATGGGAATTGGGATGAAGTTGAAAAATACCTTTCTGGATTCACTAAAGTGGACGATAATCGGTATTCGATGAAGATATTTTTCGAAATAAGAAAACAAAAGTATCTTGAAGCATTGGATAAGTAAGTCATTAACTTTATCAAACTTAATTTCGAGTAAATTAAGGTTCTTGATTACTAAACTGTACCTGAGTTCGTTCGATAGGCATGATCGGTCCAAAGCGGTGGAGATTCTTGTGAAGGATCTTAAAGTGTTTGCATCGTTTAACGAAGAGCTTTTCAAGGAGATTACTCAGTTGTTGACTTTGGAGAATTTTAGGTATTGTGAAGAAGAACATTAGTGTTTTGGAAATCGATGAAATGTGGTTTTTGATTGATTGTTTGGATTGCGTTTTGTAGGGAGAATGAGCAACTTTCGAAATACGGAGATACTAAATCTGCTAGAGCTATAATGTTGGTTGAGCTTAAGAAGCTTATTGAAGCGAATCCTTTGTTTCGTGACAAATTGCAATTTCCTAATCTCAAGAACTCGAGGCTTCGGACTCTTATAAACCAAAGGTTAAATTTTTACCGCATTCACATAATCAAGGTGTGTTTACATGTGCAAAAATGATTAATCGATAATCGGCTTTTAGTGTTTTAGTAACGTATTGTGTGCTTATTTACAGCGGATTATCTGATTTTGATTATTCTGTATGATTTTATAATTTTCTAAGTGCACATCCAAACACCCCATATATAATGTTTATAGCTAACTGCCATTTTCGTCCCTATGGTTTATCCAATTATGCCATTCCATGTCAAATTTCAAATTTCTACCATTTCTGTCCCTGACATTCTTGAAACATAACAGTTCCGTCCAAAAAAACTAACGTCTAGTTTCGTCCCTATGGTTGGTCCAATTATGCCAGCAGGTTTTAACAGACGCTAGTTTTTTGGACAGAATGACATGTTTCAAGAATGTCAGGGACGGAAATGGTACAAATTTGAAATTTGAAATCAACTGACATAATTAGACAAACCACAGGGATGAAAATGGTAGTTAACTCTAATGTTTATTATAGTAATTAACATTCTCATGGTATATATGATAATTTGTATAATGTTTGTGTTATATAGCTTGAATTGGCAACACCAACTTTGTAAAACACCGAGGCCAAATCCGGATATCAAAACGTTGTTTGTAGACCATTCATGTGGACAACCAAACGGTGCCCGTGCTCCATCACCTGCAAATAATCCACTTCTCGGGTCTTTACCAAAAGCAGGAGGCTTTCCTCCTTTAGGGGCACACGGGGTCTGTTTTTAATACCACTTTTGCATTTTTCATTGTAATTACTCGGTTTCTTGAATTTCTTTGACTAATTGGAATCGTTTTTATGTGTCAAGCCGTTTCAACCTACACAAGCTCAAGTTCCAACTCCCCTTGCGGGTTGGATGTCTAATCCGCCTGCAGTATCTCACCCTGCGGTTTCCGGTAGTGCCATCGGGCTTGGTGGACCGTCTATTCCTGCTGCATTAAAGCATCCACGCACCCCACCGACGAACCCTTCTTTGGATTTTCCATCTGCGGATTCCGAGCATGTGAGCAAAAGAACAAGGCCCATGGGCTTAACCGATGAGGTCAACCTTCCGGTCAACGTTTTGCCCATGTCATTCCCGGGACATGGTGGTCATAGTCAAGCTTTTAACCCATCCGATGACTTGCCGAAAACCGTTGCACGGAATTTGAACCAGGGTTCATCTCCTATGAGCATGGATTTTCATCCTATACAACAAACATTACTCTTAGGTAAGTCACTCAAACATTATCTTTCTTTTTTGTGTTTATTTTTCTTTAGTAGAGACTAAATTGCGGGTTGACGATCCAATGCGCCAGTTGGAACGAATGTGGGGGACATTGGATTGTGGGAAGTTGGTTCAAGAGATAAATTAGTTTCTAAAAACTTCAAAGTTTGGGATCTTAGTACGTGTTCAATGTCTTTGCAGGTATGTTTATGTGTAATTGTTCATTTATTATTATTACTATTTGAATTATCGTAAATCTTATCATTTTGCCGATTTTAGGCTGCTCTCGTAAAAGATCCTGGAGTGTCCGTAAATCGTGTAATTTGGAGTCCAGATGGTTCTTTGTTTGGTAAGTCTTGGAAAGCTAATTGTAGCGTAACATGTGAACTCGATTGAGAGATAATATTTTGTTTATTTATTTTTTACGGGTCAAAAAGAATTACTTATAATTAATCAACACTTAAGTTATGTTTATACAAACAATATTATCACAATAATAATCTAACCCATGAATAAAGAACGGATGACTTTCAATCTTTTTGACCAATTCCTTTATAGCTACATTTTTTTATTTGACCCGTTTGAGATAAAGACTCAATGCAAATCAACCAATTCAGAAGTAAACGGATCGAAAATGACATTAAATTTTTTTTTGCACACAGGAGTCGCTTTTTCGAGGCACATTGTACAAATATATTCGTATCATGGAAATGATGATGTGAGACAACATCTAGAGGTACGTGTTCTTCCATTCTGTTAACTTTGACTTTGACTTTGACTTCTCTCTTCCTTTATTGATGTATACAAATTACATTGGTTTACTTAATTTATAGATTGATGCCCATGTTGGTGGAGTAAACGATCTTGCATTCTCTAGTCCGAATAAGCAGCTTTGTGTGATAACTTGTGGAGATGACAAGACCATCAAGGTTTGTTTAGAATATATTTACGGTCAACCATACGCGATCATACATTTATATACTTATTTTTTTGGTGTAAATTACTGTCTTGTGACTATAGGTTTGGGATGCAGCAACCGGTGCAAAACAATACACTTTTGAAGGTCATGATGCCCCCGTTTATTCCGTATGCCCTCATTACAAAGAAAACATTCAGGTACAAGTAACAAATCTTGAAAATAGAATTTTATACTGAAAAATGTTTGTAGTGTAAAAAAATCAACTTTTTGCTATTTTTTTGGCCGCAGTTCATATTTTCAACGGCTCTTGATGGGAAAATAAAAGCATGGTTATATGATAACATGGGTTCGCGGGTCGATTATGAGGCTCCGGGTCGTTGGTGCACAACAATGGCATATAGTGCTGACGGAACAAGGTTAGTTGCAACAAGATTGATGCATTGACGCTTGTAAATGGTGGAAAACGGGCGGGTTGGGCAAGTTGGGTAACGGGTCGAAATGAGTAACTTTTGGTATGGGTCGGGTTTGGGTTGACTGTAGGGGTGCTAAACGGGTCGTGTTCATGGGTTGGCGGGTCCAACCCGAACCTGAAAATCATGTCATACATATAGGGGTGTGAATTTTTGACACGGCTCGAAAACCCGACACGAACCTAACACGAGATTTGTGGGTTTGGGTTTAGTCTAAACGGGTTCGGGTTAGTTTCAAGTTGAGCCCGTGAACCCGTTTAGCTAAACAGGTCGGGTTCGGGTCAACCCGATCGTGTTGACGGGTTGACCCGCTTAACCCATTTATATTATATTTTATCTTTTTACAATATGTTTTACGTCATAAATTAAATTGGGCGGTTATTTTTTGTCATAATTATAAGTTAAAAAGAGAAATTAACGTAAGATTTTATAATTAAAATGTAATTGTGTTATTTACATTTGTGTTTTTTTGTAGTAAACTTTTAATTTTAATATACTACTTTGTGAAAAAAAAAATCAGATTGAATGGGTCGTGTTGGGGTCAACCCATGAATATTCGGCTCGTGTTCGGGTTCATATGTATCATACTGGAGACCCCCCTTTCGTCCCAAAGTTTCTAAATTCTTTATAAATAATTAGTATATCAAACGTGATTCCAGACATTATATTATTTACCTGTTTGACCCGTTACAGATGAAATACAACGCAAAGTCGCAAACGGATGTATATAAGTTATAACCTTCTTGACCTATTGGTGACTATTTCAGGCTTTTTTCATGCGGGACCAGCAAAGAAGGGGAGTCACACATAGTAGAATGGAACGAAAGCGAAGGGGCTGTAAAAAGAACATATCTTGGGTTCCGTAAACGATCGTCAGGCGTTGTGCAATTTGATACAACTAAAAACCGCTTTTTAGCAGCCGGTGATGAGTTCTGTATCAAATATTGGGACATGGATAATGTTCAACTTTTAACAAGCGTTGAGGCTGACGGAGGTCTTCCGGTATATAATATTCATTACATTTAACAAACAAGTTTTTAGAATTAGAACTATTTTATCTAATTTGTAATCGACTCTAAAATGAAGGCGAGTCCACGCATCCGATTTAACAAAGACGGTACTTTATTGGCTGTTTCAACTAACGAAAATGGAATTAAAATATTGGCGAATTCGGATGGTCTTCGATTACTCAGAACGTTTGAAAATCTTTCTTACGACACTGCTTCAAGAGCTTCTGAACCTCCGAAGGTAACTGAAAGTCCGAAAGTACACTTAATTTTTTTTTTTTCGTTTTGCATAATACATGATCTTTTTTTTTTTTTGACAATTGTATTATAATATTCAGCCTACGTTAAACACGATAACGGCTGCTGTTGCCGCTAGCGGGGCTGCACTGACAGAGAGGGTAGCCTCCGGTGGTTCTATCTCGGGAATGGTGAGTTTAGAAGAATAATTATCGGTTTTGGTTTTATTACATGGTCTTTTTCGAAATTATAAGAATTAATATATGTATGTATTTATGGTAGAATGGAGATACGAGAAGCATTGCAGATGTGAAACCAAGAATCACCGAAGAAACAAACGACAAATCGAAGATTTGGAAGCTCACTGAAATAAGTGAAGCTTCTCAATGTCGATCACTTAAACTTCCGGAAAACATGCGAGTAACAAAGGTATGTTGTCTTCTTTAACATGATTATATTGTTAATAATAAATCAATATTTAATTATTATTATTATTATTATTATTATTATTATTATTATTATTATTATTATTATTATTATTATTATTATTATCTTATTGTTGATATGCAGATATCAAGATTAATATATACAAATTCAGGAAATGCCATTTTGGCATTAGCATCAAATGCTATTCATTTGTTGTGGAAATGGCAACGTAGTGAGCGCAATGCAAGCGGAAAGGTAAGAAGGCTGCTAGTTAGAGTTGAATAAAAGTATGATATTTGAGGTCAAACTTTGACTTTTATGGTCAAACTTGTTTCCGCAGGCAACAGCCAGTGTTTCCCCTCAACTATGGCAACCTTCAAGCGGGATTTTGATGACAAACGATGTTGCTGAAACCAACCCTGAAGAATCGGTTTCCTGCTTTGCGTTGTCGAAAAATGATTCTTATGTGATGTCAGCATCAGGAGGAAAGATTTCTTTATTCAACATGATGACATTTAAGGTAACGTTGACTAAAATTTTAACGTCAAATTTTGATGGCATTAGGGCTGAAACGATGTTGCTGAAACAAACCAAACGTTCAGCGGGAAGTTCGTTTGCGTTTGTTCGTTTGTTTATAAACGAACGAACACGGACAAGAAATTTCGTTCATTTAGTTAAATGAATGAACATGAACAGAGATTGAGCTCGTTCATTTATGTTCGTGAACATTTGGTAACGTGTTCCTTTATGTTCGATTGTGTTCGCTAGTTTATTAGTGTTTTTAGTTTTTATATTTTATTTACATACTTCAAAATCCCGACAAAAAAAATATTTATCAAGTGTTAGTGTATTGTATATTTTGTTCATGAACGCTTGTTTGTGTTCGTTTGTTTTCATTTGTGTTCATCAACTTTAGTTTGTGTTCATCAACGTTTGTTGCCCGAAAACGAACACGAACACGTTCATTTCCTTAACAAACGAACACGAACATAAGATCTCGTTCGGTAAGTGTTCATGAACAGTTTGTGAACACGTATATTTCTTAACAAACAAACACGGACAAGGTTCGTTCGGTTCATTTGCAGTCCTAGATGGCATTATTTGAACATGTTGACAAGATTAGTAATCCGAATAAAAGTTTAAACAAATACCCACATTTCAAACACGTTGGCGATGAACCTGAAACAAAATCTTCTATGATTTGATGTTTATATAGAACCATGTTTGACATTAAAAGTCAACCGTTGTGCAGACAATGACGACTTTTATGCCTCCACCTCCGGCAGCTACTTTTCTTGCTTTCCACCCTCAAGACAACAATATAATTGCTATTGGTATGGATGATTCGACCATCCAGATATATAATGTTCGTGTTGACGAGGTAAATTGACTTCACTCAGAATCTATCACATTGTTTGCAGTTGGGTAACGGGTCAAATAGTTGATGTTTTGCGCGGGTTGATCGAAACATATTTTGTCCAAAAGTTTACCTTTTCTAATAAACAAATTGTGTGTCAATTATTATAACAATATTTATATTAGTTAACTTGAGTCTTTCAGTAATGACATCATATATTGATTTAACTGATTTAAGATGTTTTAAGTGTTTAAACCACACTTTGGGTTCCTTTCGGAACCATAATTTTTATGCTAATGTTCGTTCTTGTTGACGATAAAGAAAAAGAAACTATCACATTATTTGGAGTTGGCAAATGGGCGGGAACAAACCAAACAGTTGACTTTTTGTACGGGTCAAAACAGGCCGGGTTGGGTCCCGCAAGAGACACTTTTGTTCATTTTTTTTCACTTTTTTAATATCATTTAGCAAGAATTGTGTCGTTAAGAGTAATCTGACTTTTAAATAAAACGAATTAAAAATACATTTGGGTGACTTATCGACTAGGGATGAGTTCGGTACTGTACCGGTACCGAAATAATGATCCCAAAAATCCCCAAAAGTGGGTACTGGTACCGAAAATGTTCGGTAGTACGGTACCGTATTTGACACCAAAAATCGGTAAAATACTGGTACCGTACCGAACCGAACCGAAAATACCGATCCCGAAAACACCAAAAAGTGGGCACTGAATTGGTACCGAAAATCGATCGGTATAGTACATATTTGAGCTGTTAAACATTCTTGGGTTTTGATTTTTCTTTCTTGACTATGCTGATTTACCATTTTTTTTTTTGTGTTTAAGGTCAAAAGCAAACTTAAAGGGCACTCCAAAAGAATTACGGGTCTTGCATTTTCTCACGTGCTCAACGTTCTAGTCTCATCAGGGGCAGACGCTCAGGTTAGTGCGGTCAACAACGACCACATACATAGCCTCAAGAATTTGCTATCAAGATTCATAACTTTAGTTTCTTGATTCGTGTTTCTACTTAACTTTGTAGCTTTGTGTATGGAGTTCCGATGGATGGGAGAAACAAAAGGCTAGATACTTGCAACTCCCACCGGGAAGACCACCAACCGCAGTGTCGGACACACGTGTGCAATTTCATCATGATCAAATCCATTTTCTTGTTGTTCATGATACACAGCTTGCTATTTATGAAACAACAAAACTTGAATGCGTAAAGCAGGTAAATAACTATTCTTCTTTTGATATTTTCTAGATGTCATAAAATAGGCCAATTGGATAACGGGTCATAGCGGGTTGGGTCTGGTCAAGCTAAAGCTGAAACACTTTTATCTAATTTAATAAAATATTTCATAATTTTTATGATGATTATGTGTCGAATATGATTACATACGTTGATACGTTCTATTAGTAAAGTAATCTTTGAATAAATGATAGAAAATATTTTATGCATCAAACATAGAGCTAACTGCATAAAAAGTCAACCAGCTTTCGTCTGACTTCTTTTCTTATAACCAACAAATTTTACATGATGAAAATCATAAAAAAATTTCAAGATTTTTATTTAAAAGCCAAAGATAACAGTTTTACAAACACCATGTAAGAAAAGCACTAGGTGTGCAAACGAGCCCAGCCCGAGCTCGATTGACTTACGAGAGCTCGAGCTCGGCTCGGCTCGGCTCGTATATCATCTATTAATATAAATAAAATTTGAAGCTTTTTTAACGGTTACAGATAAAATACAACTCAAATCGACTCGTTCACAAGCGAGTCGAAATTGTCACCTCTTAACAAGCATGTCTGAATTTTCTTTTTTTCAGTGGCTGGTACGTGAATCTTCTGCCCCGATATCACACGCAATGTTTTCATGCGATAGTCAGCTCGTGTACGCTAGTTTCCTGGATGCAACCGTGTGCGTGTTTACCGCTTCTAATCTTCGTTTACGCTGTCGAATCAATCCTTCCGCATATCTTTCTCCCAGTGTCCCAAGGTAAAAAGATTCATTAGAAAGGTTTTGAGCAAAATGCCATTTTCGTCCTTGAGGTTTGATCAATTTTGCGACTTTCGTCCGATCCAAAAGGTTTGAAATCTTGCCATTTTCATCCGGCTCGTTAACTCCATTCATTTTTCTCTATTAAGTCAGAGGTATTTTCGACTTTTTTGTTAACTTAAAGGGCGATTCGGTCTTTTTCACTTTATGTACAAGCATTTACCATAATGTACAAGTGAGTTCTTAAGTGAAAAAGACCGAATTGCCCTTTAAGTCAACAAAAAAGACAAAAACACCCGACTTAACGTAGAAAATTTTGGTTGGAGTTAATGAACCGGATGAAAATGGCAAAGATTTTTTAAACCTTTTGGATCCAGATACGGAAAAACAAACCTTTGGATGAAAATCGCAAAACTGGTCAAACCTCAGGGACGAAAATGGCATTTACACAAAGGTTTATTTTTTGTGCGAGCTTCAAAGTTTAGATCTCAAATATTGATGTATTTTCAGCAACCCAAATGTTCATCCGTTGGTAATCGCTGCGCATCCACAAGAACCGAACCAATTCGCATTGGGGCTGTCGGATGGGATGGTGCATGTTTTCGAGCCGCTTGAATCTGAAGGCAAATGGGGGGTCCCACCGCCAGCTGAAAATGGTTCAACGAGTAATGCAGCGGCTACGTCCGCTGGGGGCCCGGGTGCTGAACAAGGTCAGAGATAACTGAGTTGTTTTCGTGGCATGCGTTTTTGTTGGTGCAGGAAAAAAAGTTGTAATTTAGTTGGGTGACATGTAGATCTAACTGATTCTGTTTGTGTAAAGTACTAGGTTTAATGTTTCAGATTGTCCAAGTACATGTGTCAAATGCACCATCCGTTAAATCAAATTTGTAAAAACATGTTTTCAGATTCTTGTTCTTGAATATGCTTCTGTCACAGGTAAAAATAAAACCACCAAATATGATGCTTCAGTTGGTGGATTAATATTTGATAGATGAGTTATGATTCGGGTTTTTATTTACTTTTTCTTTACATATTTACAGCGGTATAAAACACTTATGTTTAAACTATAAAACTTAACGCCTCTCTCTTATCTAAACAGTTAACATGAACACATTTTTTTTCCAAATATAAATGTGTATAAAACACTTACGTTTAAACTATAAAACTTAACGCCTCTCTCTTATCCAAACAATCTAAGTTATAACATGAACACATTTTTTTTTTAAATTATAACAAATAATTGGGTTAAACGCTTTAGCTAAATGTATTCGCAGGTTCAATGAAATTGACCCGAACCTGTTTAGATTAGACTAAACCCATGAATTACATGTTATGCTTAGGGGCTGTTTGGTAGCCTCTGAATGGTCATTAAGAGGCTACCTTTTAATGGAACCATTAAAAATTTTACCAATGAGAAGGTAGAAGAATGTGACATGTGATGATTTACCATTCAGAGGTTACCTCTTATTCATTCAGAGGTTTTAGACCATTAAGAGGCTACCAAACAACCCCTTAGTCATGTTTATGTGTCATGTCATAAGTTCACTAGTTATAAATTTGGTTCAAAATTAATTTTTTAGCAAGAACACAGGCTTGAGAAATAAAGGTATTTCATTTTAGTCGCACCAACTTTAAACCTTTCTTTTTAGGTATATAATTCCATCTTGATTCTTGAGGTAACAGGCTAAGCTGGTGTTTGCCTATAAGTCACGCAGACCACGCACAGACGTAAAGAGTGTTTGTTTTTTAGAATTTTTAGGAGCTCTTCTTACATCTCCAGTCCTCTTCAAAGAATCTTCAAAAGACAACTCTCAACCCTAGCTTCCTTCTCCATCGATCCTCCAGTCGCACCTACACCCCTACTCCACCTCCGCCGCCCCCACGTCGATCTCCACCTTCTCCAGCCGCCCCTCCACGTCCGCAGACCCCGTCGATCTCCACCCCCCGTCGATCTCCCCCGTTGATCTCCACCGCCCCTCCACCTCCACAGCCGAAATACACCATCTGCCATACACAGGTATGTTATTAGTTGAATTTAGGGTTTTTTTTGGGCCAAATTTCATCAACTTGTTCGATTCTTTACATGTTTATCTTTCATTGCAGACGTTTTTTTATCTTTCATTTGCCAAATTTCATCAACTTGTTCGACATACACCATCTGCCATACACAGGTATGTTAATTTTCCTTTTTTTTTGGTTGTTAAGTTTCAGAAATTTGGTGCTACTTTACTGAATTTTGGTGATAGTTTGCTGAATGTTTTTTGTTAGTTTGCTGAATTTTGGTGTTAGTTTGTTGAATTTTTTGTATTTGTTTGCTGAATTTGGTGTTAGTTTGTTGAATTTTGGTGTTAGTTTACTGAATTTTGGTGTTAGTTTGTGGAATTTTTGTTAGCAGCTTGCAGAAGTTAAAAAACAAACAGTCTTCTTCTTCTTACAGACTGCAGACATTTTACCTCTGAAAAAACAAACAGCACCAAGTAAATGCTAAGAATTGTTTTATACAGTGGCTGGTTTTACAGGTGTTAATAGTATGTTGTTGACGGTTTTCAAAATCAAACCAAAACTAAACCATAAGGTAAAATTAAACTATTAAAAATTAATACCGAACAAACCCAAACTGTTAACAAGCGATAATGTTTAAACATTCAATGATAAACATAAGAAGTTACATAGCTCAAAATCTTACAAACGCTTTTCATTTATCCGATTGGTTTTAAATAGGGCCGGTCCAATGGACTTGGTGCTAAAAGTTAAAAACAATTAGTAAAATATTACCTCCATAGAAAATCAAGTTGTAGCAACAACGTTAGCACGGACTTTTTTTATTTCTATTCTAAAAACAATTATGATATGAGTGATTCATGCTTGTAGAGGGCCCAATTTTAAAGTTCAATTAACTCTTTCTAAAAACTTGAGCTGCCCCTGGAGTTTCAAGTATAAACCGTAAACGAACCCAACCCGTTGACGATTTGAACATTCCTAAAACCGATCGAGAGAATATTAAAAGAAAACGATAGCAAGTTTAAATGGTTCAAATTGAATCATGAACAAACCTGGTTGCTTCTAGAGCATTCACATTTGGATCTTCATCTTTATCTTTAAAATTTGAAGATTTCCTCTATTTTGCATCTCCATTATAATCTTCATCTCTATCTCTAAACTATCTCTAAAATTTAGAATTTTATAAATAGTAATTCTCTAAATACAAGGATCCGCTATTCATCATTTCTATATTGCTTGTATCTTAGTCAAGAGAATAATAATAATAATAATAATAATAATAATAATAATAATAATAATAATAATAATAATAATAATAATAAAATAAGTACTTACATGACAAAGATTATATTATAAGGACCATAATCAAATAACAAGAAGTATTAAAGGGACCATGTGTGCACTTAGTTAATACATGACGGGTTAAATGGTATAAATATAAAACATCTGTAAATAAGGGTAAATTACACTTTTCGTCCTTTATGTTTGTACCGGATTGCAACGGATAGCCTTTAACTTCAATCTGTGTTTAAAAAAGCAAGCTTTAAGCGCGCTTTAAGCATGAAGCGCTGAAGCGTTTGGAAAAGCGCTTTTTTTGGTCTGAAGCGTTACAACACGTGAAGCGTTTTGAAGCGAGCTTTAAGCGCGAAGCGATGATGGTTTGAAGCGACGCTTCAGCCCAATCATGTCACATTTGGGCCATTTTTTAGGCCCAATGGTCTTTAAATAGGGTTTAAATGAGGCCCTACTTCTTTACCCTAATAAACAGCCGCTGTCTTCCTCTTTCTCCTTCTATTCTCTCTGCAACTTGATTTCTGTTTAGAAATCATAATGGCCTCAGGATCAAACAGCACTACTGCTGCCTCGGAAAAGTCCTTTTCATCTGGTGACCCGAGATGAATACGTACTTGATTATGATGATTATTGATTAAAGACTATTTTTATGTTTATGTTTTAAGTGTGTTTCGACTTTAATTTATGGTTTAACTATGCTTTTTATGTGTTAAGTGTGTTTTTTAATCATGTTTTTGTGTTTATTATTGATTAACAAGTAGAATAGGTCATATTGATGTGTACAATATTTTTTTTTTTTATTTTTATTTTAATTTTGAGCGCTTCGTATACGTGAAGCTCTCGCTTCGCGCTTGAAGCTTCGCTTAAAGCTTTTGGAACCAAAACGCTTCGGAGCGCCTCGTGCTTTTTTAAACCAAGACTTCAATAATTACAGTCACAATCCTTTATTTGCAAAACTCGTTACACTCTACGTCCTTTAGCACTAACCAAATTAAAGTTATCAGTTAAGTTTATTCACTTAAGGGTATTTTGGTCAATTCATGCTTTTATTTAAATGTTTAATAGATAAAACAAAAAAAAAAAAGCATACACTCTTCATCTTCCCCAATTTCCTAACCAACACCTCATCCTGCCACCACCACCATCTGACACTCTCTCCAGAGAAAGATGCTAGATACCACAAGCTGCAATCCATAAGCAACCCAGATAATTGTTCCACCCTGTAAAAACCTGAAACCTAATAAGGAAGTGACTTAGTTACTGTTAACATTTATACAAAAAGGAATGGATCGAGAGTGGTGCTGAGTGTATCAACATCTAGATCCACATAACCATAAATCTAACCAAATTTGCACTGATAAAATGCTACTGAATGACGAAGCAAAAATGAGGAAAAACAGATTTAGTAGGTTATGAGCATCAATTTAAGAGTTGTATACCACTCATAAGGAAATAGAAATTAGGGTTCTAAAAGAGCTAAAGGTACCTGAGAACTGGTGAGAAGAGTGAGGAGCGATGCTACGACGCACAACTGCATCTCATTCTCCAGCGATTTCTCCAATCTGATTTGATTTGCTTACACACAACCCAGGAAGATGAAGAGTTTATGTTTTTTTTTTAATCTATTACACATTTAAATAAAAGCATGAATTGACCAAAATACCCTTAAGTGAATAAACTTAACTAAAAATTTTAATTTGGTTAGTGCTAAAGGACGTAGAGTGTAACGGGTTTTGCAAATAAAGGATTGTGACTGTAATTATTGAAGTTAAAGGCTATCCGTTGCAATCCGGTACAAACATAAAGGACGAAAAATGTAATTTACCCTAATAAGTACGCTCAACACTCAAACCCCCCAAAAGAAATATTACTCTCGTCACCAGCGATCATCGGTTCGACGGTTGCAACTCCGGCACCCACTCTCTGGCGGCCTATTCGTCATCGGAACTAACCACCTGTCATTCTGTCTCCGGTGACCGTTACATTAGTAAGATCAGGTAACCCCCAATTTCAAAACCCTAATTTACTTCTTTTCGTATATATAGTTCAAATCTCAAATAAATTATCATTTTTCGAGTATCTCAATTTCATATTCATAGCATATTGTTTGTTTAGTGCTAGTTTTGACCTATTAGTTGCATTGATTTTGGACTAGTTTGTTGATTAGTGAAACTGCAATGAAATTAGGGCTGCAAATGTACCAAACGGTCAGTGGGTTAGTGAACCGTTTGGTGGGAAGTTTGTTTGTGTTTGTTGGTTTAATAAATGAACGAACATGAACAAGGAATTTTAATTAAATGAAGGAACATGAACAAGGAATTTCGTTCGATTAATTAAATGAACAAACAT
Source organism: Helianthus annuus (assembly GCF_002127325.2). Taxonomy (NCBI): domain Eukaryota; kingdom Viridiplantae; phylum Streptophyta; class Magnoliopsida; order Asterales; family Asteraceae; genus Helianthus; species Helianthus annuus. The sequence continues at coordinate 152,580,749 of NC_035437.2, read as the reverse complement.
GAACGGATGTCGTGTTCTTTCAATTGTGTTTGTGAACGTTCCTTAGTATGTTTTCTTTAAGGTTTGTTTTGTTTAGTTTATGTTCTTGCTAGAAACTTCGATCTTTGAAACATTATTTTGGGATAGTCATGTTTGTGTGTATTATGTCTAAGTCTAACTTGTGCCTTTGTTTTGGGACAATTATGTTTAGAGTAAATTACTTTTTGAGTCCTTGTTTTTTTAGTGGTTTTAACCATTTGAGTCCAAAATTAAAACGTTTAACACCCCGAGTCTCTAGATGCTTTTTTATAACCTTTTGAGTTCAATCTTTTTTAAGAAAATTGGACTCAAAACGTAATAAAATGAATAAAATTGGATTCAAAACGTTATAAAATGAGCGGTTAGGGACTCAGGGCATTAAACTTTTCGATTTTGGACTCAAGTGGTTAAAACCACTAAAACATAGAGACTCAAAAAGTAATTAACTTTTATGTTTATGATTATTATATCAAGTTCTTAACAAGGTGATTATATTCAATGTTTGCGATTACGAATGCTGTTTTTTTTTTAATTTTAAAAAATGGTATATGTTCGTTTGTGTTCGTTTAATGAACAAACACGAACAAGAATTTTCATTCGATATGTGTGCGTGAACAAGTTCAATGCTAAAGGAACGGACGTGAACAAGTCTCCATTCGGTTCGGTTCGTTTACAGCCTTACGAGTGTTAATACAGTTGTGGATCGATATAGGAATGTTTAATTACCATATGAGATCTTAAATTTATACATAAAACCTTATCAATGCATCGATTTATGAACATTTTGTTGATAAGTGAAGCTTCCATCATTCCATGAAATTATTAATTGCTAAATTGATTGATTTATGGTGTAATTTCTGCTTTGATGTGGACTGTATTAGCTCTATTGCTTACAGTTTTTTGTGTTTTTATGTACCAAACAGGCTTATACAGATAGATAGTTCAAAATGCTACAGAATGTACCTCACCAGATGATACAATCTCCAGCTAGATTAGGTCTACCAAACCCTAACTCACCATCTCTACAAACTTCCACTCCCCCAAAGTTCCCGTCACAGGTCCCGCAATCACAACCATCCAATTTGCACCCGAATCTGTTAACCACCCCCACTTCATTAACCCTATTACCGCTTCTTCCTCCGTTATCTAGGGCTCAGTCTATCCTTCTAAGAATGGCTTCTCTTACAACAAGACTTTTTGAAGTATCTCCTAATCACACTCAGTGGCTTAGTACGTTTCGCGGTTCGTTTCCAACGTTTTTATCAACCCAAAACTTATCTTCAACGGATTCGAATCCCGCTAACTCGAAAGAAATCATTTCTCTGTTTTCGACTCTTCAAGCTCAACTCTTTGAAGCCGTTACCGAACTTCAGGAGATTCTTGACCTTCAAGACGCCAAACAGAAAGTTACCCGCGAAATCCGATCGAAAGACTCTGCGATCCTGGCTTTTGCTAACAAACTTAAAGAAGCCGAACGGGTCCTCGATATTTTAGTCGATGATTATTCGGATTACCGTCAAGCGAAACGATCGAAGGTTGATGATAGTGACGAGAGCTCGTCTACCACAACGGTTGCTACGCGTTTGAATTTGACGGATATTTTATCGTACGCGCATCGGATAAGCTACACGACGTTTGCTCCTCCAGAGTTCGGGGCGGGGACCGCTCCCCTTCGTGGGGCCCTCCCGCCGGCCCCACAGGAGGAACAAATGCGCGCTTCGATGTTATACTCTTTCGCCGACTTAGATGTAGGGTTACCGAAATCCGACAATAAAGACAAATTTACAATTGAGCCCCTTGTCGAAAACCAAAACGATCCTAATCTGCTTGCTAATATGGGAATTAAGGATATGCTTCCGCCAAACATTGTTGTACCGTCGGGATGGAAGCCCGGGATGCCGGTGCAGTTGCCGACGGATCTACCGATCCTGCCGCCAGCTGGATGGAAGCCCGGGGACCCGGTTGCTTTGCCTCCGTTGGAATCGCTTTCTGTTCCTCCTAGGATTGAGGAACAACAACCTCAACCGGTTCATGTTCCTCCGTTTGCAAAGGGCCCGCAACCTATACAGGTGCGACATGTTCAACTGGATATTGCTGATGACAGTAGTAGTGAATACACCACTGATGAGTCATCAGATGATGAAGATTGACAACAAGCATCATGTTATTTAGGTTTTTATTTTTTTTAAATGGTTTCTTATTTGGGTATGTATGTAATAGATCATGAAATTTCGTATTCATACTATTTCTATATTCCGATTTTAGTATTTTTTTTATATCCATTCCTGTTAGTTCTTAACTAGGTTTGCTAGCATATGTTGTTTGGTTTGATTATTTGGTTCGCCTTGATGAAATTACTCATTTTGACTCGCAACTGTTTTATCATGAACCATATAAAAGTACTAATTTTGAGCAGCACTGTTTTAAAGCGTTATTTAACGAACCTGAATTGTACATATCAAAATTCAGTATTCAGTGTTTCAGATATTCGGTTTTCAAATAACCAACTTAAATCCCCACCACCACTACACAGGCTTAAGGTTTTTGATCGGCCTACCCAACCAGAGGCGCACAAATAAACTGGATCGTAGCAGTCAAACACGATTCTTTCCCACTCAACAACCGGGTTGTAACTGGTTTTGACCCAACCCAACCCAACCCAGTGAATGTTATCGGTACAAAGATGACGAAATATATTATCACTAGCTATTGTTTGTTAGCGACGAAAAAGGCAGTCAGTGGTTGTTGATTAGAATTAAATGTTACTTGTAAGTTGTAAGAGACCACATGGTTGTCGCTGGAAATTGAATTTATAACAAAAAGAGTGGTCGCTTTGACAAGAACAAATGCTCGATTTCGACTAGAACTGTTCTGCTTATATTTTAATGTACTATTTATTACACTTGAAAGCCTAAGGATGGTTTAGTCGCTACATATTAAGATGGGTATTGGGTGTTTGTTTTTAATCTTTAAACATGAACAACGATGGCGTATTGAACAAATCTGTTCACATCAAGTGTAAGTGTGACATAAGTCTCTGGTATTGAGTTATCCAAGAATTTACACATTCTTATTTGAAGCAATTGGATAAAAATTAGTGGGCTATAAACTGAAAATGAGTATAGTTTTCTTGTCCATTTTGGGTTGAGTTACAAGTCCGAATGAAAATGGCGTAACATGCTGGACGTTGTGACAAGAAAAACCATAGGGGTTTGTCTAGCGGGCCAAAATTCCCTCGTCTAACGACCGGATTTTGACTTTGACGATTTTTTTTTTAATTCATGGCCGTGTTAGAGGGTGTGCTGTTAATATAGGGCCCAAAACTTAAAAAAGCAAAAAATTATAACATTGAGTTTATAGTCCAATATGTATAGATATTCATATTCATTTGTAAGTTTCTTTTTTATACGGTTTGTTTTTATTACTTTTAATTGTTTTATTTATATTAAATTGTGTATGTAAGTTAACTTTTTGTTTATTTATATCAAGATATTGATATTCATTTGTAAGTTTTTTTTATATGATTTGTTTTTATTACTTTTAATTGTTTCATTTATGTTAAAATTGTTTATTTAAGTTAACTTTTTGTTTTTTATCTTTAATTGTATAATTGTTTACTTATTATTTGTTATTGAGGTTAACACGTAATTAATTGAAAATTAAGTGGGCTCACTTTTTCTACTCGCATAGTGTGGGTATTGTAGTATCTAATACTAATAAAAGGGTCTACTTAATGCCACATGGCATTCTTATACTAATAAAAGAGTTTACATAATGCCACATGACATTAATCCTTCAATTCACTATTATTATTATTATTATTATTATTATTATTATTATTATTATTATTATTATTATTATTATTATTATTAATTAATTAATTAATTAATACAAAATAATGAAAAATTCCTTAACAACTTAATACTAATAAATATTTTTATTGTCTACTTAAATATTGATCATTTACTTTTGAATTATCTAAAATATATAATTAATTATTAGTAACAATTCTACTTATAATAAACAATTTCAAATAATGTTAATGTGACAACACATTCTTATTCTTTAAAAGGATTTTTTTATTATATGTTTAAAACATCTATTAAATAATTAATTATTATTTTATATTATAATAATAAAAATGGTAAAGAATAGGTTAGTCCGATACTTGAAAACCGGTTTACTTCCATGCTTTAAAAACACTTTTAATGTTATTAGACTCGTGTAATACACGAGTTTAAGGATAGAATATCTTCATAATAATTTTGATGCAAGTCTATACTCACCGGATGTCCTAAATAGAGTTATATTGATTGAAAGAATAGTTTGTGTAATGGAACTCTATTACAGGTCCTATCACTGGTGACCAGGTTATTGAGGCACTCATATTACCTGGAAGTAATACTGGCACTTAAATGTTTATCCTAGATTTCGTTTAATACTGCCAAACAGAAGGATACGTATTGAAAAGAAGACAGTTTCTTCTCGCCCTATGTTTTGTCATGACGATAAATAAAAGTACAAGACAATTTCTATGTAAAGTTGGTTTGTTTCTAAAAGAATCGGTTTTTACGCATGACCAACTCGTGCATCATCTATGGTAAAAAAAATTCACTTATATAAATTTTTGAAGACAACATAAAATTAAATAAGTTATAATTTTATATCCTTAAACCCGTGTAGTACACGGGAAATAATCTAGTAATTTAAATAAAGTAATCATCGAAATGAAGTTCCATGTGGAGAAATCTTTGAAATTTGAAGTGTATCACCTCCAATGGCAATTTCTAACATGGGGGGTACAGACAGGTTCATCCATGCGTGCAATTTCTAATAAGCTGCAGGAAGGAGCATTAGACAGGCGCTCGGTCTTCTTAAAATGGAGGGTGATGAATCAAAACTACTATCATTGTACGAAGATAGTCAAAATATAGAAGACTAAGTTTCCATGAGCATGTTAAAGAATCCTTGATACGATACAACAAGATAGAAATCTATGATATAGTTGTTTTAACATCAGGTCCCTCACCAAGTATGCATGGAAAAATGGGCAGGTCGAGTTGGGCGTCAGGTTAAAACGAGTTGATTTTAAAAAGTGACTTTGGTTTGGACTAAAACTAGCTTAGGTTAAAATCAATAGTTTTAGAAATAAAAAATATCAAAATAGGTTCACCCGTATTTAATTTTTGTCGGCTAGTGATGACAAGTATTGGCAACAGAGGAGGTGGCAACGATGGCGTGAAGGCGGTGACGGTCGTGATCACAACGATGGTGCCGATTCTAGTGTCGGAGAAGGTGGTGGAGGTGATGACCGATAGGTGGTGGTGACAAACAATGATTGCGGGTGTTGCTCTCCTATTTGGTCCTATTTTAAGTTGTAAGTATTTTAAGGGCAACCCATTATGACTCGTCCTAAATTGACCTGTTTTATAATTTGAGTAGACCCAAATAATTCCGAATGATTTTTTAACCAAATCAACCCATGTCTTGATTAATGGGTTATGATTGTCTTGCTTAATGCCAACCCAATATCTAGGGCTGTAAACGAACCGAACGTTCAGCGAACAGTTCGTGAACCGTTCGGCGGGAAGTTCGTTTATGTTCGTTCGTTGAATAAACGAACGAACATGAACAAGAAATTTCGTTCGATTAGTTAAATGAACGAACATGAACAGAGGTCTCGTTCGTTCGATTGTGTTCGTGAACGTTCGGTAAGGTGTTCATGAACATTCGTTGATTTGCGTTCGTTTATGTTCGTATGTTTGTGTTTTAATTGAAGATCTTTGTACTTTCTTATATTTTATTTGTACTTTTTATATTATTAAACTTTTATTTATTTTATTTCCCTAACAATTAAACTAGGGAACCCAGTTTCACCTTTTTATGCATCATTTTCCTTTCCTTTCTCATTATTTACCTCCAGAATACAATCGACCTCCGTTCCACAATAAGGGATTCAAGTTCGAGTGCTACTCTCTGGGCCATCTATCTTTATCCTTTGTCGTGTTAACCAAATTTATTTGTGTTCGTGAACCGTTCGCGAACACACTAATTTCCTTAATGAACGAACACGAACATAAAATCTCGTTCGGTAAGTGTTCATGAACCGTTCGTGAACACATTTATTTCCTTAACGAACAAACACGAACAAGACCTTGTTCGTGTTCGTTCGGTTCGTTTACAGCCCTACCAATATCGTCTATTACATGTTCACATATTTGTTTTTTCTTTTGTCCAAGTGTGAACTTCTTAAAAGGTTATTATTTATACTGGAATTACTCCCACCCAAACAATTTTATCTACGACCAACGTCAAAATCTTTTCATCATATGGAGAATTCGTTTGTAATTGACTATACATTTCTTTTTGGAGGGGTGCTTGAATTATTCTTGGTTTTAGAACATCTATATTAATAAATTCCCGCAAACCTCCACCTCAAATGAAGATACATATCCGAGGCCGGATATGATATCTTAGGACGAACCGGACTCCGCTCGAACAGACATCTCAGATATGTCCATTCCCCCCATACTTCCGAGGATGAACCTCCGTTCAAGTACGTCTGGACGAATGACGTCATCTCAGTTGACCATTATAAATACCTCACCAAAGTACAAAGCCAAGTACGATTTTCTGAACCTTCGTCCTTATTTTCTCTCTCTATTTTCTCTCTCTACCAATACTTATCCTCACGCCGGAGGGTGGTCGCAGAGGGGCCCTCCCATCTCTGCGGCGAGCCTAACGGTTTTCTGTTTTGCAAGACGATCCTCCAGCTCACCTACAAGATCCAAACCCTCGATTGCAGGCTTCGGCCTTAGCTCGATTCTTTGGTTCTTCAATTAGCGCCATCCGATTTCACAGCTCACAGTCCTTCACTTTGGTGAATTTCTTGAGCAACGAACTGATCTATGGCGGCCTCGAGTTCTATGAATTCGGGATCCATAGCTGTTAGTACGCGAACTACAGCACCGGCAAGCATTAGTTCCACAGTTTCAGCTCCTTTGAGCTCGGGACCAGGAACAACTCTGCCATTCATACTGATTCCCACTTCGCAAGCATCAGAGTTCGATGCGGAATTTCTGTCTAAAAATGCAAGTCTTCTACGAAGATTAAAAGCCCAACAGGCTAGAGATGAAGAGATCCTCGGTTTACGAACCAGGCTCTTCCATGATGAAACACCGGTAAGGACTATGGGTCCTACAATTTTCACTTCTTCTACTTTCTCCATAGTAGTTACTTCGGAAACTTATAATGGATACGTGCAGGGATCCTCCGGACCATCCCCAGCGATGGCAATACGAAATGAAATGCAAATGGAAGTAGTTAATGATCCGGAACTCACTAAGCCGTATCATCTGGTTTCCATGACTGCTAAATCCAAATTCAGTGCTCGTATCACACACGCTAAGCTCCCTCCGAAGCTCAAAATGCCAACCACAGTCAAGAAATATGATGGTACCACTGATCCAGACGATCACATGTTTGATTTCGATGGGGCTGCACGTGTAGAACAATGGCCAATGTCGGCATGGTGCTTCATGTTCGCACAAACACTAACCGGGGCTGCTCGGGTGTGGTTTGATGCCTTGAACGAAGGAGAGATCAACGATTTTGAAGAGTTCCGAAGGTTATTTCTCCAGAACTTTAGCCAACAAAGGCATTACTCAAAAGAAATCACTGAAGTTCATAACATACAGAGAAAGGATGGGGAATCTTTGGATAGTTTCATCGACTGATTCAATCAAGAAAGCATGCAGATCAGTGGGGTAATGGACCAGTTAAGAATATCCGGATTCTGTCACGGTGTCCGGAATAACCAGCTAGTCCAAAAATTACACGAAAACCTCCCAAAGACAATGGAAGTACTCATGGAGCGAGCCAGAGCTTTCGCTCGAGGGAAAAATTCATGTAATCCGGCACCGGAGTCAGATCATAAGATGCCCTCCTGGAAGAAAAATGGTGGGTCTGTATTCGATAAAACTCCGTCCGGAAGTAAGGGACGACCACACCCCTACAGTAGAAACGACAGGCCACAACGAGGAATAAGTTCCGGATCAAGGTTTTACAACCTATCGGATCTTTCTAAGACTCCCAGTGAAATCCTCAGTGTCGAAGGAGCGAACTTCCCTGCCCCACCAAAGCTCCGAAATCCAGGCGACAAGAACTCCAAGAAATATTGTGAATACCATCATGCGCGAGGCCACAATATAGACGATTGCTGGTCTTTGAAACAAGAAATAGAAAAAGCAGTGCGGTTCGGTAAGCTATCGCATTTGGTAAAAGAAGGAAAATCTTCAGGGAATTCGACAGATAATCCGAACAATCAACCAGCAATTTGCATGATTAGGAAAGTAGATAACCAAGGCATTAAGCTGTCCAATCATCATATGGCCGCTTGGATGCAACAACCGAATTGCCTTCCCTCCAATTACCCCCGGAGAAATCAAAGACGGACCAATCATAGTGTCTGCGGTAATAGCAGGCCACAAGGTTCGGAGAATCTACGTTGATAGCGGAAGTGCCACTGAGATCATGTACCAACAATGTTTCCAACAGCTAGCTCCACAAACTAAAGCAAAATTGATACAAGTCTCCATGCCGTTGGTAAGCTTCTCCGGAGAGGTGGTGCAGCCAATTGGGCAAATCACCCTACCAACAACGTTGGGAGCCGGAAGCTTGGTCAGAACCGTCAACTTGACATACCTAGTAGTGAAAGCAAGGTCCGTCCATAACGTTATACTAGGGAGACCGGGGATGTGCGCTTTCGGTATTATCAGCTCTACCATTCATGGGTCATTTAAGTTTCCCACCGAAGCAGGAGTAGCAACTCTTCACTCCGAATCAACAATGCACGTAGCTGAAGTACGACAAAGCGAAGGTAACGTACAGCCTCTATCCCTCCTTACAGAGGAGTGGGCTATACATCCACATTTTACAGAACAAAAAATTGCCGTTGGAGCCCAGCTCCCTGAACGTACCAAAAAACGGTTATGGAAGCTTCTGTCTAGTTCACTTGATGTATTGCGTGGCAAACTTCTGACATGGTCGGAGTTCCTCGGTGTTTGGCCGAGCACAAGCTGAAAGTATCACATTCGGCAAAGCCAGTCGCTCAAAGAAAAAGAAACATGGCTCCAACCCGTCAGAAAGCCATCTCCGAGGATGTACGGAAGCTACTAAGCGCTGGGATCATCAGGGAAGTGCGGTATCAAACATGGGTCTCCAATCCGGTGATGGTAACAAAGAAAGACAAAACTTGGAGAATGTGCGTTGATTTTTCTGATCTGAACAATGCATGTCCGAAGGATTGTTACCCTCTACCGGAGATCGATTTGAAGATTGATTCTCTGTCCAGCTTTCGCCTTAAATGCTTCTTAGATGCATATAAAGGTTACCACCAAATACAGATGGCTTTGGAAGATGAGGACAAGACGGCGTTCGTAACAAATGAAGGTCTTTTTTGTTATACCAAAATGTCGTTTGGATTAAAAAACGCCGGAGCGACATACCAGAGGTTGATGGATAAAGCGTTCAAGGATCAGATCGGACGGAATTTAGAGATATACGTAGACGACCTGGTCATCAAAACCCAAGCCGAAGATAACATGATCGATGACATACTCAAAACCTTTACTAGGCTTCGGAGTATCAACCTCAAGCTTAATCCTAAAAAATGTTCTTTCGGTTTAGAAGAAGGGGAGTTTCTTGGCGTCTGGATAACTCAATCCGGAATCCAGGCACATCCGGATAAGATTAAAGCGGTAATTTCCATGCAACCCCCTAAAACGTTCAAGGAAATTCAATCACTAAACGGTAAGTTGGTAGCTCCCCATCGTTTCGTCTCAAAAGCGGCCGATCGAACCATTCCTTTCATGAACGTATTGAAAAAACGAACCGGAAAGGGTCAGATAGAATGGACGACGGAGGCCGACTCAGCATTCCAGGAGTTGAAAGTTTGTCTCGGGTCTTTACCCACTCTAACCGCTCCGATTACCGGAGAAACCGTCACAGTTTATCTCTCCGCTTCACATTTTGCTATCAGTGCAGTACTTATGGTACACCGAAACCAAGCACAAATACCGGTTTATTACGTAAGCCGCATTCTGAAGGATTATGAAACTCGATACCCGATGATAGAAAAGCTGGCACTTGCATTGGTGCATGCATCTAGACGTCTCCGAAGATAATTTCAAGCTTTCAATATAGAAGTGCAGACCGACCTCCAGATTCAGCAAATTCTCAGAAAGCCAGAATTTTCTGGGCGTCTCACCAAATGGGCGATCGAGCTTAGCGCTTTCGATATTACTTACCGAACTAGAGGTCCGGTAAAAGGCCAGTCAGTGGCAGATTTTCTTACAGAGGTACCAACCGGAGAAAGCACCAAGGAAAAATCCGTCCTCCCAAGGGTATGGAACCTATATACAGATGGAGCTTCCAGTAAAGAAGGGGCAGGAGCCGGTTTAATTTTGATAGATCCGGAAGGAATAGAATATACTTATGCCCTACGTTTTGAGTTTAAAACTTCAAATAATGAATCAGAGTATGAAGCCCTTCTCGCAGGACTCCAAATCGCAGCCAAGGCCGATGCAACCTCCGTGCTTGCTCACGTCGATTCATTACTAGTTGCCAATCAGGTCAACCGAGAATACGAAGCACAGGAAGAAAATATGGTCCGGTACCTAAACCAAGTTAACAGTTTAATCTCCTCGTTCGACTCTTGCAAAGTAGTTCACATACCACGAAGCAAGAACAAAAAGGCGGATGCCTTAAGCAAGCTTGCCACTGTAGCATTTTGTCACTTATCCAAAGAAGTATTGGTCGAAACCTTGCAAGCTCCGGCCATCCAGCAAATGGAGTCCGTTCTGTCAGTCTCCGTGCAGGAAAGATCATGGATGACCCCCATCCTAGAATATTTAAAAGACGGCACACTCCCAGAGGAAAAAGCTCAAGCTCGGAAGATAAAAGCCAAGGCATTACAGTATCAGGTTCACGATGGGAGACTCTATCGAAAGACCTTTCTAGGTCCGCTCCTAAAATGCCTAACTGCGGAGGAGGCCAGCTATGTCATAAGAGAAATTCACTGGGGGATATGCGGCATTCACTCCGGGCCAAGGATGGTTGTAGCCAAAGCTATGAACGCCGGACATTTTTGGCCAGGAATGCACCAAAGCGCTGTTAATGCTGTTAGCTTGTGAAGATTGTCAGCGGCATGCTCCCATCAGTCACCGAGCTAAAAACAACCTCGTCCCTGTAACTTCGGCATGGCCATTTCAGAAGTGGGGGATTGACATCGTTGGTCCTTTCCCAATTTCCACTGGAGTAAGGTTCTTGTTGGTGGCCATCGATTACTTTACAAAGTGGATTGAGGCCAAGCCTCTCCGAACCATCACCGGGGATCAAGTGCTGAGATTTGTCTGCGAAAATATAGTATGCAGGTACGGAATGCCACTTTGCATCATCAGCGACAATAGGAAGTAGTTCGCAGAAAAACCATTCAAAACCTGGTGTGAAAGAATGCATATTGAACAAAACTTCACTTCAGTTTCCCATCCCCAGGCCAACGGGCAGGTAGAAAGAGTCAACCGCAGTATCGTAGAGGGCATAAAAAATCGTCTGGGAAAGAAGGCGTTTCCTGGGCAGATGAACTTCCGCACTTCCTATGGGCACACCGGACGATGCCAAAACAAGTACAAAAGAAACTCCTTTCAGTTTAACGTACGGTACGGAAGCAGTCATTCCCGCCGAAGTCGGAATACCTACCCCTCACATGCAGCAAAATCAGGAAGTGAACGAACAAGAACTCCGCCTGAACCTCGACTTGGCCGAAGAAAGAAGAGAACTAGCGGCTATCCGAGAAGCAAAGTACAAAAAAGAGTTGAAGAAACGCTACAGCTCGAAAGTAAAAGAGGTTCGATTCAAGGCCGGAGATTACGTCATGCGAAGCAACGAGGCAAGCCTGGTCGAGGGTACGGGAAAGATGGCTCCGAAGTGGGAAGGCCCTTATCAAGTTAAGACTGCTGGAAAATATGGTGTATATACGCTTAGCAGGATGGACGGAACTCCCGTCCCTCGCACTTGGAACGGAGCGCACCTCAAGAAATGTTTTCTTTGAAAACTTCATGATATTTTGAAATAAATTTGTAAAACGGAGGCCACGACCTCCGTCATCTTTAATTCCTTGTAATGCGGATGGTTTTACCCGCACCAACAATTTTATATATTTCCAAGAACTGCGGAGGGTTTTACCCGCAGATTATCTTAAATGTTTTACCATGTGTTAACCGGATAAGTATATTCCGGATGGATTAGATAGAATACTTAAAGTTTCTATCAATAAAAAGTTGCAACACAAAAAATATCAATTGGCCGAATCAGGGATGCTAACCCTAAAAGACGAGAACGAACTGGCGTTGTTCGTACTCTTTCCTTCACGTAAAATTATTCTAAAAAGTTAAAATCGGATCTGCACCTTAAAAAGAACGTTCTAAAACCGGAAAATGTAAACACAAAAGCATGGACGCATGCACAATAAAGTGATTACATCAAAAATTAACCGAACTAATGAAACCGGAAATTACAAAAACCATTTACATGTTATAAGGATAATTGTCATGAACACAAATACGGTAAGAACATCATTACATTCATTCCGAAACAGAACAAGGTGCATATCCCAAGTGGTCGGATATGTCCACCTTCTAAAAACAACAGTTTAACAAACTAAAACCTACCAAGGTGCATACCCCAAGAAACCAGGCATGTCCACCTCATTCCTTCAAAGACTCTCCACTTGCAAAGAAAAGAACGTCCTTGATCTTGGAGAGCGGCTCGTTAACAAGCTTCGGTAGATCTTCTACTACGGGAAAGGCAAGAGAATCAAAGCAAGCAACTGCCGCATTTAGCTCTTCCGCCGCATTGCGATTCAGCATCGGAACCTCAGCATAAGGAGTCTTTTTCTTCAAGGCATGAAGGTAGCCGTTATGGAGACCGGAGTTGACACCCACGGCGCTCATTGTGTTATTGACAGCGGCCACAGCAGCGGTCATCTCCGGACCTTTGTGAATATTCTTCGCAAGAAGCCTGGCACCCTCCTAAAGCATCCAAACTTTAGTCGCCTGAAGGTCTTCCACCTTAGCCTTCAAAGCTGCGTTCTCCGCCTTGATCTCTTCCTCGTGCCCCTTCATATCTTCAATCTGAGCTTTTAAATCAGCTTCTCCTGTTTTAAGTGCGTCCCGCTCTAAAGAAAGTGTTAGAAATAATAATGCAAAAGGAATCATAACAAATAAGATACGTACCGGCCATCATGTTCGTATAAGCCAGGCGAGCATTAGTAAAATATTCTTCCATCTTCGCCAAGACCGCCTTATGCTCCTCGTCCTTTTTCTGCATGGATTCGAAGAAATCCTTCAACTCCGCAGCTATCCTATCCCTGTCCTCAGCTGCGGAGGCAGTCGCCGCCTGAGACGATTGACTCTGGGTAGTCAAGGACTTGACTTTCTCCTGCTGAGCTTGGAGATCTAGAGTGAGTTGTGCAATCTTTTTCTCCATCTCCGGAGTCCTCTGGATTTTGCGTTTCAGAGAACGGGCCTCCTTTTCCAAGTTTTCCCTCACCAACTCCGCTTCTACCCACCTCCGGTAAAGTTCCGTCACAAGAACATTTGATTGAGCCTGATTGGACAAAACCATAGCACCCAGATTCTGGCTCTTCATTCTCCTGCTCCTAGCATGGTCTAGCGGAGTGTTGATGTTGAAAAGAAGAGTTCTTGCAACCAACTCATCCATTACAGAATCTTTGTTCCGGATATCCCAGTCCGGAACAAACTTCTCCTCGGCTGTTGCTGGATCGATCTCCATGTCGTCCGAAAATACATCTGCATATCGAAAGAAGGACATCAACTCAAGTCCGAACCAAGAGGGTGGAAGAGAGGAAACTTGGTCTTCCTCACCACCAACAAAACAGTCCGGACCCAAGGATGAACCCAAAGTCATACCTGAAAAGGTCACCACCTTATGTTCACCAGAAATTTTTCCACCTCCCTTACTTGTAACCTCCGGATTCTCCACCTCCATGCTCTCCACTTCGTTGACAGGAAGAAAACCACCAGAAAAGGCAGGAGTGGGTTTGGATCGTGCCAGTGCGGCTTCCTCCCTCGTAAACTTGCCACCAGTAAGGTGCTCGTCTAACTCAACCATCACATCACTGCCAGAATGAGAAGAACCTTTTTTAATCTTCTTCAATCTCGGCATAGGAAGCGGATCAGAAGTACGGATCTGTAATGATTCATTTTTTCTCTTAAGAACTTTCTGACCAACGTCCGACATAACACCTTTGCTCTTCAAAGAAGCAGAAGAAGGACGATACTGAAGAGCTTCGTCCAAACTGCGAACCTCCGGATCGCTGTCCACGTCGTCTAAAATTGACTTCTTACCAGCCTGAGATCCGGAGGAACCAGCAGTACCTTTTATAGGCGTAGGAACGGATGAAGTAGTTTCTACAGCAGCTTGTTCGGATGTATTTTGAGGAATGACGTGCCGAATTTCTTGAGCCGAAGGGGCCACTTGCTTCATTAGAGGAACTTCATCTTCGCCCTGATCCTCCAAATCGAAGTAAAAAACATCAAAGATAGGAACTTTCAGAGCATCTCTAAGAGACATTATGGCACCTGCATTTTCAAAATAAAAAAACAAGTCAGTAGAGTATCACAAGAAAAGTGCCGAAGGGGAGGTAAAAGGCCGGAACTTACGATCACTCTTTCTGCGAATAACCGGCCAAGCCCTATCTGCTTGGCTCCAAGAAAAACAGAGTCGACCCAATAAAAGAAAGTGCTCATGAAGGGGACAGATTGGGGATTTGTGCTCAATTAGGGCACGGGCCAGCTCCTTGTCGAAGACGAAGTCTTCGCCTAGATCAAAGGACATTGACTGATCCTTAAAACGCCACCTCATATCCTCCGGAAGACAACGATCGTCCAACGATAAAAAATTATCCTTCCAATTTTTTAGGTTGGATCGTTCATCGGAGGAAGGGGGAGGTATTCCTTTCCTATGCGCGAACGTATACCAATCCCCGACGGTGATAAATTCGTAGAAGTACCGGAAGACATTCAAATCCGGTCTCCGATCTTGGGCCCGACAGAAAATTTCAAAGCGACTAATACGACTCAGACCGAACAGGTTAACTTGACTAATATGGACCCTAAAAAATTGAAGAACCCTAATCAAAAAAACGAGAGAACGGAACCCTGTAGTTCGCAAAATTACAGACGCGAGTGTAAAAGGGAAACTTCCCTTGACGAAAGGGGTAAATGGTCTCGTCCTTTGAGGGAAGGACCGGGTGAAGATCCAGAGGGATCCTGTATTCTCGAGCAAACTTATCCAACTGACGTTGGGTAAGAATGCTCACACTCGCTGACATATTATATTTACCCGGAGCCATAATAAAAGAGGAACACACCTTTCTTAAAAGCAGAAGAAGATAAAAAAGCAAAAGGGGATAACAGTTGAGAGAAGAAAAATAGAGAAGAAAGGTGAAAATGAAAAAGTAAAACTGGTTTTTATAGAGAAAAGTAAGTCGGTTTAGGGGCAGTCAAATCAAGCCGTCGCTTCAGCTGACACCCACGGTTCCCAACACCGGGTTTCGTAATCGTCACACGTAGGTGACTGACGGCCAAACCACCTAGGTCACCCACGCCACGTTGGCACGATTCAAATCGCGCCACGTCATACGACCAGAACCACTCCTACAGTGACACGTCATTTGGACAAAACAAACTTGCACAAACATTTTGCTAAGTCCCTTACGGAACTGAACAAACTGGGGGATTTGAAGATACATATCCGAGGCCGGATATGATATCTTAGGACTAACCGGACTCCGCTCGAACGGACACCTCAGAGATGTCCATTCCCCCCATACCTCCGAGGATGAACCTCCGTTCAAGTACGTCTAGACGAATGACGTCATCTCAGTTGACCATTATAAATACCTCACCAAAGTACAAAGCCAAGTACAATTTTCTGAACCTTCGTCCTTATTTTCTCTCTCTACCAATACTTATCCTCACGCCGGAGGGTGGTCGCAGAGGGGCCCTCCTATCTCTGCGGCGAGCCTAACGGTTTTCTGTTTTGCAGGACGATTCTCCAGCTCACCTACAAGATCCAAACCCTCGATTGCAGGCTTCGGCCTTAGCTCGATTCTTTGGTTCTTCATCAAGTTTGCAATCTTTCTTAAAAAAACATCCACTTTTCTACATCAACAAACCTCCACCTCACTAACTAAATTTGTATTTTTTAATAGCCTCTCAAAGTTGGCCCGGACGAGTTTTGATTCACGGACCTGTGGATGGACTTAGCATGCGGACTGTGGCCATCTATGTGGCGTGTGAATTTGGTGAGGTCCGCTCGTTCCAAGTAGATCCGGACCACCAACATAGGTGCACTTACTCTTACATATTATATCAACAAGTTTGATAACTGCTCATGGGGTACCAAATCGTTGCCCTTCGTAAATGCTATGTGTAAGATTATTAAAGACTCATTTATTATTATTGAATGAGTAGGTTACAATATATAGGAACTACGAGTAACTGTAGAAATGTAACTGAGCCCGTGAGCCCATAGTCTAATACTCCCCCGTAGTCGTGGCGGATGGAATTAGAAGCTTAGGCTGAAAACAAAAACAATAATAAACCCTAAAAACCATAATCTTGGACCACAGTTTTGAATGATCACGTAATCCTATAAGAGGCAACCAATACGGCAGTGCAGCGGCGGCTGGTACTGGCGCGGCGGCGGATCGTAATTCTGCAGGCGGCGCGGCGGAAGACCGAGTCTAATGAGTGGCGGCGGCACGCTGCAAGGGGCGGCTTGACAGAAATGCAAAATCAACAAGATGAGCTGTAGCATCATCTGTGTGGTAAGAGACCATAAGAAGACAGGTGAATCTAGAACCGAAGACGAAGCTTTATTTGAACACAAAACTGAAAAAAAAAAAAACGGAAACGGAAAACGAACAGAGACCGGATAGGGCGGCAGTGGCGGCACGCCGCCTTGTCTAAGGTTTTTCTCAAGTGTTAAGGGCTAGGGTTTTGTTATTTGTGTGTGTGACGCGGCGGAAGATATAGAGCGTAGGTTCGTTCTGATACCATGTAAGATTATTAAAGACTGATTGATTATTATTGAATTTGTAAGTTACAATATACAGGGACCACGAGTAGCCATAGAATTCTAACTGAGCCCGTGAGCCCATAGTCTAATACTATGTACATGTATGTGTCGAACACAATCTTTTTTTTTTAACACAACACGACATGTGTTAGCGTCCTAAACCAACCAAAGTTGAATCCCAAACCGCACCTTCTAAATCTAATTAAAGTTTTTTTTATCTTAAATTTCTTGATTTGAAGGTTCTTACATGAAAAGGCTAGTGAACTAAGTATTTTTTTATCTTAAATTTCTTGATGGGAAGGTTTTTTTGTATTAAAGAACATGAAAAGGGTAGTGAATGAGTGATCTTCTAGATGTGATACGAAGCCTATATTTGGTTTTATTAGGTGTATTTATTATTAATTTAATGTTATTACTTCTTTGTTTTCACTTTCAGTTGCATTTTTTATAAACCAACTTGTTAGTTCTTTGACCATGTTGGTACACGCACATGTCAAAAGTAACGGCTTTTGGAATCATATAATTATTGATTCGTGTATTGAAGAAAAAATATTTCTTTTGTTTTTAACATGTATAAATAATGTCGCTATTTTAAAATAGTTCTGATCAAAGTTGTCGACACAAGTGAATGCTATTGTAATGACTATAACTTTAAACGTGTTAGATATGAACATTGAACATTCATCATTTGGCTAACTTGTATTCGATTCTACTCTTTATCATAACATTACTTAAGTATAGGAAGAAAGCTCACTTAAGTTGACAAAAACTCAAGAAACTTTAGTAAAAATTCTATGTAATATTTTTATTTTTTTTAAATTAAAAAAAAAAACAGGTAATGTAACATAAAAAAATATATATGAATATTTTTGTAAAAAAAAAGCCCCGAGTATATTTTTTCAAAAAAATGTTACAAATTTATGTTACATAATATATATGTCCAAAAAAATGTAACATACGTATTTTGAACAATATAAAAAAAAACTAGTCGGAGTCTTTTACATTTTTTTATGAAAATATTCAAATATATTTATGCTACATTCTCTATTTTTTTAGAAAAAAATAAAAATATTACATAGGGTTTTCTAGGTTGTTTTTTTTTTTTTTAACTCAAGTGAGTTTTCGTTTTATTCTTCCCCATCTACAACATCCCCTTTCTAAAGAAATTTTGTTTTTATTAATAATGTACGTACACAATACAACACCAACATATCAAGCATACCTGAGAGTTGCACACATGTTTTGATGAAATTTTTACTAGCGCTTTTGCCCTCGTTATTCCTTATCATATGTGTCAGAGCATTCCCATTGGAGTCTCTATACATGGACATTCTGTATAATATAGAGGGAAAAGTAGAGAAAACAACAAAAAAAAACTATTACATTTGAATCTCTAAAATAGAGGAAAATTTATAGAGATCAAAGGTACACTACACCTCTATATTTAGAGGGTTGTATTCAACTCTTTATACTATTATATTAATGTGGCGTTTGTGAGTAAAACAGAGGTAGAGATAAAGCGTTGGATGTGAGAGATTTTATAAAAAAAAATAACAAAATTTAGAGAAAATGTACTTTTTAATTATTAACATATATAGAGATAGAGATGAAGGCTTTAATATGAATTATCTCAACTTCAAAAAAACATCTGTGTTCTGAATGAGAGTGTATATTAAACAAAGACCTAAGGTTATAGTCATAGGACACATATCTATACATTTTGTTTATAGTGTAGGTAAGTATACCCAATTTTGTATTTACTGTCTATACTTTATTAGTTATACATAATATATAATCAGATTTCTTGTTCTAGTACACTTTTAAAGTTAAGATTGACCAATAGTAGGGTCTCTGATTGGGCTCCTCGTCTGGGCTCCCAACAATAACCAATTTAGAAGGCCCATTTAGCCTTATCCCAAAAGAAGCTCAAGAGGATGAAAGGAGGCGGGAACAAGAGAAGGTCTGAAAAAGATCATCACCTCACATCACTGTTCCGGTCACTGGCATTAAATGTCTCCATAGGAGAGAGAAGACAACTAGCAACGGTAGTACGAGGAAGGTACTGCCTGCATGAAATGTAAAGATCCTCTCTGATTTGCAGAGAGCCGTTGGATCTACGTGGGATGCTAACCATTTGATAAGCTTGAGGCTTTATATAAGCCAAAGTGATGATCCCAAAGGGTAAGTGCTCAACAACCTTTCACTCACACACTAAAGATATTAAAGACGAAACATTCTCTGATCAATTCATTGAATACTTGTGGTCTAGAGTTCATACCATTTATTCCGGCTAGATCGTATTGCCGGAATATCGTTTCTTCTCTGGCAAGTTTACTTACTCTCACGCCGGAGGTTGGTCACGGACTCCCCTCCGGGGTCCTCCGTCACGAGGCTAATGGTCTTCTTTTTTTAGACTCTCTTGAAGATTCTCTTTGGACGCTGGCGAGTCTCATCAACCAGCCCAGCTAGTTAGGGGATTCGACAGTACATTTTAGATATCCTATTTTATTTTAGACTGTATATAGTTTTAAGTTTGTCACATTCTTGAAATGAGATGTAATTAATGCATTTTCATGCACCTTCATGGGCAAGCATCTACTTGCTTATACACACGTTTTTAAGGACATATGATATAGACTCAACTGAACAACTGAATCAAGCATCTACTTGATTGATATTCGGCTAGGGTTTTCTGTTTTTCTTCTTAAATCGCCGCCTTGACGTGCTGTTTCGAGCATATTGTATTGATTTGTTGGTCAATCGGTCTTGATTTACCAGTGTTTCTATCTGATTTGTAAGATTCATGAGTTAGGGTTCCAGCTAGTTTAGGGTTTTTGATTTTTTATTCGTTCATTGGTTTCGTCTGGTCAAGTAGTCTTCTTGCTGCATGTATTTGTTTTTTCGTAGGGTTGAAGAGAGTTGTTAATAACCGCATGGATGATCGCACAAAACCTGGTAGTAAACCACAAGATGTTCATGGAAAAACTACACCGTCGTTTCAGGATTTGGCTGATCGGGTTATTGATGTTGATGGGAATACTTTAAAGCCGAGACGGGGAATCACGATGAAAAATCAGAACGAGCTTAAGAGTACAAACATCATTGACGAGATTACTAGGGCTACGGTTCCAGCCCGCTTGGAAAAACTGGATGCAAATTTCTGGGATTATCCGAATATGGGGTACACGCCAGCTTCGGGTTTGTATGAAGCAAATTTCTCGGCCAGTCAGGGTAAACCAACATCTTCCGGGGCTACGGATCCTATTTCATTCGCTAATGTAGTGAATAACTCCAAGGAAAATGTTAAGGTGAACTTCAGGGTGATGGAATCTAGTGAGGCTGTTGATGGAGCAGATGTAGTTATTCCATTGTCATCGGTTAAACAAGTCACAGACAGGTATGCTAACACTTTGTATGGGTACTTTCTGGGTAAACGGGTGCATTTCCTATGGTGGATTACTTTGCAAAGAACAATTGGGTTAAGTATGGTCTCTCTAGATTAATAATGAATGCAAACGGGTTCTTTTTCTTTAAGTTCAAGACTAAAAAAGGGATGAATCAAATGTTAGAGGATGGCCCTTGGTTGATAAGAAATGTTCCGATAATTTTGAAGGAGTGGTTAGCTTCTATCAAGATGGAAAAAGAGGATATTAAAGTTGTTCCAGTTTGGGTCAAGATGCATGATGTGCCGTTAGCAGCATTTACTGAGGATGGTCTTAGTTTGGTCGCATCTAAGATAGGGGTTCCTAAGATGTTGGATTCGTATACTGCCACGATGTGTGCAGAGTCTTGGGGAAGAAGCAGTTATGCTAGAGCTCTCATTGAAGTTCAAGCGGAGGCTGATTTAAAGAAGAGTGTAACTGTTGCAATCCCATCTTTGGTAATGGTCATTCAAAGGTGGAGGTAAAAATTGAATATGATTGGGAGCCTTTAAGGTGCTCATCTTGCTGTGTTTTTGGTCATGAAGATAGCTCGTGCCCAAAGAACCCCCAGGTTGCTTCGAGTGGGGATTCTGAAAAGAAGAATGATGACTTTCAGGTTGTGGGTGCCAAGAAGAAGAAAGCTAATAACCAAGGTCTTCGTATGAAAAATCAGAAGCCTAAGTTAGTTTATAGACCAGTTACAAAACCGAAGCCAAAGTCGTCCTTGAGGAATCCGATGAATAATCAGGTCTCAACGTCAAACCCCTTTGATATCCTTAAGGATGATGATGGAGGTCAGGGAGGTATTACTGTGGGTCGTCTGGAGAAGAAGGCTACGCAGTCTAATGATAAGCAGGAATCAGATGAGGAGGAGGTCATTGAAGTCTACAATGAAACTAATGAATTTACGACTTCGGGTACACATTCTTCATCTTCAAGAGCAAGGGCTAGCACATCTTCCACAAAGTTCTCCAATGGTTAGACATGCTTTGATTCGTGTTAAGGGGCTGCTGGTTTGTGGCAATTTTATCTTTGATGATGGAGGATGATTCGGCTTGGTCTTTTGGTGTGCGTTTGTCTTGTCTACCTTTTTTCATGATGTAAAGTAGGCTAGGTTATGGGATGTCATAGGGTTTTGTTTGTTTTTTTGCTTGGCTTACATATACGGGGCATGTCCTGTATATGAATTAGTGTGGAACACATCCTCACTATTTATACTTAATTGCGGTTGTTTTTAATAGAATCACCGGGATAACCCTTTAAAAAAATAGAATCATATAAAATATGCAAGAAATTGAGTATAGATATATCATTATAAAATATTATAATATTAAATAACATATCCTAATTTATCTTATTATTTCACAAATATATTAATAATTTATTTCTGCGCTATCAAATAATTTCATTTTGTTTATCATCTACACGTACCTACACATGTCTTTAGCTTGGTCAAAATCGCATGTATTGTTATAATTACAACCACCTATCTTATACCTACCTGCACGTGTGTAAAATTCTAGATACATCATATAATTATTAGTTTTAAAAGCACTTACACGTATATAAGATTAATAACATTTACCTTGTTACAACCTTCAAATATGCATTTCAGTTAAAATAACTTAATATATAAATTAACTCTTTGTTAAACCATGCACAAACGTGTAAAATGAGAAAATCTACCTTATTACAACCTACAACTACAATATGCATATATGCATTTCAATTAAAATTTCAAAGGACCGATGGATACATGTAAAGAACAATGTTTGCACGATGTTCTTCAAACCTTGATCATCAGCCTTTAAATTAGAAAAATCTGAATGAGAGAGTATCCTCATATCTACAATTTAGAATTATTGAAGGATCATGATAAAACTAGTTAAATGTGAGAAAACTAAAAAAATTCGCTCAAAATCACTAAAATTAAGGGGGAGGAGACTATAATGAAAGAGGGGCAAAATTGGAAAAAAAATATATATAACTTTTCAAAACATTTTTATCACAAATGTTCTTATCTTTCATTCCAGTATATTTTTTCGATACAAACAAAAGATTTAATGTGTCGTCTTTTTTTCAATACTACTATTATAGTACTTCACATATGTGTGGGGGGTGGGGGTTTAGGTTTTTGGGTGTGTGTGTGAAGGGGGGGGGGGGTTAGGTTTTTCATAATGTTGCACATGTGTACTAATAAATATTAGTTTTGAAAAAAGTACGACATCTTAAATCTTTTTTTTATGTCGTAAAAGTATGTTCGAATATACTCGAGTGAAAGATAAAAAAATATGTGATCTTATGGTGCCATTAAAAAAAAAGATAACGTTTGGAGAAATTAGAAATGTTTAAAAAAATATATTTTGTTCTCGTTAAAATCTCATTCCCTTACTTTTTAGTGGTTTGATGGAGTTTTTTAGTTTTCTCGTTAAGATGAGTTTTCTCATGATCCATCCCCTAAAAAGAATTTTATTGACCCAAAAAAGCATCTTTTAATGAACAATCAACTAAAACCCTAACTTTTACAAGCACAAATGGGTAAGAACACTACACATGCAGATAGAAAACAAGAGGAAAAAAAGACCAAGACTAAGCTTAATACCTTCGATTAGTCGCCAGAAGTTTGAATCGCCGTTTGATATGTATCTTGAAGATGTAATCGCTGTGAAATATGGTATCTTGAAGATGTAATCGCCGTCACTTGAAGGGGGCTGTGAAAGAAGTTGGTGTAGAGATAGAACGAGATTAGGTTTTTATTTTGATTTGTGATTTGATATCCTAATAACTGATATTTGCAATGGAAATTACTAATTAGCCCTCATATCATTTAATTAAAAACCAAGTAACATAAAATAATTACAAAAATGCCATTAATATAAAATCTCATCATCTTGCATAATCAATAGACAAGATTTGTTCATTTTTGTTCACAAATGCACCATTGTTCACTCATAAACCCTACCCTATATATATATATATATATATATATATATATATATATATATATATATATATATATATATATAGAGAGAGAGAGAGAGAGAGAGAGAGAGGGGGGGGGGGTTCTAGAGTGAATATTAGTGTGTTTGTGAACCGAGTGAACAAATCCTGGCCATTGGTTTACATCATCAAATCATAAAATACGCTAGTGTATTTTCATTATCAAATCCTGGCGATAGATTTACACTTTTGTTTATACTTGTTTATTGATAATCAATGACTAAGATTAATTTACTAGTGTTCACAATCAAGTATATGGAACCTGTCTTAACCTTTACATCTAGAAATGGTGGAAGTATCAATATATATTTTATATAGTTATAACGCCCAGATTTCATAACCCGAAAAGTAATATTATTATACTATTATTTAACAAAATTCGGCATGACCCATTCGTATTATTAACAATTCCCTGTATGACCAACATGTAAAAACTTAAATACGACACAGCGGAAAATATGAGCCCAAAAATTTCGTTCTTAAAAAGTCATACTAACTACATGAAGACCCAATTACAAATTTTAATTCATTCATTAGAAAGGATTCACAATGTTACATTATATCAAGGCTTCATGACCTATTTAAAACAAACTATGTGACATTTCTTTCCCGTACAACCCTTGCTCTTGACTCGATCTTCAAATCCTTATATTCTTCATACCGATGCTAAGTCCACGAAACCTGCATTCACCACATACATATGTAACGATTAGATTTGGTGACATCATTTCTAAACTAAACATACGTAACCATTAGCCATTCCATATTCCTTCTTCTCGTGCCAGTCTTTTCGAATAAGTCTTCCTTGTATGATCATGCATTTCATTTCCTTAAACCTTCACAAGGTCCTTAATAGTGTACCTGCATTCTCATTTCATACTCAAGATCCCGATGTAATAACTTAACACACAAGCTTATTTAAGTTATACAAGCATGCACACACATCCCATTCATTCGTAAGCAACAAATCCTACTTCGTACTCAGGCGCAATCATACACGTAATCTAAAACACATACTTACGTACGTGGTTATGTACACATAACTAATGTACAAAATATACGAACATTCGTATTACTCACCGTATCTAAATCATGCATACTTACATTCTTACATGCATACATTCACATTTACATACGTACATACCTTCCTATACCTCTACATATTTTGCATTCGCTCATACGCATCTTCATGCATACATACATACACATTTACATACGTACCTACATTTCTACATCTCTACGTACATGCATATACTTCTACGTATTTTCATATATACATAAATACACATCTACATACGTACATACACTCCTACGTACACGATCAATATCTTGCATACCTCTTACATACTCATACATTAATCACATGGGACTTAGACTTAGATTTATAACCCATATATATCAAAGGAACGATAAAAATCATGTTTGGGAGGCCCACCGTAGTCCACGGATAATATACCGAAGCCTATAATGCATAAATCACTTAAATAACAAAATTTCAGCTTTTAGGACATGAGGAGGGCGTCAGCGACGGCCCTAGGGGGGGGGGGCTTGCATTTACGCATAGCCAAAAACCTCCGTAAGCAGGAAAATAACGCGTCGGCAAAAACTGACTTTCCATGAGGCGTCGGCGACGACCCCTAAGGGCGTCGGCGACGGCCTCTCGAAAGTGGGTTTTCCTGCTGTGTTGTTTTCGTCGTTCATACACACTAAAACTCTCATAACTTTCAACCCGTTTATCCGTTTAACCTCAAGTTTCTTCCTACGTGATCGTAAATTGGTCCTCTACCCTATGGACTCAAAATCCCACATCCGGATTAAGGAAATTCATAACTTACGCGCTTTCGCCTTACTATTCATTTACGAATTATTCGACCCGTTCATGATTTCATCAAACTACTCATCTCTTTCTAAATTCCAAAACATACTTGAACAACTAAAACATAACCATACTTTACTACATTAAGGAGTGATTCCGGATAATCACTCATATGGTACAATTACTAAATATTATCATCTAATATTCATTTCACCATATCTACTAACATTAATCACACCATTAAATCACTTTAGAAATAGAGGGGGAGTCTGGGAAGTTACTTACCTCGTGCGTCCGAATTTGCACATAGCTTCCGTGTTTACCTTCGACCCGTGGCACTTCCTCGTTTGTGCTCTTGTTGACATGACTCCTATCCGTACATGTCACCACATTCGTAACACGGTTAGCTTTACATACATTCATTCGTTCGGCTATCAAGTCATACAATATTTGACTGTCGTTAGTTTATTAGTGCACATATAGGATATGTATCATCATGCTTCATTACTAGCGTACATGACACGTAACTTAGCTAGTACATAACACATAAGTTCTTGCATACAAAATTTACCTTCTAACCTTAATCCTAAATATAATCCAATCTCATTTTAGATTGCGCCGTTTATTTACATAACAGTTACATTCACGCATCATTCCTACTTCATACCATGTTTCACAATATATGTATATTATGTTATCCTTATGCTTCACATCACTTCCCAATCTATTCAAAACTACATGATTTATCATTGAGGAATTTTGTCAAACACTTGATGGGCGTACAACATTTTAAGCATCATGTACATGAGTTTTATGCATAACCCATTAGTAAACCATAAAAACTCAATCATTACAACTATGGTCCCTTAAGTTTGCCATTCATTTTTCTTGCCCCATCATTCGTTCTTTATTTGTTTTGGGCTAAATATTTTAACTAGGTCAATTAGTCTAATTATTGTATTTCATACCATAGAATATGGACACATATTAGCAAATTAAACAATTCGAGTTTTGGGGCGATACATATTATAGCATACGAAATTTGGGGTGTTACAAGTCTACCCCCCTTAAAGAAGGTTTCGTCCTCGAAACCTTGTTCATTCCTACTAGATAATACCTCCTTCACCTTCCAATTATTATTTTTAACTCTTCCGCTACATGGAACTACATATACCCTTAGGTTAAATTTCCGATTCATTTAGTTCATATGCTCTCAACTTATCCATTCATTTCCTTAGTTCGTATTCAGTCTACCAATTCACGCTTATGATTCATGAGTTAGACGTTTTACTCACCAAGAGTTCTACTGTTCTTTCCTATAATATGGGTGATTAGCACCTTTCATCCTCATTCTTTCGAGTATGGCGTTAATTAAATCCTCTTGTTTACATACTAGTCATTTCTAGATTCTTTTTAAAATTGTAGATCTTTTGACTTATTCATAGTGGGTCAATACATGACCATTCTCTAACATTTTACTTTCTTTATTCTCCTCATTCATAACAGGTCGATACATATTCATTCCTTGGCATACTATTTCTACTAGGCCCTTCATGGTATTCAGTGTTGAATCACCTATGTCATTTCGAAATCCTTACTACTAGTATTTCACTTTACACATTGCGTTTCTTACGTAATACTTTTCAACTTTCGTAAATAATTATTTACCGACATCTGCAATTTGACCCTTCAAGGTCAACTGCCACTTAGTACCTAGTGTATACAAGTATCATAGTACGCGTTGTACTCACTTTCCGTTCGAACATTCTTACAAAAATTATTTCATTATTTTAACGTTTTCTTGCAAAAACCCTTCATCCTCGTCCATACTCGAGCCATTCACTTGGGTCATAAACGTCATTCATTCTAACTCCCAAAAGCCAATTTAATAACATGTCTAGCATGTAACTCTTTTCAAAGCTTACCTCTTTCTACTAAGGTTTCTTGCCACTACAATAGCTTTCCTTGGTTTTATTTACTTGGCGAATCAATTACTTCGTGCTAACTTTACTAATACCTGCTGTCACACCCCAACCGATGGCGGAATCATCAGGGCGCGGCACTGGGCGAATTAGATTGCTCAAGAGAATCCATAACAACTATTTTGCGACAGGATTTTATGCGTTCATTATCCCATACTAATAAACAATACATTCACATAAGTTATCACAGATTTCTTGTCCTCTCGAACAATACAAATGCGAAAACAAAGAATTTAGGTGAGTTTCTAGACTTCCTAGCTTGATTTGATGTAGACTGCGACTAAACCTGCAACATACGTTAAAACAACGTCAATACAAAAGTATTGGCGAGTATACAAGTTTTGGTAGAGTAGCGTAAAATAGTTAAAAGTGCTGCGAATTACCAAATACATAAACGAGATACCACAATATACATGCATACAAGACTGATACTACCAGCTAAGTCACTCGAGCTGTGATTGCAATTGCTATTCATCCTAACTAGACCCCGTCGGGTGCTATAGTATTATACTAGTTAAGGCGGGACCTCGTGAGTATAAGTCCTAACACATATGTAACAAGCATCACGTATAAATATGCATAACAGTTATTTGCGAGTGATAACAGTTTGATTGAATAATTTGTTTTGATAAATTTAGTTTAGTAGGAACGTATGTTACACCCAAAATGCGATAAAAAAATGGTTCGAGTATACTCACAGTCGGTGCTCAGCAAACACAACTTGGTTGGATTGAAGGGAGCGCGTCTGAGATTAGCCTGATTGCAGATTGATAGCGTAAGCGATAAGCGACACGTAAAATGACGCAAAGTACAAGTGAGTCGGACAGCAGTTCGATCGGATGGTAATCCGATCGGACAGCCAGTCGTGCGAGTGGTAGTCCGTTCGGACGGTCGTCCGGTCGGATGGCCGTTCGAGTGGTTTGTTTCTTCCTTTGGGAAAGATGTGTTTGTGTATGATGGCTTGACTTTTGAAGTTTTCGTTGTAGCATTTTGAAAACATAGAAGTATCTCTACCTTTCAGGTCGGTCGATCGGACGGTCGTTCGATCGGACGGCAACCCGATTGGTTGGACACTTTTAGTGAGAACAAGTTCACAGCAGGTTGTCACGTGATCGGACGGTCGTTCGATCGGTTGGCATCCTTTGTGCATTGAACATTTTGAAAATTGTTTAAGTGTTGAAGTTTCGAAACATCACATAGTTGGATGGCCGGTCGATCGAGTGGTAGTTCGATCGGACGACAATCCGTTCAGTGTTCCAAAACTCTTGAGAGTTGGCTTGAATACTAAGGTGGAACCAATATACAAGTCGTTCGGCTGACCGGTCGTTCGGATGGCTGTCCGTTTAGACAGTAGTCTGTTCGGACTATAGTCCGTTCGGACGGCGCTCCGTCCTGGTCAACCTGTTCGACTTACATTTGGTTGTTTTGATTGTTTGTCGTTTTATCGAGACGTTTTGATATCGTGCTAAGCAACAGAAAACTCGTCAATATTTGGTACTCCTGATCGGACAGGAATCACCCGAATCCGACTAGTAACTGTTCGAGATGGTGTTCCATGTTTAACCTGAAATCGGTGGTCTCGTTGATAGAATACAGATCTTGAACCAACACATCAACAAGAAGGAGTAGAAGATCAGAACAAGCTCCGATTCTATCGGTTTGAGTGCATCGAGTGTAAAAGAGTTAAAAGAAAGTTAGAAAAACCATCTTTTAATCCCTTTCACCATGAATATGTTCAGATCTATGCAAGATCTTTGTTTATTTATGTGGAAATCTTTCAGACCTAAGTTATTCTTGGTGGATTGAAACCAAAACATGAAGTTTATAAGAACACCATGATGACATCATCCTAGAACACCTTGAATCTAGTGATTTCACGGTTAAAAGTTGAGATTCAAAAGGTAGAAAGGTGTAGGAGTGCATGTATATCAAGAAAGTACAAGATTTAGGTTGAAAACTTACAAGAATCGCGAGAAATCGAGGAAAAATAGCCCAGAAGCGTGCTGGTCGAGTGGGAGCTGTCACATCACTGTCCAAGTGATGTGACAAGTGCTATTTATAGGCAAGAGAGGAGAGGAGGTGGTGCAGTGATTTGGATCAGATGGCTTGTCCGATCGGTTGGCTGTCCGATCGGATGGCTGTCCGATCATATGGCTGTCCGATGAAGTGCCATTCGATCAAACGCCTCCGGTGAGCTGAGTTTTGGCGTTCCGCTTCGATTGTTAAGCGTTGCGATAGTTTGGTTACACATTCTCATCCACATTTTCATATATTTATTATAATTAGCCACGTTGGGTCGTATATACATATCCATATTTCAAAGTTGCGATACAATAACCGGGTTTCTTTCGAATATGCGTTACTTTGCGACGCTTCACGGTCATCGAGGAGGGTAGAATAGGTCCTCACTCAATGTCATCGTGAACGTTAATGTGTGTGATGCGATGTGCGTTTTGAGTAATGAGTTGCACTACGACACATCACGGCTATCAAGGAGGGTAGAATTGGTCCTCACTCGACATCTTCGTGATTGTCAGCAAGTACAATTGTTAGTGCAATAATGTCTGTTGACTTCGTCTTGTATCATGTCATGAAATAGGATTGATAGATCAGGGCTCGTAGTTCGAGAAAATGGGTTTTATAGGTTGAGAGTTAATTTCGCGCGAAATTACCATTTGGTAATTCCGTACGAAATTAGGTGGTAATTCCACACGGAATTTAATTTCACATGAAGCTTAATTTTGTGTGAGTAATTCCGCACGAAATTAACCTGCCTATAAATACCTTGGTCTTATCTTCATTTGCAACTTTTCTGATTCGGTAACGAAGTGCTGCCGAATTGTCTCCAGGTGCTGTAAGACTATCAAATCAATAATAGAGACATTTATATTGAATCAAGTTGTTATCTAGTCCGTTTCACTGATTCCGCCTTTGATTCGGATCAAAACTCTTCTGAACAACTCAATCAGGTCGCACAAACGATCCTACAAGTGGTATCAGAGCACAGGAGGAGGAGTTCTATCAAATTCAGCTTGATTTCATCAGATTTTCTAACTTCTACACCTTCTTTTCTAAATTGAACAAGATTTCATGGTCAAAATGGATTGAATTTCATACATGTCATGCGAAACAGTGTTTTAATGAACCCTTGAAAGAATTGGACTAAAATTTGATCTAAAATAGGCAAAATCAGTAATTTCGCTTGAAAATCTGATCAGAGATAATGACATCAGCATAATTTCGTTTGAAATTGGATCATAATTTCGCACAAAATTATATACTTTGGATTAATTTCGCTTGAACTTGCAGATAATTTCGCACGGAATTTTATTTCGTTTGAACAATTCCATACGAAATTAGTATTTCGCTTCAAAGAAGTTAATTTCGTTTGATTGAAAGGTAATTCCATACGAAATCATATTTCGTTTGGGCAGTCCACACGAAATTAGTATTTTGTTTGAAAAGTTCTGATTTCGTTTGATTGGAATTTCGTTTGAAATTGCTAAATTTTTATTTCGCTTGAAGAGGGTATTCCGCACCAAAGTGATTTCGCTTGGGTTTCTATTTCGTTTGAAAGTGGACTTTTTGTGTCAAGATCATTTCTCATCAACCGAGTGTCAGTGTATTTCAAATTGTTTGATATTGTTTAAACTGATTTTGTTTGTTTGTTTGTTTGTCTCCAGGTAATTCAAGAAATTTTCATCATGGCTGAAGAATTCTACAACACTTTTTACAACGCTTTTACCTCAGATTCGTTGGAAACTTCAGATGTTTGTTACATCCAAAGCGATAACAAAATCAAGTAAAGACAACATAAAACATGACAATTTTTATGGAACCTATTCGAAACCACCTAAACTTGAAAATATTGAGGATTACATTTGGTGGAAAGAAAGGTTTATCAACTGGACTAAAGCTTACGCACATGAAAGTTGGTTTTGCTTGGAATTTGGCTATAATAGACCTATTGATGACAAAGGAGAAGAAATTCCGCTCAAAAGTTTTACAGAAGAAGACAAACGAAGATTTTCATATGAGCAGAAGATGATCGCCTTGATTCAACAATCGATCCGAGATGATATTTTTCTTTGTTAACTCATGATGGGTCTTCAAAGTCTGTATGGGAAGTTTTACGGGTGAAAGCTGAGGGGGGTAAACAATTCAAGAAAAACAAAATCGCGTTATTAAAAAAGGAATTTGATTTGTTCGATAGTCTGAAAGGAGAGACTGTTAGGCAAATGATTGAACGCTTTTGTCACCTAAAAATTGAACTTGAAAGGTTTGAAATTGTGAAAACAAGAGAAGAAATAATTGACAAAATAATTGAAGCGTTACCACGAGCTGATCAGTGGCAAACGTTTGTGTTTATTTTGAAAAATGATGTGTTATATGATTCAATTACTCTTGATGCTTTGTTAGAAAAAATTGAAAGTCATGACCTTGAGTTACAAAAGCAAAACAAGATGAGCAGTTCGTCGCATCATCAGAATGTTGGTCTTTATTACAAAGGTAACATACCTTCGGTGAAAGTAGGTGAATCACCAAAGACCGGATTCAGTGTTGAAAAGATGAAAGAACCACAAACAAACTCATCAAGCCACAATTCTGGATATCATTCATCTTCAAAAGCAAGTCCTAAAGAATCTGAAGAAGTTCTTTGCAACATTGCTCTTAAACTGAAAAATTCTCCGGCTATGAGCATCAATGCAGCTATGCAACAAATGAGTTTTCTGGCATCTGTGTTAGAGTCATACGAAGGTTTAGTATCTGGGAAATTGGAAACTCAGAACTGACAAAGGAAGACTACGACCAGATTGACCCAGCAGAAATGGAACTCATTGACATACGTTGGTGTTTAGCAAGTTGCGTCCGAAGAGCACAAAGGTATATGGAGATTACTGGGAAGCAATCATTAGGTGGTCCGTCAACAAAGCTTGGATTCGATAAATCTAAAGTGACCTGCTTCAGATGTAAGCAAAAAGGTCGTTTCAAAAGAGAATGTAGAAACTCTGAAGTTGACGAAACTGAAAAACCTTTCAATGATGGCTATTACCGAAAGGCAATTTACCACCGCAGTAAAGAAGAGCCGAAAATGATTGAAAATATTTCTAAAGAGAAGTCCAGAGCTTATGCAGTAATTCATGATGATGAAGGATATGATTGGAGTCAGATACTTCCAGAAGAAGATCGGGTTGTTACAGCTCATGGCAAATCAACGACAAAAAGCAAACATCATGTTTTTGTTGCCGAGATAAAAGAGAAAACTCGAGAAGAAATTTTGAGAGAAAAAACTGATAGAGAAATATTCATTGTTGGATGCAAAATGGAGAAGATGCAGGAAGAATATGAAAATGCTGTTAGGAACAAAAGATGGGATAAGAAACAAGAATGTTATGTCAACAGAGAAGGTGAACCAGTTGTTCCCAGGAGTGACATAGTTCACGATGATGTTCTTCTAGTAATTCCTCGATCCGGCGAATATTATTCAAATGCTGCAAAAGATAAAACATATGCAAAAAGGCTGGATTAAATCATCAGGGATGCTATGACATCAAGTCTGAGGAAGAGGAATGAAGAAAGAATGAAGAAGAATATTGAGAATCTGGTTGATGATTTAAAGAAAGCTGCTGAGGAGGTCAAGGTTGAAGAAGTTAAAATTGAAGCTACTAAAGAGGAAGATGTGAAAGTAGCTGAGAAAGAAAAGTTGGAAGAAAAAAGTTGTTGAAAAAGATGCTGTTACAGAAGAACAGCAGGTTGAAGAAGCTGAAGTGAAGGTTGAAAGTTCAGTTGATGTTGTTGGTAATGCTGGTACTGGTCAAGAAAAGAAGAGTGAAGCTGAGTTGAAGCAAACAGAAGCAAAAACCAAAGTGCCAATCACTAAGATAAAATCTGATTCTGAAGTCTTAAATGAAACTGTTGAACAGTGCAAGAAATGCATGGAACCATGCAGTGCTTGTACTGAAAAAGACGAAAAGTTCAGCACAAGAGATCTTGAATTCACAAAAATCGAAGAAGTTTTCAAAAATAAGTGCAAAGAAATGTTAGAAAATGAAAAAGTTTTAAAAAATAATAATGAAACGGTTTTAGAAAATTGTAAAAAATTAGAAAAAGAAAATGAATTTTTGAAAGAAAATGTTTCGAAAATGACAGAAGAGCGTTCACAAAAGGAAAATGTTTGTCAAGAAATGAAAAAGGAGTATGATTCAATAAAATTGGCATATCATATTACAAAAGAGTCATATGAAAAAATAAAAAGTGAAATGAAACTTGTTCAATCGAGATTAAAATATTGTTCTAAAACAACTGATATGTTTAAGCGACAGTATGAAATAAAGCAACAAGTTGTAAATTCTTACATGGAAGATGTTGCTAAACTTAAGCGTCAGATTGCTGATTTAGAATAGGATAATAACAAGTTAAAAAGTTATCATGCGTCGTCATATGTGCTTGAAATAATTTTCAACATAAAACCGGATGGGAAAGATTCTGAGCAAAACAAAAAGGGTATTGGCTCAGAGTTTCATCAAGTTCCACCACCGGAAAAGTTTGTATTTTATGATGATGAAAAGGTCGAAAAAGCTTTCAACATGGTAGATCAATTGCCAGGTAACATTGACGTAACCTATTCCAAGTCTGATGATTTTAGTGATTCAGAGGTGGTAAGTAAGGTCGTTGAAAGTGTGTTGAAAGAAGAGTCGGTTGAAACAGGTAAATCTGAATCACAGGATGGAAATGAAGGAAGTTTTCATGAAGAATATCTGAAAAATTCAAAATCTGAGAAAAATTTGAATGATGATTCAAAAGGATTGGTTTATACCATAATTGGGCCAGACAAATTATTCTTAGATGTTGTATTCCCGATTCAGAATATGATTTTAGAAAAGATTGACAAAGTTTTCAAGATGGTTGAGATTGAAAAGTCTGAGATTTCAAAATTTGTTGGAAAAGGTTATAAAACTTTTTATAACAAACCTGGTTTCAAGAAGAAAAACATGAAGGCTGGCTTGGGTTATAAAAAGAAACAGAATTAGAAGAAAAATGAAACATCAAATTATCAGACAAAAATGAATTTTGTTAAAGGAACAGGTTCTGAAGAAGAGAAAGAACTCCAATTTAGACGACAGTTTAATGAAGAGTTCTATGCTCAAAAGAAAAAGCAACAACCACAGGTCAAAGATGTGTCCAAGAGAACATGTTTCAAATGTGATCAAACTGGAAATCTTGCATGAAAGTGTCCAAATCTGAAACCTGTTGATGTTGAATCGAAAAAGAAGTCTGAAAATGTTGAGAAACAAAAATCTGAGAATGTGAAACAAAGGTCAACCAGATTTGACTCAAAACAAACTTGGAGGTACAACCCAAACAAGTTTGCTTTGAATCAAACTTGGAAATCAAACCCAAATAGGTTTAATTCAAGACAGACATGGAATTCTCACACACCCAGATTCAGAACAACGCAAAGTTGGAGAACATCAGTTGATATGACAAAACCTCAACAGTTTTGGAAACCAAATATTGTTCAAAATGAAAATGTTCAAAAAGAGTCACATTTTTACAAAAGAGGGACTCCAAAAGGTCAAACATGGAGTGCTAAGAAACAAGTCGCTTCGGTAAAAGATGAAAAAATTGAAATTAAAATTGAAAAAGTCTTTGTACAAAATGACAAAGATTTTCCGAAGTTAAATGATGCATATTGTGTTGAAATGCCTAAGGTTCAACAGACCTGGGCTAATTTGTTCATGTAATTGAGTAAGTTAAATGTGCAGGTGCTTCCAAAGAAATCTGTATGTCAAGAGGAGTGTTGGAGCAGCCTGGCACAAGAAGAGGAGGCTGCTGAACTCTGGTTTGGTTAAACAGGGAGTTTGTTTGATTTCTGTACATAAATAAACAATATTTCAAAAACCCTAAAAATTGAAAAATTTAAAAATAAAAAATATGTTTTTTTTAAATTTGTCAAAAATTTAAAAAAAATGTTGATTGAATATGCCGAAACCCTCACGGCGGAACAAACATGATTAATTTCACAAGATTGGAAAACGGTTTTCAAACTGTAAAAGATCATTGTGTTGTAATCATGGGGGTAATTACTGCTTTACATGTTATATATTCTGCATCTCATGCACGAAAAGCAGAAAATGGATGGCGAGATAAAGCTATCTACATCGGTTTGTAAAATTTTCTTTAAATGATTTTGCATTTTAGGGGAAGAAAGAATTTTCAGAAAATCCAAAAACATTAGAAAATTTGAAAAATCCAAAAACATGATAAAAACCTACTGACAAAAACATTAAAAAAATTGAAAAAGAGTTTTGTTGTGAAAAAGAGGAAATGATAGTACATCAGTAGACAATCATAGTACGCTAAAGAAATGGAATGATTTAATGTGATAAACGGTCTCACTGATGATATGCCAGTAGATTTTTACACGCTTAGTAGATTGTTTTCAAGATATAAACCTAAATATCAAATACTTACTTATTTTGTGGGGAACATCTCTCGGATATATGGGTAACCCCCGAAATCTTGTTTGAAATGCTTTCTATTTCTGACGTACTAGGTCTTTGTACGTGGTGATATCTGGGGTATTATACCTGGACTTCTGATTTTGCGGAAGCAATAGCCTGGTCCTCATATAATACTTTGCATTGCTTTAATCATAAAGCTCACCCTCAGCATAAAAAATGATGAAACATTGAAAAATGCTAATCATGTGCTGTTGAAGAAAAGATCCCCAAACGAGACACACCTGAAAGTCGAGCCGTCATCTCTCTGCACGAACGGAAGTTCTGACCTGAGCTCTAACGGTTTCGCATTACCCGTTTAAAGATATCATTAGTGTACATTCACCTGTAAGACTGAATATAGGAGTTTGGATACGGGAGTATATTCTGAGGTGGGACACGCGAATAAGTTAAGTCCTTAAAACACTAAATCCGTATCTCGAAACAGTTGAACTTTGTGTGAAAATTTAAGTGGATCAGTATATTGATGTTGGTGCATGCATCTGTCGTCTTCGTCTTATATCGA
This sequence comes from Helianthus annuus, assembly GCF_002127325.2. NCBI lineage: Eukaryota > Viridiplantae > Streptophyta > Magnoliopsida > Asterales > Asteraceae > Helianthus > Helianthus annuus. Next base: position 152,544,321 of record NC_035437.2, on the reverse strand, counting down.
GTCTCGATTTACTACACTTGAAGCTGAAAGTTTGAAGCTGAAAGTTTGAAGCTGAAAGTTTGAAAAGGGTTTAGTTTGAAGCTGAAAGTTTGAAAAGGGTTTAGTTTGAAATGTCCTGTCCGTTTGAAGAGTTTCAAATGGAAGGGTCTATTACATATATATAGCTTTCAAACTTTCATCATTTGTAACTTTCCGGCTTGTGCAACGAAGTGCTGCCGAAGTGTTGTCAGGTTGTAAAACACATTTATATCAATCATACAACAGTTATAGTGTGAATCTTGCTGAATTGAACTCTACACGTCTGTTTCCGCCTTTCGTTTAGAGATAAACTCTTCTGATCGACTCGTTCGGGTCTGAAAACGATCCTACAAGTGGTATCAGAGCTCAGGAAGAAGAGTTCTATACAATTCAGCTGCGATTTCTGTTTCTACACCTTTCTTTTCCGAAAATTATAATTTTTCACGGTTAAAATCGGCTAAAATTTTCACAATGTGTGCGTAATTGTGTTTTAACAAATCCTTGAGAATTTCAGATCTAAATTCGCTGTAAAGATGGTAAAAATGGACTAAAAACTGGTGTCCATTTGAACGAAGCCTAGCATTCCGTTTGACAGAGGCCATTCCGTTTGATATATCGTTTGAAACATGTATTCCGTTTGAAGTCATCGTTTGAAACTGTCCAATCCGTTTGAAAATTGACATACCGTTTGAAGTGTACCGTTTGAGACATGGTTTTCGTTTGAAGAATATATTTAGTTTGAATATATCGTTTGAAGTAATCATTCCGTTTGAAAAAAATTGGGTTAATCGTTTGAAGCTTGCTGTCCCGTTTGAAACACGATGTCTGTTTGAAATTATTGCGGCCCAATCTTTATTCAACAACAATTGATGTTGTCGGTTTAGTAGAGTTGTCGGATCATTAAATTGTCAGCCCACTAACTGTCAAGGCCCAATCACAAAAAGGAATCGAAGAGTTGTGTCAGCCCATGTGATTGTTATCGGATTAATTAAGTAAAAGGTAAGAGAGGGTGAGATAGAGGATGGTTATAAATCGGTCCAATCAACCGTTTAGTGGGGTGTGCATTACTAAGTGAGATCATTAAGTGTGTTGTCAGCCAAAAGTAATTCAACGGCCCAAGTTTCAACATTATAAATTCTCGGTCCAATCAAGCAAAAGTGAGGCACAATGGAATTTGTTTAAATAATTAGTGTGTCAGTTTGCATGTGGGATGTATTAAAAATTGAATTGTTGTCTCGAGAAATTTGTCGGTCACAAGAGTGAATGTAAACTGACCACATATTTTTGGCCCAATCACTGACTTCAAACGATGCATGTGAACTGCCAAAATATCCGGCCCAAATCAGAAAGTTAAAATTCTTAGATCTAAATCATTTTCAAGCCCAAGTGAACTTCATTGTTTATGATCCATTGAAAGTCCATATTTCGTGGCCCATTCATTCAGCGATCTTATTTCAACAATATTGGAACGAGTCTGCAAATATTCGACACAAGTCTTAGATTGTGTTTATTAACACACACTTTTACGTATTCGTTTTGTATAAACTGATCGGTTGTTTGTTTGTTTATTTGTTTGTCAGGTACTATTTTACAAGGTGTCTTACGAGGTGAACCAGTTCGTTTGAAAGCTTGTTTGAGAAATTCTTTAATACCGAAACATGGACAACGAGTTTTATAACGCTTTTGCTAGCCCGATCACAATGACTCAGAATACATTGCTTGAGAACGAAACCGGAACGTCTCAGAAACTGCCTAAACTCATGGATATTGATGATTATAATGCATGGTCTGAACGTTTTGGAAATTGGGTAGAGGCTTATCACTTAGATGCGTGGGAACACACTGAAGAACCGTATGTTAGGCCCACGAGAAATAATACTCAGTTAACACTTAGAGAAATGAGTACGGAGGATAAAAAGAAATATCGAGATGAGAAATTGATGGTGAGTCTGCTTCAGCAAGCGATAAAAGAAGATATCTTGATATTGCTTCAACATGATGGAACTGCTTATTCAATTTGGACAGAATTGGAAGCTAAATTTGTTGGAAGTGATGATATGCTTAAAAATAAGATGTCTCTCATGAAGAAAGAATTCGATTTATTCCGTGGTTTGAAAACTGAAAACACCAAGCAGATAATTGATAGATATTGTGACTTGGTGAGAAATATGACAAAACTTGGAATTAAGAAAGATACTGATGAATTGATTGAAAAACTTGCAGATGCGCTACCACATGAAGCATGGGGAACGTTTCTGATGATGCTGAGATCCCACAGAAAAGATTACAAGAATATGACACTGGGAGATTTCATCAAACACCTGGAAGCTCAAGAGATGGAGCAGAGGAAGATCGCCAGGATGAAGAATTACGATGGAGAACAAGACATCAGCTTATACTACAAAAGTGGTGTTACTGGAACGACAAGTCATTCTCCAAAAATTGAGACCGCATTCAGTGTGAATGATTCTTCTGAAAAGAAATCATCCCAGGGATCAAGCAGCACAAGATTTTCATCATTCGATCCAAATATTTCTGCAACAAAGAATGGAAAAAGACTTCAATGTAACATTGTATTAAATCTTGAAAGTGATCAAGATTATTCTGAAGAAGTTGCCAAAAATCAAATGTCTTTGTTGGGAATGGTGTTGGAATCTTATTGTAGTTTTGTGGCCGGAAAGATCAGTAATCCAATGCTCACGAAAGAGGATTACGATCAAATTGATGCTGAGGAGATGGAATTAATGGACATCAAATGGTGCATGGCTAGTGTGATGCGACGAGCTGAAAAGTTTAAACAAATTACGGGAAGAGATGATTTCCGTGATGCAAATATTTCAACTTTAGGCTTTGATAAATCTAAAGTTACGTGTTTTCGTTGCAGGGAAAAGGGGCATTTCAAGAGGGAGTGCAAAAACCGTGAAGCTACTGGAGCCCAAAATCCTTTTGGAAACAACGATTATCACAAAAAGGCGATTTATCATCAAGTCACGTCACCAGCACAGCATCAGGCACAAACTGCTCATGGGAGAGACGTGATTGAAGGATCAAAGAGAGCATGTTTAGTTAATCAGGGCAAATATGACAATTTTACCTGGGATAAGTATCTTCCAACAAACAGCAAAGTGTGTTTGGCAGAACAAGAAGATGAAAAGTTGGCTGAAGGCATCTGTTGAGACGATTTTTGCCCAGATCAAGAATTTATGGCCAAAGAGATGTCCAACAACCTTTTCAATGCTCATGCTTTCATTGCTAATGCTTATGATTTGAAATGTGCAGAAAGAAGCAGAAAAGTCATAGAAGCTGCTGAAGCAAGACGGAGAAATCTTGAAAAAGAGGAAGAAGAGGAAGAGAGATTAAAAGCTGAAGCTGTAGCTGAGAAAAAGAGAAGAGCTGAATTCTTACGATCAAACAGAACATCCAAAGAGATTCCTGAATTTGAAGTCAAAATTGATGCAGAACCTGTCAAAGTTCCTGAAAAGTGCATGAATTGTGATTCTTTAATCAAGCAGAACAATGAGTTGCTGCACAACATAAACAGATTGAAAGAATCCTATGATACAATGAACAGAGAAATCAACAAGTATACTGATTCAAGCGGTGAACAAGCTGTGGCAATGAATACATTGAAGATAGCGTACCTGAGACAGCTTGATGATGCAAATTTTCATATAAAGAAATGTGCTGATCTGGAGTTGGAGTTAGCAACACAAAAGATAGAAACTGAGAAAGTTAAAAAGTTATTAGAAAGTTACTCATGTTCTACTTTTGTTGTTGACAGGATTTATCCGGCTGTGGAGAATTTGAAGACGTTTGAAGAAAAGAAGACGTCCAAAGAAAAGAAATCTGTGACAAAAGACGAAGAAAAGGTGAAGACTTCTGGTAAGAAATCAAGTGTGGTCTACAATAGATGTCCGCCCCCGGTCGAAAATGGATATTCACCTCGAAATCCAAATTCTGAGAGAGTCGAAAAAGCAATAAACTTAAAATGGGAGTCTGGGCCATCAGATAACTTGCCAGAAAATATTGATGTTACATACACGTCATCCGACACTGATCATGAGTCAAAGTTGATAAAAAGTGTGGTCGATCAGGTGTTAGATAAAGACGACAGTGAGGAGTCAAACATGGAGTTCAAACCCGAGTCAAAATCTGAGTTCGACACGTCAAAGTCAACAGTCAAAAAGGACAAACGGGTTTATGACAAACAATTTTTGCTATCAAAATCTAATTTGCATGATGAATCATTCAAAGTGGCATATACTTTGAAAGATTCTGACAAATTATATTCTGATGATGCTTTTCCAATAAGAAGTGTCAAATTTGAAATGATTCAAAAGGTTTTCAAAATCACAGAAATTAATATTTCTGAAATAAAAGATTTAAATCTTTCCGGAAAACCTCAACAATACACTTCAAGAGTTCAACAAAGAATTAACAAGAAAATGGGTTACAATTGTGGTTATAATTTCCAAAAGAAATCAAACCATAATCGTAATTTCAAAAAGAAAGGTCTTGGTTTTGTTCCACCGAAAAACTATAAAAATGAAAAAGTTTATAAACCAAAAACTGTGTTTGTTTCAGGGAAAACAACAGAAGCTGAGAAAGAACAATCATTCAGAAAACAGACAAATCAGGAATTCCTTGCCAAGAAGCAAGAAGCGTTGAAGAAGAATGTTGTTCAGGAGAAGATAGAAACCAGAACCTGTTTTCAGTGCAAGATTGTTGGTCATGTTGCTAAGAATTGTCCGAAAACATTCAAACCAAAACAGGAAGTCTCTGGTAAATTGAAAGAGAAAGTTGTCGATAACACTGAACTTTCAACCCGAAAATTTACAGGCTTTGAAAATTCAATCTTTGAAAAGGGAGAATGTTCAAAGAGTGCTTTGAAAAGAAAAGAAAATGTAATAAATCAAAAATGGGTTGTGAAAGGTTCAGGTAACAAGTCTGGTGATGAATCTGATTCCACAAAATCAGAGGAGCCACGTGTTGAGAAAAAAGTTGAAAGATCAGTTCCAACTATGAACGATGAAAATTTTCCACCGTTGTGTGCTGAAAATTTTATGAAGAAAGTTGGAAAAGTTGAAATTTCAAATCAATTTTATTCTGACAAGAAGAAATTTGATGTTGAAAAGACTTTCAACGGAAATGTGAAACGTATCTTTGGACAAATGGTCAATGGTAGGGCAAAAAGTGTCAAAGACTTTTATGCTTCTAAACGACGTGTTCACAAATCCGTTGAAAGAAAAGATGATGAGATTGTTACACCCAAGGAAGGTCAGGCTTGGGTGGATATATTTTTCAAAGAATAAAAACCTGACTTGCCGGAGATCCCAAGTTGGTAATCGTGGATCATGAATCGGCATCATTCTTTATCATGTTTGAAAAATGTGTTTTTGAAAAGCAGGACTTGCCGGAACTCCCAGGTTTGTAAGCGTGGAGTAGGAATCGGCACCTTGAGAATTCAACCAACAGATGGTAATTGGTTAAAAAACAGGTTTGAGTTGTATGTTTGTGATTGTTATAAGTGGTTTAGAATGTGAACCAGAGTGATCTTACAAGTGGTTAATCAAGGTCATTAAGTTGAACTTGATGTAATCCATATTCAAGTGATCAAAAATGGGGATCAATTTATTATAAAAAATAAAAAAACAAAGTGATGATCTTGCCCCAAATTTTACAAGTGGTAAAATCAACAAAACTTATTTTCTGGAAAAACCATTCTGATTAAAACAAACTTAAGTGTTTTGAAATCATTATGGGAAAATGGTTTGTTGTGAGGGGGAGTTCTGATTGTTTAAGCCAAATGGATGGAGAATTGAAGCGATTCGATATCAGTTGTCATGTTCTGTACAGTTTGTTTTCAATTTTCGTTAGATGTATTTGAATTTTAGGGGGAGTAAGAATTTTTAGAAAATCCAAAAACATCAGAAAATTTGAAAAGACAAAAACATGATAAAACTGAAAAATGAGTTTTTGTTGCATAAAAGAGGAAATGATAGTACATCAGTGGACTATCACAACACGCTAAAGATATGAAATGTTTAAATGTGATAAACAATCTTACTGCGGACGTGTCGGTATATTTTTATACATTTAGTACATTGAATTGAGATATAAACCTAAATTCAATCTTGCTTAATTCGTGGGTAACTATTCTTGGATATATGGGTAACCCACGAAATCTTGTTTGAAAGGTCCCTCTTTCTGAGATACTATGTCTTTATACTCAGTGATATCTGGGGTATTATTCCGGGACTTCTGCTGTATGGAAATACTGACCTAGTCCCCGAATAATACTTTCTGCAAAAAGCTTTGAAATATAAGCTCGCCCTCAGCAAGCTGATGAAACAATAAAATTGATAGTCGCTGCTGTTGTAATCAAAAGATCCTCTAAAGGGGACCCACCAAAAGTCGAAGTCGTCATATCTCTGCATATACGGAAGTATCGACCTGAGCTCTCACGGCCCTCGCACATAACCCCTTTACAGACTCACCTGTAAGACTGAACATTGGGATCTGGATACGGGAGTATATTCAAGTGGAGTGATACTCAATTAAGTTCAAGTTTTTAAAACATTAATATCGTATCTCAAATCAATTGAAATTTGTGTGAAAATTTAAAGTGGACCAATATACTGACAATCTAGGTAAATTGTTTAGAACTTAAAATGTAATCAAGCTTAACGGTGTTGGTGATATGTCTCAAAAACTGATATGATCCTCTTGCACGAACTCACAAAAATATTGTCTGTAAATATTTCGTTTCTGCATTTATTTTTATTCAAAAATTCAAAAAGATTTTTGGTGTGTTTTAGCATAAATTTTGAAAAATCCAAAAAGATTTTCGATAACTGATATTGACGAGCTAAATTTCAAAATTCCGAGTGCTAAACATGATGAACAGCAGGTTTGGGAGAAATAATCTTTGAAATGAAGAATATTATTTTTACAAAGTAAGTCATCAGAGTTTAAAAATGGTGTTGTTGAAAGATATCTACCAGTAATTTCTAAATTTGTCAGGATAAAAATTTTGGAAATTTACTTTTGGGTAGAGTTTATGCAGGTTGGCCAGATTTCGATCCAGAGCAGGATGCGAGCCAGGTCACGATCATGATTTTAAGAATTCCAGACTACGATCCCGGTTTAGCGAAAGGGGGAGTCTGAAGACATCGAGAGGGAGTCTGAAGATAGTAGAGCCAGATTCAGATCCTAAAGATTTCGAGAAAGAGTAAGAGATTGATTGAGGATGCTTTCAATGGAGAATCTTTGGAGAGTTCAAAAAGACTGATAAAGACTGAAGATGCGAAGACTCGACACTTAAGACTCGTCAACATCTGAGGGGGAGTCAGTTGGTGCATGCATCTATCGTCTTCGTCTTATATCGAGTCTCGATTTACTACACTTGAAGCTGAAAGTTTGAAGCTGAAAGTTTGAAAAGGGTTTAGTTTGAAGCTGAAAGTTTGAAAAGGGTTTAGTTTGAAATGTCCTGTCCATTTGAAGAGTTTCAAACGGAAGGGTCTATTACCTATATATAGCTTTCAAACTTTCATCATTTGTAACTTTCCGGCTTGTGCAACGAAGTGCTGCCGAAGTGTTGTCAGGTTGTAAAACGCATTTATATCAATCATACAACAGTTTATAGTGTGAATCTTGCTGAATTGAACTCTACACGTCTGTTTCCGCCTTTCGTTTAGAGATAAACTCTTCTGATCGACTCGTTCGGGTCTGAAAACGATCCTACAATTGACAATCTAAGTGAATCGTTTAAAACTTAAAGTGTTTAAAGCTCAACGGTACTAGTGATTTGTCATAAACTGATATGATCCTCTTACACGAACTCAAACAAAAATATTGTCTGTAAATATGTTTGTAAATATTTCTTTACTGCTTTTTATTTCAGAAAAATACAAAAAGATTTTGATTTCTACTTTAGTTTCGACAACCGATGTCTGAGAGTTGAGTTTCAAAATCTAAGTATGCTGATCGTGTTTCTGAAAATAAAACAAGTTCATTAATTTGAAACTTGTAGTTTAAACAATCAAAAATCAAAAAGAGTTTGTGATATCTCCAAGGTCATTAATTTGGACTTGGATGATTAACTATGAGGGATTTGGATGCTAAGATTGTTAAAATTTATAAAAGAGTCAGTTTTCGATGTTGGATTCTTAAATACTGCCAAATGAATAAAGATTGTTGATAAGGGGAGTGTTTTAGAAAGTTGGATAGAGCCAGGATTACGATTCCTGAACATTTGAATATTCAAAATATTGTTACTTATGAATGTTTGAGTATTGCAGATATGATTCCAGACTACGATCCAGACAGCTGAGTCTAAGGGGGAGTCTGAAGACAAGCTTGAAGCAAGGGGGAGCTGGTAACCAGAAAGCCAGGTGACGATCCCTAAAGCACGGAAGCTTAACGAAAGGGGGAGCCTGAAGAAAGTTGTTAATGTAAGAGCAAGAATCAGATTCTGGTATAACATTCAAGATAGAAGCTGATCGAAGAAGATAAAGATTAATGGATGCTTACAGTGTTAGACAATTCGGAAAGAGCAAAAAGACTGATCAAGACTGAAGATGTGTCATGCTAAAGATTAGATGCTGAAGACTTCGTCAAAATCCAAGGGGGAGTCTGTTAGTGCAATGATGTCTGTTGACTTCGTCTTGTATCATGTCATGAAATAGGATTGATAGATCAGGGCTCGTAGTTCGAGAAAATGGGTTTTATAGGTTGAGAGTTAATTTCGCACGAAATTACCATTTGGTAATTCCGTACGAAATTAGGTGGTAATTCCACACGGAATTTAATTTCGCATGAAGCTTAATTTCGTGTGTGTAATTCCGCATGAAATTAAGCTGCCTATAAATACCTTGGTCTTGATCTTTATTTGTAACTTTTCTGATTTGGTAACTAAGTGCTGCCGAATTGTCTCCAGGTGCTGTAAGACTATAAAATCAATAATAGAGACATTTATATTGAATCAAGCTGTTATCTAGTCCGTTTCACTAATTCCGCCGTTGATTCAGATCAAAACTCTTCTGAACAACTCAATCAGGTCGCACAAACGATCCTACAACAATGTGATGTGATAGCGATAAAGTATGCGATAATATGCGAAAATACTGCGATATAGCGATGTATGCGATATAGTTACATTATGATTCGAATCTCTGGTGCTAGGCGTAACGAGTATATCGAGTAGTAACAACGCACGAAAGTGCGGGTTGTTACAGTCTCCCCTGCTTTAGGAAATTTCGTCCCGAAATTAATCCACAAGAAGGGTCGCGAGAGTTGATGCGAATGAGCGTAGCGATTAGAAGTGACGAGATAGCGAGCGATAGATAGAGAATTAATGCGTGAGAGCATTGCGAAGACTAAGCGAGAGCGACGAGTTAAAGCGATTCGTATGATCAAAGGCGATAGTACACACAAGAATGCGATTCCAAAGCGTTTTAAATTTCCGAGAAGTCGACTAATTAGGAAAAACTTGTTTATGAAAATCTTCTCACAGTGCGGCATTAAACTGTTTCTATGTTCACGCCAGCGCTATGAGTAGGGTTTTGGATAGGTTACTAAAAGATTATAAAGTGATTAAAACTCGTTTTATGAAATTTTCTCTCCACACGGCAGTAACTTGAGTCGATTGTCACTCCAACGTTATAAGATAATCTCGTCTTGTACAAAGGTTTTGATCAAATGCTAGAAAAGTTTCGTAAGAAAAGATCAGTTTAAAATTTGTTGGAAACAAAGCCTTTTAATAATACCAAAATTTAACTTTAAGGTCGGCCCCGCATGGCACTTTTTCACGAAAGTTCGACAATATGGTTAAAACACTTATATATAGGAAGTACCAGCGGCGTATCCACCATGTTTGTTGGTGCAGTTGTCTGTCGACTACATCTTCGTTCGTGTCTTAGAATGATAGAATGATAAAGAGAGAGAAGCCCGAAGACTGATCAAGACTGAAGAACTGAAGACAGCATTGTTGTGACTCGATAGTCGACTCCGTCAACATCCAAGGGGGAGTTTGTTAGTGCAGTTGTCTGTCGACTACATCTTTGTTCGAGTCTTAGAGAGAGAGAAAGACAAGTCGTTACGAGTTTCACTACGAGATTGACTACGGCAATATCCAAGGGGGAGATTGTTGATGCATATTTTGTCTATCGCCTTCGTCAATCCGAGTCATAGTGAGAAGCCGGAAGAAATCTAGCACATTATGTCATATTTAGTTAGAAATGGCAAGGTGGCAAACTTGTAATTAGTGTGAACTTTCATTTAGTTGCATTGACCATATAAATAGGAGGTATGTCATGATTTTAGTTAGAGATTGTTAGAGAGATTTGGAGATAGACTTTTGGAGAAGACTTGGAGAAGACTTTCTAGAGAGAGAAAGTAGAGAGAGAAAGTTGTAGAGTTGTGATTCTTGTATCGTTCTTGTCAAATTTAGCAATGGAATCACATTAATAGTACGTTATCGTGTGTTCGGTCACGTTCGTTCACGGATTCCGCAGGTGAAACGTTCGTTACGCAATCGAACGGTGCCAAAACCGGTCCTACAATGTTTTAGCCATATGGCTTGTCACACCCTGACTTTTGCGGAAGCGTGATTATGGTGTGACTTTCTTGTTATCATTGCATTCAACCATATCAAACAACTATATGAAGAAAACCAAAGATTTGTCATCCATAAAATGAGTTTAAAACATAACAACACTGTCTAGAATGTAGACTTCAAATTTAAGTTTTACAAACCATATGAATTGTGTAAAAGTTTGCTAAGGACTCGTCAAAAGATATTAGTTGTAACCAAAGTTTGGGAGACGTGTCTCGTCCAGGAGTAAGACACACTGACCAAACCCAAAGACCATGGATGACATCTTTATGCTTAACATGACTTGAAACTCCAACGCCCGCCAGATCCATACTTAATTTCCTGAAATACATGTAGTTTGAAAAACATCAACAAAAGTTGAGCGAGTTCATGTGTGTGTGTGTATGAGTAAGCCTTTAAAGTATGTCTGTATAAAATGTATGTCCCTGGTATGTAGCAAAAAGGAAAAACAGATCAATTAATGTGTAGCTAATACATTAATAAGTGACATGGCCTAGGAAGCACTCAAACCTGTATGCGTATTTCGTACCGGCCCCTCCGGCGGAACGACATAGTCACCACATGCAGCCAACTCGCCGGCCCATGGGTGGGGCTCGCAACACCCAATAGATCTATCACTCATGCCCCTCGGTCCTTATACAAGGATTAATGGTCTTAAGACAATAGCCTACCCATTCACGTGATCTAGTAGTACATTCCTTAGCGAATCATACCCTGTATAAAACGTTTGTAATCAGTATGTAACATGTATTTCACCCCCGAAGTTGTAAAACTGAAAACAGTTAAAAGAAAAGGGGGACATGAACTCACAGTTTTGCGTTCTTCGAATCTGCCTGTAACTCAAAGTGTCCTCTGGTGTACACGACTACCTACAATGTACTATGGTCTTATTAGACAAGCGGGACTTAGTATTAATTAGTGCCTTTGAGTTACGTTTCCAAGTGTCTTCATCATTATTCCAAGTTATATAATTAGTTGCTAAAATAATAAATATTTAATCTTGAATTTTTGGAATAATTTGTTAAACAATATTTTTTTAGTAATACTTCTCATGTATTTGTATTCGTCTTTCCTTCCCAAGGATGGGGGTATCTCATGCATGTGTATTCGTATTTTTGTATGTGTGTCTTTAGCCATGTATTGGCGTCGTATTCCGGTGTATTATTCCAATTAAAAATATACCAATATATTCCCAATATATATTTCCAAAACAATATATTTTCAAGTCTCACTCAGAAAATATTTATAACTTATTTGTCAAAAATAATGTATTTCCAGAAAATATATATTTTTCCCAAAAATCATATATTTTCTAAATATACTTAGGAAAATATATTTTTAACTCCCCAAAAATAATATATTTTCTCTTTTATCGAAAATATGATATACTTGGTAATATGTACGAAAATCATATTTTCACTCCTTTCGTTTCCAAAATAATACTTACCAAAGATATACTTATAAGAGTATTTTCCGGAATATTTCATAAGTTACGTTTTATCGGTCGACTTTACAATATTAAGTGTGTAACTTATATTTCGTTCCTTGTGATTTCTGGTATTATTTTGAAGTTATATATTTCGTGGTATTTGTTAAGTTATATTATTTTACCCTAAAATAATATAACTATTCCATATAGTAAACAAATATTCACACAAGTGTCTTAATATAAAATATATATTCTAAATATATATTTGTCCATTTTTATTTACATAAACCAACCTCCGATACCTGTATTTTGTTACAAAAATTATGGCGAGGTTTATCTTTGAAAAGCATAGTTTAAAATATAGTAGAAAGCACTTGTCTAGAAAATATTTTCTAAGTGTTGGGATTTTTAGAAAATTTCGCCATAGTTTCCTTTGTAAATGGAGGTGTCCATGCTTCTTAGCATATCATTTTCTTTTCGAAAAACATTCAAACAATTAACAACAATTCTCTATACAATATTATACTCACCAAGTGTAAAAACAATACACTTTACATAATAACATGAACTTTATCCTTCATAAAAAAGCGTAGTAACTTGGTAAAGTGTTTAGTAGGTTTAGTTATCCTTTAAAATGTATTTATTTCTTTAAAAACTTCATTTTTAAAGAGGTTGGGTCTTTACAACTTCCAAACACATTTACTAAAAATGCTTCTTTATGAAATCTTTTTGTTACACAAGTGTTTCTACACTTGTTTAACCCTTAAAAATAGTATTTGTTTTTGTAAGAACCAAGATCTTCTAAAGCTCATATTTCAAGCTCGGTTCTTTTGGAAAACCATTTTAGATCTATATGATTATCAACCCACTTTGATTATTATTTTTAAAGAAACAATATATCTTTTCAAGTTCATGTCTTTCATGAGGATGATTTTATAAATCTCTAACATTTTTTTCCTCTCATCTTGCTAGATTATGTTTTTAATCATGATCTAGCAAGATCATATAATGATTCACATCATTTACACAAACCAACAATCATCAAGCATCATAACAACACTAAACAACATGATTTCTTTAAGATTTCTTATAGTTTTATGCTTATGTTCATGTTTCATCTTCAAGTTTCTTAGTGTTCTTCATGATTAACTTCACGTAACCTCTTTTAACCACCAAAAATAGAAGTAAAATGGAAAGATCATGGTTCTTACCACTAGCTCAAGGCTAGGGATGATCAAGTGTAGAAATGAAGTGGATAAAAGCAAATAGATGAAGGTCCTTCAACTTCCGAAAGCTCCAAGCTTCCTAACTATGCTTCTTACACCTTAATAACACTAGAGGATGGTTGGAACTTGAATGAAAAATGATGGGTGTGTGGGTGTGTTCTTGACCGTAAGTAGAAGGAAGGAGGAAGAAGAAGAAGAAAAGTGTTGGTGATTTGTGAAAATTATGAAGGTTATGGACTTAGGGAGTTACTTATAATCCTCCACCATTTTATAAACCATTGTGTAATATGTCTTGTAGTAGGAGACAAGATCTATATTATATTGAAATAAAATCTATTAAATAGGCCATGTGTTGGCCATAGACTAGGTTTAACTAAACTAGTTAGTTACTAGTTAAATTTTAAGTATGTAGTTAAGATCTAGTTACTAGATATTTATATGGGGTGTTATGATGTTCGGGGACCATAACTAGCTTGGTAATGATGAAACAATTCTTCTAGTGAAAATTTGGTGTTTCGGGTAGTGTCCGGTTGTTCGGTTAGATAGCGTTCCGTTAAAGTGTTAAGTTATACCGTATAGTGTCTTTTATGTAACTTTTTGTGACACTTTCAATTCCCGGCACTTAGGAAAGCATACAAGACCATTTTGCCATTTTTTTGCAAGTGACTAGCATATTTAAATGCTTAATTTTGTTAATAGATGCAGAATTTTGCATTTTAAGTGGGTTTTAGGCACTTTCCGGCACCTAAACTATCACCTAGTGACGCAGTTTTATGGTCCTTACTTCCCTACACTCCATACTAGTGTAGTATCCTGTCTCTGGCTCATACTGGCCTCAAAAACATTGTTTGTCTATGTGCTGGCATTGTCAGCATGTTTCTGAATTATCCGCTCACTGTGCTAACTGTGCTTTGTGCATCAAGTTTGTCACTAAGATTTGTGTGCAATAAATGGAGTGACAGTATGAAATGTGATGCATATGTATGTATGATACAAAAATCATAGAGCAGTTTAATCATCAGTTGGAATTTAGCACAGTCATTAAGCACAAATACATATTAATTAAACGTACGGATGCATGCAAATTTGACAGTTGTCACATTCTCCCCCCGTTAAGAAAATTTCGTCCTCGAAATTTCTACTACCTTAACTCCTTATGGTTACGTCACACGCGTATATGAATAATACCGAGGTAGATAATCACCAAACCGAATCAAACCTTACTCACATCAGGTGAGTCCAAGAATATATAACAACCCGAACCCTTTGGTTAAAAGGTATGTGCTTTTAGCATTAGATGTCAAAGGTACAAGACGTATTTGACGTATAGGCTAGTGTAATCCAGCTAGCAGGGGTTCCACAAAAGAGGAGTTTTGACTAATAAGTTTCTCATTCTCAAACGATCGATCGGAATATGCAAACGAGCTTTCGCAAACCATAGCATCCGCTATATGAATTCAAAATCAACAACTCAGATGTAATAGTAAAATGATCTGTCAACTCCCGAGTAAATGGATGGTAAGGTTTAGTGTGTTGACATTCTTAAATTTTGAAAGTACACCGAATGAAATACAAGCGAATCTGGTGTATCAATTTTTTAATCCGTAGTTGCATCAGGAATGTTTAAATGACAAGCCAATCAAAAGTATGTGTGGTTTGAGTGAAACAGTTGACCCTGGCTAGCACAAGCTACGAATTCACACCGACACCACAAGGTGTCATAATTGACATAATGCAATAATAGTGGTAATTGAACAAGTTCACCATGTTTGAAATCAAATGAAAGTGCACTGAAACAATCTGATGATTTGATTTACACAATGTCATAACGTTTTCAACTGAGTACTGAACATGAAAGAACCACTGTTTCCAATGAAAGAGCAATAATTACTGTGAGAGACCTTCGATCAATAATGAAAGAATAGTTAAGAGGTACATTGTGATATGAAATGAATCGATGTACCATTGCCTTAACACACAACTGTGTTGAGACTGCTTTGGTTGTGATAAGCAAAACAGATTCAGAGCAAATAAATAAACATTTGAATCCGTGTATGAGGTGCATAAACAACTTAGCGCAAGCTTCAGTTTTGTGAAAGTATCACTGTAAGGTATCGGAACCGAAAAACGATTTAGTGGAGTCGTAGATCAACCAAGTCCACTACGACTTGAAACACAAGAACTTTTGTAAAAATATTTGAATATGATGTTCCCAATACATCATATGACGTTTTAAATTGAATATGCGAAATGGATAAGTTCAAGCAATTGAACTTGGTAACCTAACAATAAACGTATGTATCAACAAGGGTATCTCAGCATGGTTACGAAGATAAACCATGAATGTATCTTGAAAGAAATGAAGTCTCAAGAAAGTGTGTTGACTTGGTAACAAAAGAGCCAACAATTACAATAAAGCAGGTCATTCGAATTACAAATCTGTAACTAAATTTAGCAAAATAATTTTGAATTTCAATGAAGCATTTGTTTGAATTGAAACCACATGCGTAGCAAATGGTGCATGTGTGTCATAAAAGTTTCCGAGTCCTGATGCAACTACCATCAGGGGAGTAGAGGTGCAAACATCTACTCGCTAGAAGCAAAAGTGATGATCTCAACAAAAGAAATTTAAGTACTTTCTGTTTGGCTGACTGAAATAGCATATATGTCAGGTTAATGGTGTTTGATTGAGTCAACAGACGTGGTTCCTAAGTGACAACCTTTACGAGTTTGGACCTGGGTTCCCAAGACCCTAAGTACATGTTTTCTAGATTCTCAGAGTTTCGTATTCTGTGTAAAATTGTTCTGTGCATCGTGTAGGAAACACCATTTGGTGCATGTCTAAAACAAGTTATTGTCCCACAATTCCTCGGTATACCTTCTTCCTGAATTCGCATATAATGACACTCAATCATTAATCAGTCTTAAAACAGTAGTTGGATCCCCACAGTTGGTTAAATAAGTAATTCGTTAATCCTTAGCATGTGTCATCGACCCTTGTTGGTTAGCTCGTTCGGCTCCTGGTAGTTTGATGTTCGTACGAAAGCTACCGTCCTTCTTCTTGACGAGCAAAGCTGAGGTTACCCAAAGCGGGGAAACTTGGTCTGTTATCTTCCTTCTCTATCAACTACTGAAGCTACACTATCAATCCTTGCATCTCTGAAGGTGTATGTCATTAAGGTGCATTAACAGTAGGCGCGGCGCCCGAAATCAAATCGATGCAAAATTTGGCTTGTTGTTAAGGAAATAATTCTGGCAAATCTTCGGGGAAGACTTCAGGATATTCCCTTACCACAGGGATATCTTCGAGTTTTGGTTCTTCGGCTCCCTTGTCCACGACATGAGCCAAGAAAACATCACATCCTATGTGCGAAAAACTTCCGTATCTTCAATGACTGATAGTCCGTAGGGGCGTTCCCTGCTCCATGAATCACGATCGATTCTTCATTTTCCATTGGAGTGCGGGTAATAACCTCCTTTTGATTGCCCGACAACCAATCCATCCCAATTACCACGTCGAAGCTTCCCTTCAGCTAGTTCTACCGAATACTGGATATCTATCTTGCTTACTATTAGGACAAGTATATTCTGAAGCTAAAATTTGACAACAATATCAAATAGCACAGGCGCATAACATTGACTACTATGAGGCGTACCGATAGCCATGTTTGGATCCTGGCGTGCTTCCCTAGCTCTGATGTTAGACATTCTTCCCATGATTTTGTTTAATCTCCCTTGGGCAATCTTTCCTAAAGTACCCCATCTCACCGCAATTATAACATCCCTTACCTTTCTTTCCACGTTTCGTCTCATGCCAACACGTTTCCCTGTTGTGCCCCACTTTGCCACAATTGTCACACTTTCCATTTTTACATCGCCCGGTATGATGTCGTCGATACTTGTCGCATTGAGGTAGTTTACCCATGTACTCTTTTCCCTTTTTGGCCTTGTTGTTGCTATTCGTCTGAGTACCCTGCTTGAAGTTTGCGAACTTTCTCTTGTTATCTCCAGATGACTCTACATGAGTCTCCTTTTTCTCCTCAGATGTTGAAAATTTGTTCAACCTGATCGCCTCTTCAGTCAAGGTTACACTTAAATCAATGGCCTCAGCGATCGTTGCAGGCTTTGATGTCGCCACCATACTCATGATTTGGGGTGCCAATCCCCAAATAAAACGCTCAATCTTTTTAAATCCTGGTTCTACCATGTAGGGGACAATACGCGATAGAACATGGAATTTCTCCACGTATTCAGCTATTTTTGGTCCTTCCATTTTCAACTTCCAGAACTCAGTTTCCATCTTCTGGCTTTCTGTTCTTGAATAGTACTTCTTGTGCATCAGTTCTTTCAGTTGATCCCATGTCAAAGCACACGCAACAGCCTCGCCCATCGTCTGAACCTGGAGTTTCCACCATGACAGAGCCCCATCTTGGAATAGTCCAAAAATGTACGTGACCTAATGCTCTGGGGCACATTTGCTCACACGCAAAATAGAATCCGTCTTCTCAACCCAGCACACGAAGGCTACGGCACCCCCAGTGCCATTGAAATGCAGGGGCTGGCAGCCCAAAAACTGCTTGTAGGTGTAGCCTGCGATATAAGCAACATTATTCGTGTAAGGTAATAGCAAAGCACTTATGGAAATGTCTAAATGTTTCGTAATGTGTCTTAAGGGACTAAACATTACCGTTGGGTGGGTTGTTTCCTGAGGTACCTCCACTGCGCTCGGAGCGAAGGGCCTCGTACTGTGCGATGACCTGTAGGATGCGTTCTCGAAATTCCGCCTCTGTCGTCGGCAGAGGGTTGTTGGTATCGGTGTTCCCTTGAGTCGACATCTGCCTAGAAGAAGATTGGTTAGGTCAGGTCTTATTAAAGACGTGAGCACAAAGCATCCACTTAACGAATGAGACCTCAGGGGTGTATTACATATATGAATATACGCAGTTGTTATAACAATCAATCACATATCGTCACCATTATAGCACAACTTGTAGATAGGAACTCAGTAAGTAAGCATGTAGCATTAGTCATTACACAAATACGCATGTCAACAACGTGTTTAGTGAGAATCATAGCGATTGAGCTTTCATTATTTACCAACCAAAATCACACTGTCTACGAAGTGCAACACATCACAAGGGACACAGGGTCACCCTACCCTTGCCCAACAAATCTGTCAGTGTATTAATATTACGTGGTCAAAACTAGTCTTTAAAAAGTCTCCGCAATCTCAGCTCATTTGTAGTGTCTTTACCCAAGAGTAATGCAATCCGCTTAAATCCAGGAACCAACTATACCGGTGACTGAGGTGGAGTAGGAAAGAAAAGTAAACTGCTAGCATGCGTAAACTCCTCCTCGAGCTTGTATATACGTCAAAGTAGTTAACTGATCTTTCGCTCGATAGTAAAGAAACGAGCATCAAAAACCTGGGAAAGGTGTTATAGCAGCAGGTGAGAGCGCAAAAGAAGTCTTTGATAATTGTGGAGGATTAAAGTATACGGCAATAAATAGGGTGGAGGTTGTGGTGTCAGCTCAAGCTCCAAAACCTTGCGACTCATATCCTCAAATTGTAGCTGATGTGCCAGGAGCAATTCATCCCGTGTGTAGCCTCCATAATGTGAGGGATGGCAAGGGTCTAAAGTCAGCATAGTGTATTGTAGGAACCATCGGAATGGCTCGTCCAGCGTTGTAAAGGTGAATGTAGCAAACGGTGCGGCCTGTGAGGTCAAAGGAAATGCTGCTGTAGAAAAAGGATCGTTATGCGGGTGCTGACCTGGAGTTCCGTTCCGGGGTGCGGGTATGTCTTGAAAGAAAGCAATAGGCATGTCGGTGCAGTGGACGTCGGTCTTCATATGAGCAACATCAGCGGGTGCAGGTGCAGCAGAAATGTTTCAACTAAAGGAGAATCAATAGGTGCAGGTACTGGGCCTGGTACAAGGAGTGCAATGTATGGTAGACCAAAGGAAACAAGGTCATGTTTAAGTAGGATCAGCAGGTGCAACATCAAGCTGTCTCAACAGGAAAAGGAGCTGGCTCAGGAGCAGACCCTAGGTCGTGTAAGGGTGTGGGATCTCGAGCAGGTGGTAGTATAACAGTCATAGTGGTGTCGTTGTCCGAGTCAGTAGCAAAAAGCGGTAACCTGCCTGTTTGTAAAGCCGTAAATGTCGCAGACTCAAAGGAGTCTGAAATCGAGTGTATACTAGAATCAAAGGATAGCTTGATAATAGGGATCTCATAACGTAAAATTAGTAACAACGTTCTCATCTAACTTTCCTTCATCCTGGGTGTCAACGGGAGGATCATCAACAAGCAAATTAATGTCGTCATCAAACAATTTGTCAAAGAGGCAGATCCTCGGGGGAAATAACCACGAGAGGTACAACGTCAAGGATCGGAGCCAGGAGGTGCTCTCTACCGAAGTGTCCAAATGGTAAGGTGGTCATGGACCGAAACAAGAATGACAGGAAGATTCTCGTCAAGGAAGCCATCAGCAAGGGTAATTCATTGCCAAAGTCTGGCAGCGCAGACGGTTGGAAGTCGTCCTCGTCCTTGGTCAGCATGTCAGGTTGCTTTCAGTGTCTGACGTAAATATCTCCAGCGCAGGTATGGTCTCATCAGGTGTGGTCCCTTCATCTGTGGCGGTGGCCATAGGGTCGTCATCATCTGACAATCCGTTCCCTGAGGAAAGTGACGTGTGTGCCGGTACATAATAGTCATAGCATGCATATTCACAGTAATCATTAACACTTTGTGTATTGCAAATAAAGACAATTCATAATGTAATCATGTATTCACATATTCGTCCTAGTCTTCCCAGACTATCCCACCCAACCTCTCAGACTGAACTCCCTAGTCTCTCAGACTAACTCCCTGGTCTCTATGACCAAATCTCCCCAGTCTCTAAGACTAACTCCCTGGTCTCTAAGACCAAATCTCCCCAGTCTCTAAGACTAACTCCCTGGTCACCAAATCTCCCCAGTCTCTAAGACTAAATCCCTGGTCTCTAAGACCAAATATCCCCAGTCTCTAAGACTAAATCCCTGGTCTCTAAGACCAAATCTCCCCAGTATCTAAGACTAAATCCCTGGTCTCTAAGACCAACTTTCCCAGCCTCTAAGACTAAATCCCTGGTCTCTAAGACCAACTAATTCTCCCCAGTCTCTAAGACTGACCTCCCTCAGTCTCTAAGACTGAACCTCCCTCAGTCTCTAAGACTGAACCTCCCTCAGTCTCTAAGACTGAACCTCCCTCAGCCTCTAAGACTGACCTCCCTCAGTCTCTAAGACTGAATTATAAACATAAATTTTGAAATGTGTATTTGTGCCTTTTGTTTGTAAAAATGTTTGTTCCCTGGATTTGGACGTTTTGTGTATGCAATGAAAACATGTCGTAAAACATTTTCGTGAGAGCCCTAATGATCGTAGTCTAGACTCGAGAAAGAATCCTAGTTCGCTACGATCGAAGCTCTGATACCAAGCTGTCACACCCTGACTTTTGCGGAAGCGTGATTATGGTGTGACTTTCTTGTTATCATTGCATTCAACCATATCAAACAACTATATGAAGAAAACCAAAGATTTGTCATCCATAAAATGAGTTTAAAACATAACAACACTGTCTAGAACGTAGACTTCAAATTTAAGTTTTACAAACCATAGGAATTGTGTAAAAGCTCGCTAAGGACTCGTCAAAAGATATTAGTTGTAACCAAAGTTTGGGAGACGTGTCTCGTCCAGGAGTAAGACACACTGACCAAACCCAAAGACCATGGATGACATCTTTATGCTTAACATGACTTGAAACTCCAACGCCCGCCAGATCCATACTTAATTTCCTGAAATACATGTAGTTTGAAAAACATCAACAAAAGTTGAGCGAGTTCATGTGTGTGTGTATGAATAAGCCTTTAAAGTATGTCTGTATAAAATGTATGTCCCTGGTATGTAGCAATAAGAAAAACAGATCAATTAATGTTTAGCTAATACATTAATAAGTGACATGGCCTAGGAAGCACTCAAACCTGTATGCGTATTTCGTACCAGCCCCTCCGGCGGAACGACATAGTCACCACATGCAGCCAACTCGCCGGCCCATGGGTGGGGCTCGCAACACCCAATAGATCTATCACTCATGCCCCTCGGTCCTTATACAAGGATTAATGGTCTTAAGACAATAGCCTACCCATTCACGTGATCTAGTAGTACATTCCTTAGCTAATCATACCATGTATAAAACGTTTGTAATCAGTATGTAACATGTATTTCATCCCCGAAGTTGTAAAACTGAAAACAGTTAAAAGAAAAGGGGGACATGAACTCACAGTTTTGCGTTCTTCGAATCTGCCTGTAACTCAAAGTGTCCTCTGGTGTACACGACTACCTACAATGTACTATGGTCTTATTAGACGAGCGGGTCGTGCCTTGACTTAGTATTAATTAGTGCCTTTGAGTTATGTTTCCAAGTGTCTTCATCATTATTCCAAGTTATATAATTAGTTGCTAAAATAATAAATATTTTAACTTGAAATTTTGGAATAATTTGTTAAACAATATTTTTGTAGTAATACTTCTCATGTATTTGTATTCGTCTTTCCTTCCCAAGGATGGGGGTATCTCATGCATGTGTATTCGTATTTTTGTATGTGTGTCTTTAGCCATGTATTGGCATCGTATTCCGGTGTATTATTCCAATTAAAAATATACCAATATATTCCCAATATATATTTCCAAAACAATATATTTTCAAGTCTCACTCAGAAAATATTTATAACTTATTTGTCAAAAATAATGTATTTCCAGAAAATATATATTTTTCCCAAAAATCATATATTTTCTAAATATACTTAGGAAAATATATTTTTAACTCCCCAAAAATAATATATTTTCTCTTTTGTCGAAAATATGATATACTTGGTAATATATACGAAAATCATATTTTCACTCCTTTCGTTTCCAAAATAATACTTACCAAAGATATACTTATAAGAGTATTTTCCAGAATATTTCATAAGTTACGTTTTATTGGTCGGCTTTACAATATTAAGTGTGTAACTTATATTTCGTTCCTTGTGATTTCTGGTATTATTTTGGAGTTGTATATTTCGTGGTATTTGTTAAGTTATATTATTTTACCCTAAAATAATATAACTATTCCATATAATAAACAAATATTCACACAAGTGTCTTAATATAAAATATATATTTGTCCATTTTTATTTACAAAAACCAACCTCCGATACCTGTATTTTGTTACAAAAATTATGGCAAGGTTTATCTTTGAAAAGCATAGTTTAAAATACAGTAGAAAGCACTTGTCTAGAAAATATTTTCTAAGTGTTTGGATTTTTTGAAAATTTCGCCATAGTTTCCTTTGTAAATGGAGGTGTCCATGCTTTTTTGCATATCATTTTCTTTTCGAAAAACATTCAAACAATCAAACAATCAACAACAATTCTCTATACAATATTATACTCACCAAGTGTAAAAACAATACACTTTACATAATAACATGAACTTGATCCTTCATAAAAATGCGTAGTAACTTGGTAAAGTGTTTAGTAGGTTTAGTTATCCTTTAAAATGTATTTATTTCTTTAAAAACTTCATTTTTAAAGAGGCTGGGTCTTTACAACTTCCAAACACATTTTCTAAAAATGCTTCTTTATGAAATATTTTTGTTACACAAGTGTTTCTACACTTGTTTAACCCTTAAAAATAGTATTTGTTTTTGTAAGAACCAAGATCTACTAAAGCTCATATTTCAAGCTCGGTTCTTTTGGAATACCATTTTAGATCTATATGATTATAAACCCACTTTGTTTATTATTTTTCAAGAAATAATATATCTTTTCAAGTTCATGTCTTTCATGAGGATGATTTTATAAATCTCTAACATTTTTTTCCTCTCATCTTGCTAGATTATGTTTTTAATCATGATCTAGCAAGATCATATAATGATTTACATCATTTACACAAACCAACAATCATCAAGCATCATAACAACACTAAACAACATGATTTCTTTAAGATTTCTTATAGTTTTATGCTTATGTTCATGTTTCATCTTCAAGTTTCTTAGTGTACTTCATGATTAACTTCATGTAACCTCTTTTAACCACCAAAAATAGAAGTAAAATGGAAAGATCATGGTTCTTACCACTAGCTCAAGGCTAGGGATGATCAAGTGTAGAAATGAAGTGGATAAAAGCAAATGATGAAGGTCCTTCAACTTCCGAAAGCTCCAAGCTTCCTAACTATGCTTCTTACACCTTAATAACACTAGAGGATGGTTGGAACTTGAATGAAAAATGATGGGTGTGTGGGTGTGTTCTTGACCGTAAGTAGAAGGAAGGAGGAAGAAGAAGAAGAAAAGTGTTGGTGATTTGTGAAAGTTATGAAGGTTATGGACTTAGGGAATTACTTATAATCTTCCACCATTTTATAAACCATTGTGTAATATGTCTTGTAGTAGGAGACAAGATCTTATATTATATTGAAATAAAATCTATTAAATAGGCCATGTGTTGGCCATATACTAGGTTTAACTAAACTAGTTAGTTACTAGTTAAATTTTAAGTATGTAGTTAAGATCTAGTTACTAGATATTTATATGGGGTGTTATGATGTTCGGGGACCATAACTAGCTTGGTAATGATGAAACAATTCTTCTTGTGAAAATTTGGTGTTTTGGGTAGTGTCCGTTTGTTCGGTTAGATAGCGTTCCGTTAAAGTGCTAAGTTATACCGTATAGTGTCTTTTATGTAACTTGTTGTGACACTTTCAATTGCAGGCACTTAGGAAAGCATACAGGACCATTTTGCCATATTTTTGCAAGTGACTAGCATATTTAAATGCTGAATTTTGTTATAGATGCAGAATTTTGCATTTTAAGTGGGTTTTAGGCACTTTCCGGCACCTAAACTATCACCTAGTGACGCAGTTTTATGGTCCTTACTTCCCTACACTCCATACTAGTTTAGTATCTTGTCTCTGGCTCATACTGGCCTCAAAAACATTGTTTGTCTATGTGCTGGCATTGTCAGCATGTTTCTGAATTATCCGCTCACTGTGCTAACTGTGCTTTGTGCATCAAGTTTGTCACTAAGGTTTGTGTGCAATAAATGGAGTGACAGTATGAAATGTGATGCATATGTGTGTATGATACAAAAATCATAGGGCAGTTTAATCATCAGTTGGAATTTAGCACAGTTATTAAGCACAAATCAATATTAATTAAACGTACGGATGCATGCAAATTTGACAGTTGTCACATGGCTTCCATTAAGAAAATTTCGTCCCCGTGAAGCGAGGTCATGGGTGCTAACTTAACACAGATAGTACGGATCGATAGCGATAGCGATTACGTTACGCGATACACGATGAGCGATGGATAAATATACGAGCGATAGAGCGATACACAAACGATAGAGCGATAACCCACGTTATGCGATGGCACGATTCACATAATAAGCGATTGAGCGAACACACCATTAAACGATTGAGTTTGCGAAATACCCATAATAAGCGATAGCGATTGCGAGGTAGATTCTAGCGATAATGCGATTGCGAGCGTGTTGACTTACGAAAGTCTTGCGATTAGACGCTTTGAGTTGCGTTTGAGTTTGTTACGCCTTGCGATGTAGTGTAATGTGTCGAAAATTGCCACAATAGTATAATAGGTCTGCGTTCCAACTCCACGTGGCACTTTCTTCACAAAATTTCAGTTAGCATGGCGAAACACCGTCATGTTTCAACCATGCGCCTCTGTTTCGTGAATAGGTGTCACACTTTGTCAGACATGGTCAAGAAGCTTATATATAGGAAGTACCAGCGGCGTATCCACCACGCTTAACCATGCCCTGAATGTTAAGGCATCATTGAAACTCACTACGATTTCCGTGCACTAACCAAAATAATCCCGTGTGCACCCGTGATTAAATTGATTCTTCCACGTCTATCGTACCTTATCTCAAGAACGCATAGTAGGGGTAAAATACATTTTATAGTACATAGTGCTAGCGTATAGATTGTGCGCGAGTATAAGAGAGAAATAGAATCCACATGCGTCGAGAGATAGAATAAGCTTCCACATATAAAAGAGATTGACGGCGATAAGTCGTATTATTACAACAACATCATTAATAAGCAAAATAACGTTGTTGTGGAGTACTTCTGCGGAGACTGTGGTTGTTGTAGAAAATCCTCAAGGCTGCGGTCCTGTGCGACAGTGCTGCATAAGATGACCATACTAGTTGCAATTCCCGCAATAGCGACAGTTAGCTTCGGGCGGGTGATGATACGTACACGTGTAACACAAGGGATGAGTTCCGTTGTAGGCACGTTTCAAGTGAACTGGAGCTGCTTGGAGAGGTTCTGGTTGCGACAGTCCAGTTGTTGAAGAGTCTGGGCTTATGGTCTTTCGTTTACGGTTGGGCTGAGCTTCCTGAGATGATGCAGTGTCGTCGGCGGATTCGTCTGATGATTCGCTGGAGATATCATCGGAGGAATCTTCAGAAGAATCGTCGGTAGAATTGTTGGAAGAATCGTCGGCTGGATCGATAACGATTGCTTGTTGAGCTTGTTTGATAGGATTCTTGGAGAAGGATCCGCCCAAGACTCGTTTGTCGTTGATTTCTGCGGCCAAGCGGTAGGTATCTTTGATGGTAGCAGGTCTTGTAGCTTTGACAAAATCGCCCACACATTCAGGCAAGCCGCGAATGTACTTCGTGATGGCTTTTCATGAAGTGTTGACTTGACTTGGGCAGATTATGCTAAGTTGTTTAAACCTTGCAGTGTAGCCAACATTGTCACCTTCGATTTGCTTGATTTCCCAAAATTCGTCTTTTAGCTTCTGGACTTCGTGGGGAGGACAATACTCTTTCTTCATGAGCTCTTTCAGCTCATCCCAAGAGAGAGCGTAAGCTGTGGAGATCCCACGTTTGTTACGTTCATCGGTCCACCAGTCGGGTGCTAGCGATTGAAATACTCCGGTAGCGCAAGTAGTACGAAAACCATCGGGACACCCACTCAGTAGAAGGGTAACTTCGATCGGACGGATATCCGTTCAGTGTTCCAAAACTCTTGAGAGTTGGCTTGAATACTAAGGTGGAACCAATATACAAGTCGTTCGGCTGACGGTCGTTCGGATGGCTGTCCGTTCGGACTATAGTCCGTTCAGACAGTAGTCCGTTTGGACGGCGCTCCATCCTGGTCAACCTGTTCGACTTACATTTGGTTGTTTTGATTGTTTTCCGTTTTATCGAGACGTTTTGATATCGTGCTAAGCAACAGAAAACTCGTCAATACTTGGTACTCCTGATCGGACAAGAATCACCCGAATCCGACTAGTAACTGTTCGAGACGGTGTTCCATGTTTAACCCGAAATCGGTGGTCTCGTTGATAGAATACAGATCTTGAACCAACATATCAACAAGAAGGAGTAGAAGATCAGAACAAGCTCCGATTCTATGGGTTTGAGTGCATCGAGTGTAAAAGAGTTGAAAGAAAGTTAGAAAAACCATCTTTCAATCCCTTTCACCATGAATATGTTCAGATCTATGCAAGATCTTTGTTTATTTATGTGGAAATCATTCAGACCTAAGTTGTTCTTGGTGGATTGAAGCCAAACATGAAGTTCATAAGAACACCATGATGACATCATCCTAGAACACCTTGAATCTAGTGATTTCACGGTTAAAAGTTGAGATTCAAAAGGTAGAAAGGTGTAGGAGTGCGTGTAGATCAAGAAAGTACAAGATTTAGGTTGAAAACTTACAAAAATCGCGAGAAATCGAGGGAAAATAGCCCAGAAGCGTGCTGGTCGAGTGGGAGCTGTCACATCACTGTCCAAGTGATATGACAAGTGTTATTTATAGGCAAGAAAGGAGAGGAGGTGGTGCAGTGATTTGGATCGGATGGCTTGTCCGATCGGTTGGCTGTCCGATCGGAGGGCTGTCCGATCGGAAGGCTGTCCGATCGGATGGCTGTCCGATCGGATGGCTGTCCGATCGGACGGCCGTTCGATCAAACGCCTCCGGCGAGCTGAGTTTTGGCGTTCCGCTTCGATTGTTAAGCGTTGCGATAGTTTGGTTACACATTCTCATCCACATTTTCATATATTTATTATAATTAGCCACGTTAGGTCATATATACATATCCATATTTCAAAGTTGCGATACAATAACCGGTTTCGTTTCGAATATGCGTTACTTTGCGACGCTTCACGGTCATCGAGGAGGGTAGAATAGGTCCTCACTCAATGTCATCGTGAATGTTAATGTGTGTGACGCGATGTGCGTTTTGAGTAATGAGTTGCACTGCGACACATCACGACTATCAATGAGGGTAGAATGGGTCCTCACTCGACATCTTCGTGGTTGTCAGCAAGTACAATGTGATGTGATAGCGATAAAGTATGCGATAATATGTGAAAATATTGCGAGATAGCGATGTATGCGATATAGTTACATTATGATCCGAATCTCTGGTACTAGGCGTAACGAGTATATCGAGTAGTAACAACGCACGAACGTGCGGGTTGTTACACCTACTTAGCAACTATCACTTACTTTGTTTAACTTGTTCGAAAATCCAATTGTAAACTACATTCTGACCATATGTCTACCAACTACCCATTCTGGCACATCCCTCTGTAGTCGAGCTATAAGCCCCTACTCAAAAGAAAACATAACCTTGTAGATACCTTGCGAATCAAAACCTTTGACTCGTTATCCATAACTTGCGATGGTTATTTCTTTCCAATCTGTGGCATTGGATGATCATACATTATGCTCGCCTACAATTATAAGACTTGACAATTTAAAACATTAAATATCGGGTTCAATGGCAATCCCCATTTGACCCGTATGACTTATTTATACATTTCAACCATCTTGCATACAACATGTTTACATAAACATATTTATATGGGTAGAAGTTTAAATCATAACTTGCATAATACCCGCTTTTTAAAGAATATTTACTCGTTTGGTCTGTAATTACTTACAAATTCAAATCTTTCATTATATCATTCCTTCCCTTCTATGATTCGAATCCGTCTCGAGGATTCTGACATATCATTCATATCCTTCCTTCTTTCTATGTTCGAATCCGTCTCGCGGATTCTGACATAGCATTCATATCCTTCCTTCTTTCTATGTTTCGAATCTGTCTCGCGGATTCTAACATATCGTTCATATCTTTCATTTATCATTCACATCTTTCATTCCTTTCATGTTTCGAATCCGTCTCGCGGATCCGAACATATTATTCATATCTTTCATGCGTATTTGATACTTTCATATTCCTGAAAGTCTTACATTTCCTTCTCCCTCACGCCCACCTACTACCCAATTCTAACGGACACACCTGTAACTATTATCACGGTCTCACAAACGTCATATGTTTCTTGTGTACTGGCCAGGTACACAAATCCACATACTAGTTTCATGTTTTTGTGTAATCGTCCTTTCTGTCTGAAGAGTTAGGTTTCGGCACGTGTAATATTTTCAAAATTTCGTTACCATTCTATTATTATATGTCATTTAAAATTTCGCTTCACTTGATAGATTTTACCATTACATGCACCCACATGTTAAATTTACATACCTGGGTCAATTGTCTGATTACATGCCTTGGTGTCAGTCCTAGACCGCATTCACGGATCATCCTCTCCACGCAATTATACTTACCTTACACATAACATACTGTTAGTTTTCTTCAAATACATACTTAAGCACATACTTACCTTTGCTTCTACCCTTAAATCTTGATCGAGTCTCGGATTGTACGGGTTCCTTGTCACAAGAGCACACAGGTTTGAGTCAAGTATTTACCTCCTCATACTTGATTTTACTCAAACCAGGGCTCTGATACCAACTTATAACGCCCAGATTTCATAATCCGAAAAGTAATATTGTTATACTATTATTTAACAAAATTCGGGCATGACCCGTTCGTATTATGAACAATTCCCTGTATGACCAACATGTAAAAACTTAAATACGACACAACGGAAAATATGAGCCCAAAAATTTCGTTCTTAAAAAGTCATACTAACTACATGAAGACCCAATTACAAATTTTAATTCATTCATTAGAAAGGATTCACAATGTTACATTATATCAAGGCATCATGACCTATTTAAAACAAACTATGTGACCTTTCTTTCCCATACAACCCTTGCTCTTGACTCGATCTTCAAATCCTTATATTCTTCATACTGATGCTAAGTCCACGAAACCTGCATTCACCACATACATATGTGACGATTAGATTTGGTGACGTCATTTCTAAACTAAACATACGTAACCATTAGGCATTCCATATTCCTTCTTTTCGTGCCAGTCTTTTCGAATAAGTCTTCCTTGTATGATCATGCATTTCATTTCCTTAAACCTTCACAAGGTCCTTAATAGTGTACATGCATTCTCATTTCATACTCAAGATCCCGATGTAATAACTTAACACACAAACTTATTTAAGTTATACAAGCATGCACACACATCCCATTCATTCGTAAGCAACAAATCCTACTTCGTACTCAGGCGCAATCATACACGTAATCTAAAACACATACTTACGTACGTGGTTATGTACACATAACTTATGTACAAAATATACGAACATTCGTATTACTCCCCGTATCTAAATCATGCATACTTACATTCTTACATGCATATATTCACATTTACATACGTACATACCTTCCTATACCTCTACATATTTTGCATTCACTCATACGCATCTTCATGCATACATACATACACATTTACATACGTACCTACATTTCTACATCTCTACGTACATGCATATACTTGTTGACATGACTCCTATCCGTACATGTCACCACATTCGTAACACGGTTAGCTTACATACATTCATTCGTTCGGCTATCAAGTCATACAATATTTGACTTTTGTTAGTTGTTTAGTGCACATATAGGATATGTATCATCATGCTTCGTTACTAGCGTACATGACACGTAAATTAGCTAGTACATAACACGTAAGTTCTTGCATACAAAATTTACCATCTAACCTTAATCCTAAATATAATCCAATCTCATTTTAGATTGCGCCATTTATTTACATAACAATTACATTCACGCATCATTCCTACTTCATACCATGTTTCACAATATATGTATATTATGTTATCCTTATGCATCACATCACTTCCCAATCTATTCAAAACTACATGGTTTATCACTGAGGCATTTTGTCAAACACTTGATGGGCGTACAACATTTTAAGCATCATGTACATGAATTTTATGCATAACCCATTAGTAAACCATAAAAACTCAATCATTCAACCAATTTCACATGATTCATACATTCTACAACATGATTAGCTAACAATACATTAGTACATAATCATTCATTCATCAAAATTACTTAACTTATACAACTACAAGATTACCATGCTACTTGAACAAGTGGGCTTCTCCTCAAATCTTCAATACATTCAAATTCAAGCATAAGACATCTTCTATATGGTGAATCTAACATATATACATGTTCAATTTCATAAGATTTCACGGATTGACTAAAACCCACTTCATCAACTATCATTAAAACACATAATTTAACTTACTTGATGTTAGGAACACTTAGGGGATCATAGTGCTTAGTTCATGCATTCGTTTAGCCCTCAAATTCCTTCCAATTTGACTGATTTTGTGTTGTTAGGGTTTTGTTCTCCCCCCTTTCTCTCCTGCTCTTCACGTCGCACACACACACATATGTGTGTGTTGTGTCTAATTTTTTTTATAAAATCAAGTTCTCCTTTTTACAACTATGGTACCTTAAGTTTGCCATTCATTTTTCTTGCCCCATCATTCATTCTTTATTTGTTTTGGGCTAAATATTTTAACTAAGTCAATTAGTCTAATTATTGTATTTCATACCATAGAATATGGACACATATTAGCGAATTAAACAATTCGAGTTTTGGGGCGATACATGTTATAGCATACGAAATTTGGGGTGTTACAAAAGTAAAATAAATCGTTGTATATATTTACAATAATATCATCAATCTATTTAAACCGCTGATTAATGACTGGTAAAAGTTTTTCAATTCTTATAACGTGATTCAGAATTCTGGTTTTATCCCTTTCCTATATCTATGAGCAAACAAAGTTGTATAATCTTGATCTTAAAAGAAATTGAAAATTTGGAAGAAACTAGAAGAAAGTATGATATCATGTGTTATTAATTCATTTTTGTAAGTTCAATTGATTAGATAATAAATTGCATTGAGTTACATCATTACCCCCACATGGTATCAATACACCATTCAGGCATTCACTACACTCAAATGCTCAATGTTGTTATTTTTCACTAATACTTGTTTTATGCTCAATGTTGTTATTTTTCACTAATACTTGTTTTTAAAATGGCGATTGGTATAACAAATACCAAGTGTAAGAGGTTTGGTTAGCATAGTTCTTCGACTTACAACAATAAACAAATTGGACATTTGACTTTATTTTGTAAATAAAAATATCTTATTAGGTAGGAATTGGCTATAAAGTGAAGTTTTTCTTTATTCTATTTAGTTAGCATAGATCTTCGACTTACAACAATCAACAAATTGGACATGTGACTTTATTTTGTAAATAAAAATATTTTATTAGGTAGGAGTTATCTGCAAAGTCAAGTTTTTCTACAAAGTACAGAAAATCTTCTTGTGGTAACATATGACATCTAACAATTTAAAAAAAAAAAAGAGTATTAAGGTAATTCAATAATTAAGTTATTTTTGAAAGATATATTTCTAATTTCAAAAGCAATAAAAATGAGACTTTTAAGGAAGATATATATCTTTTAACAATTCAAAAACACGAATTACATACTTACGTATATTGCTTTCTGCTATCATCATTCATTCGATTTTTTTTTGTTTGTTTCTGTTGAATATTATGGATAAAAAACATGTCGATGTCTAATGC
This sequence comes from Helianthus annuus, assembly GCF_002127325.2. Taxonomy (NCBI): domain Eukaryota; kingdom Viridiplantae; phylum Streptophyta; class Magnoliopsida; order Asterales; family Asteraceae; genus Helianthus; species Helianthus annuus. The sequence continues at coordinate 152,512,078 of NC_035437.2, read as the reverse complement.
AATGGTTGATTATGGTAATGGTGAGCTTTCGTTTTTGCATGTACGTGAATTCGCTACGATGCGTTTTAGTTGTTTTGTGGTTTTTTAACAAGTAACATGTTAGGTGATCAAATCATGAACAATTTTTTGACCTTGTATTTTATCAGTTACATGTTTATTCGTATTGTGTTTTATCAGTTATAGGTTTAATAAAGGATAAGTCTTTCTAATTATTGATGTTGTATTTTTTTCAGTTATTGGTTCATCACGGTAGGTTATACCAGTTTACTATGTATTTATTGCCTTTGTGTTTTATAAGATTTTGTTTGTTCTTCACAAAGTCTTATATTGTATTTTTTTTTTCACAATCTACATGTATTGTATCGAATAGTATTATTTTCATGTTTTGTGTTTTTATTCACGATTTTGTTGCTTTAAATTTATTTTTGCATGTTAGATGTGTTTGTTTCTTCGAATAGTGTTTTATCATTTTGCAATGATCAAATGGTATGTTATTAGATTTGGTAAAAGACACAATTCAAACTATTCTTTTAAACAAATCATCCAAACTTTAAAAGACATATGCTCACTCAACCATCTACTAACACACACAAAATTCATCATTATAAAACATATCATTTCTTAAAACACACAATCCAAACTATCAAATATGTCAAAACACACCACACTGCCATATAAAACACACATCATTGTCAATAAAATAGATCAACTACTTGAAACATATAAAACACACATCATTGTCAATAAAATAGATCAACTACTTGAAACGTAATTTTTTTTATATGTGTAGCAATATGATACTCATATTAAAGATAAAAACATGGTTTTTATTATGGTGTAACTTAAAAAAAATTACGTATAAAAAGTTATTGACATTTTAAAAAGACGAGAGACGTTGTATGTGACTTGCATATGGGTTCTGAAATTTAAGGCATGCTAAATTTAGTTTTATACTTTTAATCTAAGAAATCAATTAATTTAATTAAAATAAATATTACTATTTTACCACTCATTTAATCTTATCCATTAACTAATTAAAAGAAATATTATAATTTTATCACCCATTTAATCTCATCCATCAATTTCTCTAATCTAATGATCATGATTAGTACTTGTAGTTTTTAATAAAAAAAAAAAAAAAAAAAAAACACACCTTGTAGAGTAATTCTGCTCTACATCGTTAAATCTTTACCTTGTTTCATATTAAATAAATTTCTCTTCCGTTCAGGCTCTCTCTCTCTGTAGTTTTGTCTCACTCTATTGAAGATGACACATGACTGCTTTGACTGTTCGTTAGGTTTGTGACGTGGCTCAGAGTACTATTCATAACTTTGTGTTTTTAATATATAGGATAATATTTGCATGAGTTGTCATTAATATTAATAATTTCAAGATGTAATTGATATGTGAATTGAAATTTTACCTACCGATACCAAAAAATATTTGCATGAGTTGTCATTAAATTTAATAATTACGTACTTTGAGAACGGTTTGTCAAAAGCTCGTACCAAGCCGTGTTTAAATGAGCTGCCGGAGTTCGAGCACTATTTAAAAGATGAGCTCGAGTTTAAGCCGATTTACAGCCTAAACGAGTCTATTTTTATATAATATTTATTTAATATTTATAGGATAATAATAATAATGATGATGATAATAATAGTTATAAATTTATATGAACTAGTATTAAGCTCGTGTAAAACTGTTTCAAACAGTACCAATGTTACACCACCGCCAATAACCATCACGTATTAATGTGAAGAAATTAGATTGTAACGTAAAACATAAAATATAATAACTAAGTCGACTTAGTACTCGCTCGTTGCGGTGAACCTGTTATGTTAAACAGGGAAAAACGACGTAAAAACGTTGACCATACACGTACATTGTGTTGTGTTAACTCGCAAATTTAGAACAAAGTGTTAAACGAAACATAAATAACGTTGAATCACACACGCACGTTACATCGTATTAACTCGCAAAATTTAGAACGAAACGTAAAACAAAAAATTTGCGAAATATGATAAGTATAGGGGACCAAAGTTAAAAATTAAAAAAAATTATGAGATTAAATTGCAAGTAAAAATAAAAATTTAAATAGTTTTGTATTAAAGTGTAAAATCAATATTTTTTTAAAAACACCCCTAAGCATGATGTATAACATTCAATGCATATATATGATTAATCATTGTATACATATATTAGTTAGTAAATAAAATAAAAGAGTCAAGCCCAAACTAAAAGTTGAGCTCTAAATGATTTGAGTTCAAACACAAAACACATACTGTATATATGTTATATTAACGTTTATTATATGTAACCAATTAAATTGTTTTTGTGCAATCGATATATACTGCCGGTTTTGATAGTGACGCGATTATGCAACATTGGTGCAAGTTGGTATGATAATGGGTGGAAACGGGTAAGATTGTAAGAGCTTTAAAATATTTTACTCTATCTTATTGCACTTTTTTTTTCATTTAGATAGTCCTTTTAGTAATATTTTTTAATTCAGACTGATGTGTTGTTGTATTTAAAAAAAGGTTTATAGATCCGATCATCAGTCGTACGCTTGGCACTTCTACTTTAAATTATACATTAGATATCATGAAACAAACAAAAGTTATATTGAGTGACATAAGAAAAGAAAAAACAAAAGTTATATCGAGTGACATAAGAAAAGAAATAAAAAAGTTGTTATATATACACACACATTCTATATATGTTCTTCTTTAAGAATATTTATATAATTTCTTATTATAAGTTTTGTTTTAAATTAATTATATTTGGTTATACACATTTTATAATATTATTTGATGTTTAAAAAATAAAAAGGACAAAAACTATGTATAATTAAAAAGGAAGTTCACTTTGGTCCAAAACCTAGCTTACTTATTTTTTAAACATAGATGTGGGTCTGATAAAAAGGACCCAATTTAATAAAGGTAATAAATTTTACTACGTTATGTAATGTATGTAAGGGTGTTTAAGATTGGATTATTCTTTTTTTTTTTTTTTGAAAAATAACTTCCATTAATAAAATCAACAAAACGCCAACACAGCCACCAAGGCGGAGGCTGAGAAGGCAAAACAAAAAACCAAATTACATGAAATCGAAATTACACTATTTCTTCCAATCTACCAACACATCATTGGATCTGATTCTAAACCACAGAAATCCTAAAGCTTTGACGTCCATCACGATAGAAACTACCGTTGTTGATGTATTAGAAAAAACCTTTTCGTTCCGAGCCTTCCATATCCGCCAACATGTGATAATAACTATACCTTGAAAAACCTTTCTCTTCAAATCTGATCCAGGAATCCTCTTGTATAGCTCGATCAGGTCGTGTATATCAAAAGCAAAAATACTAGGAACATTACACCACTCCGCGATACCTTGCCAAACTCCCGAAGTTAAAGCGCAAACCGTAAAAAGATGCTCCGTTATCTCTTCCATATCTTCACAAAAAACACAAATCTCACTACCCACCTGAATGTTTCTTCTCATTAAAGCACTTTTAGTCGGAATTCTATCCATCTCAACACGCCACCAAAAAATGTTACACTTGTTTGGCACCCACTTACACCACTCCATCTTGTACCAATTATCTCGAGCGACCCCACTATCTAGCCATCTCTTCACATTCGCAACCGTAAACGTTTTCTCCTTATTAGTTATCCAGTACCAATTGTCTTTACTATGCGTTAGAAACCGATCATCGTTCATAATCCTATAGTCCGTCAATTCCAAAAGTTCCTGCACAGAAGCAGGGCTGCTCGACCAGTCCCAGGCACAGACCACATCGCGGCCCCTCCTGCAAATTCGATCAGCAACAGTGTCCAAACTTTCGGATACTTAAACGGGTATCCGAATTTATAAGAAAAAGGGTAACTTTGTAGAATAGTAACCAACTTTTAAAAGTGTTCCAATTAGGTCACTCAAGTTTCAAAAATGTTCCAATCAGCTAAGTCAACATTCATTTTTCATTAAAATTAAGGATATTTTCATCCATTTCATAGGTAACCGTGGTGATGTGGGGTTTTGTTTTTTTTTCCTTTTATTTGATGCTAACGTCAAGTGATGATATTGATTGTATAACTTCTTTTTTTTATTTTTAGTGTAATTAAAGTGTTTTTATTTTTAATAAATATAATTTCATATATTAAAATAATCCGACCCTATCATTTTATGCTCCATTTTTTTATTGACACATAGAAAAAAGGACATAGGTCGATTTGAATGTTACGTTATCTAATTGGGACAAAAATAATATGAGTGACCAAATTAAAACACTTTGAAAACGTCTTTACTATTCTGTGACATTTGTTGGAAATTTATATATTATGAATGGATATTAATTTAGTGAGATTATAATTTAATGAAATTATAATTATTACTAGATTATTCATATGAAACATAAACTCTTAAGTAGAGATTTTATGTCAATTTATTAGTGTTTATTAGAGTTTATGTCTCTAATAAATCTCTAATTAAGTAGTAGACTCTTCATATGTAACATAAACTCTTAAGTAGAGTTTTTATGTCAACTTATTAGTTTTTATTAGAGTTTATGTCTCTAATAAATCTCTAATTAAGTGAGAGTTGTCTCTACCCATGTCTTTTGTATTAAAAGTAGGCTATGTGCCTAACTTGATAAGTTGATATATATAAAACTACAAGAGGAAGAATAAAAGTAGTAGACATGAAGTTATGCATGAAGAGTTCTTGAAGAAGAAGTACTTGACCCATATGTTGGGAATATATAGAGATAAGTTTCTCTACATGATTCAACTACAATTCTATTCTTAATTTCCAAAAGGTCTAACACTATGGTTTTATCCGGTGTAACCTCGGGCGCGTGGCCTTCTCCGGCAGTACAAACTGCTTCGGCTGTTGTACCCTGGGAGACAGACGCGTCGTCTTTAGTAGAGGCGCGAAATCTGTTTTAAGGGAAGCGTGTTGAACACGTGCCTCAGCCACAACCGTCAATATTTGTTTGTTCTTTTTGTAGGAAATTATTGTACAAGAAGACGTTGTTCAAGACCTCGTTGAAGCCTACACAACGAACTGAAAAAACAACGAACCATACAAGTAGACACCGTTAAAGATCAAGTTGAAGACTTTATCTTTTGAAGATATTGGTTTGAATCGATTGTTTTATTAAATATGTTATAGTTCATATTTATTTTCGTTTGAATTTGTACACGGTTCATGTACTACAATTTCCCAAAATTATGTAAAGAGAGTATCTTTACAAATTTTTATATTTATTTATATAATTTTTATTATAAAATTGTGACCCATGTCCTACAAACTTAAAACAGATTTCGTGAGATTGTGGCTACAATCTTAAAACCTTATTTATAAGAATTTTGGGTTCACGAAAAAGTTTATAATAAAATTATTTTTTAGAGATTATGATCATATATTTTTTTTTTTGGGAAATATGTTAGTAGTACAACTTGTTGTGTTTGGATTTATTGAGATTGAGGTACAATCTTAAATCCTATACCGTGGTACAAAACGAATAGTTTTGGTTGAAACGTTTGGTTTTGAAACGATTTTGAAAATCGTTAATTTTTCTAACTTTGTGTTAGATGGGGTTTAATAGTGTAAACCATACGTTTTTTGTAAACGTTAATTTCTCTAACGTGTGCGTTAGACCGGTTTTATTTTTATAAGCAATACGTTTTTTGTAAACATTTCATGTTCTAACTTGCTTGTTAGAAATGATCATATTATTTATATAATATGGTTTAAAAAATGAGTGTTAAAAATAAGTTTACTTTATATAAACTAATAAGCCTTATAATGATTTTTGTAATCATTTATTTCTACACGAGCGTGTTAAAATTGGGTTATTTATACAAACTAATAAGTTTTATGACGGTTTTTGTAATCGTTTTATTTATGACGGTTTTTGTAATGGTTTATTTCTAACGAGCATGTTATAACTTATTTATTGATAAACTTTATAACAATTTTTGTAATTGTTTACTTCTAACAAAAGTGTTAGAAGCGGTTTATAAAACTGTTAAATTTGAAAATGATTTTTGTAATCATTTGTATTCTAACATGTGTGTTAGAAATATTCATGGAAAATGTTAGTTTGGAAGCAATTTTTAATTGTTTATTTTCTAACGTGTGTATTGGAAATGACTTATTTATTTGAACAATATTTGTGTTTATAGCAAGTCGAATTAACATTTTGTGGAAATGTTAATATTTCTAACGTGCGCGTTAGAATTTTCTTTCATTTTAACATGATTGTTAAAAATGGTTAAATACAAATGCTTTGAAATGTTTTATGTAATCATTTTATATAAGTAATTTGTTGTAGCATTAATTTTAATGAATATAAACACTTATATTATTCTTTGTATGGTTTAGAAACAAAAGGTCATATATTGAAGTTGATGTTTGATTGGCTTCAAGATTCAAATCACCATAAAGTGATGGTGTAACCTTAATTTGTGATTTCCAAATCAATTTGAATGAAATTTTAATTACTAATTAAACTCTTCAAATGGTGAAACTCTTGAGTAGAGTTTTAATGATGGCATTTGATGAGTTTTATTAGAGTTTAAGTCTATCATTATTGAGACTCTTAACTCTTCATATGTTGAAACTCTTGAGTAGAGTTTTAATGATGACATTTGATGAGTTTTATTAGAGTTTAAGTCTATAATTATTAAGACTCTTAACTCTTCATATGTGAAACTCTTTAGTAGAGTTTTATTGATGACATTTGATGAGTTTTAATGATGACATGTAATGCCTTAATTTGGTTATGTTTATATATATAAAATGACTTAAATTTCTAACACATGTGTTAGAAAATGTGTATCACGAATACAAGGTTAGAAATTGTTCATAATGAACATAAATGTTTTATGTAAACATTTAATTACATATATGTGCATTAAAAATGATGAGAAATTGTTTATTTTATAAGCTATATCTTTGGAAAACGTTTTATGTAAACGTTCGATTCTATAATGTGCTTATTATAACATTTTTTTATCTAACATGCTTGTTAGAAAATGTTATTTGGTGAAAAACAACTTGGTGTTGTTGTGAACAAATTTAATTATTCAAGTTTACTGCTTAAATGTAGTATTTGTAACAACTTGGTGTTGTTTTAAGCATAATTGTCCAAGTTTAAAGTTTCAAGATGAAATGGGGAACTTGTACTTACAAGTGCATGGAGTCTTATTGAGGGAGTACCTCAAGACATGCCATGGGACGATATTGTTGAGAAGATTTCAGTCAGATTATAAAGTGTTGAAGATAAAAGCACTTTGCTATTTGATGTCTACATATTGTCTATGCTTCCGTTTAAATTTCAAAAGTGATTGACATTTATGATTTAGTTTCCAATGTATTTTATTGTTTTGTGTTCAATATCTTCGGATAACACATGCAATTTTTTACAAAGAAATAAATCACTAATGTTTGTGACGTATAAATTATTTTTGTGAAAATAATTATAACGCCAATTATACATTGTTTAACAGAATATGGTTTTAAACGGATAGTACATGAAAATTCTTGGACATAAACAACTTAAGAGTTGTTGCATTGACTAAATGTCAAAGACGAGACATCAAATGTGTAACCACATCATGAGAGAATAATGAAAGAACGTACTAAGTGTATTGAGATGAAATACACAAACGAGATTCATGTCGACATACTTCGTTAGGAGTCATTGGAAAATTCATAAGTGTGAATAATAAATCTTGCGAGATTTGTTCCAAGTGATCTACATGTAGATGCGTCTACCACTTGATTATTGTTAGAACTATATGGAGATTTTACCTTCGTTTGGGAGAGCATCCTAAATATACATATTTCCTAATGAATAACAATAATTGTGTGCAAATCACTTATGGCAAAATTATGAATGCCATGTTGTTGAATGTCGATCTAGTTGACTCTATCTCACACATAATAGTGATTGTAGACGAGAAACATTCATCTTGTTGTTGATGAATGTGTTCACCAAGTGACTTGGGTTAAGACTTATGTTTAAGTACTTATGAGTCAATGGTAGATTGTTGGAGATCAAAGGTAAACAAGTTATGTTCCTTAAATGAATGATGAAATTTAGCTATGTGCTATATACAATAATTTATGAGACCTTCCTAAGTATTGATGTTTTAGGATTATGAATAAGTCTCATTATTTTGTCTTAACAAGGGATGAATGTTGTAAAGTGATATTATGATATCCTTAAGGCTGTGAAGAATCAGAATGATGCATCTTCTGTTCACATGCTAAAGTATTGTAGTCTAAAGCATGCTAGACTAGTACTTGGTTAATTGTGGGTCTTGACGGAGACTAATTAACTCTAAACATTCAAATGTGTATGAACACAAAAAGAATTTGTGTAGAGACAAAGTTGAGGGAGAATTTTCATTCATTATAAGGAAAAGACATGTAACTTTTTAAGAGTTTGTTCGAAAAGCTAATGAGGAGAACTCATTGTCTAAGCTTATTCTAGATGTTAAATTAGAATTATTCTAAGTTGGTGATAAACTTATGACAATGACATGTGTTGCTTTGCTTAGCTCGGAAGCTTATGTAAGCTAATGCAATATGAGTTGAATTCACTGATACAACGAGGTTGATCTTGTTCAATCATAGGTGTATAAATGTCGCCATAAGTGGTGTTACTGAAATGTTGATCAAATGGCAAGAAATGTGGGGGAGGATCCATTTAAGAAACAACCCTATAAGGGTATGTAGAAATGGTTCTCATTAACCCATCTAGATGTTATCCAATAACACTTCAATGTGGGGGTGTCTTGCATTTGTTTTTGGCAATAAGGATTTTGTAATCCAATCTACTATTGCAAATAGACGACTTAGTGGAGGACACAAATGTCATAGTGCATAATGGAGATGTGTTTGCCTTAAATGATAAATGTATCATTCTAAGACAAATATTATAACCAGATTCATGTGGCCACTGAGGTTATAGTCTTAGAAGTTGACAATAGGCAATGTTAACGTTCGAGTTACGAACACGTCATGACAATTGATCTCAACTGCAAAGTTATCTTTAGTGACTTGTCAAAGACAAAGATAATGTTATGGATCCAACAACCTAAGGGTTTATTAGAGATCAAGTTGTGGAATGAGACTAAAGCCCATGGAAAAAAGGTGTATGAAGGAAACCTACCTTAGCTGACTAGAGATCCCAAGATCTAAGTTCAATAGGACAACGAATTCATATACCTAAGGGTGGTCACTATGGGGGCATAACTGATATGCATAAGCTAGTATATATGGTTATATATACTCCCTAAACGATAAAAGGGTGTTTAAATACGTCCTAGTTCATTCCTATAAAATTTAGTGACAAATTGTGAGGCTAAGCATAATATGTGGTAAATGATTTTGCGTAATCATGATAACCACGCTGCTTTTAATGATTTAAGGAGAATCACCTATGTTAGAGAGAAGTGGGGTCGCTTCGAATGGAATTGGGGGCACAATTCCTAGAGCTCTCGCAGAACCAGGAAAGTGTTCCACGACCATTATTGGACACGACTATGAGGGGATGACCCGGCTAAGGAGAGTATTGTGTGAAGTGTATTGTCGTCTACACAAATAGGGGTTTGTTCAAGGACATCGTGTCTACAAACCGCTAGGAGGCTAAGTATGCTTCACAACGGAAAGTTCAAAGGGACACCTACTTATCCGGCAATACTCAACTGTCGAGGTTCCATTGGAAACTTTATGTGTTTTAATCAATCTCCATTCATGTGGGGGATTGTTGGAAATTTATATATTATGAATGGATATTAATTTAGTGAGATTATAATTTAATGAAATTATAATTATTACTAGATTATTCATATGAAACATAAACTCTTAAGTAGAGATTTTATGTCAATTTATTAGTGTTTATTAGAGTTTATGTCTCTAATAAATCTCTAATTAAGTAGTAGACTCTTCATATGTAACATAAACTCTTAAGTAGAGTTTTTATGTCAACTTATTAGTTTTTATTAGAGTTTATGTCTCTAATAAATCTCTAATTAAGTGAGAGTTGTCTCTACCCATGTCTTTTGTATTAAAAGTAGGCTATGTGCCTAACTTGATAAGTTGATATATATAAAACTACAAGAGGAAGAATAAAAGTAGTAGACATGAAGTTATGCATGAAGAGTTCTTGAAGAAGAAGTACTTGACCCATATGTTGGGAATATATAGAGATAAGTTTCTCTACATGATTCAACTACAATTCTATTCTTAATTTCCAAAAGGTCTAACACTATGGTTTTATCCGGTGTAACCTCGGGCGCGTGGCCTTCTCCGGCAGTACAAACTGCTTCGGCTGTTGTACCCTGGGAGACAGACGCGTCGTCTTTAGTAGAGGCGCGAAATCTGTTTTAAGGGAAGCGTGTTGAACACGTGCCTCAGCCACAACCGTCAATATTTGTTTGTTCTTTTTGTAGGAAATTATTGTACAAGAAGACGTTGTTCAAGACCTCGTTGAAGCCTACACAACGAACTGAAAAAACAACGAACCATACAAGTAGACACCGTTAAAGATCAAGTTGAAGACTTTATCTTTTGAAGATATTGGTTTGAATCGATTGTTTTATTAAATATGTTATAGTTCATATTTATTTTCGTTTGAATTTGTACACGGTTCATGTACTACAATTTCCCAAAATTATGTAAAGAGAGTATCTTTACAAATTTTTATATTTATTTATATAATTTTTATTATAAAATTGTGACCCATGTCCTACAACATTTTCCTTATAAATAACAAAAATCCATTTCGTGAATAGATTAAAATTAAACATGTATTCGATTTTTTCAAATTTCATACATTGAAAACAAAAAAAAAAAGCATTCATGAATCCACACCCGAATCCGTTTATTTACTAGTTTTATCATATTTAAACTAAACATAGTGCCCATATAATATACGTTTACTATTTATTTTTAATTTTTAGATATCGGATAATTCGATTATCTGAACTTTTTAGATACCCACATCTGAATCCGGGAAAATAATGGGACCCAAAAAAACTCACTTCAAGTTTAAAACAATTATAAAAAAAATACTAATAGCCCAATTCTTCACATGTTTTTAACTCAATACGTAAATATGTATACATTTTTTAGACAATAAACTTGGTAGGGACAGGGGATTTTAGGCAAAATAATTGGCGGGGGCGGACCTGTATAATTTTAAATTTTTTTGAAGAAAAATCAGAAAAAATTACACTACTAACCGAAACATTGACGGAGACGGGAGCACCTCCTTGCCCCTTAAAAGCTCTGCCCCTGAGTCTTCAGTTTGGATTTTAGTCTCACTTGCTATAAAATTCAGTCTGTAAACGAATTGAACTTTTAGCGAACAATTCATGAACCGTTTGGCGGGAAGTTCGTTTGTGTTCATTCGTTTAATAAATGAACGAACATGAACAGAGGCCCCGTTCGTTTATTTATGTTCGTGAACATTAGGTAACATGTTAGTTTATGTTTGATTGTGTCCGTTTATGTTCATCTGCTTATATTTATTTTGATATTCTTTTATTTTTATTTGAGGTAACCGAGACAAATAAGCCCTATTCTAATATTCTCAAGTTCATTAGTATATTTTGAGTAGATCTTCTTATTGTTTATGATAAAAGATGCCTATTTTATTCGAAATTTAATATATGTTCATTTGGGTTTATTAACGCTTGTTTGTTACGTTTGTGTTATTTAGTGTTCATGAACGCTCGTTTGTGTTCGTTTTCATTCATAAATCCTCGTTTGTGTTCATGCACGTTTGTTTGTGTTCTGTACCTAAAATTAACAAACGAGCAGGAACACGTTCATTCCTTAATGAACGAACATGAACAAAAAATCTTGTTCGGTAAGTGTTCATGAACTGTTCGTGAACACAAGTATTTCCTTAACAAACGGACACGAACAAGGCTTTGTTCGTGTTCATTTAGTTCGTTTGCAACTCTAATGGTTGCGCATATGACGCATTTATGTAACCACCTAAGGTGAAATATAATCCGACACACACTAGTAAAAAAATATATCATGTTACCTAAAGTTCATGATATTCTTATTTAATAAATTGGGGTTGTTATAACGTGCACTCTTCTTTTAGAAAATATATATCGTTTTTATGTAACTTGTGAATGTGATCACTCTTCTTTTAGAAAATGTCATTTTTATGTAACTTGTGAATGTGATGCACTCTTCTTTTAGAAAATATCGTTTTTATGTAACTTATGAATGTGATGCACAAAAGGTGTTTGGTGCATGTCAACATTGAACATAAAAAATATGGTGTCACTTTCCCAAAAAGCGAAAGGGTCGAGTCCGCTTTTGGGTTGTTAGCTGTAACCCTTTCACTTCTTGATGATAAAACATATTATTTATAATTTTTAAAATAATAAAATAATCTTTCTAATAATTCTATAAGCTATGTGATCTGGTCATGACCCAAATGATCACTACCATTTTTTTTACGTCAGCGTCATGTCATTCACAAACTTAATTCACCACCCTATATGGTGTGCACCATGACTTCCACTATCATTCCCATCACTCAAAATCCCATGATTAATTAAAAAAAAGTCAAGGTTGTCATTTCGCGCATGGTGTCAAATGTAAAAAAAAAACATTGCGCACGGTGTCGAATGTAAAATAATGTTTTTTATTACACATGATAAAAAATGTTTTTTATGTACCTGATCGCCGGCCCGAGCTCCTCTAAACGTTTATGGAATATAAACGCTCGGTTTTTTCTTTGATTTTCGTAGGTGTTAGGGCTTTTACGTTCAAATGACGAGGATAACGAATAAAAAATGAAGACCAAGATCAGAGATTGAAGACGTTTTCTTTTTATACATGTAGTGTAATTTTTTGTATAAAAATCATGTATTATAATTAATTATTTTTTTAACAGATAAACGTAATTAATGTTCACATGAAGAGCGATGTAGTCTATGATGTTTGATTGTTAGTTTGACAAGCTCCCACGAAGGTATCATCGTAAACGCATGCCCATGATTAATTCTATAGTCGTTGTGGGCGGCGGTCATAATGTCCACGTCACTCAATATCGCTTCTTTTTCTACATAGGTACTAACAACGCAAGTTCTTCCCTAGGCGTCTATTTTTCGATCGTCTTAGGAGCACGTGCTTCGCTCTCACCCTTCTTACGATGCCTTCTCGATCGTCCACCTTTTGAGGAAGTAGGTTGGGTTTCGGGTTCGGTTTGGGTTTGGGTTTCGAGTACGGATTCGGTTTCGGGTGTGTTTTGAGTTTGGGGTATGTTTTGGGTTTGGGGTATGTTTTTGGGAAAAAATGACGGTTGGGAATAATGTCCGTAAAAACCGGGAATCGATGGCGTGGTGGGATGAGGGGAAGTTGGGGTGCTAGGTGGCATCGGATAATATCCAAGCTCGCCCGTTCGTGGTCTTCGATAACGGTCTTCTTGCTCGTTGTTGAGATTGTTCGGTGACTTTGCTAAAACGGATGGTCGGGATCCCACGCGTTTTGGTTGTTAGGAAATATTATGTAATTATGAAAAGGAAGTGTAAAGATTTTGGATAAAGAGTAGAGGAAGAAGAGGTGAAAAATATAGAAAGGGGTAGGTTATTTATAGGTAAACTATAAATTAAAACTTTTTTTTAAAATGACCGTTGATCAACGGTAATGTTGACCAACTTCCTCGATCCTCCCAATTTTCGTCCGTTAGCGTGCTGGCGGAGGGTGGATAGCGACCCCTCGGTAACTGTCGGGGGGTGGTTGATGGCTGTCGCAACCCCCGACCCCTGCCTCGGGAGGCGGCCGGCCGCGGCCTACTTAGAGATGGTGGTATCGGTGTTTATCATTAATTGGCAGCGGAATTTACATCAGGACCGTAGTTAGGAAATATTTTATCAGAGTAAAACACCACATTTTATAATAATAAACATATTGGGATAAAACCCAAGTTTGTTCCAAACAAATATATAGGGATAAACCCTATTTTATTGAAATAAAACATCTTCTTTATTAAGGTAACTTATATAGCCACTTTTCCAAGCCTTCAGTGCTGTCCAGCTGGCTTCTATTTGGCTTTCACATTTTGTTACCTGAAACGCGTTTAAAAACATTTTGTCAGTGGGAAATACTGGTGAGTGAATCCCAATTTAATCAAGACAGGTGTTATCAGTTTACAGTTATTGAGGGCGATCTCGCAATTACATTTGTTTATTTTTCTACTTTAATTACCATCCACGGTACTGTCAATCTTGACTGGTGGTAATGTTACTACTCACAGTGTAATAACAAATTTTGTATAAAAAACTCCAACATACCGACGATAATTATAGAATTACAAATACTCAATCACTGGGAAATATAATTTAAAACATTCGAAGTTTTGTAAAAATAGTTTACAAAAAGGTTTCACAAAAAGGAGATTACTTACTTTGCTACTTTAGGGTTTTCCTTTGTGTTTTCCTGGTTATAATCTATTAATCAAACAATGCACACGCGTTAGTATAATAACCCAAATTTTACATTAGTTATACCCTCCCCGAGACAGAACTCCAACGACTACGTCGGGCAGAGCCTCGACAGCCGTTACGGAGCACTAGATCAATCGGGCAACGTATCTAATACGTAACCGGAGGTTAAAATACTTACAACGAGGCAGAGCTTCGTTAATTAGGGGGTATTATGCCCGATATTAATTCTAAATATTGAGAGAATTGAGAGAGATTGAGAAATTTTGAACGAGTTGGGACTGAAGGCCGATGGCCTCCTTATATAGGGCTGATCGTCAAGTCCGTCGCGCCCCGCGAAAGCCAAGGGCTGGGCTTACGTGGCCCGCGAGCTAGGGGGTCTATGGCATAGCTTTTTCTGGTCATACGTATAGGTTCGACGCGTATGTGACACGTGGCGGCTCCGGGTGAGGCCTCGTAGCCAGGCTGTTGCGGCCCCGTAAGCCTTCACTGGCTACGTCGTGGCCCGCGAGCGAGTATTAAGTCTTGATTTTATTTAATTTTTATAAAAGTAAAGGTATTTAGGGCCATTTTTCGTATACGGGGTGTATTTTAAGACGTATAGGGGTGTTTAAAATATTTTAGGAGTGTCAGAAATATTTTAGGAGGGTTGTTATATCCTCCCCACCTTGTTTTAGAACTCGCCCTCGAGGTCTACTGGAACAGGTGTGTGTATTTCCTCTGCATCTCTGATTCAAGCTCCTAAGTGTATTCTGATCTTCTCGTGGAATCCCATTTCACTTTGACTAGAACTAATCTCTTGTGTTTGAGATTATTGACTTTTTTGTCTTCAATTTGTAGAGGCCTTTCTACAAACTTAAGCTTTTCATTTACCTCTATATCCTTAAGTGGCACTACTACTGATTCATCGGCTAAGCACTTTTTGAGATTACATACATGAAATACATCATGTATTCCTGCCATTTCCTCTGACAGTTGTAGTTGATAGGCTACAGGTCCTATTCTTCTAATAATCTCAAAAGGTCCAACATACCTGGGGCTTAGCTTTCCCATTTTGATGAATCTTACCACTCCTTTCCAAGGAGAGACCATTAATAACACCTTGTCTCCTACTTGAAATTCCAACGGTTTTCGCCTGTTATTAGCATAACTCTTCTGTCGATCACGTGCTGCTTTCAGTCTTTCCTTAACTTGAATGATCTTGTCCGTTGTTTCTTGTACCATTTCTGGCCTAGACAATTGCTTTTCTCCAATTTCTGCCCAACAGACTAGGGTTCGGCACTTTCGTTCATAAAGTGCTTCGAATGGCGCATCATTGATACTGGTATGATAGCTGTTATTGTAGAAAAACTCTATTAATGGTAAATGATCGTCCCAATTTCCTCCGAAATCAATTACACAAGCTCTAAGCATATCTTCCATTGTCTGAATTGTCCTTTCGCTTTGTCCGTCCATTTGAGGATGATAAGTTGTGCTTAGATTTAGCTTGTTTCCCATTGCTTTTTGGAAACTTATCCAAAAATGAGAAGTAAAACGGCTATTTCTATCAGAAACAATAGATAAAGGAATTCCATGTAATGAAACTATTTCGTTTACGTACAACTTGGCTAATTGTTCAATAATGAAAGTTTCCTTCATCGGCAAGAAATGAGCAGACTTGGTTAACCTATCTACAATCACCCAGATTGTATCATTACCTTTTCTTATCTTGGGTAATTTGGTAACAAAATCCATTGTTATCAATTCCCACTACCACACCGGCATTTCTAACTGTTGCAATAAACCTGAGGGTTTTTGAAGGAATCCTTTTTCATTCCTATCCACCAGAAATTCTTTCTTAAGTCTTGGTGCATTTTATCACTTCCAGGATGCATCGTATACTTAGACTTATAGGCTTCTTCTAGTATTCGATGGCGTAGGTTTCCTAGTTTGGGTATCCATATTCTTTAATTATTGAATCTCCATATTCCATCTGTTCCTTGCTCTAATTCCTTAATCATTCCTTTCAATTTTTCAGTATCGTCCTTGATTACTGATTCTTGTACGGCTCTAATTTGTTCATTTAAATCTACTTGTAGATTTAATTTAAGAGAACGTAATCTTTTTGGCTGTTCGTGATACTTTCGACTTAAAGCATCAACTACTACATTAGCCTTTCCTGCATGATACTAGATATTATAATCGTAATCACTAAGAATTTCCATCCAGCGTCTTTGTCTCATATTGAAATAAAACATCTTCTTTTTTTAGGTAACTTTTATAGCCATTTTTCCAAGCGTTCACTGTCTAGCTGGCTTCTATTTATCTTTCACATTTTGTTACCAGAAACGCGTTTAAAAACATTTTGTCAGTGGAAAATACTGGTGAGTGAATCCCAATTTAATCAAGACAGGTTTTATCAGTTTACAGTTATTGAGGGCGATCTCGCAATTACATTTGTTTATTTTTCTACTTTAATTACCACCCACGGTACTGTCAATCCGACTTGTGGTCATGTTACTACTCACAGCGTAGTAACAAATTTTGTATACAAAACCCCAACATACCGACGATAATTGTAGAATACAAATACTCAATCACTGTTTAATATAAGGTAAAACATTTGAGGTTTTGTAAAAACAGTTTACAAAAAGGAGGATTACTCACATTGCAACTTTAAGGTTTTCCTTTGTGTTTTCCTGGTTATAATCTATTAATTAAACAATGCACATGCGTTAGTATAATAACCCAATATTTACATTAGTTATACCCTCCCTGAGACAGAACTCCAACGACTACGTCGGGCAGAGCCTCGACAGCCGTTACGGAGCACTAGATCAATCGGGCAGCGTATCTAATATGTAACCGGGTTATGATACTTACAACGAGGCAGAACTTCGTTATTTTAGCGGGTATAATACCCGGGTATTACTAGGACTATAGAGAAATTGAGAGAGAAAAGAAAAGTTTTGAACGAGTTGGGACTGAGGCCGATAAGGGTAATTTATAGGTTCTGATTTCGGGTTTCTCGCGCCCCGCGAAGAAATCCTCTAAGGGCTTCGCGGCCCGCAACGTATGGGTGTTGGGTCTAGCTTGGATTAATCACACGTGTAGCCTTGCCGGGTGTCGTGCCATGTGGCACACCAGGGTTTCGCCTGAGGGTTGATCTGTCGCGCCCCGCGTAAGCCGAAGGCTATGTCTTCGCTGCCCGTGAGCGCCACAGAAATTTCATTTTTATTTTATTTTTAATTATATAAAGGTATTTAGGGCCATTATTCGTATACGAGGTGTATTTTAGGACGTATAGGGATGTTCTAAATATATTAGAGGTGTTGAAAATATTTTAGGAAGGTTGTTATATCCTCCCCACCTTGTTTTAGAACTCGTCCTCGATGTCTACTGGAACAGGTGTGGGTATTTCCTCTGCATTTCTGATTCAAGCTCCCACGTGTATTCTGGTCCTCTATTGGAATCCCATTTTACTTTAACTAGAACTAGAACTTGTCTCTTGTGTTTGAGATTCTTGACTTTCCTGTCTTCAATTTGTAGAGGCTTCTCTACAAATTTTAACTTCTCATTTACCTCTATGTCCTTAAGAGGCACTACTAGTGTTTCATCGGCTAAACACTTTTTGAGATTACATACATGAAATACATCATGTATTCCTGCCATCTCCTCTGGCAGTTATAGCTGATAGGTGACATGTCCTATTCTTCTAATAATCTCAAAAGGTCCAACATACCTGGGGCTTAGCTTTCCCCTCTTGATGAATCTTACCACTCCTTTCTAAGGAGAGACCTTTAAGAGTACCTTATCGCCTACCTGAAATTCCAACGGCTTTCGCCTGTGATCAGCATAACTCTTTTGTCGATCACGTGCTGCCTTCAGCTGTTCCTTGACTTGAATAATTTTGTCTGTTGTTTCTTGTACTATTTCTAGTCCAGATAGTTGTTTTTCTCCAATTTCTGCCAAACAGACTGGAGTTCGGCACTTTCGTCCATAAAGTGCTTCGAATGGTGCAGCATTGATACTGGTATGATAGCTGTTGTTGTAAGAAAATTCATTTAATGGTAAGTGATCGTCCTAATTTCCTCCGAAATCAATTACACAAGCTCTAAGCATATCTTACATTGTCTGAATTTTTTCTTTCGCTTTGTCCGTCCGTTTGCGGATGATAAGCAGTGCTTAGATTTAGCTTGGTTCCCACTGCTTTTTGGAAACTTGTCCAAAAATGAGAAGTAAAAATGACTATCCCTATCAGAAACAATTGATAAAGGAATTTCGTGTAATGAAATTATTTCATTTACATATAGCTTAGCTAATTATTCCATACTGAAAGTTTCTTTCATTGGTAGGAAATGAGCAAATTTGGTTAACCTAAATACAATCACCCAGATTTTATCATTACCTTTTCGTGATTTGGGTAATTTGGTAGCAAAGTCCATTGTTATCAATTCCCATTTCTAAACCGGCATTTCTAACTGCTGCAACAAACCTGAGGGTTTCTGATGTTTAGCTTTAACTGGTGAACAGGTTAAACACTTAGAAACATAAGCGGCTATATCCTTTTTCATTCCTATCCACCAAAAATTCTTTCTTAAATCTTGATACATTTTATCACTTCCAGGATGCATCGTATACTTAGACTTATGGGCTTCTTCTAATATACGGTGGCGTAGGTTTCCTAGTTTAGGTATCCATATTCTTTTCTTATGGAATCTCCATATTCCATCCGTTCCTTGCTCTAATTCTTTATTCATCCCTTTCAATTTTTCAGTATCGTCCTTGATTACTGATTCTTGTACTTCTCTAATTTGCTCATTTAAATCTATCTGCATAATTAATTTAAGAGAACGTACTCTTTTTGGTTTTTCGTGATACTTTCGACTTAAAGCATCGGCTACTACATTAGCCTTTCCCGCATGATATTGGATATTACCATCGTAATCACTAAGTGTCTCATATTTAATTCCTTTTGCCCAAAAACATATCTTAAACTCTTATGATCGGTGAAAATGGTAAACTTACTACCGTAAAGGTAATGTCTCCAAATTTTCAGGGCAAAAATTATAACTCCTAATTCTAAATCATGGGTTGAATAATTCTCTTCATGATTCTTAAGTTGTCTAGACGCATAGGCTATAACTTTTTGACGTTGCATCAACACACATCCATATCCTAACTTAGAAGCGTCACAATAGACTAAAAAGTCTTCAGTTCCTTCTGGTAACGCTAGTATGGGTGCGTTGGTTAATCTTTGCTTAAGAATTCTAAAGGCTTCTTCTTGCTTTGGTCCCCATTCAAACTTAACAGACTTACAAGTTAGCTTAGTTAAGGGGATGGCTATTCTAGAAAAATCTCAAATAAATCTTCTATAATAACCGGCTAATTTTAGAAAACTTCTAACCTCGGTTGGTGACTCGGGGGTTTTCCATTTAGTAATCGCCTCAATCTTTGTGGGATCCACATGAATTCCTTCATAGTTAACTAAATGTCCAAGAAACTGTACCTCTTCTAACCAAAATTCGTATTTCAAAAATTTAGCATAGAGCTTTTCTTTTCTCAGCAAATTTAGACGTGCATGCAGATGCGCTGCATGTTCCTCTTTACTCTTAGAGTAAATGAGAATATCATCTATAAACACAATTATGAATTTATCCAAATATGGCTTACATATTCGGTTCATCATGTCCATAAATGCGGCTGGGGCATTGGTTAAACCAAATGGCATGACAGTAAATTCATAATGGCCATACCTTGTTTTGTGTCGCAGCCCCCGCCCCCTATCTGTCCCGGGAACGGGCGGCCGCGAGAATCAGTATTGGTGGTATCGGTATTTATCAATTTCGCAGCGGAAATTACATCAGGACCGTAGTTAGGAAATATTTTATTAGAGTGAAACACCATATTTTATATAAATAAATATATTGGGATAAAACCCAAGTTTTCATTACAAATTGTTTTATAGGGGTAAACCCCATTTTATTGAAATAAAACATCTTCTTTATTTAGGTAACTTTTATAGCCACTTTTCCAAGCCTTTAGTGCTGTCCGGATGGCTTCTAGTTGGCTTTCACATTTTGTTACCTGAAACGCGTTTAAAAACAATTTTTCAGTGGGAAATACTGGTGAGTGAATCCCAGTTTAATCAAGAAGAGTTTTATCATTTAACAGTATTGAGAGCAATTACAATGTTTACATCTACACAGTTACTCATTAAGTACTGTCAATCCTGACTGGTGGGTCATATTACTCATTGGCTAACTCTTCGTCCAATGGTAACGTGTTCCACATTTTGTATACAAAACCCCAACATACCGACAGTAATTGAAGAATTACAAAGACTCAATCACTGCTAATTATACTTTAAAATAAATAAAGGTTTTGTAAAAACAGTTTGCAAAAAGGTTTACAAAAAGGAGATTACTCACATTGCTGTCTTAGGTTTTCCTTTAGGGTTTCCTGGTGATTATCTATTAAATTACACAAATGCACACGTGTTAGTATAATAACCCAATATTTACATTAGTAATACCCTCCCCGAGATGGCATTCCAATGACTACGTCGGGCAGAACCTCGATAGCCGTTACGGAACCCTGAATCAATCGGGCAGCGTATCTAATATGTAACTGGGGTTATGATACTTACAACGGGGCAGAACTTCGTTATTTAGGGGGTATTATACTCAAGAATAGCTTTATCTATATAGAAATTCGAGAGAGAAAGTGAAAGATGAGCGAGTTCGACTGAAGGCTGATCGAGGGAATTTATAGGGTTGTTCTTCGTCTTCGTCGCACCCCGCGTAGCCATTCTTCAAGGCCTTCGTGGCCCGCGAGGCCAACTGGGGTAGGCCCTAGCTTAGCTGACTCGCCACTAAACTTGATACGAGTGGTGACACGTGTCGTCACCGGGTTTCGCCTCGTAGCCCAACTGTCGCGGCCCGCGTAGAAGACGACTAAGGTCTTCGCGCCCCACGACGACCCTTTAAATTTCATTTTTTATTTAATTTTTAATTATATAATGTATTCGGGGCCCGGTTTTCACATACGGGGTGTGTTTTAGGACATATTGGGATATTTTAAATATATTAAGGGTGTCAAAAATTATTTTAGGGTTGGTATATCCTCCCCACCTTGTTTTAGAGCTCGTCCTCGAGATCTACTGGAATAGGTGCGGGTATTTCCTTTGCATTTCTGATTCAAGCTCCCATGTGTATTCTGGTCCTCTTTTGGAGTCCCATTTTACTTTGACCAGAACTAATCTCTTGTGCTTGAGGTTCTTAATTTTCCTGTCTTCAATCTGTAGAGGTCTTTCTACAAATTTAAGTTGTTCATTTACCTCTATATCCTTAAGAGGTACCATCAGCGATTCATCAGCTAAGCACATCTTGAGATTAGATACATGAAATACATCATGTATTCTGCCGTTTCCTCTGGCAGTTGTAGCTGATAGGCTACAGGTCCTATTCTTTTAATAATTTCAAAAGGTCCAACATACCTGGAGCTTAGCTTTCCTTTTTTTATGAATCTTACCACTTCTTTCCAAGGTGAGACTTTTAATAACACTTTATCTCCTACTTGAAATTCCAATGGCTTGCGTCTGTTATCAGCATAACTCTTTTGTCGATCATGTGCTGCTTTCAGTCGTTCCTTGACTTGAATGATTTTGTCGGTTGTCTCTTGCATTATCTCTGGTCCAGATAGTTGCTTTTCTCCAATTTCTGCCCAACAGACTGGCGTTCGGCACTTTCGTCCACAAAATGCTTCGAATGGTGCAGCATTGATACTTGTGTGATAACTATTATTATAAGAAAATTCTATTAATGGTAAGTGGTCATCCCAATTACCTCCAAAATCAATTACACAAGCTCTAAGCATGTCCTCCATTGTCTGAATTGTCCTTTCGCTTTGTCCTTCCGTTTGAGGATGATAAGCTGTGCTTAGATTCAATTTGGTCCCTGTTGCTTTTTGGAAACTTGCCCAAAAATGAGAGGTAAAACGGCTATCCCTATCAGAAACAATTGATAAAGGAATTCCATGTAATGAAACTATTTCATTTAAATATAACTTAGCTAACTGTTCCATACTGAAATTTCCTTCATTGGTAGGAAATGAGCTGACTTAGTTAGCCTATCTACAATCACCCAGATTGTATCGTTACCTTTTCTTGTTTTGGGTAATTTGGTAACAAAATCCATTATTATCAATTCCCATTTCCACACTGGCCTTTCTAACTGCTACAATAATCCAAAGGGTTTCTGGTGTCCAGCTTTAACTTGGGAAAAGGTTAAACATTTAGAAATATAAGCTGCTATATCCTTTTTCATTCCTATCCACCCGAAATTCTTTCTTATGTCCTGATACATTTTGTCATTTCCAGGATGCATCGTATACTTAGACTGATGGGCTTCTTCCAGTATACGGTGACGTAGGTTTCCCAATTTAGGTATCCACATTCTTTTCTTATGAAATCTCCAAATTCCATCTGTTCCTTGTTCCAATTCTTTAATCATTCCTTTTAACTTTTCAGTATCGTCGTTGATTACAAATTTTTGTGCTTTTCTAATCTGTTCATTTAAATCTATCTGTAGATTTAATTTAAGAGAACACACTCTTTTTGGCTTTTCAAGATACTTTCGACTTAAAGCATCAGCCACTAAGCGTCTTTGCCTCATATTCAACTCCTTTTGCCCAAAGACATACCTTAAACTCTTATAATCAGTGAAAATGGTAAACTTACTACCGTAAAGGTAATGTCTCCAAATTTCAAAGCAAAAATTATGGCTCCTAATTCCAAATCATGGATTGAATAATTCTCTTCATGACTCTTAAGTTGTCTAGATGCGAAGGCTATAACCTTTTGGCGTTGCATTAATACACATCCATAACCTAACTTAGAAGCGTCACAATAGACTACAAAGTCTTCAGTTCCTTCTGGTAACGCTAGTATAGGTGCATGGGTTAGTCTTTGCTTAAGAATTCTAAAGGCTTCTTCTTGTTTTGGTCCCCGTTCAAACTTAACAGATTTACAGGTTAGCTTAGTTAAGGGAATGCCTATTCTAGAAAAATCTCGAATAAATCTTCTATAATGACCGGCCTATCCTAAGAAACTTCTAACCCCGGTTGGTGACTCAGGGGTTTTCCATTTGGTAATTGCCTTGATCTTGGTGGGATCCACATGAATTCCTTCATGATTAATTAAATGTCCAAGAAATTGTACCTGTTCTAACCAAAATTCGCACTTTGAAAACTTAGCATAAAGCTTTTCCTTTCTCAATAACTTAGAAGGGCGTGCAAATGCTTTGCATGTTCTTCTTTACTCTTAGAGTAAACAAGAATATCATCTATAAAGACAATTATGAATTTATCCAAATATGGCTTACATATTCGGTTCATCATGTCCATAAATGCGGCCGGGGCATTGGTTAAACCAAATGGCATGACAGTAAATTCATAATGGTCGTACCTTGTTCTGAATGCGGTCTTAGGAATGTCCTCTTCCTGTACCTTCAATTGATGATATCCTGATCGTAAATCAATTTTCGAGAAAAATCGAGCTCCTTGCAACTGATCAAACAGATCATTGATTCTTGGTAATGGCTACTGATTCTTAATCGTGACTTTGTTCAATTCACGGTAATCAATGCACATTCGCATTGACCCGTCCTTCTTCTTGACGAACAGTATCGGTGCTCCCCATGGCGATGAACTTGGCTATATGAATCCTTTTTCTAACAATTCGTCTAATTGTTTCTTCAGTTCCTGCATTTTTGCTGGTGCCAAATGATAAGGTGCTTGGCAATTGGGGCTGTCCCTGTTAGCAGATGGATTCTGAATTCAACTTCCCTATCTGGCGGTAGTCCTGGCAATTCTTCTGGAAACACATCTGAAAACTGAGATACTACTGGAATATCTTTCATTTCTTTTCCTTTAGTGTTAGTGATTATGGAAATTAAATACACTAAAGATCCTTTTCTTATATAACTTGTTGTTTTCATCACAGAGATGAATTTCGTGGATCTAGATGGTTTGTCTCCTTTAATTGTGATCTTTTCACCCCTTGGTGAATTTACTTGGATTGACTTTTGATCACATAAAATACTGGCTTTATTGGCTATTAACCAATCTATTCCTAATACAACATCAAATCCTGCCAGATTCATTGGATAAAGGTTTGAAATAAACTTTTGATTTAAAAATTCTATTCTTGCTCCCTGCAAGATTTCAGAAATCTTAACGGTTTCCCCATTTGCTGTCTCTACCAGACATTCTTGTGAGAGTTTAGTTAATGGTTGATTGAGAAGTTTGCAAAATGAAGTATTAATAAAACTTTGGTTCGCACCAGAGTCAAATAATACTTTAGCAAAAACATCATTAACTAAAAACGTACCGGCTATCACGTCTGGAATTATCTTGGCTTCATCTGCCGTCAGAACAAATGCTCTAGCATTTTTGGTAGTCTTATTGTTCGTAGCTGGAGCTATTTTTGGACAGTTTGGCTTGATGTGACCTTGTTCTCCGCAGTTGTAGCATATCCTGTTGTTAGGTTTCTTCCTGCAGTCTTCTTCCTTGTGCCCATATATTTTGCAAAAGTTACAATATATGGAGCATCTTCCAGAATGCTTCCTTTTGCAATACTTGCAGTAAGGTGCAGAAGTAGGACCTACATTTTTCCCACGGTTGGATATTTCCAGAACGAAATTCCTGGGTAAGCCTTTGAGCTAGGTTCTTCCTTTGATCCTCTTCTCATGTACGCACTAACTCATCTGTCAAGGTGTTTGCTAGCTCTACAGCTTCTTCTATGGTTTGAGGTCTAGTTACTTTGACTACATGCCTAATTTCACTGATTAATCCCCAGATGTAACGGGAGATTAATACTGGTTCAGGTGATGCAAGGGTTGGTACTATTCTAGCATATTCAAAGAATAATGTAGTGTACCCTTTACTATCTACTCCAGTCATTCTAAGGTTTAAGAACTTATTTGCTATCTGTTCTTTTTCATTGGGAGGGCATAATTTCCTTTCCACCGGGTTCTTAAATTCCTCCCATTCCATATTGTAAACCCTATCACTTCACCTGGATTAGAAGATAGTGTTCCACCATTCAAAGGCTGAATTCTTAAACAGATTGGAAGCAAACATTATCTTATCGTCTTCCGCACACTTGCTTATTTTTAAGACACACTCAGTCTTTTCTATCCAGCGTAGAGTTGCAATGGGTCCTTCGTTGCCCGAGAATTCCATTGGTTTACAAGACCAGAATTCTTTATAAGAACAACCATAAGATATGGTCCTTCTTCTTTTGGGAATGGGCACTTGAAGTATAGGTCCATTGTTTACGCTGGGTTCAGGTTCAGTTAGTCGCTTACTACTATGTTTACTTTTATTATCCGCCTCGCTAACAGTTTGAATAATAAATGGCATTGCATCAATGATTCCTTGTGCCACTATGTGTTGGATGGCACTGTTATCCACTTGGTTTCCATTGTTATCGTTGTTCGGATTATCATTATTCAGGTGATTATCGTTCTGGTTATTATCATTCTGATTTTCCTGGTTCACTTCGTTGTCCCTCTGAATTTTAAACATTTACCACATATTAATATCAAAAGATAATATTTAATACAATCAATCACACAACACGCATGTTGATCAAAAACGTCGAACATTGCGACTTACTCTTTCTTATATATAATATGCATCGACTACAAACCGATACTGAAATTTAAAATTACAATACTGTTATGCATCCATAACTATTGTCTAGATTTTTCTTTTTTTTTTTTCAAACATACACACATATTTTACATATATTATTACTACCATCACCTTCACTGATATGGGTACATCCAGAACTCCATATTGCGCTCGTCATACTTCCAGACGAGTCGCTCTCCAACATGCCTCATCCTCTCGCTGCTTTCTAAAATCTCCTCTCCGGAAGTTCGGAGCTCTGGCACATTTTCTGCACTCATTGGGGGGTGCAGGTGCTGGGACTGGGTTTGGGAACTGAGGCATGGGTTCCTGGTACGGGTATGGATTCTCTAGAATTTCTCTAATGTATTCATCATTATCATAGTAGGGATCTAGAGGGTCCAAACCTGGGTAGGCTGCTAGATTCGGCATAGGTTCATCTTTTGGTATTGGGTATCACTGCTGGTAATCCCTATGCACATCTAACCACGGGTCGTAGTCTGGGACTAAGGGATTAGGTGCTGGTATCCTAAGTATCTCTTCTGGGTTAAAATCATGCATTTGGATTTGATTTTTTGGGTTGTTTTCTATTTCCATTGGCTGGGTAGGGAACAAGGGTAATGGTTGAGGTGCTATTAGTTGCTCCAGGTTAGCGTCGACAACTGTGGTTGCTAGGATATCCTGTGTGTGGGCATCTTTCTCTCTCTTGGCGGCTGCTACAGCACGCTGTTGTTGTAACTTCTTCAGTCTTTTCCTACGTTCATGCGCTCCCCTACTGAACCATCCTCTATTTTTACGAGGGAATGTCTCTTCAGACTGAGCCTTAAACACGAATATCTCGTCTTCATTATCAGCTTAATACCTGAGAGGGCAGGCTGTGAAGAGGTGCCTTCGTTTCTAGGCGAGCTGGACAACTGACGATACGCCTCGGAAGGTCCTTGGTCGCTCATACTGTAAACTAACAAATAGTCAAATAACACACAACAATAAAATACAAATATGCACGTAGTTCCGTATTTATTTCCTAACACTTTGACTAATATCTTGGTGTTAGCAGAACACTTCTGTGGCTGAATCAGTGGCTTAGCTCTGATACCCAAGTTTGTTCCAAACAAATATATAGGGATAAACCCTATTTTATTGAAATAAAACATCTTCTTTATTAAGGTAACTTATATAGCCACTTTTCCAAGCCTTCAGTGCTGTCCAGATGGCTTCTAGTTGGCTTTCACATTTTGTTAACTGAAACGCGTTTCAAACAATTTGTCAGTGGGAAATACTGGTGAGTGAATCCCAGTTTAATCAAGAAGAGTTTTTTCATTTAATAGTATTGAGAGCGATTACAATGTTTACATCTTTACAATTATTCATTCAGTACAGTCAATCCTGACTGGTGGGTCATATTACTCATTGGCTAACTCTTCGTCTAATGGTAACGTGTTCCACATTTTGTATACAAAACCCCAGCATACCGGCAGTAATTGAAGAAATACAAAGATTCAATCACTGCTAATTATACTTTAAAAAATAAATAAAGGTTTTGTAAAAACAGTTTGCAAAAAGGTTTACAAAAAGGAGATTACTCACATTGCTGTCTTAGGTTTTCCTTTAGCGTTTCCTGGTGATTATCTATTAAATTACACAAATGCACACGTGTTAGTATAATAACCCAATATTTACATTAGTAATACCCTCCCCGAGACGGCATTCCAACGACTACGTCGGGCAGAACCTCGACAGCCGTTACGGAACCCTGAATCAATAGGGCAGCGTATCTAATACGTAACCGGGGTTATGATACTTACAACGGGGCAGAACTTCGTTATTTAGGGGGTATTATACTCGAGAATAGCTTTATCTATATAGAAATTCGAGAGAGAAAGTGAAAGATGAGCGAGTTCGATTGAAGGCTGATCGGGGGAATTTATAGGGCTGTTCTTCGTCTTCGTCGCGCCCCGTGTAGCCATTCTTCAAGGCCTTCGCGGCCTGCGAGGCCAGCTACGCCACTAGGCTTGACACGAGTGGTGACACGTGTCGTCACCGGGTTTCGCCTCGTAGCCCAACTGTCGCGGCCCGCGTAGAAGACGATTAAGGTCTTCGCGCCCCGCGACGACCCTTTAAATTTCATTTTTTTATTTAATTTTTAATTATATAATGTATTCGGGGCCCGGTTTTCACATACGGGGTGTGTTTTAGGACATATTGGGATATTTTAAATATATTAGGGGTGTCGAAAATTATTTTAGGGTTGTTATATTTTGAAAGCGGTCTTAGGAATGTGCTCTTCCTGTACCTTTAATTGATGATATCCTGAGCGTAAATCGATCTTAGAAAAGAATCGAGCTCCTTGTAGTTGATCAAACAGATCATCGATTCTCGGTAATGGGTACCGATTTTTAATGTGACCTTATTCAATTCTCAGTAATCAATGCACGTACGCATTGACCCGTCTTTCTTTCTGGCAAATAGGATCGGTGCTCCCCATGGTAATGAACTTGGCTGTATGAATCCCTTCTCCAAAAGTTCGTCCAGTTGTTTCTTTAATTCTTGCATTTCTACTGGTGCCAAACGATAGGGTGCTTTGGCAATTGGTGTTGTCCCTAGTAGCAGATGAATTCAAAATTTAACTTCTCTGTCCAGTGGTAGTCCTGGTAATTCTTCTGGAAACACATCTGGAAACTGAGATACTACGGGAATATCTTTTAGTTCTTTTCCTTTAGTGTTAATGATAATGGAAATCAAATACACCATTGATCCTTTTCTTGCATAACTAGCTGTTTTCATCATAGAGATGAATTTTGTGGATCTAGATGGCTTATCTCCTTTAATTGTGATCTTTTCACCTTTTGGTGAATTTACTTGGATTGACTTTTGATTACATAAAATAATGGCTTTAGTGGTTATTAACCAATCCATTCCTAATACAACATCAAATCCTGCCAGATTCATTGGATAAAGATTTGCAATAAACTTTTGATTTAAAAATTCTATTCTTGCTCTCTGCAAGCTTTCGGTAATCTTAACGGATTCTCCATTTGCTGTCTCTACTAGACATTCTTGTTGAAGTTTAGTTAATGGTTGATTGAGAAGTTTGCAAAATGAAGTATTAATAAAACTTTGATTTGCACCAGAGTCAAATAATACCTTGGCAAAAACATCATTAACTAAAAACGTACCGGTAATTATGTCCGGGATCATTTTGGCTTCTTCTGCAGTCAGAACAAATGCCCTAGCATTTTTAGTAGTCTTGTTGCTCATGGCTGGAGCTAGTTTCGGATAGTTCGGCTTGATATGCCCTTTTTCTCCGCAGTTGAAGCACACTCCATTACTAGGCTTCTTTCTACAATCCTCTTCCTTGTGTCCTGGTATCTTGCAGAAGTTACAATAGGTGGAGCATCTTCCTGAATGCTTTTTCTTGCAGGCCCTACAGTAAGGTGCAGAGGTAGAACCTGCATTTCTCCCACGGTTGGAATTTCCATAACGAAATTCTTGGGTAAGCCTCTGGGCTAGGTTCTTCCTCTGGTTCTCTTCTTGCGTACGTACTAATTCATCAGTCAAGGTGTTTGCTAGTTCTACAGCTTCTTCTATAGTTTGTGGTCTAGCTGCCTTGACTACATGCCTAATCTCACTGATTAATCCCCAGATGTAACGGGAGATTAATACTGGTTCTGGTGATGCAAGGGTTGGCACTATTCTAGCATATTCGAAAAATAACGTAGTGTAACCCTTACTATCTACTCCAGTCATTCTAAGGTTTAAGAACTTATTTGCTATCTGTTCCTTTTCATTGGGATGACAGAATTTCCTTTCCACCATATTCTTAAACTCATTCCATTCCATATTATAGGTTCTGTCACTTCCCCTAGACTGGAGGATAGTATTCCACCACTCTAATGCTGAGTTTTTAAACAGATTGGAAGCAAACATTATCTTATCCACTTCTGCACACTTGCTTATTTTTACGACTCCCTGAGTCTTTTCTATCCAGCGTAGAGCTGCAATGGCTCCATCATTGCCCGAGAATTCCATCGATTTACAAGACCATAATTCCTTATAAGAACAATCATAAGATATGGTTCTTCTTCTTTTTGGAATGGGCACATGAAGTATTGGTCCATTGTTTACGCTGTGTTCAGGTTCAGTGGGTGGTTGTTTACTTCCATTGTTACTTCTATTATTTTCCGCTTCCTTAACCGTTTTGATAATATATGGCATTGCGTCTATAATCCCTTGTGCCACTATGTGTTGGATGACACTATTATCTATCTGGTTTCCGTTATTATCTTTATTCTGGTTTTCTTGATTCACTTCGTTGTCCATCTGGATTTTAAACATTTACCAAGTATTAATATCACGAAACAATATTGAATGCGAATAATCACACAACAACACATTGATCCAAAATCATCGTCATTGCGACCTTTACTCTATTTTATATTATGCATCTATATCTATTACAAATACAACTAGAATTAAAAATTACAATACTAGTATACATCAGTAACTATAAGGTTATCTATTTTAGTTGATTATATATATATATATATATATATATATTATCTTTTTCTTTACATACACACCCATATATATATATATATATATATTATTTTATTATTATTATTATTACTTGTAACACCCTGGAAATATAAAACTTTATATTAAAATTATAAAGTTTAAATAAACAAGAATTAATTAACTAGGAATTTATAACCTAGTTAATTACAAGTCAAAAAATAACATAAATAGGGTTAAAACAACAAAACTTTATGTTAAACAAAAGTGAGGGGCTAATATTGTCAAAACTTGAACTTATGTTACTACATTTAGTAAAAACAAAACCAAACACCCCATATTGGAGGTTTCAATTCGATCAAAGCAGAAGAGGGGCGATTCCCCAATCTCAAAACCCTAACATCACAAAATACACAAATTGAAGGCTCAATCCAAGTTGAAATCGAATTCTGAATATAGATTCGTGATCATCTCGTCAAGGGGATCATAAGATATGTCAAATTAGGTTGTTTTGATTCAACCTAAATTTCTTGCATATGATTGAAATTGAATGTTGAGCTTAATTATGTGTTATAAACATGAAATTAGAAGTGATATGAGGTTTAGGGACAAACCCTAGACGATTTCTTGTCAAAATCTTGCATGATACTAGTATGGATCAAAATCACTATAGTGGGTGGTTAATAAGTTAGTAGAACTTGATAAACACTAGGATTAAGACTCTTGTTCTAGTGTAAACTGAAATTATGAGATAATCCCTAAAATCATTGATGTTAAAAATATGTGTATATTGTCTAATTGAAGTTAATTTGGATGATAATTTCAAGTCATGAACTTGGTTTAGATCATGTAGAAATTTGACCCGCTAGGTGTTTGATAAAACGCCTAAATTAGGGTTAAAATGTTAAAGCTTGGGTAAAACGCAGATTTGAATATGTTAAGAAAATGATGCGTTAAAGCTTAAGAAAGAGTTCTAAACTTGTTATGAATTGAACTCATTAGGCAAGGAATCCGGAACGTCGAGCGGACACGCCGGAGGGGATACACGTGGAAAAGGAGTGCTTTAAAGGTACGTGACTTTAGTCTCGTTAAATTACGAATATATGTTTGAGTTTAATGTATAGATAGAATCGTAGTGTGAAGGATGTGTATGATGCATTCTAAAGTGGCGTAGTTCACTCGAACATCAAACGGGTCAAAATAAAGACTTGGGATTGGGTTTGACTTGTTAATAAAGTGATGGTTTTCACTAGATAGTCAAACGAGTTGAATAGATGTTATAAGAGGAATCATGACAATAGTGACCATGATTGTTACTTGAATTAATAGAGTTAAATTGATAAGGAACCGTTTAATAGTCATCACATTGGAGGACTTTCCATAAGATGAGCCAACGGGTCGAATAATGGTGTAAATTGTAGTATTGGTGTCTAATTAGTTAGCAATGGCGACATCAATCACAAGAGCATTAAACCATGGAATTGGTAAGGAAATGCGAGTGATGCTAAGCCCCGGATGTTGGGTGAAAAAGCCTCAAGGTTGCTATTGTATGGTAGTAAAGTGGTGAAAATATAGTGGGTCGAATATCTAAATAGAGATTTTAGTGACTAAGCCCGTAAACTAAATTTTCGGGATAACAATTATGGTAGACATGTCGGTAATTTAACTACGGTCGTGTAGGAAAAAGAATCACTAAAAACGGACTTACGGATCATAAGTTATGACGATTTTAAGTTGGGATTGAATAAACATGGAGCTGGGTATGTGCAGCAACAGCTGAAACAACATTCTGTGAAAAAGGGGGCTAGGCGTCACGCGACGCCCCCCTTCCGGGAAAACTGTATTTTTTTTGTTTTGTTGACCCATGAAACTTATTTATATCCATTCTAGTATTATCAAAACTAACATTTGATGTGGTTTTGACCTTAGGTGACTATGGTGAACTTACGGATGGCGATCAAGCAAATGTCCAAGAACCGAACACGATTTTTGAAGCTTTCGCTATGTTTTAACCTTTAATAGACTATGTTTATGGGATGTAAACAAATTGTTAAACAACTTTTGAACGCTTTGACTTAGTCGTTAGTTGGCTAAGGTTTTGTTACTTTTGAACTTTATTTATGAAATCTATGTTATAACTAGACATCTTTCATCTAAAATGCTATAAATTGATAATATATTCAAGTAAAATTAGACGGGTGTAACAAGTTGGTAATCAGAGCTCAAGGTTATTAACAAGGTGTGTTCGGTTCAAGCTTGATCAACATCCGGTAAGAGTTAATCATTTTAGTAGGTTCTTTAATGTAAACAAAATATGAATGGATATGCACGGGAAGAGTGTGTTAACACACTCAAACCCGGAAAGTGCATTAAGTAAGAATAGTTAAACAAGTTACGAACTTGACTAAACCAAAGTAAATAAACCACATAATATGGATGAAATGTTTAACACATAATGTAAACATTTCAGTTTTAAAGATGACGGATATGGGAAATGACGAAGCGGTGCCAAGAGTCACCGAGCAAATGAGAGAAGTGATTGTCGAGGAAGTAGGAAAGGCAATCGAAAATAGCTTATCCAGTTTATTGATAAGATTCAGAATACGGTATTATCGGTTGTTGATGGGAGAATCAAGAAATTGGAAAATGATGCTAATGTAGCTAAGGAAAAATCTGTAGAGCGCAAGGGCTGCTCGTACAAAGAGTTTATAGCATGTAAACCGCCACTCTATCACGGAGAGGTGGATCCGATAGTGTGCCAAAGATGGTTGAGTGATATTGAAGGGGTATTCGAGAGAACCCACTGTGATACAAGTGACTTCGTAGCTTATGGCACGGGTCAGCTGAGAGGTCAAGCAAAAGAATGGTGGGATAATAAGAAAAAGGAAATCGGAAGTGAAGCGGTGAAAGCAATGACATGGGAGGAGTTTAAGGTACCATTCCTCAAACATCACAGTCCCAAAGCGGTTATTAATCGAATCAAAGAGGAGTTTATTCAGCTTAGACTGAAAGGCGAATCTATTGATAAGATCACGGGGATCTTTCTTGACAAACTGAGGTTTTGCGATGAATTGGTGACCTCCAAAGAACAGAAGGTGTATTATTATTATAACATGCTAAGCGCAGAGTATCAGGAGTTCATGACTCCCTCAAAATATGAGACCCTTACTGAAATTATCAATACTGCTCGAGAAAGAGAAATAGAGCTAATGAAACAAATTGAAAGGGGTGAAAGAAGGGCGCAATAGGTTAATCCAAGCCCAACGAAAAAGGCACGCATGACTGACTCATCGAAGAAGCAAGAGGGAAAGAGCAGTACGCCAAGTTGTAAAGTATGCGGGAAAGGGCATAAGGGTGAGTGCTGGTTTAAGGACAAGCCGTGTCCTATATGTGGGAAGACCGGGCACACGGCTGCGTTATGCCCGGGGAAAGTGTTAGTGTGTTACAAATGTTATCAGCCGGGTCACAAGAAATCTGAGTGCCCGGAGTTGATCGGAAAGAAAGATGACAAGAAAACACCTACCGAGACACCAAAAGCAAAAGCAAGATCTTTCCAGTTAACAGCAGTGGAGGCGAAAACGGAGCCCAATGTGGTCTCAGGTATATTTGCCTTAAATTCAATTCCTGCACATGTGTTATTTGTATACGGGTGTGAATAAATCCTTTGTTTCACATGGATTTATTCGACATCCTTCCTTTGTACTAACGAAATTACCTATGCCATTAGAGGTAGAAATAGGTGATAATAAAAATTTCCTTGTGTGTGATATATGTCGAGATTGCAAGATAAGCATAGACGATGAGGAGTATCCAATAGACTTGATTCCTATGTTCATGGGAGAATTCCAAGTAGTGGTCGGGATGGATTGGCTATCCCGACACCATGCGAAAGTCGTATGTTTCCGCAAGGAGATAAAATTAACATCTCCAAGTGGGAAATCGGTTACCATACATGGCGAGAAAGAGGGTAAACCCGTTATGTGCTCAACGATAAAAGCTTACAAGCTCATGAGGCATTGTTGTAGGGCATTCATGATATACGCAAACGAACCAGACAAGGGATCACTAAGGATTGAAGACGTACCGGTGGTACGCGAATATGCCGACGTGTTTCCGGAAGATCTACCGGAAATACCGCCAGAATGGGAGGTAGAGTTCGGAATCGAATTGATTCCAGGCGCGAAACCCGTGGCTAAGGGGCCGTATCGGCTCGCACCTTCAGAATTTCAAGAATTAATGTCTCAAATTCAAGATCTCCTCGACAAAGGGTTTATTCGCCCAAGTGTGTCTCCGTGGGGCGCACCGGTACTGTTTGTGAAAAAGAAGGATGGGAGCATGCGCATGTGTGTCGATTACCGAGAGTTGAACAAACTCACGGTGAAAAATCGATATCCGCTCCCAAGGATTGATGACCTATTTGACCAATTGCAAGGCGCAAGTTGGTTCTCCAAGGTCGACCTTAGATCGGGGTACCATCAGTTGAGAGTCAAGAAGGAAGATATACCGAAGACGGCTTTTCGTACGCGGTACGGACATTACGAGTTTCTTATGATGTCCTTTGGGTTAACTAATGCACCCGCAGCTTTCATGGACCTCATGAATCGGGTTTGCAAGTCTATGCTAGACAAGTCGGTGATAGTGTTTATTGACGACATCTTAATATACTCAAAGGATGAAGCGGAACACACAAGACATTTGCGTGAAGTATTGGAGACGCTTAGAAAAGAAAAATTATATGCAAAGTTTTCAAAATGTGCCTTCTGGTTACGAGAGGTGCAATTTCTCGGGCACGTCATTAATGCAAACGGGGTGTTAGTAGACCCGTCGAAAATAGAAGTCGTGGCAAATGGAATCCACCGTAGAATCCTTCGGAAATCAGAAGCTTTTTGGGGCTTGCGGGTTATTACTGGGGATTCATACAAGATTTCTCCAAAATTGCTATGCCATTAACCAAATTAACTCGCAAGGAAGAAAAGTTTATTTGGGGCGAGGATCAAGAAAGGGCATTTCAAAAGCTTAAGGAAAAACTAACCCAAGCACCGGTATTGTCGTTACCGGATGGAACAGATGATATGGTAGTTTACTCGGATGCCTCGCATTCGAGGCTTGGCTGCGTTTTGATGCAACGAGGCAAGGTTATAGCCTATGCCTCAAGGCAGCTGAAGACTCATGAGAAGAAATATCCTACGCATGACCTCGAGTTAGTGGCAGTGGTGTTCGCCTTGAAAATATGGAGGCATTATTTGTATGGGGTAAAGTGCACTATCTTTACCGACCACAAAAGCTTGAAGTATTTCTTCGATCAGAAGGAATTAAATATGAGGCAGAGGCGGTGGTTAGAGACTGTCAAGGACTTCAATTGTGATATACCTTACCACCCCGGGAAGGCTAATGTGGTGGCGGACGCACTGAGCCGAAAGACAGATTATACGCTTATTCGAGTCCGATCGATGCAACTAATTGTAACATCGGGTTTGCTTGACCAAATCTGGAAATCTCAAATTGAAGCAATAAAGGAAGAAAACGTGAAAAAGGAAAGAATAGTTGGGCAGTTAAAAGACTTGGAGGACGGTAACCAAGGATTGAAAACTCGATTTGGGAGAATTTGGGTTCCAAATACATGTGGAGCCAAGGCACTTCTACTTGATGAGGCTCATAAATCTCGTTATTCGATACATCCGGGGGCAACCAAAATGTATAATGATTTAAAACAAAATTATTGGCGGCCCGGAATGAAAAGAGATATTGTGAAGTATGTGGAGAAGTGCTTGACCTGTTTACAAGTCAAAGCAGAGCACCAGAAGCCGTATGGTAAGCTACAGCCATTGGATATCCCAGTTTGGAAATGGGAACAAATCACAATGGACCTGTTGACTAAACTGCCCAAGACCAACCGCGGGTTTGATGCTATATGGGTAGTCGTGGATAGATTGACGAAAATTGCTCACTTCCTTCTGATTCGTGAGACTTATACATCCGAGAAAATGTCAGAAGTATATATCAATGAAATCGTGGCACGTCCCATGGGGTGCCGATATCCATTGTGTCAGACAGAGACTCTCGGTTTACTTCGAACTTTTGGCGCGAATTCCAAGAGCAAATGGGAACTAAACTGTTCATTAGCACTGCGTACCATCCACAAACGGATGGGCAAAGTGAAAGAACAATACAAATGTTGGAGGATATGTTGCAGGCCTGCATTATTGACTTTGGGGGTAGCTAGGATGTCTATCTACCCTTGGTCGAATTTTCATATAACAACAGCTATCACGCAAGCATTGGAATGGCCCCATATGAGATGCTATATGGTAGAAAGTGCCGAACCCCGGTATGTTGGGGAGAAGTGGGTCCACGGGGACTAGCACCTACTGATGTAATCCAAACTACGAATGAGAAAATCGACTTGGTCCGAACTCACTTAAAAGCAGCTCAGGATCGACAAAAATCATATGCGGATAAACGAAGAAGGCCAATAGAATTTCAAGTGGGTGATAAAGTAATGTTGAAAGTATCGCCATGGAAGGGGATAATTCGGTTTAGAAAAAGAGGAAAATTGAGCCCAAGATTTATTGGGCCATTCAAAATCATTGAACGAGTTGGTAAGGTAGCATACCGTCTCGAGCTGCCTAAGGAGTTGAGTGGGATACATAGCACATTCCACTCACATCTCCGAAAATGTTTAGCGGATGAAACCACTCGTATCCACTACGATGATATCGAGGTGGACAACAGTCTCAACTATGCAGTAAAGCCAATCGCGATTTTAGATCATAAAGTGAAGAGTTTGAGAAACAAAAATATCAACCAAGTGAAGGTTAAATGGGAACACAGGAAGGATGCGGATACCACATGGGAATCCGAAGAAGAAATGCAACGGATC
The DNA here is from genome assembly GCF_002127325.2 of Helianthus annuus. Lineage (NCBI taxonomy): Eukaryota > Viridiplantae > Streptophyta > Magnoliopsida > Asterales > Asteraceae > Helianthus > Helianthus annuus. The sequence goes on along the minus strand of NC_035437.2, from coordinate 152,474,523 downwards.
TACCCTAAATTGTTTGGTACGTAATTCGGTTTCGGGGACGAAACCCTTTTTAAGGGGGGTGGACTTGTAACACCCCGGAAATATAAAACTTTATATTACAATTATAAAGTTTAAATAAACAAGAATTAATTAACTAGGAATTTATAACCTAGTTAATTACAAGTCTAAAAATAACTTAAATAGGGTTAAAACAACAAAACTTTATGTTAAACAAAAGTGAGGGGCTAATATTGTCAAAACTTGAACTTATGTTACTACATTTAGTATAAACAAAACCAAACACCCCATATTGGAGGTGTCTGGTCGATCAAAGCAGAAGAGGGGCGATTCCCCAATCTCAAAACCCTAACATCACAAAATACACAAATTGAAGGCTCAATCCAAGTTGAAATCGAATTCTGAATATAGATTCATGATCACCTCGTCAAGGGGATCATAAGGTATGTCAAATTAGGTTGTTTTGATTCAACCTAAATTTCTTGCATATGATTGAAATTGAATGTTGAGCTTAATTATGTGTTATAAACATGAAATTAGAAGTGATATGAGGTTTAGGGACAAACCCTAGACGATTTCTTGTCAAAATCTTGCATGATACTAGTATGGATCAAAATCACTATAGTGGGTGGTTAATAAGTTAGTAGAACTTGATAAACACCAGGATTAAGACTCTTGTTCTAGTGTAAACTGAAATTATGAGATAATCCCTAAAATCATTGATGTCAAAATATGTGTATATTGTCTAATTGAAGTTAATTTGGATGATAATTTCAAGTCATGAACTTGGTTTAGATCATATAGAAATTTGACCCGCTAGGTGTTTGATAAACGCCTAAATTAGGGTTAAAATGTTAAAGGTTGGGTAAAATGCAGATTTGAATATGTTAAGAAAATGATGCGTTAAAGCTTAAGAAAGAGTTCTAAACTTGTTATGAATTGAACTCTTTAGGCAAGGAATCCGGAACGTTGAGCGGACACGCCGGAGGGGATACACGTGGAAATAGGAGTGCTTTAAAGGTACGTGACTTTAGTCTCGTTAAATTACGAATATATGTTTGAGTTTAATGTATAGATAGAATCGTAGTGTGAAGGATGCGTATGATGCATTCTAAAGTGGCGTAGTTCACTCGAACATTAAACGGGTCAAAATAAAGACTTGGGATTGGGTTTGACTTGTTAATAAAGTGATGGTTTTCACTAGATAGTCAAACGAGTTGAATAGATGTTACAAGAGGAATCATGACAATAGTGACCATGATTGTTACTTGAATTAATAGAGTTCAATTGATAAGGAACCGTTTGGTAGTCATCACATTGGAGGACTTTCCACAAGATGAGCCAACGGGTCGAATAATGGTGTAAATTGTAGTATTGGTGTCTAATTAGTTAGCAATGGTGACATCAATCACAAGAGCATTAAACCATGGAATTGGTAAGGAAATGCGAGTGATGCTAAGCCCCGGATGTTGGGTGAAAAAGCCTCAAGGTTGCTATTGTATGGTAGTAAAGTGGTGAAAATATAGTGGGTCGAATATCTAAATAGAGATTTTAGTGACTAAGCCCGTAAACTAAATTTTTGGGATAACAATTATGGTAGACACGTCGGTAATTTAAATACAGTCGTGTAGGAAAAAGAATCACTAAAAACGGACTTACGGATCATAAGTTATGGCGATTTTAAGTTGGGATTGAATAAACATGGAGCTGGGTATTTGCAGCAACAGCTGAAACAACATTCTGTGAAAAAGGGGGCTAGGCGTCACGCGTAGCCCCTAGGCGTCACGCGACGCCCCCCTTCCGGGAAAACTGTATTTTTTTTGTTTTGTTGACCCATGAAACTTATTTATATCCATTCTAGTATTATCAAAACTAACATTTGATGTGGTTTTGACCTTAGGTGACTATGGTGAACTTACGGATGGCGATCAAGCAAATGTCCAAGAACCGAACACGACTTTTGAAGCTTCCGCTATGTTTTAACCTTTAATAGACTATGTTTATGGGATGTAAACAAATTGTTAAACAACTTTTGAACGCTTTGACTTAGTCGTTAGTTGGCTAAGGTTTTGCTACTTTTGAACTTTACTTATGAAATCTATGTTATAACTAGACATCTTTCAACTAAAATGCTATAAATTGATAATATATTCAAGTAAAATTAGACGGGTGTAACATTACTATCTTTGATATGGGTTCATCCAGTATTGCATGTTGCGCTCGTCATATTTCCAGATGAGTATTTCCCCTATCTGTCTCATCCTCTCACTTCCTTCTAATATCTCCTCACCAAAGGTTCGGAGCTCTTGCATATTCTCAGTGCTCATGGGTGGTGCGGGTGCTGGTATCGGGTCTGGGTATTGTGGCATGGGTTCTTCGTAAGGGTACGGGTTCTCTAGAATTTCCCTAATGTATTGGTCATTATCCCAGTAAGGATCTAGAGGGTCAAGCTTTGGGTAGGGTGCTACTGGGTTTTGGATGGGTTGGTCTTGTGGGTGAAGTTCTGGGTAGCTCATATGGTCGTCAAACCAGTGGTCATAGTCTGGGGGATGGGGTGCTGGTACTCTAGGGATTTCAGCTGGGTCAAAAGCAGGTGCTGGGATTTGGTTTTCTGGGTTGGCTTCGATGTCCATAGGTTGTGTGGGAAACAGTGGTAACGTGGGGTGCTATGAGTTGTTATAGGTTCGGGTCGGCGGCTGTGGTTGCTAGTATGTGGAAGTTTGCCAGTCTCCTATTGATTATATCCTGTGTTTGAGAGTTCATTTCTCTATTAGCGGCTGCTAAAGCTCGTTGTTGCTGAAGTTTTCTCATCCTTTTTCTACGCTCGTGAGCTCCTCTGCTGAACCATCATCTCTTCTTGGGAGGGAATGACTCTTCAGATTGTGCTTTGAATACGAAAATCCCTTCTTCGGTGTCAGCCGAATACCCCGAGGGGGTAGGCTGTGAAGAGGTCCTTCGTCCCTAGGTGAGTCGGACAACTGACGGTAAGCGTCTGAGGGTCCTTGATCACTTATACTGTAAACTACAAATTGTCAAATAACACAAAACAATAATATACGGATATGCATATAATCACGTAGATTATTTCCTAACATCACGGATAAATTTTGGTGTCAGTAGAACACTTCTGTGGCTGAATTAGTGGCTGTAGCTCTGATACCACCTTATGTCGCAACCCCCGACCCCTGCCTCGTGAGGCGGGCGGCCGCGGCCAACTCAGAGATGGTGGTATCGGTGTTTATCATTAATTGGCAGCGGAATTTACATCAGGACCGTAGTTAGGAAATATTTTATCAGAGCAAAACACCACATTTTATGATAATAAACATATTGGGATAAAACCCAACTTTGTTACAAACAAATTTATAGGGATAAACCCTATTTTATTGAAATAAAACATCTTCTTTATTTAGGTAACTTTTATAGCCACTTTTCCAAGCCTTCGGTGCTGTCCAGTTGACTTCTATTTGGCTTTCACATTTTGTTACCTGAAACGCGTTTAAAAATATTTTGTTAGTGGAAAATACTGGTGAGCGAATCCCAATTTAATCAAGACGGGTTTTATCAGTTTACAGTTATTGAGGGCGATCTCGCAATTACATTTATTTATTTTTTCACTTTAATTACCACCTACGGTACTGTCAACCCGACTTGTGGTCATGTTACTACTCACAGTGTAGTAACAAATTTTATATACAAAACCCCAACATACCGACGATAATTGTAGAATACAAATACTCAATCACTGTTTAATATTATGTAAAACATTTGAGGTTTTGTAAAAACAGTTTGCAAAAAGGAGGATTACTCACATTGCAACTTTAGGGTTTTCCTTTGTGTTTTCCTGGTTATAAGCTATTAATTAAACAATGCACACGCGTTAGTATAATAACCCAATATTTACATTAGTTATACCCTCCCCGAGACAGAACTCCAATGATTACGTCGGGCAGAGCCTCAGCGGCCGCTACAGAGCACTAGATCAATCGGGCAGCGTATCTAATACGTAACTGGGGGTTATGATACTTACAACGAGGTAGAACTTCGTTATTTTAGCGGGTATAATTCCCGGGTATTACTGGGACTATAGAGAAATTGAGAGAGAAAAGAAAAGTTTTGAACGAGTTGGGATTGAGGCCGATCAAGGCAATTTATAGGTTCTGATTTCGGGTTTCTCGCGCCCTACGAAGAAGTCCTCTAAGGGCTCCGCGGCCCGCGACGTAGGGGTGTAGGGTCTAGCTTGGATTAGTCACACGTGTAGCCTTGCTGGGTGTCGTGCCACGTGGCACACAAGGGTTTCGCCTGAGAGTTGATCTGTCGCGACCCGCGTAAGCCGAAGGCTATGCCTTCGCGGCCCGCGAGCGCCACAGAAGTTTTGTTTTTATTTTATTTTTAATTATATAAAGGTATTTAGGGCCATTATTCGTATACAGGGTGTATTTTAGGACGTATAGGGTTGTTCTAAATATATTAGAGGTGTTGGAAATATTTTAGGAGGGTTGTTATAATGGCGCCATGAGATGCTAAAATGCGTGACATGACGGGATGGTGCTAAGCCACACCCTGTAGCCTAACAAGTAGACTAGCCCCGTATTGAAATTTATTAATTGTATTAGCTTGAATTCACCCACACGACCACACTCAAAAAACAACAATCAACCTAATCAAATGATGAACCGCATTTTTCAATCATTGAAACAAGTGGACTATTTATAATCAAAACTGACTGGTTATTACAATCTAAAAACCAAAATTTTAGCTATAGTTTGGTTTTAGCCTATAATCAAAATCAAAATTAAATATGCTTGCCCCTATAAACTATTATGTAGCGTTTATAATAGTGAAAGAACTATTGATAAAATTTGTTTAAATTTATAAAATCCCTGTTATTGAAATAAAATTAAAACTTTATAACAATTAAATGCATTTTAAATAGTTTTCCATGGAGTTAATTGTCAAAATCGTCCCTAAGGTTTGGGTATGTTTGTCATTTTCGTCCAAAATGACACTTTTGTAGTAAATTGCCCCCAACGTTTGTAACTTTTTGACATTTTCATCCAAACCACTAACTTAGTTTATTTTTCTGTTAAGTTGAGGATATTTGGATGAAACTGGCAAATATAAAACCACAGGGACGATTTTGGCAATTTACTCAAACCCTTTTTAATTTCTTTTATTTAGTTATTTTTGTTACATATATAATAAAAAAATATATATGAAGTTTTTAGAAAAAAAAATTAATAGTTTTGTCACATAATTTTTATAAATTTTCATCCAAATCACTAACTCAGTTTATTTTTTCTGTTAAGGTGAAGGATGTTTTAAATTTTATAAATTAAGACAGAAATTAATTTACAGCTTCTTTATATAAATCAGTTTTATAAAGAGAAAACGTTATTGGTATGCAACACATAACAATCGATTACAACTTTTAGTATTTATCAGTTGTAGAGATAGAAAAAAATTATAAAACGTTACATATTTTTTAAATGTGTTGAGCACCTAGGAAATATGTTGGTAGAAATAAAATATTTATTTAATTGAGATTATGGGGATGACTAACTAATACTTATTCTGAGTGGCTTGAGTAAAGAAACTTTTGGTTCATAGCATTATAATTACAATTTGGTGGGTAATTTTAAGGTTTGGTAACGATACGTTGTTTGATTGGGGGGGGGGGGGGCACTGGCTTCTGTTTTTCCTTAGGAGCGAATTTAAAAGAGTAGAAGATGAATTACGAACTTGGTACATATGATAAGATTTTTTTTATTTGACCTTTTTCAATAAGGTCACCAACATTTTAGTTTTATAAAATTTAGAGGTTTAAGTAGATTTTATGTTTATAAAACTGATCTATATAAAAAATTAGAAATTAATTTCTGTCTTAGTTTATAAACATCCTTCACCTTAATAGAAAAATTAACTTAATTATTGGTTGGATGAAAATTTATAAAAATTATGTGACAAAGCTATTATTTTTTTCATATAAAAATTGCATGTATATTCTGTTTTATTATATATGTAACAAAATTAATTAAATAAAAGAAATTTAAAAGAGTTTGAGTCAAAATTGCAAAAATCGTCCCTGTGGTTTTATATTTGTCAGTTTCATCCAAATATCCTCAACTTAATAGAAAAAATAAACTAAGTTAGTGGTTTGGATGAAAATGGCAAAAAGTTACAAACGTTGGTGGCACTTTGGTACAAAAGTGTCATTTTAGACGAAAATGACAAATCTGCCCAAACCTCCGGGACGATTTTGGCAATTAACTCATTTTCCATGCAAACCGTTTTAATTATTAATTTTTTGTTTTGCTTTTAGGACAGCGTATATATTTATATACAGAGTTTTGTAGTTGTCAAATCGAATTTTTGTTATAAACTACGCGTCAAATTAAATATACTGTGACAAAAATGCAAAATAAATAAAAGGATATTAATAGTTAAATACAACTTGCATTATTAAAGTTTTCAATTTCCTTTCTACAAGTCAAATTATATTTTTCCTCTTATAAGTTACAACCAGAACTACTGTTCTTACTTATTCTCGTGCCCTTTCTATCCTACTCATCTAATATCAAGCTAAACATATAAATCAAACTTTATTAATTAAGATTATTATGATATAAGAAACAAGAACAGCTAAAAAGATATCAATTAGAAAAAAAAGAGTTCATTTGAGGCTTTGACCTCATAAGTTATTTAGAAAAAAAAAAAACGAAACGGTTTTAAATGCTTCAAGACAACGATTGATGCATATTACACACATAAATATGTGTCGTTATCAGGTTCACTAACACGCCTACTCGGTAAAGCGACATACTTAGCCTTAGAAAAATACATATTGCTTCAAAGCATTCACATTGTAGTCTTTGTCTTTATCAATACAATTTAACTAAAAAACACATTTATCTTTAAAATTTATTCAACTTAAAAATAAAATCGCATATATCCAAAATCCGATTCTTTATATTTATCTCTCTTCAGCTAAATAATATATTTTTCCTTTTTTATTATATTTTCTTTTTCTTCAACTCATAAAAAATACATGGAACAGATATATCGACTAAACAACAATTCCATATCAATACATGGAGTAAATAGTATTCCAAATATATTAGATCACTATTCAATCCATACATCTTCAAATTATATTATTGAAGATGAAATACGAATTACATTATGAATATGAATATGAATGCTCTCATAGTCTCATTCATCTTTTAAAAAAATATTTCAAACAACTTATTTTATAAATAATTTCAAACAAAAACCCTCCAAACTCACATTACAACACCCCCCCCCCCCCCCTCCTTTAGTTCATCATACTTTCTAAATGTTCCCGGAAAACTTCTAACATACTCGAAAACCTAACAATCCCAACAACACTACAATCCTCTTCAATCACCCAAACATAGCTAACCCGGTGCGCGATCGCTTGGATCATAACGGCCACCAACGAGCTCCCGGGATAGCACACTATCGCCTCGGCCATCCGCGTTATCCTAGCCGAGTAGCTACTCGACCTACTAAACCTCCCAGACTTCACACTAACAGGCGAATTCAACATTTCATCATCAGATGATGACAATAATGTTGCACACAACTTACTATTCACATTAATTTCAGACGAATAAACCGAAAACGATTCCAACATCCCTTTCAAATCCCTCTGCTTCAACCTTGTCTCCACCAATTTGATTATATCCTCAGGCGGCCCACCGCAGTCAATATACGCCATTAAATCGCCTGCGGATAGTGTCGCGATTGCAGCCGCAGCTGTTTCATCGCAATAGGATAATGTGAAGGGGGAGATTTCGCCGATTAGGATACCGTCGTCGTCCACTACGGCGACGGAGGTTTGATCGGCGAGTGCGGTGGTGATGGAGTCGAGTGCGGTGGATGCCGGCGAGTGGTAGTTGACGGTGAGGATGTCGGAATCGATGATTCCGAGAGAGTTGACGGAATATGCTGCGGTTGGGGAGAATAGTGCGATTGAGTTTAGTAGGAATCTGATTACGTCTTCTTGTGTTAACCAACAGAATTCAATACCGCCCGTATGGGCCGTTGGAGCGATTGATGATTCGTTGGGTAGTGTTTGTTTTCGTTTTGAATTGATTGTTGTTCTCCTGGTTATGGGTACTACTAGATTTTGAGCTCCGTTGATGATCATATCAATTGCTTCTACCAAGCTGAAAATAACAATAATAATAGTTAAATAAATAATTAAAAATGATGAAAATAAATAGGATTGCTATGAATATAGATACACTAGTAAAGTAATGCCATAGAAATATTATGTGATGTCTATCACACGAGCCGTATCACAGGTCGAAAAATGTTATACAAGCGTATGACAATATACTACGTCATACGACATCAACTAGCCCGTATAAAAACACTATGACCATATGATGTGTCATACTAACAACATATGAATCCGGTGGTTGAAACAAAACTTTTTTTTATTAGGGTCATTATTTGGCTTTCTTCTTTACCTCCTACAATTTGAGTGTCCAAATCATTTTTTTTCTATAAAGAGTTAACTGTCATTTTCGTCTCTGTAGTTTGTCCAATTATGTCAGTTCAGGTCAAATTTTAAATTTGTACCATTTCCGTCACTGACATTCTTGAAACATGTCAGTTCCGTCCAAAAAAAGATATCAGTTAACTGCCCTTTTCGTGCTTGTGGCTTGTTCAATTATCTGATTCAACTTTAGTTTTTTGGATGTAACTGACATGTTTCAAGAATGTTAAGGATAGAATGGTAAAAATTGAAATTTGACTTTGACTGACATAATTGAACAAAAAAAAAATGACATTAACTCTTCCAGAAAAAATTTCAGATTTTATATATAAAAGTCAAATAAATTCTAATGACCGATCAGACCCAAAGTTTTAACCCCATCTGGTTCCGATATGTACGACTACGACTTGTATGAACATGTTTCTACTGTCACAAGTAAACAAAAGCGTCTTGAAATTAACAAACAAAAAAAGAACATAACGTACCATGAGGCGGGGTCCACATGTGTCACAACGTTGGAATCAGGTGACAACAGAACAGAGACCGGAGAATCAAGCGCGGTTGTCGGAGACATGATGTGATCATCTTTACAAAGGTAACATATAATATCCACCATGCAAATTTTACCAACACAACGACAGTCTTGGTATGAGATCGAGTGGTTGTTGTGGTTACAGCTCCAGACACTGATATGGGTGTCGTCGGTGGACTTGAGCGCGGTTAAGGCGTAGCGAACGGTGGCGGATACGGATAGCGATTTCAACGGCGGCTTGCCGAGACAGAGGTCAGCTACCTCATGTGCCAATAAGCGAGCTGCCATACACTGGTTGAACTTGAAAGGGGTTTTTAAGGTGGGAGTTTAGTGTGAAATGTAGAGAGATGAGTGGGTGTGTGTTTGTGGGGATATTGATGTGTGATATGAGGCATATATATAAGGATGGTTTGTAAATGAGATTTGGACTCATGTGAGAAAGAGATGGTATGTCTATGATAGGTTATGTGATTAGTGATATGTCAAGGAAAAGATTATGTGATGTTTTGAGAAGTTATATAAAAAAGGACAAAAAATAACTAATGATAATGCTTGGGTGAAAATGAGTTTTTATGATTAATTAGTTATTCTTTTTTATATATGAAATGCATTACTAAACAATAATAAGGATGTTTATAAAAAGTTAGTGATTATATAACTATGTTTATAAGGGGGTAGGGGTGGTGATCACTCATCACTCACAACATCCAATCAAGTTACGTCATGTCATCAACCATTATTCCATCACTCACAACCTTTTCTAGTGGAAATACCCATCACTCACCACCACACCCAACAATTTTCTCACAACCAACAATTTCCCTCATCACCCAATACCCCATCACGCGTCAAAAATACCACGCGTTATAAAAATGGGAGCGTGAAAAATGGAGGTGGCGGTGGTGTTTTGTTATCTTACATGAGTTATAAAATTCCATCACAGGTGTTTTCTCCTCCACCCCGGGTCCCCTAACTTCGTAAAACTGACATCGACATGTACGTGGCAAGAAGACGAGTTGGTGTGTTCGTGTTCACTTAAGTCACTACCATGTAAGTGGTAGCGTGTTCACTACAAAGCAAAAGACTTTCAATGACATACTTTACCACCAGTGATGGTTTGTTGGTACAAGAAACGTGGGTAAAGACTTCACTAACGAATTTGATCGATAGATCACCGATGGTTACCCACAAAAATTTTGGTGGCAAAATCACTGAAATATAACTCACATGCGGATCAGTGATGTATTTTATTAATGAAATATAACTCACATGCGGATTAGTGATGTATTTTATTAATAGATCAACGATGAATCGTACTTACAGTTCACTTGCCAATTCGCCGTTGATAACCAAGAAATTACCAATGGAATCTTCTCTCTCTATGTGTGTGTGAGTTTGTTGTTGAAAGTCGAGGGTTACAGGGGCGGACCTAGTGTAGTCCGAGGCGTAGCCCGGGCTACGGCTCAACTTTTATCCGGTAGTGTAAAAAATTTTTTTTTTCGATTTTTATACTAATGACACCCCTCAACAACAGCTAGGACACCCCTCAAAAAAAATTTACAAACTGAAATTAAGCCCAAAAAATACTGATTATATTGGCTCAAATAACCATGGAAGGAAAACAAAGAAGAAATATGAAGTTGGTAAAGTTTCTTTGTTAGAGTTGAAGTGAAATAAAAAAAAGTTGCAGGTTTTGATACAAGGAAGAAATGTTTCTTGAGGAGTACATCTTGGGAAGATAAGTCTGAAAGTCAAAAGTTAATTTAATTTACCTTTCAATTCCAAAAAATACATTTTGATTCTTTCTTTAAAGAAATAATTTAATATAACCTGTTAGGTGGGGTGAGGATGGACTATTAAGGGATTTGTGTTGTGTATAAATATTGAGAAGCAGTTTCATTATATTCAACAATTAGTATGCCTTGTAGCGAAATTCGGTTTACAATCTTCTTGCTCCAACGCACAGTCTTCATTCTTTGCGTAATCGATCGGCCCCTTACGTAAAAATTAAAAATAAATCTAGCCCGGTCTAAAACCTAAAAACTTATTGTCAATATTGATTCATAAAACATAGCTCAAATGTGAAATGCTCAATATGGATTCATTAACCTAAATACTAATAACATTAAAAAAACTAGTTTATAAAATTTAATTCTTTAAGGCCTAAGTGTCTTTTTTTGCCTCGACCAGGGCACTTGATTTTCAAGATTGGCCCTGCCCCGTAATATAGGTAAAAAAAATTCTTCATTCTATAAATTATATAAACACACGGTAAAAAAAATTGGGATACCCCTGAATATTTCTTCTGGTTCCGCCACTGGAGGGTTACTTTTTTTTTGAGTCCGTCGTCTGTAATCACCAACGGGTACAACAACCGGTGTGTTTTTCGTTGCTAAAAATCAATTTTCTAATAGTAGCTATATGCGAATTATTTTTAGTTTTTTGTTTGATATTTTCTCCAAATAACATAGATTAAATATCTCCATCATTCAATGAAAAAGATATTTTAATATACCCCACAATTGATTAATACAATAAATTAACCCATTGGATCACTTTGGTGATAAACTAAATTATATAACCCATTTAGTCACTTTTGTTACTTTTTACACGATATATGCCCATATTCTACTTTAACCCAAACTTCCAACCATGTTCACCTTCTAGATAAACCATGGAAATCATAATTCATGGAGTAGTATTTGGCTTTTCCCCTAATTCTACTGACAATTCATGGAATAATATTTGGCTTTTCCACTAATTGTACTTATCTTTAGAACTAGAATCACAACTTTTAACTGCGGAATCGTTAAAAAAAAACCTTTTATATATTTCAATTGCTTGTTCGACGAAAAACTATAGGTAACATAAAAAAAATCAATGAAAGTATATTCCTCGAAATCCCTATGGTTCTTTCAACATTGATCTTGTTCGCTCTTTTTAACTTACATAAAAGATTCCAAGTACTTTATCACGTTGTTTTCGCCTTCGAGGTGTTGATGTACATGTACTATGTTTATGACTCGTTGCATATGAATAGAAATGCATCATCACATCTTTGTACCCATATGTAAAGTGTATGAAAATAAATCCAAAAGTAATTTTATTTATTTTTTTAATATAATTGTACCCATATGTAATGTAAAGTGTATGAAAATAAATCCAAAAATAATTTATTTATTTTTTTAATATTAATAAAGGTGGGCACATGGTGGCATGAGTTGTCAACCGTACATTTATAATGATACAAAGAGTGAATTTCAAGTTTTGTCCTTTATCTTTAGGTCACTTTGCAAGTTTTGTCCTTTATGTTTAAATTTGACGAGTTTTGTCCTTTATGTTTAAAAATCAAGCACGTTTTGTCCTTTATGCTTGATTTTTAAGGACAAAACGTGCTTGATTTTTTAAACATAAAGGACAAAACGTGTTTGATTTTTAAACATAAAGGGTAAAACGTGCTTGATTTTTAAACATAAAGGATAAAACTCGTCAAATTTAAACATAAAGGACAAAACTTGCAAAATGGTCTAAAGATAAAGGACAAAACTTGAAATTCACTCTGATACAAATAAAGAAGAGAAGGGTAGTATTGTCATTCACACGACATAAATACGATGAACAACGTGAAAAGGGCAATGGCTTATCTTATATTTCACAAATCTTTCTTTGTTAGTTTGTCTTTTGTAATAATTGCGGCGTTTCACATGCATGGTGCATATTCTAATCTCCTTTTAACAATTATTATTTTGATTAAATTATAAATATACCAATTAAAAAAATAAAATGTAACTAATATATATGCTTATTAAAAGATTGGTTTTGACATATTATAATGATATAATTGTACAAACACGATTCAAACACGGTTAGCGTTAGATGAAAAGAATCGTTATATTATAATGAATTGTTTGGAAAAGAGTCACTCATTTCTATAACTTAATTTGATTGAAATATGAAAATAGTTTCGTTTTATTATTCACTTAAGTTGAATTAATTTTAGTAAATAAAGCACGATATTCAATGTAAGAAAGTTATAGCTTTAATCGTGATATATTATATAACGATGTGTACTATCTTTTCAAAAAAAAAAAAATATATATATATAACGATGTGTATTAAGAGGCAAACGAGTTCTAAGCTTACTTAAACTTACCTTTGGTTCTGGCCAACGCAGCGCAGGCCTGGTTAAGACAACGTAAGTCTCGGCATACTTGACTAGGACCGCTGATTAGGCGGTGTGACATTAGGTCACTAAAAAATAAAGTCACCGTTCAAAAAAAAAAAAAAACTAATTAACATAAATCGATCTAAATATCCAAAGCTATGAGCATAGTTTATTCGTAATTTTTCAAACTCGAACTCAACTTATATATCACATATTATTTATTTAATTATTTTTATGTGGATATATACAACATCTAAATAGTATTTAAATAAAAGATTAAGGAAATTCACCAAAAAGAAAAGAAAAGAGTGTTATAGTAATATTACCTAATAATCCTTATATATCTCCTCCTTTCTCTTAAATCATCGTTATAAACTTTTATAAAATTTTGAAAAACTCAAATCGTTCATACAACTCTCATTATATATCTCCTCCTTTCTTTTAAATCACGGTTATAAACTTTTATAAAATTTTGAAAAGCCGAAATCGTTCATACAACTCTCATTCCGGTAGGCACAATTCCATGCTCTGATGACGACCTCCTCCCATTTCGGCCTCCTCTACACCCCGATCATAAATTTCGTCTTGACAAATTGCTAATTTTGGGATTTATGTTCATTGCTTGAGCTGGAATACATTAACCAAATTTCCGACCGAACACTTTGCATTTACCAACGTCGCCAATAGCGGTAATTCTCTCTATAAATAATTCCGGTTTCAGTAAAGCCAACCTGTGGGTTAGATATGACATCATCGTAAGCCTCTACTTACAGTCTGCTTAGTTTTTAACTTATCTATCCAAATATTTTTAATTACATATGGTGTATGAATGTGTATATACACTTCACTTTGTATGAATGCTTCAAATCACATGGATGGTTTATAAGTAAAAGTACATATCTGACAAAAAAGTGAATTTAAAATGTGTTGGGATTGTAAAATGCTATTATAAGTGGGAATGGGTTCTAAGAACGTATCACCTATTGATTATTCTTTCACCCTTTTTTTTAACGGCCAACAGAATCAATTCTCAACACTCCTCACTGGACAAACGGAGTACTCCGAGAGTAACCCGAGTCCACCACCAATTCCGGAGAAAACCCGCTAACCCACCCGCCCGTAGACACGACGGTGAAACTACTGGTAAAATCCGTTTAACTTAAATATCCAACCCAGGTTTTCCTAGGTCTCCTATCATTGTCTAATTTTATACTTACTATATTGATAAGATATTCATATACGTAGTTTCTAAAATAAAACTAATATAATATATGTGAGTAAACTAAATTAAATATGGTGGAATGTGTGGGGTAAGAAGATAAAAAAAAAGAAAAAGAAAATGTGCTTATAAGTTCTCCTCGCTGTCCAAAAAAGAGTTTTCATCAAAAGAAAATACCGGTACCGAAAATCCTTAAAAGTGGGTAACGGTATCGGTATCGAATATACCCAGTACAGTTTAGAACCGATGATATAACATCATTTAAAGTTCGCATAGAAAGTATTTCATAAAGAGAGATGCCCTGATAAGAATTGGCCCGTAACAGTCGGGCTATAAATAATTAGTTGGTGAACGAAAGCTTAAAGTCTAGTTGGCACTGTTATAAAAATAGCAACGAAGTTTGTACGGGACTTATTTAATTGGTAAATATTTTGTTAGGGAAAAAAATGGCCTTTCGTTATATTCATGGGGTACCTTTGGCACACTAATTCATCGAATATTTACTAAATGATACCCACTAATTTATTCTTTGATTTTTAGATCTAGTCTAACCACTCGAGGGGGTCATTTAGATCTAGTATGAGCAACCAACTCGGACCTGAGGGACATTTAAGTAACATTTTTTTGTTTAGCGAGCGAGCCGAGCTGAGTCAACTTCAACTGCGGTTAAGGCTTGAAGTTAAACGAGCAAGTTTGTCTCTGCTTATTTATTTTAACGAATTTAAATTATGAGCTCGAGCCAGCTTGTTTATATTTTTCTTTTCAAGTTTTAATAAGAAAACTTCATTGGTAGAATTTAGCAATAGATTCAGTATATGTATAATGATATTCATAATTGATCATAAAACAAGTTCAGAAAAAAGTTAAAAAGAAGACACTTATATGCACATTAGCTAAATATCACAAACAAGGTTTAAAGCCTTATAGTAATAAAATACAATTAGGGCAAGCAATCGAAAAATGAGGGTGAGAGGGAACAATCGATCATAATGAAGACTGAAGGTGAAGGAGTATGGTCCTAAAAAGCCGCGCAAACCTTTTTCAGGTCGTGCGTTGGACCATACTCCTTATTAGCAAGCTGATCAATCTTAGACTCGCGCGGGTTACTTGAACAAAGACTGACCTCGCACGAGATCCAAGCAAGAAAGAACATCACTTTCAGCACTTAGCATCCTGAATAAGAGCCTTCAGCACCTATTGCGCGGGCTAGTTACGTGCTCAATAAGGGTCGCGCAGGAGTTAGAGCGCAAGGCCACTTCAGAGAGTACACAAGGTACAATTGGCAGAAGAAAGAGCCAATCAGCGTCTACAAGGCTGTGCTCTATCGTGCTCCACGATCGTCTGACGTGCAGGAGACAATAAGTACACAAGGACGTCTACGTGGCACCAATCAGGGGGCGGCGACACCTACCCCATGATCTCCACTTACCTGCTGATGACAGAGGGACAACAAGGCCGACAAAAGGTACACGTGGCTCCAATCAAGGTGCACCAGCACCAGAGATCTTCTAGAAGACACTAACGGTCGATACTTGTGAGACAAGAAGGATATTCTCTGTTGTCGCCTTCCGGCCCAAGGCCCATCAGCCCATCTCTTCTTACACCTCTCTGGCTATAAATAGAGGACCTTCATGCACAGGTTAATTCATTCTGCTCTCTTCACTCTCACTCTTTACACACACTTATTTCCTCAAAGCAGATACTTATTCTCACGCTAGAGTCTGGTTAAGAGGGAAACCCCCATATTCCCCTCTTAACGAGCTAACGGTGTTTTGTTTTGCAGGAAGATCGGACCATCAAGGAGCTCAGGAAAGTTATAAGAAGATTAACCCTCATGTTTGAAACATAAACGAAACTAATTAACTCCAAAATTAGTTCCGTGTTTCTTCATTGGCGCCCACCGTGGGTGCAATCACTTTCATCTTTTTTTTTCTGAGCTTTTTTGCTTCTCTTGATCATGGCTGGTCAAGGAATCATCCCTGGTTTCGGTTTTAGCACAAACTCTAACGTGGGTTTGGGTGAGGACAATCCCAACGTCCAATTCCAACCTGCTGAAGAAGTAGGCGAAATCGATGCAACAAACACTGGGGGACCCCACGGGAGCAACACTCGCATCACTCCAACGGGAACCCCAGGAAGTCATGTCGCTGGTCCGTCAAACCCAGCTCCAAACCCGAACATTTCGGCGTTACTAGGGCTACCAGAAGGCGAAACTTTAGCCTCTTGGTACGCCAAACAGATTGCTACCATAAATGCTGCGTACCAGTTTTGAAGCGCACAACAAGCAATTCTGCAAGCTGAACCATCCTTGGTTACACCTCCGGGTCCAAGTCAGGGGGCGCGCCAGACACCCCCGCAGCAGAATATCCAAGGCAGAACCAACAGACCTCCTCCCCTGAGAAGGCCAAGCGTGCACGACACACACGACACACATGGGGAGACAGGCAGTTATTATGACCTTCCGTCAAACGTTCAAAGGGGTCCAGTTCATAGCCGGCTCGGGCCGCGCAACATGAACAACGAATGGGATGACACAGACCCAAACGATCCAACTTGGCAAGATGACGAGTGGTCTTCAGTCTTCAACCGCTTGCAGAAGAATCATGAATCTTACAAGCCAAGGCAACGCATCGCATACAGCAAGGAAGCGGAACGAGACTTCAGCCTCGCCTATAGGCCGGCTGAAGCTGCAGAACATTCGAAGTTTATTCCAAAGATTGCTCTAGCCCCGCTATCAAAAGAAAAATTGCCTCCAACAGTGGGAAAGTTCAACAGTCTAACTGATCCTGATCATGTTCGAGTATTTACAAGCGTTGGTGTTATGGGAGGATGGAACATGCCAATGTGGTGCCATCTGTTTATCCAGACCTTCACAGGGGCTGCTCGCGCTTGGTTAGACAGCCTTCCGACTGGAAAGATCACGTCATGGGTTGACTTCAGAACCCAATTTGTAAATCATTTCAGCCAGCAAAGACGTTATCAGCACGGCACAGCTGAAGTAACAAACATTTGGCGCAGAGACAACGAGGGGATAGAAGATTTCATCACTCGCTTCAACAAGGAGTGTTTAGAGATTGGTGGTGTAAATGAGCAGTTGATGGGCGCTCACTTCAAGAAAGCCATACGATGTGATAGTCTCATCAGGACTATCACAGGAAAAGATGGTATGCCCAAGGAATGGGACAAACTCATGGAAGCCGCGAAGATAGTAGCGCAAATAGAAGAATCACTGGCCGGTACCCAGAATTCTTACACTAAAGATCGTTTTTCCAAGAGAAGCTCGCACGATAACAACAGGCGCAACAAAAGCAGAAACCCTGGATGGAAAGCCAACCAGTCCAACGGTTACGATGAAAGGCCTCGCTTTAGAGAGGACGCGCGAGACACAATTGATCGCATTGGTTATCGGAAGGCAGTCAGGAACGAGAATCGAGAAAAACACTGGACTCCGCTCATTAAGACACCAAAAGAGGTGCTCATGACGGAGAACCATGACTTCAAGGCACTAAAGCCTATGACAAACAAGAAGGGGCAAGACCCAAACCTGTACTGCGATTTTCACAAGGATACAGGTCATCTGACAGATGACTGTATCAGTCTAAGGCAGGGAATTGAAAAAGCGCTAAAGAGCAGGAAGTTAAGCCATCTGGTCAAAAACATGCGCAAGGAGACGCGCCAGATTCAGAGGAATGATGATGGAAACCAGAAGAAGGTTAGACGCTTAGAGACGCACATGGTCAATGGACCAAGATACAGCACGAGAGACAAAGGTAAGTGCCCATTCGAACCAGCATGGCGAACAACAAGTCATCTTCCCGGTAGTGCGCGGGGGACCACGCGCCACATGCCCCGTTGTCATTACCGGCATCATAGGTCACTATGAAACAGAATACATCTTTATCGATCCCGGGAGTACAGCTGATATCATCTATGAGCAATTCTTCAATCAGTTCGATGATGAGGATAAAGCGCGCCTCGAACCTGTTTATTATCCTCTATCAGGATTCTGCAACGAGATGGTCTTCCCTAAAGCTATGAATGAGGAAGTTTGTGAGCTGCTAAAAGCAGGAATTCTGAGTGAGGTGCGCTATCAAAGTTGGGTTGCAAACCCTGTTATGGTCGGGAAGTCTAATGGAGGATGGCGCATGTGCGTTGATTATACCGATCTCAATAAGGCATGTCCCAAGGATTGTTATTCACTGCCTGAGATCGACAAGAAGATAGACTCTCTCGCGCCATACAGGTGGAAATGTTTCTTGGTTTGCTACAAAGGGTATCATCAAGTTCAGATGGCCCTGGAAGACGAAGATAAGACAGCATTCCGCACTGACATCAGAATTTTCTGTTACACGAAAATGCCCTTTGGGCTCAAGAATGCTGGCGCAACCTACCAGCGATTGATGGATACGATATTTGCTGAAGATACCGGAAACATATCGAAGTATACATCGACGATCCTGTGATCAAAAGTCCCGAGGAGGAACAGATGTTAAAAGACATAGAAAAGACGTTCAACTCTCTGAGAAGTGTGAACATGAAGCTGAATCCAGCAAAATATTCTTTTGGTATGGAGGAAGGCAAGTTCTTGGGCTTCGTGGTTACAAATGGCGGCTTCAAAGTCAATCCGGAAAAATTTCAAGCGATAGAGCGGATGTTGTCACCGCGCACGATCAAAGAGATGCAAAGATTGGCCGGTCGCCTAGCCACGCTTAATCGATTTCTATCAAACCACGCTGCAAAATCCTACCCTTTTATCAGTACTCTGCGCAACTGCGTGAAAAAGCAAGAATTCGAATGGACGCCAGAAGTAGAGGCTGCCTTCAACAAATGAAAGAGTGTTTGATCAAGCTCCCTACTCTAACCGCGCCATTTGAAAAAGAACCACTCATTCTATACTTGTCTTCTTCGGATAAGGCAGTTGGGTTGGTATTGTTGGTCGAAAGAGACGGTGTTCAGACTCCAATTTACTATGTTACTAGGTGCTTACAGATCCAGAAACAAGATATTCAACAATGAAAAAGTTAGTGCTTGCGCTGCTACACGCCTCCAGGAGGCTGCGCAGATATTTTATGGGGCATGTAATCACGGTACTCACTAACTTCCATATCGGCACAATTTTGCAAAAGCCAGAGACATCAGGTCGCTTGGCAAAGTGGGCAATCGAGCTGGGGGGTCACAACATTCTGTATAGGCCGCGCCCAACCATTAAAGGTCAGGTACTAGCAGACTTCATCACAGAAGTCCCAGAGGATAAGATCAAAGATTGTGAAGTTGTTGACACCCTCATCAAAGACACATCCGATGGATTATGGCTGTTATACACTGATTGGGCCTCAAATGAAGATGGCGCTGGAGCTGGAGCTGGATTGCGCCTTGTTAGCCATGAGAAGCATGAGTTTACATACGCCATCAAGTTAGATTTCAAGAATACCAACAACGAGGCCGAATATGAAGCATTCTTGGCAGGCCTGCGCCTGCAAATCAAAATGGGAGCTCAAAACTTACAAGCACACGTTGACTCTCTGCTGATGGCAATTCAAATCAACGGGTTATATGATGCGAGGTTATGGCTCTGTATTTAGAACAAGCGAAGGAGTTGCTTCAACAGTTCAAATCATACAAGGTTGTTCATATCAATCGATCTGAAAACAAGCCAGCGGACGCGCTAAGCAAGCTCGCTTCAACAGCATTCCAACATCTCGCCAAGGATGTCAGAATCGAAGTCTTAAAAAACCCATCTGTCTTGCTGCGACAAGTGAATATAGTCGAGATAGAACCACCATCGTGGATGACCCCTATCATTCAATACCTTCAAGAGGGAATCCTCCCTGAAAACAAAGCAGAAGCTAGAAAGATACAGAACAAGGCGTTGTTCTACGAGATGAATGGTGGAATCTTGTATCGAAGATCCTTCTTGGGGCCACTTTTGCGCTGTGTGGACCCCCAAGATGCGAGTTACCTGATCAGGGAGATCCATGAAGGCATCTGCGGCATTCATGCGGGCCCGCGCATGGTTGTCGCGAAGATAATGAACGCTGGTTACTATTGGCCAGGGATGCACGTTGACGCTCTAAAGGAGTTGCGCAAATGCGACTCCTGTCAAAGGCACGCCCCGAAAACCCTGCGCCCAAAAAACGATCTCATCCCTGTGTCCATTGCCTGGCCCTTCTAGCAGTGGGGGATTGATATGGTGGGACCCTTCCCTGAAGCTCCTGGAGCTGTGAAGTTCATAATTGTTGCTGTGGATTATTTCACGAAGTGGGTGGAGGCCAAAGCACTCGCTTCAACTACTGCAATGATGTTGCGCAAGTTCATATGGGAACACATCATTTGCAGACTTGGTCTCCCACTCAAGATTGTAACCGATAATGGCACCAATTTTGCTTCTAAAGATCTTCAAGAATGGATGAAAGAGATGAATATCGAGCACACTTTCTCTTCCGTTGCGCACTCTTAGGGCAACAACCAAGTTGAAAGTGTCAACAAAAGTATCGTCGAAGAGATAAATGCCCGCCTAGGCACTAAGAGAAGAGGCTGGGTAGATGAGCTCCCGAGCATCCTGTGGGCTCATCGAACCATGCCGGAAACGAGCACTGGCAAAACCACCTTTAGCCAAGTCTATGGCTCAGATGCGGTTATCCCAGCTGAAATTGGCCTCCCCTCATCGCGCTTGACAACAGTCAAAAAGATCGATAATGAGGCGGAGCGACGTCTAGACTTGGACCTACTCGAAGAGAGGCGCGAAATAGCGCGAATCAAAGAGGCCAAGTACAAGACACAGTTGGAGAGGTACTACAATGCAAGAGTGCGCATTTGTACCTTCACTCCAGGAGAGAACGTCTTCTGAGACAATGAAGCATCCAATGCTGAATTCCCCGGGAAGCTAGCACCCAAGTGGGAAGGCCCATACTTAATACATGAGGTGCTAGGAAAAGGGGCATACAAGCTGCGCACACTGGATGGATACATCATCCCGCGCACGTGGAACGCGCAGCAATTGCGCAAGTGTTACATGTGACTACTCTCGGCCATGCGCCTTCATCCATTTATGTTGGCCACGCGCCTTTTTATTTACCTATGTCGGCTATATGCCATTTATTTTATTTCAATGATGTACATTGGCCCAGCGCCTTTTTCCTAGCTACTTAATGAAAGCATTGGTTATGCCTTATGTTTTTTTATCATCATGACTTCTACGTTACAAATGCATGTTAAACTTTTGATTAGCCGCAAACACTTTAGTAAATTACGAGCCTTTGAGCTATGCCTCCAAGGTCCTCCACGAACATAGCGCGAGACCGGGCAGTTACACTCATACAAGGGCCACACTTACATTTATTCGCGCTAACTTAACCAAAGTTTCTAACAACAATGCAATAATTGTAACTTGGCAAATAGAAAGCAAACATAAGTGTTATATTCAAAAAGCGCGATTGTGCAATAATTACATAAAGTAGCAAAGCATTATCAGTTTGATTCAAAAAGCGCGACTGCGCGATAAGATACATCTAAAACGAAAAATTACAAGGCACAAAGCCTGTCAACACTATCTACTCATAACCATCACCATCATTGCCATCACCATCGCCGTCACCACCAGCTGGTTCTTCCTCGTCAGATAACTCCACAGTCTGTGGAGGGTCCAGGATAGTCTTTAGCCGCTGACACTAGTCGTCATGCTTCAGCGCTTCTACGACCAAATCCATCACAGGCAGTGATAGATGGTCACAAACCCCTTCAGCGCGCGGTCTAATGCAGCATCAGCCTGGTCGGTCACTGAGCAATGACTAACATCAAACTCCTATCCGAATGCCTCTTCAACATGTTGTGCACACTCCAGATAACCTCCACGGTGCCCAACCGTGCGCGAGGTATCTATGAGATCAGCAATAGCCGCATCCAGCTCAGAAGCATTCAGAATGGAGTTGGCCATCTACAAAAAAAAAGATGACGAATAAGAACCAAGACAACAAAAATAAAGCCTAAGTTAAAAGGAGAAGAATCTTACCAGGACTACCCCTCTACCGCGCATCCACTCAGCCTCGGAGACCAGTGTGTCAACAATGCCTTGGGCTTCAGCATAATTGTTTTGGGCTACATTCAGTGCGGAGGTGCTAATCTCTCGTGCCTCATTGGCCTTCTGTTTGGCCTCCTCAGTAGTAGCAGCCTTAACTCTTTCAGCCTCCAAATCAATCCAACGATTCGCTCTTGTCAGTCTGCTCACGCAATCTATGCTTCAACTCCGCAATCTCCACATCTTTGGCATGCAAGTCCTTGTCTTTGCTGGCTACTTGCACCTTTAACTCCGCCTATGTAAAATGAGATAATGACTTCGTAAGATTTCGACAAGTAAAAAGCAACATAAAGAAGAAAGGGCTGAAATTGTCGAACCTCAAAACGTTCCTTGTCAGCTTCAAAATCCTCAACCTTCTTTGTTAATGTGGCATTTTGAGCCTCAAGGTACATGCGTTGATTATCCTTCTTACATATCTCCTTCCAATCAGCACGCTCTTTCGCCAAGAGATCTTCAGCAGCACGAAGCTTGCTCTTTATGCCCTCGCGCCCCCACTCTTCAGATTTCCTCTCCGCTTCAAAGGTGGCCTTCTCTTCAGCAAGTGCAGCCTTCATCTTCTCAAAATCCTTAACCTGCCTCAGCAGACGACCACGGTATTTTTCCCAATCACCCCGCTCTTTAACCATTGTACGCCACTCGCGCACAATTTGGTGATTAGCGGCGCGGGTATTGGCTTCTCCAACAACATAAGCATGATATAACCCATCATGGGTTCGCGCCCTCTGTCGATTCACTTCACTAGGAGGAAAGGAGTTTAAGTACCAATCACGACAAGGAGCGAACTCCAAGAATCTGTCTTTCTGCTTTAAGCTCCAAGGAGGATGATGGGGAGCATCGCCATGTATTTCCTCGGTATAGGTCTTGTAATAAATATCCCCAAGATTATCCTTAGGACCTATCGGAGGATGTGGCATCGTGCGTTGACTCCCCGCCCCAACCTGCCCAGCCGCAAAGGCGCCTGAATGCACTTGAACACCGCTCGCACCACCTGCAGCAGAGGTAGGTTCCTTATGATCAGCAGCAGCTGATCCCCCAGCAGCAGAATTCACTTGCGCAGTTTGGGTGGGGGCATCAACCTGCGCAGGCTTGGTAGGCTTACCAACCTCGGGTCCGTTCCCCCAAGTCACTTCTTTTTCTTTTTCATGAAGGGGCTGGTCAAGCCCCGTTATATGAACAACCTCCGGACCCTGCTCTTTATCATGTGCAGTAGTTGCAGCGGTCTCGGTTTACTTCGAGTTATCACTTACAGGCTTCTCAACAGCCTTCTTCTTCTTCTCTTTTTCCTTCTCTTTGTCTGTCTCCTTCTCAACTATTGATGTATTGCAAAATACATCCTTTATTCGTGTATAGTTTGTACAATTTTCCATTATTTCTAGTTTAGTTTTAGTTAGAATTGTGTGCTATTGATATATCTGTGTTTTTCCAGGTCTTGGTACTAAAAGTTGATGAAAATGGAGTGAAAATGAGCTACAATGCTGAAACACCAAGTCCCGGAACTATTTGGAAAAAGAGTTAGAATTATTTTGAAGTTTTTGAGAGTCCAAGCTGGAAAATTCACACAACATTCTGTGAAAAATGTCCGTGGCGTCGCGCCACGGCTAAATTGGATACCAGTCACGTAGCACAAAGAATAAACAAAGAATTGCTGAATTTATAATGGTGGCGTCACGCCACCACAATTGGCCTCACCCGTCGCGCGACGCGACGGGGATGTCTGATGAATCTAATCCGTGTTGAGCTAGGGTTTGCTATATAGTCAAAGGATAATCATCATAAAAAAGGAGTTACGAACTCAAGAAACACTAGGTGATTTTCGGAGCTAATTTTACGGTTTTCGGAGTGCTTTGGCTTGTGGGAATCATCCGGTTGAAGCTTGGAGCGTAGGAAAGAAGATTGTCCGGGTCTTATCCCCCGGTTTTCGTTGTTTTCTTGTTTCGATACTTTTACGATGAATTCTTGTTTTGAACTTGTTTTTTTTTTAATTTTAGACTTCATGTTTTCAGGCTAAAACCTTCGTTACTACCTAGGTTAGATGATAGTTTAATAAAGTTTGGAGTTTTAATGGTTTTCTATTGTTTGGTTATGGATTGATCTTTGAAAGTAAATAATTATAGAATCTTTAATTTGGTGCGTGTGCGTATTTAAATTTGATTGTTGATTATTTGCTGTTTCACATAAATTTGGTGGATGTCTTTCACATAATGAATTTGTGTTGATTATTCGTATCTTTGCGGGTTCGGGTGATCTTTGGGTAAATCGCCGATAGCCTTAGAAACAGTAATTAAAATTCAATTAGAATTAAGTATTCTGCTTAACTTGTCGCTAAGAGGCTCGAGTTAGTTAGTAGGTCTCAGTGCAATATATAGCTAAGATAGGTTTTGAGAGAAGTCGGTCTTAGTTCCCTAATTGCATCTGTGTCTATTAAACCAAGTTAGAATCTAGGGTTGCCTTAGACTTTCGCGCTGAGAGGTAGATAGTCGTATTAGGGCACTTTTAGAGACGTTAGAAGACTGAGAGGAAGTCTAACAATCGGTGTTCACAACAGCCTTGTAGGGTTTCCTAGGTTTCTTCCTGAGAAGGGTCGGGAAGTCTTAACTTGAAATACCTTAGGGTTTAGTACTTTACGATCCCGGTTCCATACCACAATAGTATCGTTAGAAATCCATTCCTAGTTAAACTGGATTCAAGCCTAGGTAGTCGTTAATCTCATTTGAATTAAACCTTCGTTCTTGTTCGTTTCATAGTCTAATTTTATTTTAATTCCAATTTTAGGATTTTAGCAAAACCCCCCTTTAAAACATAACAATAGTTAAGTCGTGTCAGTGTCAAGTCTAAATAAAGTCGTTAACGTAATTTATTAGAGTCCTTGTGGGTTCGACATCCGGACTTGCTTTTCTTTGCTAGAGTCGACTGGTTCACTTGCCGGTGAGTAGTTTAGTCAAGTTAGAGAGTCTAGATTATTATTACTTGAGTCTAAATTTGGGTTTATTTTAGTTTATTTATTTGAACTACTTCAAGCACATCAAGTTTTTGGCGCCGTTGCCGGGGATTCTTGGCAATTGCGTTAATTACTTTGTTTGGATTTCAACTGATATCTATACGTGCTTTTTGTGTGTTTTTAAGTCGTAGGAGACCAAGTAATTTTAGTGTCTTTTTATTTTTAGAGTCTTTTGTTGGATTCATCTTACTTGTTTGTTCTCGGTTTTGCAGTTCATGCCCTACACGCATTCTCAGGGACCAGTGAAGCCGCCGATCGACAAGTCTTCCTTCTCCACACCCAGTTTACAGGTTAAAAAAATCCTCAACTTCATCTTCAGCCCCTTCTGACTCTACACTACAATCTAAACCACCGAACTTTGACTTCACCCCGAAGTCGTCACCCCACAACACCCCACCACCTTCCCGTCCACCTAGTCCACCACCAGTTCACCAAATGGCTGAAAACCAAACTGTCCACCAACGCTCCACCGCGGGTTTTACCGCAAACTCACCCATTACCATACCTGAAATCACCAATGACAAGTCCTGGCAAATTCCCTCATACATCATGACCGTCATTAACAACTCATGTCAGTTTCATGGTCGTGATGATGAGGATGCGCCTGCACATATCAATCGTCTCACCCGTCTGTGTAGCACCTTCGGCATCGAAGGTGTTAATCTTGATGCCCGCTATCTCCAAGTCTTCCCTTTTTCGCTTGCTGGCCGCGTAGCCACATGGCTTGATTCGCAGCCAGCAGGTACTTATACCACTTGGGGTGGACTTAGAGATGCCTTCCTTGCTAAGTATTTCCCACCCGCGAAGGCCTCTCGCCTTCGAGATCAGATCCATTCATTCAGAATGGAGCCTGGCGAACCATATCACTTAGCTTGGGAGAGGTTTCAAAATTTACTCTCGCGTTGTTCCCAACATGGGCTGTCGGACTGGGCTTTAGTAGAAAAATTTTACAATGGTCTCACCCCTGAGTGTAAGGCCCGATTCAACACATCTGCAGGAGGCCATCTTATGGGAAAGAAAACCGGGGCCGACTGCAATGATCTCTTTGAGAGCTTTGCTCATGCTGATATAGATCATAGTGCTACCAGCAGGAATTCCAATCCTGTGACTACTTCCTCATCTTCTCGAGGAGTAAACCAAGTCGTTTTGGACTCAAAGGTAGCATCTCAACTTGACTATATCACCAAAGAGTTGCTAGAAATTAAGAAGAAGGTCGATAGGTGCGAAGTTTGTAGAGGTGGACATGACACCGTAGATTGCCCAACACTCACCCTAGAACAGGTAGAGTACATAGCAGGTCAAAATAGGGGTCCAACTAACCCGTTCACAAATAGTAACTCTAATTGGCGTGCTAATAATTATCGCTCTTCAGGTAACCCCCCTGGTTTTCCATCAGGTCAATATCAAAGCAGGGGGCCAGGTTTATATTCTAGTGGGGGTTCGAGTCAAACGGGTCAATTTGCTAGTTCAGGTTCAGGTGGGCAGATGTGAGGGGTCAAACAAAGAGGTTCAACCTAGGAATGAGGGGTCAAATGGTAGTTTGTCTAGGATAGAGGACCTTCTTACCCAGTTAGTGGTTAAGGACCAGGCTACCCAATGTACCTTAGAAGAACACGCTACATTCTTAAAGAATAACCATTCAAATTTCTTAAACCTTCAAAGGCAAGTTGGGGATATTGCACGCCAGTTGCAAGAACGACCTCCCGGTCAATTTTCGGGAAATACAAAACCCAACCCATCTGGCACTTTGAAGGAAATTTCGACCCGTAGTGGTAGGACCTTAGGAGAGGTAGTGAGACCTGAGAGTGTTGAGATAGAAGATGAGGAGCCCGTAGATGAAGAGATTGAAATGCAGGCTCCCAGTAAAGTGCGACCTAGGTTAATCCCAGCAAGTACTGCACACACCGGGGGGCCTTCAAGTGAGAAAAGTATAGGAAAGAGGCCCATACAAGTTTTTCCATCACCCACTGTTGATCTTTCCCGTGCTCCATTTCCTTCCCGTCTTAAAAATCAAACTTATTCTAAAGAGTACATGAAATTTTTAGAAATATTTAAGCAACTTAGAATCAACCTTCCTTTCATAGAAGCCCTCCAATCGATGCCTAAATACGCAAAATTTTTAAAGGACCTTCTAAAACGTAAGGATAGGTTAGGAGAGGTTTCTAACATTCCCCTTAGTGCAGGGTGTTCCGCCGTAGTCTTGAACAAGGTCCCGGAAAAATTGACGGGTCCGGGCCTTTTTACCATTCCGTGCTTGTTTGGGAGTGATACCGAGTGTAGGGCCCTAGCCGATTTAGGAGCGAGCATAAACCTCATGCCATATTCCATATATGAGAGGTTAGGTCTAGGAGAGTTATCCCCTACACGTATGTCTTTGTCCCTAGCCGATAGATCAGTGAAGTATCCACGTGGCATAATCGAAAACCTTCTAGTCAAAGTGGATAAATTCGTCTTTCCCGTAGACTTTGTCGTTCTCGATATGGAAGCCGATGAGAAGCTCCTATCATTCTAGGACGCCCATTCTTGTGTACCGCCAAGGCTATCATCGATGTCTTTGACGGAAAGATCACACTCCAAGTTGGTGAGGAGAGAGTTACTTTCGAGATAGCATGCTCCATGGAACACCCTAGTGGTTCCGATGATCTTAGTAGTCCTCGTCATTCGGTCTATTTAATAGAGTCTTTCCTATCATGTGTCGACCATTGCTTGGACTATATTAGTGGAGCCGATTTAGTTGAGGGTAAGTTAGATGAGGTAGTTGAGAAGGTAGAGGAGGTTGTGAGTGAGAGTGAGAATGTAGAAGAGACCGAGTGGGTCCCCGAAGTGCTAGAGTTGAGTGAGGTAAAAAGTGAGTTTGAGAGTACACCCTTAGAGAAACCCGCCCCATTAGAACTTAAAGTTCTCCCATCCCACTTAGAGTACGCTTTCTTAGGTGAGGGGTCCGATTTTCCCGTCATTATTTCGTCTAAGTTAGAGGAGGGAGAAAAGGGTAGGTTGTTAGAGATGTTGAGAGAGAATAGGGAAGCCATTGCATAGCGACTTTCGGATATCAAGGGCATAAGCCCCGCCTATTGTACCCACCGGATACTCATGGAAGATGATTATAAGCCGGTGGTGCAACCTCAACGGCGCCGAAATCCGAACATGCAAGAGGTTGTTAAGAAGGATGTGCTTAACTTGTTAGATGCCGGGGTGATATACCCCATTTCCGATTCACCATGGGTTAGCCCGACCCGAGTCGTCCCAAAGAAAGGCAGGATGACGGTGATCATGAATGAAAAGAACGGATTAATCCCTTCTCATACCGTTACCGGTTGGCGTGTGTGCATAGACTACCGAAAGTTGAATGACGCCACCCGGAAAGACCATTTCCCCTTGCCATTCATTGACCAAATGTTGGAGCGTCTAACGGGTCAACAATTATATTGTTTTCTTGATGGATTTTCAGGTTATTTTCAGATCCCAATCGCCCCGGAGGATCAAGATAAAACGACATTCACATGCCCTTACGACACTTATGCGTATCGCCGCACGCCTTTCGGGTTATGCAACGCTCCGGCTACTTTCCAAAGATGCATGGTTGCTATATTCCAAGACATGCTTGAGACTTCTATGGAGGTTTTCATGGATGACTTCTCAGTTTACGGCACCACTTTCGATCAATGTCTTCTCAATCTTGATAGGATGCTTAAGAGATGTATAGAGACAAACCTTATGTTGAATTGGGAGAAATGTCCCTTTATGGTGACGGAGGGGATAGTTTTAGGTCACAAGGTGTCTAGAGAGGGGATAGAGGTGGATAGGGCCAATATAGATACCATAAGTAGATTGCCTCCACCTACTAGTGTTAAGTCCGTTCGAAGTTTTTTAGGTCATGCGGGCTTTTATAGGCGTTTCATTAAGGATTTTTCTAAGATTACGCGCCCCATGACCCGACTTCTAGAAAAAGATGTACCTTTCGTCTTTGATGAAGAGTGCATCAAGGCTTTTGATTTTTTAAGGAGAAACTCATTAGTGCCCCCATCCTTGTTTCGCCCGATTGGAGCTTGCCTTTCGAGCTCATGTGTGATTCAAGTGATTATGCCGTAGGTGCGGTTTTAGGTCAAAGAGTCGATAAACATTTTCATCCAATCTACTACGCGAGCAAAACTTTAAATGATGCTCAAGAGAACTATACCACCACGGAAAAAGAGCTCTTAGCCGTAGTGTTTGCGTTTGATAAGTTTCGCTCATATCTCGTGCTTTCCAAAACCACCGTGTTCACCGACCATGCCGCTTTGCGCTTTCTTTTCCCAAAGAAAGACGCGAAGCCATGCCTCATTAGATGGATTCTTTTGCTCTCCGAGTTCGATATAGAAATTAAGGATAAAAAGGGAGCAGAAAACGTAGCCGTCGACCATTTGTCACGCTTAGAGGCTCTAAGAGAGAGGAGGTTCGTGAGGAATCAATAGGAGACACTTTTCCTCATGAAACCATAGACTTTTTTAGTGCCGAGGTAGAGGGTTTGCCATTGTAACACCCCATGTTTCCGAAGGTCAAAGTCAAAGTCAAGATTGAAGTCAAAGGAAGAAAAGATCGCTAATTGCAATCTGTCTCTCCCTGCTCAATCCCTGTGACTTCTTTGACGGTAGTTAGTCTATTTTATGTTTACGTTAGTTGTATTATGTGGAGTAATCAATTATAATCGAAGTTTATTTATCGATGCGAACCACTTTGCGACTGTGAATAATAGGAAGTAACAATGCGATAAAGTCAATTAATCAGTAATCGAACTAATCTAACCATCATTGAACTCAAAACTCGAATTACGCGAATTTGGTTGTTATTATATGTGTGTGTGTGCCTTATGTGTTACTTGTGCATGTTTATTTTATGTTATATGTGTGATCAATCGAAACGCAATCGAAACTCAATCGAACTCCGAACTCAATCGAAATCGAATCATGATAACTGGTGGAGAAGAGATAGTGCGGGATATAGATGCTTGTATCTTAGATATAGTGGTTGGGATTAAAAGTAATTTGAATAGGAAACTCCATCGTACTCGCATCGTCCTCAATCGAAATCGAAATATCGAAAATCATCGCGCCAAACACTCGAATCGTGCAGCTGATCGATCAGGCTACCAGCCGATCGAACAGCCAGCCGATCGGACTGTTGTCCGATCGGACAGGCTGTCCGACCAACCTGCCTGGGCGATCGGCCAGCACTTTCCTCATTTGGCATCCTATAAATACCCCTTGTCACTCTCAAACTTTCTACTTTTGGAAACCTCTGTCCAACCAGCTCGTGCTCCCCTCTTTTTCTCAGATTTATCTCGATTCCGGTAAGATTTCGTCCTAAATCTTATACTTTCTTGATCTACACGCACTCCTACACCTTTCTATCTTTCAAATCTTAACTTTTAACCGTGAAATCATCAAGATTCAAGTATTCTAGGATGATGTCATCATGGGTTCTTGAAGAACTTCATGTTTTGGCCTCAATCCACCAAGAATAACTTGGATCTAGTCGATTTCCACATAAACAAACAAAGATCTTTCATAGATCTAAACATTTACACGATAAAAAGGATTGAAAGATGGTTTTCCCCACTTTCTTTCAACTCTTTTACACTCAATGCCTTCAAAACCGATAGAAACGGAGCTTGTTCCGACTTATAAATCACTCCGGTGGTTACGTGGCTCAAGATCCGGATTCTATCCACGAGGTTCACCGATTTCGGGTTAAACGTTAATCTACGTTCCGAACAGTTCACCGGCCGGATTTGGGTGATTCCTGTCCGAACAGGAGAACAAGTAAGAACTAGGGTTCTATGGTTCGACTCGTTGTCAAACATCTCGATATAACGACAAACAATCGGAACAGCCAAGTGTTAGACAAATAGGCTGATCAGGTCAGGATGCTGACCGATCGGACTGCTGTCCGAATAGACAACTAGCCGATCGGACAGTCAGCCGATCGACTGGCCAGCCGATCGGCTAACGCATGGCCCCACACTTAATCAATTTGTTTTGAAGACTAGTATTGAGCGAACAGCTGTTCGATCGGACTACCGTCCGATCGGATTACTCTTCGGATCATGAGATACTATACTTCAACACTTAATCGATTTTTCAACATGTTCGATGCACTAGGAGTGCCACCCGATCGAACAGCCATCCGATCAGGTGACACCCTGCTGAGAACTTGTCTTGCTAAAAGTACCTAACCGATCGGGTTGCCGGCCGATCGAACGACCGTCCGAACGACTGACCTGAAAGGTAAGGATACTTCAATGTTTTCCAATGCTACAATGAAAACTTCAAAAGTCAAACCAACATACACAAACACATCCTTCTCTAAGGAAGAAACAATCCACTCGAACAGCCATCCGATCGGCTTATCGACCGACCGAACAACTGTCCGAACGGACTGTTAACCGAACGGTCAGCCGTCCGATCGGACTACCGTCCGATCGACCAGCTGTTCAACCCTCCAACACTTGATTCCATTTTACACGTTGCTTATCGTTATGCTATCAAACTATTCAGGCTAACCCTACTCAAGCGCTCCCTTCAATCCATCAACCGCTGTGAGTATACTCGATCCCTTTTTGCTTTCAGCACTTTTGGGTGTTACATACGTTACTTATATGAAATCACATCGAACACACTACACAGCATTTCAAACGCTAACCGTTACCGCATGTATTACGTGACTAAACGAATGCTTGTTGTTATGTTTACACGTGGAATGCTGTCTACCTGCCTTAACGACGATAGTACTATAGTTTGGACTCAGCACCCGTTCACACGGGGGTTGTTAAGGACACTTACTTGCATGGATTATGGTGGTAATCATGTATTGCGAACTTCCTCAGGCAGTCAACCCGCAGTCATTGGTATCGATAGATCCATGTCGATAATTAACATGCTTCGTTTTCCTCTGTGTACGTGCTGGTTATGCGTAAACTATTTCGAACTCTATTATGCTATTATCAAACTTGTATACTCAGCTTTACATTCTATGTATTGACTTTATTTTAACGTATGTGACAGGTGTTTAAGGTGCTTTTCTGCTAGGAAAGCGAGGCTAGAATAAAGCTCTGGAGCCCAACAAATAGTTGTCTGTAGTGGTCAAATTAAGGGTCTCTAGAAGCAGATAAACAATTGCTATTTATTTAAATCTGAGTTGTCGGAACAGAATATTTGCCTGGATTTTTGTCTGTAATAATTTATTTTACTGTTTGAGATACGGTATGGGACGTATTATTTAAATTGAATAGTAATGATAAATGTTATGGAAACTTCTGGACAATCTGTTTCGCTTAGTGCCATGCCCCGATGATTCCGCCATCGGTTGGGGTGTGACAGCCATGGTTTTCGGATTTGGCAAATTATTTAGCGACCGACGATATGGTGAGGGGTATGTCCTACCAACAAAAGAAAAAGCTTCTTAGGGATGCTAGGAAGTACATTTGGGATGACCCTTACCTTTTCAGGATAGGTGGTGATAGAGTGCTTAGGAGATGCGTTTCAAAAGATGATGGGATGGACATCCTTAGACATGTGCACGAGGGTTTAACGGGAGGCCATCATGGGCTAAATGTAACCGCACAAAAGGTTTTTGATAGTGGCTTCTATTGGCCAACGGTAGTGAGAGATGCCATAGAGTTTGTTAGGACATGTGACCGTTGCCAACGTACCGGAACATCTCATCCAAGGATGAAATGCCCCAAAATCCCATCCAAGTTCTTGAAGTCTTTGACGTTTGGGGTATTGATTTCATGGGACCTTTCCCCTCATCGAGTGGGAATAGGTACATCCTCGTGGCCATTGACTATGTCTCGAAGTGGGTGGAAGCTAAAGCTTTGCCCACTAATGATGCCCGAGTGGTGGTGAGATTTCTTAAGAAGTTATTCACACGTTTAGGAGTTCCTAAAGCTATCATAAGTGACCGTGGTACGCACGTTTGCAATTCTGCCATGGAAAAGGCACTTGCACGCTATGGTGTCACTCACCATCTTTTTAACGCATACCACCCGCAAACTAGTGGTCAAGTAGAGAATGCTAACCGAGGGGTGAAGAGAATCCGAAGTAGAAAGGATTGGTCGGAAAAGCTCGACGACGCATTGTGGGCATTCCGCACCGCCTATAAAACACCATTAGGAACCACGCCATTCATGATTGTGTATGGCAAAGCGTGTGTAACACCTCGAAATTTTGCGTCCAATAATGTATTGACACGTGTCTTGAGTTTACACGTGGTGTTAAATACTAAATAAAGGACTAAAGTTGACAAACATTGAAAGTATGTAAATTCGAGGGTTAGAAATGTCAACAAGGGATAAATACGCTGTACAGTAACCCTAAATAATGCTCGTACCTTCAAACGGATAAATCATGGATCGTACGGAACGAAATGCGGAAGAAAGTGAGAGATTACAAACTACAGGGGTTAATTGTGTCAACATGTTTAAATTATACCTCTGATTGACCCTTTAACATACCCGAGGCTTTGTAACAGTAAATTACGCTCACTAGAATATACGATATAAATTTCGCGAAGTTCCGTTTTAAAACGAGAAAGTTATGATCAATTTCGTACGCGAGGGGTTAGAAGCGTTAACAATGAAAGTTAGGACTTTTCAGATAGTAATTAAACTAACCGGGGACTTAACGGCGCGGGTAAAAGTCGCGAGGCCCTTATTCGTAAATAAACGAGGCCCAAAACGCAAAGTTACCCCTTCGGAACCGAAAGGTCAGGCTAATAATGGCAAAAGATTTGAAAATCTTGGATTACAGGCCTCAGGCTGGCCGCGTCGAAGAAACCAGGAAGCTTACGCGGGCCGCACGGGCAGTGAAGATCCGGTTCCTGACATAAGGATTCAGGCGGCCCGCGTAAGGGTAGCCTGATCCTTAAAGCGGGCCGCGTCAGACCGCCAGATGCAGAAAACATGCACAGGTTCACTGTTTGCTATTTTAACCGACCTTGGATGCAATTATGGCAGCATGGGCGCCCCCTACACGTCCCCTAACACTCAGGGACAGCTGCTGATCATCCATGAGCAATTATAGACTTAGTTATGATGATCTTGTGCTCCAATTTTCACTATAAAAAGGCCTTCATGTGCAACATTGTCTTCACACCTTCAAACTGCATTTGTGAAGACTTCTGGAGCTCCAAAGCAGAACCAAGCCATCCCTAGTCGTGCTTAGGACTTTGGTAAGCACCCTTAACCTTTCTTAGTTCGGTTTATACATAGTTTTAGCATAGAAGTCAATCCGTCATAATTAACGGTTGACTTAACGATAAATCACAAATAGTCCAGTGGTTTGTCGAATCAAAAGTAGTTATATGTTGAAAATCATGTGGGCATTAAACCCCTAAAAGGGCACCCTCTGATTCCCACTCTAACTAGTCCGAATGTCGAGTCAAACTTGCTTAGAAAAAAGTCAACAGAATGCTATTTTGCGATTTTATGCATAATCAGTAATGTAGATGGCGTGTAATCTGTTTTAACACTCATATAACATGATAATAAGTATATTAACTAGTCTAAGCTTGTTTGATCCGACCATTTACTGTTTTGACCCGGTTCGGAACCGAAAGTCGCAAAACCTTGACTTTTCCTTTGACTTCAGTTCTGACCCGTTATGGTATGATTTAGATATGCCTTAGGACTCTCTTAGGACCAGGTTACATGATGTTATAACCCTCTGTGACCGGTTCGTTGTTTGTCCGAGTCTTTAGCACATTTCCGTTAAACGCTTAAAAGTTGACTGTAACGCCCTTTTTACTTTAAAACGAGAATTTTGAATATGTGAAAGGACAATAACCTTAGTTACTGATTTCTAAGCATGTCCTAAAAATTTCACGTCAATCCGAGGTCTAAAATAGGAGTTATGCTAAATAGCGCAATTACGGAAATATTAGTAATTAAATGGCGCAATTAGCATAACGCTTATCTAAACCCAGATTTCGACACCAAACCTTTTACACACTGATGTAAAATAATATTTTGGAATTTTTAAATATTTTTAATTATTTTTAGCCTGCTCATAACCTGTGGTTATGGCATCGTTTCGGTAAATACCGAATATACCCTTTTCGAGCATAACTTGAGTTCTATAAGGTATTTTGACCCGATTCCAGTTGCTACTGATTTTAAATAATAAATAGAGTATTTTGGACTTTATAAACTGTTCGGAAAACTCAGATTTCCTGTAGAACTCAGAAACCTCTTTTATAACCTTTAAAATGACCGAAATACCCCTACGGGGCATATAATGGATTTAAACTCGTTACGGGCATTATGGAAGGTATCCTACTGATACCACAACCTCTTTAAAGCATATTGACTTAGGAAACTTGTGTAGGACTCTTACGATTACCCGTTACGCCTTTTGCGCGCACGGTTCGGTTTATGTAACTGGTTTACATAAACTAGCTGAAACGGGTCAAACCTTATTGTTTTGACCTCAAAATCCAGAGTGTGGTTATATTACCCATATAAAACAAGTCTTCAAACTTGTTGGGTCCGAATCACATTCCATTCCCGGTTTTCGCCTTTCACGCGATTAAACCGTAATTATCCTTTGAAACTGACCGGTCTAAGCTAAGGCTAAATTAAAGACCCGTTAGGATTCTAATAGGTTATTTTTAAACCTTCGTTCAGTAAAAGAAACTTTCATTTTTTTATTAAGGATTATTACTTGCTCAGGTAAATACTTTTAACTTATTTTCCGTTATACGGGCTTGGGTTACGGTATTTAAAATACCGCTTGGTCGGGCAATTGACCCCAACTCATTAGTAGTCGGGTGGTTTCAATGTGACCCGTTTAAAAATTGGTTTTGTTGGCTTTACGCCTTTGGGAGCTTAATGACCATGTCCCGGATATCCTTGGCATCATTTTACGAAATGGCCACGACCTCGACACGTGGGTATAGGCGTACACCCGGAATTGTGTCTATATTAATTAAAGGTATAACCGTTGGTTTTCCCGCCACGGCTTTATGCTTTGTGGCGTGTCTCTTAACCTTTAACCCGGCACGACCCGGGCGACCGAACGCATAGTAAACATGTAATTCTTTTACAAGATTTAATTATAAATTATCCCAAGTTATAAAGAGTTTGTGCCATGTGCATTCAAATTAATTTTATTAAACATTTTACAAAAGTGTCGGTTGAATGTATTTACCAGTGTAAACTGATGTATTTTCCCAAAAAGATTAAATGCAGGTACTAAGCGTAATTGGCTGGATATTTCTCCTTAGCATCAATAAAGAGTCTCGCAAGCTTAGGATGCCTACGTCTGTTGAACAATACTTATATTTTATTTTGATCCCCTGTGGATTATATTTCGACGATTGTGATACTTTGATATTACATTAAATGGTTGAAATATATTTATCCTTATGCTTCCGCTGTGCATTTATATATTGTGTGGTTTGACTATATTGTTGCTAACTACGTCACGGTAATCCCCCACCGGGCCCACCGGTGATACACGTGGAAATCGGGGTGTGACAGGTTGGTATCAGAGCCAACGTTGAGTGAATTAAACCCTATCCTTATGTGTTTAATCTCAATGACACAATTGCAGATACTTGAGTCTAGACAAGAACACAGGACAAATTCGAATTGTTATTCCAGTTTGTCTTTTATTGTATATTGTTGATTTAAAAGTTTTGAAAGCAGGAGTTATGCCACCAGCAATTAAAAGAGGAGGAAGAGGCAAAGGGCCGATCACTACTCACAATGATCACGAGGCCGGACCTTCGAACATGCGAGCTCCTTCCAGCACGAGGAGTGAAGAACCTCAGAGACGTAGAAGAAACCTCTTTGAGCCTGCAAGACGGTCTACCTCACATAGTTCGACACCTTCATACCGTCACTCTTCTGGACCAAATTCGGAGAACGATCCCAGTAACCCTCAACCTTCTTTCATACCTCTCCAGCGATCTGCTTCGCACCGTTCCTATGGCGATCCTACTCCTTTCTTCCAAGGCCAGTTCAACCCGGCTGATTATGTCCGAGAACCAAGAGGTTATAACCCTTTAGGACACGAAGACCATTTCTCCGAAGATAATGCGGTAGATATGGACGAAGACACGGATCCCATAGAACCTGCAAGAGGTACTCCCAACCATCCAATCGAGATCTCTGATGGGTCATCCTTCCATGGAACACCCTATCAAGGTCCCGACAGTTACCAGGCGAGGTTTAACCAGTGTGATTGGTACTTCACACCTTCTCATCACTTCTCGCCTCATGAGCAGCAGCAGCAACAGGATCCTTCCGAGGATTCGCGCTTTGTGGCAGTTACGCCACCGCCTCCTCCGCCACCAGTTCAACCAGCACCTCCAGATCCGCCAAGGCGTAGGAGATCAGGCGCGCGGATGTCATCTCGAGAAGGGGAATTCCACTTTAGCACCCCTCGCCACTCGAGTGCAAGTCACTTTCCGCCAGTGCCTGAAGAACCACAGTTAGGGGAACCTTCTGGTCACCCTGCAGAGGTGAATTCTGCACCAGTTGCACCACCTCCGCCACCATTCGGATATGACAATCCGATACCAGCGTACGCCGGTTCCACCGCGTACAACCCGTTTGAGCAGCCGACTCACACGCACTACAACTATAATTATGATGCCGACCCATACGTGGTAGCGGCTAATTACAATGCCCTCCATCCCGACAGACCTTATGGAAACCTTTGGAGACCAGATTACTCAGCTCATGGGTATCCAGCACCTCCTAGACCTCCGGTTCAACAACCGTCGCAGCAGCCACGTTTTTCTCCACCGGAGCAAGAAGAAATCCTCCACCGTCTAAACCGAGTGGAACGAGACTTTGAGCAAGAACGTAAAAGTAATCGTGGATTCCTTAAAGGCCTAGCAAACCTACTAAAAGGGAGGAAGAAACGAGATCATTAGTCTCTTTATGCACTATAGTATTTACTATTACAATCAAGTCCCTGTGAGGACATTTGTTAAGTATTTTAGTCCCTGCAAGGACATTTATCGTGTTTAGTCCCTGCGTGGACAATAGCATTTCAGTCCCTGCGTGGACTTATCTTTTAGTCCCTGTGCAGACATATATCTATGTATTTGGTCCCTGCGTGGACTTGCTTTCTGTAAACCTCTGCGTAGGTATTTATTTATTTAAAAGTCCCATTTAGGGCAGTGTGTAACCATTATTACGATTAATGGAATATATGTTATAAATTTCATTTTGTTATTATATGCAATGAATCAAAGATCATTCCTTTTTAAATTAATCTGCCTAAATAACGAATCTTAATAGTGAAACAGCCTGGTGTCATTATAAGACCCGGCCAAGATGGTAAGACTTAAGTAAAAGATTCAGATTCCAGTTAATCTCTGTAAACACGTTAACATCCTTGACAGATGTGATTCGTTAAAAATCACACCCGTCATTCTCATACAAGAATCCTTCAAAGGATTCCAAGACCCAAATTAATGATTTATAAATCATGGGCTAAATCGTCAATAAAGATGATCAATTATCAAACATCCACTAGTGATGTAGTGCCTACGGGCCATACTTATCGTCATATAAGATAAAAGCAGTTGTAGTCTATGACTCCCTGTCAGAAAAGGTAAAAGGACTACGGTTCAAACCTTCGTGCCTTGATTCTCTGTAATCTCGGCTTATATTATAAAAAGGTCCTTGTGACTAGGCTTTTGTGCCACTAACAATATTATTTGTAATTAGGATAAGTTATATTCAAATCCTAAATAATAGTGAGTAACAAATTAACCAAATATGGTCTATGTTTACCATGGTTAATGAATTGCCATAAAAGGCAATTCCATAATAAACTCCTAAATAAAACTTTGTCATTATCTTCTGTAGCAGATTCGAGTTACAGTGGCTGAACCAAGTGGAGTTAATAGTCATTCGAAGGAGGATGACAATGATAACGCTCAGATTCATATAACGGGCGCGGAATTGAAAGCTCTAGTAGACAACGCTGTTAAGACAGCCTTGGATCGGCAGTACGAAGAATACACCGAGTCCCGAAGCAGAATGATGTGGAAAAAGTAGTTCAACTAATTAAACTAAAATTACCCTAAATTAAGACTCAAGTAATAAAAATCTAGACTCTTTAACCTGACTAAACTACTCACCGGCAAGTGTACCGGTCGACTCTAGCACAGAAAAGTAAGTCCGGATGTCGAACCCACAAGGACTCTA
Organism: Helianthus annuus; assembly: GCF_002127325.2. Lineage (NCBI taxonomy): Eukaryota > Viridiplantae > Streptophyta > Magnoliopsida > Asterales > Asteraceae > Helianthus > Helianthus annuus. The sequence goes on along the minus strand of NC_035437.2, from coordinate 152,434,808 downwards.
CGAATTACGTTAACGACTCAACTTAGACTAGACACTGACACGACTAAACAAATATTGTGTTTGGGGGGGGGGGGTTTACTAAAATCCTAAAATTATGATTAAATTGAAATTAACTAAGACACGAACGAAAACTAGGGTTTTGATTCAGATGAGATTAAGGACTACCTAGACTTGAATCCAGTTTAACTATGAATGGACTTCTAACGGTTTTATTGTTGTATGGAGCCGGGATCGTTAAATACTAAACCTTAAGGTATTTCAATGCTAAGACTTCCCGACCCTTCTCAGGAAGAAACCTAGGAAACCCTACAAGGCTGTTATGATTACCGACTGTTAGATTTCCTCTCAGTCCTCTAACGACTCTAAAAGTGCCCTAATACGACTATCTACCTCTCAGCGCGATAATCTAAGGCAATTCTAGGTTCTGACTTGGTTTACTAGACACAACTGCAATTAGGGAACTAACTTCGACTTCTCTCAAAATCTAATTTAGCTATATACTGCACTGCAACCTAATAACTAACTCGAGCCTCTCAGCGACAAGTTAAGCAGAATATTTACTCCTAATTATATTTTAATTACTGTTTCTAAGGCTATCGGCCGATTTACCCAAAGATCACCCGAACCCGCAAGGATGCAAATAATCAACACAGATCTATTATGTGATAAAGACCGTCACCAAGATCTATGTGAAACAGCAAATAATTCACAATCAAAAGTAAATACGCACACGCACCAAATCAGAATATCTAGAACACGTTACTTTCAAAGTCAATCCATAATCAAACAATAAAAACCGTTAAAAGATCCAAACTTTCATCAAACCATCATCTAGTCTAGGTAGTATCTAGGGTTTAGCCAAGAAACATGATGTCTAACATAAACAAATCAAATTCAAAACAAGAATTCATTATCAAAGTATCGAAACAAGAAAATAGTGAAAACCGGGAGATAAGACCCGAACAATCTTCTTTCCTACGCTCCGTGCTTCAACCTGATGATTCTTGCAAGCTAAATCACCTCGAAAAACTCGAAAATCTGCTCTCAAAGTCGCCTAGGGTTTCTTGGTTCGTGTGTTGTATCATAATGATGATTATTATTCCTTTTATATCAAACCCTAGTCGATCCTCTAATCAGGCGCATCAGTCATGCCAGTCGCGTAGCGCGACTGGTCTCCTCTTTACGCTGGCGCTACGCGAGAGCCTTCAAAGTCAGCAAAGTCAACGTTATCTCAGTCGCGTAGCGCGACTGAGCGTCCTGTTACCTTAGCGCTACGCGAGTGACCATTTTTCACAGAATGTTTACTTCCAAGCTCAGCTCCAATTTCCAAAAACTTCAAAATTATTCTAACACTTTTATACATTGGCTCCGGAACTTGACATTTGACACTTTAGCTCGGTTTTGCTCCAATTTCAGCATTTTATGTATCAAGACCTGGAAAACGCAATGTAGATCAATAGCACGCAATTCTAAACTAAACTAAGCTAAAAATAACGATAAAACGTACAAACTATACACGATAAAAGTATGTATTTTGCAATACATCAAATATCCCCACACTTACTCTTTTTTCGTCCCCGAAAAAGAATTATGCAACGGAATCAGAGATAAATATTCACTTGGGTCGAAAATTATAGGTATAATTAATTAAAACCAAAGCTTGCGTTAGCTGCGATTGTGAATATACTTTATCCACTCTAAACCCGAATCCAATCCCAAACCCTTATCATGTGAATTTAATTTAAGTGCGGTCAATCCACCTAGGGTCTCACACTAGAATCAACAGTCCACCTACTCCCAACTCAAGCTTATAGGACTAAAAGAACGATCATTTGACCAATTCCCAACCGTTTTATACCAAGATAAAGAGAGTTTGAAATCAAATCTAATTTTTTCCATTTTTTTTCTTTTCTAGCTTGCTTTTTTTTTTTTTTTTAGCTTTATATTCGTGAGACTAGACGATGCTTTCCCTAACCCAGCGGTATTCCGACTGTAGAGTCGCTATCCCCAATCACAGATTACATAGGTTTCGGTACTTTTATTCGGCAAGTCGATTTCACACATCCCAGAGGCATTCCGGCTGTAGAGTCGCTATCCCCAACTCGGATTACATAGGCCTGTGTTACTTTCATTTAGTTTCTAGTTCACTTTTATTCTATTTTTTTTTTCAGCGAGATAAGATAAAAAACTCTAACTATCTTAGCTTATAACGGCATCCCTTATACTATTTTCGCCGGTTTTAGTTTCCCATATTTCCCAGGCGAAAACCCACTAGCAGACCGACAATTAAGGTATATTAACTCAAAGGGACTTAGAACCAAAACCCGGGCCTACCCACATATCCCTAACTAGACGCAAGCTCGATTTATTATAATCTCATATTATTATTATTTCAACCCGAGCAAAAATTTGTCTTTTCTATCATTTTCCGTTCAAAAATGCAAAATTCTTTTTATTTCGAAAGACATTTTCTGATTTTTCAAATTTTTTTTGTATTTTTTTTTCAATTTTTTAATTTTTTTTTTGGATTTTTATAATTAAGACTCGATTATTTACATGTATTCCCATCCCCACACTTAGAGATTGCATTGTCCTTAATGCAAGAACGAAAACACGACTCGACACTACCTAACAACTACTAAATAACGAACTAACTAAATAACCAGACGACGAAATAAAAAAAATACAACAACAACAAAAGGGAAACGACTTAGCTGATATGTGAGACTGTCAAAGTGCCAGTCATTTCCACATAAGCCCTCCAATTCGAAACGCGCTCAGCAAACAACTCAACCTCGGACACGCGAACGAAAGCGGCTAACATAATCACCTATCAAACAATGAACAACCTACCAACATACCATATATATATATATATATATCAAAATAGATGCATCAGTGTTCATCAAACCAGCCCAACCAACCCAACCTGTTTAACGTGTATCAATATCAAATACAGACCAATCAATCAGGATGAAAACAGCAATAAAGAAAAAATAAACATCAAAAGATATAATCATCAGCTGCTGCTCATCCGCCTGCAATCCATCCACGATCTCTAGCCACTATCTGTCTCATGGCTGCTCGCCTCATAAACATGACAAGTAGAACCAGAACCCGCCTGTGCACCCCGTCCCCTATGTAATAACTCAATCATACGCTCTAATCTGTCAAATCTCTGCTCCACATAGCCAGAGAATGACTCTAAAGTGAGGGGCACTGGTAACGGCACTCTCCTCTCAGCCTGATGTACCGGCTGTACCGGTGTCTGTGGTGGCTGCTGTGCACCTGACGGTCCTGCCTCCTGTTGTGGCTCAACATCTACTGGCCCTCTCTCCGGTGGCTGAACAGGTGGACCCTCTCTAATCGGCTCCCAACCATATGGTGCCTCCCACGACGCGATGCCTGCCTTCTGTAGGTCTTCTAACCCAAAAATCGCAGTCGTCGGGCCCCTATGCAAGAACTGAGGCTGATATACATCTAAAACCCCAAGATGTGATGCAATCCTAGTAATATAGGGGCCCATATCCAACCTAGCCCTATCGCCACCTCTCCTACCTCGACTAATCGAATCTACCAACACTGTCGCCAAATTAAACTCTCTCCTCTGCACCCTACACATCAAAATAAAAAGCTCAATCCAGTTGGCTTTGTTCTCCCCAGACTTCCTCCCAACCAACGTCGTCGCTAACAACCTCAACACATACCTATATATCGGATTCCTAACCGTCGAAATCAGATTTGTCTGGCCAAACTCCGTATCCGAAATCGATTCCCAGAACGCCTTCAACTCCCTTTTTCCAACACTATACTTCCTATTTTCCGAATACGCACCCCTCAAACAGGTCGAGAACTCGGGTCTCCTAACCTCATCCTCAGTATATAACCCCGAAATAATCGCAAACCTAGGTACGTTCATCTCGTACACCTTCCTACCGAAACTGAACGATAACACATTACCCTGCTCAAACTTACCCTCCTTATGCATCCACGTGCTGTGGAACTCTAACACAAGCTCTACATACTGAGGGTCAATGCAATTCATCGCGTCTATCAACCTCTCTCCTAACAACTCCCTAACCTCCTGCTCTGCACCTATCTCAGTCAACCACTCCCAATTTATCACCCTATGCTGAAGCAGTGCCATTTTCTTAAATTTCTTAAACTTATCCCACTCATACGTATCTTCTTCAAACTTAAGGATCGGATGGTTCACTGCCCTATTCATCAACTGATCCGGTATGAAATTGTCTGATGACGAGTATTCAATCTTCCTTAGATTGGGATCATCCTCTGCGATCTGAATAATGGGCGTTTCGATAATCACCGGATCTTGTCCCGGTGCAGTCTGCCCCGCAGCCCTTTTTCGTGCCCGACCTGCTCTAGAACTACTCGCCATATCTGCAAAACAATTGATATTCAAGACAAAACAAGCAGATCATCAGTAATAACAAACTATTTTTGGATTTTTAAATTTTTTGATTTTTTTTTCAAAAAATAATAATATAAAAATGTACAGTCGAACGACGGCCGTATAGCATTTCGTTCGCGGCCGTTATTCGATACAAGTGATTTTTACGCATATCGGCTCGAAAACCGGATCGAACTCCGCCCGAATGGAGATTGAGTACGAGCGAAACGATCCGATTATCAAGCGATGTACATTGCGCAAACCGGCACTGGACAAAAACTCTAAGACGACTCGATAAACTGAAAACGACACTAAACGACGCAAAACACGACACAAATGACGCAACATACACTTCTACCCCCTTCCGGCACCTTGCTCGCCCTCGAGCAATCCCAAGTGCCGAGAATATCAAACAACTCCGAAGTGTGGAAGCAATGGAAGCGAGGCGCGTAATTTTTGTGAAAAAGGTGACCTTTATGTGAAAACCGCGCAACGCCTCCCCACACTTGAGGTGCATTCTATCCTAACAAACATCCGCGTCCAAATAATATGCACAATAAATCCGCGGACAAAAAACCATCCCTCCTATATGCTATCAAACCCCCAACCTCACGCCTCTCAAATCAATCAAAATGCATAGTCAATCATTATTCCAACCCAAGCCGCCCGCACCCTTGCAACTATTCGAAAACACAACTGCTATGTGATAACGACTCGACATATGGAACTATGAAACACACAGCACGCACTTTATTTAAAACTAAACTACAGACTCGACAAAGACTAGTGGACTGACCTGGACTAGACGACTCGACGCAAACTCAGCAGCGAACAACCTGACTCGAACTAAACTGACAGACAGACTCGACTCAAACTAAACAAAGAAGTTACGCAGAAACCATACCTTGCAGCCGACGACTCAGAACTCGGTTAATGTGGGTCGGGGTGGTGATTGTCGGTTGTCCAAGCGGCTCAGTGGTGGTCGATGGTGTGGGTGGTGGACGGTAGGGTAAGTGGTGCTTGGTGAATGGCGGTGAGTAGGCGATCAGGTTGTAATCGGTGGTGATGAGGGGTTGCAGCGGCTGGGGTTGAACGGTGGTGTACGGCAGAGATGGTGAGTGGCTGTGGGTGTATGGTGTATCGCCGGAGGGTTGGAGGTGAACAGGTGGTTGGTGATCAGATGATGATAGTGGAGGGCAGGTGGTTAATGGTGGTGACTATCGGCGGAGATTGGTGGTGAGGATGGGGGTGGGCGATCGGGTGGAGAAGTGGTAGACGGTGTGGTGTTTGTGAATTTGGGGAAAGAATTTAGGGTTTTAATTTTTTTTCTGATTGTTCATGTCACTCGCGTAGCGCGAGTGATAGTGGTTAGGGTGTGGCGCTACGCGAATGAAGAGGTCAAGTGGAAGGGTTCAAAGGTTCAAAAGGGTCATGGTTCAAAAGCTGTTTGATGAACCCCAAAGGTCTCGCGTAGCGCGAGTGAGAAGGTGGATGCGTCGCGCTACGCTACTGGCCATTTTGGACAGAATGTTACGTGAAATTTCCACTTTCCTGCCTTAGAAAAATTTTGATGTTTTACCAACCCATTCCCAAATCATCCCAAAATTTTTCTAAGTATGGGACTTACCTGAAACCTCGTTTTCCTCAAATTTCCAGCTCCTCAAGGTAGTTTCCTGCAAAATTTCTCAAAAACACACAAGACGCAAACACAAAAACTACGAAAAACACAAGAAATAACGCAATTTACAAACGGTACAAACTCTACAAACGAAGCCTTACGCAATTACTGTTCGGCGAAGGTGGGTGGGTCCTCCAGAGGAATTTCTTCCTCTTCGGTAGAATCAATTGGACCTCCCAAGTAATGTTTCAAGCGATGGCCGTTCACTTTCCAAACTCCCTTATCTACTTCATCGTAGAGCTCAACCGTGCCGTACGGAAACACTTCTTTCACCACATACGGTCCATTCCATCTCGATTTCAATTTCCCTGCTATTAATTTCAAACGTGAATTGAACAAAAGTACCTTGTCACCTACCTTAAAATCCTTCAAACCTCGCAACCTCCTATCATGCAATGCCTTTGATTTCTCCTTGATACTCCAAGACCTTTCATACGCGGCATCCCTCAATGCTTCCAACTCATGAATCTGGAAGAATCTCCTCCTTGCGGCTTCGGTAAGGTCAAGGTTTACGGTTTTCAATGCCCACAATGCCCTATGCTCGAATTCTACCGGAAGATGGCAAGCTTTGCCATACACGATCATAAAGGGTGTGGTGCCTAACGGTGTCTTATAGGCGGTACGGAATGCCCACAAAGCGTCGTCGAGCTTTTCCGACCAATCCTTTCTACTTTTTCCTACCGTTTTCTCTAAGATTCTCTTCACCCCACGGTTAGCATTCTCTACTTGGCCACTAGTTTGCGGGTGGTATGCGGTGGAAAGACGATGAGTGACACCGTAGCGCGCAAGTGCCTTTTCCATGGCGGAATTGCAAAAATGCGTGCCACGGTTACTTATGATAGCTTTAGGGATTCCGAAACGCGTGAACAACTTCTTAAGGAATCTCACCACCACTCGGGCATCATTGGTGGGCAAAGCTTGAGCTTCGACCCACTTGGAAACGTAATCAATGGCCACGAGGATGTACCTATTCCCACTTGAAGATGGAAAAGGTCCCATGAAGTCAATGCCCCATACGTCAAAGATTTCCAAGACTTGGATGGGATTTTGAGGCATTTCATCCTTGGATGAGATGTTGCCGGTACGTTGGCAACGGTCACAAGTCCTAACGAACTCTACGGCATCCTTAACTACCGTTGGCCAATAAAACCCACTATCAAAAACCTTTTGTGCCGTCACATTCGCTCCGTGATGGCCCCCCGTTAAACCCTCGTGCACATGTCTAAGGATGTCTAAACCTTCCTCCTTTGAAACACATCTCCTAAGCACTCTATCTCCTCCTATCCTAAAGAGGTAAGGGTCATCCCAAATATACTTCCTAGCCTCCCTAAGAAGCTTTTTCTTTTGTTGGTATGACATACCCCTCACAAGATCTCCGGTTGCCAAATAATTTGCCAAATCCGAGAACCATGGCAAACCCTCTACCTCGGCACTAACAAAATCTATGGTTTCGTGGGGAAAGGTATCTCCTATGGAATCCTCACGAACCTCCTCTCTCTTTGGATCCTCTAATCGTGACAAGTGGTCGGCGGCCACGTTTTCTGCTCCCTTTTTATCCTTAATTTCTATGTCGAACTCGGAGAGCAAAAGAATCCATCTAATAAGACGCGGCTTTGCGTCTTTCTTTTGAAACAGAAATCGCAAAGCGGAATGGTCGGTGAACACGGTGGTTTTAGAAAGCACGAGATATGAGCGAAACTTGTCAAACGCAAACACTACGGCTAAGAGTTCCTTTTCCGTCGTGGTATAGTTCTCTTGAGCATCGTTTAGAGTTTTGCTCGCGTAGTAGATCGGATGAAAGTGTTTATCGACTCTTTGACCTAGGACCGCACCTACGGCATAATCGCTTGCGTCACACATGAGCTCGAAAGGTAAGCTCCAATTGGGCGAAACAAGTATCGGGGCACTAACAAGTTTTTCTTTCAAGAAGTCGAACGCCTTGATGCACTCCTCGTCGAAGACAAAAGGTACATCCTTCTCTAAAAGCCTAGTCATCGGGCGTGTGATTTTGGAAAAATCCTTTATAAAACGCCTATAAAAGCCCGCATGACCCAAAAAGCTCCTAACGGACTTAACACTAGTAGGTGGAGGCAATCTACTTATGGTATCTATCTTGTCCCTATCCACCTCTATTCCCTCTCTTGACACCTTGTGTCCTAACACTATCCCCTCCGTCACCATAAAGTGACACTTCTCCCAATTCAACATAAGGTTTGTCTCTATGCACCTCTTAAGCATCCTATCAAGATTAGAAAGACATTGGTCGAAAGTGGTGCCATAAACCGAGAAGTCATCCATGAAAACCTCCATGGAAGTCTCAAGCATGTCTTGGAATATGGCAACCATGCATCTTTGGAAAGTAGCCGGAGCGTTGCATAACCCAAAAGGCATGCGGCGATACGCATAAGTGTCGTAAGGGCATGTGAACGTCGTTTTATCTTGATCCTCCGGGGCGATGGGGATCTGAAAATAACCCGAAAATCCATCGAGAAAACAATAAAATTGTTGACCCGCTAGACGCTCCAACATTTGGTCAATGAATGGTAAGGGGAAGTGGTCTTTCCGGGTGGCGTCGTTTAACTTTCGGTAGTCTATGCACACACGCCATCCGGTAACGGTACGGGACGGGATTAACTCATTCTTCTCATTCATGATCACCGTCATCCCACCCTTCTTTGGGACGACTTGGGTCGGGCTAACCCATGGTGAATCGGAAATGGGGTAAATCACCCCGGCATCTAACAACTTAAGAACCTCTTTCTTAACAACCTCTTGCATGTTCGGATTAAGGCGCCTTTGAGGTTGCACCACCGGCTTATAGTCATATTCCATGAGTATCCGATGGGTACAATAGGCGGGGCTTATGCCCTTGATATCCGAAAGACGCCATGCAATGGCTTCCCTATTCACTCTCAACACCTCTAATAGCCTACCCTTCTCTCCCTCCTCTAACTTAGACGAAATAATGACGGGAAACTCGGACCCCTCACCTAGGAAAGCGTATTCTAAGTGGGACGGGAGGACTTTGAGTTCTAAAGGGGCGGGCTTCTCTATAGGTGTACTCTCACTCTCACTCTTTATTTCACTCAATTCCAGCACCTCGGGGACCCACTCGTCCTCGTCTACCTCTTCACTCTCACTAACAACCTCCTCTACCTTCTCAACTGTCTCGTCTATCCTACTCTCAACTAGGTCGGCTCCACTAATATAGTCAAAGCAATGGTCAACACACGATAAGAAAGACTCTATGAAATAGACCGAATGACAAGGACTACTAAGATCATCGAAACCACTAGGGTGTTCCATGGAGCGTGCTATCTCGAAAGTGACCCTCTCCTCACCGACTTGAAGTGTGATTTTCCCGTCAAAGACATCGATGATGGCCTTGGCGGTACACAAGAATGGACGCCCTAGAATGATGGGAACCTTTTCGTCGGCTTCCATATCAAGAACGACAAAGTCTACGGGGAAGACGAACTTATCCACTTTGACTAGAAGGTTTTCAATAATGCCTCGTGGATACTTGACGGACCTATCGGCTAGCGACAAAGACATGCGTGTAGGTGACAACTCTCCTAGACCTAACCTCTCATACATGGAATATGGCATTAAGTTAATACTCGCTCCTAGGTCGGCTAGGGCCCTACACTCGGTATCACTCCCAAACAAGCACGGGATGGTGAAAAGGCCCGGATCCGTCAATTTTTCCGGAACCTTGTTCAACACTACGGCGGAACATCCTCCACTAAGGGGGATGTTAGAAACCTCTCCTAACCTATCCTTGCGTTTTAGAAGGTCTTTTAGGAATTTTGCATATTTCGGCATTGATTGAAGAGCTTCTATAAAAGGAAGGTTGATCCTAAGCTGCTTAAAGATCTCTAAAAATTTCCCGTACTCTTTGGAATAGGTTTGATTTTTAAGGCGGGAAGGAAACGGAGCACGGGAAGTATCAACATTGGGTGAAGGAACAACTTGAACGGGTTTCTTTCCTACACTCTTCTCACTCGAAGGACCCCCGGTGTGTGCGGTACTTTCTGGGATTAACCTAGGTTGCACTTTACCGGGCGTCTCCATTTCAATCTCCTCATCTACGGGGTCCTCATCTTCTATCTCAACACTCTCGGGTCTCACTACCTCTCCTAAGGTCCTACCACTACGGGTCGAAATTGCCTTTAAAGAGCCAGATGGGTTGGGCCTTGTGTTGCCCGAAAATTGACCGGGAGGTCGTTCTTGCAACTGGCGTGCAATATCCCCAACTTGCCTTTGAAGGTCTAAGAAGCTTGAATGATTATTCTTTAGGAGCGTAGCATGGTCCTCTAATGTACGTTGGGTAGCCTGATCCTTAACTAATAATTGGGAAAGAAGGTCCTCTATCCTAGACAAACTACCACCTGACCCCTCATTCTTAGGTTGAACCTCTTGGTTTGACCCCTCACCTCTAAACTGCCCCCCTGAACCTGAACTAGCAAATTGACCTGTTTGACCCGACCCCCCACTAGAATAAAAACCTGGCCCCCTACTTTGGTATTGACCTGACGGAAAACCAGGGGGGTTACCTGAGGAGCGATAATTATTAGCACGCCAATTAGAGTTACTATTGTTGAACGGGTTAGTTGGACCCCTATTTTGACCTGCTAAATACTCGACCTGCTCTAGGGTGATGGTTGGGCAATCTATGGTGTCATGTCCCCCTCTACAAACCTCGCATCTATCTACCTTCTTCTTAATTTCTAGCAACTCTTTGGTGATATAGTCAAGCTGAGATATTACCTTTGAGTCTGAAACGACTTGATTCACTCCTCGAGAAGATGAGGAGGTAATCACAGGATTGGAATTCCTGCCGGTAGCACTATGATCTATATCAGCATGAGCGAAGCTCTCAAAGAGGTCGTTGCAGTCAGCCACAGTTTTCTTTCCCATTAGGTGGCCTCCTGCGGATGTGTCGAATCGGGCCTTGCACTCAGGGGTAAGACCATTATAAAACTTTTCTACTAAGGCCCAATCCTACAATCCATGTTGGGAACAACGCGAGAGCAATGTTTGAAACCTCTCCCATGCTAAGTGATAAGGTTCGTCAGGCTCCATTCTGAAGGAATGGATCTGATCTCGAAGGCGGGAGGCCTTCGCAGGTGGGAAATACTTAGCAAGGAAGGCATCTCTAAGTCCAGCCCAAGTGGTGTAAGTACCTGCCGGCTGCGAATCAAGCCAGGTGGCTGCGCGGCCAGCAAGCGAAAAGGGGAAGACTTGGAGATAGCGGGCATCAAGATTCACACCTTCGATGCCGAAGGTGCTACACAGACGGGTGAGACGGTTGATATGTGCTGGCGCGTCTTCATCATCACGACCGTGAAACTGACAAGAGTTGTTAATGGCAGTCATGATGTATGAAGGAATTTGCCAAGACTTATCATTGGTGATTTCAGGGAGGGTGATGGGTGAGTTTGCGGTAAAACCCGCGGTGGGACGCTGGTGGACAGTTTGGTTTTCGGCCATTTGGTGAACTGGTGGTGGACTAGGGTGACGGGAGGGTGGTGGGGAATTATGGGGTGATGACTTCGGGGTGAAGTCGTAGTTCGGTGGTTTAGATGGAAGTGTAGAGTCAGAAAGGGCTGGAGATGAAGTTGGGGGTTTTCGAACCTGAGGGATTGGTGTGGAGAAGGAAGACTTGTCAATTGGTGGCTTCACTGGTCCCTGCGAACGCGTGTGGGGCATGAACTGCAAAACCAAGAATAAAACAAGTAAGTCAACTCCAATAAAAGACTCAAAGAAACACGAGAAAGACACTAAAAGTACTTGGACTCCTACGACTCACAAACACACAAAAAGCACGTAACGATATCAGTTGAAATCCAAACAAAGCAGTTAACGCAATTGCCAAGAGTCCCCGGCAGCGGCGCCAAAAACTTGATGTGGAAAAAGTAGTTCAACTAATTAAACTAAAATTACCCTAATTTAAGACTCAAGTAATAAAAATCTAGACTCTTTAACCTGACTAAACTACTCACCGGCAAGTGTACCGGTCGACTCTAGCACAGAAAAGTAAGCCCGGATGTCGAACCCACAAGGACTCTACGAATTACGTTAACGACTCAACTTAGACTAGACACTGACACGACTAAACAAATATTGTGTTTGGGGGGGGGGTTTACTAAAATCCTAAAATTATGATTAAATTGGAATTAACTAAGACACGAACGAAAACTAGGGTTTTGATTCAGATGAGATTAAGGACTACCTAGACTTGAATCCAGTTTAACTATGAATGGACTTCTAACGGTTTTATTGTTGTATGGAGCCGGGATCGTTAAATACTAAACCTTAAGGTATTTCAATGCTAAGACTTCCCGACCCTTCTCAGGAAGAAACCTAGGAAACCCTACAAGGCTGTTATGATTACCGACTGTTAGATTTCCTCTCAGTCCTCTAACGACTCTAAAAGTGCCCTAATACGACTATCTACCTCTCAGCGCGATAATCTAAGGCAATTCTAGGTTCTGACTTGGTTTACTAGACACAACTGCAATTAGGGAACTAACTTCGACTTCTCTCAAAATCTAATTTAGCTATATACTGCACTGCAACCTAATAACTAACTCGAGCCTCTCAGCGACAAGTTAAGCAGAATATTTACTCCTAATTATATTTTAATTACTGTTTCTAAGGCTATCGGCCGATTTACCCAAAGATCACCCGAACCCGCAAGGATGCAAATAATCAACACAGATCTATTATGTGATAAAGACCGTCACCAAGATCTATGTGAAACAGCAAATAATCCACAATCAAAAGTAAATACGCACACGCACCAAATCAGAATATCTAGAACACGTTACTTTCAAAGTCAATCCATAATCAAACAATAAAAACCGTTAAAAGATCCAAACTTTCATCAAACCATCATCTAGTCTAGGTAGTATCTAGGGTTTAGCCAAGAAACATGATGTCTAACATAAACAAATCAAATTCAAAACAAGAATTCATTATCAAAGTATCGAAACAAGAAAATAGTGAAAACCGGGAGATAAGACCCGAACAATCTTCTTTCCTACGCTCCGTGCTTCAACCTGATGATTCTTGCAAGCTAAATCACCTCGAAAAACTCGAAAAACTGCTCTCAAAGTCGCCTAGGGTTTCTTGGTTCGTGTGTTGTATCATAATGATGATTATTATTCCTTTTATATCAAACCCTAGTCGATCCTCCAATCAGGCACATCAGTCATGCCAGTCGCGTAGCGCGACTGGTCTCCTCTTTACGCTGGCGCTACGCGAGAGCCTTCAAAGTCAGCAAAGTCAACGTTATCTCAGTCGCGTAGCGCGACTGAGCGTCCTGTTACCTTAGCGCTACGCGAGTGACCATTTTTCACAGAATGTTTACTTCCAAGCTCAGCTCCAATTTCCAAAAACTTCAAAATTATTCTAACACTTTTATACATTGGCTCCGGAACTTGACATTTGACACTTTAGCTCGGTTTTGCTCCAATTTCAGCATTTTATGTATCAAGACCTGGAAAACGCAATGTAGATCAATAGCACGCAATTCTAAACTAAACTAAGCTAAAAATAACGATAAAACGTACAAACTATACACGATAAATGTATGTATTTTGCAATACATCACAGAACCCTATCTACACCACACTCAAAGCCAAAAACCCACTCTAAATCTCACAGCAAACCACCCTCGACTCCGTCTAAGCCTAAGAAGGACGACGATAGGCACTCATCCAATGAGAATAGTGTCCACCCTAAGAAGAAAGTGGTCGATGACGCACCTCGCGCCAGGGGTTGCACGTATAAGTATTTCGTATCTTGCAAACCCCGAGATTTCACTGGGGAAAAGGGCGTTGTGGATTGTATGACCTGGTTAGACGAGATGGACACTGTGGTGGACATCACTGGTTGTGCAGAGAGAGACTTGGTGAAGTTTGTTTCACAGTCGTTCAAGGGTGAAGCCCTAGCGTGGTGGATAACTCTGGTTCAAGCCTCTGGGAAGGCTGTTTTGTATAGCATGACATGGGAGGAATTCATGGCTCTCATCAAGGAAAATTACTGCCCTCAGTACGAGGTTGAGAAGATAGAGTCTGACTTCTTATCATTGGTCATGAAGAACCTGGATTGTCAGGCATACCTCACGACTTTCAACACTCTGTCGAGATTGGTTCCGTATCTTGTAACACCGGAACCCAAACGGATTGCGCGCTTCATTGGGGGTTTGGCCCCAGAAATAAAAGCTAGCGTAAAGGCTTCTAGGCTTGCTACCTTCAGATCCGTGGCAGATATATCTCTGTCTCTCACACTTGATGCAGTGAGGCATATATCGTTGAGGAATGCTGATAGTGAGAAGAGGAAACGTGAGGATGATGATTCACGTAGATCCAGCAAGAAGCATCGGGGCAATCGTGACCACAAGAGGGGGTCAGAGAACAAGAAAAATGACCAACAGTCGGGCGACAAGCCCTTGTGCAAGGTTTGTCAGAAGCACCACTTTGGAAGGTGCAGGTTTGAAAAGAAATCCCCACCGAAGGCGTGTGGGATATGCAAGTCCTCTGAGCATAGGACTCTTGAGTGAAAGAAACTCAAGGATGCAACTTGTTACAGTTGCAATGAGAAGGGGCATATCAAGACGAACTGCCCGAAGATAGTGAAGAAGGCTGAAGATGGGAAAAAGACCAATGCGAGGGTCTTTCAGATGGATGTTAAGGAGGCTATCCAGAACGACAATGTCATAACCGGTACGTTTCTTATCAATGATATATTCGCAAGAGTATTGTTTGATTCTAGAGCAGATAAATCCTTTGTGGATGATAAGTTCTGCGAGTTGTTAAAATTGCCTGCTAAAACCTTGAATGTAAAATACGAAGTAGAACTAGCTGATGGGACTATGGGGACAGTTTCAACTGTTTTAGATGGATGTGTTATATCCATTAGGAATCACTCATTTCCTTTATCCCTATTACCCTTTAAACTAGCTGGGTTCGACGTAGTATTGGGTATGGATTGGTTATCGCACAACCAAGCCCAAATCGTGTGCAACCAGTAACAAGTGGTAATCAAGACTCCGTCTAGAGAACCACTTACCATCCAAGGAGATACTCGACATGGATTGCCTGCACATGTATCTATGCTAAAGGCATCCAGATGTTTGAAGAAAGGATGTGTCATTTATATGGCACAGGTGACTATTGGGGAAGAGAAGCCCAAGATTGAAGACATTCCAGTCATCTCTGACTATCCTGAAGTTTTCCCGGAAGAACTGCCTAGTTTGCCACCAGACAGGCAAGTGGAGTTCAGTATAGACATCATCCCAGGAGCCGCGCCTATCGCAAGAGCGCCTTATAGATTAGCACCCACGGAGATGAAAGAATTGAGGACGCAGCTAGACGATCTACTAGCCAAAGGCTTTGTTAGACCAAGTTCATCTCCTTGGGGAGCGCCAATCCTGTTCGTCAAGAAGAAAGATGGTTCGATGCGTCTATGCATCGATTACCGTGAGCTGAATAAAGTCACAATCAAGAATAGGTATCCTTTGCCCAGGATCGACGATATGTTCGATCAGTTGCAAGGAGCGAGCTATTTTTCCAAGATTGACCTGAGGTCAGGGTACCATCAATTGAGGGTCAAGGACGAAGACGTGCACAAAACTGCATTTAGGACTCGTTATGGTCATTTCGAGTTCCTAGTGATGCCTTTTGGGCTCACTAATGCACCTGCCGCATTCATGGATCTCATGAATCGCGTTTGTAAGCCTTATTTGGATAAATTTGTCATTGTCTTCATCGATGACATCCTCATCTATTCAAAAAGTCAAGCTGACCACGAGAAACATCTTCGATGTATTCTCAAACTGCTTCATCAAGAAAAGCTTTATGCCAAATTCTCTAAATGTGAATTCTGGCTACGAGAAGTTTAGTTCCTTGGTCACGTAGTCAGTGAGCGTGGTATCTAGGTGGACCCCGCTAAAGTTGAAGCCGTCATGAACTGGCAGGAGCCGAAGACACCTACGGAGATTCGCAGTTTCCTAGGTCTGGCAGGATACTACAGACGCTTCATCGAAAATTTCTCAAGAATTGCTGCACCCCTAACTTCTTTAACTAGAAAGAGTATAAAGTTTAATTGGGGCCCTAAGCAGCAAGAAGCTTTTGATGTCCTCAAGCAAAAGCTGAGCAATGCTCCAGTGTTGACATTGCCGGAAGGAATGGAAGAATTTGTCGTATATTGTGATGCGTCGCACACCGGTATGGGTTGTGTGCTTATGCAGAGAGGCAAAGTGATTGCCTATGCTTCGCGACAATTGAAAGTGCATGAAAAGAACTACACCACCCATGACTTGGAGTTGGGTGCCGTTGTATTTGCACTAAAACTTTGGAGGCATTACTTGTATGGCATTAAATTTGTGATCTATTCTGATCACAAAAGCCTTCAGCATCTGTTCAATCAGAAAGATCTGAATATGAGGCAGTGACGTTGGATGGAAACTCTGAACGACTATGACTGTGAAATAAGATACCATCCAGGAAAGGCTAATGTAGTCGCAGATGCCTTGAGCAGAAAAGAAAGAGTGAAGCCAATAAGGATCAATGCCAAGAGCACTGAAATCAAGAACAATCGGAATGAGAGATTGTTAGCTGCACAGAAAGAAGCTGTGTTAGAAGCTAACTATCCCAACGAAAATCTAGGAGTAACTGAAGAGCAGTTATCTTATGGCAAAGACAGAATTCTGAGATTGAATGGAAGGATATGGGTTCCTGTTTATGGAGGTCTTCGTGACGTTATCCTCCAGGAAGCCCACAGTTCCCGATATTCCGTTCATGCTGGTGCCGATAAAATGTACCAGGACTTAAAGGCAAATTTTTGGTGGATAGGCTTGAAAAAGTCTATATCCACCTACGTAGCAAAGTGCTTGACTTCTGCGCAAGTGAAAGCTGAGCATCAAAAGCCGTCAGGCTTGCTACAACAGCCTGAACTTCCCGAGTGGAAGTGGGAAATGGTGACGATGGATTTTATCACCAAATTACCAAAAACAAAGAAGGGAAACGATACAATATGGGTGATAGTTGATAGACTGACTAAGTCAGCACATTTCCTACCCATAAAGGAGACTCATAGCTCCGATATATTAGCCCAGTTGTTTGTAGACAAGATTGTAGCCCTTCATGGAGTGCCTGTGTCTATTATCTCTGATAGAGATACCAGGTACACGTCACACTTTTGGAAAAGCTTCCAGCAATCTTTGGGTACACGTTTGAACTTCAGTACAGCTTACCACCCTCAGACAGATGGACAGAGTGAGCGTACAATTCAAACGTGGAAGACATGCTTCGTGCATGTGCAATCGACTTAGGTGGCAGTTGGGATAACCATCTACCATTAGTCGAATTCTCCTATAACAACAGCTACCATACGAGCATTAACGCTGCACCTTTTGAAGATCTATATGGTAGAAAATGTAGAACGCCCGTTTGTTGGGCAGAAGTAGGAGATGTCCAAATGACAGGACCTGATATAATTTTTGAAACAACGGACAAGATTGTCCAAATTCGCGATCGATTGAAAGCTGCCCGAGACAGGCAGAAGAGCTACACAGATTTGAAGCGTAAGCCTTTCAATTTAGAAGTAGGCGACAAGGTACTGCTAAAGGTATCACCCTGGAAAGGGGTGATGCGATTCGGTAAGAAAGGCAAACTAAGCCCGAGATATATTGGACCTTTCGAGGTAATCGAACGTGTCGGATCGGTTGCCTATAAATTAAACTTACCGGAAGAGCTCAGCGGTATCCACAATGTGTTCCACATCTGTAACTTAAAGAAGTGTCTCGCTGATGAATCACTGGTTATACCGCATACAGATGTACACATCGACGAGAGCTTAAAATTCGTTGAGAAACCTGTGTCGATCGAGGATCGACAGGTTAAGAAACTTTGCAGGAAGTACATACCGATTGTGAAGGTGAAATGGGATGCCCATAGAGGTCCCGAGTACACGTGGGAGGTAGAGTCCACGATGAAGGAGAAGTACCCTCATCTATTCCAATAAATCTCGAGGTCGAGATTTCTTTTAAGGGGGTGAGGATGTAACACCTCGAAATTTTGCGTCCAATAATGTATTGACACGTGTCTTGAGTTTACACGTGGTGTTAAATACTAAATAAAGGACTAAAGTTGACAAACATTGAAAGTATGTAAATTCGAGGGTTAGAAACGTCAACAAGGGATAAATACGCTGTACAGTAACCCTAAATAATGCTCGTACCTTCAAACGGATAAATCATGGATCGTACGGAACGAAATGCGGAAGAAAGTGAGAGATTACAAACTACAGGGGTTAATTGTGTCAACATGTTTAAATTATACCTCTGAGTGACCCTTTAACATACCCGAGGCTTTGTAACAGTAAATTACGCTCTCTAGAATATACGATATGAATTTCGCGAAGTTCCGTTTTAAAACGAGAAAGTTATGATCAATTTCGTACGCGAGGGGTTAGAAGCGTTAACAGTGAAAGTTAGGACTTTTCGAATAGTAATTAAACTAACCGGGGACTTAACAGCGTGGGTAAAAGTCGCGAGGCCCTTATTCGTAAATAAACGAGGCCCAAAACGCAAAGTTACCCCTTCGGAACCGAAAGGTCAGGCTAATAATGGCAAAAGATTTGAAAATCTTGGATTACAGGCCTCAGGCGGGCCGCGTCGAAGAAACCAGGAAGCTTACGCGGGCCGCGCGGGCAGTGAAGATCCGGTTCCTGACATAAGGATTCAGGCGGCCCGCATAAGGGTAGCCTGATCCTTAAAGCGGGCCGCGTCAGACCGCCAGATGCAGAAAACATGCATAGGTTCACTGTTTGCTATTTTAACCGACCTTGGATGCAATTATGGCAGCATGGGCGCCCCCTACACGTCCCCTAACACTCAGGGACAGCTGCTGATCATCCATGAGCAATTATAGACTTAGTTGATGATCTTGTGCTCCAATTTTCACTATAAAAAGGCCTTCATGTGGAACATTGTCTTCACACCTTCAAACTGCATTTGTGAAGACTTCTGGAGCTCCAAAGCAGAACCAAGCCATCCCTAGTCGTGCTTAGGACTTTGGTAAGCACCCTTAACCTTTCTTAGTTCGGTTTATACATAGTTATAGCTTAGAAGTCAATCCGTCGTAATTAACGGTTGACTTAACGATAAATCACAAATAGTCCAGTGGTTTGTCGAATCAAAAGTAGTTATATGTTGGTAATCATGTGGGCATTAAACCCCTAAAAGGGCACCCTCTGATTCCCACTCTAACTAGTCCGAATGTCGAGTCAAACTTGCTTAGAAAAAAGTCAACAGAATGCTATTTTACGATTTTATGCATAATCATTAATGTAGATGGCGTGTAATCTGTTTTAACACTCATATAACATGATAATAAGTATATTAACTAGTCTAAGCTTGTTTGATCCGACCATTTACTGTTTTGACCCGGTTCGGAACCGAAAGTCGCAAAACTTTGACTTTTGCTTTGACTTCAGTTCTGACCCGTTATGGTATGATTTAGATATGCCTTAGGACTCTCTTAGGACCAGGTTACATGATGGTATAACCCTCTGTGACCGGTTCGTTGTTTGTCCGAGTCTTTAGCACATTTCCGTTAAACGCTTAAAAGTTGACCGTAACGCCCTTTTTACTTTAAAACGAGAATTTTGAATATGTGAAAGGACAATAACCTTAGTTACTGATTTCTAAGCATGTCCCAAAAATTTTACGTCAATCCGATGTCTAGAATAGGAGTTATGCTAAATAGCGCAATTACGGAAATATTAGTAATTAAATGGCGCAATTAGCATAACGCCTATCTAAACCCAGATTTCGACACCAAACCTTTTACACACTGATGTAAAATAATGTTTTGGAATTTTTAAAGATTTTTAATTATTTTTAGCCTGCTCATAACCTGCAGTTATGGCATCGGTTCGGTAAATACCGAATATACCCTTTTCGAGCATAACTTGTGTTCTACAAGGTATTTTGACCCGATTCCAGTTGCTACTGATTTTAAATAATAAATAGAGTATTTTGGACTTTATAAACTATTCGGAAAACTCAGATTTCCTGTAGAACTCAGAAACCTCTTTTATAACCTTTAAAATGACCAAAATACCCCTACGAGGCATATAATGGATTTAAACTCGTTACGGGCATTATGGAAGGTATCCTACTGATACCACAACCTCTTTAAAGCATATTGACTTAGGAAACTTGTGTAGGACTCTTACGATTACCCGTTACGCCTTTTGCGCGCACGGTTCGGTTTATGTAACTGGTTTACATTAACTAGCCGAAACGGGTCAAACCTTATTGTTTTGACCTCAAAATCCAGAGTGTGGTTATATTACCCATATAAAACAAGTCTTCAAACTTGTTGGGTCCGAATCACATTCCATTCCCGGTTTTCGCCTTTCACTCGATTAAACCGTAATTATCCTTTGAAACTGACCGGTCTAAGCTAAGGCTAAATTAAAGACCCGTTAGGATTCTAATAGGTTATTTTTAAACCTTCGTTCCAGAATAGGAGACCAGTAAAAGAAACTTGCATTTGTTTATTAAGGATTATTACTTGCTCAGGTAAATACTTTTAACTTATTTTCCGTTATACGGTATTTAAAATACCGCTTGGTCGGCCAATTGACCCCAACTCATTAGTAGTCGGGTGGTTTCAATGTGACCCGTTTAAAAATTGGTTTTGTTGGCTTTTCGCCTTTGGGAGCTTAATGACCATGTCCCGGATATCCTTGGCATCATTTTACGAAATGGCCACGACCTCGACACGCGGGTGTAGGCGTACACCCGGCATTGTGTCTATATTAATTAAAGGTATAACCGTTGGTTTTCCCGCCACGGCTTTATGCTTTGTGGCGTGTCTATTAACCTTTAACTCGGCACGACCCGGGCGACCGAACGCATAGTAAACATGTAATTCTTTTACAAGATTTAATTATAAATTATCCCAAGTTATAAAGAGTTTGTGCCATGTGCATTCAAATTAATTTTATTAAACATTTTACAAAAGTGTCGGTTGAATGTATTTACCAGTGTAAACTGACGTATTTTCCCAAAAAGATTAAATGCAGGTACTAAGCGTAATTGGCTGGATATTTCTCCTTAGCATCAATAAAGAGTCTCGCAAGCTTAGGATGCCTACGTCTGTTGAACAATACTTATATTTTATTTTGATCCTCTGTGGATTATATTTCGACGATTGTGATACTTTGATATTACATTAAATGGTTGAAATATATTTATCCTTATGCTTCCGCTGTGCATTTATATATTGTGTGGTTTGACTATATTGTTGCCAACTACGTCACGGTAATCCCCCACCGGGCCCACCGGTGATACACGTGGAAATCGGGGTGTGACAGCGTGCCATCTTCCGGTGGAGTTAGAGCATAGAGCTTTGTGGGCATTGAAAACTGTTAACCTCGACCTTACCGAAGCCGCAAGGAGGAGGTTCTTCCAAATACATGAATTAGAGGCTTTAAGGGATGCCGCCTATGAACGATCTTGGAGTATCAAGGAAAAGACTAAGGTGTTGCATGACAGGAGGTTGAGAGGATTGAAGGAGTTTAAGGTAGGTGATAGAGTGCTCTTATTCAATTCAAGATTGAAATTGATAGCGGGGAAGTTGAAATCGCGATGGACCGGACCGTACGTGGTAAAGGAAGTGTTTCCATACGGTACCGTCGAGTTATATGACGAAGTCGATAAAGGTGTGGTCATCGATTGAAGCATTACTTGGGAGGTCCCATTGATACTACTGAGGAGGAAGAAATTCCTCTAGAGGACCCACCCACCTTCACCGAACAATGATTGAGAAAAGCTTTGATTGTAGAGTATGTACCGTTTGTAAATTTCGTTATTTTTCGTGTTTCTCGTAGTTTTTTGTGTTTGTATTTTGTGGGTCTGAGAAATTTCGCAGGAAAAGTACCTTTGAAGAGCTGAATTTGCGAAGAAAACGACATCCTAGGTAAGTTCCAACACTTAGAAAAAATTTAGGATGCTTTGGGGAAGGTTTGGTAAGAGTTAGAATTTTTTTCTAAGGCAAAAAAACTCAATTTTGGACGAAACCTTCTGTTGAAAAAGGGCCTTGGCGTCGCGCCACCATGAAATCTCCATACCGTGGCGCAGCGCCACCACTAGGGTCAACATAAACCCTTTTGAACCCTTGTGAACCCCAATTCTGACCCCCCTCTACTTGAACCGGGTCGTGGCGCTACGCCACGACAATCCTGCATCGGCCTGGCGCTACGCGACCGTATTAAAGTCGTTTAAAATGCCTTCTTTACAGCAGCCGTCTCCAAAACACCCAAACACTTTCACCACCGCACCCTACCGCCGATTCCACATCCAACCACCATATCTCCTCCGCTAAGACACCGTTTAACACCCCGAGACCACCCACGTGACCGGATTTCCACCCCGACCAAAACCCACATCAAATTTCACACATACATCCATTGATTTCGCGTGAATCGGGATTCATCATAGCCGAAATTTCCAACTTTTTCTTGCAAACAAATCAACGATTCAGATACGTTTCTCCTCATTATTCTCTTATTTTTTGCTGAATAGAGTCTTGTTTTGGTCTTTAGGTTGTCGAGTCAGTTGTGTCGACTCAGTTGGTTCAAGTCAGGTTCGAGTCAGTTTGGTAGAGTTGTCGAGTCGAGTTTGTTTGAGTCGTTTCGTGGTTTTATGTGCGTCTATTAGTAGTCGAGTCACTATTCACAGGTTGAGTCAGTTGCTTAAGTCAGTATGTTGGGTTTTAGAGTCTATGTTAATCGGGTGTGTCGAGTCTTGTTTAATAATCTGTTTGGCCAATTTTGTCGTTGAAATCTTGTGTCCTCGAGTCCTTTGTCTTATGTCTTTAATGTGGGTCGGTCTAGAAGTCTTAGTCCGTGTCGAGTCCATGGTTGATTGCATTTGCTTGTATAGTTTAAGGTTGAGGCATGGGATTGGTTTGGGGCATTTGAGTATTCGTTGGGTGCGGTTGGCTTGGTTTGGGTTTACATTGATACTTAGAAATAAAATTTGGTTTTTGTTTCAAAGTTTACATTAGCTTCGGGTGGTGTCGGTTTGGGATAGTGAATGTATTTGATTGCGAATTGATTGGTATGGTACATTGACACTTGAAGTTCCGATCTTGCACATTAAAACTAAATTTTTGCATACGAAAGAAACCTCCTTTAACTAGGCGGAATTTTTTGACGCTAAATTTGTTTTAAAAAACTTCTAAATGGCTGATTTTTAACAGAGGATTGGACTTCAATGTCATTGTTAGGCACCTGTTTTAATTGCGGGCAATTAAAGGGCCGAGGGGGGTAGTGTACATTGAGTCTAGTTTAGTGTCTTTGTGTCGTTTTAGTGTCGTTTTAGTCTAGTTTGAGTCGTAGTTAGTTGTGTTTGGGTTTACTTGCACGTACAAGTGGTTTAAACTCACCCGTACTCGATCTCTATTCGGGAGAGTTTAACTATCACTTAGCAATTGTAAAACGTAACCCGTTTGTTTTAGAATAAGCCGCGAATGAAATGCTATACGGCTATTCTTTCTTTTTATTATTTCTTTTTCGGAAAAATTAAAAAAATCCAAAATAAAAATATAAAAAATTCAAAAAAAAATAAAAAATTAAAAATACCAAAAATAGTTTGTTATTACTAATTGTCTGACTGTTTTGTCTTGATTGAATCTGTTTTGCAGGCATGGCTAGCAGTTCGCGTCGAGGTATAGGGCGAAAGACAGGAGCGGGTCAGTCGGCACCTCAACAGGACCCGCCTCAGCAGGACCCGGTCCCACATAAGACACTGATCATTCAGATAGCTGCCGATGATCCTAAATTTAGAAAGATCGAGTATCAAAGTTCTTATAATTTTATTCCGGATAGGAAAATGCATAGAGCTGATCACCCGATACTGAAATTTGAGCCGAGTACATCAGAATGGAACAAGTATGATAAACTGAAGAAACCTGATTTACTTCTACACAGGGTGATAGACTGGTTGTGGTTGAGTGAAATAGGCTCGAAGCAGGAGGTGAGGGATCTTTTGGGTCAAAAGTTGATTGATGCGTTGGAGTGTATACAGCCTCAGTATGAGGAGCTGGTGCTAGAGTTTCATAGCACATGGATGCACAAGGAGGGTAAGTTTGAGCAGGAAACAGCTGTGTCGTTCAGTTTAGGTAGGCAGGTGTATGAGATGAACATGGCGAGGTTTGTCATAGTGTCGGGGTTGTATACTGAGGAGGAAGTGAAGCGGCCGGGGTTTGTTACTAGTTTGAGGGGTGCTTATTCTCAGCCTAGGGATTATGGTGTTGGTGCGACTGAGCTGCGAGAGTTCTGGAGTACGATTTCTGATCACCCGTTCATGACTACGAACCTGATCACTTCGGTTCGTAATCCGGTTTATAGGTATGTGTTGAAGATCTTATCTACTACACTGGTGGGTCGGAAGTTGGGGGGAAAACAAGGCGAATTGGATAGAGCTATTCATTCTGATGTGTAGGGTGCAGAATAGGGAGATGAATCTGGCTACGGTCTTAGCAGATTCTTTTAGTAGAGGTCGTCGAGGTGGTCCTCGTGCTGGTTTGGATATGGGCCCCTATATTACTCGGATTGCAAGAAATTTGGGGGTGTTTGACAAATATCTCCCCGAATTTCTACGCGAGGGGCCCAAGACGGTGACGTTTGGGATAAAGGAGTTACAGCAGGCAGGCATAGTGTCTTGGACTGAGCCCATCGGCTGGGAGCAGATCAGGCAGGGCCCACAGGTGCAGCCGCCAGAGGGACATCCAGCTGAGGATGTGATGCTTCAGGTTGATCCTCCACACCGACAGCGGCCACCGCAGAGACATGAGCTACCACAGAGACAGTAGTATTCGAGGAGGCAGCCTCCACCTAAGCCTCTTACTTTACAGTCACTCTCTGGCTATGTGGAGCAGAGATTTGACAGGCTGGAGCATTTGATTGAGGCACTTCAGTTGGGTCAGTCGAGGCAGGATGACGCTCTCCGTTATATGATGACTACTCACAGCATGAGGATCCCAAACTACTTCCAGCCGACACAGCAGGAGGGCCCGGCTGGTGCTGGTGCGAGGGTTGAGCCGGATCCTCCATTCCGTGTATTTGGAGAGAGCAGTGGCGTAGGTGGTCAAGAGGAGGACAGTGACGAGGACTAGTGTGGGGATAGCATGAGGATGCAGGAGCAGCAGCTGACTACTATATCTTTTGTTGATTATTTTTCTTTTATGCTATTTTTGATTCTCATTAGCTGGTCTGTACTTATACTGATATATTGTGAACAGGTTGGTTAGGGAGGTTGGGTTGGTATGTGTTGAACTGATGATCTGATGATATATATATATATATATATATATATATATATATATATATATTATTATGTTTTGGTAGTTTGTGTTGATGATTGATAGGTTTATTTATAGCTGCTTTCGTTCGCGTGTCCGAGGTTAAGAGTTGTTTGCTGAGCGCGTTTCGAATTGGAGGGCTTATGTGGAAACGACTGGCACTTTGACAGTCTCACATATTCAGCTAACTCGTTTCCTTTTTTGTTGTTGTATTTTATTTATTTATTTCGTTATTTATTTAGTTAGTTCGTTAGTAGTTTAGTAGTTGTTTTTAGGTAGTTTGGAGTCGTATTTCCGTCTCTGCATTGGGGACAATGCAATCTTTAAGTGTGGGGATGGGATACATGTAAATAATCGAGTCTTATATTGAAAAATACAAAAAAAAATAAAAAATTTGAAAAAATAAAAAAAAATTAATTAAAAAAATCAGAAAAATGTCCTTCGATATAAGATGTTGGATATTTAAAACGGAAAATGATAGAAAAGATGAATTGTTGCTTGGGTTCGAATAATAATAATATGAGATTATATTAAATCGAGCTTGCGTCTAGTTAGGGATATGTGGATAGGCCCGGGTTTGGTTTTAAGTCCCTTTGAGCTAATACACCTTAATTGTCGGACTGCTAGTGGGTTTTCGCCTAGGAGATATGGGAAATTAAAACTGCCGATAATAGGATAAGGGGCACTGTTATAAGTTAAAACTGTTAGAGTTTGTGATCATGCAAAAAAATAGGGAAAAATAAAAAGTGAGCTAGAAACTGAATGAAAGTAGCGCATTCCTATGTAGTCTGGGTTGGGGATAGTGACTTTACAACCGGATTACCGCTAGGATGTGTGAAATCGACCTTGTAAAGAAAAGAAAAAAAGTACCGAAACCTAAGTAATCCGAGTTGGGGATAGCGACTCTACAGCCGGATTGCCTCTTGGTTAGGGAAAACAACATCTATGCTCATTGAAAAAAGAAAAAAAAGAAAGAAAGAAAAGCGAAAAAAAATTGAAAAAGAAAAAAAAATTGATTGTAAACTCTCTTGCTTTTGATATAAGACGGTTGGGAATTGGTCCAGTGATCGTTCTTTTAGTCCTACAAGCTTGAGGTGGGAGTAGGTGGACCGTAGATTCTGGTGTGAGGCCCTAGGTAGATTGACCACACTTAAATTAAATTCACATGATAAGGGCTTAGGATCGGATTTGGGTTTAAAGGGACAAGTATATTCGCAATCGCGGCTAACGCAAGCCTTGGTTTTAATAAGATATAAATAATTTTTGACCCAAGTGATTATTCGTCTCTGATTCCGTTGCATAATTCTTTTTCGAGGACGAAAAAAGAGTAAGTGTGGGGATATTTGATGTATTGCAAAATACATCCTTTATTCGTGTATAGTTTGTACAATTTTCCGTTATTTCTAGTTTAGTTTTAGTTAGAATTACGTGCTATTGATATATTTGCGTTTTTCCAGGTCTTGGTACTAAAAGTTGATGAAAATGGAGTGAAAACGAGCTACAATGCTGAAACACCAAGTCCCGGAACTATTTGGAAAAAGAGTTAGAATTATTTTGAAGTTTTTGAGAGTTCAAGCTGGAAAATTCACGCAACATTCTGTGAAAAAAACGTCCATGGCGTCGCACCACGGCTAAATTGGATACCAGTCGCGTAGCGCCAAGAATAAACAAAGAATTGCTGAATTTATACATGGTGGCGTTGCGCCACCACTATTGGCCTCACCCGTCGCGCGACGCGACGGGGATGTCTGACGAATCTAATCCGTGTTGAGCTAGGGTTTGCTATATAATCAAAGGATAATCATCGTTAAAAAGGAGTTACGAACTCAAGAAACCCTAGGCGATTTTCAGAGCTGATTTTACGGTTTTCGGAGTGCTTTGGCTTGCGGGAATCATCCGGTTAAAGCTCCGAGCATAGGAAAGAAGATTGTTCGGGTCTTATCTCCCGGTTTTCGTTATTTTCTTGTTTCGATACTTTTATGATGAATTCTTGTTTTGAACTTGTTTTGTTTATTTTAGACATCATGTTTTCAGGCTAAAACCTTCGTTACTACCTAGGTTAGATGATAGTTTAATAAAGTTTGGAGTTTTAATGGTTTTCTATTGTTTGGTTATGGATTGATATTTGAAAGTAAATAATTCTAGAATCTTTAATTTGGTGGGTGTGCGTATTTAATTTTGATTGTTGATTATTTGCTGTTTCACAAAAATTTTGGTGGATGCCTTTCACATAATGAATTTGTGTTGATTATTCGTATCTTTGCGGGTTCGGGTGATCTTTAGGTAAATCGGTCGATAGCCTTAGAAACGGTAATTAACATTCAATTAGAATTAAGTATTCTGCTTAACTTGTCGCTGAGAGGCTCGAGTTAGTTAGTTGGTCTCGGTGCAATATATAGCTAAGATAGGTTTTGAGAGAAGTCGGTCTTAGTTCCCTAATTGCATCTATGTCTATTAAACCAAGTTAGAATCTAGGGTTGCCTTAGACTTTCGCGCTGAGAGGAAGATAGTCGTATTAGGGCACTTTTAGAGACGTTAGAGGACTGAGAGGAAGTCTAACAATCGGTGTTCACAACAGCCTTGTAGGGTTTCCTAGGTTTCTTCCTGAGAAGGGTCGGGAAGTCTTAGCTTGAAATACCTTAGGGTTTAGTACTTTACGATCTCGGTTCCATACCACAATAGTATTGTTAGAAATCCATTCCTAGTTAAACTGGATTCAAGCCTAGGTAGTCGTTAATCTCATTTGAATTAAACCTTAGTTCTTGTTCGTTTCATAGTCTAATTTTATTTTAATTCCAATTTTAGGATTTTAGCAAAACCCCCCTATAAAACACAACAATAGTTAAGTCGTGTCAGTGTCAAGTCTAAAAAAGTTGTTAAAGTAATTTATTAGAGTCCTTGTGGGTTCGACATCCGGACTTGCTTTTCTTTGCTAGAGTCGACCGGTTCACTTGCCGATGAGTAGTTTAGTCAAGTTAGAGAGTCTAGATTATTATTACTTGAGTCTAAATTTGGGTTTATTTTAGTTTATTTATTTGAACTACTTCAAGCACATCAACTATCTTCTCAAGCGTCCCCACGGTTGTCTGGGGATGCTTGATGGTAAACTTCGTTTTCTTCACTGCCGGTTCCTTGGGATCCTTCAACTCAATACCCTTCGTTTTCTTAGGGGTCTTCTTTTGGGCCTCTGAAGAAATCAAGTGTTAGAAAACTTGGCCAAAAGAAAACAAGTATTAAAATGCCATACTAACCTGGAGAGAATTTGTAGAGAGAGCGCAGACTACTCTGTTTTCCTATTACTGGGGTACCCCCAGTCTTCTGCGCCGCCTGGACGCCAGCAGCAGTATCCTCCCTGCTTCTTTTTCTGCTTATCAACTTGATAGCAGGTTCTTCTTCTTCTTCTTCTTCTTCTTCCTCTTCTTCTTCATACAGCGCGATGGACGAAGGGGTAGCAGCAGCATCTGGGTTCCTGGAACCCGCGCTCCCTGAGCTCTTCGAACCGGCAGCTCCGGTTTTCTTCTCGCCTATACGGGACAAGCCTTCAAGTGAGTCACTTGTAATTACGAAATCCTCTAAGTTACTCTGCCGGAATCGAAGAGTACCTTTCTCAGAAGCACCAGTAGCCGCGCGGCTACTCCTGCCCTTCTTGCCGGTGGGTTCAGGATCAATAGTGATCACCTTCTTCTTCTTCTTCTTCGTATTCTTCTTCTTCTTCTTATTTGGCTTCTTTTTCTTCTCCTCAGGATCAATCCCAAGGTCGCGTAACACACCTGCAAAGATGTTAGACCAGGAACTTAGCTCCCCACTTGAAGACCCTACAGACTCCTCGCTGGAAAGATAAAGAATCTCTTTCCTAGCAGAAGTCACAGCTCGCAAGGGCCTGGGGTTAGGTAGATGCGCACCTTCAGTTGCAGTAGGAGGATTGGCAAAAGTTCCAGCGGGCGCACCCCCATGGATCCACCGAATGTGGGGAAAGCAGCTTGATAGAGGTGTGTCTCTGCATTCAAAATAAATAATCAGGCGCAATTGAATTACAAAACGAAGAAATAATCAAAGAAAGAACTAACCCCTATCCTGAAACTTCAACACGGGCACTTCATTGCTTTCCGCTGGCCACTGGTCGCTCATCTGCGCCGCAACAAGAACGTTCTCACCAAAGATCCGGTTTGGCTTCGCAGTCAGCTTTAAGTACCAGGCTTCTCCCTTTGGAATCGGTAGCTCCTCCTTCTTGATCACATCTGGCGCACGGAAGATCATCGCAATAGGGATAACTTCTTCTCTCATGAAGAAGAACTTCTGTTTCCAGTCATGGAAACTCTTAGGAGGATTCAGAAGAATCTTCTTGGCAGACCCCCGTTTGCCAAAAGAGTAGAATCCCATATTCCTAATCAACTGATAGAATACCCTAAACTTCTCCACGGTGGGCTCTATATCATGGGATCGACATAAAAACTCAAAGTGTCTCACCCTCACCATACCGGGTGGACTCAGTTGGGATAGGTGAAAGCCGTAATAATGGAGGATATCCGACAGGAACTCCGTCGCCGGCAACCGGAAGTTCCTTGAAGAAAGAAATCTTCAAAAAGGGTTATATACCCCGGCGGTGCGTCGGCGGCAGTCTGACCCTGCCGGTGATACTGTGCATCCCACTCCGGTGGAAACCGGAACCCACGTGTAATCTGCTCAAAGAGACCCTGATCCAATTTAAGGACGGGGACCAGACCTTCTTCAGGTTGAGAACCTTCTTCAGCCATGAATATAAAGTAAGCAAGAGCAACTTGAATATCTTCGAACTTCCGAAAAAACTTGAAGATCTGCTACTTCAACCTTTGAAGATTTGAAGATTCAAAGAAAAATGGAGAAAGTAGAGAAACAGAAGAAGATTTGTGAAGTCTTCTCTCCTATCGTCGAGTATTTATACTCATCGCATTTAATGCGATAGGTAAACGTGCCGGAATCACCGCGCGCGTATCCAATAAGCAGACGCCACGTAAGGCGGGATTCTCAGGGTGACGGTTATCACGCGCGCGTGCGCCTCACTCGCCTGACGAAAAGCCGAACCGTCAGGGACAACTTGATGATGGTCGTGTCAGCAGTCAACTCAAACGTCGCCATCAACGACATTTCGCACCAACCTGTCAGAATTCAAAATTCGAGTTTTTCCCGCTCAAAATTACTACAAACTTCATACAGAAGTTACCCAGGCCGCGCAGCATTCACAATTATCCAATGGACCTACGCGCTTACACCCAAAAGCAAATAATCATCATCAGCCAAACCTGGTAGTCGCGCCGTAGTAACTGACAAACAATTACACGCGCGCCGTCTACCAAGGTCAAGCAAGCATTACTCACAATTAGCACTTTCTTTTTTCTAAGTCCAGAGCTCCAACCATTTACTTCGCGCATGGTGCAGCACTGGACTGGGGGGACTTAAAGGGGTATGGTGCCAAAAAGCCGCGCAAACCTTTTTCAGGTCGCACGCTGGACCATACTCCTTATTCAGCAAGCTGATCAATCTTAGACTCGCACGGGTTACTTGAACAAAGACTGACCTCGCGCGAGGTCCAAACAAGATAGAACATCACTTTCAGCACTTAGCATCTTGAATAAGAGCCTTCAGCACCTATAACCCTGCGCGGGCTAGTTACGTGCTCAACAAGGGTCGCGCAGGAGTTAGAGCACAAGGCCACTTCAGAGAGTACACAAGGTACAAGTGGCAGAAGAAAGAGCCAATCAGCGTCCACCAGGCTGTGCTCTATCGTGCTCCACGATCGTCTGACGTGCAGGAGACAATAAGTACACAAGGACGTCTACGTGGCACCAATCAGAGGTCGGCGACACCTGCCCCATGATCTCCACTTACCTGCTGATGGCAGAGGGACAACAAGGCCGACAACAGGGACACGTGGCTTCAATCAAGGTGCGCCAGCACCAGAGATCTTCTAGAAGGCACTAACGGTCGATACTTGTGAGACAAGAAGGATATTTTCTGTTGTCGCCTTCCGGCCCAAGGCCCATCAGCCTATCTCTTCTTACACCTCTCCGGCTATAAATAGAGGACCTTCATGCACAGGTTAATTCATTCTGCTCTCTTCACTCTCACTCTTAACACACACTTATTTCCTCAAAGCATATACTTATTCTCACGCCGGATTCTGGTTAAGAGGGAAACCCCCATATTCCCCTCTTAACGAGCTAACAGTGTTCTGTTTTGCAGGAAGATCGGACCATCAAGGAGCTCAGGAAAGTTATAAGAAGATTAACCCTCATGTTTGAAACATAAACCAAACTAATTAACTCCAAAATTAGTTCCGTGTTTCTTCAGAAAAGAAGAATTCATGTATCGAAGATGAAGCTTAAAAGGAAGAATACTTGGATCGAAGATGAAGCATGGAGAGAGCATGTGATGGTAGATTGACTATTGAGAATGGACATGGGTCGAAGCCTTCTGTTCTTTTACGAACAAAAACGTGTGTTTATGTTTGTTCGTCTAATAAAATAAACACAAAATATTTGTTCATGTTCGTTTATTAAATAAAGGAACTTCATGCTGAATGGTTTATGAACAGTTTATAAAAGTTCGAGCCGTTTACATGTCTACAGTTTATCTATACTATATTATAATGCATAATGGAGGGTATCTTAAGATACCCTAAAGTTAAAAAAACTTTGTTTAGTTTAATGCATAATATACATCCTTAAAATGAGGGTAAATTAGTCTTTCAAAAACTAGTTACATTTAAATCCCTCATGTTTATTACACTTTAATCCCTCATCTTTAATAAAATTCTAATTAATCAATTAGTAGTTACACTTTCCGCTTACAAAAACCTAATTACCCCCACAATTTTTAAACGAGCATGACTTTTCGTACATTAATACTTTAAAAAATATACACCATAAAAAACGAGTATTTTATTTTCTTTAATTTGAGTATAGTATTGCTATAGTTTCTAAATGAGTTAATTACACATATGGACCCTATGGTTTATAGCTAGTTTCACCTTTGAGTATTCACTTTTTTTAACAGATTTAGGTTTTATGGTTTCAATTTTTTAACACCAAAATTAATTAAATTTATCAATATAATGACTAAAATACCCTTCCATTTTTTTTATTTTATCAATGTAACACCTAATTTTATTTATGTTTAAATCAAGTTTACAAAGAATTTTGAATTAAATTTATTTTTGTCTATAACAATTTTAAAACGTTTTGACTAGCTATATGTTTTGAAACGGTGATTATTAAATAAATTAGATATAATATACTAGTTGATTATTATTATGTGTGTTATATGAACATATTTATGAAAAAAATGAAGAATCATATATAAAATATAAATTACGTACGTAATCATATATTCATATGTAGATTAAATGTCTATAACAGTCACCATAATTGAAATTATTTGATGGAAAATTAACTAGCTTGGTTTGTCAAATCTAACAAGGAAGAAGAAACGTTGGTTTCGTATGATTATAATATACAACCCATACTTTATAAACATATATTTTTAGATTTGATATATATAAGGAGTTTACTAATATCATATTTTTTTAAATGTAATTCTGCATATTCGACCAACTTATTTTAAATGTTGAGTATGGGTTGCATGTTATGATAATACGAAAACATTTTATAATTGTTATATACAAAAATAATTTTAATTCAAAATTCTTTGTAAAATTGGTTTAAATTAAATAAAATTAGGTGTTAGTATCCAAAGGTGTTACATTGATAAAATTAAAAAATGAAAGGATATTTTAGTCATTAAATTGATGGACAATCCGAGAGGATGATTCAAACTTTGGAGGATATGCTTAGAGCATGCGTGATAGACTTTGGTGGTAATTTGGATTCTCATCTACCAATGATCGAGTTCTCTTACAACAATAGTTATCATGCTAGCATCAATATGGCACCATTCGAAGCTCTCTACGGTTGAAAATGCTGTTCACCTGTCTGTTGGAACGAGACCGGTGAAGCTCAGCTTACTGGACCTGAGCTCGTTCTAGAAACAACAGATAAAATCAAGAAAATTCGTGATAATCTTGTGACAGCTCGAAGCCGTCAAAAGAGTTATGCGGATATGCGACGCAAGCCCTTAGAATTTCAAGTCGGAGATCGTGTCCTACACAAGGTTTCACCTTGGAAAGGAGTCGTGAGATTTGGAAAGAAAGGAAAACTTGCACCTCGATATGTGGGACCATTCAAGATTGTGGAAAGAATTGGGAAAGTTGCCTATCGACTAGAGCTACCTCCAGAGCTTGGAAATATTCATCCGACTTTTCATGTGTCCAATCTGCGAAAGTGTTTAGCTGACGCTGATCTTCACATACCTCTCGACGAGATCCAAATCGATGAAACGATGCACTTTTTCGAGAAACCCGTGGAGATAGTGGACTGTACATTCAAGCAGTTGAAGAACAAACGGATTCATTTGGTTAAAGTTCGTTGGGAATCCAAACGTGGCCCAGAATTTACTTGGGAACGTAAGGACCAAATGATAACCAAATATCCACATTTGTTTTCACAAGCTTCCTCTAGTTAAAATTTCGGGACAAAATTTCCTGAAGTAGGGGAGACTGTGACAACTGTGCTCTGTAATCATTGTACGATGTAAAACAATGTTGATTATTAATAAAACAATGTGCTTTGGTGTTATTAGATGTGTTTTGATGTATTATGTGTATATTTGTGTTTGGTGATTTTTACAATTCGATTCGATTCCAATTTCAAGCTTTAAATCGCTTTCTGGAAAGTTATACGCGAACTGGTGCGTAAACGCAGTCAGTATAACGCAACAAACATTCCGGAATAGTGACATAGGCTTAACATACCTTAAATAACCTCCACATAACTTAGAAATAAGTTCTGGATGGTTTGGTGTGTTAAAATCAACTTTGTTCGATCGCAGGGACTATTTGTGTCAAACTGCGAAACCATACCAATTTGTATAGTAACGAACATTCTGGAACTTTATCATAAGTTAAACATACCCTAAATATCCTTTACATAGCTTAGAAATAGGCTTTGAGGGATTCGGTATGCTAAAATAAACTTTATTGATCAATAGGGACTAAAAGCGTCAAAAAGTGCACAAGTTTGCATTTTCGCGCATATTTTACGTTCTGAATATATCCGGACATCCAAAAATTCATGTAATCATTAAAATATTATGTTTTAGTGTGTGGCATGATAAAATTCCATTCGTCGCTTAATTTGGATCGTTTTTGCGTTCGTTACGACTCCCGTCATAATTAACCGAACAACGCGATCGTACGACCAAACAAACCGACATCCGAGATATTTTTGAGCATGTTTTGAGTTCCCTATACTTTAACATCATTTTAGAGCCTTGAAATGAGGTTAACGGGGCTTAAACGTGTCAAAAATGAGCCGAAATGCAAGTTTCTGATGTGCAGGGACCTGTTTTGACAATCTGCCAAAGTTGGCCAGGCGGCCCTCGTAAGCCAAGCTTAATTCTTACGTCGGGCGCGAGAGCCTGTCAGACAGAAACTTCAGAGTCAGCAATCTGGGCTAAATTCAGGGGTTTTAATGTAATATTTGCAATACCTGGAGTTGGTTTTCGACTCCCATTGTATTCTAATACCATTAACCCACATGTATGGCCAAGATTTCACCCTCTAAACACTTGGAATCATCCTATTGATCCTAACTTCCTATAAATAGCAAGCTTCCTCATTTGGGTTTTTCACAACTTGATTCAATCTCTGCTCTAAGTTGAGGTTTTAACACCTCATACCAGAGTAATTTTGAATCAAAACACCCTCTTGGACCCTTTGTAAGTCTTCTTCTTGCTTGTTCTTGTATTTCAAGCATGAAAGTCAAACAAGTTTGACTTTCAGCTTTGACCAAGTCAATGGTCAACACAAAGTTCCGTTGAACTTTGCAACGTGAGCGTAATCACGATGGTTATAGTCCCTTGTGACTATACCTACTGATTACCACGTTGACTAGGCGTAGTGACGAGTCGTAGTTTCGGCCAAAATGCGTGTTTATGCGTATTTTGTAACCAAACTACTATAGGGTATCAAAACCGTTTGTTTTGATATCAAAACCTGTTTTCTAACTTAACTAAACATGTTCTAGCATGTTTAGCTCGTCACTCTTAGTTTGGCGCTTGTGTAGAGTCGTAAGTCAAGCGGACTAAACACCCGCTTAGACTTTCGAACACGACCCGTTTGGTCGATCGTTAGGATCCGACCAAACATGTTTAGTGACCATAGTAGCATAGGGAATAACCTTTCAAGATTATACCTTATGGTCACTTAGGTTTAATTAGTCGCATGATAGGTAGTTATATGCCTTTGGTAAATTACCAAAATACCCTTTTCATACATAATTGGTAATTAAGCATATGTAACCTAAACTTTTGACACGTAACTAATTATGTAACATAATTAAACATGTATGGGCATATAATACTTGTCATAGGACTAGTTAGACGTCTCGAACGCGCTTTTGCGTGCACGACGCGTTAAAGTAGCGTAAGCTACCTTAATGGGTCGCGATGGGTTGAAAGCACATAGGTTAGGTTTCAATTTAGAATGTAGGCTTTGTTAAACCATATCACATGAGTTCCAACACTCATTTGGTTTACAAGACCTCATTCTGTCTGATCTTCCGATTTAGGCGTCTATTGTTTGACTAGTGGTTCGATTACTAGGTGCTGTTTGATTTCTCTGGTTTGCTCGAGTTTGTTGAAGTTCTATTGATTGAGGATACTTTGCACTCCATGTGAGTACATAGTTCCCCTATTTTACTGTTTTTAAATGTTTTGGGGTGATTCATATGTACGAAATGTTTTCAAGGTTTAAACGATGATTTCAAAAACGATTAAAACGATTTTTAGTAAACTAATAACGATTTCAATAATGTGAACGAAACTTGATGGTTGTAGTTACATAACAAATGACATTCATTAGCATTGATCAAGCCGACCATTATTAGGTTATGGTACCATAGGATCTGACAAATCCCGTTACTTTACTACACCCATGGTTATGTGTGGGGGTTGTGGGTAGCGACTGAATCTGATGTTTGTTAACTTACCCTTTGGTGGTTTGTTAACTCGAGAAGCGATAAACGAGGTGATCGAGTCACGAAGGTTTGAATGTTATTAACGAGACGACCATATATAAGTTATCACAATTAAAACGAGGACGATTTAAATGATACAAACGAGTAAAACGAGTAAACGATTTGGAAACAATTTGGAAATGATTTGGAAACGATGTTAAACAATCTGGGTAAATGATTGGTTTTTGGCTAGTGTTTAGATAACGGGACGGGTATAATGTGGTGAAAACATGGTAGATACGCCGCTGGTACTTCTTATATATAAGTGTTTTCAACATATTATATACCGTGGCGTTATTTAGTTCATTTGGGTAAACGATTTTGGAACGATATCACACAAACGAGGTTTTCGAAATAATACGAGTTTTATTAACGAGACTTTATTAACGATTTAATACGAGATGTTTTACAAATTGCTTTACTAAAACAAATGTTTTTGGGTTAAGAATCATGGCTACGAGATTTTATAAACTATAACCCGCTTGATTTGAGTTGGTTAATTAGTTGCAATATTACACTCTTTTCAAAACAAAGTTTTTAAATGAAGTATTGCAACATTTAAACTAGCCATGAATCCGACACTCCTATAAGACCTATGTACTCGCCAGCATTTCCTTGCTGACTAAGTTTTTACATATGTTTCAGGTGTTGTTGCTTGATGTGGTTTCTAGGATACATGCGTCACGTAGGATCTGGACAAGGCCTTAGTGACATAATAACAATGATAGTCGATATTTAACGTGTTTGTTATGTGTCAAGACAATGTAATGTTAGTATTTTCAATAAAACGAAACTCTTTGTGTATCCATGGTTGTGAAACAATAATTCTGTTGCAACACTCCCCGA
Organism: Helianthus annuus; assembly: GCF_002127325.2. Lineage (NCBI taxonomy): Eukaryota > Viridiplantae > Streptophyta > Magnoliopsida > Asterales > Asteraceae > Helianthus > Helianthus annuus. Next base: position 152,397,377 of record NC_035437.2, on the reverse strand, counting down.
CGTTTCCGCCGCGGTTTGTTGTCCTACGTGGTCGGGGTGTGACAAATATTATGGGGTTGTACCTTTAATTTGGGCTTGTATTATTAGGATGTACATTGCCTTCCAATCTATATATATACTTACTATATAATAAAAAAGAACCAATTGAGGGACGCTTGTCATTATTCTAGATCATCCTTAATTGTAGATAATAATTATTTAATTTAAATTATTAATATTAAATTAATATAAATCTTATGAACTCTAAATAAATAAACTTAACTTCAAATTGTAAAGTCTTATCTAAACTATGAGTTTGTGTATGTTATTCATTATATAAGTTAAACTAAAAACAAATCACAAAGTGGTTTGAAATAAGAGGAGAAATACACATGTTTTTTCAAAGATGGTTTTGTTATGTTTCTTATACAATTTTGTCATTACTTTATACCATCTCATCCTTAATTGTAGATAAGTTTTATAAAGAGAAAACATCATTGGTGTGCAAAACATAACAATCGATTACAACTTTTAGTATTTATCAGTTGTAAAGATAGAAAAAAATTTTAAAACGTTACATATTTTTTAAATGTGTTGAGCACGTAGGAAATATGTTGGTAGAAATAAAATATTTATTTAATTAAGATTTTGAGGGTAACTAACTAATACTTATTCTGAATGGCTTGAGTAAAGAAACTTTAGGTTCATAACATTATAATTACAATTTGGTGGGTAATTATAAGGTTTGGTACCGATACGTTGTTTGATAGAGGGGGGGGGGGACTGGCTTCTGTTTTTCCTTAGAAGCGAATTTAAAATAGTAGAAGATAAATTACAAACTTGGTACATATGATAAGATCTTTTTTATTTGACCTTTTTCAATAAGGTCACCAGCATTTTAGTTTTATAAAATTTAGAGGTTTAAGTAGATTTTATTTTTATAAAATTGACTATATAAAAAATTAGAAATTGATTTCTATCTTAGTTTATAAACATCCTTCGCCTTAATAGAAAAATTAACTTAGTTAGTGGTTGGATGAAAATTTATAAAAATTATGTGACAAAGCTATTATTTTTTTCATATAAAAATTGCATGCATATTCTTTTTGATTATATATGTAACAAAATTAATTAAATAAAATAAATTTAAAAGAGTTTGAGTAAATTGCCAAAATCGTCCCTGTGGTTTTATATTTGCCAGTTTCATCCAAATATCCGCAACTTAACAGAAAAAATAAATTAGAGTAAACTACCATTTTGGTTCCTGTGGTTTGGGCAGTTTTGCCATTTTAGTCCAAATCTCAAAATTTTTAAATCTAGGTCCCTGTGGTTTGCATTTTGTTGGCATTTTAGTCCAAATCTCAAAAACTCTCATTTTTAACTGTTTCAACATCCCTTTTTTATCTTTATCTGCAGGGGTAGTTTTGTCCATTTAATTTTCATTAAAATTAATAATTGTCATCTTCACCACCGCTATTGATACTGAATCATTAAGACCTATAAAATGCATAAACAACGATCCCTGAAAAATCCCATTCAATATTCAAAAAAACTAAATCATGGAAACACCAATTCAGAACTCATTCGAGTTATATTTGAATACCCCAGAGTGTGGCTTGTACAAGCAATGCATATAAGACTAAAAGATCATCACAAAATTAAAGCCTAGCACAAATGATTTCGTTTACAATAGCATCAATTTTAGTTGTAGCAAATTAAACGTCACCGATCTCGGTCACATGTGAGACATCTTCATCGCCGCTACTTGTCATCTTCAGTACTTATTCTTGCCCAAACCATCTAACTCGGAACATAACCGCCATCTACCACCATCGTCTGCCACCGTGGGCGACCTTCGTCACTCGACACTCGTTATACGCTAACCCTAGCGTTTCCAGATCTGTTAAGTTTCCGATCGCCGCCGGAGGTGTAGTTCCGTTTCCAGATCTGTAACTTTCCGATGAACGGTGGTGTTCGAGAGAGAGGAGAGAGAGTGAGAAGAAAGAGACAGAGGGGTGTTAGAGAGAGAGAGAGACCGGTGGCCAGTTGGGTGAAGGGTGCGGGTGATGGCCGGAGTGTGATCTCCGGTGACGGCGGCAGAGGTGGTGGTGTGTGAGTCCATGGCGGAGGTGGTGGGAATGGGAGGGAGTGATCAGTGGGGTTTTTTGAGTTAGGGTACATTTGGGGAAGGAGATAGCCTTTTATAGGGTGGTTGTAAATGACGAAATTACTCCTATGCAAAAGGACAAAACTTGAGGGTTTAATTAAGGGAATCTGGTCTGATTTCACTTTTGGACTAAAATGGCAACAAAATGCAAACCACAGGGACCCAGATTTAAAAAGTTTGAAATTTGGACTAAAATGGCAAAACTGCCCAAACCAAAGGTACCAAAATGGCAGTTTACTCAATAAATTAAGTTGGTGGTTTGGATGAAAATGGCAAAAAGTTACAAACGTTGGTGGCAATTTGGTACAAAAGTGTCATTTTGGACGAAAATGACAAACGTGCCCAAAACTCAGGGACGATTTTGGCAATTAACTCAAAATTATATTACTCAACACATGTAATAAAAGAGGTTTTTATAAATATATTGTTTCTTGATTTAGTATATAAAATTATATTTATTCAATCCCGTATAATACACGGGATTCTAACCTAGTATAACTAATATATTAAATGGAACGAATTACATTTTATTTTTATGTATTTTACAAATTAAAAAAAACTTAGTCCAATAATTTATAGTAAGCATGTTCTAAGAATGTTCTTTTAGTTTACAACTGTACTACTACTGCATATATACCGGAGATATATGCAAGGCACAATAAAGTGTATTTAACGAAATATTATTTTTGTGAAAAATTGAAAATGTATATATGCATTTTCATTTTTTACTTTTTGGAAACTATAAACTACTTAATTATTTATATTTTTGTTTTTAATAAGCTCACATAAGCCTCTAGGCTCTAAGTCTAAGGTACTATCTAAGTTTTCATATCAAGACTTAATAAGTCCATTCTAGTGGGCTTCTAAAAAGCCCATATATTTGTGCTTTTTAGGTTGGACTGGCTTGGTAACCATCCTTTGTCACCTTTTTCCTTTAAATTTTAGGGAATTTAATTTCCTCTAGGCTCAAGATGGATTACTACACGTCCAAGCTTAAGACTTTCTAGAGTTCCATTGATTGTGCAAAAATGCTCACATTGATAACCATCCCTTGTCACCCTTTTCCTTTAATTTTAAGGATCTAATTTATCCTGAAGTGTGACTTTAGTCGGATCTTGTTTCCATCAATACTTCTAAGTATTTTTCTAGCATCGTTGTTGAATTTTGAATGTTGATTTTGCTTAAAGCATTTTATGACTATGTTTTCTGTAGTGAATTATGTATTTATGAATGATTGTTCTTTGTAATCTTGTCATTTCCAACCTTGATAGATTCTTTTTGTGCTCCATGAAAGTCTTCTCGGTCGCTTGGTTCGTCATCTCAATCGTCGTTTAAATCTCCATTGACCGTGTTTCGACCTCCGGCGCTATTAATGGGTTTAGGAATGAAGAAAATTGAAGAAACACAAGTTCGCGCAAGTACATGGGCTCAAGTTCCCACAAGTGTGTGGTTCTCCACTAGCTATGAGTTCTTTGAAATTGGATCTGCAAAACTGACAATGCAGTTAGCCTCGTCACAGAAAAGGGGGCTTCTTGTCACACCCTCTGGCATAAGCATAAGTATACTATTTGAGAGTAAAAATGAGTATCAAGAGTGAGTGTAAGCTTGGGAATAAGTGATGCCTTAGGAGGGGGTGCCTTCTATTTATAGTCGGAGTGGTGTGGTGTCATTGGTACAATGCCAGTATCAGAACATCCTTGTGGTCCCCAGGTGGCAACTATTAGTGGTGACTGTTGTGTGTCTGATTTGGCGGGCCCACTTCTGTGCATGGATGTGTTTCCCTGAACACAACATTCCTGATGTGGCAGTGCGGTACCTGGCATTCCATATGTGTAGGTAGTGCCCCCCACCCCCACCCCCCCCCCACACCGCGCGCCCGCGCGCACCTTTTAGGCTAACATGCATGGGTCGATCTAAATTCGTCTGGAACCACCTAGAGTCCAGGTCCATATCTCTTTAAAAATGTTAAGGAATAGGTATTAACTCATGTATGCTTTCTCGTGGATGCTATCATTTGTAAATTAATAATTAAATATATGTGTGCTATCATTTAAAATAAACTAGTATTAACCCCCCCCCCCCCCCCCCGCCCCCGATTGCGGCGGGGAGCCTTATAAAATGTTATACACCGTAAATGCCTAATGAAAGATAAAGAAGTGAACCATAGATTGATTATAACATTGATTGTATACAAATATACTACAAAAGTTTCAATCGACGTACTTAAGAAATAATAGATTTAATTCTATTCCCTTTTTTTCAACATTCTTTGGATCCTCATGACATGCGCAAAACGCATCAATGGCAACTTGCAATTCTGCTTGTTTCTTTAGAATGCTACTTATTCCATCTGTTAATTCATCGAGTTTCTCCTTATGCGACGGTCATACATCATAACATCTTTTAATATCTGATGACGGGGGTAGCCCAAGACTAAATAAAATGGCTAAAATACATGAATGCCCAAAGGGTTAAACGGTTTAAAGGTTGAAAAGCTGAGGAGGTGAAGTAAAGCAATATGGGAACAGTAAATGGTCACATCTCCGGATCACTTCACCAACTCACCAGCCGCAAAAGCAACATGGAGCCACAGAGCACATTCTTTTACCCGCAGGTCAAAGCCTTCAACCCCCAAAAAGGGCAAAACCCCCACTGCAAGCATGGTCACTAGTCAAACACATCCCCCTTCGGGAGATGTCTTCTCCTATAAATTTGACACTTCATTAACTGAGAAGAGGACATTCCTGGCCAGCCCTGATTTCTCGAAATCCCGGTCATACATCACGAGTACTTGCTTCTCGCAAGATACTTTCTCTCACAATCAACACACACATTCCTTTTGCTAATTCTTCCGAATCTGAACACATTTCAGAGGAGGATCTTCAGCAAATTACAAAATCAAACTAGTGGACCTCTCTCTCCACGTCTTGCAAACGTGGGGGACCCCACGACCTGCGTTAGGCAAAGTTGAACCCTTCAACCCTTTTGCCTAACCAACCCAGCTACTATCCTTGGTCTGTTATTTGTTGCATCAACAAGTTGGCGCCCACCGTGGGGCTACACCACTATTTTTCTTCAAAAGAGCTAGTAGTGTAGCTCCATTCTCCTGAAATTACCATGTCAGAAAGTGGATCCCCGGGAGAAGTGAATCAGGTTCCAAACACCACTACCTCGGGTACTAGCCAAGCTCATGTGGCTATACCAACTTCTTTCTCAACTCCGGGGAGCACTCTAGAATTCCTCACTTTCAACACTCCAACTTCGTCCAGATCCGGAGTCCCTTCTCCCAATGTTGGTGTCTCGGACACCCTGACACGTGTTGAACTTACCCCCGAGGGGGTTGCCAACAATTTCCTTGAGTTGAGGTCTCTCCTCAAGCAATATGTAAGTAGGGAAATAGATAAGGGAGTAAGGATTCGTCTAGACTATGATGAGCCTGAACCAACACTATCTCCCGGACCTCCCGTCCCTCCTTTTACATCTAGGGATGAGGCTGGTCCCAGTAATCCTCCAAATCCTAACCTGTATCTGTACGCGAGGCCAAATCCTATAGCATACCCTCTCTTCTCATCCTAACCAGCTACAAGTGGTGCTCCACTAGGCCACGAGCTGACCCTTGACCAGCTCCTACAGTCCCCGGTGACGAGCCTTCCACCCTTAACAACAACTTCATGGGAACAGGCCTTGTCGGTACTCCCCTTGGCACGAAGTGCCGTTATGAGCACTCCCTTGGGAGTTAACTGCTCTGTTGCACCTGGAAGCCTTCAAGGCTTCAACCTTCTGCCTCAGATGATGACCCAGATGATGACCAGTTTCCCGTGGCAGCACTTCATCAATCAAGTGCTAACAACCCAAGGGAACTGCAACAACGTGGGTGCAAGGGTTGAAGAAGATTTAGCCAAACCTTACAAGCCGAGTAACCTCTCATGCTTTTAACAGCAAATAGTCGATTATGATTTTCAAATAAAGATCAAAATGCCATCCCACATCAGAACATATGATGGGACTGAAGATCCTGAAGACCATCTTCAGATCTTTACTGGTGCCGCAAGAATCGAGAAATGGTCAAATGCTGAATGTTGTTTGATGTTCATGCAAACCCTTGTCGGATCAGCCAGAATCTGGTTCAATGACTTACCTGCTCGAAGCGTTCGAAGATTCGATGATCTAAGCAAAGGGTTCCTAGCCAATTTCTCTCAACAGAGGCGGTATGTCAAAGATGCGACAGTGATCTTTCAGATCAAACAAAGAGATGATGAAAGCCTTCGAGAGTTCATAGAAAGATACAAGAAGGAAGGTCTAACTTATGTGGGGGCAGACGAAAAGATGAGGGTGGCCGGTTTCATGAATGCCATTACCTCAAAATATCTCACAAGGGATTTCAACAAATCCCTGCCCAAGACCTTGGAAGAAGCTCTCGAAAGTGCTGAAGCCCACATCCGGGGAGAGGAGGCGGTAGACATTAAAGAACAAATGAAAAGAGGATCCAGCTGGCGAGGCAATAACCCAGCTAGAAAGAGAGGAAACTTCAACTCTTATGACAGACGCCAAAAGGGTTCAGACCATCGAAGGTATGAAGGCCGGAACCCTCCCAGCAGGGAAAAAGGTATGAGTTTCACACCTCTCACCAAGACTCCTCAAGAAATCCTTGCTACAGAAGAAGTCAAACAAAACTTTCGGGCTCCTAGGCCTCTCCCCCAAAGCAGAAAGAATGAGAACTGCACACAATACTGTGAATTCCCTGAAGAAAAGGGTCACCACACCAATGATTGCTTCCAACTTAAGAAAAGGATTGAAGAAGCTGTTAAGTCCGGAGAACTTGCTCATTTGGTGAAAGGAGTAAGGGACAAAATGGCTGAAGGAAAAGGCAAGGAAGTCAATATGGTAGATTTCGATGGAAGGGTTCCAAACAAAAGGCAGCGGTTGGAAGCTTGGGAGCTTCAGTGTGTTTGTTTCCCTCCAACTGAAAAAGACCCTCTTTCAAACCCTCTTGTGGTTGAAGCTATGGTGGGAACGTTACAAACAAGTAAAGCTTACATAGACACTGGTGCTGCCACTGAAATCTTGTTTGAGAAGTTCTTCAACCGCTTGAGCAATGAAGAACGTTCAAGGCTTCAACCCTCTGGAACCTCCATAAAAGGTATTGCCGATATACCCCTTAAGACTTTAGGGCAACTGACACTTAACGTTCATTTCAGTGAAGGGCAGAAAGAAAGAACCCAACCACTCACCTTTGTGGTTATCAATATTCCCTCAAACTATGACGTGATCATCGGGAGGCCAGGACAGTGTGCATTTTACATGGCTGTGTCTTTCGGCCATGGCACTGTCAAATTTCCCACCGAGAGGGGAATAGCAACCCTTCAACCTTCCCAGGAAGCCTACATGGTTGAAGGTAAAAGCTCCAAAAGCGAAGAAGACAAGCAAAGGCTAATCATAAATTCTAAGTACCCTGAACAAAGAATAAGGGTCAATCCAAACCTTTCACAAGAAACCCTTTCATATCTTGAAAAATTGCTAACACACTACAGCGATGTCTTCGCTTGGTTGTCCGGAAGATATGACGGGGATCCCCAGAAACATTGCTGAACATGAGTTAAGGATACCACCAGATGTTAAGCCTGTGTTCCAAAAGAAAAGAAGTCTAGCACCTGAGAAAAGCCTGGCTGCTTGCCAAGAAGTTGAAAAGCTTGTGTTAGCCGGCATTCTCCGAGAAGTCAAGTACCAATCATGGGTTGCAAACCCAGTTATGGTCAAGAAGCCAGACAACTCTTGGAGGATGTGCATAGATTTCAAGGATCTTAACAAAGCTTGTCCTAAGGATTGCTATCCATTACCAGAAATTGATCTCAAGGTTGACTCCCTCACCGGTTACCCTTTCAAGTGCTTTCTTGATGCTTACAAAGGGTATCATCAAATACTCATGAAAGAAGAAGATGAAGAAAAGACAGCGTTCCACACCGATAAAGGAATCTTTTGTTACCAAAAGATGCATTTTGGCCTCAAAAACGTTGGGGCAACCTACCAACGTTTAGTGGGCAAAGCCTTTGCAAGCCAAATTGGTAAAAACATGGAAGCATACGTTGATGACTTGGTGATCAAAAGCAAGACGGGGTATCAAATGCTCGATGACATTCAAGAAACTTTCAAGAACCTCAGAAAGGTTAACATGAAGCTCAACCCTGAAAAATGTTCATTTGGGTTTGAGGAAGGCAAGTTCTTGGGTCATATTGTTGGGAAACAAAGCATCAAGGCTAACCCAAACAAGGTGAAAGCTGTTCTTGAAACCAAACCACCAAAAACCAAGAAGGAGGTTGAAAGCCTGAATGGGAAGCTTGCAGCCTTGAAGCGTTTTACCTCAAAGTTAGCAGAAATGTCTCTCCCCCTTTTCAAAACGCTCAAGGGTTGCACCGATAAGAAGGACTTCAAATGGACTGAAGAGGCCGATGAAGCCTTTAACCAAATGAAGCAGCACCTAGCTTCCCTACCTGACATGGCAGCCCCATAAATGGGAGAATTAATCTCAGTATACCTCTCAGTTGCTGAAGAAGCATTAAGCGCGGTCCTCACCATTGAGCGAGAAAAAGCACAGGTACCCGTTTATTTCTTCAGCAAAACTCTAAAATTGGCTGAAACCAAATATCCTCCTTTGGAAAAAAATGGCCCTAGCCCTAGTTCAAACAGCTAGAAGGCTTCGAAGGTATTTCCAAGCACATCCTATACAAGTGGTCACCGACCAACCTATCAGGAGTATGCTTGAAAAACCAGAAAACTCGGGGCGATTAGCCAAATGGGCAGTGGAACTAGGTGAACACATCACCTATGTCCCAAGAAAAGCCATCAAAGCCCAAGTTTTGGCTGATTTCATTGTAGAAGTCCTTATGCAAACCATCACTGAAGTAAATACAGCCACCACTGAACCCTCAAGCCTTGAAGCCTGGAAGCTTTTTACCGATGGGGCTTCAAGCGTTGAAGGGTCAAGGGCTGGGCTTATTCTAATCAACCCAGAAGGGTTATAATTCACATACGCTCTTCGCTTTGATTTTCAGACAACCAACAACGAAGCCGAATACGAAGCACTGATAGCCGGCTTAAGACTGGCTAAAGAGATGAAGGTCCAGAAGCTTGAAGTGTTCACAGATTCATTGCTGGTATCAAGCCAGGTGAATGAAAGCTACATTGCAAAGGAGCCCAACATGAAAAGGTACAAAGAAAAATCCAAAGAATTGATGGATACCTTCCAAACATGTAGTATCAAGCAAATTCCCAGGTCCCAAAACAAGAAGGCAGATGCCTTAAGCAAGCTTGCGTCTCTCACTTTTGCCCATCTTACAAAGAAGGTGTTGGTAAAAGTGTTAAAGGCTCCATCAATTGATGAGTTAGAAGTTCAAGATGTAATCACCGATGAAGATCCAAATTGGATGACTCCAATAAATAAATTCCTCAAAAACGGTGAATTACCTAGTGATCAAACAGAGGCTGAAAGGGTTAAAATTAAGGCAAGGCAGTATGTACTACAAGGTGAAACCCTTTACAAAAAAGGTTATCTTGATCCCTTGTTAAGATGTGTAGGTCCCGAGCAAAGTCAGTATTTGATCAAAGAAATTCACGAAGGTATATGCGGAGCTTATTTTGGAGCTAGATCGGTGGTTGTCAAACTCATGAACCTTGGGTATTTTTGGCCCTCAATGCACCGAGATGCCGCTGAGCAGCTAAAGAAGTGTGATGCCTGCCAAATTCATGCACCTGTCCCAATAAGTCCTAAACATGACCTTGTCCCAATAACCTCAGCATGGCCCTTCTACAAATGGGGCATGGACATCGTCGGACCATTCCCCCCAAGCAAAGGTGGAGTAAAATTTTTGTTGGTGGCCATAGATTATTTCACCAAGTGGCCCGAAGTTAAACCACTTGCAAAAATCACGGGCAAGAGGTCATTGACTTTGTTTGGGAGAACATTATTTGCCGTTATGGATTGCTGGGAGTACTTGTCACTGACAATGGAAAGCAATTTGCTGAGAAGCCTTTCAGCATTTGGTGCAAAGAATACAGGATCAATCAAGTCTTCAGCTCAGTGGCTTACCCGCAATCAAACGGTCAAGTTGAAAGGACGAATCGAAGCATAGTGGAAGGGATCAAAACAAGATTGGGAAGGTATGAAAGAAACTGGCTTGAAGAGTTGCCAAGTGTTTTATGGGCAATCCGGACAACCGAAAAACAAGCCATAAAAGAACACCTTATAGCCTAGTTTTTGGGTCTGAGGCTGTAATTCCTACTGAAATAGGAGTTGTAACACAACGAGTTGTCAACATAGATCCCGAAACAAACCAAAAAGAGACTATGTTGAACTTACAACTCCTAGAGGAAGCACGAGACCAAGCCGCAATTCAAGAAGCCAAATACAAGCAACGAATGGAAGCCTACTACAACAAGAGAGTCAAGAATGAACGTTTCAAGCCAGGAGACCTGGTCCTTAGAAACAATGAAGCTAGCAAGAAAGAAAATCAAGGAAAGCTTGGCCCAAAATGGGAAGGCCCATACACCATCCTTGAAGCACATAAGGGTGGATCCTACAAGCTAGCAGACCCAGAAGGTAAAAGGCTTCCAAGGCACTGGAATGGAAAAACCTTGAAAAGGTTTCATGTCTAAATGGGAAAGATTGGTTTGTATTTCACAATGTTGCATTTCAAGAGTTGAACTATGAAAACCTTTTGTAAAAATGTCTCTTGAATGAATGAAGCTGTTTTATCAAATTTGTCTTTCTATCCTAAAATCAGGTTGAGAACCTAGCATGAAACTCCATGGCAAGGGCCATGTAAGGGGTTGAGCTCCCAGGCCACATCGCTCAATAGGTTCAAGGGTTGAATGGACCTATATAAGGGGTGAGTTCCTAAATCAATACAACTCCATGAGACTTATTATAAAAAACAAAGTGGTCTCATAGGCAAGTTTGAACAGCCTACACCAAATGTTCCTTAAGCCTTAGAAAAATAGCAAGCAAACAGGCTTACGAAATCAAATAAAATGATAAAAAGGATAGGTGCTACGTCTTCTTGTTAAAAATACCAAGGCTAAGTGTCTGCAGCACTGAACCCTTTAAGGTATATAAAACATAAAGACAACGCAAACTTAACAAAGACAAAGGTACAAGAAAAAGGAAATAAATCAAAGAGCAATGCACCAACTTGAACGAAAGGTTATAAAAACCTAAAAAATACAAACCAAGTCAAGTTATAAAACTAAGAAGCCTTCAAGGCTTCAAGCCACGTATGAGATAACTCAAAACCTTAAAGGCTGCAACCTACCTACAGACAGCCAAAAAGCTTAAAAGCTTGAAACCAACAAAGCTACTTTCAACCATTCAAGCACAAGTTAAAACAAGTCCTAGTGACTTGCAAGTTTGGATATTGTTCAAACGGCCATACAGGCCTAAAAGCACAACCACATAACAGGAATCTTAGGGGTTCCTGCAAAACCTAATATTGTTTAAAGTTAACATTACAAACCACAAATTGTTTTTGAGGGCTAAGAAAGCTACGAATATCCGTTAAGCATCGGCAGAAGGCTTGGAAACCCCGGAACCTTCAGCCTTGATCTTCTTTGCTTTCTTGGACTTCTTAGCTTTTGCACCACCATCACCACCTACTGCTGAAGCCTCTAAGCTTGCATCCTTCGAAGCATCCGGCACACTTGAAAGGGTGTCATCACTATCTCCCGAGTAGGATCTCTTCTTCGAAAGAGAACCCAAGACTTCAGCACAGACTTTTTCATTAAGGCCCTCCGGTTTCAAGTCCTGCAACACAGCAAGAGGCTTACCAAAACAAGAAGAAACTTGATGAATATAAGGGTAGGCCAGCCTCTCCATCTGTTCAACGGAGCCCTTGAAAACATTGGAAGCTTCAGGATGAAACAAAGGAGACTTCTCCAAAGGATGGACAGATTCATGAAGCTTATAACCAACAATAAGGCCTTGATGTTTCCCCAAGTTAAGTAATTTAGTGTATACTTCACCAAGTGCGGAATTAAACTCCTTGGAGTGGAGAAAGTAGGTGACAACCTGTTGAAAGCCTTGCTCGATCAACCATTGGTTATCATCGGTGGCCTGAGCAACCACAGCCTTCAACCCTTCCTTCTCTGCATCAAAAGCCCTTTGCTGAACAGACAAAGCTTCCCTATCAGCCTTAAGCTTCAACCGATCAGCCTTAAGCTTCAACCGATCAGCCTCAAAGCTCTTCTTCAAATCACTCATTTCAATATCATGCCTCCTAATCAGTTCACTAACTTCCTTGTCCCGCGCCTCTTCTTTCTTAGCAAACCCAGCTATCTCCTTCTTCATCGCGGCCATTGAAGATTTCATCTTATCTTTCTTCTTAGAAAATTCTTCATATTCTTGCATCCTCTGACGAAAATGGGCAATGCCCTGAGGGAGCATGGCAGCAAGGTTGCAGGTACTCAGAATCATGCGAGATAACATCATGTCATCATCCATCTCAGCAATAGTGTTGTGAACTGAAGGGGGAGCAATGTGACTCAAAGCATCTTCACAAACAGCAGCATCTTTGAAAGCTGTCATCAATTTTCACCGACCAACCAGGCACATAAATTTCGTCCAGATCCAACCCTTCAACATCCCTGCTTGAAGAACCCTGAACAGGGGTAGCAATAACCTTTTTGGCTAAAGCCTTCTTACCATGGATAACCAGTTTCTTCTCCTTTTCAACACCCGCTTCAACACCTTGATCTTCAGAAATTTCAATATCATCACTCAACTCCACTGGTTCAGTAGAAGTGGATTGAGGAGCAGCCTTCAACAAACAGCGGGTAGACCGACGGGTTGAAGTCTTAGGAGCATGAGACTTGGAAAAACCTTTGACATTGGAAGCACCAACATAACCCGAACCCTCAAACCTTTGTTTAGCAGTCCTAACTACAATGTTTTCATCAGGAACAGATGGGGCATCCCCATACACAACATCAGAAGTGTCGTCACTCTTGATAAAATCCAGGGCAGACATAACTACAAATAACAAAAAACAAAACTCATAAGGCATAAATAAAGAAAAATGCAAAGATGGCAAAAAAGGAAAATGCATACCCGTGCCACTCCTCATTAGAACCGGATCCCGATCGGCATTTTCCCACAATTTACTAACCCCTAATAAAACTAGCAAGTGTTTAGGGAATGGACGAACCCTCGAAGGGCACTCCCGGATGGCTTTGAGATAAGCATCATTCAACTCAGATTCAGAGGGTTCCGGTTCATTGAGAACGGCATCCGGTTGCCTCCACACCATTTTGAATGGGACAATAGAATCAGAAACCCAGAAAAAGCGATCTTTCCAAGTCCCGAGTGTTGTAACCATAGACGAAATAAGACAAACATCAACCTTGGATGTTTCAAAAGTGAACCAGTCACCGTTTTTAGCCAATCGGAAAAAACGGCGAAAAAGCAAAAGTGAAGGATCATAACCAAGGGCACGGCACAAAACTTCGAAATGTAAAACCCTAGCCATACCCTTTGGGTGAATCTGACCAAAAGAGACTCGGTAATACTCCAATAAATTCCGAACAAAGAGGGAAAAAGGATAAAGGAGGTTCGAAAACTCAAAATGACGGCAATAAAGAGCAATCGAACCAGGGGTCGGTTTATCAACGGAAACATCACAAGCAGGAGCGGTCAGATTAAACATTTTATCAATACCATATTCCACACAAAATAAATCTACCTCTTCTTGGGTTAATCGGGATAAGGATGTTCCCAAATCCTTACGAGCACCCATTTTACAAAGAAAGTAAAGAAATACGAAAGAAACCGAACTAACCTTGAAGAAAGGAAAGGAATTGCAGAAGAAAACTTGAAAGGACAATGTGGAAATTGAATGATTTCTTCAAATATAAAATAAAACTCAAAATAATGGTGATAATTGCAAACAGTTACTTTCTGCAAAACCGCCGCCCTATGAACTGCCACACATCAATCAAATCAGTTGTCAGTTATTTAAAATTCAAAAATTAACTGCCTTCAACCCTTTAAGCCTTTAAGCTTTGAACCTTTGAAGCCTTTAGTAAAAAAAAAACACATGTATAAAAGTCAGAAGTCTTTGAGCTTATTTCCTAAAAACCTCTGACTTGGGGGGCTGATCACGGGGGTAGCCTAAGACTAAATAAAATGGCTAAAATACATGAATGTCCAAAGGGTTAAACGGTTCAAAGGTTGAAAAGCTGAGGAGGTGAAGTAAAGCAATACGGGAACAGTAAATGGTCACATCTCCGGATCACTTCACCAACTCACCAGCCGCAAAAGCAACATGGAGCCATAGAGCACATTCTTTTACCCGCAGGTCAAAGCCTTCAACCCCCAAAAAGGGCAAAACCCCCACTGCAAGCATGGTCACTAGTCAAACACATTCCCCTTCGGGAGATGTCTTCTCCTATAAATTTGACACTTCATTAACTAAGAAGAGGACATCCCTGGCCAGCCCTGATTTCTCGAAATCCCTGGTCATACATCACAAGTACTTGCTTCTCGCAAGATACTTTCTCTCACAATCAACACACACATTCCTTTTGCTAATTCATTCGAATCTGAACACATTTCAGTGGAGGATCTTCAGCAAATTAAAAAATCAAACTAGTGAACCTCTCTCCACGTATTGCAAATGTGGGGGGACCCCACGACCTGCGTTAGGCAAAGTTGAACCCTTCAACCCTTTTGCCTAACTAACCCAGCTACTATCCTTGGTCTTTTATTTGTTGCATCAACAATATCTATCTTAGCCATTCAAAAACTTGCATATCTTCTTTCGAAGTAGACATTTTTAAGTAAGAATATTAGTGTAAATTAAATTGTAGTTCTAATAAACAGTAAATTGATAAACCGAATGAAAGAAAGTGCAATGTCATTATAAAAAGGCTCGTAGACATCAATATAGCTAACCAGTTGCCTTTTTCGAGCCGCAATAGTCACAATACCTAGAATAACAACCCATTCTTAGATGGGCACATGGTCATCTTCACTGAGACAAAAAATTGCCACAACATCACCATCATCAAAGGCAGAAACCACAAAGACTAACCTTTCAAACATGCGAAAAAAAGCAAGCATCAACAGATGCAAATAACATCTCTGATGAGTCAATTCTCATCGCTAGCGACTTGTTAAAAGCGTAAAACCTAAAAAGAGCATATCACAACCATATATATATAGTTACAGAAAGCCGTAGACGGTTTATCGAATGCAACCGTCAATAAGAAAAACCCACAGAGTTATCCACGTTGTCACCGAAAATCAAAGTGAAAATAGAAAACCAAAATAATCGTCATCATCTAACTGGATACCCAACCGAAAACGACGAATGGAACAAAACAGTAAACCCTAATCCCAAAACCCAAAACCCAAAACCCAAAACAATAAAATGTCAATCATGTAACCAGATAAACAAGCGCCAACGACGACGAGGCCAAATCGGCAAACCCCAAAGGGTTAGCCGAAGAAAGACGACGATTGTATAACCGGATAAACAACCGACAATGACACAGGGACCAAACCGGAAAACCCTAAAGGGTTTATTCGAGCTAAAAGACAATATTACCTCAAAGTGATGATCGGTTGCAGGATAAAAAGTGGAGCGGCAGGTATGCGCGACGTCGGAGCGGTAGGGGCCAATGGTATGAAAGATAAGTGGAGCGATTGGTGGCAATTGAAAACCAAAAATAAGAAAGCAAAACATTTAAACACTAAACAAAGGTAAAACAACCCAAAAAGAATATACAACAACAATAAGCACAACAAGTCACTCAAGCACAATGTACAACTTCTTTTGCTTAAATAAGTTACAAATTTATAATATATATCTTTTGCTTAAAGAAGTTACAAATCTATCTACTATAATAAAAGAAACCAATTTTTGGACACGTGTCATTTATTGAAGGTATCCTCAAATCTATACTTATCTTATATTAACTAAATAAATAATAGACTAAAATTAAATCTTATCATGCTTTAATAAAATATTATCCTAAAATCTAAATTGTAAATTTAATATATTTTCAAAACAAATACCTCTCTTTCCTACTTATCTTATATTAAATATATAAATAATAAATTAATATTAAATGTTATTCTAATTTATTAAAAATATAATCTTTTTATTATTTGGTATACAAAATTATATTTATTCAACTCGTGAAAAACGCGAGGTTTTTAAAAATATATTTTTTATTATTTACTATACAAAGTTACATTTATATAACCCGTGTAATACATGGAGTTTTTAAAGATATAACTTTTTTTATCATTTGCTATGTAAAATTAGATTTATTCAACATGTGTAATACACGGGGTTTTTAAGGATATATATTTTTTCATTATTTGGTAGATTTTTCAACCCAACTATACACGGGTTTTTTAAAGATGCGACGTTTTTAGTATTCAGTATACAAAATTACATTTATTTAATCTGTGTAATACACATGGTTTTTGAAGATATAACTCTTTTTAGATCTATTCAATACGTGTAATATAAGAGGTTTTTAAGGATGTAATTTTTTATTATTTGGTAGATTTACTCAACCCGATTATACACGGTTTTTTTTAAAGATACGACGTTTTTAGTATTTGGTATACAAAATTGCATTTATTTAACCTGTGTAATATATATGGTTTTTAAAGATATAACTTTTTTTTATTATTTGATATACAAAATTACATTTATTTAACCCGTATAATATACGGGGTTCATAAAGATATAGCTTTTTATTATTTAATATATAAAATTACATTTATTAAACCTGTGTAATACACGGGGTTCTAACCTAGTCAATACTATATAAATTAGAAGATGATGAAGTGGATTGTTATGTGATTAAACATTGTGTTCAAAACATTGTGATATCCATAACATGATATCATCATTGGTGGCGTGATCACTCCATGGCACCTTTGTATTGTAATCTATATATACTATACTAGTTTGTAGACCCGTGTCTTACACGGGTTTGATTATAACAATGAAGTTATTTTTATTAGTGTAAATAAATGTACATAAATTAATTATTTTTATTAGATCGAACAATGTAATACGAAGCCACACATTATATTCTACAAATCTAAAAACTTTGAGCTCAATGATGATATAATAATATTTCCATTACAAGAAAAAAAACGACATACTATTTATAGCTTTTTCAAAAGTTATTCTCTTGATCTTCAGAAGTAAGATATTCAACACTCACGGACAATATACAATATAATATGAAGGTACACGTTACATTCTACAAATATATAATAACTTTTTTTGAAATCATAAAGTGCCATAGGCAAGACCCAAACTTTTAGATTTTATTGGCAACTTTTGTCAAAGCATGATGATGAAAATTAGACTTAACTCTTTCTTGTTGGCCACAAAATTTCACCAGCAAATCATCAAATTTATATTCAATGAGGAGCAACGTTAACCACCACTTGATTAACAAAAAATAATAAATCAGAATTCTTCTTAAGCAATTAGATTTCTACCAGTATACCTAAGCATCACTTGATTAACAAAATAGCTTCATATACAAAATAAATGTTAAAATCCAAAATAAAATTAAACAGAATGTGTACATCTAAGTTAGTCTAAGGTAAAGAATGATTTCCAACTCAAAGTCTCCTTTAAATAAATCTAGCAAGTATGCGAGCCTAAAATGGTGATGATGTTTTATGGATTGTTATTTCATTGTTATTACTATTTGTCTTCATGACTAAATCAGTACAACCTGAAACTGGAATCCTGATCCAACCCTAGGCTCTTTAACGAAGAAGAATAAAAGTTCAACCTGCACCAACACAAGCAAAAAATACAAAAAATAGACAATAACGATCTTAGCAGTTAAAGAAACGTGTTGAAGAAAACAGGACAAAAATAAACATGGACACTTGAGGCTCATAATTGATAAGACATTGCGGCTGCAATAGAATGACCAGGAGAAACCCAACTGCTACCTAAACCTTGATGCTAGATCCATGCCACTAAAAAAATAATATCAGGTGTGTAGGATTTCTTATGGTCATAGAGAAATTGCACCTGCAAAAAAGTAAAAAACAACTCACATCTTTAAAAGAATTCTCTTATTACAGCAGTTCCACATATTTCTTTAAATCAAAGCTCAATAACCCCTAGCATTATAAAATGGAAGGCCCAAGACAAACTAATTGTTTAATTCAAAAGCAATGTATATCCACTTATGTAACCTGATCTTTAAATTGGGTTTGGATCCTATTATTTTTATTACATGGGTATTTTGTGTAGCCCAGATGATCGTATTATTCACATTTGAGTATGGCTTCTAGTAAAATTATTAACAGAAGTAAAAAAAATTTAACCCATGTCAAATGTTTTGATTTAACAGTTAACTAACTGAACCGAACCAAAGAAACCACCAATAACCGATTAACACCGAGAAAAATTTATAAAAAAAGACGGTGAACCTTAGTTTGAGATGCACCCAAAATGTAGCACGACTCGGCTATTATAAATTGGCTAGGAGAATCATGAAAAGTACATGATTGTTTTGACATGACTAAAAAGACAACAGTACCATCTAATCATTTATTGTTGATCATAACATCATAATAGTAAGTGAAAACATTTGGAGAGACGTATTTACCTTCGTTCTTTCACTAAAGCTAGTTCCTTGAATAACGGAAGCCCAGCAAAGTATAATTCCAGAAAGAAGAGATTGTTTTTGAGAGGCATTTCTTATTTTCTCAGTTGATAAGCAAGTTCAACAACTACAAAAAAATCAAAAGCAAAAAAATAAGCGATTAAAAACTATAAGAACATTCATACCAACTGAACCAACCATATGTCATAAAAGAGAAGCAACATGCCCACAGAGTACGAAGAAAATAAAACTCACAAGTTGTTCCTTTGAGGCTACAATAGGTCAAATAAAGATATAGGATAATAAGAACATACCCTTTTTATAACACTCTCTGCACAAATTCAAGTGCCTTTCAGATGTGCTTCCAAAATCCAAAAATAGATGAGTGCAAATCGACTAAGATCTGAGACAAGCTTAATTTCACCATCATCTAGTCAATAACAGGAACAAAATCAAAATCTCAAAAACGAACTAAAAAAATTAGGGTTAACACTCATCATAAGACTACAGATCAAATCACCTCTCAGATGTGCAAATGTCCATCATCATCGAGTCAAAAAGGAAACAAACCAACGACCTCAAACCAGAAGAGAGGGGTATGTGGAATCATTCGTCTAAAAGGGATGTAGGTTAACCAGAGCCATAACATACCATATATCAAGACCCAATATGTAGGGTGATGGTAGGCATACGACAGTTTGAGGCACAGAACAGCACCATCGCCGCCTAGGAGAACGCCATGAACTGAAGGTCCCGACAGCCCCTGTTAATCCTGCCTCTTCTCTGTATATGTTTCTCTCTCTAACTCCATCTCTGCCTCTTCTCTCTATATGTTTGAGGGAAGTGGATATGATTGATTAGGGTTTGGGAGAGATGGAGATGCGAATCAGTGGTGGTGGGGAGGGAGGGAGACGGTTGTGAGCGTGACGAGGGAGAGGCTAATTAGGGTTTGGAGTGAAATTGATATCAGGTAAAAATTATCATATATGGGTGGGTGGGTTTAGATCCACTTGGGTCAAACGGTTAAGGTAGCATTAGAAAAAGCCACGTGGCATTTGAATGAATATATGGAAGAGAAATGTTGACATGTGGACTTTTCTTGGATTCTTTTATTAGATGTAGATTATACATCTTATAATGAGTTCTTAAATTTTAAGTAATACAAGTATAATTGCTTATGTTACAACACATTATGCATATGTTAAAAGATTTTAAGGGTATATATGTCTTTTAAACAATAATTACACATTTGTTGTAAGCCTCGTGCAAAGAAAGCTTTTTATGCGGTGGTGGTAACAACTTTTTGGAGCCTATGGAAAGGAAGGAATGATCTCATTCATAATCAAAAGGCGGTGGTGGTCCTAAATATTTTTGAAGAGGTCAAGATTATGAGCTATTTGTGGATTACAAACCGCGGGAAGATGGTAAATATGACGTGGGATGTGTGGGGAGATTCGATACACATAAGATGGGGTAGTTTTGGGGTTTGTTTTGTTTTTTGTTGGGTTCCAATTGTATGTCGGGTTGTATTTTTTTGTTCTTCTGGTTGTTTTTTCCAGACAGTTTTGCTAGCATATTGTTAGCGCTTTGAATAAAGTTTCATTGGCCTTTCAAAAAAAAAGTACACATTTCCCCATTTATCTTTACTAAACTTTTGGTTGTTTAAAAAAGAGTAAATTACAAAAAAAAAACGTCAAATAATTTAATGATATCACTCAACTCGTTAAATTAAAATTCAAATTACAGCTTCCATTTTATTTGCTCATCCAATATTCCACCATCAGAAGCCACCAGGACTTGCTCAGGTTGACACAATGTCGAGGTGATAATATGGTCAGGATTCAACCATTTGAGAATAATATTGGGGTTTTTAGTACAACAACCCTCGTTGTTGGTAGCCATGGGGTAGGTGGTGATAGCGGAGGTGTTCAAAGGAGGCGGTAGGGCTAGGTGGTAGGACAAAGGTGATTAAAGAAAGCGGTGGGGATAGGTGGTGGTGGCAGGTGGGTGGTAGTGGGGGCAAGGCGTTGGTGGCCGTGGGGTAGGTGGTGATGGCGGAGGTGTTTAAAGGAGGCAGTGGCAGAGGTTTTAAAGGGGAGGTGTCGGCGGCCGAGTGGTGGTTGTGGTCAAGTGGCGGTGGCTAGAGTGGTGGTGGGTTAGAAGGGAGAGGGTTGTTTATGGTGGTTAAAGAGAGGGGAGGGGAGGGGGGGGGCAGAAAGTTAAAAGAGAGAAAGAGAATCTATACTCTCTATTAAAGGAGCTTAGATGATGACCTCACTTTGCTTACGTGTCAACTTCATAGGTATGCCACGTAGTCCTCGCTGATGTCATAATCACGATTTATTTATTATATATAAATATTATAATCGGATTTTTTAATATATACAAACTAAATTTTTTAGGAGGCAAATTTGAATTGCATGGGGAGTTGTATGGCCATTTAATGCACATCAACAGAGCAAATTAAATCAACTCTCTCTTTCTTCTCAATTCAAATCTTCATTTCTCTCTTTCTTCTATCTTCAAATGACTTCTCCTCTCTTCTCACTTCTGGCGATTTCTAGGGTTTCTCTTTCTTCTGTATTCAAAAAGCTTCAATTTGAAGAATGTATTCGGCAAAGAAGTCCGATGGTTCTTTCACTCGGCTATGATGATCTCAAAAGTCTTTTACCAGTTCATTTTGGCATGGCAATGATGGCGGATGGTAGGGTTTGACCTGCAACCCACCTTGCAGCCATGATTTCTGGTAGATCTGAGCCACATCGTTTTGTTGTACTTTTCGAGTCTTGGCTTTCTTCAAGCCATCTTCATCACTGTAGTGAAACCCTAACCACCGTTACCATAGGTTTCTGCAGATAATACCTGAAATGGTAAACCCTGGCCACCACTTGGGGTGCGACTGTCGACTATCGCTGTGGTGACTGAAACCCCATTCGTCTGCATGTGTGCGACTGTTGACTATCGCTTTGGTGACTATCGCTGTGGTGACTATCGCTATGCCTCTGTTTCTGTATGGAGATGTCTGGTGGCTTAATAGGAGATGCAGAGTTGTATTGTCTGCTAAAATAGAAAAAGGTTGATTTGAGGTGACTTCCGTCAAGTTCCACATAACTTCAAGTGGGTTTTTATTGTTTGAGGGTAAAGGTTTATAATAATTTTTTTATACAATTTGAAATTAGGTTTTGGAGCTGGCTGGAAATGCAGCAAGAGACAACAAGATGAGTTCTCTTTCAAACCCTAGGTTATCTCGGTTCCACTCCGAAAACGTTCCGCCTGTCGGTTTCGTGCAAGGAAGTTACAGGATTGGAAACTTCTGTAGATCCGCATGTTAAGGTATGGGTTAAGTGATTGATTTGTGTGTTTATGGTTTTTAGATACTGTATTGGAACCGGAGTTGATTCTTGCGAAATTTGTTAGGTTGGGTGACGGCTGGATCTGGATACGTTTACATTTCTGTTGATTATTTTTCAGAATTTAAGTTTACAGTTGTTTGTTAGAAGATGATTTGATCGAATTTGAGTGTGAAAATAAGTCTAATTTCATTATTCTTTTGTATTACATGAGTTGAAACTTGAAATTGTGTATTGTTATTGTTCACAGCTTTCTGTTGAAAGGCTGAGTTCCATGAAGAAATACGTTTTTGGATTGGGTTCTGCTCAGGTAACTACAAATAATCTGGTCTATACATTTTGTGTTGTGCTACTGTTTATTTTAATTTTTGTTGGGGATACGCTGATACAGGTGTTGGTGACAGCTGTTGTGGTGGGATTAGTTGCTCATATTGTATGCGGACTGGCAGGACCTGCTGCAATTGTCATCGGTAATGGGTTGGCATTATCTTCTACAGCAGTTGTCGTGCAGGTAATCATTTATGTCTCATATTGTTTAGCGTTTTGGTATTTTGTGTATATCTTTTGATTTGTGTGTTTGATTTTGGGGGTGGTTAAGTGTTTGTTATGGTTTAGGATGATGAAGACATTCATCCATTTAATACCCTAATTGCTGCAGATAGAGATAGATAGATTGGTTCATCTTATTAATTGTTTTTTAATATTGTAGCGATGGTTGGGCAGGTGACATGGAATTTTATGAAACCTGAAAAACAAATGTATACAGATAATCCTGATGTCCACACTGTAAGTCCCTCTGCACACTCAATATGCAACTTTTTATGGATTATTTTTATTTGACATGCATTTTTATTTTTTGTTAGCTTCAGGTATGTGAGGATGATGAGTTTATTGGGCTGATATGTGAGGGTATCGGGTAAGGGTTTATATGAAATGGCACTATAATTTATGCCATGCAATTATTCTTTGTTAATCTTTTGGATCATTACTAAATTATTTTACTTTCATGTGTTTAGAGATTGCATGTCAAGCCAACAGTTAATGGATTTTATCCATGAGCAATTGATATCAGTAAGTTTGACATAACTCATGTTGTCCTTTAAATTACATCAGGTTAGAGTTGACGTTGTTTGAAATGTTTTTGCTAATAAGTTGAAGTCACTTGCAGAGGTGACGTTGTTTGAAATGTTGTTGCTAATAAGCTATTCCTGTCCAATATGGCTGACTTTTACTATACAAAAAATTGTGCATTTCAACCGCAGCCCATTTTCGCTGCATAAAAATGGTCGCTTTTAACATCACTTGGAAGTTTAAATCATTTAGTAAATAATGCATCAGTTTTGGTTTTTCATTATCTCAAATCAATTAAAATGATCAAATTTAGTTTATCAAATTTTATATAGTAACGGTTTGAATTCAGGATTCTATTACGGGAGATTAGAGGATGACCTCGATTTACCTACGTGTCACGTTCTTAGCTATTAAGGGAGATTAGAGGATGACCTGTGTTGAAGAAGCAACCAGTGAGAGTGTTTTGGTTGAAAACTTGGAGGGGTCAGTGACGTTGTCGAGGATTGTCAGGAAATGCTAAGTGATAGCATTTCCTGACAACCCTCGACAATGTCACCGACCCCTCCTAAAAATTCCATCAAAACACTCTCACTGGTTGCTTCTACACCAGAGGGTTTCTTTTTACTACCTGAACCTGTATCATCTCAATTGCGTTGCCGAGATCTGGCGTGTTGTTGCAACATTCCCTAATCGTTGTCGGCTGCCGTTCGCGACTGTTCTTGGTAGCGTTGGGTGTAATCGATGTCTGGTTGATGATAATTAGATCGATGTCATGTAACAACTCTCATTAAATTTATTATTTATTAAATTATTTTATCCAATAGGAAACCCTAATTGAGACCACCAAGTGATTCTGCACAAACCCTAAAATTTTCAGAACAATCAGAATCAGGATCAGGGCCCCTAAAACTCAGGGGGGGTATTCCCTATTGATGATTATCCTTATAATTCGCTGTCTAAATCGAATTTCTTCGATCCGTCGACTCAGCTGAGCTACAAACACACGTGGCAACCCTATGGTGAAATAAGACCTTTCGCGTCACGCATAGCCCCTATGGGACCCCTCGCGTCACGCGACGCCCTCAAATTCTCAGTATAAATAGAGGGGTTTGGGACTTGAAATTCTGCATTGGAACGACGTTAAAATTCGTTTTACACTTCGAGATATCGTTCAAATACTACCAAACACACACATAAGCTCGAATTCTGCTACGATACAGGGTATTAACTCGATCGCTACTACGATTCGATGTCCGATCGATTGAAACTATCCGATGAATGTTTAAGTGCTACTCAAATTGGGTTTATACTTTGTCATTCGTCGTGATTCCGACAGGATGTTTGAGTGTCGCCGGAACTCAGGCTATACTCTGTCATTCGTTCCGAATCCGCTGGATGTTTAAGTATTGCACTTTGTTATTCGTCGTGAAGGTTTAAATCTCGTGAGATTATCGTAAAAGTTGTATTCAGTTATTTACCTAGTTTCGTGTGCATTATCGCTTAAATTAGGTTATCAGGATTATCAGTAGACTAAACTTCACCCCATACACTTACAATCAAAGTAGATGCTAATTCTCAGAAGAAATTGAATCAGGAAGCTTGTTAAATCAATACTGCATGCTTATCATGTGAGTCATTCTCTTTTTACCAAACTTGCTTTCAAAATCATGTTAAGTTTTAAAGTTATAATTACAGGGATTAAGTCTTTGTAGTCTTCATTACAGCCGGTATGTGGGGTTTTGTATACATTACTTGTTAATCCATCACCATTGGACAACGAGATAGCCAAGGGGTGATATGACCATAGTCACAGACACCATTGGACAACGAGGTAGCCAATGGGTGGTCGAGTGACAAATACCGTGGGTATATGGTTGACATGTATAGACATTGTAATCGCTCTTAATACTGTAAATTATAACTATGGGTCATTTTGTGCAAACTAAATGAACTCACTCAGTATTTCCTGCTGACAAAACCTTTTTAAAACGCGTTTCAGGTAATTACAGTAGATCGGAATAAGAGCTGGATACGGCACCAAAAGGCTTACAGAAGTGGCTTGATTTATTAATTAAATTAAATGAAGAAAAATTGTTTTATGTAATCAGGTTTATCCCTTATTAAAGCTACCATTGTAAAACATGGGTTTTATCCCATCTATTTAATAAATAAAAATCCGGTGTTTTCTAAAACTCTGATATTTTTCCTAACTCACGGTCCTGATGAAATTTCCGCTGCAATGTTTTCAAAAATAACCACCGGTACCGCTTGGCTGCTCGCGGCTCCCGATTCCATCCAGGGTGGATCGGGGGCCGTGACAGAAGGTGGTATCAGAGCCACTGATTTAAGCATATAGGTGTTGTTCTAATAATACCTAAGCATATATAAAAGAGTTAGGAACTTGATATTAACTGGTAGCACACATGATAGCATTTAGACTTGAACTTAAGAAAAGATGCCTTAGTATAAGCTAAGCTAAATACTTGTGTAAATAAAGTTTGATAGATTTTTGGTATGCCATGAGTGATAACTAGAACGTTGCAAGTATAATAAATAAGCAATAAGAATTGACCACTGTTATTTCTTATTTATTTGTACTACTTTGTTCTAGAACATGATCCGTCATGTAAAGACTAATTTGCTTAGTCCTTGTTGAAAGTCATAATGCACTTTCTAAATCAGTATTTAAGAAAAATACTATTTATGGGAAATATAAATTTCTTCTCCGGCAAGACTGAGTATGGTGTAGCAGACTCTCCAGTTGTCCGGATATATTAAGGTTACCTCTCCGGCTAGAACCGGGTAAGCAGGTATATAATATGTCAAACAAGTGACAAAATTTCCCTAAATAGTATTATGACCAGATATCTGACTGGTTTTCGGAAATATGAATCTGTTAAATACATTAACCTTATAAAAGGTATGTATATTACAACATGTGAAATATGTGATTATATAGATATGTATATTTATAAGGAAATCCAAAAACTATAAGGATTAACAATTTGGAATAAAGCACAAGCATATGTGTCAATAATAAATCTAGATTCCTTTCTCAAGAATCTCTTACATATATCGATATCAAACATTATTTCGTTTGATCATCTATCCCGTAAACTCGAGCGACAATAATAACAATGGAAACCCATTAAATTGGGACACCATCAAAAGTATAAGAATTTCCAAATGCGTTACCATAAATTATTAACGCAAGTAAGAAACATGTAAAGTTGTGCTGATCGACAAGAAAACACATGAAACTTAAAATTATACGACCACAGACGTCAAAGTATATCACACACGTCTTTCAAGGCAAGACCTTTGGAAAATATAACTGGGCATGACGACACCAATGCGAATCCCGTCAGTGGAAGAACTACTAATAAAAAAAGCAGCACTTGGCCATGTGATCCTACAAACAACATAAATCTTGCTGAGGTACGATAGAACAAGATTTCACAACAATCAGTGCATAGTCTAATCAAATTCTTGACACTGCAAAAGAAGTCATATACCTTTACAATCCCCTATTTTATTTTATTCGACATTCCCTAGTAATGTCACTTAATACCGGTTATCACACGTAATTCCAGGAAAAGTTGTTATATTTCTTTCATTGAAATCCTGACTTCTGCATATAATGAGTTGACCTTCGCATTTCTACTTCCCCTAATGGTCATCATACCATAAGGATTTCTTTCATAATAGCAATTATCGATCTATTTCATTTCTTGGTAAATCCACACGTTACACATGCACTGTTTGTTGCGCATGTGGTTCATTTGAGTTATGAAGACCATAGGATGGCTTCATTCCAATTTGTTGTTTTATCAAAAGTTCAAATCTTGTTTTGCTATACTTGATCTTTGCATTGTAAACCGCATTTTTGCAAAACAATAATTCTTTGATATTGAATCAATAAATTTATTAACTCGATTTTCTTTTCAGTAGCATACATGGTTTTTGTTGCGACCATGTCAGAACTTTCTTGGACTCATTTTGTTTAAACCAAGTTTAATTGTTTGAACTTGCTCGCATTTCATTCAAAGTCCCATATGATGGATTGCAGCTATCATATTCAAAATAGTCCCAACAAGCACTTCATTTGTTTTGAACCATAACAGGCTTGTTTGGTTTTTGAATTCATCAAATCATTTCTTTGATCACGATCACCTTGTGGTGACGTTTTCACAAGTTTGAAGCCTGCGCTAATCTCGTTGCTCGCACCATGTTCGGATTTAATTATTTAAATTATTTAATGTGGATTGATTTTTAAATCCGCTTGTTCGATCTATGTATTATCAGTCTTAATGCAATTGTGTGTTAAGATAATGGTACCCTAGTTCATGTTAAATATTCCGGTATACCTCCTAACGGTTCTTTCACCATCAAGCGAATATTTCGTGATATTCATTGCTTTTCCTCTTCGCTCAAAAATACTGTTTATTTGTTCCATTTTCAGTCGTAGATCCTATGAAAATTCTTTGAAACAAATATTCAAATTTACTTTATAAACCCTTCGCTTAATTTCAAAACACGGTGATACTTGTTCGATCACTTCTATTATTGCCTTGTTTCAATCACTACAACACCTTGTGGTGTTGGTATGAACTTGCAACTTGTGCTAAATTACTATCAGCCGTTTCATGCGGAACTATTTTTGCTTTTCATTTGCACACATTATATACGGATTTAATTATTTATTTGTACTGAATCCGCTTTGTTGGTTTATCCTATAAAAGCAACCTTAACACAATCGTGTGCTAAGATAATGATACACAAATTCATGTCATATCTCAGTGTATCTCTTAACAGTTCCTACAATATCGATCAAGTATTTCTTGATCTTTTCGATCGAAAAACATTACTCCAATTGTTTCATTTTCAATTGGAAATCCTACTAGAATTGTTTGAAACAACCATTCGGGCTTACTTCGTTGAACTTTGATTTCAAACTCAGTAAACTCGTCTGGTCACCGCTATTATTATTTCGATCACTACGACACCTTGTGGTGGCGTTTTCTTTAATTTGAAACTTGAGCTAATCTCCTTTTCACATCTGATATACGGATTTATTTATTTATTTTCTGTTGGTTCATTATCTTAAACAATCTTAATACAATTATGTGTTAAGATAAAAGTACACAAATTTGTATCATATTCATGTGTACCTCTAAAGTTTCTTTCATCATTGATCGAAAATTATATGATATTCATTTGGTCTTATCATCATCAATTGAAAATCCTATTCGAAAGGAATATCCAAAATTTTATTTCAAAAAGCTTTCAGTTGATTATAAAAACGGTGAAAATTGTTCAGTCACCGCAATTATTGAATCATTTCAATCATTACGACACCTTGCGGTATCGGTATAAACTTGTAGCTTGCGCTAATCATGATCATACGAATTATTCAAAACCACGTATGTCTTTCGTTTAACTCATCCTTGAAAATAGTCTTAATACAACTATGTGTTAAGACAATGATACACT
The DNA here is from genome assembly GCF_002127325.2 of Helianthus annuus. NCBI lineage: Eukaryota > Viridiplantae > Streptophyta > Magnoliopsida > Asterales > Asteraceae > Helianthus > Helianthus annuus. The sequence goes on along the minus strand of NC_035437.2, from coordinate 152,368,670 downwards.
AAACTCTGTTGTATTTTGGTGTATCTTTGCAATTCACTCATCTCAACCCATTGATTTTTTCATCTATTCGATGATTAACAAATCATTTTCATACTTCTATTTTATTCAAGCTTGTTGATTCTGAATCTTCATCAGTTGACAATCAAAGTGAATTTTCTGTTGACAGTAAATTCTATTGTTTTTGAAAAACATTTACAAACTTGTAAACATTCATTGATCATATATCTTTTGGCTTGAACCTAATCACCTTGGAAACAATATCAGTTCATCTCATTCATTTGAACACCTCATCTTTTGAAATATTCCGATTCGCTTCCTTAAAACTCTTAGTTAAATTCGAAAACGGTGAATTTATTGGGTCACCATAATTATTGAATTCTTACAGGCACTTTGCAGTGTCTGTATAAAGTTGTAGCCGTGCTAATAATAAACCCTCTTCATACTTCATTCATTTGATTCATCATTTTTAATGGTCCTGATACAGTTATTGTTGGATCTGAGTTTCCTTTTGATTGTACTTTTGTTTGTAAAATAAGATGGAAATGAATGAGTGTGCAGCGGAAATTAAGATGAACACAAACTTTGTATACAATCAAATGAGAGTAATACTTTTAATCAAACATCTTTACACATAGACCCGAATGATTGAATTTATTTCAAACACGATTACAATGATGATGTATGAATGCAAACTCCCCCTCAGCCCGAGCTCAGTAGTTTGTTCGTGCAAAGAAGACGAATGATGTGAAGAGCTAATAGAACAGTACAAAGTACTGTACTATTTATAAGCACTTGCAAACTACTGAGCATCTTTAGCTGACGTCACCATGAAAGTGACATCTAACCTCCTAACAAACTCTAACCTCTGATCTATACAGACACTGCTTGTGTTAACTACTGCTATTACATTCTATTACATAACAGACTATAGAACAACTGCTGCAACCTTCTACTGCTGTGAACCCAGCAGCACTTGTCCGGATCAGCAGTGCTTGACTCAAGGCAGTAGATTGAATCAGCAGGACTTGAGTCTTCATCAGATCTTTAATTGAGCAGCAGTTATTGGTCAGCAGTTAGTAAGATCAGCAGATAGGAGGTCATCAGTTGTTGTAATCACTTTCAAGGGGAGAGATATGCATATCAGCATCTGCTTATTCTGAATCCACTGAGCTGACCCAGTTTTGGCTTTACATTATCTGTTCCTCTGATAGGGTTCAATCCCAACAATCTCCCCCTGGAACAGATAATGCCAAAACTCTTCATTATTGTGGATATTTTATTGCCTCATCAACAGCTCCCTTATGTGGCCTTTAAATTGCAATTCAAAGCTAAGGGAATCTGTATCTTCATCATCCCTGCTAAGTGGAAGATCAAGGAGATCCTGCAAATCTTCAAGACTCAGGCCAAGAGCTTGTTCCCTTGATATTATCTTCACTTCTCCACCAGACCTGAGCAAAGTCAATACGCGGGTCTGTTTGTCAGTTGCCCACTTTTGTATTTTTGAGCCTGGTGGGTTTCTTGGGAGATGCTTATTTGCAGAAGTATTTGGAGAGGCTGGCCGGTTCATCACTGGCTGAGCAGTGGGAGCAGAATTTTCTTGTTCAAGTTCTTCTTTCAACGTTCTTAACAGGCCTTCTTTTACAACAGCATTGCCAGTAAGAATATCTTGAACTGTTTCAGCACCTAGCTGGCTTTGACTCCTTCTTTTGTAAAAGGAAGTACCAGCTGGAGCAGTGGATCTCCTGATTTGCAGCTTTGATGGTCCTTTTGAAACCGCTGCTTCAGGGTAGTCAGGTTTTTGAGGGATTTTAGGATCTTTCTTCCTTAATTCCTCCAACCTTCTGTAGGTTGACCTGACCAAATCTTCCTTCCATCTAGCTACTTGTCTTTTGGTGCCATATTCAGCAACAACCAATTCTTCTTTCATTCTTTTCAGTTCCAACTGCTTTTCAGGTACATTCTTTTTGAACTTTGCCCAATCAGGAGGAGTGTGAGTGACTTTCCTTTTTATCATCACTTGAATTCTGGCTGATTCAGCTTCAAGCTCTGGGATGGTCCACTCTTTGTACATGTGCCTCTCTCCTTTGTATTTCTTGTAAAACATGATGCTTTCAATGTAGTCTTTCTTCAGAGTTTCAGCTGCTCTTTCAGAAATTTGTTGACTAACATTCTTTGCAAAACGTTCCAGGGAATTGACTTGTGTAAGCAGATATTGGTAGTATCTTGAAACTTCTTTGTCAGATTTCCCTTGTGAGTTTCTTTGTGAGATATCCTCTGCTTGTTTGGCCTTTATTTTCAAATATTTATCAATGTTTTTGGGCCATGGATATTCTTTGATTGAGGGCAAACTCCTTTTGGCAGGGTCATCCTCAGTATAGAAGGATTTTATCTCTTCTCTGACAGCTTCTAGTTCAAGAGGAAATTGAACACCTGCAGGAGGTAAAGGTTTGTGCATTGGAACAGAAGAAAGTGGAACTGGTTTTGGTATATTGACAAGGGCTAAAGGTTTTGAAGATGTTTGGGATGGTGAAGTGACATCATCTTTAGGAGTTAGCCTCCTCCTCTTTATTTGAGGAGGGACTGATGATGTTTTGGATGGAAAGGTGGTTGTAGTAGCAGTGGTTTGTGATAGACTAACAGCTGTTGAAGCAACTGGTGTTCCAACCACTGTTGTCTTTACAACAGATGTTTTAACATCTGCTGTCTTCTGCCTTTTGACAGGAGGTGATTGTGATTTTGGTGGTGATGGTGGTAAAGCAGTAGATGAAGTGTGTGTTGAAGTGGTGTGTGTTGAAGTGGGAGCAGATGTTGAAACTACTGAGGTACCAACAGCAGTTGATACAACAGAGGTTACAACACCAGTTTTGGGAGGTGGTTTTTGAACAGACTTTGAACGCCTGACCGGAATGGATTTGGGTAGCCTTACTTTTCTAGTAGGCTTCTTCTTTTCATCAAAAAGATTTTCATCATCTCTTGACCCTGAAGTACCCTGATCCGGATAATCCACCTTGGCTTTCTTTTTGGCCTCTCTATCCCTTTTTACACAAGCAAGTGCTTCTGCAAGTGCATTTGTAGTCTCATCAATCTTCTTACTACCATCTGGCAAGGGGATCTGCTTGGTCATATTTGAATTTTCTGGTGCAAGGTAAAGACCATCAGTTATTCCCTTTCTTCTCCATTTTTGAATTTTCTCCCCCTTTTTGGCATTATCTTCAGGCAGGTGATCAATGAAAAATACAGGTGGAGGAGCAGTGCCAGTGGTGTGCAGGATCTGAGTTTTGAGAGCCTTTAGATCAGCATGAGTGTCTTTAAACCTAGACTCCATAGCATTTCTCAGCTGTTGAACATGTTTTTCATGTTGCTGATCTGCCAGTTGTGCCTGATGATGGAGATAAGGTTGAAAGAGATTCCAGAGCTCATTTGTAGCAGGTGCTTGTTGTAGAGCAGGTGCTTGAGGTGGAACAACAGTGGATTGTACCTTTTATACCTGTAATAACTGCTGGAGCATATTTTTGAGCTCTGCAACAGAGTTATCAAGTTTTTCAACACGATCCGTCAATTTCTGGTACTTTAAATCATCACCCATTTTAATGGGATCATCTGATTTCCCACTAACAGTGGTTTTATCAGTGGCAGATGTAGGGAATTTATTCCAAACACTAACCACTGATGCCCCTTTTTCTTGGTACTGGGGTCTTCTTCCTTCAACACTTGACAACCTTTTGATGATGCCAGTTGGATATATAAATCCACTGGTGGTTGGCAGAGGTGCTATGTAAGGAATTGCCTCCAAGGAAGTCTTATTAATGAAACCACTGCCCAACTGTAAACCTGTAGGTTCAACAATTGTAGTGGCTGCTTCACTTGGATTACCACAAAGAGTTACTTGTAACTCGATGGGTGTAACCTCCTCAGGTTTTGTTGGTGGGTTAGCAATGGATGATACAGCAGGCCCAGTCATTTGTTGAGGTATATTCTCATTGACAGGTGATTGAGAAGGACTGGATAGTGCCTGGTTCAAGTCAATTGCATCCAACAGTAGTTGTGTTTTTGGTGGAATTGAGGATGTGATGGTGGGTTTAGAAGGCGGAATTGCTCCGGGCATTGAGCTGTGGATGATGGAGACAAGTGTATCCAGAGCATCATGATGTGGTGGCCCTTTGTGTACAACCTGTCCTTTTTGTGAAGAAGCAGGAGGAGTTATGGTTATGGGTTGAGATATTTGTACCAACTGCTGTGAGGAAGAAACAGCAGTGGTTGCTAGTGACATTTGTGTTGTCACAGGCATTAACTCTGGTATCTCATCTGCCATAGTTGCCTTTTTGATTGGTTTGGAGGGTTTTTGATTTTTCTTTTTGGATGGCCTTTTTGGTGTGGTAGGTGTGGGTTTCAAAACAGTTGTTCTGCTGCTTTGATCACCTAGAGCAGTAGGCTCAGCAGCAGATACCTGAGGAGCAGTGGTAGCTGCTAAAGTCTGCTCAGGTACCCCTGCTTGTGTTTTGCAAGGTGCTAACATACGTGAAAACGTTTCAGATGTTAGACAGTTTATTGCAGTTATTTCACCTTGGTTTATTAGAGGCAAATCATCCTTACTGAATTTCTTTTGAAAATTATAGCTTAAAAACCTTGGAAACAGTAAAAATGATTTACTTTCAACATTATTAACCAAATCTTTAAAGATTTCCCGAGAATAGTTATAATTTTCTTCTTGAAGAATCGCATATCCCAGATTTTGAATCTTTATAGGGATCTCATTGAAAGAAGTGGTTTTGTTTGAAACACATACTAGGAGGGTATGAAATAAAAATCTTGTTGCAGGAGGAAAATAACCCTTTTCTAAGGTCAGTTTCGTCATCATTGTGGCTTCATACCCTCTTTCAATGAAGTCAATGTGCAACTCGTTTTTGGTGAAAGAAGTTTTACCTGCCTGGTCATCGAGTTGAAAGACTTCGGAGATGGATTGTGGTGTAATGTGAACAGCTTTACCCTTTATGGAAGATTTGATTTCAGTTGCAATGTCTCCTTGTTTTTCAAGGGTTGCATTCTTCCAAAACTCCCTTTGGGTTGCCAAGTAGATGGGTGCGTCGGCGGTGAGCAAAGTTTTGTACTTTGATTTTGCCAAGATGGTGATAATGGAATCGAAAACATCTGTGGTTCCTGGTTTTGTGAGAAGACCCAGGAGATTGTGAGATTTTTTGAATGGAATGTCAGTGATGATTGCCTTTTGAGAGGCTGTTTTCGAGGATTTTGATGTGGGTTTTGCAGATGACTTCGATTTTGTCATTTTTGAAACGATTTATTGAAGGAATTTTGTGGGAGATGGAAAGAAAAACTGCTTTGAGAAGAGAATTTTTGTGAATTCAATTCGACAGTAAAACCCTGTTTGGATGGTGAGTGGGGAGTTTTATAGGAGAAAGAGTGAATGTTGACGTGGCAGCCGTTACAAAAAGTCTGACTGCTATGTACTGCCCGCGTGACAACCACTGGTGAAAATGAAGGACAATACTTTTGGTGAAAGCAACGGATGAAAGCAGTGGAAAGGGGGCAGTGGATGATTTTTACTATCAGTAGATAGCATATCAGTGGATAAGACACTGCTTTTGAACAACAGTGGTTATCAAGGAATGAGAGAACAGAGGTTGCCTTTCAGCAATGGGCAGACTTTTTGATGTAGAGCAGACTTTTGAACAATCAGTGGTTATGGCAGACTTTTAAGGATTTTAATGAAATTTTCATTTTTAAGCTATTTTTAAGGATGGATTTTTGATTTTCTGAAAACATTTTGTTGCTTTTATTCATAGAAAACAAGATGTTGCTTGTTATTCCATGTTCAGCATCCCAATCCTAGAGACCAGACTTTCAAAAGTGGCTGTATCAAGTGCTTTTGTGAGCACATCTGCCAGCTGGTCTTTAGTTGGGACATGATGCAGAGAAATCAAACCTTTTTCATAGCAATCCCTCACAAAGTGATGTCTGATGTCGATGTGTTTGGTGGTAGAATGGGAAACTGGATTTTTGATGATATTTTCTGCTGCCTGGCTATCCAGCATAAGTGGTGTCTTTAAGGCAGTGATACCAAAATCCAGTAACTGATTTTGAAGCCACAGGAGTTGGGCTGTACAGCTTGCAGCAGCAATGTATTCAGCCTCAGCAGTGGATGTTGAAACTGCTGCTTGCTTTTTGCTTTGCCAAGAAACTAAGCAATCACCTAGAAACTGGCACCCTCCTGAAGTGGACTTCCTTGTTGTGTGGCAACCAGCAAAGTCACTGTCTGAGAAACCTGAAAGCTTGATATTCCCATTAGCTGGATACCAGATACCAAGTGTGGGAGCACCTTTTATGTATCTGAGAATCCTTTTTACAGCAATGAGATTAGATTTTCTGGGAGCTGATTGACTTCTTGCACAGACACATGTTGCAAACATGATGTCTGGTCTAGATGCAGTTAGGTACAGTAAAGACCCAATCATGCTTCTATAAAGTGTTTGGTCAATCAGCTCATCCTTTTCATCAGACATGACCAGCTTATTTGTGGCCATGGGTGTGCTGCATGGTTTACAATCATTCATATCAAATTTGGTTAAAAGTTCTTTAGCATATTTGCTTTGATGAATGAAAGTTCCATTTTGCATTTGCTGTACTTGGAGACCAAGAAAGCATTGCAGCTCACCCATTGCACTCATTTCAAACTCAGCTGTCATGAGTTCTCTAAACTCTTCACACATTTTGGTACATGTGCTTCCAAAAATAATGTCATCCACATAAATTTGGACAATCATTAAATCTTTCCCTCTCCATTTAAGAAACAGTGTTTTATCAATGGTACCTCTTTTGAAACCATTTGAGAGTAGAAAGTTGGAAAGAGTTTCATACCAGGCCCTTGGTGCTTGTTTCAGGCCATACAAGGCTTTGTTTAGCCTGTAGACATGATCAGGATAAAATGGATCCTCAAAGCCTGGAGGTTGACATACATATACCTCTTCTTGCAATGTACCATAGAGGAAAGCACTTTTGATATCCATCTGAAACACCTTCATGTTGTGGTTGATAGCAAAGGCCAGGAACAGTCTGATAGCTTCCAATCTTGCAACAGGGGCGAATTTTTCATCATAATCAATCCCCTCTTCCTGTCTGTAGCCTTGAACCAAAAGCCTAGCTTTGTTCTTGACAACAATGCCCCTTTCATCTGTTTTGTTCTTGAAGACCCACTTTGTGCCAATGGGACTGACCTCTTTTGGCAGTGGTACAAGCTCCCATACTTGTTGTCTCTTGAACTGTTGGAGCTCCTCTTGCATGGCTTCTACCCAGCTGTTGTCTTTCAGTGCCTCTTGGTACTTGACTGGCTGATGGAGTGATAGAAAACCAGCAAAAAGACAAATGTTTTGGGTTTGGCTTCTTGTGAGCACCCCTTCATTGATGTTGCCAATGATTTGATCAGGTGGATGAGATCTCAAGAAGATTAAATCTCCTTGATATGGTATGATGGCATTTGTTGGGGAAGGCTGCAAATGTGTATCATCTGAGCTAACCACTGCTGGTGACTTTGATGACCCAGCAGTGGCTTCAAAAGGTGGTGGAATGGGTGGTAATGGAGTGGACCACTGCTGACTTTTATCCACTGTTTGAGGACTTTTGTCAGCAGTAGTTGAGGATATGGAAGCAGTGGTGGATGGGCTACTTTGATCAACAACTGTTGATGCAGCAGTGGTTGAGCTTTGACAGTTGTTCTGAACAACTGATGCTTTCCCTTTTGTGGCAGACCTTTGAGGGATGATGACTTCATACCCATAGTCTGGTGTTGTATCCTCTGATGGATCTGCACTGTTAGTCTTGACAGCAGTATTTTCAAAAGTGAATTTTTCAAGATCAAACAGTTCAACAGGATTTGCTGGGATTTTCATTGATGAAAGTTCATTGAACTTTACATCCAAAGTCTCCTCCACTACCTTGGTCCGTGCATTGAACACTTTGTAGCCCTTGGTAGTGGTTGAGCATCCCAGAAAATAACCACAATCAATTTTGGCTGCAAATTTTGAAATGGAATCTTTTAAGTTCAAAATAAAGCATGGGCAGCCAAATACCTTGAAGTATGAGATCAGTGGTTTGATTTTATACAGAATTTCATAGGCAGTCTTTTTGTGCCTGGGGTTGATTAAAACTCTGTTCTGGACATAGCAAGCAGTGTTTACTGCCTCTGCCCAGAAAGTTAATGGCAAACCTGAATCTGCAAGCATGGTTCTGGCAGCCTCAATCAAAGTTCTGTTCTTTCTTTCAACAACCCCATTTTGCTCTGGTGTTCTAGGGATGCTGTACTGCCTTACAATCCCTTTCTTCACACAGAAGGCATCCAACTCCCTATTTTTAAATTCTGTGCCATTGTCACTCCTAAAGATTTTCACTGGAAGATCAAATTGCTTTTCAACCTGTGTCACAAAGTCTTGCAAAATGCCTGCAGTTTCATCTTTAGAGTGCAAAAAGAAAGTCCATGTAAACCTAGAAAAGTCTTCAACTATAACTAAACAATATCTTTTCTTTTTGAGGCTCATGACTTGAACTGGGCCAAACAAATCCATGTGCAGCATTTGCAAGCACTGGGTTGTTTTGGACTCCTCAATGGACTTGTAGGAACTTTTATGCTGTTTTCCTTTTAAACAGGAAATGCAATGTTCAGGACATGAAAACAATTTTTGTGGTAGGCCTCTCACCAAACCATTTTTTGAAATTTCTGTTATTGTCTTAAGATTTGTGTGTCCCAGTCTTTTGTGCCAAAGTTCTGTCTCTTTGTTAGAGGCAGCCGAGAACAGACAGGCATCAGCTCTGGGACACTCTTTAGACATGTCAACAACATAAACATTGCCACTTCTTTGAGCAACAAGTTTTGTTTGACCATTTTTAATTATTGCTTCAATCTTTTTGACCATTTTTGGTCCAACAATCCTACAACAGTCTTTTGTGAAGAATGACCCAAACCCTTTGTCACTCATTTGAGACACACTCAGAAGGTTGAATTTTAGATTGTCTATTAGATTGACATTTTCAAATTTTACATTGCCAGATTGCACTGTTCCAGACCCCAGAACTTTCCCTTTACTATTATTTCCAAAGGACATATCACCCCCACCATGGATTTTAAAGTCTTTGAGGAGGGCTTTACATCCTGTCATGTGCCTGGAGCCTCCACTATCTACATACCATAGACTATCAAAGCATGCAGAAGCTCCCTGCACATGAAGTAAAAGGATTAGTTCATTAAGGACTCCAAAGCCAACAGGGCTTTGGATGGGGTCTCAACAATGTCTGGTATGGATGCAGTGTGATGGGCAGTGGTTAAGTCAGGGGTTTGGACAGTTTTAGTACTGTTTCTTGCTAACCACTGTTGGGAGTCTTGCCCAATCAACTGCTGGTAACCGAAAGGATGCCTATTCACTCTGGGTTTAGAGGGCTTTTTGTAGACCTCATAAACGTGTGGAATCCTTTGGTAAGACTGTTTTTCCTTGCCCTTTCTGAATTGATTGGCAGGAGGTGCATCAGTAACCTGAACATCTCTTTTGACAGATGTTTGGTTCAGCTGTTTTGTGACAGCTGTTTGAACTGGCACAAACAGTGGTTGTTTCTTTGTGAACTTGATAGATGGTGAAGATGCTGATGAACTCAAGGATGTTTTAGCCATGTACTCATTCTTCTTTTCATTGAAGTTTTTGAGGTACACACATGCCTGAGTTTTATGGTTTGTTTTACCACAAACACTGCAACTTTCAGCTGAAGTAGTGACACTTGTTGTGGTTAAGTCATAAGCTTTTAGATGGAAATAATCTTTTGTTAGATGGTTCCTCTTCTCACAGAATTCACAAAACAAGTTATCAATTTTCTCTTTCTTCTTCCTCTTTTCAGACTCCTTTATAGCAGAGGTTTTGACCACTGCTGGAATATCCTTAAGAGGAATGACTTTAGCTTTTGGAGCCTTAACACCATCAGTTGATGTAAAGTCCATTGGCTTGAAATTTTCAAGGATATCACACTCATCAGACCATCTTGGTTTAAATTGATGATTTTCAATCTCCTCAAATGCAGAGGGACCCACTGGTCTGTCAAGTGTGATTTTGTTACCAAGTTTGTCAGTTATTTTCACTTCTTGGCCATCCTTGTTTGTTGGGATGAACTCAGTAGTTTCATCAGTAGTTGAAATAGATTTTCCAAAAGCAGTGTTTTCATCATCATGTTTTCTATAACCAACCCCAAATTTTACATTGCTTTTTATCTATTTCTCAAGCATAACCTCATACCCTTTGCATGATTCCACCCATTTTTCACAAGTGATCTGGGTGGATTCTAACTCCTTTTTGCAAACTTGGTATTTTTCTACCATAGTTTGGAGTTGGGTTTTGGTTATGCTTTGCTCTTCTTTCAAACTGCTAATCTCTTTTTCCTTTTCAGTCAACTTGTTTTTAAGTTCTTTTAAAGATCTTTCAAATTTGACTTCATCAGTTAAGATTTTGTTCCTAAGGTTTTCATTCACCTCTTTGATGTTAGCAAAAGCAATAATGCAATTGTCAGAACATAGTTTTTCTAGAACTTGAGGTGATACCTTGGCAGCAGCCATCATTGCACAATCACATTTAGGATTCTCTTCCTCATCAGCTCTCTCTTCTTCCTCACCAGCCTTTTCATCTTTCTTGTCTTCTTCAGACCATAGATCTATCATTGGTTCAATCAGGGCACCTGAACTTTCTCCCAGCAGTATTTCATCAGTCACAGCAGTAACCACTGCTTCAGTCACCTCTTCCAATGTTTCAACCTTCAGCTGTTCCTCCTCAGATTCAACCCCCTCCTGTATTGACTCTAATGCCATCAAACAAAATTCATTGTGAGAAGAATCATTTGAAGCATATAGTGTAAAATTTTCATCATTAAGATTTTCAGGCATACTGCTCCAGTCAACAAACTCTTAACTAAAGAAACTTTATTGTTCAGGTTGTGTAACTACTGGAGCAGTAGTTTGAGGTGCAGATTGCACTTGTGCCTGGGGAGCAGGGGTTTGAACAAATTGGATTTGTGGAGCAGCTGTTTGGACATAATGCACTGGCATAGGAGCAACAGCATAGTGAGCAGTGTTCACATGTGCTGCTGGGGCATATTGGGCATAGTGCACAGTGTTTTGAGTTTGAGGTCTAGGATTTGAACTAGGGTGAGTAACTATGGGACCAGTTGTTTGACTCCTACATTCCCTAGCAAAGTGTCCCAACCTGTTACACTTGTAACACTTGATTTTCGATTTATCCAACCCAACCCTTAGGTTCCCATGAAGACCTGGAAATTTTCTCCCAGTTCTCTTATAAAACTTGCTAGTTCTAACACTTAGCAAGGCCAGTTGGTGCAGGATGTCCCTTTCTTCTAGGTCAGTGGGGTCGAAATGCTGTAAATCATTGAGTTCAAAGCTTAAATTGTCTGACATCTGGTTTTCATTTGCAGTGAATGCATAACCTGTAGAGTGAGGATCAGGGTTGTTGAAGTTTGCACCAGCAGTTATGTCAATGAAGTGATCATAACCCTGATCCTTACCACTACCACCAGATTCTTCTTGACCCAGAAGAGCAGTGTTACCGAATGAATAATCATCAACGGTTTTCCCTGACTCTTGTAACTTCCTTTTCTGGTTCAACTCCCTCTCAAAGGTCAGGAGTCGACCATGGAGTTGGGTCAAGGTCAGATCCTTGAACTCAGGTGCAGTTCTGGTGACAATAGCTATTGTGTCCCATTTTTCTGGCAGTGATCTGAGGAACCTGCTATTTTGAGTCGAGTTTGAAAACGTGACCTTAACAAGCCTCAGTTCACTGATGAGACAACTGAAACGCTCAAATTGTTGAGTCAGTGATTCACCTTTAACATGACAAAATGTTTCATACTGTTGGTTCAGGATTTCCCTATTGTTTTCTATGACCTCTTCGGTACCTCCAAACTGTTCCTTAAGTGCGTCCCACAACTCTTTGGCACTGTTACAATGTAACAGTCCAGCATATATTTCGTTGGGGAGCGCTGATGCAACAATACTAAATGCTTTAGCATCTAGTTCAAATTTTTGATAATCCGTTTCAGTATAATTTTCAACAGGTTTAGGAACAAATTTTTTAGCATCTTCAGCGCTTGGCACAGTAGGAACATGAGGACCAAAGATAACAGACTTCCAACAACCTGTGCTTTGTTGAGCAAGGATGTGACCCATCCTCCTCTGCCAGATGTTGTACTCATTTCTTTTTAGCATAGGTGGTTTAAAAAGCGAGCCAATGTTGTTTTTATCGTCCTGAGATTGTGACGTCATTCTTGTTGTTTTACAGGTACTGAAAAATCAACTATAATGGTGATTAATCCTTACTCTGTTTTTCAACAACGAAGAAACGATCAGTATCAACTGTTTTGAGCTGAACTATTTATGTCAAAATGATTGTTAAATCAAATTTGACTGTTCTAGCTCTGATACCAATTGTTGGATCTGAGTTTCCTTTTTGATTGTACTTTTGTTTGTAAAATAAGATGGAAATGAATGAGTGTGCAGCGGAAATTAAGATGAACACAAACTTTGTATACAATCAAATGAGAGTAATACTTTTAATCAAACATCTTTACACATAGAACCGAATGATTGAATTTATTTCAAACACGATTACAATGATGATATATGAATGCAAACTCCCCCTCAGCCCGAGCTCAGTAGTTTGTTCGTGCAAAGAAGACGAATGATGTGAAGAGCTAAAGAACAGTACAAAGTACTGTACTATTTATAAGTACTTGCAAACTACTGAGCATCTTTAGCTGACGTCACCATGAAAGTGACATCTAACCTCCTAACAAACTCTAACCTCTGATCTATACAGACACTGCTTGTGTTAACTACTGCTATTACATTCTATTACATAACAGACTATAGAACAACTGCTGCAACCTTCTACTGCTGTGAACCCAGCAGCACTTGTCCGGATCAGCAGTGCTTGACTCAAGGCAGTAGATTGAATCAGCAGGACTTGAGTCTTCATCAGATCTTTAATTGAGCAGCAGTTATTGGTCAGCAGTTAGTAAGATCAGCAGATAGGAGGTCATCAGTTGTTGTAATCACTTTCAAGGGGAGAGATATGCATATCAACATCTGCTTATTCTGAATCCACTGAGCTGACCCAGTTTTGGCTTTACATTATCTGTTCCTCTGATAGGATTCAATCCCAACAGTTATGTATTCAGACCATGATACACTAAATTCTATTATATGGTCCAGTGTATCCTTACCATTTAAGTAAACGATATTAATTTTCGGGTTGATCATTGACAAATCATTTTTCATACTTCCATTCACAAATAGAGATTTGTCGATTCAAAATCTCCCTCAATTGATCAAAGTAAGTTCTTTTCTGACATTGAATTCTATTGTTTCTACAAAAGTCATGTTATTTCAAAATTCATGTCTATCAAATATCTTTTGATTCATGAGACTTGGTCAAACTTGTTAATATTATTATTTCATCCCATTTGGTCAAACATCAATTCCTGAAACTAAAGTTTTAAAACCATTGAATTCCAACTATCTTATGATATTAATCTTTTGATTCCATCCCAGAAACCATGATATATTAAAAGAAGTAACGTAACCCCAAGAAGATATCATAGTCCAAATCTCGAGGACGAGATTTAAAACAAGGTGGGGAGGATGTAACAACTCTCATTAAATTTATTATTTATTAAATTATTTTATCCAATAGGAAACCCTAATTGAGACCACCAAGTGATTCTGCACAAACCCTAAAATTTTCAGAACAATCAGAATCAGGATCAGGGCCCCTAAAACTCGGGGGGGGGGGGGGGATTCCCTATTGACGATTATCCTTATAATTCGCTGTCTAAATTGAATTTTTTCGATCCGTCGACTCAGCTGAGCTACAAACACACGTGGCAACCCAATGGTGAAATAAGACCCTTCGCGTCACGCGTAGCCCCTATGGGACCCCTCGCGTCACGCGACGCCCTCAAATTCTCAGTATAAATAGAGGGGTTTGGGACTTGAAATTCTGCGTTGGAACGACGTTAAAATTCGTTTTACACTTCGAGATATCGTTCACATACTACCAAACACACACATAAGCTCGAATTCTGCTACGATACAGGGTAGTAACTCGATCGCTACTACGATTCGATGTCCGATCGATTGAAACTATCCGATGAATGTTTAAGTGCTACTCAAATTGGGTTTATACTTTGTCATTCGTCGTGATTCTGACAGGATGTTTGAGTGTCGCCGGAACTCGGGAGATACTCTGTCATTCGTTGCGAATCCGCTGGATGTTTAAGTATTGCACTTTGTTATTCGTCATGAAGGTTTAAATCTCATGAGATTATCGCAAAAGTTGTATTCAGTTATTTACCTAGTTTCGTGTGCATTATCGCTTAAATTAGGTTATCAGGATTATCAGTAGACTAAACTTCACCCCATACACTTACAATCAAAGTAGATGCTAATTCTCAAAAGAAATTGAATCAGGAAGCTTGTTAAATCAATACTGCATGCTTATAATGTGAGTCATTTTCTTTTTACCAAACTTGCTTTCAAAATCATGTTAAGTTTTAAAGTTATAATTACAGGGATTAAGTCTTTGTAGTCTTCATTACAGCCGGTATGTGGGGTTTTGTATACATTACTTGTTAATCCATCGCCATTGGACAACGAGATAGCCAAGGGGTGATATGACCATAGTCACAGACACCATTGGACAATGAGGTAGCCAATGGGTGGTCGAGTGACAAATACCGTGGGTATATGGTTGACATGTATAGACATTGTAATCGCTCTTAATACTGTAAATTATAACTATGGGTCATTTTTTGCAAACTGAATGAACTCACTCAGTATTTCCTGCTGACAAAACCTTTTTAAAACGCGTTTTAGGTAATTACAGTAGATCGGAATAAGAGCTGGATACGGCACCAAAAGGCTTACAGAAGTGGCTTGATTTATTAGTTAAATTAAATGAAGAAAAATTGTTTTATGTAATCAGGTTTATCCCTTATTAAAGCTACCATTGTAAAACATGGGTTTTATCCCATCTATTTAATAAATAAAAATCTGCTGTTTTCTAAACTCTGATATTTTTCCTAACTCACGGTCCTGATGAAATTTCCGCTGCAATGTTTTCAAAAATAACCACCGGTACCGCTTGGCTGCTCGCGGCTCCCGATTCCGTCCAGGGTGGGTTGGGGGTCGTGACATGTCACCTAAGGGATTTTCAGTCAATGATGTTGATGAGATGCTTCTCACCTGAGACTAAAACTATGATGAAGCAAACGTCTGCCTGAATATAAGCGAGGTCTGACATTTTCAAATCATTTGTATTACTTAAGCAAATCATTTAGTGTTGACTGTGTTGATGAATAAAAATGAATTCAAAGTGCACTTTTCTTGTGCTTTCTACATGAGGCTATGATGAATTTGCAAACTGTGTGAAAATTGAATGAAGATAGCATTATGGTATGGCAAGGTTGTAGGATGGTAGTTGTTCATGCAACCTCTCTTGCAACTACGGTGTTGTCATCTATATGAACAATCTGAGCCTGACAGTTTGACAATATAAATGTTTTGCAACTTCACCATGAATAGAGAAGAAAGAGAGAGTTTGAAGGAGATATGATTAGTTCTGAGTGCATTAAATGGCCAAAACAACTACCTATGCATTTCAAATTTTGCCTCCTAAAAAAACAGATTATTACCTAAAGTTGTATCATCTGAATTTTGAACTGTTTTGATTGAACCTGTATGTGTTGTTACATTAAGATTCAATTTTGAACGTTTTGAAACTTGATCGGTTCAGCCATGGCAAGGTTGTAGCATGCAACCTCTCTTGCAGCCATGGTGTTGTCATCTTTATGCACAATCTCAACCTGGCATTTTGACAAAATAATATTGTATATAATGATTGTGTATATTAAAATGTCCTTTCAAGATGAGTCTATGATGATTTTGTAGATTAAAATGTGAAGAAGAAAGAGAGAGATGGATATTTGATTACTTCTCACAGGTACATTTAATGCGCAAAACAACTTGAACGTATCTATTCAGACCGATGAAGATGATTTTGTCATCTGAGGTTACGATTGTGAGATCTGGCGTACTGTTGCAACATATAAAGCATTTTTGCCGGCTGCCGTTCGCGGCTGTGCTAGGTAGCGTTAGCTGTAATCCATGTTCGGCCGATGATTATGCCATCGCTGTCACATAAGACAATGTTTTTTAATAGCACGCGATATTCAGTCAATGATGTTGATGAGATGGTTCTCACCTGAGACTAAAACTATGTTGTTTTCCAAGAATTCTATGTTTGACGATGCTCCTAGAGTGGTGATATATCTATCTATCTATCTATTGCTATCTATTAAAGGAGCTTAAATGGTGATGTAATTTTGCCTACGTGTCATTATATTAGGTATGCCACATTGACTCCGCTGATGTCATAATTCCGAATTTTTTATAATATTATGTATATCTGTTTTTTATTTGTTATTAAATTGAAGAAGTTTTCTTTTTTTAGGAGGCAAAATTTGAAAATGCATGGGGAGTTGTTTGGCCATTTAATCCACATCAGAAGTAATCATTTGACAAAAGTCTTTTCAAAATGAGGCTATGATGGTGAATAAAAATGAATGTTAGTAAATCATTTCGTGTTGACTGTGATGGTGAATAAAAATGAATGCAAAGTGCATTTGACAAAAGTCCTTTCAAAATGAGGCTATGATGATTTTGTAGATCTGAGTAAAAATTGGATGAATATAGCATTATGGTATGACAAGGTTGTAGGATGGCAGTTGTTCATGCAACCTCTCTTGCAGCTATGGTGTTATCATCTTTATTCACAATCTGAGCCTTGCATTCTGAAATTGCAAATGTTTTGCAACTTCACTATCAATTACCTTCACTGACGATGTGTTGTTGATTAAGGTTTTGAAAAGTGATCGTGTATAATTGTTGTTAGATCTATACAAGAAAATGGAGTTTGGTTGGTCTGAGATGGCTATTTAGCTGTATGAGATGATGCCGGTAAGTTTTCCAATTTTTTGTTTGTAGATCGGTCATATAAATTGCCGTTTGTAACCGATTCCTGTGTTTTCTTTTACAGGTGTTCGTGTTGCCAGTTTACTGTGAATTTAGTTGAATCATCGTTGCTTAAGATATTAAGGTTGAAGCAACTGTCTCCTACAGATCAGGTGGTTACTCTCAATTCTCGATTGTTGTTCAATCAGAAAGATAAGGTACTTTTTCCATCCTTGAAGATGCTCTTGGTATGTTTGTTCTTAGTCGTGATTGGTAATTTTAAGAATTTGTTTTTCATAAAGGTTTCATCTTTTTTGGTTGGTTTTGTTTGTGGTGATGATTTTTGTTTTGATGTAGATGGTGTTTATACTAAATGAAGGCAATCTGAAAGATGTTTATAGATTCAATGTTGTTTGTTTGTTTTTCATTCAGTTTACTTTTCTCTTAAACGTGTTTTGATGATAACAACAATTTGCTGATTACGATGACGGTTAGTTTCATAAGCAACAAATTGGTGTACACATGTGGAGGCTGCGGTGCAACACTTCAAGGTTGGTAGCATATAACTAACTATTTGTGTTTTGTTTTTTATTTTGGAACATTTTGTTTGCTTTTATGTTTTAAGATTTTAATGTGTTAATACAGCGAAGAAGTGGAATAACAATACAATTGACACCACATTAAACAGACTGGACAACAATTCTTCAGGAAAAACCGGTTAGTGCATTCAGAAGTTAATAATCTGAATTATGGATTGTTATTAAGATGGTTGTAAATTGGTTCTTTGTTGTTAGGTGATGTTGAGATTCTTGAATCAGTGAGAATACGGTGCCATATAATTAAGTACAGGTTATACTTCAAGGTTTTTCAATCTCTTTGCAGGCAGATAGGTGGCTTTGTGAGGTATGAAAAACAGAATTGATAAATTTAGGGAAAATGTGATTGAAAGGTGATAACGCAATAGTAGAGGATCTAATTCTACAGCTTCGATAAATTCAGGTGTGTTTTCAAATAATGCTTCCTAGATGTTTGAAGACCGACAAATGTCCAACGAAGCAGTACTGTGGACATTTGTTGTTCTTTGTCGGTTTTCAAACATCTATGAACCATTATTTGAGAACACCCCTGCATTTATTGGAGCTGTAGAACTAGATCCTCTACTGTTGGGTTATCATCTTTCAAACCCATTTTCCCTAAATTTATCGATTTTGTTTTTCATGCAGAGATATAATTTGTTTTTTAGTATTTGACCGTGGATGATGACCCATGTTCAAGGATGCTTTATGTTTCACAATATACCAAGATTGCCTCTTGGTTATCATAAGGTTAAATTTTAAATTAATATGGTCTCATTTGTTAATAAGCTTATAATTATTCTTAAGCCATCACATTCTTTTTGTGAGGTCTCATTGAATCTAATCACAGCAACAACTGTTGAGCCATCACATTCTTTCCGTTTACATCTCAGTTAACGGTTTTGCTTAATGTATCTCGAAACTTAGGTTGTTTTATATGATTTTTCAATCACATTGCGTTGAAACTTACTGGATAGTAATTGTCAATTTCAGGTAGGTTGGGGGTTGAAATCAAGAAATTCAACACCACTTGCAGATATGGTTTCAAGGTAAATATTTGGTTGAAACAGAGACAGAGGACTTTTGTTTCTGAATATTTTGTAGCTTCACTTATGACTTATAAAATTTCAAGTTCTCAATTCATAACTATAATGTGAATGTGACGTTCTTGCAATTACTTACTCACATCAGATTTTACATATAGATGTAGGAAAAAACTTTGCACATTATAAACTACTAAGTTTATTCCCATATCAAACATGTACACTAACACATACTGTCTTTAACATTGTTTTATAAAGATATGTAACTAAACACAAAGAATTTAAATAATATATTATAATATGTTTTTTAGTATTTGATTCCGATCGTTATTAGAACAAACCCGTGTATTCACACGGGTGTACACCTAGTGAGAGTTATGAGAAAGAGATCTGATTTATTTTTTTTATATTTTATTTTTTTTAATTCTTTACTGATTAAATATTTTAAATAAGTTAGTAAAATTACCAATATACCCTGATTTAACATTAAGATTTAACTGAGTTTAGGGTAAAGGATATACTGTGTCATGGTTTGCAAAGATAAAGTATGAATTTTATCACTTTTAAAGACAAATGACACACTTTGCAATCTGTTGTCAACATAAAGGACGAGTTTTGTAATTTACTCTTTAAACAATAAATACAATTTTGCCTCTATTTTAAACTAACTTCCCTCGCAATTTTTAAACGGTTATAACTTTTTTATACATTAATATTTTCTTTAAAACAAACTATATGATAAAAACAATCATTTTATTTTCTTTAATTTGAGTATAGTTTTACTATAGTGTTTTTTATCTTAACAAACGGGCATTTTATTTTATTTAATTTGAGTAGTTTTGCTATAGTTTTTTTTTTAACTTAACAAAATTAATATATTATATGTGATTAAAAACATCTATGGGTGAATGAAGGGGTAAGGTCCCAAAAACCTCTTATCAAGTACTTGGGACCATACCACAACCTCATCTCTTAGCCCTCTTTTGACCTTGCCGGCCGCGCAACTGGTCATGCAGAGAGCTTAAGAGAAAAGTAACAAGCAACACTTGCGCGATACAAGGAAAATCATGAATCCTTGCGCTTTCATAACAAACAAAGGATGAGAATCCTAAGTTAGACATTCCCGCTTAATAATACCCAGACTTGGATATTATTTACTGACACCACACGGTAAAGAGTCACACTAGATTATGGCCTTGATCTTCTAGAAGGACTCAACCACGCATCACCAGACGGTTATAACCGTCTGGACACGTGTCATCATCCCAGGCCATCCTAGGATCACGATGGTGGCATGGAATTGAGGGAAAACCTCCATTTGCCCACTTTCCACGTGGCATCTCCCCAGCCTTTGATTAAGATTGCGATTCGTGTGCTCCCACGATCCGATCAATAGAGATAACGGAAGAAAAATAACCGCTTACGGGGTTAGCATCTTCCGTTAACTTTTCACTAACAGGTTTTTCCGCCTAAACTCCCGGCTATAAATATGAAGATAATTCAGGTATGAAATTCAAGTCACACACACTTCGTCAATACTTCTTCTTCTCCATAAACACATACTTATTCTCATGCCGGAGTCGGGTCAAGGAGAGAACTGTCACACCCCCAAAATCCACTTGCGGAGTATCACCGCTTGGAGGCGTGACTAACCAGGATCAAGCCACCAATCATATTGAACAACCTAATTAAATAAACCAACCACAATATAATTGGTGTCTAAAAGATAATAACCAACTTTAAGTTAATAGCGGAAGCATATAAAGTAAAAACCCATACATAAGTAAATAGTTCATAAGTTTAAATGTATCACATGGAACACAACAGTCCATGTCCCACAACGATCACTCCTCCCTGTGCAAGCTCCATAAGTACCTAACGACCTGCAAGGCATGTAACAACAAGTCAACAACAAAGTTGAGCGAGTTCACAGTTGGTTGTTTAGTTATTGTATTCATTTCATAAATCATAAGTTTGTTTTGTAAACCATGTATCGTATTAATTCATATCGCGGTCTCCCAGACATGTGTGCGAAGATTAGTGGGGGCTTCCCATGTGTTACTAGACTGTGTGTATCGACTGCTACGAAAATGTAAGAGGTGCCCTAAGTCAATGTCTATCAGCACTGACCCTTTGCCCATAGTCCATTAGTATACGCCCGTTCGAACAACACGGTGTGAGGTTTGTTAAACCTAATAGCGCTATTAACTAAAGACCCGCTCGCCATAGGCCTCGGCGATTAAGTCGATATAATGAGGGACTTCAATGATAGAGGTTTGGTCCAGTGTGTATTCTTGGCATCCTACTCCCAGAGGATGATTGTAATTACCGTTTATTTCATTTACCCATTCCCAACCCTTGGGAATCCCATGCCTTGGAAAGATTGTGAACTCACCTTTAGTTTGCTCGGTTAGACTTAGTTACTGGTATTATCGCTGGACACCCCAAACATCGCTGGACACCCCAAACCCTAATATGGTTTCAATAATAATCAGTTTCGTTTACATAGAATTCACTTATTCAGCAAACATTTTCCACGTGTGAAAGGCAAGTATAGCACACATTAATCATACACGTTACAACGAGCATTCGGGTTATAAGTATTCTCACAATACAAATCCATATATCATCATGCATGTAACAATAATAAATCACAACACTTAATAATCCCTTTGGTTACTAACATCTTGTATCGAACCCCACTTAAGACCCGGCACGACTCGGCGACCCATGTTAATCCCACACATAAAGATCCAGCCAAAACATTTAGCCCTTAACCTATACCCAGCCCGATAACTCTCACAACCGGCCCAACTAATTCACAGCCTACTTATTAAATCTAACCAAACATCTCACCCGGCCTAATATATTAAATCTAAGCCCAACTATATCACAGGCCCCTAGATCTTAGTTTATCGGCCCAGCAGAACAGGCCCAACATATGATTGTGTTAATCCTAGTTTATGTGAATTATCAATGAATACAAAGTAACCGGCCCAATGCCACTTCCTAATGTGCGTGTGGCTTGTTGTTTTACCCAACCCAAATCGGTTATAATAATCATATGAATAAAACAGGTAACCCTAAGCCAAACAACCTAATGGACATCATCATTACTATAATCAAACAATAATGGCTGACACTGACTATTACTTTCATGCTATGATTGGACCAATTTTATAGTGGGCTGCAAGTTCAATATCATTGGACCAATTTTAGCATATTATATCTAATCCATAGGCAATCACTTGTTTATTGACCATCATCACATGCACATATGAATATAGTGGTCGACAACCATGAGATAATCCTTATCCAATGCACATCAAGACATCTTCACATGCAAGTTATCACATAGGTGGGCGGCAATTATGACACATAGGTGGGCGGCAATTATGATGAGTTGACCGATTCAAACATTAAACACATACATGCAATCAGGAGATTTATTGGCAACGACTATATATATATTACATAAATAATACTAACCGAATGGGTAATTGAAAACAGGCACAGGGATGAGCTCCAAAGATTGCGAATAGGGGATGGGGTCTTTTGTCGCACGAACTTTTGAAAGCAGTAGGGTTTGTTTTGTTGTAGAGTTATTGTTATCAATATTATCATGTTGCGTGACATATATAACAATAGCTTTGGGGCGGTTCCTCCTTAGCCTAGGTAATGGGCTTAAGCCCAAGCTAAATGGCAGCCAATAAAGGATCAAGGGGCTCGAATTGGGCTCTACATTGTCTATGGATCAAGGTGAAGGCAAATAGAGCTATAATTGGGGCCGAGGACTTTATGTGCGGCCCGAATAGTGAGCAGTATGGAAACCGGCCCAAATTTTAGAGTGTGCGCGCGCAAGATATAGTTGGCCCAAATACATGGAATACCGACACGTTTACGATTAATAACTAATCGTAGCAAAAGTGAAAGAGGAAATCAAGGAATCAAAACTTCAAGACTAATCTTGGAAATTCGGGTTGTCACATCATCCCCAACTTGAAAGAAATTTCGTCCCGAAATTTAGCACGTCGTTACTGAGGAAGCTAGGTAGGTTGCGTGGTTTTCCTGATTTTCCTGGGGTGTCACATCATCCCCCCGTTGATTCGGAATTTCATCCCGAAATTCAGTAGTAGCTTCAGCCTCAGTAGTGGTTACACTGTTTCCGAACAACTAGGGACACCTGAGTTTCATTTGATCTTCTCGTTCCCAGGTGAACTCTGGGCCACGACGGGAGTTCCAACGAACTCGAACAAGAGGCATTGCATCAACCAATAGGCACCGGTTAGTACAAAGTCTAGCGAGAGGTTTACCATAATTAAGGTAACTGTCGTAGAGTCAAAGATGTGACTCTTGTAGTGCATGGGGAAAAAGAGGTAAGGTGACAACTCAGTACAAGAAATATCCTTAAAACAATAAAATAAGAAAATCCATTCAAATTAAACCATATAAGTCACTACATCGAATATTCACAAAAGTTTTAATCACCACTATTGTTTACACGAAAACAACTGAAAGATAAATAACTAGATAAACGAGTGGAAGACGAGTCAGTCGTCCACGTCTCCATCCCCGAGGTCACTACCATCATCATCGTCTCCGTCATTATCCGGGACCTCCTCCGGCTCTTCTTCCTCCTCTTTCGGCTCTTCCTCCTCCTCTTCGGGCTCTTCTTCCTCCTCTTCCGCCTCTGGCTCGGAAGGTGCCGGGACTGGGGCTGGCTCGGGTTCAGGTGCGAAGCGGGCTTCCTCCAACTGATGGACCCTCCAATTCATCATACCTAGCCTTTCAGCATGCGAGTTAAGCCTTTCATGATCCACTCGAGCGTCTCTCAGTATCAGACCTTGTACCTCGCGCCCTTTTAGGGCTTCTGCCTTCAAATCAGTAGTTCTCCTATTAAGTTCCTGTATCTGCTTCTCCTGAGCTTCCACTCGCCCTCCTAGGATAGCAACCTTTTTTAGTAATTTCTGATTTTGCTCCATTAAGACTTGGTTTTGTTCTATTAAAATCTGGTTATAATCTCGGAGGGCCTTATTCACAGCAGACTCGGGCTGGGCGCTGAGCGAGTTAACTGGTAGTGCATGCGTAGGTCGGGAGGACGACTCCCCGCCCTGCGCGAGTCTCTTCCTATAAGCCGCACGCGTCTCCTCCTGACGCGGGGGTGAGTGAGTAGCAGCGGGTGCCTTCCCTGGCGCCCGAGATTGGTCGAAAGATGCGGACGGTGCAGACATGTCTATCGAGTTGATGACATAACGCAAGTTAAACGAAAGAATGCACACTCACAATGTACCAAAAGAGGGTATATGTACCAAAAGAGGGTATTGACGCAGAAAGGGAAGAAAAAGAATGACAGAAAAGGGTAAGCACACAAGGTTTCAATCAACAGTTGCTACATTACTATGCATACCGTAAACAATACACTATGCAACGAATAAACAGGCAATATAAGTATAAACCATACCACCTATGGTGTTGAGTCTTGCACGTGGAGCGAAGCGTCGTTGTGGATCGTTGAGCACTGTACAAGTTATAGTTTGATTTTAATAAAAACTTTTTCCCCTTATTAAAACCAAGTTCACTATAACCAATGGCTCTGATACCAATCTGTCACACCCCCAAAATCCACTTGCGGAGTATCACCGCTTGGAAGTACTCGAGATAGGGGACGTACATGAGCAGCTACAATAAGGAAGTACTCGAGATAGGGGACGTACATGAGCAGCTACAATAAGGAAGTACTCGAGATAGGGAAAGTACATGAGCAGCTAATTCGCGCCCAATTCAAGTACGCAGTAAGGTGCGATGATATGATAAAGGTCTTATCTGGGACAGAAGGACTTCCGAAGAGTTGGGAGAAAGTGATGGCGGCGGCCAAGGTTTATGCGCAAACAGAAAAAAAATCTCACTACCAATAGGCCTCCACCACCGCATAATCGTCCCTCAGATCTGGGCTCAAGTGGTGGAAGAAAGTTTAAGAAGAATTGGCGTGATTCTGGCTCAGGGAACTATTCGTCCGAAGATGCTCGGACCACAATCAAAAAACTTACCGCGCAAAGGGAGGCCAAACAGGAGAATAGGGAGAGACAATGGTCTCCCTTAACCAAAACCCCTGCGGAAGTCCTGAGCACAGAATATTACCAGTTCAAACCTCCGCCACCCATGAAAAACAAGCGTGGACAAGACCCAAGTCAGTATTGTGAATACCTCAAGGTCAATGGGCACACTACAAACAACTGCATCTCTCTGCGCACCGAGATAGAAAAGGCGCTTAAGAGTGGTGAGCTTACTCACCTTCTACAAAACGTGCGCAAAGAGATTAAGCAAATTACTCGAGGCGAAGAAGGCCCGAGCAAAAAAGCAAAGAACTGAGCGGCAACTCAAGGCTTTTCCTGCGGAACAAAACGGATCCTACACTTATCAAATTTAAGCAGGAGATAGATTGTAAGTTAAGAAACATGTAATTATTTTCAATAGATTCTGTAAACGGCCTCTGTGCCTTATCCTGAAATAAACAAACAGTTTCTATTATTCTTATGTTGTTATTACAAAGTGCATGCAATTTCTTTTGGTAAGCGCAAAAACAGTATGGTAAAAATAATACAAAGTCTCATGAACGGCCAGTGATTACATCACTCAAGGCCATACGTTCACACATGAGCCTCATACCACTTTCATTCGCCTTACCTGACCAAAGTCATTGTACACATGCAAGATATTGTAAAACAAACAAAACAAACTTATCAGATTACACCAAGGCAGTGTATCATCGTTACTAGCGCGGCAGCGCATTAACAAAAAAAAGGGGAACACACCCCCTTGGAAAAATACACAAATTGTTCAAGTACAATTAATCACAGAAAGAAGATCTATGCTAGATCTTCATTTTCATCTGGAAAGATCTCCTTTAGCTGCGCCACATGGTCTTCAGACTGCAAGGCGACGTTTATAAGGTCCATTATGGGAAGCTGTAAGCTATTGAATTCTGCCTTTAAAGCTGCAAGGGTGGCACCAGTATTGGCACCATAAGTGGTGGACTTACTAGTATCCCAATTAACTTTCAAAGCGCTATTTACATGTTGCGAACATTCAGCGTAACCTTGGGCATACCCGTCATTCCGCGCGACAACTATCAACTGCGCAACGCTCTTATCCAGCTCTTCAGAATTCAGCACCGATTCAGCGACCTACAAAAAGAAAATAGGCGAAAATAAGGGAAAAAAGCGTAAAGCATCCTCGCAAAGGGAGCAACGGAAAGATAACTCACACAAGCAATCCCGCGCTCCTTCAACCATAACATATCACCTTTCAAGGGTTCCAGCTCACTCTCTGCTGTAACCCGTGCCGTTTCAGAATTTTCTAGTTTTTCTTTAGTTTCGGTTAGACGGCGACAGGTTTCAGTTTTCTCAGAAAGCGCATGCTCCAAGTCTTTCTTGAGTTGTTCCTGGTTAGAAAGCAAAGAAGTAAGTTCTCCCAACTCTTTATCTTTAAGAGCAAGGGAAGCGCAAGCTCGTACCTCTCGTTGTTCACTTCGCTCCCTGTGTGAACGCGCCTCATCAAGCGCTGCCTCAGCGTCAGCTTTCTCCTTCTTCAACTATTCAAATTCCACATCCTGCTTTTTCAATTTTTCAATCACATCTTTGAGGTTATTGATAACATTGCGGAGCTTGGCTTGTTCAACATTGTCTTTTTCACAGATTTTCTTCCAGTTCTTACGCTCCTCGGATAGGAGGGCAGCTTCCGCTTCCGCTTTTCTTTTCCAGCCTGCAACGGACCATTCTTCAGTCTTCCGATCAGCCTCAAACTTGGCCTGATTAGCCTCCAGCTTAGCTTTCAACCGGGCGATTCGGTTTTCCTCTTCAGCAACCTTCTTCTGGGATATCTTGAAAGCGGCCCAATCTTTGTGCATATTATACCATTCGCGCACTATGCGGTGCGTAGTAGACACATGAGAGGCAGCTTCCTCAAGATAGGCATGATAGGTTTGCTCATAAGATCGGTTCTCTTGGAACTTAATTTCCCCAAGCGGAAAGGCCCCTTGAAACCAATCATGACAAACACGCCAATCAGAGAAAGTGTCACCTTTCTTCAGATTCCAAGCAGGAGCATGAATCTCGGAGGCATCCTTTTCTGAATAAGTTCTATAATAATAATCCACCAAAGTTTCCTCTGGGCGGATAGGAGAATCCTTGCCAATACCAGAAAACGAGCTTTGATTTTCAGCAGTAACCTTCTCAATATTCTCAGGCATAGAACCAGAAACTTTAGAAGGAGATGTTGCAAATGGGATTTCTTCAGCAGTTTTCCCTTTATCCAACTCATGAGCAGCAAATTCAGGGGTTTTGGGGTCACTAGCAACATCTGCAACCTCTGGGCTAACAACTTTTTCGGTTTCCTCAACATCATCAACAGGCTTGTCAGCCTTAATAACCTTCACCACACCACCCTCAGGAACTTCAGTAGTCTTTAATTGATCAGCAACAACAGCACGCGGAGGAGAGGGTGGAAGTTCTTCATTTACCACAGGCAGTGGTTCTGAGGGAACAGGAGATGTAGGGATTCCTGAAAAAACAAAGTCTATAAATGCACAATACGCATAAGGAAAAAGGAAGCAAGAATGACACTTACTGGAAACAGGCTCCGAGATAAAGGCGTCCAAATTGCCTTTCCTGTTAATCTTCTTCCTCTGAACCTTCTTTGAAGGCTGACCTTCAGCCTCGGCACCAGTATGTTTTCTTTTCCCTGCTTTGGTCCGCACCAAGCGCTCAGGGCTTGATTCCAAATCAATGGGATCGTCTGGGTTGGACGGAGGGATATCAGCAGTATCTTTTGGTTACGATTTTGGCCTTCTAATAATAACTGCAGGCGCAAGACCCTCCATAGAGTCAGAAACCACCACATAATCACACCAGGAGTCAGAGGAACGGCGCATACCTTTCTTCTTTCCAACATTTTTGACCTTAGAAGATTGAGCTTTCTCAGCATCACTCTTCTTCGGCGCAGAAGTAGAAGTCATCGTGCGTCTTTTCTTCTCAGGGCCTATGCCCAAATTTAACAACTCACCTACTAAAGCGCAGGATAAAACTTGTTCAGATGCGCAAAAGAAGAAAGTATTAAACAATATGAGAAAAGTTTACCACCACCAACAACAGGTTGCACAAACAGATCAGCATCTTGGGGAAGAACAAAATTCTTCACAATCCGATGATACCACAGTTCCTCATCTGGTGTTTTTGCAATAGCAGACATCTTTCCACCTTCTCTCTCTCAAATGCAACAACGTACAACGAGACAACTGCAAAAAAGGAGAAGTAAAGATAAAATTCAAAAAAAAAAAGAGAGAGAGAAGAGAAAAGGTGAGAGAGAAGAAGGACGGAAACAAGGCAGAATCCTTACTCTTGCCATCCTCCATGTACACCGGTTTCTCCTCTCGATCCATCTTCCAGTTCAGACTCATACCGGCTCCAACAAGGGCTCTCTCCGGCAAAGCAATGTTCGGAACATCTTTCAAATCCTGATACCAATTTTCGTTAACAGGGGTCTGAATAGTTTCAATGGGGACATCCTCTTTTCCCTTAAGAGACATCTTCATCGGAAAAACCCCTCTTTAATAAAAAAGAATTTCTGTTTCCAGTCGTGGAATGATTTGGGGGGATGAAGCAAAATCTTCTTCGCCGATGCCCTTTGAACAAACGAATAGAACCCTTGGGTACAGTGCATTTGATGAAAAACTCGAAAACGAGGAACTGTCGGCTCAATATGCATTGTACGACACACAAATTCAAAATGCCGAACCCTAACGATGCCAATTGGATGCAGTTGGGAGACATGGAATTTGTAATACTCCAGAATTTCAAGGAAGAATTTTGTTACAGGCAGACGAAAGTTGCCTGCACTAAAAAAATCCAAAAACAAGGTCAAGTACTCGGCCGGGGCATCCGCTGCAGTTTGACCTTCTTCAGGGTAAATGGCACCCCAGCTCTCTGGGAACTTAAGATTCTGAATCAAACCATCAAAGCTTGTCCTAGGCCACTTTAATGGTGGAAGTTCGACAGACATTTCTTCTGAGTCTTCGTAATGATCGCCGGTTGACATAAGGAAGACGAAATCGCAATTCTTTCTAAAAAACAGGGAAAGAAGACGAGAAGAAGGGGATTTTTCAACAAAAGTAATGATTAGTGGAAAGGGGAAATCTGAAACATTTATATGCCTACCGCCATAAATAGTTTCGGTAACTGCACAACACCTTTTTCGGAATAGCACGGTTAACCAAGCGACAGGGGCGAGTGGGAAATAACATAAACGCGAGACCACGCGCGCGTGTAAAGCACGATCAATAATGTACACCTGATAGTAACAGCCTATTTTACAGTCCTCATTGTACCCTTGTCACCCAAAGTCAAAGATTTTCAAAACCTCCATAATAAGCAAAGAGAAATCTTCTCATAGAAAATTCCTTACTTTCGCGCTACAAAACATTTCTCTCACATAGTCCAGTGCTCCACTTATTTGCATAAGAGCAACACTAGACTGGGGGGACTTGAAGGGGTAAGGTCCCAAAAACCTCTTATCAAGTACTTGGGACCATACCACAACCTCATCTCTTAGCCCTCGTTTGACCTTGCGCGGCCGCGCAACTGGTCCTGCAGAGAGCTTAAGAGAAAAGTAACAAGCAACACTTACGCAATACAAGGAAAATCATGAATCCTTGCGCCTTCATAACAAACAAAGGATGAGAATCCTAAGGTAGACATTCCCGCTTAATAATACCCAGACTTGGATATTATTTACTGACACCACACGGTAAAGAGTCACACTAGATTATGGCCTTGATCTTCTAGAAGGACTCAACCACGCATCACCAGACGGTTATAACCGCCTGGACACGTGTCATCACCCCAGGCCATCCTAGGATCACGATGGTGGCATGGAATTGAGGGAAAACCTCCATTTGCCCACTATCCACGTGGCATCTCCCCAACCTTTGATTAAGATTGCGATCCGTGTGCTCCCACGATCCGACCAAAAGAGATAACGGAAGAAAAATAACCGCTTACGGGGTTAGCATCTTACGTTAACTTTTCACTAACAGGTTTTTCCGCCTAAACTCCCGGCTATAAATATGAAGATAATTCAGGTATGAAATTCAAGTCACACACACTTCATCAATACTTCTTCTCCATAAACACATACTTATTCTCACACCGGAGTCGGGTCAAGGAGAGAACCTCCGTCCTCCCCTTGACGAGACTAACGGTGCTCTGTTTTGCAGCGATCGCCGGAGAAGAGGATCTGTCCATCCGAATCGAACGAGAGGAAACCACCCTTTTATGCAAAACCAGACCCCCTAGTTAATCTGATTCCGGTCGATTAACTAGTGTTTCTTCAGTGAACAATATCTAAACCGAAACCGAACCAAAAACAAATGAAACCAAAAACCAAATTAGCCAAAACTAATTAATTGGAATCAGTTGTCTTCTTTTTTTGTTCCCTTGGTTAACCGAAATCAACCGAACCAAACCACTCATATTTTCATACATTTCATGTTTTATACCCTAGTTTCATTTATTTCATGTTTTATACCTCCGTTTCATGTATTTATACCTCCATTTTGTGTATTTATACATCAATTTCATGTATTTATAAGCAATAATATTACCCCAAGTTTAATTTGGTTATCAAGCGAAGTAAACCTAACCGAAAACAAATTAGCTTCGTAGATATAAGGTAAAAGGTAGTAAAGTTAGTAAATATGTTTAAGATATTTGGTAACATGCACAAACCACTTCATGAAGTTTAAATGTCCAGGTAGTGATCTCCACCGGAGGAAAAATTCTTTAGCTTATGCTTGAATAGGCTAAAGAAATTTGCTCAAGACTGCGGTAAGGCGAAGTCTATTACTAACCTGTAATTTGAAATGTAAATAGTAAATATCTTTACAACAGAACCTTGCAGATCGAAACAAAATAATTACCACATACCAAATGAGTTACAAATATGCAGGAGAAGTGAAGAACAACAACGTCCCTATGTGGGTGCAGAGATGTCCAAGTTCAAATGGGATGAAGGTAATATTATTGCTTGTACATAATCAAGTGGAGCAATATTCTTGTTTTCTAGGGAAGAGTATAATATGCCCCTAGTGACCTTGCTATTCTGCTTTGATGCCAATCTGGCAATAACATTTAGTAATATTTAATTATAAATTTTTTTGAACGTCCAACATAAGAATCGTCGGGTACTCCGCACGCGACACCCATTGGCCGAAAGGTAGCCCGCGGCAGCCCAACCTGCACGCACGGAGCCCCTAGCCCACAATGCCACCAGTTCCAGGGAAAACCCGCCCGAGGGCACGACAATGTAGAGCCGGTAAAACCCGGGTGGATCAGGAATCGAACTCGAGACCATTCGGCCAGGAGTCTTTCCCTCATTTCCATAACCACTGAGCTATAAGCCCAGGGTTTATATTTAATTATATATTACATTACATTCATTGGAGTGTAACAAAAAATAGAGTAAACTGCCATTTTGGTCCTTGAGGTTTGGTTACTTTTGCCATTTTAGTCCAAATTTGAAATCTTTTGCATCTGGGTCCCTGTGGTTTCATTTTTGTTGCCATTTTAGTCCAAAAGCAAAGTCAGCTCAGATTTCTAAAAAACCTGGTGTTTTGTCCTTTTCTGAAGGGCATTTTGGTCATTTTACCAACCTGCCCAACTACCCACCCCAACCCCAACCCCACCCCCTCTCCTTTTTTTCTTTCCCCCTTCTTCCGGTCATCTGTTTCTCTCTCTCTCTCTCTCTCTCTCTCTGTAAACACGCACAGATAATTCTCTCTGTCTCTACATTCATCTACCACCACCACCATCTCATATGTGATCGTCATCATCTCCTTACTGGTGTCACTACTACTAACTTATTAAACCCTAGTCCGCACACACATCCACCCAGCTTCTTGTTTTCATCAACGGCGGATCCACAAATTGCAGCAGGTAGACGACGACATGTGTTCGAATCATTCTACTCGATCATTACGCTTGTATTCATTCTAATCGCCTGTGTTGAGCTCTGCGATGCATCCACCGTCGTTGACGTTTACCGCCTCATCCAATACGATATCTCCGGTGCACCTTTTGGATCTCGTGTTGCTTCAATTAATCATCACGCCGGTTCTTCGTTCTCTCCTCCTGGTTCCGATCTGTCTCGTACTGTTGCCGTACTTACTCTGTGTGAATTGAATGAAACTTTTGTTAGAGGTAAATGTTGAGTTCATGATCTTTGTTGAATCTGATTTTGTGTGGTTTGACTTTTGAGCGTGTTATGTAAATCTAGAGTGTAAGATCAGTTTGATTTTGGATTTTATTGAGTTTGAATTAGGTGAAATTGATAAAAGTGTTTTTGATTGGTGCTTAGATTCAGTTAGAATGGTGGTGGTGGTGGTGAGAGGTGGGAGATGGAGGTGGGAGATGGTGGTGGTAGATGAAGGTAGAGATAGAGAGAATTATCGGTGTGTTTTATAGAGAGGGAGAGAGAAACAGATGACCGGCAGAAGGGGGAAAGAAGAAAAGGAGAGGGGGTGGGGTTGGGGTTGGGGTTGGGGTGGGTAGTTGGGCAGGTGGGTAAAATGACCAAAATGCCCTTCAGAAAAGGACAAAAAACCAGTTTTTTTTAGAAATCTAAGCTGACTTTGTCACACCCCCAAAATCCACCTGCGGATAACACCCGCTTCGAGGGCGTGACTGACCAGGATCCAGCCACCAATTATACTGAATAATTAAAATTGGTAACAAAAGTAATGCTTACTAACCATAAGTTTAGGAAATATCGAGTTCCGAGTTTAAGGTTTTAAGTTCAAACAGTTAATAAGTAGCGGAAGCATAAGTAGGTGGTTTAAACAAGTTCATAGTTCAAAATAAGGTAACACCCAACACAAGGGTGGACAGGCACTACTCGTTCCCAAGCAGCAAGCTCCTTCGTCACTGGTTACCTGCAAAGCATGCAGTAAGGGGTCAACAATAATGCTGAGTGAGTTCACTAGTTGTCCAGTTTTAATTACCAAAAACTCGTTTCACCAGTTAATTTATCCGTTTATACATGCCATGGGGAGCTACCCCAAAAGTTAGCGACTAAACTGTTTTTCCAATACCGAACACTAGGTAACCGTTGCGTTTCCGCAGGATGCCCCGATGTGAATGTTCTATCATCATTGACGGATGCCTGAGTACATTAGTTCACGACCGATCCCGAACCAGGGCACGGTGTGAGGCTGGTAAACACCTAAATAGCGCTATCAACTAATAACCCGTTCGCCTGGCCCCGGCGACTAATCGGTATTATGTAGTAGGGACTTGAGTGATAGAGTTCCGTTTAGTGCCGTTAGTTGCAATCCGTATAAACAGTAATTAACCAAAGGTTTCCCAATGACAAGGGAAGGAAAAGTAAGTTTGTTCCCAGTAACTAGGGAAGGAATGTGAATGGTATCCCCTTTTACAAGGGGATAGGGTTGTTTTAGTCTCGTGTCCCAAACCACCGGGACGCATGCTTTTAAGTTGTGAACTCACCTTGGGTTGCTCGGTAGGTTTAGGTTACTTGTCAATCACGTTGGTCACCACGTCCTAACATGGTTACCGGTATAGGTCAGGTTCGGTGCGCAAGCATTCACATAAAAATCTATACACATAACTGGCACGTAGCATACATACAAGTAGACAGTCGTGGGGTTATTGGGCCGCCCTAAACATTTAAGCAGTCAACAGCAACACATAATCCAGTAAACAGATAGCCCAAGTTAAACACATTATGGCCCAATAACCAAAGTGGACAGCCCAGTCGCAACCAGGAGGTCTCGAGTCGCAACCAGGAGGTTTCGGCTTGTCACGCTGTGATTGCGAGTCGCAACCGGGGTCTCGAGTTGTCACATTGTGGTTGCGAGTCGCAACCGTCGTAGTCTCGAGTCGCATCATGTGGTTTCGAGTTGTCACGCTTTGGTTGCGAGTCGCAACGGCGTGGTCTCGAGTCGTAATGCCGTGGTTGCGAGTCGGAAGCTGTCCCTTTCATGTACACGTGATGATGCAGATGTAACAGTCCAATTTGTACCAAGTAATCAGGCCCAAATCGGGCAACAGCCAATGAGGTTTCACAAACAACTTTGCCTAATCTGAATATTAGTAAACTTAGATCAAACTTTGCCATTTTTGAAATCTTCAAACTACATTCAACAAGTTCATCCAATGTTCATCATTTTTCTAGGGTTTTCATGCCAACATAATCACACATTTTTGAACCAAAAATCACATATTTTAACAAGATCAATATGCAAGAACGACAAAACATACATTTTGTAACCTTAAACATGGTTCGGTTGGCATAATCATTCCTAAATCATTATTCTTTTGGCCATGTAAACATATTATCATGCTTTCATACATAAAGATTTTCACATATAGGCAAACCTCACAAACCATCCTAAAGATCATGCATAATATCACTAACCAAGCATTTCTAGTTCATAAACATTTCACAAATCTTTTATTCATAAAGTTAACACTAACCGGTTGTGAGGAAGAAGAATGAGCCGAAAACAAAGAGAAAGGAATCGAGAAGATGGAGTGTCCGAGTGATGATCTTGACCGAGTTCTTGTCCGAGATCCTTGCTTGAACCGAAATTTTGGAGAAGGAAAGTGGTGTTTGTAGAGGGTTTCTAGTTGAGAGAGAAATAGGAGAAGTGTGGGTATGTTGTGTAGCAAATGAGGGAAATGAGGAGAAGGTTGGGATTTATACAAGGGGGTTTTCGGGTTGGGCTTGGGGTTTCGGCCCAAACCGGTTACGGCCCAAAGGCCCACTCGAGACCAAGCGGCCCACTCGCAACCGGGTGGTTGCGAGTCATGGTCTCGGGTCGTGGTTTCGGCTCTCACATATATATATATACTACATATATACAACACGTAATATGCAAAAAGGATCACGTTTTCATTTAATAATAATCATATATACACAAAATATTACAAGGTGTTCGTTCGGAAAAACCTAGAGTGTCACATTATCCCCAAGTTTTAAGAACTTTCGTCCCGAAAGTTAAGGCAGCCACTGCCAAGCTAGCGTGTTTCAACGGGGTGTCACATCATCCCCCCGTTAGTTTGGAATTTCGTCCCGAAATTCAGTTGTAGCTTCAGTGCTGGGGTTTTCGTTTGGGAACAGCTGGGGATACTTAGACTTCATCTGGTCTTCCCGCTCCCAGGTAAACTCTGGGCCGCGTCGTGAGTTCCAACGAACTCGCACAAGGGGTATCTGGCTACGTTTGAGGGTTTTGATCTCTCGATCCGTGATCTCAATCGGTTCCTCAGTGAAGTGTAGCTGTTCATCAATAGTGAGTTCCTTGAAAGGAATTATGAGTGTTTCATCTGACAGGCACTTCTTCAGATTAGACACGTGAAAAACGTTGTGCACTGCACTCAGCTCTGCAGGCAGGTTCAATCTATAAGCCACCTTACCGATTTTCTCGGTAATTTCGAATGGTCCAACATATCGTGGATTCAGCTTGCCTCGTTTACCGAAACGGACCACACCCTTCCAGGGTGAGACTTTAAGTAGAACCCGGTCCCCGACCTGGAATTCTAACGGTTTCCTACGCTTGTCAGCGTAGCTTTTCTGACGGTCACGGGCTGCCGCCATGCGTTGCCTGATCTGGGAAATCTTTTCCGTTGTATCTACCACTAGTTCTGGGCCTGTGAGTTGACTGTCACCTACTTCCGCCCAGCAAAGAGGTGATCGGCATTTACGACCGTACAATGCCTCAAAAGGTGCCGCCTGAATGCTAGTGTGGTAGCTGTTGTTGTAGGAGAATTCCACCAGCGGTAGATGCTTCTCCCAGTTCTTGCCAAAATCGATCACACATGCTCTAAGCATGTCTTCCCGGGTTTGGATGGTGCGTTCAGACTGTCCATCCGTTTGCGGGTGGTAAGCGGTGCTCATGTCCAAACGTGAGCCAAAGGATCTGTGCATAGCTTGCCACAACTCGGAAGTAAAACGAGCGTCTCGGTCGGAAATAATAGAAGTTGGCACCCCGTGCCTGGAGACTACTTCCTTTAAATAAATTTCTGCTAAGGTAGAAAACTTGTCTGTTTCCTTAATGGCCAAAAAGTGTGCAGACTTAGTCAATCGATCTATTATCACCCAAATAGTGTCATTCCCGCGTTGGGATCTAGGTAGCCCTGTAACAAAATCCATGGAAATCTGCTCCCATTTCCATTTCGGGATTTCCGGCTGCTGGAGTAGGCCTGCTGGTTTCTGATACTCAGTTTTGACTCTTGCACAGGTCAAACATTTGCTAACGTAAGCTGCTATGTGGGCTTTCATGCCAGGCCACCAGTAAGTGGTTCTTAAGTCGTGGTACATCTTATCTGAACCAGGATGTACTGAGTAACGGGACTTATGGGCTTCGTCCATCACAAGCTCTCGTAGATCTCCGTAAAGTGGGACCCAAATGCGCCCTGCCACATAGTAGGCGCCGTCTTCTTTTTGTTCTAGTTGCTGCCTCGATCCTCGCAGGGACTCAGCCCTGATGTTTTCCGGTTTCAGAGCTTCAATCTGGGCATTTCGAATTTGGGTAGGGAGATTAGACTGGATGGTAAGTTGCAATGCTCGCACGCGCTTTGGTATAGTGTCTTTTCGGCTGAGGGCGTCTGCCACGACATTGGCCTTGCCCGGATGATACTTGATGGCGCATTCATAATCATTCAAAAGTTCGACCCATCGACGTTGTCGCATGTTTAATTCCTTTTGCTTTGAAAATATGTTCGAGACTCCTGTGATCGGTGTAAATGGTGCACTTGGTACCGTACAGGTAATGTCTCCATATCTTAAGCGCAAAGATCACCGCTCCCAGCTCCAAATCGTGCGTTGTGTAGTTCCTTTCGTGTGTCTTAAGTTGTCGAGAGGCGTAAGCAATAACTTTCTCGCGTTGCATTAACACGCAACCGAGCCCATGAATAGATGCATCGCAATAAACTACGAAGTCATCTGTTCCTTCAGGTAACGAGAGAATGGGAGCACTGCAGAGGTTATCCTTTAGTTTCTGAAATGCGGTTTCCTGAGCTTCACCCCATTTATAAACCATACCCTTCTGAGTAAGAGCCGTGAGAGGCTGAGCGATCTTTGAAAATCCCATGATAAATCTTCGATAGTATCCCGCTAGTCCTAAGAATTGGCGGACTTCAGTCGGAGTCTTAGGGGTAGGCCAATTCTTTATAGAGTCGATCTTTGCAGGGTCGACGTGAATTCCATCTTTGTTAACCACGTGTCCAAGGAAATGGACTTCTCGAAGCCAGAAGTCGCATTTCGAGAACTTGGCATACAGTTGCTCATTGCGAAGGAGTTCGAGGATAAGGCGCAGGTGCTGTTCATGCTCTTCCTGACTTTTCGAGTAGATCAAGATGTCGTCTATAAACACGATCACAAATTTGTCGAGGTAGGGTTTGCACACTTGGTTCATAAGATCCATGAATACTGCAGGGGCGTTGGTCATTCCAAAGGGCATAACGAGGAATTCATAATGACCGTAACGAGTTCTGAATGCAGTTTTGGAGATGTCTTCATTACGGACCCTTAACTGATGGTAGCCTGATCGCAAGTCAATCTTAGAATAGTAACTTGATCCTTGCAGTTGATCGAATAGGTCATCAATTCGTGGGAGAGGGTAACGATTCTTGATGGTAACCTTGTTCAACTCACGATAGTCAATGCACATTCGGAACGTGCCATCCTTCTTCTTAACAAAGAGTACCGGTGCTCCCCAGGGTGACGAACTAGGGCGAATAAACCCTTTA
The DNA here is from genome assembly GCF_002127325.2 of Helianthus annuus. NCBI lineage: Eukaryota > Viridiplantae > Streptophyta > Magnoliopsida > Asterales > Asteraceae > Helianthus > Helianthus annuus. Next base: position 152,331,172 of record NC_035437.2, on the reverse strand, counting down.
TCCAAAAGTTCCTGTAGTTGAGTAGAGAGTTCCTTCAATTCTGCGGGGGCTAGTCGATAAGGTGCACGAGCTATTGGTGCTGCTCCGGGAGCTAGCTCGATTTGGAATTCGACCTGACGGTGGGGAGGGAGTCCAGGTAGTTCCTCAGGAAATACCTCGGGGTAGTCGCGTACTACCGGAAAATCTTCAATCCTCTTTTCCTTTTCCTGCGTGTTGGTGACAAGTGCTAAGATAGCGGTGTGCCCTTTTCGTAAATACTTCTGGGCCTTCAAGAAAGAGATAATGCCGGAGATTTCTCCACCTTTGCCACCTTGTACAATGAGGGGTTTGCCAGAACGGCGAGGAATACGAACTGCTTTCTCTTGACAGAGGATCTCAGCGCGATGCTTGGATAACCAATCCATACCAATAACGACGTCGAAGCTTCCAAGAGTAACAGGGAAAAGGTCGATACTAAATGTCTGACCAGACAACTCTAGTTTGCAGCCCTTGACAACATGTGAGGCCTCGATGTTTCTACCATTAGCTAACTCGACGATATGAAGAGAACTTAGTAACGAAAGCGGACGCTTAAGCTTCTTACTAATACGTAGGGATACATAACTAGCATCGGCACCGGAATCAAATAACACAGAAACATAACGATCATCGAGTAGGAACTTACCCGCCACGACATTGGGGTCATTCCTTGCTTCTCCAGCTCCAATCACAAAAGCCCTTCCTCTAGCACCATTCCCAGCATTGTTGTTTTGATTGTTGTTCCCAGCTCCCTGATTATTGTTGCGGTTCTGATTCAGTTCAGGGCAATCCTTCTTAAAGTGCCCTGTTGCCCCACATTTAAAACATGCTCGGTCGTTTCCTTGCTGCTGTTGCTGTTGAGGTTGTTGCTGATTCTGTCTTGCTGGGAACTGGCTCCTACAATCCTTGGCTTCGTGCCCCATCTTGTGGCATCGCTGACACTGGCCCTTGTTACACGCCCCATTATGGTGTCTGTTACACTTGTTGCACTTAGGGTAGCTTCCCCGGTAGCCACCCTGTTGCTGAGTGCCTTTGTTGTTTTCAGTTTTCCTTTGCTGTGCTGGGGCCTGAGTGGGGTTAGCATCCTTGCCCTGACTTCCTTCCCACTTACGCTTGTTGTCACTAGAAGTTCCGACAGTAGCACTGATCCTTTTGGGCAACCGGCCCTCTTCTACGGCCTGATCAGTAAGTTTGTGAGCAAGTCGAACAATCGGCTGAATGGTAGTGTGGTTGGCTGAAGTTACATGGCTTCGAATTTCTGGAGCCAAACCCTTGATGTACAGTTCGATTCTTCGATACATAGGTCGAGACATGTTTGGGCAAAGAGCAGCATAATCGTTGGACAGCTTGGTGTAAGTTTCAATTTCCGACCCAACCATCTTGAGCTCATAGTACTCATTCTCAAGCTTGTGGATGTCATCCCGGTGACAGTATTCCTCCTTAATCATATCCTTGAAATCCTCCCATGCCGTAGCATTTGCAGTTTCCAATCCAAACATCTGAATCTGCGCCTTCCACCAAGAAAGCGCGCTTCCTTCAAGCGTAGCAGTAGCAAATTTCACCCAATTTGCAGGGGGACACTCGCAAACAGCAAAAACAGCTTCAATTTTCTCAATCCAATGCAGAAGACCTATGGCACCCTCAGTGCCGTTGAAAGGGAGAGGCTTGCAATCCATGAAAGTTTTGAAAGTACACACTGGTGGTTGCGCAGGTGCATGCTGACCTATAGGGTGAAAAGCGAAACGTATAGACTTAGAGGCGAAAAGACGATGTGGCGGTAGGATCTAAACATCCTAAAACAACGAGCTTACCTATAGGGTGAGCTGCGAAAGCTGCAGCCACTGTGTTGAGTAGGTTAGTGAACTGAGCCTGAGTCATGTTGATGTTTCCCCTTCCACGTCCACTCATTGTCTTCATAACCAGAAAACACAGTATGAGCGTGTGATGCCGTAGTGTAACGAGAATGAGATAGAAGAGAGAGAGAGGTGTATCTATCTAATTAGGCACACTAGTACGTATAGCATAACAGGAAACATAAAGTAAGCAAACAAGTAGACACTGGTCCGAGCTATGAGGTCGAAAGTGTTAAGCCTTGCACTTGGAGTGTAGTGTCGTCACGAGTCACGGGTTATAGTCTGGTTTTCTCCAAAAAGATTTTCCCCTTTTTAAAACCAAGTTCACTATAACCAGTGGCTCTGATACCAATCTGTCACACCCCCAAATTGGGTGAAACCGGTTACGGCCCAAACCGGTTACGGCCCAAAGGCCCAAACCGGTTACGGCCCAAAGGCCCAAAGCCTTGCACTTGGAGTGTAGGTTGGGATTTATACAAGGGGGTTTTCGGGTTGGGCTTGGGGTTTCGGCCCAAACCGGTTACGGCCCAAAGGCCCACTCGAGACCAAGCGGCCCACTCGCAACCGGGTGGTTGCGAGTCATGGTCTCGGGTCGTGGTTTCGGCTCTCACATATATATATATATACTACATATATACAACACGTAATATGCAAAAAGGATCACGTTTTCATTTAATAATAATCATATATACACAAAATATTACAAGGTGTTCGTTCGGAAAAACCTAGAGTGTCACATTATCCCCAAGTTTTAAGAACTTTCGTCCCGAAAGTTAAGGCAGCCACTACCAAGCTAGCGTGTTTCAACGGGGTGTCACAGACTTTGCTTTTGAACTAAAATGGCAACAAAAATGAAACCACAGGGACCCAGATGCAAAAGGTTTCAAATTTGGACTAAAATGGCAAAAGTGACCAAACCTCAGGGACCAAAATGACAGTTTACTCCAAAAAAATATGATATTATAAGTTGCATTATAAGTTAGCTGACAGTTTGGGGTGTGTTTTGTTGAAAATTTTGATCCACTTATTTATGAATAGATCAGTTTGAGTTGTGTTTTACTTCAAACGGGTCAAAAACATTGCCAAGTAGGTCAAACCAACCAAAAAGTCAGCCAAATTCTATATATAATGCAAACAAACCCCCTAATGAGAAATGATTTTATTCAAAATATAGATAAATCCAATCTAAACCTCTAAATTCATACGATCGAGAATATGAATAATATAACCACCTACTTCAAAGTGTAGCATAAAACACCTAATAGATTTTATTAAAAAAAACAATGTTTTATCAAAATAATATAAACTAGATTTTGCCTCGCCCGTGTTGCGGGGCACTAAGCCGAATATTTCTCTCTCGTAACATGTGTGTTTTGGTTACTTGTACATATTACTCATAACACGATCTCAAAAAAAATTACATTGAGTCAACCAATTAAATTAAAACACTATCATAATTTTGCTTAAGAAAAAACAAAAATGATAGGAAAACAATAATTTTAAACTGGGGGCAAAATTGTAATTTTTCAGGATAAATGAGCGTGTGGCAGGCAGCCGACTAACACAAATAAAAATTACACCGAGTCAAACAATTAAAACAAAAACTACTATAGTTTTGTCAAAAAAAAAAAAAAAAAACTAAAACGATGACATGACTGTAATTTTACACTGGAGTCAAAATCGTAATTTGTCTGGGAAAATAAAGGAAAACGACGGCAAAAAATGTAATTTAGATTGAGGGAAAAATTGAAATTTGGCTGGGTTGGGAAAAAACAAAACTAATAGCAAAACTGTAAATTTAAACGGGTCAAAATCGTAATTTTGAATCGAGGGCAAAATGGTGATTTTTAGTTGGGGGCAAAAGCATAATTTTATTTTGAACCGGGGGTAAAAACGTAATTTTGAACTTATGGCAAAATAGTAATTTTAAAGCGGGGATAAAATCGTAAATTTGTTGGGCCAATAGGGGAGTGCCAGGCAGCACTATTCCCCCATCTTGTGTCTGTAGTTATACACTGGGGGGCAAAATCGTAATTTTACTGGGAAAACAAACAAAAACGATGATAAAAATACAAATTTAATATGAGGGCAAAATCGTAATTTTGCTGGGAGGAACAAAACAAAACTAATGGCGAAACTGTAAATGTAAGCAGGGCAAAATCGTAATTTTGAACCGAGGGCAAAATTGTAATTTTTAACTGGGTAAAAAACATAATTTTATTTTGAACTGAAGGTAAAAATGCAATTTTAAATTAATGATAAAGGGAGAGGATCAAATAGAAAGTTTAATATTGCTAGGAAGGGTAGGAAGTAATCTTAACCATCCACGTGGCAAAGTAGGAATACAAATGAGAAGGGTATTTTAGTCCAATACAAACATTCGTCTTATATCTAAAAAACCCAGTATATCTTTTATGTTCATCTCATCCCACACCACCATCACCACCCACCACCACCATAACCCCAACTGTCGCCCTCCCCCACCACCACCACCATCACCGCCTCCGCCACCACCACCACCACCATCTTCTTTTCTATACCTCACCACCAATCCACAACTGGCGACACACATCAACAACGAACACCACACTCGTTAATCTCAATCGAACTTCATCAGATCTGATAAAAAAATTCGTAGATCGAGATCTGAAAGACGGAGAGAGGAAATATGAGAGGAGTGTTGGACGGAGAGAACGGAAGCAGCGTTGCTGGAATTTCTTTATTGCATTTTATGGAAAGAAACGGATTTGTGTTTGTGTTCAAGTTTGAGTGTTTGAGTGAGAAAGGAATCTGATCTCTTCCACAATCCCTATCAAGACAAAGATACCAAAACTGCTGAGTGAAAAGGTATGCCAGATCTTTAAGAAGGATTTTTGTTTTAAATCGTACAGAGAGAAAGGATTTTAGGGATTTGTGGTTGAGTGTGATAGAGAGAAAGAAAGATCGGAAAAATGAGGGTTGAGTGTGAACAGTATCTAGGTAAAAGAAAAACATTTATTGCGTTTTATAAATTTTGTTGCGTTTATGTTAGTTTATTGAAATTGAAAGGAAATTATATTTTTATGATTCTAATTTTATTGCTTTTGTATTTTCTGGCCATTGCGTTTTAGAAAAACATATTTTTGAAGTGTTTTTAGTCCATTGCGTTTTAGGTAAAACATATTTTTATGTGTTTTCAGTCCATTGCGTTTTAGAAAAAAAGGCATTTTTAAATGTTTTCTGGCCATCGCGTTTTAGGTAAAACACATTTTTATGTGTTTTCAGTCCATTGCGTTTTAGAAAAAAGGCATTTTTAAATGTTTTCTGACCATCGCGTTTTAGGTAAAACACATTTTTATGTGTTTTCAGTCCATTGCGTTTTAGAATGTACACTTTCTTTTGTGTTTTTAGGCTATTGCGTTTTAGAAATAAGAAATTTCTTTGTGTTTTCTGGCCATTGCGTTTTACAAATAAGACATTTCTTTGTGTTTTGGTGCATTGCGTTTTAGAAAAATGTCATTTTTAGGTTTTTTTTTCCATTGCGTTTTACGCAACTGGGTTTTCGAAATTTTTTTTCGAAAATATAGAAATAGTATACTCGTTTTAAAGATAAAAAAACGCTCGTTTTTTTTGTGCAATTTTTATAAAAAAATAATGCCGTATGAAAGAGTTATTAACGTTTAACAAATGGGGGAGGGATTGGAGGAGAAAAAAACTATTGGCTTGGATTGACCAGAATGCCTCTAGACAGTCTCCTTTTTTTTCAACCATTGGGTGTCAGCCCAATGGCCACCAGCCCGCATTCTAACCCGGAGGTGGCGGGTTCGAGTCTTGCTCGTTCCCAATGCCCTTACGGTAGCGGATTTACCCCCAGACTCAGGCTTGCTGGGTGGCGGTCTGCGAGGTGGGATCACCTCGGCGGTTGGGAGGACCGTGGAATATCCCCCCCCCCCCAGTCTCCTTTTTTTTCCTTCAATTTCACTCATTTAATCTTAGCTCTTGATTAAATAAATGGATGGTCAAGATTACTTCCTAGACTTTCTACCTAAATAAATTTTCTATTATATCCTAACTTTGATGATAAAATGGTAATTTTAAAGCGGGGATAAAATCGTAATTTAATTTGGTTTAAAGCATTCATCAAATTTCATAAATGTTATAGAGTTAATTAATAATTTGCAACCATATTTGACTAATTAACACGTTCCAGAGAACAATCGTGTTATAATCAGATCATCTCCACGTATCTCACACACTCTCCCCTTCCTTCATTCCACCCCCCCAAAGCTCCCACCTTTAACCTTCAAGAATCTCACCACATCTTCCACTTTCAAAACCCAGATGGCAGATCGTTTCTTCCCTCATGACATGCCGGAATTCATCCAAGAACAAGACCCACCACCACCGGAAACCACCACAACCCCCCTTCTATCCCTCCCCTACAACTCATTCTCTGACCAACTCAAACAAGCAGCTTTCAACCTCAAACAAACTGTATTCCACTTGTTCATTTTCATGTGTTATGTTTCCTGTGTGTTGGTTGATCTTTAATTATTTATGTTTTCTATTTTGGTTTGATAGATTGTTATGGAGACATGGGGAAGCAGTGGTGAACGTTTGAATGATTATAGAGTGTACACAGGTGCTTTAGGAACAGCTTTCTTGGTGTTTAAAGCTTATCAAGTTTCACACAACAAGAAAGATCTTGATTTGTGTAAAGATATTGTTAAGGCTTGTGATTCTGCCTCTAGTGGCTCCAGGTTACTGTGCTTTCTGTTTTCTGTTTTTTTTTTTTTTTTTTAAATGTGTTTTTGGGCTTTTTTAAGGGCTTTTGTTTGCTAGAAAGATTTCTGAATGCAAGATCATCATACATTTATACAATTTCTGATATGGAAATTGACAGCTTGTATAAACTTTTCTGATCGCCTTGTGCGCCTCACACATCAAGCATGCCTTTTTAAACCAAGTGATAATAAGCTGTAGCAAATTGAACTGTTATGATTATCTGATATGAAATAATTAGAATCAATTAGTCAGTTGTAATGAAACGGGTTGTAACTGGTAAGCAGTTGATTCTCTTTTATCCGGGTGGCGGAGCTTGACCAAAAGTTCTGAGTGGGCAGAAAGTCATGGGACCCAATTTATATATTGTATAAATATTTAGGCAAAATAACTGGAGGGACAATCCTATATAATTTTAAAATTTTCGGACGAAAAATCGGAAATTTTACACTTCTAACCGAAACATTGGTGTCGCTGGGGGGGACCCCCCAACGCCCTTGCTTTTATCAGAGGTCTCAAGCTCAAATCCAGCTTTCACCGTTTCTGGTCACCTGACCTGCGCGACCTACACTTTACCTGTCCGTGCTGATTAGAAAGAAAAAACGGGTTGTAGGGTTTGGATATGCTTCTATGTTTGGAGTAGAATAGTTAATCAGTTTCCCTGTACCCGAACACTAGAAAATTAAAACCTACACCCCTGAAAATCACAGGATTTTTTAACAACCGTTCATTATTTGCAGCCGTGTGACGTTCTTATGTGGGCTGGCTGGTGTATATGCTCTTGGTGCAGTTGTGGCTAAACAAGCGAATGATGATAAACTGTGTGATTACTATTTGACAAGATTTGGAGAGGTACTTGATTTTATTATTTTATTTAACAATTTTCATATTTTTCCTTAATTTATACATTTTCTTGGCTGAATTAGTTTTACTTTTCTGTCCAGATCAAGATTCCGAACGATCTTCCTAACGAGCTATTATACGGTAGAGCAGGGTACTTATGGGCATGCTTGTTTCTAAACAAGAATCTTGGTCAAAACACAATTTCATCTACCCATATGGTAAAATCTAAAGATTTTTATAAATTTTTTAGAGTAAATTGCCAAAATCGTCCCCAAGGTTTGGGCATGTTTGCCATTTTCATCCAAAACAACATTTTTGTACCATATAGTCCTTCACTTTTGGGATTTTTTGCCATTTTCATCCAAACGTCTGACTTTTTTGCCAAAATCGCCCCTGAGATTTGTGATTTTTTGCCATTTTCATCCAAATGTTTGATAGAAAAAATAAAGCAAATTAGACATTTGGATGAAAATGGCAAAAAATCCCAAAAGTGAACGACTATATTGTACAAAAAAGTTGTTTTGGATGAAAATGGCAAACATGCCCAAACCTCAGGGACGATTTTGGCAATTTACTCTAAATTTTAAATAATTTATGTTTATCGTTTGATTGTTTTGACAATTTGCATACATTTGGTTTGCAGAGAACAATTACAGATGAAATTATGAGATCTGGTAGAAAAATGCGTACAAAGGAATGCCCATTGATGTATGAATGGCAGGGTAAACGGTATTGGGGAGCGGCCCATGGGCTTGTTGGGATAATGCATGTATTAATGGACATGGTTTTAACGGAAGATGAGTTGAAAGATGTAAAAGGTACACTTTTTTACATGATTAAGAATCGATTCCCGAGTGGAAATTATCCGTCGAGTGAAAGAAGTGAGTCCGACCGTTTGGTGCATTGGTGTCATGGCGCTCCTGGTGTCGCTCTTACCCTTGCAAAAGCAGCTAAGGTATACACACTGTTCACAACTTCTCATCACTCGATTGTAGAAGTAGTTATGAACATGGTCGTAAAATCCCAATTAGCATCCGATTAATTTTCTGCTAATTGGACAATTAATCGCTATACGGTCAATGTCGGCCTTAGGTAGGTAGTCCTAATCAGCTAAAAATCGACGGTTCCGGACAAGTTTCGGCCAATCATTGGCCAAATTCTGGCTTTTCCGGTCAAACCTTGTAAATTTCGGTGATTAATTGTGTCTACTTAAAAAGATGAGCCGATGAGAGGTTAAAACCTTTCTTGCTAAAAAAATTACACTTAAAAATGTATGCGTGTATATAAAACTCAAGATTACATATAAAAATTTCAATCCGATTAATCCCTATTAATCGCTAGTCTTCTGTACCCTACCCCACCAGCCGACTAGCGCCTAGTGATTCTTACAACACTGGTTATGAATGGGCCGATCTAAGTTGTGTTTTGTGTTGAATGGATTGAAAGGTGTTTTGAGCTATTTTTTAAATTGCATACACCCTTCAAAATCGTTGTAATAATAGAGATTTTAAAAATTGATCATGTAGTAGAAAATGAACCCATTTTAACCCGTTTGTTACCTAACCCGCTTATGTTACCATACCTTTTAGACTATGTTACTTGCCAAATTTGACTTCTTTTTTTTTTTTTTTTGTAAAATATTAGGTTTATGGAGATGAGGAGTTTTACAAGGCGGCCATGGAGGCAGGGGAGGTGGTATGGAAACGCGGTTTACTTAAACGGGTTGGAATCTGTCACGGAATAAGTGGGAACACGTACGTTTTTCTTGCACTCTATCGCTTAACGGGTGATGTAAAGTTCTTATATAGAGCCAAAGCTTTCGCCGCATTCCTCTATGAAAAAAGCGCGATGCTTATATCCCAAGGGGTGATGCATGGTGGTGACAACCCGTTTTCCCTATTCGAAGGTGTTGGAGGAATGGCTTATCTTTTTATGGATATGGTAGAACCGTTGGAGGCTAGGTTCCCTGCTTACGAGCTTTAAATAGCGGTGGGGTTTTCGTTTCTTTTATGGTTTTTATGTATCCATATATCATGTTACGTTATATCATCGAACATACGCGTATGTAGCTAGCTAATCTTGTTATTGATGTTTATCTAGAATAATTGACATTCACTAATTTACCTTCCCGGTATGATATTCGGATACATCCTATTTTTATTTTGTTAATAAGATCAAAACACAAGCTTATTGATTCTTATTCATTTGAGCCTAAATATACAACAGAAAACTGCCTGAAAACATGTCCTACACTCACATTTTCACCCGAAAAAACCAAACCAAACCGAAACTAGAGACATTTCTTGTTTAAGCCAACCCGACCAACTTCTCGCTTATCTCCCATATTTTTTGAGCCTTGGAGACATCACTAGCTTCTTCCGACAGCTGGTTCTCAAACGAAGCCGAATTGTTGTTCCAGCTCCAGTAAACTCCTGATTTTGTCAAACTCGGATCGCTCACAACCTAGATCACAAACCAAACATAATGTCATATAATCGGCTGTAATAAAACGCGCGTTTAAAAACTAAAATGACCAAAATTCATAGATTATAATCTTTACCTGAGCAAGTCTCTTGCCGGATTCATCCTCAGAGACGTACCCTTTAGTGATGTACTTTTGGAACGGAGGAAAAAGGAGTCGGAAAAGAGGAATATGTTCCCTAAATAAACCTGTTGTTGCAATGCAACCGGGGTACAATGAAGCGAAAGTAATGCCGGTTTCTTCATGGAAACGGCGGTGAAATTCTTGCATCATAAGCATGTTGCAGACTTTACTGTCTTTGTATGCTTTTGCACCGTCGAAATCTCCACCGTCGATCATGGCTGAGCTGTTGAGCCCGTTTAACCCGCCAGCTAGACCCCTCATGTCGCCAAGGTTAGCCTTTGGTGGTACATTCCCAGCCAAAGTGTTTGTGTTACCTAAAAAGTTGTCACATTTTAGGAGGTTTTATGCATAAAAATACCTTTCTGGGTGACTTTTGACCCGTTTGACCCATTTCCTTTCAACCCATTTTTTTACTTAAATTTTGACCCGTTATAGATAAAACCTTAACCAACCTACTTTTAAGTAAATACACAGACTCTTGATCTTAATTAATACCTGTGATTGAGCCAACAATAATGAGTCTTTTCGACGGATAATCCGACTTCTTCATGTCATCAAGCAACAATCGTGCAAGCAAGAAATGACCAAGATGATTAGTCCCAACGCTAAGCTCGAATCCATCAGCCGTAAACGTGGGCTCTTTCGCAGTCGGTAAATAAACCGCTGCATTGCAGACCAACACATCAAGCGGTCGACCCGACTGCTTAAAATTCCCAACAAACTGCCTGACACTATCGAATGATGAAAGGTCCAAATGCATCACTGTGTAATTTTCTTTCGAGATTCCCGATGATTTTGCTGCTCTTTCGGCTTTTAGAAAGTCCCTGCACGCCATAATCACGTGCCATTTTCCGGTTTCGGCTAGAGACTTTGCTGTTGCTAGACCTAACCCTGATGAGGCACCGGTTATGATCACGGTACCCTTTCGTAAAGTTTTCTTCGCTCCGGTTGATGCGATGTTTGCTGCTGGAGTTGTGGCTACAGCTTGGGTTTTGAGTGCCCCCCTTTGGTTGAATTCCTTCTGCAAGAAAGTCCGGATCATGTTAAAATGAGAATTTTTAATCAAGAGATAGTAAACTCGACAAGACTCTTTAAAAAGCTTGCGGCTCATAACTCATAAAAGCTAGTTTGAAAAAAAAAAAAAAAAAAACTTGTTTGTAAACGAGCCGAGCCCAAGCCAAGGTAAGCTCGCTCTCGTTGGCTTGCTCGTTTAAATTTAAAGCCAACATTATCAAAGACAAATTGGGACTGTTGATAATTTTACCAAATTCAATATTAAAATAGGAAAGTTTACAGCAGAATGGCAGGTAAACAGGCAACAAGCTGCGCCACAAACCCCTCTAAAAGGTAAACGGACAAATTTTAATATTATATAGTATATAATATATACTTATAACGCAAAATTATAACCCAAATTTTAATCTATATAAATTATAAATTACGTGGTTTATAACTTCTCGACGTCGAGGAATCAAAGTTTTGTTTTCGGTAGGATCGGATTTGCTACTCAAAAGGGGGTTGCGGTGCAGCTTGTTACACGTTTACCTGCCATTCCACCGTAAATCTTCCGGTTCTTTAATGAAATAAATTTGAATGAAAAAAAATCTTACTTTTTGTTTTTATATATAAAAGTACAAAATTTTAAAAATAAACGAGTTGACTCGAAAGCTGAGCTCGAGCTCAACATGTCAGCTCGTTAACATAAACGAGCCGAGCCCACCTAGACTATGAATCATTCAACCCGTTAAGATCAACATTTCAGCTCGTTAAAGATAAACTAACACGAGAGCCGGGCACAACATTTCAGCTCGTTAAAATCAACAAGCAGATCCCTCGAAGAAAAAGAAAAATCTTTTAATACCCTGCTAGTGAAGTCAACTTTAAGATGAGTTGACAATGGTACTCCAAACAGACTAGAATCCTTCAAAGTCACCTGCAAATGCACAAACGTTACTTCATTTATTACCAACACTCTCAGAGACAAAAACACAAACAGTTGGTGAGCAAACCTCTCTGTGAACAGCAAAAGAGGATGTAGCTTGGAGAGCCATTGGAGCTTGAAACTGAAGTGGGTTTGTGTAAATATCTTCTAATAAAGATTGTTGAATATGAATCTTGTTGATGTGGGGATATATATATATATACACACACACTTGTGATAGTATTGATTTCTTGCACCAAAAACATATTCTTTAGTTATGATTTTTTTTTTTTATTACTGGTGGATAAGAAAATTGATCATGAAAATTGGTGGGTCCCATTTGATATTTTGAGGAACCAATCAGAGTTGGATTGTAGATTTCCAACAGATACATCTGTTTGGTTTGAGGGGGTATTTAGATAAGTGAAAGTGGGCCTAATGGTATGTCTTTCGAGAGAGTTATGGGCGAGGAGTGGGACTTCAAATATTTAATGAAAAGAATATTATTTGTGTTAAGGGTGAACGGGTAAAGCGGTTTACCGACTAGTAACACCGTCGCCGATGGTGTTTATCGCTCGGTGATGATGTTAGATCGGTGAAGGTTTACCGATGAGAGAAGGGGGAGAAAGAAGGGTGTGTGGTGGGGTTCATTCCTTCTCAACCAATCAAACATTTTTCCTTTTTTTAATAGTTTACATAAACCCCATTAGGTAAACCACCGCCAACGATTTTAAGCATTAGGTAAACAATTTAGGTGAATTGACGTGGCATTGTCTGATCGGGTAAATGAGGAGTTTACTTATTCCAAATAGGTAACAACTACCTTCACCCTAACTTTGGGGCCCGACCCGATGACCCGAGGCACCGGCTCGACCCTAAGAACCCGATTTGGTTATTATTTGTGATTGAAATTTAGATCTATAACTAGAAAAAGCACCTGTTGCTTTACGGCCGGGTACACAATATTTTTTACGTAAGGTTTTTTTTTTTTTTTTTTTTTTTTTTCCTACAGTCTCATCTAAAAATCACATATACAAAATGGTGGCCCTAAAATTGACATTTGAGCATTTAATCTCCACTTCTTTTGTGATTCCAAGTTCTTCACACATCCAAAACCTCATTCAACTTTTCATACACAACATGAAATGTACACAACAGCATCAGGCTTCTATGCCTGAAATAGAATCAACAACAATAAACTTTTTTTACTGAAATGACAAAAATACCCTTTCAAGATCTTAAAATAAAACTAATAACCAACAACTCAAACATGAAACAACTGACCAGAAACAAAAATAATAGTTGGTTTACCACCCGCGCGTTGCGGCATGTATCCACATGTGCAAGACACGTGACGACAATGATAGTTGATGGATTTAATTAATTAGGATTGAGATGAGCCCGCGCTTATGTAGACTAAAAAACACAGAACTAAATTAAGCAAATTGATCTTACTTTTTGCAGCAAAGCCTATGTCCCGCTCACATCATCTTCCTCATCACTACTCCGTTGTTGTGCGTCGTATCTTTGCGCCTATGTCGAGTCCTCGCTTACGCCCTTCACTGTTAAACAGAACCTGACAGTATGCAAAATTAAATCAACTCGGCTAGTGATCTTATTAAAATAAAAAAATAAATAAAAAGTGCAGATATTGTATACCTTCTCAGCTCGAATCCCATCAATCCGTCATAGACATTCCACCTTGCAACTATAAGTAAGGAGATGGTATCAATCACAGGACCATAAATTATTGTGCAAAAACCTTTCAAAAAAACACCAAGGATTAAAATAATATTTCTTTGCTATGCTTATATATAAGACTAAAAAGGGGAGCTTAATGAAGATAAAAACTCACCGGTTAGTAAGTCGATACCAAACAAACGACACTACCATCTCGGCACTGGTTGTCTTGTGAAACAAAAGCTATTCACATGGTCATCACATGCACCAAGTGTAGAAAAAGAAAGAATCATAAGCAGTGATAGTCTATTAGACCGTTCACAAAAGTAGGGCAACTCAAAATCACCCAAGGAATCCGTCATCATAGCCTCTTAAAAGCTTCCACAAAAACATGAACATTGAATCCTCTTATAAACCTATCACAGAAACAGGCAAATTCAGAATCATCCAAACGAATCCAAATTGAAACCCATTATAGCTCACAAAAAAGGCATTCAAACACTTGGAAAATGTAAAAACAATGGTATTATAACTGATTTCTACTAACAACGATATAAAATCACAGCAAACACAAAATATAGCGACAAAAACAGATGGCAAAACTCTTATTAACCAACCCAAAATGATTACCCCCAATCTCCCAAAAGATCAAAAGTAAGATCAACAAATACAAAAATACAAGAACCGTTTGATGATCATCAACAGATGATCATCTACCAGCAGCGACAATAATCTCTCAACCACAAAATGAGAGAGACCAACTGAACAATAAACAGTTGCAACAAAAAACCTAGAAACCTTAGATCGATACATAAAAAATACAACTAAACCTGATGATCCACAGGATCAAACGGCAAATACTGAAGAACAATAAGATAAGATCTGCAGCAGATCTTCAACCAATCTTCAAACGAACAATTCAGAGAATAGCTGAGAAAGTACTGCGAACCAATGTGCAAGAGGCTGCGAAGAGGAGTCACAAGAACCCTAGCTCTCAAATAGAACTTTATATATCAGTTGCACTCAACATTTACACTTTGCCCCTTGATCTTTATTATTTGCACCGACTTTAAAATAAACTTTCATTCTGGCCCCCAAGTATTGTATCTGTTATAAAAACCACACTAGACAAAAGACAATGTAAGTACATTAAGTACATCATAAATGTTTCATAACATATGAATGAAACCTGCACTTTATATTTTCAACATCCCCCCTTCATTCATATGTGCTCACTGACCAAATTACACTCAAGTTCACATGTATGTTAAGTGATGATTGCAGTCCTCCATAAGTTTCATAGAGACCCCTCGAACTCCCAGCTGTTGCAACAACTTGCACCAAACATGACATGAGCCCAAAGAGATAACATGCTAATAACCAGCCTGATAACAACTTATACATGTAACAATTAAGCCCAATGAATAACGAATAAACATAACTAACAAATGTATAGTATATGAATTAATTTTTTTCAATAAATTCCAGTTCTATTTCAATTGTTTAGTCCCCACATGAAAGAGAAGATTCAAATAAACTCATATGGCAATTTTACTAGATTTTAACAGCCAAACTACGGCTAACACAACATCATAGAGAAACAAATCAAAACAAAAATAGGATTTCTATAACCAAACTCCTAAGATGACTAACTAAGTATTCAGACAAACTATAAGACGAGGCAGAAGATTCCTTGAAGTAACACAAACACCAACCAACCAAAGAACTCTCTATAATAGACAGTCAACAAAACAGATAAACTGTTATGACTAAGAACACCAGACAAAAATAATAGCCTTCACAGATCCTGCACATCTCTTACACAAGAGAGAAATACCAGGCTAACACAACATACATACAAGAGACAAGCTCGAAAACAAATCACATTAGACCAATTCAAACCAGAAGATATGACAATTCATACAACATGACATATGGATCACACGTACCAACGTTTTAAAAGAGAAAAAAACAAATAAATTGTCACATAATGCAGAATAAACTCGTCAAGACAAGAATCACCAAAAGATTCAGATAAACAAGAATTAAATCTGACAAACAAAATAGTAAACAACCAGAACAATATTGAAGTATTGAACAAGTTGCACAACTCCCCACCATAGGTTTAACATAACTAGAATAGCAAAGACTTTCATATCAGCATATAAATTCTAATTGAAAAATAGACTTTGAGTCTATATTCAAAGGAATCAAATACTAAAAACACCACATAAAGTCACACGTCTGAATAAAAAAACCTGGTCATGAAACCATAAAGACCATAAAGACTCGTATGGTTTTACAACAAGAACAAAGTCTGAAAAGAAAAC
This sequence comes from Helianthus annuus, assembly GCF_002127325.2. Classification (NCBI taxonomy): domain Eukaryota; kingdom Viridiplantae; phylum Streptophyta; class Magnoliopsida; order Asterales; family Asteraceae; genus Helianthus; species Helianthus annuus. The sequence continues at coordinate 152,315,161 of NC_035437.2, read as the reverse complement.
GATTCAATTACAGTATGCAGATCATATATTTGAATCACATAATTCAAAAAACATATCTGTAAATACTAGGATTCATGTAAAAAAACTTTGTAAACAGAATAATACAACATATCCCAATAACAAGGAATCATATGATTGCATAACAGAACCAGATACACATCTGATGACACATAAAGTCACATGACTTTAAAGAATTCAGAACACATCTGAAAAACAACACATGTGAAGATCTTAAGAAACTAATTTGACTTGATCAAAAACTTTTACAACTTTACAAGAAACATATCATGAGAAAACTTGTAAAGAACATAAAGACTAATTTGAATCAAGCAAATAAAATTTTACAACTTCACAACAAAACTGAATCACACGATTCAAAGAAAAAATCTGATAACAACGCAGACATCAGACTAATTATACAATCAAACAAGTTCCGACAGAACACAAAATCACACGATTTGCAAACGGAACACACATCTCATACAAGAGAAAAATAGAAGGCTGTACAAACATTCTAGAACAATCTTGACAATACTATTGATCCAGACAACAAGATTCATAATAACACTGATAAAAGAGAAGTACACACTTCTATATTAGACAACAATTCCAACCTAAACAAAAATGAAACACAAAATCACTTGATTTCATATCTCACATACAAGGCTAAGAATAACGAGACATACACAAGACAATAAGACACAGCCAAACAAAATCACAAAATAACATATTTTGCAACCAAAAACACCTCACAAGAGATAACATACAAGGCTGTCACAAATACAGAATAATCTTGACAAAACCAACGGTTAAATATGAACCACACAGCTCAAACTAACCATACAAACAAGATCATAGACAAACAGACATCAAGACTGCAAATAAAAGACATTTAACAACATACAAGACAAAGATCCTTAACATATAGATCTCATAGCTAGGCAAACATAGACATCAAGAACAAACTTGACAAAACAAGTGGTTAGAAACACTCAAACCACATAGTTTGACTAATCATACAACAGGAGACAACAAGACATACAGACAATGTGTGAAAGACAAATGCCAGTTCAAGACAAAATCGAATCACATGATCCATGATGAAGATTCAGAACATATGAATCAATAACTAGAAACAACATTTCAAACTAAACTACCTTATGACAGCAAATACAAGATCACATAACCACAAAGGTAACACATTACACGGCAACCAAACATCCAATCATGAATGAAACAACATGATCATGCAATGAAAAAACTCAGCCACTCACGATTAAAAAAAATGACTATCCAATTATCATACAAGATTCAAGAGACATAACAACTCAAAACTATCATGACTTACAAAATCTAACCCTCTAAAACGAACAAAGATGAGAACCACACAGATAACAACAACATAAACAACAAGAATCTCATATATGACCAGAATCAACACAAAAATGGATCTAAGAGCATGAAGAAATACTTAAATGTGATGAACTAGAGAGAGAGAGTGTATGAAGATAACAGAATGATTTCAACACACTCCCAAACAGACATGTTATCAACCCGTAGACATACAAGGACCAAGCAACAACAGATTAACTAACGACAAATATTTTATTACATGATGAAAACATCAACAACAAGCTCTAGACAAATACACATCAGATCAAGACTTAACAATAGAACAACTTTCAAAACAACAAATGAAGACCAAAACAGCTTATATTTGTTTTAAGAAAAAACATTCAACAACTTTAACAATCACTAAGAGACAGATTTTAAACTATCTCTTTACCACACACTACATAGACACACAGAACCAAACAATGAATCAGTAAAAAGGTATAATAGAACAACAACAAACCGATAATAGATCACAGAAGTTATCAACAGATAACACTATAGGATCGAATACCGACCTGTTTGAGTCGTTCAGAGAAGCTCTTGTCCAGATTAAGAGGCGGAAACTAATAATCTGGTGCAATTGAAGCCGTATTCACTCTAATATTGCTGTTGTATTGATTTCAAGCACAATTACAAGTTCTGACAGCACTTCGGCAGCACTTCGTGGCTTGCCGGAAGAATACACCGTTCCTATGTGTTGTGGATCGCCTCTACTATATATAGATGTGCTGGGCCGCTTATATGACATGACATATAAGCGATCCCACATCAAGTCCACATAAGCGATCCATATCAGGTCCATATAGGCGATCCTCAACTACAATTGACACAAAAGCGACCCTAGAACAAGTACATATAAGCGATCCTATACAAATCATCTAGATTTAGGATTCTATGTCATTTCCGATCAGTTCAATCTTCAAGACTTGATGAAAGACGTAGTCAGCAGACGTAGATGCACTAACAAACTCCCCCTCGGATGTTGACGGAGTCTTCATCAATGTCTTCATTCCAGTCTGCAATCTACAATCTTCATCAGTCAACAATCTGCCTCTAAAAAAAATTTGTCGTTCCAAGAATCCTGGTTCCATCATCAACAAACTCTTCTCTCTTGAATGTTGACTCGGTGTCTTCAGACTCCCCCTCTCACACAGCTAGGATCGTAGTCTGAAAGTCAATCTTTCACTGGTTCTGAGATCTTTAACAGGCTCCCATCAGGTTCTAAATCGAAACCTGGCTTTTTAACACCTGCACAATCTCTACCCAACCATAAGTTTCTATAAAGATAAATTTTTCAACAATTTTAGAAACTATATAGAACCAATCAATAATAATGATTTTGCATTCAAGAACATTTCTGGTTCTTATCAAAACAATTTCATCATCTATACACAAACACTTCCCAAACCAGTTCTTCAAGTTTAGCACTTTGAATTTTGAAAATCAGCATCTCAACACCAGTTGTCGAAAATCTTTTTGATTTTTTTCAAAATTTATGCTAAAACTCACTAAAAATCTTTTTGGATTTTCTGAATGAAAGATAACTGCAGAAATGAAATATTTACAAACAATATTTTTGTGAGTTTGTGCAAGAGGATCATATCAGTTTTGAAACATATCACAAACACCATTAAGCTTGATTACATGATAAGTTCTAAACAATTTACCTAGATTGTCAGTATATTTGTCCACTTAAATTTTCAACACAGATTTCAATCGATTCGAGATACGATATTAATGTTTTTAAAGACTTAAACCTAATTGTGTATCACTCCACTTGAATATACTCCCGCATCCAGATCCCAAATATTCAGTCTTACAGGTGAGTATACCATAGATGATATCTGTAAAGGGGTAATGTGCGAGGGTCGTGAGAGCTCAGGTCGATACTTCCGTATACGTAGAGAGATGACGGCTTCGACTTTTGGTGGGTCCCCTTTAGAGGATCTTTTGTTACAACAGCAAAGATTACCAATTTTATTGTTTAATCAGTTTGCTGAGGGCGGCGCTTATATTTCAAAGCTTTTTGCAGAAAGTATTATTCGGGGACTAGGTCAGTATTTCCATACAGCAGAAGTCCCGGAATAATACCCCAGATATCACTGAGCATAAAGACCTAGTATCTCAGAATACGGGACCTTTCAAACAAGATTTCGGGGGTTACCCATATATCCAAGAATAGTTACCCATGAATTAAGTAAGTTTGATTTAGATTTATATCTCGTTTCAATTTACTAAATGTGTGAAAATCTACTGACACATCCGCAGTAAGATTGTTTATCACATTTTGACTATCCAATTCTTTAGCGTGTCGTGATAGTTTACTGACGTACTATCATTTCCTCTTTTTCGCAACAAAAACTCATTTTTGATTTTATCATGTTTTTGTATTTTTCAAATTTTCTGATGTTTTTGGATTTTCTAAAAATACTTACTCCCCCTAAAATTCAAATACATCTAAAGAAAATTGAAAACAAACTGTACAGAACATGACAACTGATATCAAAACACCTCAATTCTCCATCCGTTTGGCTTAAACAATCAGAACTCCCCCTCACAACAAACTATTTTCCCATAATGATTTCAAAACACTTAAGTTTGTTTTAATCAGAATGGTTTTTCTGGAAAATAAGTTTAGTTGTTTTTATCTTTTGTAAAATGGGGTTCAAATCATCACTTTGTTTACCAAATTCTTGAATGATAATTAAATCAAGTCCAATTTAATGACCTTGATTTAATCACTTGTAAGATCTACACCAATCACTACCAAACAACCACTTATAGATTTAGCAATTCAAGCTCTTCAAACCTGTTTTTCAACCAATTACCATCTTTAGGTTGAATTCTCAAGGTGCCGATTCCTACTCCTCGCTTACAAACCTGGGAGTTCCGGCAAGTCCTGCAACTTCACAAACAGATTTAGAAGGATGCCGATTCATGATCCACGATACCATCTTGGGATCTCCGGCAAGTCAGGTTTTCATTCTTGGAAAAATATATCCACCCAAGCCTGACCTTCCTTGGGTGCAACCTCATCGTTTTCATCATTCCTTTCAACCGACCTGTAAACCAATCCTTTGGAAGCATAAAAATCCTGAATGCTTTGGGCCTTACCACTGACCATTTTTCCAAAGATGCGTTTTACATTTCCGTTGAAAGTTTTTTCAACATCAATTTTCTTCTTGTCAGAATAAAACTGATTTGAAATATCAACTTTTCCAATTTTAGATTTGAAATTTTTAGCACTTAGTGGCGGAAAATTCACATCGTCCACTATCTGAACTTTCTTTTCAATCTTTTTCTCAACACGTGGCTCCTCTGATTTTATGGAATCAGAATCATCACCAGACTTGTTACCTGAACCTTTTACAACCCATTTCTGATTTGTAGAATTGTCTATTCTTTTGGAAGCACTCTTTGAACATTCTCCTTTCTCATAAATCGAATTCTCAAAACCTGTGAACTTCCGGGTTGACAGTTCAGTCTTCTCAACAACTTTTTCTTTCATTTTTCTTGAGACTTCTTGTTTTGGTCGAAATGTCTTAGGACAATCTTTCGCAACATGACCCACAGCTTTACACTGAAAACAAGATCTCTTTTCAACCTTTTTCGGGTCTTCTTTCTTCATGCCCTCTTGCTTCTTAGCAAGGAATTCTTGATTTGTCTGATTTCTGAATGATTTTTCTTTTTCAGCTTCTGTAGTTTTTCCTGCAACAAACATTGTTTTTGGTTTATAAATTTTTTCATTTTTATAATTTTTCTGTGGAGCAAAACCAAGACCTTTCTTTTTGTAATTACGATCATGGTTTGATTTCTTTTGGAAACTATAACCACAATTGTAACCCATTTTCTTGTTAACTCTCTGTTGATCTCTTGAAGTGTATTGTTTAGGTTTTCCATTAAGATTAAAATCTTTTATTTCAGAAATATTAATTTCTGTGATTTTGAAAACCTTTTGAATCATTTCAATTCTGACACTTCTTATTGGAAAACTTTCATCTGAATATAATTTGTCAGAACCTTTCAAAGTATATGCCACTTTGACTGATTCATCATTCAAATTAGATTTCGAAAGTAAAAACTCTTTATCATAAACCCGTTTGTCCTTTTTGACTGTTGGCTTTGACGCACTGGACTCAGATTTTGACTCGGGTTTTGACTTCGGTTTTGATTCTTCATTGTCATCTGTGTCTAACACCTGATCGACCATACTTTTTATCAACTTTGACTCATGATCAGTGTCTGATGACGTATATGTGACATCAATACTTTCTGGTAAGTTATCCGACGACCCAGACTCCCATTTCAAATTGATTGCTTGATTGACTCTTTCTGAATTTGGATTTCGAGGTGAATATCCATTTTCTACTGGGGGCGGACATCTGTTGTAAGATACACTCGGTTTCTTACCAGAAGTCTTCAATTTTTCTTCATCTTTTGTCACAGATTTTTCTTCTTCAAATATCTTCACTTCTTCAAAAGTCTTCAGATCTTTCACAACTGGATAAATCCTGTCAACAACAAAAGTAGAACATGAGTAACTGTCTAATAATTTCTTAACTTTCTCAGTTTCTATCTTTTGTGTTGCCAACTCAAGCTCGAGATCTGCACATTTCTTAATGTTATAGTTCGCCGTATCAAGCTGTCTTAGGTAAGCTATCTTCAACGTATTCATAGCTTCAGCTTGTTCACCATCAGAATCTGTATACTTGTTGATTTCTCTGTTCATTGTGTCATACGATTCTTTCAACTTGTGAATGTTGTGCAACAGCTCATTGTTCTGCTTAATCAGTGAATCACAGTTCATGCATTTTTCTTGGACCATGATCGGTTCAGCATCCACTTTAACCTCAAATTCAGGAACCTCTTTGACCGTCTTGCTTGAATTTAAAAATCGAGCTCTTCTCAATTTCTCAGCTTTTGCTTCTTCCTTCAATCTCTCTTCCTCTTCAGCCTCATCCTCGAGCTTTCTTCGTCTCTCTTCTGCAGCTTCCATGACTTTCCTGCACCTTTCTGCACATTTCAAATCATAAGCATTAGCAAAGAAAGCATGAGAAGTATTCTTGGCCACAAAGTCTTGATCTGGACAAAAATCATCCCAAGTAAATCCTTCAGCCAACTTCTCGTCATTTTGTTCAGCTACACATACTTTGCTTTCTTTCGGAAGATAATTTTCCCAGGTAAAATTATCATATTTTCCCTGACTAACAACACATGCCCTTTTATCAACCACATCTCTTCCATGAGCTGTTTGTGCCTGATGCTGCTGTGTTGGTTGAGTGATTTGATGATAAATGGCCTTCTTGTGATAATCATTGTTTCCGAAAGGATTCTGGGCACCGGTAGCTTCACGGTTTTTGCATTCCCTCTTGAAATGCCCCTTCTCCCTGCAACGAAAACATGTAAATTTAGATTTGTCAAAACCTAAAGCTGAAACGTTTGCATCACGAAAATCATCACGGCCGGTAATTTGTTTGAACTTTTCAGCACGTCTCATCACACTCGCCATACACCATTTTATATCCATCAATTCCATTTCTTCAGCATCAATTTGATCGTAATCCTCTTTCGTGAGCATTGGATTTCCGATCTTTCCTGCAACAAAACAACTATAAGACTCTAAAATCATCCCTAACAAAGACATTTGATTTTTTGCAATATCTTCAGTGTAGTCTTGATCATTCTCAAGGCTTAACACAATGTTACACTGAAGTTTTCTACCATTTTTTGTTACAGAGATGTTAGGATCAAAAGATGAAAATCTTGTGCTGCTGCTTGATCCCTGAGATGTCTTCTTTTCAGTAGAATCTTTAACACTGTAAGCAGTTTCGATCTTAGGAGAGAACTTTGTTGAATCAGTAACACCATGCTTGTAGTATAAACTGATATCCTGTTCTCCATCGTAATTCTTCATCCTAGCGATCTTTCTCTGCTCCATCTCTTGAGCTTCTAAATGCTTGATAAAATCTCCCAAGGTCATAGCTCTAAAATCTTTTCTGTTAGATTTTAGCATCATCAGAAAAGTTCCCCATGTTTCGTGTGGAAGAGCATCTGCAAGTTTTTCAACTAATTCATCAGTGCTTTTCTTAACACCTAACTTTGTCATATTTCTCACCAAATTACAGTATCGATCAATAATTTGTTTGGTGGTTTCATTTTTCAATCCCCGAAACAAATCAAATTCCTTTTTCATGAGAGACATTTTGTTTCTTAACATTTCATCACTTCCCGTAAACTTTGCTTCCAACTCTGTCCAAATCGAATATGCAGTTCCATCATGTTGAAGCAAAATCAGAATATCTTCTTTTATTGCCTGCTGAAGTAGACTGACCATCAATTTCTCATCTCGATACTTCTTCTTTTGTGCAGTATCCATCTCTCTAAGTGTTAGCGGAGCAGCATTCTCAACATTGTCTTTTGTGGGTTTTGTATATGGTACTTCAGTGTGTTCCCACGCGTCAAGATGATACGCTTCAACCCAATTTCCGAATCGTTCCGACCACACGTTGTCATCATCAATATCCATGAGTTTCGGTGGTTTTTGAGACGTTCCGGTTTCATTTTCAATCAAAGCACTTTGGGTAATTGAAGTCGGGGTGGCAAAAGCGTTATAAAATTCCGTATCCATCTTTCAAATTGTTCAATCGTTCACAAAGATTCCAAATTTTATACAACTGTTCAAAAGAATGAACCAATGAAATGACTAATCAGCTGACAAATGAGCGATTCAACTAGTTTCCAAATCAGCGGTCCAATTAGCTGTTCGAATAAGCGGTCCAGACAGTATCCGTTCGAGCAGTTCACAATTTGTTCTATAAGCGGTTCAGGAATTCTATTTCGAGCGGTCCAAGGTCAGTCACAAGAGCGATTCAACAATAACCTGTTCGAGCGGTTCACACTTTTAATTTTGGAGCGGTCCAAAATCAGTCACAAAAGCGGTCCAAGCTGAAATTTTCAAGCGATCCACACAAATTGGACTAATAAGCGGCCCAGAAATTGTCAAATGAGCGATCCAAGACGACAGTTTCGAGCGATCCAGAATCTTACGTCACTTTTTGCACAAATCCGAAAAAGCGATTCACCTAAAAATCAACTTTCTAGGTCGAATTTGAATCTGAAACTTTCAAGGCTTTATTAGTCCATGATTCCGAGCATACTGTTTGAATTTGAGCCGGTTTCACCGTGAAAAATTTTGAAAAAGTGAAGAAAGTGTAGAAAAACAGAAGAATAGCAGCTACAATGGCAAGAACTCCTCCTCCTGAGCTCTGATACCACTTGTAGGATCGAATACCGACCTGTTTGAGTCGTTCAGAGAAGCTCTTGTCCAGATTAAGAGGCGGAAACTAATAATCTGGTGCAATTGAAGCCGTATTCACTCTAATATTGCTGTTGTATTGATTTCAAGCACAATTACAAGTTCTGACAGCACTTCGGCAGCACTTCGTGGCTTGCCGGAAGAATACACCGTTCCTATGTTTTGTGGATCGCCTCTACTATATATAGATGTGCTGGGCTGCTTATATGACATGACATATAAGCGATCCCACATCAAGTCCACATAAGCGATCCATATCAGGTCCATATAGGCGATCCTCAACTACAATTGACACAAAAGCGACCCTAGAACAAGTACATATAAGCGATCCTATACAAATCATCTAGATTTAGAATTCTACGTCATTTCCGATCAGTTCAATCTTCAAGACTTGATGAAAGACGTAGTCAGCAGACGTAGATGCACTAACAAACACAATATATGAGCCAGACAAAAAATAAAACCTAGGGCGAAGCTGAGTCAGGGACAAGATTCCAGGTTCATCACTCTATGGTGCCTGGACATGCCTTTACTCAGGAGCCACAACCTAATAAACGATAACAACAGTAGATACATAAAACAAACAGATATACACCAACAAGATACCACAGACAAACAAAAACACATAACAGACAAGAAGGTGCCGGTCCTCACTACCCCGACTTCAACTAATCCAATCAACAACAAAAAATAAAACAAGATAAAATTAGAAAGATCTTACAAAGGGCGCATTTAACTCCTAGAAAGACCAAATTTGTAGTTTCCAAGAACTACACAATTGAATCAAACCTCAATTAAGCACACCTAGTTAGTTTGCCCTGAACCTTCTAGGGTTTCAGAGACTAACATAGGTCTTCAAAAAATGATAGACATCCTCCTTTCAACCGTCAACAGACCCTACTTAGGGTTCGTGACACACCAGAATTGTACCGATCTTACCAGATCTGACCTGCAAACACTTCAAACAAGAATCAAAACAGAACAGACACAAAAATGAAGAAAAAACAAAAAAACAGATTCAAAACATAAGAAACAGATCTGATCTCCTTCTTGACCTTCAACAAACCCTAATAAGGATTTGTATCACACCAGATTCAAACCTGCACATACTCCAAGAAAAGATCAAAAATAGACTAGACAACAAGAATACCAAATAATGAACAAAAAATAAAAACAAAGACAACCACAGCGGAAGAACAACAGAATCGGAGCCATCTGGCTCTGATACCATGTAAAAACAATGGTATTATAACTGATTTCTACTAACAACGATATAAAATCACATCAAACACAAAATATAGCTACAAAAACAGATGGCAAAACTCTTATTAACCAACCCAAAATGATTACCCCCAATCTCCCAAAAGATCTTACAAAAGTAAGATCAACAAATACAAAAATACAAGAACCGTTTGATGATCATCAACAGATGATCATCTACCAGCAGCGACAATAATCTCTCAACCACAAAATGAGAGAGACCAACTGAACAATAAACAGCTGCAACAAAAAAACCTAGAAACCCTAGATCGATACATAAAAAATACAACTAAACCTGACGATCCACAGGATCAAACGGCAAATACTGAAGATCAATAAGATAAGATCTGCAGCAGATCTTCAACCAATCTTCAAACGAACAATTCAGAGAATAGCTGAGAAAGTACTGCGAACCAATGTGCAAGAGGCTGCGAAGAGGAGTCACAAGAACCCTAGCTCTCAAACAGAACTTTATATATCAGCTGCACTCAACATTTACACTTTGCCCCTTGATCTTTATTATTTGCACCGACTTTAAAATAAACTTTCATTCTGGCCCCCCAAGTATTGCATCTGTTATAAAAACCACACTAGACAAAAGACAATGCAAGTACATTAAGTACATCATAAATGTTTCATAACATATGAATGAAACCTGCACTTTATATTTTCAACAGAAAATATTTTCATTATGCCTCACTAGGAAAAATTTAGGTAAAACCAAAATCAAAACGAACTTAAAAATGGCATTATCAAAATGAAATTCAATACCGAAATCAAATGCACATCTAGTAAATGAGTTAATTGCTTTAGAGTGGCCATGCCATCTGGTTTTACAGTTTTGGGTGTTCAACAAAATAATCATATACATGAAGTTAATAGGTGTAACAACCCGCACTTTCATGCTTGTTACTCTCGTTACACTCGTTACGCCTAGCACCAGAGACTCGGATCATAATGTAACTAGTCGCTTACAACGCTACTTCGCATATATCTCATACTTTCAACACGCTATATCGCACCTCACAACGCATACTACACTAACGCTAACGATGACATCGCGTGAGTACTTAAGCTACTCCCCTCGCTCATCGTGATGCGACGCAAACGCAACGTAAACCCGAAACGCAGTTACTTATGCTATGACTTGTTATATATAATAATAATAATAATAATAATAATAATAATAATAATAGTAATAATAATAATAATAATAATAATAATAATAATAATAATAATAATAATAATAATAATAATAATAATAATAATAATAATAATATCTGAGTATTAAACTTGTCTAAACGCGCACTTGCTGGCATGCGCAACTCAATCTATCGCACTGAAGCACAATTGTAACACCTCGAAAATTCATGTCCAATAATGTATTGACACGTGTCATAAGCTTTGAACGTGTGAAAGATTACGTATGAAGGACTAAAGTTGACAAACAAGGAAAGTATGTGTATATAAGGGTTCAAAATGTCAACAATGAATAAATATACTTTAAAATAGCCCTACATGATGTTTATACCCTTAAACGAATGAGTCATGGATCATACGAAGCTAATTGTGAAAGAAAGTGAGGAATTACAAACTACAGGGGTTAAATGTGTGAACATATTTAAAAGTATACCTCTGAGTGACCTTTTAGCAAACCCAAAGCTTTGTAATGGTTAATTATACTCACAAGAATGTGTGATAAAATTTTCACAAGGTTTCGATTAAGTATGAGAAAGTTATGACGATATTCGTATACGAGGGGTTAAAAGCGTCAACGTTGAAATTTAAGACTTTTTGGTGAACGTATGAATAACCGGGGACTAAACAAAGTTGGTTTATAACTTGGAGTCCTTAAAAGTCAAGTTTGGTGGTTTAAAGTGCAAGAAATGAGCTTAAAAACAAGTTTAGAAGGACCAGGGACTGAAATTGCAATTGTTGAAACTTTGTGACCGGACCAGGACTTGACACGGGCCGCGTAAGACCAGGCCCAAGTCTTACGCGGGCCGCCTGAGGACGCCAGATGCATAAATTCTTGCCAGCTACCTGTTCCAGCCCGTTTAACCGACTTAATAACGTTGTTTTTGATTCTATAGGCTTGTTTGATGGTATATTGAGGCCTAGGGACACTTGTAATCATTTGGATTCATTCATAGACTTGTTTGGCATGATCAAATGGCATCAAGAAACCTATATAAGGGCCATAAGTTGGGTTTTTCATTTGCTCATTCACTTGAAAATTTCACAACTCACTTCTTGGAGGTTCCTGGAGCTCAAGACTCATCCATAGTGATCATTAGTCGTGCTTAGGACTATTGTAAGTATGCTTAACCTCCTTTAATTCCGTTTTGCTTAGTTATTTAGCGTGAAGTCAAACCGTCGTAATTAAGATTTGACTTCGTCATTAATCTTAATTGCTCCAGTCAAATTTCATTTTGAAAGTACATATGAGTTGGTAATTATGTGGGCATTAAACCCTTAAAAGGGTCACCCTCTTATTCCCACTCTAATTAGGTCAATTGTCGAGTCAAACTTGATTGTAAAAAGTCAACAGAAAGCTAATTTTCAAATAAATGCATAATTAGCAATGTAGAAGCTATGAAACCTGTTTTGACATTAATATAACTTGGTAATTAATGTAAGGACATGTCTAAACATGTTCAACTTGACAATTTTCAGTTCAGGCTCAGTTCGGGACCTAAAGTCGCATAGTTTGACTTATGCTTTGACTTTCAGTTCTGACCTGTTTGAGCATGGTTTAGGAATGCCTTAGAGCTTTAATAGGACCAAGTTACTTTGAAACTTTCTCTCCGTACACTACACCACCACTTTATCTCCGTACACTGTTAACGGTAACAACACCGTCACCGGCCGGAGTACACCACCGCAGTGCCGCTACCACCGCCGGCTGGCCGCCCACCCCTACACCACCGGTGAGGTCTCCTCCTTCCCTCCTCCTCTTCTTCTCTCTCTCTCTATCCCCCTCCCCCTCTCTCTCTACCTCTCTCTACATACCGACCAACACGCCGGCCGGCGGAGATATAACCAACCACCAGCTAGACCCCTATTTTCTCCCCCTCTCATCCTCGCTCTCTATCCCTCTCTCTCTCTCTCTCTCTCTCTCTCTGCTTGCCATCTCGACCACCCGCCGGCCTCAAAACCCAAAACCCGCTGCCACTTTGTCTCTCCCTGCTAACCGCCGGCCTGAAGCTCTAACCAGTTTGGCCGGAACCACCGCACCAGTTTGGCCGGAACCACCGCAGCCACCACTTCCCTCATACAGACCCTATGTTTTTGGCGCCAAATTTTAAGACAATTGGAGGCAACAACTTGGACCAGACCAAAATATTTCCAGCAGGCATCGTTTGGAAGCAGTAACAGCCTCCCTTATCGATTCTTCGGAGCGGGTTCTCCGCTATTTTTCTTCCGACCCAGGTGCACTCTATCCTTGTTAAATTCTTTTTAGTGGCAGATTTATTATACTTATTTTTATTATTATTAGTATTTTAGAATTATCATTAAATACCCTAGGTGCTCACTATATTTTTATTATTATTAGTATTTTACAATTATCACTATATTTTTATTATTATTAGTATTTTACAGTTATCATTAGATACCCTAGTTGCTTACTATAAAGTATTACTTGGGCATAGTTGTCTATGCTATTTATTGTCATTGTATGCTTGCCGTTGCGTATTGTATAGTTTCGCCCTTTGTGTACTTTGTGTTTCCCATTGCTTGTTATCTTGTGGTTAGTTGTTAGTTGTGATCATAGACAATAGAAGCAATGACTTTTACGTGAGATCATGTCCAAGGACGAGAGATGCAGGTAAAGGTAAAGCTAGAAGGTGTAGTTTACGTGTGGCGTCTTGGAACGTAGGAACTCTTAGTAGTAAATTGTTGGAAGTGATAGACGCACTCAAAAGACGTAGGGTACAGATAGCGTGCCTTCAGGAGACTAGGTGGAAAGGACAGAGAGCAGATGAGCGCAATGGGTATAAGTTGTTGTATTCCGGATCTGATGGGGCAAAGAACGGAGTAGGATTTTTGGTGTCTATAAAATTGCATAAGAATGTAATTGAGGTGACACGACACAACGACAGAATTATGGTGTTAAGGTTAGTATTAGGTGAGCAAGTAGTGACAGTGGTATGCGCCTATGCACCGCAAGTGGGACTAGGAGATCAAGAGAAAAGAGAGTTCTGGGATTGTCTAGATGTAGTAGTAAGGGCCATACCCAGGGAGGAGAAAGTTTTTATAGGAGGATATTTTAATGGGCACATTGGTAAGGATAGTGATGGCTTTGAGTTGGTACATGGGGGTTTTGGTTTTGGCGATAGGAATGACCCTGGTAGAGACCTTTTAGACTTTGCGACAGCTCATGGCCTAGGTATTATAAACTCGTTCTTTAAGAAGAGGGAATCTCATTTGATCACTTTTAGTAGCGGAGGACGTAACATGCAAATCGACTATCTTTTGATGAGGCAGGAAGATCGACGGATGTGGATGAACTGTAAGGTTATACCAAGGGAGACTGCAGCGACTCAGCACCATTTGCTTGTAGCAGACATAGCCCTAAAAGTAAGGTTAACCGAGGGGGAAAGGAAAACCAGACCCAGGACCCGTTGGGGAAACCTGAAGGGAGAAAAACTTATGATGTTTAGAGATAAAGTTAACTCGATGACATCGATGCAACCAGGTGACGACGCAAACCGGATGTGGGAGGATATGGCAACTACGATCACTACAGTGGCGAATGAGACGCTAGGGGTCACAACAGGAAAGACGAGTGGGCATAAGGAGTCTTGGTGGTGGAATGAAGACGTGCATACCAAAATAAAGGATAAGCAACAGAGTTTTAGAGATCTTTTGAGGTGCACAGATGAGGAGGAGCGGCTGAGGGTGAGGGAGTTATACAAGAAGGCAAAAAGGGAAGCGAAAAAGGCGGTGACCGAGGCAAAAAACACAGCCTATAAACAAATGTATGAACGTTTGGAAACAAAAGAGGGGGAGCATGATATGTTCAAGATTTCCAAAGCGAGGGAGCGAAGAAGACAAGATCTAGGAGTAGTAAAGTTTATCAAAGGAGAGGATGGACGTGTTTTAGCCAAGGCACATGACATTAAGCTCAGATGGCAAACCTACTTCCATAATCTTTTCAATGACGGTAGGGCATACCAACAAGATAGCAGCAATCCCAGGACTCAAGGGCGACAACAGAATAATTGCTACTGCAGCAGGATCACACATGAAGAGGTGAGGATGGCACTTAGGAAGATGGGAAGAGGCAAGGCAGTGGGTTTGGACAACATACCGATTGAGGTGTGGAAGTGTTTGGGGGAAGAAGGAGTCCGATGGTTAACACTTTTGTTCAATCGTATTTTTAAGACTGGAAAAATGCCAGATCAGTGGAGGAGTAGTGTCGTAGTGCCGTTATACAAGAATAAAGGAGACGCTCAATGTTGTGGGAACTACAGAGGAATCAAACTGCTAAGTCACACTATGAAACTCTGGGAAAGGGTAATTGAAACTAGAATTAGAAGAGAAACTCAGGTTTCAGTAAACCAATTTGGTTTCATGAAAGGGAGGTCAACTACAGAAGCGATACATATTCTAAGAAGATTGATGGAAAAATATAGATAGAAGAAGCAAGATTTACATATGGTGTTTATCGACCTTGAAAAGGCATATGACAGTGTCCCACGACAACTGATTTGGGATAGTTTGGAGGGTCGAGGGCTACCTAGGAAGTATATAGACATAATTAAGGATACACACGATAGAACAAAAACTAGTGTTCGCGCGCCTGTAGGGGATACAAACTTCTTTCCTGTGGAGGTAGGACTACACCAAGGGTCTGCGTTGAGCCCTTTTCTTTTTGCGGTTGTCTTGGATGAGTTGTCCAAGTTGATTCAGGAGACAGTTCCGTGGTGCATGCTTTTTGCAGACGATATTGTCTTGATTTCGGAGACTAAACAGTGCCTGAACGCGAGGGTAGAGGAGTGGCGTGTAGCTCTAGAGGGAAAGGGCCTAAGGATTAGTCGATCAAAGACTAAGTATCTACACTGCGATTTCAGTGGTTCAGCCGATGACGATGACACCCAAATCACAATTGAGGATCAATTGGTCCCGCAGGTAACTAAATTTAAGTATTTGGGGTCGTTTGTACAAAGAGATGGTGACATAGATAGTGATGTAACCCATCGCATACAGGCAGGCTGGTGTAGATGGAGGGCAGCCAGTGGAGTATTGTGCGATAGGAGGTTCCCAACTAAACTAAAGGGGAAATTTTACAGGGTAGCAGTTAGGCCCGCTATGCTATATGGGACAGACTGTTGGGCTATCAAGAAGACACAATCGCGCAAAATGGAGGTAGCAGAGATGAGGATGCTGAGATGGATGTGCGGACACACGAGGTTAGATCGGATAAGAAATGAGGTTTTTAGGGAGAGATTAGGAGTGGCTAGTATATCGGATAAGATTAAGGAGGGGAGGTTGAGATGGTTTGGGCATGTGAAGCGGAGGCAAACGACGGCACCAGTTAGAGTACTGGAAACTCTTACTGTGGAGGGGAGGAGAGGAAGAGGCAGACCCAAACTGACATGGGATGAGCAGATTAGGCATGATTTACTAGAGTTGCATCTTTCTGAGGACATGGTCCAAGATAGGACTGCGTGGAGGCGTAGGATTAGGGTTCAGGACCTCTAGAGGGTATTACAGTAAGGTCTTAGGTGTATTTTAGGGACGTAGGTTTTCTTATCCCTTAAGGGACTTTACCGGTGATTGTCTCCTTGTGTTATGCCCAAATGATGTTGCGTGCTATTATACTTGATTTACATTGTATTGTGTCACTCTTATCACTTTCTTGGTATTGGTCTTGCTATTGGTGGCTTCTTTTTCTATATTCTATATTCTTTGACTTGGTGTATTGGCATGCGGTTCATTTTGGAGCTGAGGGTCTCTCTGGAAGCAGCCTCTCTATCCCTAGGGATAGAGGCAAGGTCTGTCTACATCCCACCCTCCCCAGACCCTATAAGTAGCTTTGCTATTTGTGGGATTTACTGGGTATGGTTGTTGTTATTGTTGTTGTACCTATAAGTATAACCCTCTGAGATTATACAACTTGGTTCATTAGTTATCCGATTCATATGCATATTTCTATTAAATGCCTAAATGTTGACTATTATGCCCTTATGACCTTAAAATATGATTTTTGAAAATGTAAAAGAGTAGAAACCTTAGGTACTGATTTATAAACTTGTACCTAAAATTTGACATCAGTTTGAGGTCTAGATTAAGAGTTACGCTCAATAGCGTAATTAGAAAGCTTTTTAGTAATTAAATGGCGTAATTAGAATATTTTAAGCCTTCTGGAATAGTAAAAATATCAGCTTTCCTTTAAGAACCCGGAAATAGCTCAAAATCGCCATTTTAAGCGTTTTTAAGCGTTTTAAACGCATAGTATGTATTAAAACCATATTAGATATATAAGACTTGATACCTACCGATGTTTTAAGTAAATTTCTATACTTTATCAGTAAGCAAAAGTTTTAAACTCAGAATTCCAGTTTTGACCTTTAAACCTTAGGTGAAATTACCAAAATGCCCTTTCGGTGCATAGTATGGTTAGAAATGATAAATTTCACATATAGGTTATACCCTACTGATATAACTTAGTAAATTAAGTAGTTTTACTGATTGCATCAGACCCGAAACTCAGATTTATATTTAAACTCTTCTATAACCTTTTAAATGACCAAAATGCCCTTACGGGGCATAATTTGAGTTTAAATTCATATGGGGCATAATAGAAGATATCTTACTGATGTCACAACATATTTAAGGCATATTAACTTAGGAAACTTGTATATGACTCTTATGGTTACTCGATATGCACTTTTCGCGTTCGGATCGACTTTTGTAACTAGTTTGCATATATTAGCAGAAACGGGTCAAACCATATCGTTTTTGTCTCAAAATCCAGAATGTGTTTAAGTTACCCATATTAAACAAGCATGCAAGCTTGTCGGGTCAAAACCACATTCTAAACCGGTCTTCGCTTTATCATGCGTTTGAACCGTGTCTTCCTTTTGAAAACTAACCGGTCTAAGTCTAAGCTTAATTAAAGACCCATTAGGATTCTAATAGGTTATTAAAAACCTTCGTTCCAGATTAGGAGCCAAGTAAAAGCTATGTGCACTTGCTGTATTTGATTTATACTTTGCTCAGGTAAATACCCTTAACTTATTTTCCCTATACGGGCTTGGGATACGGTACTATAAGAGTACCGCTTGGTCGGGTGTATGTAGTCATTTAAATCGTATTGTGATTGATGTATTTACATAACCTATTTGATATGTATTATTTGGTGTATGGCCTTTGGGGGTTAAATGACCATGTCCCGGATATCCTTGGCATCATTCAAAGAAATGGCCACGACCTAAGCACGGGGTGTAGGCGTACACCTGACAGATGCATTATGTAAAAACTGGTATCCCACTTAAAGGAATCGACCTTGTGGGCATTATACCTGTGGCGTGTCAGTTGACTTAAGTTCGGCCTTACAACCGGCCCTAATGGACGACAAATGAGTTAAACTGTATACAAGATTATTTTGAATAATTGTCCCAAGTTATAAAAGTATTTTTGCCGAAGTGCATTCAAATCAATTTTCAAACTCTTTTCAAAATAAGTCAGTTAAGTTGTATTTACCAGTGTAAACTGATGTATTTTCCAAAAAGGCTAAGTGCAGGTACTATACGTAATAGGCTAGCTACTCCAGGCATCAATAATCAAGTCTCACAAGCTCTAGATGTCAAAATCTGTTGAACAGTCTTCCTTTTTATTTGATCCGCCTGTGGATCTGTTTCAGCCATTTTGTGATACTTAATATTACAATTTTATTTGGTTGAAATAAATCTATCTTTTTGCTTCCGCTGTGCATTTATATGTTGTGTTGTTTGACTATGATGATATCAACTACGTCACGATACTCCCCACCGGGCCCACCGGTGACACGTGGAAAATAGGGGTGTGATAGGTTGGTATCAGAGCCAACACTGAGTGAATTAAACACTAGCCTTCTGTGTTTAATCTCAGTTACACAATTGCACATTCTCGAGTCTAGACAACGAACGTAGGATTAATCCTAATTCGTTTTATTTCTCCTTTATTTGTTTCCTTTGTTATTTTTCTGATTAGCCCTTGCATGGGCAAGTCATTTCAGTTAGAAGTCCCATTTAGGGCAACGATTTCTATTATAATATCCTTTCTTTTATAAGATCTACCATTATGATAAAATGGCAAAATCTAAAAGGACAAGACCTAGCCATGTGTCACCTTAAGACAGGGCCAAGATGGTAGTTCCTCAATTAGATTTAGATCCTTGTTAACATCTCAATTTAGGATTGCTCTGCGTTTGAATATTAAAAAGAATCTTAAAGGTAAAACCTAGCCTAAATGTCGTCGCAGACATGGCCAAGATAGTAAAACCTATTCAAAAGATTCAAATCCTTGTTAAACATCTGAAAGCATATTAACATGCTTGACAAATGTGACTCAATAAAATCACATAAGTCATTCTTAAATTTAGTTATTCTAAATTCCCTTATTTATATGATCATCCCCTAAGGATGAAGTGCCCACGGGCTATAACATGGTTGCAAAAGTCGCTAGGCGCTCCCTAGTCGGATTCGGGAGTACTCGGGAGGTACTCGGGAGTATTCGGGAGTACTCGGGGAGTAATTGGCCTGGGAGAAGAGTACTCGTGCCTCGGCAACCTACCTTGTAGCGAGTACTCGGGGAGTACTCGGAGCCTAGTCGGGACTTTTACAACCATGGCTATAATTAACGTCCTCTGGAACTAAAGACAGCGGTAGCCTACAACTCCCTATCAAGAAAAGATATAGAACTTTGATTCAAACCTTAATACCTCGATTCTATAAAATCCTGGTTTATAAATTAAATCTGTCTACGTGACTAGGCCTTTTTGTGCTATTATTAACTTATAATTTAGGGTAATGACAAAGATCCTGAACAATTATATACTTAACAAATTAACTAAAATGTGTATTAAAAACCACGGTTAATAAATCGTTTAAAACGATAGAACTGTATAAGCTTCCGTATAAACCTCGTCCTTATTTGATTTTATGTAGCAATTAAAGCTACATGGCTAGGTCGGAGGAAGTGAACAGTCATCCCCTGGAAAACCACGATGATGATAGGGTTAATATAACCAGAGGAGAGCTCCGTACACTGATTGATACAACTGTATCTAAAGCTGTAAAGGAGCAATTCAAGGAGGTTAGTGAGACGTATAGTAGAACTTCTTCGGTACCCCACTCTAAGTCTGTTCCTAAGATGTAACACCCCAAAATATGCAATTTATTTATGTTATTTGAAATGTCTAGACAAGATATATTTAACCTAGTTAAGTAGTTATACTAGTAACTTGATAGGAGGAAAAGTTAAATGATAAATAAACAAACTAAGAAAGTGAAGGGACTAAACTTGTTAAAAAGAATAAAAGTTTTAATTAAAACAAATAAAGGAAAAAGGGAAAACACAAAACACACGTACTGGTGTGTTTGTGGGATCGATCAAGAGGGAGAAGCCAAGAACAAACCCTAACTTTCAGAAAATCACAAGATTAGGAAGGAATTAAGGGCCTAAATTGATGCATGAGCTCCAATCATTAACTATCTAAGCTTGTTCAACACAAGGTAAGTCGAAAATTCTGATCTGATGATTTGTAGAAAGTGGGTTTTAACCCAATCATGAAATCATGTGGAAATCTTGTGTAATTATGAGTTAGGAATTCGTAATAGACTGAGGATTTTGTATAATTTTGATTGTTTGGATGATTAGGGTTCATACCCACTTGTTGTAGGAAAAAGATGAACATGATGAATTATGATGATATGTTTATGGAGGTGAATTGATACATAATCTGAATGTGATAGAGAAATTAGATTAGTTAAGATGGTGTAGGATGAAAGAAAGTCATGAACTTGATTGATTCTTGTTAAATTAGAAGGTGAATAAGTAGGGTTATGCAATAAATACTTGTACTTTGTGCTTTGTTGATAATGTGCACATCAAGTGTTTGACAAAATGCCTCAATGAAAATGCTAGTCATATAAGCCATAAACTTTGTATGAATTGAACATGTTTATGAAGCATGAGTAAATTGTATGATGTTTTATCAATTGATATGTGTAAATGAGCATGAAACATGAATTAAAAGAATGAATGGTTATATGTAGGCGTTAAGGAAGAAAGTTCGAGTCAAGTGAAGCAACAAGGGGATCAAGACCGAGGTACGCTTCTTGTACAAATTTGTGGTTTCATTATAGATATGTGTTTATCAATAATGTGTTAATTCGAATCAAATATGGAGAAAGATGTATGCATAGACCCTCCTCTTGAAAGGGTCGAATGATGTTATTGTAAGTTTAGAAGGAATGGTATGAAGTTCCGTTGGAACATTTTACCGTGCAAGGATGAAAGAATGTAGCAAAGCACAAGTTGTGAATGTCACATTTGTTTCTAGCTCGTAAGTTAGATTCTTGGGTTAAAGAAAGTAATTTTTTTTGTTCTAATGAGTTTTTGATGTTGTGGTCATGTAGGTAAATCTCATGTCTACCTATCAAGCTCCGCCCGGTTCGAACACGCCTCAAGCCCGTCAAGCGTTCCGCATTTTGTAAAAGTCAATGTTTAATACTTTGTCACTTATGTTTTCGTCTAGTAGTTAAACCTAGTTTTATTATGTTTGTCTTTTGAAAAACTTGTCGTAAGTACGTACATAAACTTGATGGTTTTGCAAGTAAAATATGGTATGTTTTGACGTGTATGTTGTGTCTTTCGAATGATTTTGGGTTATGTAAAACAGGGGACCGCTTGTTTTTCAAACGGGTCATGCCCAATTTTTGTTAGAAAAGTACGTTGTTATTTAATAAATTAAAAAAGAAAATTAGGGATGTTACAAGTTGGTATCAGAGCGTAGGTTTGAGGGATTCAAGCATCAAATGCTTGAACTCAAACCGGAAGCTCATGTGAAGTGTGTGTTCGATCTGCGGCGCGAAGCAAGTAAGTACCTTTAAAGTTGATTTTGCATTATGAATGAGTTAGCTAGGGAATGATAGGAAAATCATTATGGGATGATGTGTAAAAGTTTGGGATGAAACGGACTGGTTCGGGTTAAAACGGATTGGAAAGATGGCTGCAAAATAAGAAGTTTATCATAGTATGCTGGGCGTCACCGTAAGCTACGGTGGCTACCGTAGCTTACGGTAGACACTGGGACAAAACTCCTCTGCCGTAAAGCAGTAGCTTTGCACCGTAAGAAAAGTAATGCCACCGTAAGTTACGGTGACACCGTAACTTACGGTGGAGACTGTTTTCAGCCTATATCAATTGTGATGATTTGTTTAATGTTTTCTATCATACGTGAAGTATTGTAAGCGTTATAAGAAGACTCTAAAGAATGATAGTATGCATGAATGTTAACTTTCAAAGGAAGTTATGTACTATTAGAATGATTATATGATGGAAAGGATGATTGAATATTTGAAATAAGGAATGATGCTTATGTGTAGATGACGGATACGAATGAGGATGAAGCGACACGACAAGAACAACTGAAAACTATGATCTCGGAAGAGATTGGAAGGGCAATGCAAGCAAGTATTCCTCATTTAGCCCAAGAAGTAGAAAGTCATGTGCTAGAAGTGGTAGAATCAATGATGGCGAGTAAGATGGACGAGTTAAAGGGAATGATTAATGTAATGCAAGAAAAGAAAGGAACTCGCAAGTGCACATACAAAGAATTTATGGCGTGCAACCCGTTACCATTCAAAGGAGAAATTGATCCTATAGCATGTCAAAGGTGGATTGTAAGTACGGAAGCGGTGTTCATAAGGAGTCATTGTGAAAAGGAGGATCAAGTGATGTTCGCCACCGGTTTGCTACAACTCCGAGCTAAGGATTGGTGGGATGTTTATAGTAAAGAGCTTGGGGAAGAAAAAGTTCAAGTCTTGACATGGCAAGAGTTCAAGGAACCTTTTCTGAAGTACCACTGTCCGCAATCTGCCATTGACAAGATCTAAGAAGATTTCTTACATCTTCGTCAGAAAGATGAAACCATTGATGAAATCACCAACGTTTTCCTTGACAAGCTGAAGTTCTGTAAAGATATAGCAGGAACGGAAAGAATGAAGATAAACCGTTATTACGGTATGTTGAAGGCTGAATATCGGGAGTTCATAATTCCCGCTAAATGTGAAACTTTGAATGAGCTCATTGACTTGGCCCGAGATAGGGAGATTGAAATAAGAAGACATGCAGAAAGAGGTGAAAAGAGAGTATCTGAGAATGTTTCCAGCTCGAGCCCTTCAAAGAAACTAAAATTTCAAGATCAAAGCAAGAAGGATAAGGCGAAGGGTAGTATTCCGAAATGCAAAACGTGCGGAAAGTTACACACGGGGGAGTGTTTGAAAGGGAAGAAGGGCTGTTACAATTGTGGTCAAGAGGGACACCCATACTATAGGTGTCCAAATCCTTCCAGAACATGTTACAACTGTTTCCAACCGGGTCATATTAAGGCTGAGTGTCCCAAGCTTCAACAGAAAACCGATAAGGAAGCAAGAAAGGAGGAAGCCCCAAGAGCTAAGGGGAGGATGTTTCAGATCACAACCGAAGAAGCGAAGGACCACCCGAATGTTGTATCAGGTATATTCTCATTGAACTCGATGCCTACGTACGTGTTATTTGATACTGGTGCCAGTAGATCGTTTGTATCCAGTGAACTAGTGTCACACCCCTCTTTTAGAATCGAAAGAATGCATGTACCATTAGAAGTAGAGATAGCCGATAGTAAGAGTTATTTGTTGCACGAAGTTTGTAGAAATTGTGAAATAATCATTGAAGACGAGAAGTTTGCCATTGACCTTATTCCCATGATATTGGGGGAATTTAAGGTTATAGTTGGCATGGATTGGCTAGCTAAACATCAGGCCGAAATTAAATGTGAGAAGAAGGTGATTCGTGTGTTAACATCGGGAGGAAAACGAGTAAGCATACAAGGGGAAAGGAATATCAATTTGAAGCTTTGTTCTATAGTCCAAGTATACAAGTACGTACGAAATGGAAGCAAGGCATTTCTAACTTATGTGGTGGATACTAAGCAGAATACCCCTAAGATAGAAGAGGTTGAAGTCGTGAACGAGTTTCTCAATGTTTTTCCGGAAGATTTGCCGGGGCTTCCGCCGGAACGTGAAGTAGATTTTAAGATTGAATTGTATCCCGATGCCAAACCGGTAGCCAAGGCTCCTTATAGGTTGGCCCCAACTGAAATGCGGGAGTTAATGGTACAAATACAAGAATTGCTCGACAAGGGATTTATACGCCCGAGCGTGTCGCCATGGGGAGCGCCTGTACTTTTTGTCAAAAAGAAGGATGGTTCGATGCGCATGTGCATCGATTACCGCGAGTTGAACAAGCTAACGGTGAAAAACCGATACCCATTGCCACGAATCGATGATCTCTTCGATCAGTTACAAGGGGCAAGTTGGTTTTCAAAAATAGATTTGCGGTCCGGGTACCATCAGTTAAGAGTGCGAGATGAGGATGTGGCGAAAACGGCTTTTAGAACGCGATACGGGCATTACGAGTTCTTAGTAATGTCCTTTGGATTAACGAACGTGCCTGCCGCGTTCATGGATCTTATGAATCGAGTTTGTCGGCCCATGTTAGACAAATTCGTTATAGTTTTTATTGATGACATCCTGGTTTATTCCCGAAGTAAAGCCGAACATGCATGCCATTTACGTGAGGTTCTTGAAGTACTTCGCAAGGAGAAATTGTACGCGAAATTCTCCAAGTGTGCTTTTTGGCTTAGAGAGGTACAATTTCTCGGTCATGTGATTAATGCGGATGGTATCTTAGTAGACCCGTCAAAGGTGGAAGCCGTTATGAAATGGGTACCTCCCAAGAACCCAAGTGAAGTAAGAAGCTTTTTGGGTTTAGCAGGCTATTATAGGAGGTTTATCCAAGACTTTTCTAAATTGGCTTTGCCGTTGACCAAGTTAACCAAGAAGGATGAGAAGTTTTCATGGGGTGCAGATCAAGAGAGGGCGTTTCAAACCTTGAAAGAAAAGCTGTCGAGTTCCCCGGTACTAACCTTACCTGATGGAACTGAAGACTTGGTGGTGTTTACGGATGCGTCACACCAAGGGTTGGGATGTGTTTTGATGCAAAGGGGTAGAGTCATTGCCTATGCTTCTAGGCAATTGAAGACACACGAAAGTAATTATCCAACCCATGATTTGGAGTTAGCTGCAGTAGTGTTTGCTTTGAAGATATGGAGGCACTATCTATACGGTACGAAAAGTGTTATTTATTCTGACCACAAAAGCCTTAAATACTTTTTCGAGCAAAGGGAATTAAATATGAGGCAACGAAGGTGGTTAGAACTTCTTAAAGATTATGATTGTGAGATCCTTTATCATCCGGGTAAAGCTAACGTAGTAGCCGATGCCCTGAGCCGAAAGGATTACCCGCCTCCAATTCAAGTAAAGTCCATGAAGAAGGTAATTACACCTCGATTTCTCGAAATGGTTAAAGAAGCCCAAATCAAGTCACTAAGCGGAATGGATTCTAAAAAGGAAAGAACAAAGGGGTTTGTGGATAAATTCGAAGAAAGATCCGATGGAATTAAAACCATGTATGGTCGTATTTGGATACCTCGGTTTAGCGAAGCAAAGGGTGTATTACTCGAAGAAGCTCACAAATCCCGATTCTCGGTTCATCCTGGAGCTACAAAAATGTATTTGGACTTGAAGAGAAGTTATTGGTGGCCCGGCATGAAGCGTGATATTGTCAAGTATGTTGCCAAATGTTTGACATGTCTGCAGGTAAAGGCAGAACATCAGAAACCATATGGGAAGTTGCAACCGTTAGAGATTCCGGTATGGAAATGGGAAGAATTGACGATGGACCTAGTGACCAAGCTTCCTAAGACAAGGAAAGGTCACGATGCTATATGGGTGATCGTAGACCGCCTCACCAAGAGCGCGCACTTCTTACCCATTCGGGAAGCTTTCTCTTCCGAAAAGATGGCGGAGATCTATGTTAACGAGATAATATCACGACACAGAGTTCCTGTATCTATTGTGTCGGATCGAGATACCCGATTCACATCTCGATATTGGCAAGGTTTTCATGAAAGTATGGGTACAAAATTACATTTCAGTACCGCCTACCACCCCCAAACGGATGGTCAGTCCGAGCGAACAATTCAAACACTTATCGACATGCTGCGAGCATGTGTGATAGACTTCGGGGGAAGCTGGGATGACCACTTGCCGTTGGTGGAATTTTCATACAACAATAGCTACCATAACGGCATTCGAATGGCACCGTATGAATTGTTGTATGGAAGGAAGTGTAGAACTCCAATTTGTCGGGGAGAGGTGGGGCAGAGAGAAATTGCACCCAATGAGGTAGTGGCTAAAACTAATGAAAAGATCGATCTTGTGCGAGCCCGTTTAAAAGCGGCTCAAGATCGACAAAAGGCCTATGCAGATCAAAGGAGGCGACCCATCGAATTTCAAATAGGTGATTATGTGTTATTAAAGGTTTCCCCATGGAAAGGTATAATCCGTTTCCGTAAGCGAGGAAAGCTAGGTCCCCGCTACATTGGACCTTTCAAGATTTTAGCCCGGGTTGGAAAAGTAGCATATCGGTTGGATTTACCGCCAACATTAGATGGAATACATGACACATTTCATGTGTCACAATTGAGAAAGTGTTTAGCGGATGAGACAGCATATGTGCCCCTTGACGATATCGAATTGGATGAAAAATTGAATTATATTGAAAGACCGATAGCTATCAAGGATTCCAAGGTAACACACCTTCGGAACAAAACTATAAAGCAAGTTTTGGTGCAATGGCAACATCGGAAAGGATCGGATCTTACATGGGAATTAGAAGATGAAATGAGGGAGCGCTACCCGACATTATTTGGTACGTGTTAAGGTTTCGGGGACGAAACCTCTTTTAAGGGGGGGTAGACTTGTAACACCCCAAAATATGCAATTTATTTATGTTATTTGAAATGTCTAGACAAGTTATATTTAACCTAGTTAAGTAGTTATACTAGTAACTTGATAGGAGGAAAAGTTAAATGATAAATAAATAAACTAAGAAAGTGAAGGGACTAAACTTGTTAAAAAGAATAAAAGTTTTAATTAAAACAAATAAAGGAAAAAGGGAAAACACAAAACACACGTACTGGTGTGTTTGTGGGATCGATCAAGAGGGAGAAGCCAAGAACAAACCCTAACTTTCAGAAAATCACAAGATTAGGAAGGAATTAAGGGCCTAAATTGATGCATGAGCTCCAATCTTTAACTATCTAAGCTTGTTCAACACAAGGTAAGTCGAAAATTCTGATGTGATGATTTGTAGAAAGTGGGTTTTAACCCAATCATGAAATCATGTGGAAATCTTGTGTAATTATGAGTTAGGAATTCGTAATAGACTGAGGATTTTGTATAATTTTGATTGTTTGGATGATTAGGGTTCATACCCACTTGTTGTAGGAAAAAGACGAACATGATGAATTATGATGATATGTTTATGGAGGTGAATTGATACATAATCTGAATGTGATAGAGAAATTAGATTAGTTAAGATGGTGTAGGATGAAAGAAAGTCATGAACTTGATTGATTCTTGTTAAATTAGAAGGTGAATAAGTAGGGTTATGCAATAAATACTTGTACTTTGTGCTTTGTTGATAATGTGCACATCAAGTGTTTGACAAAATGCCTCAATGAAAATGCTAGTCATATAAGCCATAAACTTTGTGTGAATTGAACATGTTTATGAAGCATGAGTAAATTGTATGATGTTTTATCAATTGATATGTGTAAATGAGCATGAAACATGAATTAAAAGAATGAATGGTTATATGTAGGCGTTAAGGAAGAAAGTTCGAGTCAAGTGAAGCAACAAGGGGATCAAGACCGAGGTACGCTTCTTGTACAAATTTGTGGTTTCATTATAGATATGTGTTTATCAATAATGTGTTAATTCGAATCAAATATGGAGAAAGATGTATGCATAGACCCTCCTCTTGAAAGGGTCGAATGATGTTATTGTAAGTTTAGAAGGAATGGTATGAAGTTCCGTTGGAACATTTTACCGTGCAAGGATGAAAGAATGTAGCAAAGCACAAGTTGTGAATGTCACATTTGTTTCTAGCTCGTAAGTTAGATTCTTGGGTTAAAGAAAGTAATTTTTTTGTTCTAATGAGTTTTTGATGTTGTGGTCATGTAGGTAAATCTCATGTCTAGCTATCAAGCTCCGCCCGGTTCGAACACGCCTCAAGCCCGTCAAGCGTTCCGCATTTTGTAAAAGTCAATGTTTAATACTTTGTCACTTATGTTTTCGTCTAGTAGTTAAACCTAGTTTTATTATTTTTGTCTTTTGAAAAACTTGTCGTAAGTACGTACATAAACTTGATGGTTTTGCAAGTAAAATATGGTATGTTTTGACGTGTATGTTGTGTCTTTCGAATGATTTTGGATTATGTAAAACAGGGGACCGCTCGTTTTTCAAACGGGTCATGCCCAATTTTCGTTAGAAAAGTACGTTGTTATTTAATAAATTAAAAAAGAAAATTAGGGATGTTACATAAGACTCATTCATAAGCTCACAGCAAGCCACCCTCTAAGGAAGATGAACCCAAGAAAGAGAATGTTGAACATTCCTCAAACCAACACAGTGTTCCATCCAAGAGGATAGTGTTCGATGATGGAACGCGTACCAAATCTTGTACTTATAAGTACTTTGTTTCCTGCAAAGCCCGGGATTTCACTGGGGAGAAAGGGGCAATAGATTGTATGACTTGGTTAGATGAAATGGACACTGTTGTTGATATCAGCGGTTGTGCTGAAAGGGATATAGTGAAGTATGTATCCCAATCGTTCAAGGGAGAGGCACTGGCATGGTGGAAGTCTCTCATTCAAGCTGCTGGGAAGATCCCACTCTATAATATGTCATGAGAGCAGTTTGTAGTCCTCATTAAAGAGAACTACTGCCCTCAACATGAGGTTGAAAGGATCGAGTAAGATTTCTTGTCATTGGTTATGAAAAACCTAGATTGCCAAGCCTATCTTACAAGTTTCAATACCATGTCTAGGTTGGTTCCATATCTGGTAACCCCAGAACCTAAAAGGATTTCTCGCTTCATTGGGGGTTTAGCCCCAGAGATCAAAGCCAGTGTTAAGGCTTCAAGACCTGCTACTTTTAGATCAGCAGCTGATCTATCTTTATCCCTCACCTTAGATGCGGTCAGGCTAAGATCGCTCAAGAACTCTGAAGAGAGTAAGAGGAAGCGTGAGGATGATACCTCACGAAGATCTGAGAAGAAGCACAAAGGTAATACGGACCACAAGAAAGAGTCTGGGTCCAACAAAGGCAATCAGCGATCAGAGGAAAAGCTAAAGTGCACGACTTGACAAAAACGCCACTTTGGAAAAGGCAGGCTTGAGACCAAGTCTCAATCAGGATCACCTGCATGTGGGTTATGCAAGTCTAAGGAGCACAAGACTATTGAATGCAAGAGGATTAAAGATGCCACGTGTTACAACTGCAATGAGAAAGGGCACATTAAGACCAATTGCCCTAAATATGCCAAGAAGCCTGAGGAAGCCAAGAAGACCAATGCTAGGGTCTTCCAGATGAATGCACATGAGGCTATCCAGGACGACAACGTGATCACAGGTACCTTCCTCATAAATGATATCTATGTAAGAGTACTTTTTGATTCAGGAGCTGATAAGTCATTCGTAGATGATAAGTTCTGTAAGTTGCTGAATTTACCTGTTAAAACCTTAAGTGTGAAATATGAGATGGAATTAGCTGATGGTACCTTAGAAACCGCCTCAACCGTTTTAGATGGATGTTTTATATCCATTAGGAACCACTCTTTTCCTATGTCTTTGCTTCCTTTGAAGTTAGCCGGGTTTGATATAGTATTAGGCATGGATTGGTTATCGCATAACCAAGCCCAGATCGTTTGCAATAAGAAGCAAGTGGTAGTCAAGACTCCATCTGGTGAGTCACTTACCATTCAAGGAGATACCCGGTATGGACTGCCTGAGCAAGTGTCTATGCTCAAGGCATCTAGATGTCTGAAGAAGGGTTGTGTCATTTATATGGCACAAGTAACCATTGATGAACAGAAGCCCAAGATCGAAGACATCCCCGTCATTTCAGAATACCCTGAAGTTTTCCCTGAAGAACTACCTGGCTTGCCACCAGATAGGCAAGTAGAATTCAGAATTGACATCATCCCCGGAGCAGCACCTGTTGCGAGAGCGCCTTATAGGTTAGCACCAACAGAAATGAAGGAATTGAGGACGCAGCTAGATGATTTATTAGCCAAAGGCTTTATTAGACCTAGTTCGTCTCCTTGGGGAGCACCAATCTTGTTTGTCAAGAAGAAGGATGGATCAATGCGTCTGTGCATTGGTTACCGTGAGCTTAATAAGGTCACTATCAAGAATAGGTATCCGTTGCCCAGGATCGACGATCTGTTCGATCAATTGCAAGGAGCAAGCTACTTTTATAAGATTGATTTGAGGTTAGGCTATCATCAATTGAAAGTTAAGGATGAAGATGTACACAAGACCGCGTTTAGGACTCGCTATGGTCATTATGAATTTTTAGTGATGCCTTTTGGGCTCACTAACGCACCTGCCGCATTCATAGATCTCATGAATCGCGTTTGCAAGCCCTATCTAGATAAATTTGTCATTGTTTTCATCGATGACATTCTCATCTACTCGAAGAGCCAAGCTGACCACGAGAAGCATCTCCGTTGCATTCTGAAACTGCTTCATCAAGAAAAGCTTTATGCCAAATTCTCAAAGTGTGAATTTTGGCTTCGTGAAGTCCAATTTCTTGGACATGTGGTTAGTGAGCGTGGTATCCAAGTAGATCCCGCTAAAATTGAAGCTATCATGAACTGGCAAGAGCCGAAGACGCCTACTGAGATTCGCAGTTTTCTAGGACTGGCAGGATACTATAGGCGATTTATCGAAAACTTCTCAAGAATTGCAGCACCCTTGACTCTTCTCACTCGCAAGAATAGCAAGTTTGATTGGGGGCCTAAGCAGCAAGAATCCTTTGATGTTTTGAAGCAGAATTTGAGCAACGCTCCAGTGGTGACGTTGCCCGAAGGAATTGATGAGTTTGTAGTATATTGTGATGCATCACACACCGGGATGGGATGTGTGCTTATGCAGAAAGGCAAGGTCATTGCCTATGCTTCACGTCAGTTAAAGGTGCACGAGAAGAACTACACCACCCATGACTTGGAGCTGGGTGCCGTTGTATTTGCACTAAAACTATGGAGGCATTACTTGTATGGAACTAAGTGTGTGATCTATTCAGATCACAAAAGCCTTCAGCATCTGTTCAATCAGAAGGATTTAAATATGAGGCAGCGACGTTGGATGGAAACTTTGAATGATTATGATTGTGAGATAAGATACCATCCAGGCAAGGCAAATGTGGTTGCCAATGCCTTAAGTAGGAAAGAGAGGGTAAAGCCTATAAGAATCAATGCCAAGAGCATTGAGATAAAGAATAGTTTGAATGAAAGGTTGTTAGCTGCGCAGAAGGAAGCTGTGCTAGAAGCTAACTACCCTGATGAAAAGCTAGGAGTAACTGAGGAGCAGTTATCCTATGGCAAGGACAGAATCCTAAGGTTAAATGAACGAATATGGGTTTCAGTTTATGGAGGACTTCGGGATGTTATCCTCCAGGAAGCCCATAATTCCAAATATTCCGTTCATCCTGGAGCTGATAAAATGTACCAGGATCTGAAGGCAAATTATTGGTGGATAGGCTTGAAGAAGTCTATAGCTGCTTATGTAGCTAAATGTTTGACGTGTGCTCAAGTCAAGGCTGAACATCAGAAGCCGTCAGGATTGCTACAACAGCCTGAAATTCTCACTTGGAAATGGGAAATGGTGACGATGGATTTCATCACCAAATTGCCAAAGACGAAAAAAGGAAATGATACTATATGGGTCATAGTTGATAGACTGACTAAGTCAGCACATTTCCTACCCATTAAAGAGACTTATAGCTCCGACACGTTAGCCCAACTGTATGTTGATAAGATTGTATCTTTGCATGGAGTACCAGTGGCTATTATCTCGGACAGAGATACCAGATACACATCTCACTTTTGGAAAAGTTTCCAACAGTCTTTGGGCACGCACTTAAATTTCAGTGCGGCTTACCTTCCTCAGACGGATGGGCAGAGTGAGCGTACCATTCTAACCCTGGAAGACATGTTACGTGCATGTGTAATTGATTTAGGAGGTAGCTGGGATAAGCACCTACCATTGGTCGAGTTCTCCTATAACAATAGCTACCATACAAGCATTCAGGCTGCGCCTTTTGAGGCATTATATGGTAGGAAATGCAGAACGCCCATTTGTTGGGCAGAAGTAGGAGAAACTCAATTATCAGGACCTGAACTAGTCTTCGAAACGATGGATAAGATTGTCCAAATTCGTGATCGCCTGAAAGCTGCCAGGGATAGGCAGAAGAGTTATGCTGATAAAAGGCGAAAACCTCTAAAGTTTGAGGTTGGTGATAAGGTCCTGCTTAAAGTATCACCCTGGAAGGGAGTGATGCGATTTGGTAAGAAAGGTAAGCGAAGCCCAAGGTATGTAGGACCATTCGAGATCGTCGAATGTGTAGGATCAGTGGCCTATAAGTTAAACTTACCTGAAGAGCTCAGTGGTATTCACAACGTATTCCACATCTGCAATCTGAGAACTTGAAATTTGTGGAGAAACCTTTGTCGATTGAGGATCGACAGGTTAAGAAGCTTCGGAGGAAGCATGTGCCTATTGTAAAGGTTAAATGGGATGCCCGTAGAGGTCCCGAATACACGTGGGAGGTAGAATCCACAATGAAGGAAAAGTACCCTCATTTATTTCAGTAAATCTCGAGGTCGAGATTTCTTTTAAGGGGGTGAGGATGTAACACCTCGAAAATTCATGTCCAATAATGTGACACGTGTCATAAGCTTTGAATGTGTGAAAGATTACGTATGAAGGACTAAAGTTGACAAACAAGGAAAGTATGTGTATATAAGGGTTCAAAATGTCAACAATGAATAAATATACTTTAAAATTGCCCTACATGATGTTTATACCCTTAAACGAATGAGTCATGGATCATACGAAGCTAAATGTGAAAGAAAGTGAGGAATTACAAACTACAGGGGTTAAATGTGTCAACATGTTTAAAAGTATACCTCTGAGTGACCTTTTAGCAAACCCAAAGCTTTGTAATGGTTAATTATACTCACAAGAATGTGTGATAAAAATTTCACAAGGTTTCGATTAAGTATGAGAAAGTTATGACAATATTCGTATACGAGGGGTTAAAAGCGTCAACGTTGAAATTAAGACTTTTTGGTGAACGTATGAATAACCGGGGACTAAACAAAGTTGGTTTATAACTTGGAGTCCTTAAAAGTCAAGTTTAGGGGTTTAAAGTGCAAGAAATGAGCTTAAAAACAAGTTTAGAAGAACCAGGGACTGAAATTGCGATTGTTGAAACTTTGTGACCGGACCAGGACTTGACACTGGCCGCGTAAGACCAGGCCCAAGTCTTACGCGGGCCGCCTGAGGACGCCAGATGCAGAAATTCTTGCCAGCTGCCTGTTCCAGCCCGTTTAACCTGTAGGATCGTTTGCGGACCCGAACGAGTCGTTCAGAGGTTGTCTCTTGCGTTTCAGATGCGGAATAATAAGAAATGCAAGTAGATATAGCTTGTTCTTCCTTCTAACTGTTTGTTTTATTGATTTGAAACGTTTTACAGCTCAATCTTCACACCGGCAGGGCTTCGGCGTGGAATCCAACAACAACTCTTCAGGACCGCTCATGGCTACATCTATATATAGGCAGTTGGATACGCTTATGTGTCATATGACCATAAGAGCGGACCAGACAAGTCCACATAAGCGGACCATTCATGCCAAATAAGCGAACCTAGATCATTATGTCCCTATGAGCGGACCTAGCTCATAAAACCTATACAGACTCCTGTTTTCTCGTAAAACGTGCCCAATGCTATACAATACGATGTAAGACCTGATCCTAGACACCTAGACGCAATCAACAGATGTAGTGCACTAACAGACTCCCCCTCAGATGTTGATGGAGTCGCCAATACACCTTGATTCCAAAACTATGTCTTCATATCTTCAGTCTAGATCAGTCTCTGGGCTTTCTCCTTTCAATCTTCAGACTCCCTCTCTCGATTTACTGGCATTCTTTTGTTCTTCAGTAACATCTTCAGGATCGTTGTCTGGTTTTAAAACACTCTAATTCTCTTGATCAGATCTTTTGATTCCTTAAGTTCATCAGCATCAACGATAGACTTGATCTTCAGGATCATAATCTGACTCTACTCATTCTTTCAGGATCGATCAACCTGGCTTCAACAGAGATCTTCAGAAATCGAAACCTGGCTACCTGCACAATCTCAACCCTGAAATAAATTTCTTTCACAAATGTTTCAAATAACTCTGCACCAACATTTGACTCTCATCACCACTAAACAAACATATAATTGCAACAACTCAGGCTCTCTCTCAAATATCTGTGATGAACCACTTGAAGAAGGTTAGATTTAACGAAAACAGTTAGATTTACACAAACACTCCCCCTCAAATGCTGCTCATCATGTTTAGCACTCGGAATTTTGAAAATCAGTTTTCCAACGTCAGTTGTCGAAAATCTTTTTGACTTTTTCAAAATATGCTAAAACACACACAAAATCTTTTTGAGTTTTAGAGAAGACAAACCTGACACTACTTGTAAACAAAAACATACAGAAATGTAATATTTACAAACAATATTTTTTGTGAGTTCGTGCGAGAGGATCATATCAGATTCTGAGACTAATCACTAACACCGTTAAGCTTGATTTCATTTTAAGCTTTAAACAATTTACCTAGATTGTCAGTATGTTTGTCCACTTAAATTCTCACACAGATTTCAATTGATTCAAGATACGATATTAAAGTTTTAGAGACTTAAACTTAACTGTGTATCTGTTGCTGACAGAAGCTGTTGAAGCTGAAGCTATCCAAAGACCAAAGACAGTGCAAGATTACTTGAAGATTGCAAGAAGACTGAAGACAAAGTTTTGACTCAAGACAAAGTTTTTATGAAGCTATTGTCAAGGGGGAGTTTGTTGGTGCATGTTTGTGACAGCAGCTTAGATTTGGTCTTTGGATATCTTGTAATTAGTTAAACGATAAACAGTTAGCGGGTTTAGCTTTGTAATAGTTAGTTGTTATGTTTGGGCTAACTAAACCCAAGGAATTGGGTGATGGGGGCGAATTGGGCCTGTCCAATTCGCAGCCCAGGAGTGTAAACCTAGCCCACTTGTAAACCTTGTGTTATATAAACAAGGTTAGACATTAGGGTTTAGGTTAATCAGCCAAAACAGTTGTGTGAGAGAGCAATTTCGTGAGAGACATAGTCTTAGACGAATTAGGGTTTGGTTGATTGTAATACGCAAGTTTGATAATCAATAGAAACCCAGTTGAAAGTGAATTCTGTTTCCTACACGTTTTCTGCTGATTCTGATCAAGAGGATTCCGCACTCTTGATTGAAAAGACGATTCTGTGACGATCCATAAGACATCAAGGGGACCTACAATTGACCAATTCCTTGGGTTTAGTTAGCCCAAACATAACAACTAACTATTACAAAGCTAAACCCGCTAACTGTTTATCGTTTAACTAATTACAAGATATCCAAAGACCAAATCTAAGCTGTTGTCACAAACATGCACCAACAAACTCCCCCTTGACAATAGCTTCATAAAAACTTTGTCTTGAGTCAAAACTTTGTCTTCAGTCTTCTTGCAATCTTCAAGTAATCTTGCACTGTCTTTGGTCTTTGGATAGCTTCAGCTTCAACAGCTTCTGTCAGCAACAGACTCCCCCTAAGCTGATGCATCCAATCACCAAATCTTCAACACATTAGCGTTTGAGTAAACTCCAGTTCAGCATTTGCAAAGCAATCTTCAACTCTTCAACATTGTCTGCAATATAGAAAGGAGGTTCTACCATGCATCCAATCAAACTCTCATCTTCACACTTCATAGCAACTTCTCAGCAATTCGCCCCCATCACCCAATTCCTTGGGTTTAGTTAGCCCAAACATAACAACTAACTATTACAAAGCTAAACCCGCTAACTGTTTATCGTTTAACTAATTACAAGATATCCAAAGACCAAATCTAAGCTGTTGTCACAAACATGCACCAACAAACTCCCCCTTGACAATAGCTTCATAAAAACTTTGTCTTGAGTCAAAACTTTGTCTTCAGTCTTCTTGCAATCTTCAAGTAATCTTGCACTGTCTTTGGTCTTTGGATAGCTTCAGCTTCAACAGCTTCTGTCAGCAACAGACTCCCCCTAAGCTGATGCATCCAATCACCAAATCTTCAACACGTTAGCGTTTGAGTAAACTCCAGTTCAGCATTTGCAAAGCAATCTTCAACTCTTCAACATTGTCTGCAATATAGAAAGGAGGTTCTACCATGCATCCAATCAAACTCTCATCTTCACACTTCATAGCAACTTCTCAGCAACAACCCGCTTCAATCTGTATACTATAAAACAAACATCTCGAGAAACCATAAGAATTTTTCAACATAAGTTAAATAAATTATATTTTTCAAGAGATTAGTTAAACTGTATTACAGATTAAGCATTTTCAATTTCATCACCAACACGCAAAGCTTTTTGTTCAACACACAAGAACCTGCCTGATTGAAAATTTTGAACTCACTTTCTAACACCGTCTCCCCCTATCGGTAACAATTCCTCCAAGAATAACAGTTTTCCGTACGTTAAGAATTTTAAACAGAAAATGACACTATTTTTGGATTTTTATATTTTTCTGAAAGCAAGTAAATACAAAAGCAATAAACACTCTATTTTTGCGAGAATCACTGGTAAGAAGATCATATCAGCACAATCAAACTGTTTCCCACAATGATATAATTCTTTATTTAATTTTTCGTGAAAAGCAGTTCAAGACGATTACCAGTATGTTTGTCCACTTAAACAAAATGCATGAACATTTCAAGTACCATTACCATATGATATGTTAAGGTAATTTTATTTTCTGAAATACGAGCGTGTCCCACAACAGGATATACCCCCACGATCAAGGTATGCACAAAGATTCATCGTAGTAGGTGAGTATACTGAAGTCATCCTTTAAGATATTCTGACTGTGTCTAGTTCTGCATTTAAACTGTTTTAACATGTTTTGATTTCGTAACCATGAACACCCAATTAGATACAAATCAAATCCTGGAAATATAAACAGCACACTCTATCATGCAAGTATCTTCCCTACCACATATTTTCACAAGTCCAATCCAGAGTTCTGAAATCTTAACTGGGAATACGTTGAGAAGAGAACATAATAGATCTTTAGGAGAGATGGTATAATATACAGATCAAATGAGATTTTCTCAGTTTGATATAGGTTTCTTGGGTTTCTTTTGGGCACTAGAGGGCCTCTTTCGGGTGTATTAGATCTATAGCGCGACAACGAACAGCTAGGTCAGCATGTATCTGGATGCAGCAGAAGCTGTCGTTGCCTAGCACCTCCAGGTCAGCATATATCTGGATGCAGCAGAGGAGGTACACGACTTTTTTCAGAGAAGATTTCAGAATCAGATCAAAATTGTGTGTATCGGGAAATATACAGACATTCAAATAGAAATGAGCTAATTCCAAGTGACTATCTTTCCTGGGGTCATGTACAATTTTTTGTTCTAACAGACAGACAGCCAAGATATCCCTAGTTGAAACAACAGTATAAAGACCCAAAACTTCAGATTTTGGCAATCTATCAACGCAAGAATTAAGGTCATTAAACCATACATCACTGATATGTTCCCCACTCATATTCAGTTCATTTAAGTTTATATCACATTGGTAAGTTGATTATTTCATGCTTTTGCCTACTGGTACATCATATAATGAAGCTGCTATCACACTTAAGCAATTTAGGTTCAATTTCAGTGTGACAGTCTAACTTGCTGATGTACTATCATTTCTTCTTTTTCACACAGTGATATCTCATTTTTGATTTTCTATTTTTTTTATGTTTTTGATTTTTCAATGTTTTTTTTTTGTGTTTTTGATTTTTTAAGAAAAGCAGTAAACTATTTACAAAAATTCTTATGAAAAACCAGTTATTCAGGATTCCTCATCCCGTTGAGTTCGACTAAATGTTCAAAGCGAGCCCTGTCAAGTGCTTTAGTATAAAGATCTGCCAGGTTATCTTCTGTGTCGACCCAGCACTTTGAACTTCAAGTTAAATAATTTAAAAAAAACATATATATCAACAATCTCACACCCCCCTTCATGTGCCTGAAGCAGCCAATATCAACATAAGTTGATACTCCTCCTTAGCAGCTCCTGCACACACTAACTTAAGAAATTAGTTAGATTGGGGGACCCAAGCCTTAATGGTCTTGGGTCGTCCAAATTCACCAACCACCGGAACATCCATCCAATATCCATTACTCCTAACTGGAGTCTTGGATCTCAGACCTGTTGGAGGAAATGGGTTTTGATTTCCACTAGGTCTTTGGTCCTGAGGGTTCCTATATACATTTGGACAATTTGACCTTTGGAAATTTTGATTTTGAAACCTTAAGTTTTGATTCCAAGAAGCTTGATTGTTATAATTTCTAAAGCCATTGTTATAAAAAGTTCGACCACCATTATTCTGGTATCGATTTTGATATCCGAAATTTTTATCTTGACTTTGAAATCGATTTGATTTACCATTATAATGACTAAATTGTGGAGAAATACTTCTTGGTCTATCAAATCTTTTCGAAGTTGAAGGTTTAGATTGAAATTCAGGTTTCTTTGTCTGACAACTTGATTTTACATTATTGCTTGACCCAACCTGATTCCCTTCTTTCACCACATCAACTTTTTGCTTACCTTTCTTCAAAGGACAACAACTCGCCACGTGCCCTTTGTTGTGACATTTAAAACAGGATCTTTTCTTGTAATTTTTCTTTTTGTTTGATCCCTTTTTAAATGTGTTGGCCTTTTTGTCTTTAGTATCCTCATCCACTTTATGAGGTGTACTGTTAGACCCAACAGATTCTTTCAAAGAAACTGGACTACTTGGCAAGTCCACAGCTATCGGATCCACTACATGTGCAGTGGTTACAAAATCAGTTAGCTCATCTTCAGTTGGCAAAAATGAGTAGTCTTCATTTTCAGAAGGTGAAGCTTTAGTAAACCCCACCCCTGTTTTATCATTACTCCTTTTTAAACCTTTTTGAATTTGAGTTCTGACTAACGAAGAATTCCCAAAATTATGTAACTTCCCCTGAAGTTCTACAATTTTGGCTTGTGCATCAGCCAATTCTGTGCACTTTTCTGAAAGCTCGTTAGTCTTTTCTTTCACAGTTTCACGAGCCAAATCAATGACTTGTAACAGTTCATTGACTTTGCTTGTTAAACTGCTAATTTCCTGTTCATTTGATTTTAGTTTTTCTAAACAGTTTGACTCTCTTTTAATCAAAAGAACATTTAACTCTTTTCGGTTTTCCAAATCAGCTAACAGAATGTTGTTTTGCTCCGATAGTCTGTCAACTTCACCCAGTAGTTCAGTGCAATTATGACACGTATGACCTACAGGTTCTGGTGTTACCTTCACCTCTGTTGTAAGTTCATTCACACCATTCATGCACTTTGAAACCTCTGCAGCCTTCTTCTCAACCTTCTGTTCAAGAGCTTTCTTCTTCTCTTCTTTCACAGCAACTGCTTCTTCATCAAATGCACGATCTCCTACACTCTGTCTTGATGAATTCTGATAGCGTTTTCGTAAAGCTTCCCACAGATCATAAGAAGTCCCATAGTGCTTGATGGTATGTTTAATTCCCTCAGGCAGGGACATCTTTATCACTGCTAAAGCTTTCTTCTCAGCATCAACCATCAGTTTCTCAGATTCATCCATCTTGTCATAAGAAATCACTTTTGTCCTTCCTTCAACACGACGTGTAGGAGCCATGTATCCATCTATAATACAATACCACATTCTGGTATCTTCGCTCTTCACAACCAACTCAAACTCCTCCTTCCAGACAGCATATTCGTTAACATTTGTAAGCTTTGGCCACTTCTCGACATTGTCCACTTTAATCATCTTTAAACACGTTTTACCGTAACCGTACTGATAAAACCGTACAAAAGTCGTCCGAAAACAGTGGTTACCAAATTATACCGTTAGAATCGTCTCGAAAAGACGAATCCAATGATATATAATGTCAAAAACCGAATTCGGGATTTTCCACGAATCACACGAATCTAACAGCGCGAACGGTTCTGTCAAACGAGGTACAGATCAATTTCTATTTGCAAAACACTGAAAATTTTCCAACGCTTGCCAATGAAAATTCCACCTCTTAATTTTGCTGATAATTTCGCTGATAGGCTGCTAAATTCGCTGGTCCTGATGTTTGTTAATTTCGCAGACTTAGTTCACTAGCCAATTTCGCAGACTTATTTTCGCTAGTTAACTTCACAGATTAAATTCGCTGGTAATTTCGCGAATACGACAACTGATGGAGTCGCCGAAACCGTGTTAATTTCGCTGAGGAAAATTCACACGATTACCAAAGTCGCCTTTGGATTTTAAATTCGCCGATCACCGAGAAATTACGTCCCAAATTCGCTGGTTATTAATTTCGCTGGTCAGTCAGCAAAATTAATCAATTTCGCTGGATATCTTTGGAAACCTAATCTGTTCGAAAATCTGAAAATTCTCCAACACAACCTGCAAAATCAAACAAGCAAATCAGCAAAGTTTTTACTAAAAATCTTGATGAACTTGATGAAGAACACGAAGAACAGTCTTCGAATCTTCAAGAAATTCAGCCAAAATTCTTCAAAACTATCAACCACAAACAGTCCTGCAAACCCTAAAACCTGCAAAACAGCAATCAAACAAACCAAAATATCAAAACAACTAACAGATTTCGAAAATCAGAATCAACCACCAAAAAATTTTCGAAAATTATAAAACCCTAATTTTCAGGTTTCACCAATTTCGAAAATCCTTCTTTTTCTGCAGCAAACAATTCTGAACCGAGCAATCAAGAGCCTAATGCTCTGATACCAATTGTAGGTCCCCTTGATGTCTTATGGATCGTCACAGAATCGTCTTTCCAATCAAGAGTGCGGAATCCTCTTGATCAGAATCAGCAGAAAACGTGTAGGAAACAGAATTCACTTTCAACTGGGTTTCTATTGATTATCAAACTTGCGTATTACAATCAACCAAACCCTAATTCGTCTAAGACTATGTCTCTCACGAAATTGCTCTCTCACACAACTGTTTTGGCTGATTAACCTAAACCCTAATGTCTAACCTTGTTTATATAACACAAGGTTTACAAGTGGGCTAGGTTTACACTCCTGGGCTGCGAATTGGACAGGCCCAATTCGCCCCCATCACCCAATTCCTTGGGTTTAGTTAGCCCAAACATAACAACTAACTATTACAAAGCTAAACCCGCTAACTGTTTATCGTTTAACTAATTACAAGATATCCAAAGACCAAATCTAAGCTGTTGTCACAAACATGCACCAACAGTATCACTCCACTTGAATATACTCCTGTATCCAGATCCCAAATATTCAGTCTTACAGGTGAGTATACCACAGATGATATCTGTAAAGGGGTAGATGCGAAACCGTGAGAGCTCAGGTCAGAACTTCCGTTCAGCAGAGAGATGACGGCTCGACTTTTGGTGGGTCCCCTTTAGAGGATCTTTTTTACAACAGCAATGACTATCAATTTTATTGTTTAATCAGATTGCTGAGGGCGGCGCTTTTTCAAGCATTTGCAGAAAGTATTATCCGGGGACTAGGTCAGAACTTCCATTCAGCAGAAGTCCCGGGATAACACCCCAGATATCACTGAGTATAAAGACCTAGTATCTCAGAATACGGGACCTTTCAAACAAGATTTCGGGGGTTACCCATATATCCAAGAATAGTTACCCACGAATTAAGCAAGTCTGAATTAGGTTTATATCTCGTTTCAACTTACTAAATGTGCGAAAATCTACTGACACATCCACAGTAAGATCGTTTATCGCATTTTAACTTTACATTTCTTTAGCGTGCCGTGATAGTCCACTGATGTACTATCATTTCCTCTTTTCACAACGAAACTCATTTTTGAATTTTATCATGTTTTTGGCTTTTTCAAATTTTCAAATGTTTTTGGATTTTTAGAATTTCTACTCCCCCTAAAATGCAAACACATTTTAAAGGAAATTTGACAATAAAGACTCTTGACCCACTTGAAAAAACATAGAAAACAATACAAACTGTACAAAAACTTGACAACTGACACTGAATCACATCAAATCGCCATTCACTTGGCACAAACAATCAGAACTCCCCCTATGACAAACCATTTTCGCATTTAGATTTCAAAACACTTAAGTTTGTTTTAATCGAAATGACTTTTCCGGAAAATGAGTTTGTGTTGATAAACACCACTTGTAGATTTATCAATTTTTAAGAAATGGGGATGTGGTTCATCATCTTGTCTATCTTTTGCCATGAATAGTAAATCAAGTACAATTTAATGTCCCTGATTTACCATTTGCAGTTCAGAATCAATGTACCACTTGTAAATGTAAATTCTTCAAAGTATGACCACAAATACCACTTGTAGAATCAAGATTACCACTTGTAGGAATGTTACGTCTACATCACCATTTTACCAATCAGGATGCCGATTCCTGCTTCGCTCTTACCAACCTGGAAGCTCCGGCGTAGTCCTTTCTCCTGCAAAATCCAAAACACTTATTCAAATTCTTTGAAACAAACTATTCAAACACTAGAAAGATGCCGATTCCTGATCCACGATATAAACTTGGGATCTCCGGCATAGTCCTTTGACTATCAAGGGAAACAGACTTCCATCCAAGTCTTTTCAGACTTGATGGCTTTCAACTCTTGAGCTGTAGGGTTGTATGTTGCCTTTTTAGTCGCGTAAAAATCTTTCACCCTTTTAGCTCTCCCACTCAACATTTTCCCAAATATCTTTTTAACATTCCCGTTGAATGTTTTCTCGACATCAAATTCATTCTTTTCTTTGTAGAACTGATTCGAAATCTCAGTTTTTCCAACTTTCTTTTTCACTTCTTCAAACTTCAATGATGGAAACTCTTCATCATTCACTGAAATTTTCTCCTCAACCTGTGGCTCTTCTGGCTTTATGGAACCAGATTCATCGCCGACAATCACTTCACCTTTCTTCGCAACCCACACCTGGTTGTCTTTTCCTTTCTTCTTGTAAAAATTCTTTTCCGAACACTCGCCAACCTCAAATTTTGAATTCTCAAAAATTTTAGATCTATTGGTTGGTGTATTAACATCAACAACTTTCTCTTTCAACTTCTGAGAAACTCCCTGTTTTGATTTGTCACTATTCGAACAATTCCATGCAATATGACCAGCTTCATTGCATCTATAACAGGTTCTAGTCTCTCTTTGATAACAAACATCAGCTCCATTCATCTTTCTCTCAGCAAGAAACTCTTTATTAGACTGTCTCCAGAATGGTTTCTGCTGTTCTTCCTCAGCACTTCCACCTGACACAAATTCAAATTTTGTTTTAGAATTTTTCATATTTTTATCATTTTCTGGTGGAACAAAACCAAGTCCTTTCTTTTTGTAGCTACGATTCTGGTTGGGTTTCTTTTGAAAACCAGAACCAGGATTGTTGCCTTTTTTTTCTTATTTAAACGTTGCTGAACTCTAGAAGTGTATTTTTTAGATTTTTCAAAACTTTTCAAAACTTTTAATTCTGGAATATTAACTTCTATAAGTTTGAAAGTTTTGTTTATTAGTTCCGTTTTAATACTCATTATTGGGAACTCTTTATTGTAATATAATTTGTCTGAGCCATTCAAAGTGTATACAACTTCGAATGTTTCATCATTCAAATCTGCCTTTGACAATAAAAATTCTTTACTATAAGACCGTTTATCC
This sequence comes from Helianthus annuus, assembly GCF_002127325.2. Taxonomy (NCBI): domain Eukaryota; kingdom Viridiplantae; phylum Streptophyta; class Magnoliopsida; order Asterales; family Asteraceae; genus Helianthus; species Helianthus annuus. Next base: position 152,271,011 of record NC_035437.2, on the reverse strand, counting down.
GACGAATTTGAACTGTTGACTGACGACTTTGACTTTCCAGACCCTGATTTCGACTCAGACTCCTCATCAGTATCCAACACCTGATCGACCACCTTTTTGATTAATTCAGACTCATGATCAGTATCGGACGTGGTATACATGACATCAATGTTATCTGGAAAAACGTCAGTTGTGTTGGTTTTAAGCTTTATATTGACTGCCTTTTCCAATTGCTCCTCATTTGGTCTCCTAGGTGAATAACCATCCCAAATCGGAGGCGGACATTTGTTGTAACTAACAGTCGATTTCTTACCACAGTCTTTCTTGTCTTTTAGCTTCTCATCTTTGAAAGCTTCCATACCTGCAACAGTTGGGTAAATACGATCAATGAGATAATCAGAACTAGAATAACTTTGCAGTAACCGTCTAATTCTCTCATTCTCGATCTTTTCCGTTTCCAATCTTGCTTCCACTTGGCACTCTCTTCGATGTAGAAGTTTATTGCCTTTTGTTTTGTCATTAAAACTGCATTCAACATCGTCAGTGCTTGTTCTCTCTCTGAGTTAGTCTTTTGGAGACCAGTTACTGTTTTATTCAGAACATCATATGATTCTTTCACATAGTTGAGATTGAACAATAACTGCTCCTTTTTCTTCTCGTACTCAGCTATGATGTCGTCTTTAGCTGCACAATTCTTGCAAGCTTCCAAGCACTTCTCACATGGCTTGACGACTTCAACAATCTTTTCAACTTCAATTGTTTTAACAACTTCTACCACTTTTTCTACTTCAATCACCTTTTCTTCTTCTTTCACAACCTCAGTAATCTTCTCAGTAATATTCTCAGTGTTTTGAGTATCACCTTCAGATTCAGATTGTTGTTCTTTAGCAGCTCGTTTCTCCTTCAGTTTCTCCATTCTTTCTACAAAATAGAAATGAAAACTTTCAGGAGAAAGATGAGTTTTTGCAATATTTATGTGTTTTTCTTCCTCATCATCACTGCTGCAGTGATCAGGTGATCGATCAAACTGTACAAACTTATCAGAATCACCAGCTGATACATCAGAATCAGACGGTGTTTTATCAAAAACAACTTCTTTTTCTTGAACATTTTCATTTTGTACACTTTTATCAGAACTTTGTAATTCTTCATCTGAATTTTCTGAAACTTCCCCAGAATGTTCTGAAAGTTTATCAGTACTATCTGAAATTTCAGATGACACAGACTTTTCATCTTCACTTTTCACAGTTTCTCCAATTGATTTCATCCAAGTAGCAAACAAATCTGGCTCTCGGACGATTTTGGCAATGAAGGCTTTGAACTCTCCCTTCTTATCCACAACCATATCCCAACTGAAACCTTCTGGTAGTTTCTCATCATCTTGATCACTAATGCGTGCTGCTGTGGCTTCAGATGATATGTAATTACTCCAGCTGAAATCTACCAAACATGCTCTCTTGGGATCTTCAATCTTTCTACCATGAGCTGTCTGTGGTTCTTGGGATTGACCAACTTGCTGATAGATAGCTTTGCGATAGTAATCATCTTTCCCGAATGGATTCTGTGCTCCGCTAGCTTCTCTTCCTTTGCACTCCCGTTTGAAATGGCCTTTCTCCCTGCATCGAAAACAAGTAACTTTAGATTTATCAAAACCTAAAGTAGAGACATGTGCATCAAGAAAGTCATTTCTCCCGGTAATGGTTTTGAATTTCTCAGCTCGTCGAAGAACACTAGCAAGACACCATTTAATATCCATGAGTTCCATTTCTTCGGCGTCTATTTGATCGTAATCCTCTTTGGTGAGCATAGGATTTCCGATCCGACCAGCAACAAGACCCTCATAGGATAACAGGACTGAACCCAGAAGTGCCATGTGGTCTTTAGCAGTGTCTTCAGAGAAGCTTTGACCTTCTGGAAGATTAAGAGCTACGTTACATTGAATTATATATCCATTTCCGGTTTTTGTACTTTGAGACTGAAAACTCGTATTAGTCTCTTTCGGATTCACACTCGGAAACGATGAAAACCCGCTGCTACTCTTGTTCGAACCCTGATCAGCTTTTTTAGATGAATCACCAGCACTGAACGCAGTTTGTATCTTCGGACTTCTTTCAGATTCAGTAACTGGAACACTACCCCGGTAATACATCTTCACGTCCTGTTGACCACTCGGATTGTTCATTCTCGCGATCTTTTGCTGCTCAAGATCCTGACTCTCAATTTTCTCAATGAACTGTGAAATAGTCAACCCGTCATACACACCAGTAATTCTTTAAAATCATCAAATATGTTCCCCACTCTTTTTGAGGTAACGCGTCAGCCAATTTATCCACCCATTCCTCACGACCTTTCTCAACTCCCAACATTGATAACGATCGCACCAAGTGACAATATCTCTCGATTAGCTTTTTAGTATCCTCTCCCGGCAAACTGCTAAACAAATCGAACTCTTTCTTTAACAAAGCTTTCTTGCTTTTGATCATGTTTTCACTTCCCTCGAATTTAACCTTAAGAGCATCCCATATCGACTTAGCAGTTTTGTCGTGCTATAACAAGATGAATATATCTTCCTTAATTGCCTGCTGCAACAAACTGATCATCATTTTCTCGGCTCTATACATTGCTCTTTCTTGATCAGTAAACTCGGATATCTCTTTAATGACTTGCAAATCTGTTCGAGGCAAAGTGTACTTCTTCAATATGCATTCCCATGATCTGAGATGGTTTGCCTGAACCCAGTTTTCAAACCGATCCTTCCACCCATAATACTCCTCAATGCTCATCAATCTAGGGGGCTTTTGAGTTGTTCCCGTCTCGTTTTCTAAATTCATTACTTGAGCAATTGCGGCTGGAGTAGTCGATGTAGCAAAAGCGTTGTAAAACTCGGAATCCATGTTAGCTTGGCACGTTTTTCAAAACAAGTGACAGAAAAGCGAACCAGAATGTACTCAAGAGCGAACTGTACCTTGGAGCGAACCCCTTTTGATTCTGAAAGCTGACTAAAAAGCGAAGCTGAATTGTTCACTCGAGCGAACCAGATGGTACTTTGGAGCGGACCTAGATGATCAAATAAGCGGACCAGATATTGTCCTTTGGAGCGAACCAACAATCACCAATTTGGAGCGAACCAGACTTAAATGTGTACAAATGAGCGAACCAGACAGTGATCTATGAGCGGTTCATGATGACGTCAGTACGAGCGAACCATAAAACGAACATGATTTGACCTGTTTTTAAGCTGTATTTCTGCCTGAATCTTTCAAGGGTTTGTCTAAGTATGATTATACACAATCTGTGAGTTTTTGAACGAAATTCGACCGTGAAATCTCCCGAAAATGAGAAAAGAAGGTGTAGAAGTGAGAAGAAATGACGAAATCCGGCTATAATCTGCAGAAAACCTCCTCCTAGGCTCTGATACCACTTGTAGGATCGTTTGCGGACCCGAACGAGTCGTTCAAAGGTTGTCTCTTGCGTTTCAGATGCGGAATAATAAGAAATGCAAGTAGATATAGCTTGTTCTTCCTTCTAACTGCTTGTTTTATTGATTTGAAACGTTTTACAGCTCAATCTTCACACCGGCAGAGCTTCGGCGTGGAATCCAACAACAACTCTTCAGGACCGCTCATGGCTACATCTATATATAGGCAGTTGGGTCCGCTTATGTGTCATATGACCATAAGAGCGGACCAGACAAGTCCACATAAGCGGACCATTCATGCCAAATAAGCGAACCTAGATCATTATGTCCCTATGAGCGGACCTAGCTCATAAAACCTATACAGACTCCTGTTTTCTTGTAAAACGTGCCCAATGCTATACAATACGATGTAAGACCTGATCCTAGACACCTAGACGCAATCAACAGATGTAGTGCACTAACATAACCGACTTAATAAGGTTGTTTTTTATTCTATGGGCTTGTTTGATGGTATATTGAGGCCTAGGGACACTTGTAATCATCTGCATTCATTCATAGACTTGTTTGGCATGATCAAATGGCATCAAGAAACCTATATAAGGGCCATAAGTTGGGTTTTTCATTTGCTCATTCACTTGAAACTTTCACAACTCACTTCTTGGAGGTTCCTGGAGCTCAAGACTCATCCATAGTGATCATTAGTCGTGCTAAGGACTATTGTAAGTATGCTTAACCTCCTTTAATTTAGTTTTGCTTATTTATTTAGCGTGAAGTCAAACCGTCGTAATTAAGATTTGACTTCGTCATTAATCTTAATTGCTCCAGTCAAATTTCATTTTGAAAGTACCTATGAGTTGGTAATTATGGGGGCATTATGTCACACCCTGGCTTTGCGGAAGCGTGGTTAATTTGGTGTGACTTCTTAATACCATAGCTTAATCATAACAAAGCTATATGAATTAAAAACATGCAAGATCATCCATTAAATTTTTAAAAACCAAATACAGTACCATTGTCTTAACGGGGAAAACACCCTAATAATCAGAACATTGTTCAACAAACAAACAAAACATAAACATGGTTTAAAGACTGTGACTTGTCCAGGAAAGAGTCACATTCCCTAAACCCCGGATGACCTCGGAAACTAGTGCAGCGGGAAAACGTGCCATACCGTGCCAGATCTTTAATTCCCTGAAATACATGTAAGTTGAAAAATCAACAATAATGTTGAGCGAGTTCATGCGAAAGTGAGTAAATAAACCTTTGTATTTATCAAAATCCTGGTATGTAGCAAATAAGGAAAAAGAGATCACCAATGGTTTGCAAGGCCATTGATACGTGTGAAGTGCAAGTAGGAAGACTCAACCCTTGCAATTTTGCGTCGGGGCACAAAGTCACCCTGAGGTCCGTTATGCTGGACTTGGGGTTGGGCTCGCTACACCCAGATAGATCTACCGCTTACGTCCCTCGGTCCTACCATGAGGATTAATGGCCTCCAGTTCCCGCCTACCCACTCACATGATCTAAGTAGTAACCCTCCTTACGCTAACCATACCATGTAAAAAGTACTCATAATCATAGTAACATGTATTTCACGCCCGCAGTTTAGAAAACTGAAAATAGTTAAGAGAAAAGGGGGACATGAACTCACAGTTGGTGCGTCTCTACCAAGTACTCCAAATCAGGCAGCTGTGCAACGACCTACATGTGCTAATTCTATTAGACGGACGGCCGTGCCTTAGCTTTATAGTTTAAGTTTTTGGGAAATAGTTAGACAACTATTCCGTGTTTACTTTTCGTATATACTTGGTAGTTAATCTCCTTCCCAAGGATGGGGGATTTAATACATGTGCGTTCGAATTATAACATTAAGTCTCACTTAATACATTTTTATTTCTAATTTCAAAATATAAATATTTTTCTCAAAAATATTATATTTCCATTCCACATAATTTTCCCCAAAAAAAATAATACGTTGATAAAATATGCGTTCGTAAATATTTCCGCATAAAGCGTAAGTTACGTTTTAGCGTTCGAGTGGTAATAGTAATTACCGGTGTAACTCATATAATTATCGTAGAGGCGTTCGTATTATTTTGGATCTGTTAACGTTCGTAAATATTATTTTTACTCTAAAAATAATATTTATGTATTTTCACAAAATAATCATAAACAGTGTGGTGAAAATATATTTACCGAATATATATTTATCACGTTTAGTTTTTGTGAAAATCCCACCTCCGATATTTTGTAAATAAAGTCATGGCGAAATTTATATTTTGAAAACATGTCTAAAATAATTCTAACACTTGTAGTGTAAATAATTCTAAGTGTTAGGTTTTTAGAAAAATTTCGCCAGAGTTTCCTCTGTAACTGGAGGTGGCCACGCTTTCAAGCGTATCATTTTCTTTTACTAAATCAATTTCAACAACTTCTTTATTCAACCAAACAATTTCCGACACAACAAACTAGTCGACAAGTATGTAAATCGCATAATTACATGAACTTGTAGTTTTTCCGAAACTATAGTGTAAATCCCATTATATTTTGTGGATCTTTATATAAAGTAGTTTGATCTCGTAAAAACCTCGTTTTTAGAGTAAATCCATCTTTACAACTTCTCGTCATTTTTACCAAGATTGTTATTTTGTCGACACTTTTCATTTCACAAGTGTTTACACACTTGTGGGTTATAAAAATCATACTTGTTAATGTAAGATCTATTTTTAGAAAACATGATTTTTCTTGACACTCGGTCCTTTGAAAATACCACTTGCAGATACGTAGATCTGCTAGTTTTAAACACTATTTTACAAGTAAAACATTTTTACACAAGTTCATGTTCCGCGTGTGGTAGAGTTTCACCTTTTAACCCTTGTACCATTCAAAACAAGCTTATGTCAAGATCCAAGACCTTAACCAAACCGGGTTAAATGATGATCCGAGCTACCACAACATAGATCGGGTCTAGATAACCACACAAAATCAATACTACAACATTTACACAACTAGTGAACTTTTAACCAACATTATTCATGTTTTTAGTAGACTTTTGTGCTTCAAATTGCAAGTTTCCGAATTTTAACCGTTACATAACATATTAACCACTTTAGAATAGTTCGAGAGAGTGTTTTAAGCATTATACCTCTAGCTCGAGGCTAGGGAAGAATCTATGCGAAAAATGCGTGGATAAAAGCTAGGTAGAGAGGTCCTTCGTCTTCCGTTTGCTCCAAGCTTCCTAATACGTGACCCTTGACACTTGAACAACCTTGGAATGTGAAGATCAAAATCGAACAATGATGGATGGGGGTGGGGTGCTTTCGGCCGAGAACCAAGAGAGCAAGAGGGAGAGAGTTTGGTTGTGATGTGTGGAGTGATCAATCTCATGTGTCATGACATGTTACTTATAGACAATCTCAAGTTCTTAATCCAATGGTTCAAGTGTAGTTTAGATATCCAACATTTTTTATTAAAATAAGATTAAGAAGGACAAGTGTGTCCCCCCTTAGTTGGGGATGGTTAGGATGGGGGGGTCTTAGTTAGATGGTAACCATTAGTTAGATTATTTAGTTAGGGTAACTAGGTTAAGTTTAGTAGTTAACTCGGTTAGTTGCGTGTAGTGTTTTATGGAGGGTGTTAGGGTGTTCAGGAACCCTAACTGGCTCAGAAAAAGATCCATATTGTTAATGTCAATATTTTTATGTTCCGGGTATAGTCCGGTTGTTTGGTTGGATAGTAATCCGTTAAAGCTCTTAACAAAGCTTTTATGTGTTGTAAATACCATTTTTAGTGACACAACTTATTCCCCAAAGTGTCAGGAATATTTTCCTCATGTTTTGGCACTTTATTAGCCAGCTAGAAGCTGAATGGTAAATTAAAGTGTTGTGTTTTGTGCTCAGTGTATGTTTTAGGCACATCCAGTCATCGTAACTTATTCCTAGAGACGCAGTTCTACAACCCTTGTATCCCTACACTCACTATGGGTGTAGTAAAATATTTCTGGCTCATACAGGCCTTAGAGGCAGTATCTGCCTGATGCTGGCTTTATCAGCATGTTCAATAGGTTATCCGTTCATAGTGCTACTGTGCTTTTGTGCATCATGTTTGTCACTAGAGTTCAGTATGTAAATAATGTAGTGACGGTATGTAAAGTATGATGCAGGGATATACAAGTATCAGAAATCAAGTAGCAGTTCATCAGTAATTTCAAGTAAGCACAGTAATTAAGTAGCAAATAATTATTAATTAAATCGTATGGATACCTGGTTTAGTGAGGGTTGTCACATTCTCCCCCCGTTAGAAAAATTTCGTCCCGAAATTTTAAGTTCTGCTTGTAGAAGCAGGGTTCTTAGGAAATAAGTGGGGGTATTTCTCTTTCATTCGGTCCTCACGCTCCCAGGTGAATTCAGGACCATGGCGGGCATTCCAACGAACTTTGACGAGCTTGACACTGCTCCGGCGGGTCTTGTTCACTTTCCAATCCGTGACCTCAACGGATTCTTCAACGAAGTGGAGCGTGTCGTCAACATGAATTTCGTCGGTAGGAATGACAACGGTATCTTGTGTTGGACTCTTCTTCAGATTGGATACATGAAATGTATCGTGAACTCCATTTAGCTTAGTAGGTAAGTCCAGCTTGTAAGCTACGGTCCCGATTCTTTCCAAAATCCTGAACGGACCAATATACCGCGGATTCAACTTCCCACGCTTCCCAAAGCGTGCCACACCCTTCCAGGGTGATACCTTTAGCAAAACCATATCGCCTACCTCAAACTCTAGAGGTTTCCTGCTCCGATCTGCGTAGGCTTTCTGTCGGTCACGAGCCGCACTGATGCGATCTCGTATCTGTGCAATCTTGTCGGTGGTTTCCTGGACTACATCAGGACCAACCAACTGTCTATCACTGGCGTCAGACCAACAGAGCGGTGATCTGCATTTGCGCCCATATAAAGCTTCGAATGGCGCGGCACCAATTCTGGTATGGTAGCTGTTATTGTATGAAAACTCAACCAAAGGCAAATGCTTATCCCAGCTACCGCCTAAATCCATAACACATGCTCTCAGCATGTCCTCCAACGTCTGAATCGTCCGCTCGCTCTGACCGTCGGTCTGCGGGTGAAAAGCAGTGCTTATATTCAACTTCGAGCCAAAAGCTTCTTGGAAGGATTGCCATATCCTTGATACGAACCTTCCGTCTCTATCAGAGATAATCGAGAGAGGTACTCCATGGCGTGTAACAATCTCTCTCATGTAAATTTCTGCCAATTTGCTTGTATTATCCTTTTCTCGGATAGGTAAGAAGTGTGCTGACTTCGTTAATCGATCCACTATCACCCAGATGGTGTCATGGCCTCTCAGCGTTCTTGGCAATTTCGTAATAAAATCCATGGAGATTTGTTCCCACTTCCACTTGGGAATTTCCGGTTGTTGCAGAAGTCCTGAAGGCTTCTGGTATTCCGCTTTAACCTTAGCGCAAGTTAAACATTTGCTCACATAAACAGCCACATCGCATTTCATCCTGGGTCACCAATAATAATCTTTAAGATCCTGGTACATCTTATCCGCTCCAGGGTGGATAGAGTACCGTGACTCGTGAGCTTCATCGAAAATAACCTTCCTTAAACCTCCAAACAAAGGAACCCAAATCCTTTTCTCAAAACACAACGTTCCTTCCTTGTTCGGTACCAATAACTTCTCCATCCCACGGAGATACTCTTCTTCAAGGTTTCTCTCCTTGAGAGCTTCTTTCTGCGCGGCACGAATGCGCAGAGGAAAATCGGTTCGAACAACCATTTCCAAAGCCCTAACCCTTATGGGCTTGATCCTCTCTTGTCGACTTAGAGCATCGGCGACCACATTCGCCTTCCCTGGATGATACTTAATCTCGCAGTCGTAATCGTTCAACAGTTCAACCCATCGTCTTTGCCTCATATTCAACTCCTTCTGGTTGAATATATGCTGGAGGCTCTTGTGATCTGTGAAGATTGTACATTTCGTACCATAAAGGTAATGCCTCCAGATCTTTAAAGCAAAAACCACTGCGCCAAGCTCCAAATCGTGAGTGGTATAGTTCTTTTCATGCACTTTCAACTGACGCGATGCGTAGGCAATAACCTTTTAGCGTTGCATCAACACACAACCCAATCCTTGACGCGAAGCGTCGCAGTATACCACAAAATCATTTTGTACCCTCTGGTAGGGCTAAGATTGGTGCGTTGCAAAGCTTATCTTTCAATATCTGGAACGCTTCTTCCTGTTTGATTCCCCAATCAAACTTCTTATCCTTCTGCGTGAGGAGCGTCAATGGTTGAGCGATCTTTGAAAAATTCTTAATGAATCTTCGGTAATAGCCAGCCAAACCTAAGAATTGCCGAATCTCGGTTGGCGTCTTTGGCGTTTCCCAATCCTTGATCGCCTCGATCTTGGTGGGATCCACGTGGATTCCATCTCCATTCACCACGTGTCCAAGGAATTGCACTTCTCGTAGCCAAAACTCGCACTTAGAGAACTTGGCATACAACTGTTCTTTCTTTAGCAGCTCCAAAATGGCTCTTAAATGCTGCTCGTGCTCAGCCTTCATCTTTGAGTAAATCAAAATATCATCGATGAATACAATCATGAACTTATCCAAGTACGGCTTGCAAACCCGATTCATCAAATCCATGAACACTGCAGGTGCGTTTGTCAGGCCAAACGGCATAACGAGAAACTCGTAGTGCCCATAACGAGTTCTGAAGGCTGTCTTCGGGATACTCTCCTCTTGTATCCTTAGCTGATGGTAACCAGATCGCAAATCGATCTTCGAATAGAAGCTTGAACCTTGAAGTTGGTCGAACAGATCATCAATCCTTGGCAGAGGATACCTATTCTTGATCGTCAGCTTGTTCAACTCTCTGTAGTCAATGCACATACGGAAACTACCATCCTTCTTCTTGACAAACAAAACTGGAGCTCCCCAAGGTGAGAAGCTCAGTCGGATAAATCCCTTGTCTACCAACTCTTGAAGTTGTGTCGACAGTTCTTGCATCTCAGACGGAGCAAGTCTGTATGGTGCCTTAGCCACAGGCGCGGCGCCTGGAGCTAAGTCAATGCGGAACTCCACTTGCCTTTGAGGCGGCAAGCCAGGCAAATCTTCTGGGAAGACTTCTGGGTACTCCCTCACGACAGGGATGTCTTCGATCTTCGGTTCTTCAGCTTTCTTATCTACAATGTGTGCCAGAAAGGCAGCACATCCTTTCTGCAAACACTTTCTTGCTTTCAGGCAGCTGATAATCCTCAACGGCGTCTCACGCTTTTCTCCATGAACAACAATGGTCTCACCATCTTCGGTCGGGATACGAACGACCTTCTCATGACAAACTATCTCGGCCTTGTTACTCGATAACCAATCCATCCCTACTACCACGTTGAAGCTTCCCAACTGGACTGGTAGTAGATCTAGAGCGAACTCACGCTCTCCCAATTCGATCACGCAGCCTCGAATCACTTCATTAGCTTCTACTAACTTTCCATTCGCCAATTCGATCGAGTACGGAACATCTAATTTACTAGTGGCTAAACCAAGCATGTTCTTAAATTCTAACAACACGAAGCTAAAGTCGGCGCCAGTATCAAATAAAACGGATGCATAGCGTTGGTTTACAGGGAACGTACCAGTGACAACATTGGGATCCTGGCGCGCTTCCCTTGCTTCTATGTTGAAAACCCTTCCGTGGGCTTGGTTTAATTCCGGGCAATTCCTCTTGTAGTGCCCAAGATCACCACAGTTGAAACATCCGGGTCTCTGCCCATTTCCACCACCGTTTCAAGCTTGATTGTTCCTCTGATTACGATTCATAGTGCCCGCTTGGTTTGCATTATTGACCCGATTCCCATCACCTCCATTGTTTCCTTGTGGGCGATTCCCAATACCACCACGATTATTTCTATTCCCAAATCCTCCTTGGCCTCCCCGGCCAGCACTAGCCCAACAAGAATCCTTCAAGTGACCAGTCTTTCCACAAGCATCACATACTTTTGGCCCGCATCGACCAGAGTGATGGCGTTGGCAAGAGTTACACCTGGGATGTGCACCCATATATCCCTTACCTTTCCTCCTACCACCAGCTGTATCCTGAGCTGGCATACTTGATTCCCCTTTCTTAACCACCACCCCGGTGCCCTGCTTGAAGTTTGAAAACTTCCGCTTGTTCCCTCCAGATGACTCCACATGAGTCTCTTTCTTCTTTGGCTCAGCTTCATCAAACTTGTTCAAACGAATTGCCTCCTCTGTGAGAGCCACGCTCAAATCAATGGCTTCAGTGATAGTCGCACGTTTGGAGGAGGTCACCATGCTTATGATTTGAGGAGCTAATCCCCAAATGAAGCGTTCAATTCTCTTGAACTCAGGAGTGACCATGTAGGGTACCACATGCGATAAGTCGTGGAATCTCTGAATATACTCTGCTATCTTTGGGCCTTCCATTTTCAAATGCCAGAACTCGGTCTCCAATCTCTGGATTTCAGCGCGGGAACAGTACTTTTTGCGCATGAGTTCCTTCAGTTCGGTCCAGGTCAGCACGTAGGCTGCAGCTTCGCCAAGTGTCTGTACTTGCAAGTTCCACCAGGATAGGGCTCCATCCAAAAATAGCCCAGAGATATAGGTGACTTGCTGATCCAGTGCGCATTTGCTCATGCGAAGAACGGATTCTGTTTTCTCAGCCCAGCGGACAAAGGCGACAGCACCTCCTGTGCCATCAAAGTTTACAGGCTTGCAGTCCAAGAACTGCTTGTAGGTGCACCCATGAGGTAGATTGTTATTGTTGCCAGTGTTGCCAGAGTTGCTTCCACTCATTCCTCCTTGAGAGGCAGCATATTGAGCAATGGCAGCAGCAATGACTTGTTGTAGTTCTTCCTGAGTCGTAGGCATTTGCTGTTGTTGACGTCTTGGCGGCATCTTCTAAAGATGTGTTTACGTTGATCAGGCCATAGTGAAGCGTACGTATATAGTAATAGTAATAGCACGTAACATCTCATGTTATCAATATATCACAAATACTAATCACACAACATCCCATGTCACAAATATTATACACGCAACATCGCATATCATAAAAATATAAATAAGCAATCAAGCGAATCAAATATGATGAGAATACTGCGATTTCTATACATCGAGACCACGTAGTAAGTGTATCAGTACATCACTGTGTCATACAATCATCAATCAACTAGGGGCTACATCACCCCTGTCCAAAAACTATATCAAGTCAGTGTCAAATGCATCAAATACATCAAATATATGCCAACAAAAGTCAGAATCATCATGTAGTCTCCAAAAAGGTTGTGCAGTCAAAAGCAATCGCGGTCCTCTCACCAACGTCTACCCTAACAGTACTGATGAGCTCTATACAGATGGCGGTGGAGGAGGGGGGAAAGTGAGTGTAAAACAAACGACGTAACTGGAGCCAGTCCTCCTCCATGGCTCTCTGAGTACGGATGAACGAAGCGACCTGCTGCTCTAAAGCAAAGAGGCGTGCAGCATAATCTGGGGGTACAGGTCGAGAAGGCTGCAAAGGAGAGTGTGTCTGACCATGGCATGAACATGGTGGCAGCTAAGCTCTCTCAAGCTCCTGGATACGCTGCGTGTGTGACTCGTGCTGAAAAACGAAAGACATCAAAACGTCCTCTATAGTGTGTCCCACATGGAATGGATGGTAAGGATCAGTAGGTGGCATGACAGGCGGTGACGACCAAAGGAATGGCGTACTGGTGGGATCAAAAGGTGCCACATGAAAAGGAGAGACAGGGGGTACAACAGGTGGAAACTGTGGCAAAACAGGAACAGATGTCGGTATATGCCCAAAGGGATGGGCCGACGAACCCTCTCCAGGTCTCGCTGGAGGTACAAACTGAGGAACCTGAAAAGAAAAATCAATATGTCGTGTATCAGTGTGGTGTGGGGGAATAGGTGGAACATCCTCATCAGCAGGAATCCATCCGTGCTGTGCGTGCTCGTCCGGTGGATCCATGTGTGCCGCGAACAGTGCATGCTCGGGCTCTAGTGGAACGGGATCAGGTGGGGGAGCAACAATAGGGTGAACGGGTGCAATGTGATCGACAGGATGGTCAACGGGTATATCAACAACAGGTGGGGGAACAACAGGGTCGGCAGCAATAACATGATCACCCTCCAGATGATCATCGACAGGCGGGTCAGCTAGAACAGGCTCAACAGGGATGCCAGCATGTATGGGGTCATGCTCATGCATAGGGTCTAGAGCAGCTGTCTGCTCAGGGGCCAAGGCAGGCTCAGGGTCATCAAAAGCCATCTCGAAATCGAACTCGGGGTCAATAGGATCGACTGGGTCAGCTGGATCCTCCATGGGCTGATCCATCGGTATGAACTCTATATCATGATCCGGGTTGAATCCCGGAGGAAAGATAGGATCCGAATCCTCTATGTCATCATGGTCAAACGCAAAACTGGGAATAGGAGCAACAGAGGATGCCTGGTCGGGATCTGAACCATGTGAAAAGTGTTGTGCGCTCAAAGGGTGGGAAGGTGCGGATGCCACAGACTCAAAGGAGTCTGGGACCGGAGAATGCGCAGGCGAATCCTCGGCGGGAGCATCAGCGATCATCAGAAGATCGCCAGCAGGAAGAAGGGCCTCGCCCTGGATCTCATCCTCGAGAAGATCATCATCCTCTATGGGCTCATCGTCGTACAGGTCAATATCGCCGTCAGCCTCGGCGTCAAGAAGTAAGTCATACGCAGGATAAACGGCTAAGGGTATAGGAGCCGGAATCTCTTCTAACGGTAGGTACTCAGCGGGGAGGGCCATCTGCAGGCTCATCAGCACCCTCAGGTAGTGCGAAGGGCTGAAAATCGTCCTCGTCAGTGCTGGTGTAGTCAGAAGTGTGCACCTCGTGCTCTGAGGATGGGAGGTCATCAGATACTACAGGTATAGGTCCGGTGGTGTCCGAATCGCATACGCATAAACATGTCGCATGGCACCGGCGATTCATGATGTCAGTAACATAAACACAAATATGCACAAAATAATCAGCCATACAATCAAGTAATCACATAAGTCGCCAAGTAAGAAACCACACAATTTTCCTAGTCCCACTAGCCTCCCAGTCTCCTAGACTGACATTCCTAGTCCCACTAGCCAAATTCTTCCCAGTCTCTAAGACTGCTCTATCATCCACCTCGACCTCCTAGATCGAGCCTCGGCCTCCATGACCGAGCCTCAGCCTTCATGACTGAGCCTACTCTTCCTAGTCTCACTAGCCATCTACCTCGATCTCTAAGATCGAGCCTCGACCTCCAAGACCGAGCCTCAGCCTCCAAGACTGAGCCTAAAACAATAAACATCTACCTCGATCTCTAAGATCGAGCCTCGGCCTCCAAGACCGAGCCTCAGCCTCCAAGACTGAGCCTAAAAATAATAAAATGTGCTCAACATGTGTTTGTAAAAACGTTTTGGATCTGGACTTAAGTGGTATGCAGTAAAAATGTTTTCGTGAGAGCCCTAGTGATCATAGTCTAGACTCGAGAAAGAATCCTAGTTCGCTATGATCAGAGCTCTGATACCAAGCTGTCACACCCTGGCTTTGCGGAAGCGTGGTTAATTTGGTGTGACTTCTTAATACCATAGCTTAATCATAACAAAGCTATATGAATTAAAAACATGCAAGATCATCCATTAAATTTTTAAAAACCAAATACAGTACCATTGTCTTAACGGGGAAAACACCCTAATAATCAGAACATTGTTCAACAAACAAACAAAACATAAACATGGTTTAAAGACTGTGACTTGTCCAGGAAAGAGTCACATTCCCTAAACCCCGGATGACCTCGGAAACTAGTGCAGCGGGAAAACGTGCCATACCGTGCCAGATCTTTAATTCCCTGAAATACATGTAAGTTGAAAAATCAACAATAATGTTGAGCGAGTTCATGCGAAAGTGAGTAAATAAACCTTTGTATTTATCAAAATCCTGGTATGTAGCAAATAAGGAAAAAGAGATCACCAATGGTTTGCAAGGCCATTGATACGTGTGAAGTGCAAGTAGGAAGACTCAACCCTTGCAATTTTGCGTCGGGGCACAAAGTCACCCTGAGGTCCGTTATGCTGGACTTGGGGTTGGGCTCGCTACACCCAGATAGATCTACCGCTTACGTCCCTCGGTCCTACCATGAGGATTAATGGCCTCCAGTTCCCGCCTACCCACTCACATGATCTAAGTAGTAACCCTCCTTACGCTAACCATACCATGTAAAAAGTACTCATAATCATAGTAACATGTATTTCACGCCCGCAGTTTAGAAAACTGAAAATAGTTAAGAGAAAAGGGGGACATGAACTCACAGTTGGTGCGTCTCTACCAAGTACTCCAAATCAGGCAGCTGTGCAACGACCTACATGTGCTAATTCTATTAGACGGACGGCCGTGCCTTAGCTTTATAGTTTAAGTTTTTGGGAAATAGTTAGACAACTATTCCGTGTTTACTTTTCGTATATACTTGGTAGTTAATCTCCTTCCCAAGGATGGGGGATTTAATACATGTGCGTTCGAATTATAACATTAAGTCTCACTTAATACATTTTTATTTCTAATTTCAAAATATAAATATTTTTCTCAAAAATATTATATTTCCATTCCACATAATTTTCCCCAAAAAAAATAATACGTTGATAAAATATGCGTTCGTAAATATTTCCGCATAAAGCGTAAGTTACGTTTTAGCGTTCGAGTGGTAATAGTAATTACCGGTGTAACTCATATAATTATCGTAGAGGCGTTCGTATTATTTTGGATCTGTTAACGTTCGTAAATATTATTTTTACTCTAAAAATAATATTTATGTATTTTCACAAAATAATCATAAACAGTGTGGTGAAAATATATTTACCGAATATATATTTATCACGTTTAGTTTTTGTGAAAATCCCACCTCCGATATTTTGTAAATAAAGTCATGGCGAAATTTATATTTTGAAAACATGTCTAAAATAATTCTAACACTTGTAGTGTAAATAATTCTAAGTGTTAGGTTTTTAGAAAAATTTCGCCAGAGTTTCCTCTGTAACTGGAGGTGGCCACGCTTTCAAGCGTATCATTTTCTTTTACTAAATCAATTTCAACAACTTCTTTATTCAACCAAACAATTTCCGACACAACAAACTAGTCGACAAGTATGTAAATCGCATAATTACATGAACTTGTAGTTTTTCCGAAACTATAGTGTAAATCCCATTATATTTTGTGGATCTTTATATAAAGTAGTTTGATCTCGTAAAAACCTCGTTTTTAGAGTAAATCCATCTTTACAACTTCTCGTCATTTTTACCAAGATTGTTATTTTGTCGACACTTTTCATTTCACAAGTGTTTACACACTTGTGGGTTATAAAAATCATACTTATTAATGTAAGATCTATTTTTAGAAAACATGATTTTTCTTGACACTCGGTCCTTTGAAAATACCACTTGCAGATACGTAGATCTGCTAGTTTTAAACACTATTTTACAAGTAAAACATTTTTACACAAGTTCATGTTCCGCGTGTGGTAGAGTTTCACCTTTTAACCCTTGTACCATTCAAAACAAGCTTATGTCAAGATCCAAGACCTTAACCAAACCGGGTTAAATGATGATCCGAGCTACCACAACATAGATCGGGTCTAGATAACCA
The DNA here is from genome assembly GCF_002127325.2 of Helianthus annuus. Classification (NCBI taxonomy): domain Eukaryota; kingdom Viridiplantae; phylum Streptophyta; class Magnoliopsida; order Asterales; family Asteraceae; genus Helianthus; species Helianthus annuus. The sequence continues at coordinate 152,253,928 of NC_035437.2, read as the reverse complement.
CACAAAATCAATACTACAACATTTACACAACTAGTGAACTTTTAACCAACATTATTCATGTTTTTAGTAGACTTTTGTGCTTCAAATTGCAAGTTTCCGAATTTTAACCGTTACATAACATATTAACCACTTTAGAATAGTTCGAGAGAGTGTATTAAGCATTATACCTCTAGCTCGAGGCTAGGGAAGAATCTATGCGAAAAATGCGTGGATAAAAGCTAGGTAGAGAGGTCCTTCGTCTTCCGTTTGCTCCAAGCTTCCTAATACGTGACCCTTGACACTTGAACAACCTTGGAATGTGAAGATCAAAATCGAACAATGATGGATGGGGGTGGGGTGCTTTCGGCCGAGAACCAAGAGAGCAAGAGGGAGAGAGTTTGGTTGTGATGTGTGGAGTGATTAATCTCATGTGTCATGACATGTTACTTATAGACAATCTCAAGTTCTTAATCCAATGGTTCAAGTGTAGTTTAGATATCCAACATTTTTTATTAAAACAAGATTAAGAAGGACAAGTGTGTCCCCCCTTAGTTGGGGACGGTTAGGATGGGGGGGGTCTTAGTTAGATGGTAACCATTAGTTAGATTATTTAGTTAGGGTAACTAGGTTAAGTTTAGTAGTTAACTCGGTTAGTTGCGTGTAGTGTTTTATGGCGGGTGTTAGGGTGTTCAGGGACCCTAACTGGCTCAGAAAAAGATCCATATTGTTAATGTCAATATTTTTATGTTCCGGGTATAGTCCGGTTGTTTGGTTGGATAGTAATCCGTTAAAGCGCTTAACAAAGCTTTTATGTGTTGTAAATACCATTTTTAGTGACACAACTTATTCCCCAAAGTGTCAGGAATATTTTCCTCATGTTTTGGCACTTTATTAGCCAGCTAGAAGCTGAATGGTAAATTAAAGTGCTGTGTTTTGTGCTCAGTGTATGTTTTAGGCACATCCAGTCATCGTAACTTATTCCTAGAGACGCAGTTCTACAACCCTTGTATCCCTACACTCACTATGGGTGTAGTAAAATATTTCTGGCTCATACAGGCCTTAGAGGCAGTATCTACCTGATGCTGGCTTTATCAGCATGTTCAATAGGTTATCCGTTCATAGTGCTACTGTGCTTTTGTGCATCATGTTTGTCACTAGAGTTCAGTATGTAAATAATGTAGTGACGGTATGTAAAGTATGATGCAGGGATATACAAGTATCAGAAATCAAGTAGCAGTTCATCAGTAATTTCAAGTAAGCACAGTAATTAAGTAGCAAATAATTATTAATTAAATCGTACGGATACCTGGTTTAGTGAGGGTTGTCACACATTAAACCCTTAAAAGGGTCACCCTCTGATTCCCACTCTAATTAGGTCAATTGTCGAGTCAAACTTGATTATAAAAAGTCAACAGAAAGCTAATTTTCAAATAAATGCATAATTAGCAATGTAGAAGCTATGCAACCTGTTTTGACATTAATATAACTTGGTAATTAATGTAAGGACATGTCTAAACATGTTCAACTCGACAATTTTCAGTTTAGGCTCGGTTCGGGACCGAAGTCGCATAGTTTGACTTATGCTTTGACTTTCAGTTCTGACCCGTTTGAGCATGGTTTACGAATGCCTTAGAGCTTTAATAGGACCAAGTTACCTATAAGTATAACCCTCTGAGATTATACAACTTTGTTCATTAGTTATCCGATTCATATGCATATTTCCGTTAAATGCCTAAATGTTGACTATTATGCCCTTATGACCTTAAAATATGATTTTTGAAAATGTAAAAGAGTAGAAACCTTAGGTACTGATTTATAAACTCGTACCTAAAATTTGACATCAGTTTGAGATCTAGATTAAGAGTTACGCTCAATAGCGTAATTAGAAAGCTTTTTAGTAATTAAATGGCGTAATTAGAATATTTTAAGCCTTCTGGAATAGTAAAAATATCAGCTTCCTTTAAGAACCCGGAAATAGCTCAAAATCGCCATTTTAAGCGTTTTTAAGCGTTTTAAACGCATAGTATGTATTAAAACCATATTAGATATATAAGACTTGATACCTACTGATGTTTTAAGTAAATTTCTATACTTTATCAGTAAGCAAAAGTTTTAAACTCAGAATTCCAGTTTTGACCTTTAAACCTTAGGTGAAATTACCAAAATGCCCTTTCGGTGCATAGTATGGTTAGAAATGATAAATTTCACATATAGGTTATACCCTACTGATATAACTTAGTAAATTAAGTATTTTTACTGATTTCATCAGACCCGAAACTCAGATTTATATTTAAACTCTTCTATAACCTTTTAAATGACCAAAATGCCCTTACGGGGCATAATTTGAGTTTAAATTCATATGGGGCATAATAGAAGATAATCTTACTGATGTCACAACATAGTTAAGGCATATTAACTTAGGAAACTTGTATATGATTCTTATGGTTACTCGTTATGCACTTTGTTTTTGTCTCAAAGTAACTAGTTTGCATATATTAGCCGAAACGGGTCAAACCATATCGTTTTTGTCTCAAAATCCAGAATGTGTTTAAGTTACCCATATTAAACAAGCATGCAAGCTTGTCGGGTCAAAACCACATTCTAAACTGGTCTTCGCTTTATCATGCGTTTGAACCGTGTCTTCCTTTTGAAAACTAACCGGTCTAAGTCTAAGCTTAATTAAAGACCCGTTAGGCTTCTAATAGGTTATTAAAAACCTTCGTTCCAGATTAGGAGCCCAGTAAAAGCTACGTGCACTTGTTGTATTTGATTTATACTTTGCTCAGGTAAATACCCTTAACTTATTTTCCCTATACGGGCTTGGGATACGGTATTATAAGAGTACCGCTTGGTCGGGTGTATGTAGTCATTTAAATCGTATTGTGATTGATGTATTTACATAACCTGTTTGATATGTATTATTTGGTGTATGGCCTTTGGGGGTTAAATGACCATGTCCCGGATATCCTTGGCATCATTCAAAGAAATGGCCACGACCTAAGCACGGGGTGTAGGCGTACACCTGACAGATGCATTATTTAAAAACTGGTATCCCACTTAAAGGAATCGACCTTGTGGGCATTATACCTGTGGCGTGTCAGTTAACTTATGTCTGGCCTTACAACCGGCCCTAATGGACGACAAATGAGTAAAACTGTATACAAGATTATTTTGAATAATTGTCCCAAGTTATAAAAGTATTTTTGCCGAAGTGCATTCAAATCAATTTTCAAACTCTTTTCAAAATGAGTCAGTTAAGTTGTATTTACCAGTGTAAACTGACGTATTTTCCAAAAAGGCTAAGTGCAGGTACTATACGTAATAGGCTGGCTACTCCAGGCATCAATAATCAAGTCTCGCAAGCTCTAGATGTCAAAATCTGTTGAACAGTTTTCCTTTTTATTTGATCCGCCTGTGGATCTGTTTCAGCCACTTTGTGATACTTAATATTACAATTTTATTTGGTTGAAATAAATCTATCTTTTTTGCTTCCGCTGTGCTTTTATATGTTGTGTTGTTTGACTATGATGATATCAACTACGTCACGATACTCCCCAACGGGCCCACCGGTGACACGTGGAAAATAGGGGTGTGACAACAACATAACTCGACGCTACTTATCTCGCTTTAACATTTAATGTATTCGCAATGCTTAATGCAACAAAACACGTCGAACGAAACGAACATTGGAAAACCAACTCGCACCAGCCGTCTGATCGAATGACCGTTTGATTGACTGGCCATCCGACCCACGCACTTGCACCGCCTTTTCTCTCTCACTCTATAAATACCCACCTGTCACCATTCACTGATGTGACAGCTCTATCCGACCAACTCGCTCCCAGCTCGTTTTCAAGCACTTTTCACTCGATCAAAGATTATTTCGTACGTTTTCTTCTTAAATCTTGTACTTCCATCTTCACTACATACTTTCTCATCATCTCTCCATGAAAATCAGTGGATTTTCACCATAAAATCACCTTATTTGGACTTCTTTACGGTGACGTCATCTCGGTTCCTTATGAGAACTGTGGTGTGACATCATCTTATCAAGATTTGTCCAGATCTAAAGGATTTCCACATCATTTCACACAAATCTCAACAAGCTTTCAACATTTATCAACTGATTTCTACATTTCTTCAACTTTTCTTCACTTTTGACTCAAAAACCGATGGAATCTAGACTCATTCAGGCTCTCTACTCATACTCTAGTGGAGAACCAGTCTTAGAACGGATTTCCACCGAAGAGACGACCGATTCAGGGGTTGAACATGAAACTTCATCAAGAACAGTTGAGTTTGATCGAATGGGGTGATTCCCATCCGATCGGCTGAGCTGGACTTAGTATGGATTCTTGTTGTTTGACATGTCATCATGTCGTCTCCGTCAAAACTCGAAACTTTTGAACTTAGAAAATTTTACAACTTTCAACTGGCAAGTTCACTCACTCGAATAGTCATCCGATCGGATGACCATCCGATCGAATGACTATCCGTTTGGGATGATCTGTCCTTTCCAAATTATCAACACTTAAACAATTTGCTCAAAACTTCAAACTACCAACTCCTCGATCGAGTAGCCATCCGATCGAATGGCCATCCGTCCTGATGACCATCCGACCGGATGACTTGATTTATACTACAACGAAACTTCAAAAGTTTTGAAACAATTTGCAAACCCACTCACTCAATCGAATGACCAACCGTTCGAATGGTCACCCATCCGGATGACCATCTAATCAAATGGGTATTCGCCCGTTCGATTCACCGTTCGACACTTATCTCATCCGACACGCTGTTTGCGCATCATCTAACGATCACGCTACTGTCCTATGATCAGCTACGAACCCACTGTGAGTATACTTGACCCCTTTTTACGCTTTAAGCACACTTGTGGGGTGTAACATACGTTTATATCGAAAACACACTTATCAAAACGCAGTATACAATCTAAACTATTATCACATGCGAATGAACGACGTACATATTTACACGTGATGCTTGATACATATGTGCTAGGACTTTTACTCGTGACATTCCAACTTAACTAGAATAGTACTATAGTTCGACTCACGCCCGACGGGGTCTAGTTAAGACAAACTCGCACTCGCAAACGCACATCGCAGTCATCTCGGGACTTAGCTGGTAGTTTTTGTCTTGTAGCGTATATGTTGTGTATCATGTTTATGTATGTGGAAATTCGCAGCGCTTTTATCTACTTTATGCTATATCAAACCTGTATACTCGCCAATACATTTTTGTATTGACATTATTTTAACGTATGTTGCAGGTTAAACGTAAGTTATCTCAATCAAGATAGGCTACTTTAGAAACTCACCTAAAAATCTAGGTTGTCGGATTTGTATTGTTCGAGAGACATGAAATCTGTACAACTTTATGTGAAATATTTGTTTATTAGTATGGGATAATGAACTTGTTAAATATTGTCACTAAATTAGTTGTTATGGATTCTCTTGAGCAATCTGATTCGCCTAGTGCCGCGCCCCGATGATTCCGCCATCGGTTGGGGTGTGACAACAGATATCACAACTTACGAGATCTAAATAGAGTTGTTCCGTCCAATTTGCACAATCCAATCCCATGTTCTTAAATGCTGGACAAATGAGAAACACAAAAAAAGTCAATTTATGAACTTACTACCCACTCTTGTGGTGGGTAGGGGTGCTCCCCTTTTATCACTTACCACACCCAATCATTGTCCGTCACGTTGTTGAACTTGATTCCATCACTATTGATGGATTTTAGCAGGTGTGCCCATCACTAGTGATGGTTTTTTTTTTATATTTTTTAAATTATAAACTAACAATAATAATAATTTCATTTAAATAAAAAAACAATATTTCTAGACATATTTTAGGTTACAACTTAAAAGAACATATAAAAATAAAAATATACATAAAGAAAACCTACTCCTCGCCTGAATCCGAAAATTCCAAACCTAAAGAACCTACAAGTTTAATTAAATCATATCTCAAGTGAATTTCTTCATTGCGGAAGTCTTGTTGGACATTTTCGGGAACGAGAACTTGTGTAGGAGGATCCGACACCCAATCTGAAGATATTGCACGTCCATCTTCTTTTATTAGCATACTAGTTTATAGTCCCGTGTCTTACACGGGTTGAATGATAAGATTGGTTGTATTCGAAGAACATAATAATTACAAAATTTGAATTATTCTTGATATTGCACATGTTAGAAATAAGTTTTGATATAAACACATTTTACCCTAACATGAACTATCCATACCAAGTTAAAGACAATATAACATTACTCACTATAAATGACACGTTTAAGCAAATACTTTATATTTATTTGTTACTTTAGTAATAATAATTAGATATACATAAAATATATATTTATATAACAATTAAATTTCTATATTATGTTATGATATGATACGTAAAGAATGTGAAAAAAAATTCTTAAAATCTTATCCTTATCTTGGGGAATGAGACGAAATAGAAAAAAACAAATGAACACATGAAGGTTTCTATAAAATTTTGGGATGACAATGAGAAGTCTCTTAAATCTTAATTGAGATAGAGTTGGTGGCTAAAATTGGTGGTGATGGAGATGGATTGTGATGGGTAATGGTATATCGAATTCTAATAAAAAATTCAGTTAATGTCATGTAATATTCTCTCTTTCAAATCATTAATAATAATATTAATTAATTAATTTTTTTTCGAATTAATTGATAAATTTATCACAAAATATGTAGTTGAAATAATCACTTCACTACATTATTTCTAACATATAAACTCCAATCCGAGTGTTATTATATTACATATTTTTTGTGGTCTTGATATGACATATTGATGCATATAATTAAAAAATAGCATTTTTAATAACGTAACACTAAAAAATAATATTTTAATAGCGTAACACCATGTTTCTTAGATAACGTAAACTAAACCATATGCTTATCCATTTTAAGAAATAATAAAATCATAAGTTTTAAAATTATAGATAATTTAAATATTTTTAATCATAAATTAGAATTAGATATTAATTAATAATATCATTAATATTAATGAATTGATAGAGAAAATGTCATGTGGGATTATGCTTATCATTTTAAGAAGTAATAAAATCAAAGGTTTTAGAATTATAGATAATTTATATATTTTTTAATTATAAATTAAAATTAGATATTAATTAATTAATAATATCATTAATATTAATGAATTGATGGAGAAAATGTCATGTAACATTATTGAGAGTCTTTTATTAGAATTAGATTGTGCATTATGAAACATGCATATACTATGCTAAGGATTGTTTTTTATTCATTGCACGAACTGGTCGGTTTAGTATGCCCCATCTACCCTTCAAAACACTAAAAGCCCTCTCAACATTTTTTCTTGCCGATTCTTGCAACTTCTTGAACTTCTTTTCTTCAACATCGATAGGAAAGGAAAGAGCTTTCATAAAAACAGACCATGATTGGTAGATACCATCCACAAGATGGTAGCCTCGTCTATAATATCTTACGTTAACAAAAAAATTGACAGAAGGGTGCGGTACCATCTGTTATGCTTTGAAACATCGACGATGTGTATAAAACATTGATGTCGTTGTTTGAACCAAGAACACCAAAATATGAATGCCAAAACCATAAATCATTTGACGTCATCGCTTCAAGTATGATGGTTGGTCTTTTGACGTCACCCCTAACATACGCCCCTCGCAACTCTCTTGGACAATTTCTCCATTCAATATGTGTACAATCGATGCTACCGAGCATCCCTGGAAAATGGCATCTAGCCTCATGTGCGGCGTAAATACGTGCGATGTCGTGTCTCGTTGGTTTACGTAGAAACTCTTTGGCATACAATTTAATGACCGCATTACAAAAAGAATTGCAAACATTAACGTGAAGTTCTTTCCGGCATATCTAAGTATTCATCAAATTGACCGGGAGGGTTACCTGTCGCTAGTTGGCGAACAGCGGATGTACATTTTTGTATCGGCGTGAAACTTCGTTGCCCCACCCGTTGTAACGTTCTTGAAACCATTTTTAGCTTGCTTCGATGTCTCCTACAATCTTTAAAAATAAATCTTTTGGTAAACGAAACCGATCTCTAAATGTTTCGCCATTGTAGACCGGATTCTCCACAAAATAATCTTTCATTAACACTTCCTTGGCATGTATACGATCACGATCCACCATTTTCTTCTTTGGGCGGCTCAAACCTTCAAGTTCGTTATACGCCTTCTCGAAAAATTCAAGCGTATCATCGTCGGAAGACAAAGAGCTATCGGTGTCTAGCGGAAACGAATCGGTTGGATATTTAATTTTTATGCAAGAAAGTGGTATAAAATTATGTATTTGTGTGGTGAAATATGTATTTATGTGGATAGTATATATATAGTGTTTAAATTTTTTTTATTTTCTGTTAGGATCGGAGGCACTCATGATTGTGTTTGTTTGTAATAGATGAACAATGAATAAACATGATTCAATGATTTATGCAGCGGAAATGAACACAAACTTTGTAAACACAATCAAAGAGGAAAATAGTTTTGATAAACACATGCTTTTCATTGAGTCGAATGATTACAATACAAATCAAAAGATAACAGAGTATGCTTACAAACTAAACTCCCCCTCAGCCTGATGCTCCATGGTTGATTGCACAAGATGAAAGGATTGGAGGAGAAGAACTCACTCAGTCAATCAAATGTAACAGTACAAGGTACTGTTCCATTTATAGGCAAATCAAACTACTGAAGCATCTAAGTTGACGTCACCATGAAAGTGACATCTAACAACCTAACAACCTGTAACCACTGATACATATAACTATTGCTAGCTAAACACTGATACTATTACAATAGACAAAGTAAACAACTGTTTCTTCATACCACTGCTTCATTTCAAGCAGGGCCTTGGTCTTTAGCAGCACTTGACTTAGGGCAGTTGATTTATGAGCAGCACTTTGTCTTCAGCAGTTGTTGTACCCAAGCAGTGCTTAATGGACAGCAGTTGTAGTATACGAACAGTGGATGAGGGCCATCAGATGTTATAACCACTTTCAAGGGGAAAGTCTAATGCAACCAGCTGTTTATGATGAATCCACTGTTGTGAACCGGTTTTGGCTCTCATTATCTGTTCCTCTGATAGGGTTCAATCCCAACAATCTCCCCCTGGAACAGATAATGCCAAAACCCTTCATTATTCAGGATCTTTATTGTGTCATCAGAAGTTCCCTAACTTGTCCTTTAAATTGTAGTTCAAAATCCATGGAACTAGTGTCAGCCTCATCCCTACACAGTGTAAGCTCAAGGAGATCTTGTAGATCTTCAACACCCAGGCCCAGTGCTTGTTCCCTTGATATGTGCTTAACTTCTCCACTGGATCTGATCAGTGTCATTACATGGGTTTTTTGATCAGACATCCATTTTAGTATTTTTGAGCCCAATGGGTTTCTTGGGAGAGGTTTATTTACTGATGAGTTTGGAGATTTTGGCCTTGTAAAGATTTGTGAAGCAGTATTCTGAGCTTTTGCTAGTTCAGAATTTTCAGACATTTGTTTGAAAGCCATTTTTATGACATCATTTGCTGCAGCTATATCTTCTGCAGTTTCCTTTTCAATCTGCTCTTGTCTCTTTCTTTGATCTAGCTCAATGGCTGAAATATCTGCTGATGTGTTTGGTGATGATGGTTTGTTCAATACCTTTTTGGCAAGGTTTTGAAGTTTTGCTGAGCTATCTTCATCTAAAGCCATTTTCTTGATGGCTTCTTTAAAGTACTCAGCTTCCTTTTCTTTTTCTTCTGCATTAGTCAGCTGTTTCCTCTTTTCTTGGTTTATCACAATGACAGAGGTATTTGCTGAAGTGAACAGTGGTTCAGAGGTACTGATCTGTGTTGGCTCTTTATTTTCAGGCTTCTTTGGTAAGTTAGGATTTGTCATTCTCCTTCTTTTTAGCCTTTCATAAGCCTCATCTGTATACTGCTTTGTCCATTTTGCTATGGCTTTGGTAGTTCCCACCTTTGCATCCACCAATTCCTGCTTCTTTCTTTTGTATTCTGAAGTAAGTTTATCAATGGCCTGTTTGTATTTGCTCCAGTTTGGAGCTGTTCTTTTCTTACTTGGATCATTCTTGATTCTCTTGATTCTGTTTACCTCATGCTGTAGTGCAATGAGTGGCCATTCACTGAATTGTTCTTCTTTGGCTGGATAAAACTTTTCTTTCATGATGAATTCAAGATACTCCTTTCTCATTACCTTTTGTAGGGCAGCATCATGTGGCATATTTGACGTATCTTTGCTCGGGTCTTTTGCATAATCTTCCATTTGTTTGACCTTAGTAAGTAAAAATTCCATTCTCTCATAAATGGCTTTATCACCTTGATCTTTGCATTCAATTCTAGCTCTTATATCTGCTTGCCTGGCTTTGAGTTTTAGATACTCATTCATGTTTACTGGATTCCTGAACCCAATGAGAGAAGGAAATCTTCTTTTCCAAGGATCATCTTCCGTATAGAATTGTTTCATCTCATCCTTTACAGCTTCCAATTCCAGTGGATAATTTTCAGCAACAGATACAATGTTTGCAGGGTTTACTGGTTTGGCTAGAGTTGGTGGAGTGGATGGTTGTGGCTTGATAACATTGTAAGGTGTGGAGGATAATGGAGTATGTGCTGGTATATCATCATTATTCATCTGAACTTTCCTTTTTCTAGAGTAAAGCTTTTTAGGTGAAGGAGGTTTTGGTTATGATGTAACACTGGTTGTATGGTGATTGTAGGAATGGTGAGAGCAGTGGTGGATGTCTGGCAAACAGCCATTGAAACAACTGGTGTTTCAACCTCTATTGTCATTACAACTACTGATGTGTCAGTAGATGTCTTCTGCTTTTGAGCGAGGTGGTGATTTGATGGGTGGTGATGTGGTTGAAGTGATGGCTTTTGGTGGTGAGGTGATTTTATGTGGTGGTAGTGGTAAGGCAGTGGTTATGGTGTGTGTTGAAGTGGTGTGTGTTGAAGTGATGGCATGTGTTTGGCTGACAGTTGTTGAAACCACTGAAATATCGGCAGTTGTTGATACAACAGGTGTTACAACAGTTGTTTGGGTGGAAGATTGATGTTGGGGGCTTTTGGACGATGGTTTGGGAGTATGCTTTGTGGGTCTGGATGGTATGGATTTGGGTTCCCTCACTTTTCTAGTGGGATTTCTTTTTGGCACAGGATTTTGAACATCCTCTGGCTCAGAACAACCCTGCGCATTCAGCTCCATATAAGCTTTTTTTCTCCTCATTCCACATGGACATGTCCTTTGCCGCTCTGTCCCTTTTTACACTAGCTAGTGCTTCAGCAAGTGCATTTGTGGTAACATCAATCTTTTTGCTACCATCTGGCAAGGGAATCTTTCTAGTCATGGCATCCTTTTCTAGTTCAATGTAAAGACCATCATATATTCCCTTCTTCTTCCACTCTTGAATTTTCTTCCCCTTTTTGGCATTATCTGGGGGAAGTTGATCAATGAAGAGGACAGTTGGAAGAGCAGTGCCAGTGGTTTTCAAATATGGGCCTTTATAGCCTTGATATCAGCTTGGGTGTTTTTGAACCTGGACTCCATAATGTTTCTCAGCTCTTGTACATGTATTGCATGCTGTTGATCAGCCATTTGTTTTTGTTGATGGAGAAAAGGTTGAAATAGAGTCCATAACTCATCTGCAGCAGGTGCTTGTGGTGGAGCAGGTGCTTGAGTTGGAAAAGCAGTGGGTTGCACCTTTTGAACTTTCAACAACTGATGCAGCATTTCTTTGATTTCTGCAACAGAGGTATCCAGTTTTTCAACTCTATCCGTCAATTCTAGGTACTTTAAACCATCACCCAATTTAATGGGATCATCTGATTTCCCACTAGCAGTGGTTGTAACAGTGGTTGATGCAGGGAGTGTACTCCAAACATTATCCACTGATGCCCCTTTTTCTTGGTACTAGGGTCTTCTTCCTTCAGCACTTGATAGCCTTTTGAAGGTACCAGTGGTCATAACAAACTCACTGGTGGTTCTCAGAGGTGCTATAGAAGGCATTGCCTTCAAGGGAGTCTTATTAATGTAACCACTGTCCAAGTGTAAACCAGTGGGTTTAACACTTGTAGTGGCTGCTCCACTTGACTACTATCAGGAATTACTTGTAATTCCTGCAGTGTAACCTCCTCAATTGTTGCTGGGATAGCAGAGGTATGAGTATCAGGCCCAGTCACTTGTGGGAGTGTACTCTCAGTGATAGGTGATTGAGAGGAACTGGTTTGTGTCTGTACTATATCAACTGCATGCAACAAGGGTATAATAGATTGTGGTAATGAAAGGGGTGAAGATAGGGGCGTTGAAAAAGACATGCCCTTGGGATCAGGACTGAGGAAGATCGATCCAATTGGGTCCAGAGCTTATAATGTGGGGTCCCTATGTTTACAACCTGATCCTTTTGTGATGACGCAGGAGGAGTTTGAGGCAAAGGTGGAGATCTTTCTTCCATCTGCTGTGAGGAAGTAGCAGCAATGGTTGTAGGTGACATTTGTGTTGTCACTGGCAGTGGCTCTGGGATCTCATCTTCCAGAGTTGCCTTTGATTTGGGTTTGGGGGGCTTTTTGTATGATTTCTTTTTGGTCTTTTTGGTAATGGCAGGTGTGGATTTCATAGCAGTGGTTGTGCTGCTATGATCACCAGGAGCAGTGGGCTCAGCAGCTGATACCTGAGGAGCAGTGGTAGCTGCTAAATTCTGCTCAGGCACCTTTGCTTTTGTTTTTGTAGGTGTTAACATTCTAGTGAATGTTTCAGGCGTTAAAACCATTTATTTGAAAATAAACACCTTGTTTGAGCAAATTTTCATTTTCTTTTCCAAATTTTGTTTAAAATAGTAGCTTAGAAACCTTGGAAAAAGTAGAAATGATTTGCTATCAACATTCTTTACCAAATCATCAAAGATCTCCTAGGAATAGTTATAATTTTCATTATGTAAAATGACATAACCCAGACATTGGATCTTTAATGGTATTTCGTTAAAAGCAGTTGTTTTATTTGAAATACACATCAAAAGAGTGTGAAATAAAAACCTAGGTGCGGAAGGGAAGAAACCTTTTTGTAAGGTATCCCTTTTTGTTTGTTCTGCATACCCTTTCCAGAAAATCAGTTTTCAACTCGTTTTTAGGAAAAGAAGTTTTACCTTGCTGATTATCGAATTTAAAGACTTCCGAGATGGATTGTGGAGTAATTTGAATCTGTTTACCCTGTATGGAAGAGTTGATGGCTATGACGGTCTCGCCTTGTTTGTCAAGGGTAGCATTTTTCCAAAACTCTCTTTGGGTTTGTTGGTAAATTGGAGCATCTGTTGTTAGCAAAGTTTTGTACTTTAATGCAGACAAGATGTCGATGATGGAATCGAAGGTGTTGGTGGTGGTGGGTTTAGTGAGTAAACCCAAGTAATTGTGAGGGGATTTGTATGGGATTTCAATGGATTCAGCGGCCATTTGAGTGACCTCTTTGGAAGATGAGGATGATTTTGATTTTGATTTCATCATTTTGATGAAGAAGAAAGAAGAATGATTTGAGATGGAAAGTTGGAAACTGCTCTGAGAAGAGAATTTTGGAATTCAATTCGACAGTGTAAAACCCTGTATGGGGTTTTGGACAGGGTTTTATTTGGGGAAAAAGTGAGTGCTGAGGTGGCAGCGGTTACAAAGATCTGAAGACTAGAAACTGACCACATGCCAACCTCTGATGAAAAGATGAATAATGGAGGACAGTTGTTTTGGGAACCACTGATGGAAGAAGATCAGTGGTTACAACGGTAACAATATGAAAGCAGTGGGTGATTTTTACTATCAGTGGATAGTACATCAGTGGATAAAACACTGATTTTGAACAACAGTGCTTATCAAGAATATGAGAGAACAGTTGTTGACTTTCAGCAGTGGACAGTATTTAGAAATCAGATGTTTGAGCACAATAGTAGTTAGGGGTAAAAAAATGGTAAAGATTTGAACGACTATTACATCAGCAACTGTTTGCAACAGTAAATAAGCCTTTGACAAAAGTTTTGAGCATCTGCTTGTTCAGATGAGGGGAATGATTTTGTCTTGTGTAACCAAAATATCATGTCCAACATCTGTTGATGGTGATTTATGAAATATCTGCAAGAATGCTATCCTCAACAAAATACATTTTAGATGTAAATTGTTTAGATTTGTATGTCAGCAGTTTTTACAGGAATATGTATTCAAGATTTTGCCACATGTCTATTTCAAGTTTTGAAGCTTTTATAAATTCCTGACAGTGGTTTAGTACACCAGATGATGAAAACTCTTTTTACAATGGCTGCTCATTTTGAGTCATAATTTTTAATTTTGACATGAGTATCCAAGTATTTTAAGGTCTGTTAGCAATCAATCTTTGATCTGTGTTAAAACAAACTTGATTTTGACATGATCTTGACACTTGTACAATTTCCTTTTGATCTATTTTCAAGGATAGTATCACCACAAAAAATAAGGGTTTTACATCCTGACAGGAGATTGAAATTTTTACTACCAAAAAGAGGTAAAAATACAGAATATATCATTCTAAAAAAATAATGAATAATATATCCTGTTTTATTGAGAAAAACCTTTTCAAGAAAAAAAAATAATTAAAGGTTATTCTGAAAACAACATCAAAAAAGATCTGGTATATTTTCCAATTAAAACTCATAGTCATACCATTCTCAAGTTTTAAGAAATTGGTCAATGATTTGAAATATATTATAATAACCACTGTTTGAGACCATTTCCTTGTCAATTGATTGCAAAAATGAGGAAACATGTACACATAGGTTTTGAAAGTCCTATTATAGACTTTGTTACCATGTGATGACACTGAAAAACTTGCCTAGTCCTCTTTTAAGTTTAATCACTGGTGATACTATTGTTTCCTGAACTTCCCTGAATCAATGAATGCACACAGCTGCTTGATGACCATTGTTTACCCAATTTTGAACTCATAAGTGTTTTGCATCTATATTCTTTTCTTTTGACTTCAAAAGTTTTGAAATAAACACACTTTTGAGATTTTGTGATATTTCTTTTTCCCTGTTTACCTTTTCCATTCATAAGTACTAAAATAATTACTGGGAGGTTTTTATTGAAGCAATACTTAGACCAGAAACATTTTACAGCAATGTTTGGAAAGACTTGGACATTTTTGCACATGCTTATGTCAAATCTCACATTACATATGATTTAGTCTATTTTAACACTTGATTTTCTTAATGTGTTCTTAACAAAGTTGATTTGATCCTTTTTAACAGGATTCTCAACCTGTTTTTCAACACATAAGATTTAATAACTAAGGTTTTAATTTCCTTCCTTTTATGTTAACAAAAACACTAATGTTTTTATGACATTAGGTTTTTGTTGACCAGAGGTTCACACCTTAGTATTAAACATGGTTGAAACAACACAAACTTCATACCAACACTTGAGATCAATTTTGTAAAGAAAATGATTATACCATAATTATCGGACATATTTTAAGATCTGAACACTATAGGTGGTTTATGCATGATATCACTTGTTATAAGAAGTTTGTGTGTCTTATGACATCTTGGTTGTTTTATAGAGTTTTGAATAGTAACTTTGAACGTGCTCACTCGTTACTCTGTTTTTCAACAAAATACAATCAACCTTAGCATCAATGAATTTTGAGCTGAACTGTTATGTCAAATTGATTGTTAGATCGAATCTGACTGTCCAAGCTCTGATACCAATTGTTAGGATCGGAGGCACTCATGATTGTGTTTGTTTGTAATAGATGAACAATGAATAAACATGATTCAATGATTTATGCAGCGGAAATGAACACAAACTTTGTAAACACAATCAAAGAGGAAAATAGTTTTGATAAAGACATGTTTTTCATTGAGTCGAATGATTACAATACAAATCAAAAGATTACAGAGTATGCTTACAAACTAAACTCCCCCTCAGCCTGATGCTCCATGGTTGATTGCATAAGATGAAAGGATTGGAGGAGAAGAACTCACTCAGTCAATCAAATGTAACAGTACAGGGTACTGTTCCATTTATAGGCAAATCAAACTACTGAAGCATCTAAGCTGACGTCACCATGAAAGTGACATCTAGCAACCTGTAACCACTGATACATATAATTACTGCTAGCTAAACACTGATACTATTACAATAGACAAAGTAAACAACTGTTTCTTCATACCACGGCTTCATTTCAAGCAGGGCCTTGGTCTTTAGCAGCACTTGACTTAGGGCAGTTGATTTATGAGCAGCACTTTGTCTTCAGCAGTTGTTGTACCCAAGCAGTGCTTAATGGACAGCAGTTGTAGTATACGAACAGTGGATAAGGGCCATCAGATGTTATAACCACTTTCAAGGGGAAAGTCGCTGCTTATGATGAATCCACTGTTGTGAACCGGTTTTGGCTCTCATTATCTGTTCCTCTGATAGGGTTCAATCCCAACATTTTCTCATGTCCAACGGTAACATAATGTTCGAAATCAATGGTAACAACCATCGTCTTCACACGTGATAACTATAACGCGTTTTCATGTTCACGTGTGGTCGATTTGGGTGGCGGCGGTGTTCCACGTTAAACAATGCGTGGTGGAAGACCCACCACGTAGCGCCCAAGTGCCCTTAGATTATAAAATAAGATTAAACCTAATATAATGATTATGAAAAAAAAAAAAACAACCAATCAGGTTTATACACCTATCACATAGTACCAAAGGATACACACATAAATGGCAATTAACTCTAATTCCAATTTGATATTAACTCTACCAAACCGATAATTGTCTTCATTTTTCTTTTCAATTTCCTTGTACTTTTTCCCTAACCAACTCTAATTCCTTTTACACCATATATGCTAAAATATTACAAATCAAGGAAACATCTATACAAATTTCCGAATAACAAGCCTCGCAAACTCGGGCCGGGCCTTAGGGTGTGACGGGTGTTACCTGATGACCCCAACGAACCTAAAACAACGAAACAACCGTACAGTGACACCTCATTGAAACCCTTTTGAACCCGAACCCAATTTCCAACCCTTTTCCCACGTGCTTCTTTGGTATCACTCCTGGGTTCACCAGACAAAAATCCATCCCGATTCACACAAGAATGAACTCGATTCACTTGTGGCGGTGTTGCAGATGAACCCGATGAACCCATCCCAAAGGTCCTTGCACCTTTATGTCAAAACTAGTTCAGCCCGTCTATATTCGAACTGGCAGTCCAAAATTTTGGAACGTTCTAATTTCCCCATGAAGCCCAGCCGTCACAATCACCATACCCCACCCCGACTTACTCAAGCTCGACCCATTTGTAAAATCAGCACTTGTAAGTTTATTCGGGTTCTTCAAAGCCGAAACAAGTTTTTCCTCGGGCCATGTGGCAGAAAACCGATCGAAAAAGTACCCGTTGCTTGCACTAGTAATGATTCCATGAAACGGGCTGCTACCAATTTGATCTTCGGGAGTTGGTGGATGGTTCATTGCTGAAATGTCATCAAAGTGGTCGGTGGCGAGCCTATTGGGTTCTCCGGAAAGCCCGTTTTGGAAACCCCAAGTGTCGGTTTTACCGGGCCACGGAATGGCTATTGATACATCTTGACAATGGAAATGCTCATAAGAATGAGTAACGGTTACACCTTTGTGTCTGCTAGCACGCGCATCACCTTCATGTTTCCAAACGTAAACGTGGGAATCCTCACTTGCACAAACCACATATCTCCCGTTTGAAGTCACCGAGGCTGAAACTTGTCGGTTTGTGTTGCGAAATCCTGTCATAAAGTCAACACGGATCGAGGCAGGTTGGGTGAGAGGTCAAAACAGGATCATGTCAAAATGGTTAACCTTTTAATTAGGGGTGTGAACTTCTGACGCAACCCGAACCTAACACGAAATTCGCTGGTTTGGGTTTAGTCTAAACAGGTTCGGGTCAGTTTCAGGTTGAACCCGCAAACCCGTTTAGCTAAACGGGTCGGGGTCGGGTTGACCCATTTGTATTATATTATATTTTTTCAATTTATATTTTATGTCATAAATTAAATTATGTATGTATTTTATGCCATAACTATAACTTAAAAAGAGATGACATAAGATTTTATAATTTAAATGTAATTGCATTATATACATTTTTGTTTTGTTATGATAAATTTTAATTTTAATATAATAACTTGCGAAAAAAAAATTAAAAATATAAAAAAATTCGGGTTGAACGGATCGTGTTCGGGTCAGCCCACGACTATTCGGGTTCATATGTAATGTATGACACGCTTTTTGGGTTAGGGTTGTGCTCTGGTTCGTTTAAAATATTCAGGTCGGGTTGAACCCGCCAACACAACCCGTTTAGCACCCCTACTTTTAATATAGATCGAAACAGGCTGGGCTGACCCAGAAAACCTTGTCCAAATCTTTTTAGTGACAAAAACATGCATGAGTTAAAAAAGAGTAACAAAACTTTGTAAATATTACCTTTAAACTTGTGAACTAAATCAAGGCCGTCAACAACACGAACACGTGAATCTGCAGATGTCACGAGCACTTCTGATGTAGTACCCGGCGCAAACTGCAGAGGGTAATATGTAGTTGTAGTTTAAAGTTAATGTTGATAATAATAAATTAAAATATAATAAACCAAAAAAGCATCATAATTATGAAAGCAAGTTGGTAGTAGATTTAATTTTACCTGAAAACCAGTTATCTTCCTATGACGGGAATTCGTCTTTTTGTTCCGCAGATTGATTTGGCTTTTTTGCTGTAACTTATTTTCTGCAGAATATATTGTAAAACTTTAGTGTAAAAAGTGAGAAATAAACAAAGACAGACATAATAGGTCATCTCATACCAGTTGTGTTGTATAAACAGCAGTTCCCTTTGTATGAACCAACAAGTGCAGCCTTTAATAATAAAGAAAGATTCTGTTAGTCATAAATGAAACTAGTCATAGAAAAATAAAATAAAACCAATCTGGTTTTCAAATTAGAGCTGGCTATTTCGACCCATTTTGTTATGAATGAATCAACATGGGTTGTGTTAATCTCAAACAGATCATGCAACAAATATAGCTAAGAAGTGTAGAACACATCCAAAATAGTTTTTACTTGAGATTTAAACCTTTATTGTACTAATATGTTCTTATAATCATAATTTCACATTAATATTTATACATACATGCATGGGGCTGTAAATGAACCGAACGAACACGGATGAGGCAATGTTCATGTTCGTTCGTTAAAGAAATGCAGATGTTAGTGAACTGATCGCGAACACGTGTCGAACAGAAGTTTATGTTCGTGTTCATTTGTTAAGAAATTTCAGTTGTTCGCGAACAATTCGTGAACACTGGTCACGAACACAAACAAACGCAAACGAAGACAATCAAACATTAAACTTGAAAATATAAAAAAGGCACCATTAACCTTAAACATCGGACACAAGTGAAATTAAAAAAAAAACATTACAAACTTTTAAGAAATTAACATAAACAAACGAACACGAACAAACGTAAGCATACGAACATGAACGAACGTAAACAGCCATATTACAGAAAGTTCACAAACGCAGTCAAACGAACGACACCTTTGTTCGTGTTCGTTCATTTAGTTAATCGAGCAGAATATCTTGTTCGTATTCGTTCATTAACTAAACGAACGAACTTCCCGCCAAACAGTTCACAAACTGTTCGCTGAACGTTCGGTTCATTTACAGCCCTATGCATACACACACACACACACAGATATATATAGAAAACTAAGAAATCCAAATGAATGGACCTCCTTTTGCCGCGTGTTACACCTTTTTGCAGACGTGTTACGTGTAACAACCAGAGGTTGCCACGTGTTACGTAACAACTTTTACTTTTTCATAAAAAGCTGAAAGTCTGCAAAAGCTGTTACACGTAACACGTGGCAGCCTCTTGTTGTTACACGTAATACAGTCTGCGAAAAGGTGTAACACTTGCCACAATGAGGTCCATTCATTTGGGTTTTTCTTAGTTTTCTTAACTAATATGGGTTTTCTTTCTATCCCTCCCCTATATATATGTGTGTGTGTGTGTGTTTTATATACTTTACACTATAAAACAATGTTTGTTGGTCAACCAACGCAAGTACCCAAACCGACCAGTTTCAACCACTACAAAAAACGACCAATTTAAACATGTATTGAAGAAAAGAAATGGTAGTTGGATAAACATCTACAAGGACAACCTGACCATCTGGTGTATAGCAAGCAGCAGTGACCATTTCATTCATATCATTCCAATCAACGACTTGATGATCAGGAACGCTCCATATGCGTACTTTAGCATCAAGTGACCCGCTTATGAAATATCTATCATCAACGGGATTGAACTGAATGCAAGTTACTGAATTTAAAAAAAAGATACTTAGCAATTACAAAGAAGCATATATTCCCAAGAAGTAGAACAAACTGGTTCCTATGGCCATAAAAAACATCATACCGTAGTCATTGTGAGAAAATATCTTCAAACACGACTTGTTAGACAAATGCCACAACCGCACGGTTTTGTCCATCGAGGATGAAAGCAAATGCTGAAAAATGTATTTGTTGCCAATAAGAAGTTTTATAAGGTATGTAAATAGCTTATTACATCAATTACTCTATTGAGCAATTCTTAAAAATTTATCGAAATAAAGAAAGGAGTAAAATGCCATTTTCGTCCCTGAGGTTCGGCCAGTTTTGCGACTTTCGTCCAAAGGTTTGTTTTTTTGCATCTGGATCCAAAAGGTTTGAAATATTGCCATTTTCATATGGCTCGTTAACTCCGTCCATTTTTCTCCGTTAAGTCACATGTATTTTTGTCTTTTTTGTTAACTTAAAGGGCAATTCGGTCTTTTTCACTTTATGTACAAGCTTTTAAAATACCCCTCACCAAATCCATTAGACTGAATTTCCCTTTAAGTTAACAAAAAAGACAGAAATACCCCTGACTTAACGAAGAAAAATGGATGGAGTTAACTTGCTAGATGAAAATGGCAATATTTCAAACCTGCGGAAAAACAAACCTTTGGACGAAAGTCGCAAAACTGACCAAACCTCAGGGACGAAAATGGCAATTTACTCTAAAGAAAATTATATTTAAAGCAACTAAGAAATATGCGAAAGTAATTTAAGCAGTTACTGAAAGTTAACCTGAGATTTGGACCATGACAAGTCAAGCACATCATGCAGATGTCCTTCAAAAGAACAAAACGGTTTCTCCGAGAGCCCAAACATGGTTTCCGGCACCACGATATGATCCAAACTCGTAGATTTTCTGCCAATCGATAACCTCCCTCTTTTCTTCTTTTCAACTTGGCTATTTGGTGATGCCAAACCTGGTTCCGGTGACCCATTTAACAATGATAAACCATTCAAATTTCCATCTTCTTGCTTATCAAACAAAAGGTCACCTTTTCTTTCTAGTGACACAACTTGCCAGACGTGAATAACCCGATCCTCACCGGCACTAGCAAGATACTTCCCGTCCAAACTAAACTTAATCGTCCAGATCGATCCACTATGCGCCTGTATCTCCTGGCTTTTAAACAAAGCTGTTAAATCTTTACACGATTTCCCATACTGTCTAACCCGTACCCTCTCCGGACCATGAAATGAAACATCTTGACTATCATCAGTCGCGGAACTAGACCGCCTTCCACCTTTTTCCGACGAAGTATCTCCATCACCACTACTTCTTCTTTCCCTATACCCCGCAACCGAACTCGCTACATTCTTAATGTTCTTCAACCAACCACTTTTCTTCTTCAAACCAGACCCGTTCCCACCGTCGTTACCCTCCAACAAATCCCTATCACCAGCCTCCACATTCTGCCTTCTCATCAACTCCTGAACTATCGGTGAACGCCCAACGCACATTTCAAACTCTTCCATCGTTAACCGCCTCTCCGTTCCAACTTCCTTAAGCTTCCCCCACATTCCATCCTCTCTAACCTCATCCACCACAAACTCCTTCCCATTATCCAGATTCTTAATTAAACAAACCGCATCATCCGAACAACCGGTTTCCACTACTTCACCGTCATTTCTAGTCTCCAAATCCAAATTTGCAACCGGTATACTATCCAAATCACCATTAACACTAACACTAACAACAGGATTATCAACATTGCTACTTACAGATTTCTTTAATACAGTAACAGGATCAGTAACAGGTGAATTTGTAGAACTATTATTATTACAATTAAAATGTTGATAACCAGCAGGTGTTGAACGAGTGAAGCTAGGGTTAGAAGAATTAGAAACCAAAACCTGTAACTGATCTGACGTGGAGGAGAGAGAATGTTTCCGGCGGAATAGAGATGAGTCACGGCTGAGTCCCATGCGGCGGAGCAGCCGCATACGGCGTTCGTCGACGGACGACGGGCGTGAGATCCAGACATCGTAATTGTCAATAACGCCCATCGGAAACCTAGGTATAGGAATGCAATTCGAATCAATCAAACCTCCTGTATCATCGTCATCCTTATTATTATTATTATTATCTTCGTGTTCGGAAACGGAGCACGAGGAAGAAGAGGAGCAAGTGGCGGAAGAGAGTAACCGATCAAGAGAGTCGTGGAAACAGTCGTTATCTTCGTTGTCTTCGGTTATGTGATTGCTCATCGTTCGGGCATTCTCATCTGATTATTGTGAAAATGCACGATCTGATTTGAATGAAGTAAGAGATCAGAGGAAATGAGATGGTTTGTGTGTGAAAAGTTGGATCTGATGAAGAAGATGAAACCCTAGCCGCCGTGAGAAGAAGAATAGACGACGGAGATCGGCGTTTTGTCCGGTGTACTGTGTGTGTTTTGTTTGCAGAGAGATTGGGTTTTCTGGTGGTGTATCGTGTATGAGTTAATGATGAAATAAATCTATGAATTTATATGTTAAAAAGTGGTAATATTTGATTTGATAATTATTAATAAAAAATATTAAGGTTGTGATGTCAGCGGTTAATCATTTCGTTAACTCGGTTAGTTTGTCAGTTTTTGGTTCGGTTAATAACCAAATTAAACAAGGGTTAAATTTTTTGTTTAGAAATACATGTAATGGAGGTATAAATACATGAAATAGATGTATAAATAAATGAAATGGATGTATAAATACATGAAATGGTTGTATAAATAAATTGAATAGAGGTATAAATAATTAAATATATGAAATAGAGGTATAAATAAATGAAATGGAGGTATAAATATATGAAATGAAAGTATAAAACATGAAATATATGAAATGGAGGTATAAAATCTAGAAATATATGGAAATATAAATGGTTCGGTTCGATTAATTTCGGTTAACCGATTGTAAAAAAAATCGATAAACGACTTTCGATTAATTTCTGTTTGGTTTCAGCTAACATTTCGGTTATTGCGCACCCCTAGAGTGGACTGTGAAGTGTCCATGTGGGACGTGGAGGCCGCGATACATGTCCCTTACGAGCCTCAACCGTGGAGATCGTGGAATCCACCACGTCTTCCGCAACCCTCCCTTTCTTTATTTATTCAATGCATTTGGTCCTAGGGGTGATGTGGAGGATCATCTCCATATCCTATAGGTAGGGGTGTTCAAAAAACTCGTGGCTCGCAGCTCGCTCGAAACTCGCTCGAAAAAAGCTCGAAGAAAGCTCGGCTCGAAATTGGCTCGGTTGAAAACGAGCCAGCTCGGCTCGGCTCGATTTATAAACGAGCCGAGCTCGAGCTTGGTCTGGCTCGGCTCGTGAGCTCGTGAGCTGGCTCGATAAGGTTTACATCCTTCATTTTTTTGTCCCACATCGCTTAGAAAACAAAAACTAAGGGTGTATCTCCCCTATAAAAGAAGGTAAAGACTAGGAGAAAGTGAATAAACTATTTATAATTGCATATTTAGCCATATGGTTAAATTAAATGGCAATTATGGCCCTTAGGCTATAAAGAAATTCATTTTTAAGGGCTTTTTAAGTAATAATTTTTGCGGTTCTTTGTTAGTTCGAGCTAGATCGAGCCGAGTCGAGCTAGCTCGAATTCTAATCGAGCCGAGCTCGAGCCTCAAATCTCAGCTCGATTTGAAATTCGAGCTCGAGCCGAGCCAGCTCGAATCGAGTTCGAGCCGAGCTCGAGCTGGGTCTAGCTCGGCTCGACTCGGCTCGTTTACAGCCCTACCTATAGGGTGGTGATGGAGAAGATTATGATGTGGCGATGATGTAAAGGATGGTGATGGTGATTAGGATCATCACTTTGGGTATGTGATGTTGTTTTGGAACGACTAACAGATCCTCTAAAAGCATACGATATGAGAAGAATTTTCAGTTCAGTACCAAAAGAATTGATGAGGTGGAACCTTGGATATCGAATGCAACATGATCCCGTGTCTTGCGGTGCTGCATATCTTTGGGAAAAGAGGTGAATGATTCACTAAACATGCCGAGAGTTGTGGAAGAGATGTGCAATGGAAAGGTGAAATGAAAAAAATGACTTGGAGCTGTTGGTGTGAAGGAAAGAGAGTTGCAGGATGGGTGTGATGTAAGGCCATGTGTAGTCGACCATTATGAGGGGGTGAAAAGGGGGCCATGGCACCCCATAACGCCTGACCCCCTCCCCCCCCCCCCCCCGGTTATGGGGGGTTAATTCAAGCCGTGATACATATAGCGACGCTACACATTGGTTGCTCTCTCACACTCACATATATATATATATACACATACATTTATATCTATAATTTCTCTTACATACATGTTATATAAATCTCCCTTTCCACTACCCACTCAAGTTATATAACCCTTTTTTCTTACACATATTGTCACTTATCACATAATTCTTTTACGAGGCTTGACCACTACACATGAACTAAGAGATGAATACCTTATGATCTAGTGATAATCCTAATTCTACAGAAATGTCCACCTATGTTACTTGACATGCATTTGTAAAATTTATGAAAATTGTTATTGTTATTTATATAAGATTTATTGTGTTATATCAAATTACCTCTACAGACTGCATACTTTTACTTTTAGGTGTTTATGGTATGTTTTGCATAAACATCACTCCTCCTTAAAAAGTTTTTATCTAATCTAAAATAAGGTTATGTATGTACCGCAATCACCGTAACTTCAAAATTATGCAATCATGCAATCGTAAACGTCCTCTAAAATGATTCATGTAACTTTTCTGTATTATATTGTGATGATATTAAATAAAACACCAACTTTTTTTTTACATTTTTTTGTCGGGTAAAGCCATAATGTTTGTTGAGTGATTAAAAAAGTAAAGGAAAAAACTAATGATTGAAGTTAAATTTAATCTAAATTTTGTCTTATATGGCTGATATGTTTTTTTTTAACGGTCAACTAAATCACCGGATAAGCATCCTGTAACGCTCTCAATCAAGTAAATGCATCCTCTCCTTCATGACGATTAGAGTTGGATGTATACCCAAGCCACCAGTTTCGGGGAAAACCCATCTGCCCGAAGGCCCACTGCGGTAAAATTCGGTTTCGAATTGACGACCTCCAGAGAGACCTAGTTCTAAATTTAATTTCCTATGCCCTTCAAAGTAATACTAATGTGAGTTGAACTTTGGACCTTAAGGAGAGAAACCAAATAACTATTGATGACAAATATTGTTAATATGCATTAGGGAAGACTAGACGGTATGGGGAACGTCCCCCACCCGTCCAGCCACGGTGTCGTTCCAAACACCGTGCCCCCCCCCCCCCCCCCGGTCCTCGTCCTCCCCGTCGTGTACAAGACGTTGGAGACGGAGCACAAAAAGACAAAAGTTTTGCCTTCTCCCATGTATGTGACCGTTTGAAAATAAAAAAAAATCCAATTTCAAAAAAAAAAAAAAAAACAAACGGCTATATTTTCATTTTTTTACCAAAATCCAACCAAATATTATATATATTTCCCACTTTTACACCATTTTTCACACATTTTTACCCACTACAACCTCATCTCTCTCTCTCTCTCATTTTTTAAAACATTCTTCCCTTTTTATAAAAAAATTATTCTACCATGGATCCCTTCAACCCGAACAACCCGAAAGTCCCCAACAACCCAAACCCCCCGAATGTATTTTCGGTGCCGGGGTACTATCCGACGATGGAACCGAACCAATTCGGTCGATTTTCCGCAAACGTTTTTGCCGCTTTCCAAAACTCACCGAATGTTTTTGCGAACATGCAACAAACTCAAACCATACAACACTTGATGATGCATAATCCTTTTAATATCCAACCCGTGCAACCCGAACAACCATCGCAACCCATTCGAACCGAACCCGACGAAGATGTTGTTGAAGTTGTTCCCGAGACCCAACCGCAAAAAAACAAACGAAAAAAGGCAAGCAAGTTGCGGGTGAGCAAAGCCAACCGTCCAAACCGAACCGAAACATATGGACGTAACTCGAGGAAGAAGCCTTAACGAAGGCTTATATAGGCTCGTCCACACACCCCATTAAAGGTACGTAATAATAACTTGTATTTTTTTAAGTATATACTTTGTAGTATTAATTTTTTAACATATATTTTTGTAACATATATTTTTGTCCAATATAGGTAACAATCAAACGGGTGAGGGGTTTTGGAAATCGGTTTTGGCGAAGTTTCTTGAGCTAATGGAACAAGGGCCATATCGAGATGTCGACTCGGTGTCTTCTAAGTGGCGAAAAATGAGTGGGTTCGTCAACAAGTTTTCGGAAGAATATAATAAAATATATTCAAGTGGGCGTCGTAGTGGGATGAGCGACGAGGATGTGTTCAAAAAGGCATTGGATGTTTACAAGACGAACCATCACACCACGTTCGCACACGTTCGGGCGTGGGAAGTTATGCGAACGGCCCCAAAATGGGCGCCGGTTCCGAATGAGGTGGAGATGGCAAAACGACAAAGAACATCGGAGTCCGGTAGTTATAGCGCTGGCGGATCGGACGCCAGATGTCACATAAATTTAAACGACGACGCCGAGTTCGATGAAGAAGAGTACGCCGTAAAGGAAGCGGAACGTCCCCCGGGCCGGGACAAATCAAAGAAGGAGGCGGCGTCAAAGAAAGAAAAGCAAAAGGTCGATTTGAAGATGGAGGAGTTTATGACGCAATTTAAAACATACACCGAGGTCAAGGCCCAAAAGGCGAGGGCGAAGGAACAGGCGATCGAAGAAAAGTCGCGCGTAGCGGGAGAAAAGTTACGATTGTCCGATGATAAGGTTCGGCTCAAGGAGTGGGAAATATTAACGATGGATGTTGATAGTTATCCCGAACCGAAACGCTCGACTTTAAAAAAATTACAAAATGACATCATGAAGAAGCATCAAAGTGGATGATTTTTATAAGTTTATGTTTTTTTTTAAGTTATTAGGAATTTTTTTAAGTTTATGTTTTTTTTAAGTTTATGTATTGTTTTTTTAATATTAATGAAAGTATTTTTCTATTTTATTTGTTAAATGTTAAAAAAAGTGGAAGATTTAAAAAAAAAATAATAATAAACTAATGGGGTGGGATCATCATCCCATTTCTATTGTTTTTGTTAGGTGTTTATTACGACGACTGACGAAAATGATATATGTTTAAGTCTCACAAAATTAATAGCAGATGGATTTTTGAAGTAGATTTTAGAGGTGAGTGAGTGTTACCACTAAAAAATATGTGTTGTATAACTAAAGTTAATATAATAAAAACCCATGGTTTGGGTGCCTACGTGGAAAGAAGAAAGAGGGCACTAGTTATGTAGTGTGCTTTTGATAAAAGGTGAATGAAAAGGTATCATAAAGAGAGTCCATTTGTAGACAAAATTGAAAGGTAAAGTCAATGAAATTGGTAGATTTCCGACATAAAGCCCTTTAAGACAATTAGAGTGTTCTAATAGTTTTTCATCGCAAGTAACTAGAAATCTCTAGTTCAAACATATTTGATTTTTTAGTTCTTTTTTTCCCAAATATATTTGATTTTTTTAGTTCTTTTTCTCCCTCAGAAATTGTATTTTTGGTTGTCAACCCAAATTATGGCATCCTATTCTTATAAATATTAGATATTTACTTCTCAACATGTTGCACACTCAAGAACATACATGTATATGTCTTTAATGATTTTTGGTTAATTTGACTAATAGCATTTTTATGAATTATATACATATTAATTAATATTAATAATTGAATGAAATGAACAGTAAATTATATTATATTATATACATATTGAAGAACCAAAGAATCGCGTTCAGGCCGGAGCCTGTAAACGAGGGTTTGGATCTTGTTGAGAAACTTGGAAAAAGGTTCCTGCAAAACAGAAAACCGTTAGGCTCGCCGCAGAGATAGGAGGGCCTCTCTGCGACCACCCTCCGGCGTGAGGATAAATATTTGTAGAGAGAGAAAATAGAGAGAGAAAGTAAGGACGGAGGTTCAGAAAATCGTACTTGGTGTTGTACTTTGGTGAGGTATTTATAGTGGTCAACTGAGATGACGTCATTCGTCTGTACGCGCTTGAGGTGATCTTCGTCCTCGGAGTTACGAGGGTACGGACGTACTTAGCGAGGTCCGTGCAGGTGGAGCTGAGGGGACGGACACATATTATGCTCCGTCCCGGAGGATCATATCCGGCTTCGGATATGAGTCTTCACATATTAATAATTGAATGAAATGAACAGTAAATTGGGGCGTTTGGTGGTGGTGAGGCTTGATTGGCCTCTTTTGGCGGTGATAGCCTCATCACCAAATCAGACACGCGTTTGTTTGCCTTTTTCTCTTTTTTCTTTCTCTGTCAAACGTCCAGCAGCAGCAGACATTAGTACTTTGGCAGATGAGGAGTCGCCGGCCATGGCCTCCGGCCGGCCTCCTCACCCCGATTACACACCTCGCTGATGACGATGATGGTGGTTGTGAAGTGTTTCATTTGTGTGAATTTGACTAATAGCATTTTTTTATGATAATCATCGGTAAATATTTTCTGGATGTTACACTGTTAATACAAGTAAAACAATTGTGATAAAGTGAATAAAATAAGAACTTTAGCTATTTATGCTTAAAGTGACCTAATTTGTTAAATGTGTGGTTGTGTTGACAAAATTGTTCATCTACAGTTTGAAAGGTATAAAATGCTTCATTAATTGACTTTTAACCAAAAGAATCGTGTGAAAGGTTTTTAAAGCTCAATTATGTTTTAGACACTAATGACTGTTTACTAATGATCATGTTGGCCACTATGGTAAATCTAAAACTCAATCATGTTTAAGTGGCAAACATGTCTACTCAGGCGAACTTTTGGTAAATCTGTTTTCTAGACACTAACTATTCTTTTTCTACAAATGATCATAATCACCACTTTGAAATTTTTGGATGATAATCATAATCAATATATGTGAAATTGGTAAATTATGCTTAAAGTTATCCAATATGTCAAATTATTGGTTTTGTTGACATCAGTATTCAGTCATGGTTCTACAATGTTAAATATATTTATGCAAGTATATTTTTAACTAAAAGAATGGTGTGGAATGTTATAAAACTCAAGTTGAAGGTTTTATTGACAAACATGTTGGGTGGGTGGGTTTTAATTGAAACATATTTTGTGAAATAAGTGAAAGCCCACTTCATTGTACTTATACATGACCTAGAAGCCCATACATGAAATTGGGTGTATTCATAATTTGGTCATGACATGGTTTGCTAGTCATAAGGCCTAAATGTGCAATGTATGCGCTGGTATTTAGAGGTGCACAAAAAACCGGATCGGTAAAAATACCTGAAACCAGTTTTTTCAATATTCGGGTATTCTATACACGAAACTGAAACCGACCCTACCAATAAGATATAGATAGGGTATGTATTTTGACCTCAATACATGGAACCGGAACCGATCATACCCCCCCCCCCCCCACACACTAAAACCCAAAATCGGACAAGAACCGAAATCTGATCCGGTTATACCTGATACATGATTCTAATGTCTATCTTTTAAATTTATGTTAGTGCATTTATTTATATTTATTTATTTATTTTGCATTATACAATGCATATTTAATAATAATAAACAAAAAGACGAGAAAACAGGGTGATAAAAACACAATTAAGGTATAGAAAAACCCAAAAATAGGGTATTTTAATACCCGGTTTCTTAAGAACCGGAATCGAACCCTACCCGGAACCGGACACATAGGGTATGGTTTTTTGGTCAGATAACTGGAACCGAACTGGTTGTAGCAACAACCAATTCCAACCCATAAAAAGAGAAATCGAAACTGGTTCCATAATCGAAACCGGTTATTAAAAATACCAAGTTTGTGCATCTCTACTGGTATTGATATTTGCGGTAAATTGGTTGAGAAGGGCCTATAAAAGTGGTGCACAAAACAAGGTTTTATTTTCTTTTTAAATCGGTTCCAGGTATAGCTATGAGGCCATGAGGGTTCAAAACCGAGTATTGTAATAATCGATTCATGTATGGAACTAGGACTTGAAGACAAAGTGATTGGATATTTTTGGTTCCAGTTCCAGGTATATTTTGGGTTTTAATCGATTTTGGGTCAGGTACAACCCAGTATGGAACCACTTATACATCATAGGGGATGGAACCAGTTAATACCCTATGCGTAGGGTCGGGTATAGTATAACCAAGTATAAAAAATCGGTTTCGGGTCCATACCAGGTTCTTTTTGTTGCACCACTAGCCTACAAAGCGATTTGCACTACTTAAATATAGTCAAGGTCAGAGTATAAGAAATTTACGAAAAACCAACAACCATACCCAGTAAATCCCACAAATAGCAAAGCTACTTATAGGGTCTGGGGAGGGTGGGATGTAGACAGACCTTGCCTCTATCCCTAGGGATAGAGAGGCTGCTTCCAGAAGAGACCCCCGACTCCAAGACGAACAACATACCAACACATCAAATCAAAGAATATAAACAAATAGAATATAGAAAAAAAAGTCACCTAAGAAAGTGATCAGAGTGACACAGTATAATGTAAATCATGTATAATAGCATACAACCTCATTCCGGCATAAACACAAGAAGTCAATCGCTGGTAAATTCACTTAAAGAATAAGAAAAACTCACGTCTCTAAAATACCCCTAAGACCTTATTGCAATATCCTCTAGAAGTCCTTAACCCTAATCCTACGCCTCCATGAAGTCCTGTCTTGGACCATGTCCTCGGAAAGATGCAACTCTAGTAAATCATGCCTAATCTGCTCTTCCCATGTCAGTTTGGGTCTGCCTCTTCCTCTCCTCCCCTCCACAGTAAGAGTTTCCACCACTCTAACTGGTGTTGTCGTTTGCCTCCGCTTCACATGCCCAAACCATCTCAATCTTCCCTCCTTAATCTTATCCGATATACTAGCCACTCCTAATCTTTCCCTAAAAACCTCATTTCTAATTCGATCCAACCTCGTGTGTCCACACATCCACCTCAGCATCCTCATTTCTGCTACCTCCATCTTGCGCGCTTGTGTCTTCTTGATAGCCCAACAGTCTGTTCCATATAGCATAGCTGGCCTAACTGCTACCCTGTAAAACTTCCCCTTTAGTTTAGTTGGGAATCTTCTATCGCACAATACTCCACTTGCTGCCCTCCATCTGCACCAGCCAGCCTGTATGCGATGGGTTACATCACTATCTATGTCACCATCCCTTTGTACAAACGACCCCAAATACTTAAATTTAGTTGCCTCTGGGACCAATTGATCCTCAATGGTGATTTGGGTGTCATCGCCATCGGCTACACCACTGAAATCACATGTAGATACTCAGTCTTAGATCGACTAATCCTTAGGCCCTTGCCCTCTAGAGCGACTCGCCACTCCTCTATCCTCGCGTTCAGGCACTGTTTAGTTTCTGCAATCAACACAATATCGTCTGCAAAAAGCATGCACCACGGGACTGGCTACTGGATCAACTTGGACAACTCATCTAAGACCACCGCAAAGAGAAAAGGGCTCAACGCAGACCCTTGGTGGAGTCCTACCTCCACAGGAAAGAAGTTTGTATCCCCTACAGGCGCGCGGACACTTGTTTCCGTTCTATTGTATGTATCCTTAATTATGTCAATATACTTCCCAGGTAGCCCTCGACCCTCCAAACTATCCCAAATCAGTTGTCATGGGACAGTGCCATATGCCTTTTCAAGGTCAATGAACACCATATGTAAATCTTGCTTCTTCGCTCTATATTTTTCCATCAATCTCCTTAGAATATGTATCGCTTCTGTAGTTGACCTCCCTTT
This sequence comes from Helianthus annuus, assembly GCF_002127325.2. Lineage (NCBI taxonomy): Eukaryota > Viridiplantae > Streptophyta > Magnoliopsida > Asterales > Asteraceae > Helianthus > Helianthus annuus. The sequence continues at coordinate 152,221,710 of NC_035437.2, read as the reverse complement.
CATGAATCCAAATTGGTTTACTGAAACATTCGTTAGACTTCTAATTCTAGTTTCAATTACCCTCTCCCAGAGCTTCATAGTGTGATTTAGCAGTTTGATTCCTCTGTAGTTCCCACAACATTGAGCGTCTCCTTTTTTCTTGTATAAAGGCACCACGACACTACTCCTCCACTGATCTGGCATTTTTCCAGTCCTAAAAATACTATTGAATAAAAGTGTTAACCATTGGACTCCTTCTTCCCCCAAACACTTCCACACCTCAATCGGTATGTTGTCCAAACCTACTGCCTTGCCTCTTCCCATCTTCCTAAGTGCCATCCTTACCTCTTCATGTGTGATCCCCCTGCAGTAGCAATTATTCTGTTGTCGCCTTTGGGTTCTGGGATTGCTATTATCTTGTTGGTATGCCCTACCGTCGTTGAAAAGATTATGGAAGTAGGTTTGCCATTTCAACTTAATGTCATGTGCCTTGACTAAAACACTTCCATCCTCTCCTTTGATAAACTTTACTACTCCTAGATCTTGTCTTCTTCGCTCCCTAGCTTTTGAAATCTTGAACATATCATGCTCCCCCTCTTTTGTTTCCAAACGTTCATACAATTGTTTATAGGCTGTGTTTTTTGCCTCGGTCACCGCCTTTTTCGCTTCCCTTTTTGCCTTCTTGTATATCTCCCTCACCCTTAGCCGCTCCTCCTCATCTGTGCATCTCAAAAGATCTCTAAAACTCTGTTGCTTATCCTTTATTTTGGCATGCACGTCTTCGTTCCACCACCAGGACTCTTTATGCCCACTAGTCTTTCCTGTTGTTACCCCTAGCGTCTCATTCGCCACCGTAGTGATTGTAGTCGCCATATCCTCCCACATCCGGTTTGTGTCGTCACCTAGTTGCATCGACGTCATCGAGTTAATTTTATCTCTAAACATCGTAATTTTTTCTCCCTTCAGGTCTCCCCAACGGGTCCTAGGTCGGGCTTTCCTCTCCCCACAGACAGCCTTACTTTTATGGCTATATCTGCTACCAGCAAATGGTGTTGAGTCGCTGCAGTCTCCCTTGGTATAACCTTGCAGTCCATCCACATCCGTCGATCTTCCTGCCTCATCAAAAGATAGTCGATTTGCGTGTTACGTCCTCCGCTGCTGAAAGTGATCAAATGAGATTCCCTCTTCCTAAAGAACGAGTTTACAATACCTAGGCCGTGAGCTGCCGCGAAGTCTAGAAGGTCTCTACCAGGGTCATTCCTATCGCCAAAACCAAAACCCCCATGTACCAACTCAAAGCCATCGCTATCCTTACCAATGTGCCCGTTAAAATCTCCTCCTATAAAAATTTTCTCCTCCCTAGGTATGGCCCTTACTACTACATCTAGACAATCCCAGAACTCTCTTTTCTCTTGTTCTCCTAATCCCACTTGCGGTGCATAGGCGCATACCACTGTCACTACTTGCTCACCTAATACTAACCTTAGCGCCATAATTCTATCGTTGTGTCGTATCACCTCAATTACATTCTTATGCAATTCTATAGACACCAAAAATCCTACTCCGTTCTTGGCCCCATCAGACCCGAAATACAACAACTTATACCCATTCCGCTCTTCTGCTCTATGTCCTTTCCACCTAGTCTCCTGAAGGCACGCTATCTGTACCCTACGTCTTTTAAGTGCGTATATCACTTCCAACAATTTACTACTAAGTGTTCCTACGTTCCAAGATGCCACCCGTAAACTACACCCTCTAACTTTACCCTTACCTGCACCTCTCGTCCTTGGACATGATCTTAAGTAAAAGTCATGGTTTCTGTTGTTTATGGTTACAACTAATAACTAACCACAAGGTAACAAACAACGAGCAACACAAAGTACACAAAGGACAAAACTATACAATCCGAAACAGCATAAATAGCGTAGATGATTATGACCAAGTTAACACGGAAACACAATAAGCCATACAAGAGGCACACAAAATGTCTGCTATTATTATTTTACTTTATATTCAGGGTTTTTTTTTTTGAAACGAAAGCACCTGGCCTGAAAAAATATTATTATATCGCAACGAACAAAAACGCCTAATTTTGATGATTCACAGTTTCGATGATTCAATGCAAAATCTAAACCACTAAATAATCTAATCTTCTAAAACAACATTATTATATCGCAGTGAGAAAAAACACATAATTTCGAGACCCTAGAACGAGAAATTATGTCAAAACTTTTCTTCAAATTAACCGGATCAAAACCCTAGGGATGCTGTTGAAATTGAAGGTGTTGTGATATCAAATACAAACAGACTTACGGGTGTGATTGCGATGCTGTTGAAATTGAAGGTTTGTATAGTTATATGTATAATTAGTATGTATGTTATAGGTATATGTATAGTTATGCTGAGGGTCGACTACACCTGGGTGTTGTGGTAAGACACTGCCACCGGAAAAATCATCTGTGGCTGGAGATGTGAACAGAAAACACTTCTGAACCCTCGAAATTCGCACCGAAAAACGCACTCAAGTTGAACCTTGAACTCGTCGGAGATATTGGAGATGTAAGCCTGTCTTGATTCGTGTTCGCAATACGAATGTTCGGCAGGGAACGGAGAGAAGAGGAACTTGGGCTGGAACAAGACCTGCAAAAAAGAAGAAAAAGGACAAAACTTCCGGCGGCGAAACTGAGAGTTGGCCGGAGTAAAAAAAATGTGGCTGTTGAGTTGTACGGAGAGAAAAGGTCAAAAAGTCTACGTTTATAAGAAATTTACGAAAAGAGGTAATTAATTCAAACTAGTAATATTCCCTGCGCGTTACGGCGGGTCTACGGTAGCATCAGTTCGATTTATAATAGGATCGGTATGGTAATGACACTCGATATAGTAACCAAAATATACAACCAAAAATAAAAGTAATGATATGACCAAAATGATGTCAACATGTGTTTTACATGGTCGAAAGACGAAAACCATAAAAACGAATATCGGTTCCAATAATAACAATACCAGTACCAATGTTGTTCGGTCGAAATCGACAGGGCATTGATGTTGCTAGGACGGTGTCAGTTTAGTTAGTCACTGTAAGGGTATGGTACCAACACTTGCTATAGCTTACAATATATAAAATATACTCTATACTGTTACCGAAGTTGTTCAAACGGTATTGGTTTGATTCGTCACAATAAAAAACCAAACAAATTAATTATATTTTACCCGTTCAATTCAAACAAAGCTTATATTTAAATATAGATAAAAATAAGCATGTCGCAATACTATATTCAAAATTTTATAAGACATTACTTGTATTATCAAAAGAATGTAAAGGATAAACAGCGTCGACATATAATAAAAATACTAAAATGTAGATAAAAAATAGACATATCGTGCTGCATACTAAAAATTTTAACTAAAAATTTTATAAAACATTATATCATGTAATAGGTAAACAAAATATGTTTAATTAGTATAATAAAATAATTAAAAGCTAGAAAAAATATAATAACATATATAATTGTAATTTTGTTCACTCTTCATGGCCACTATCTTTTAACATGTATAATTTTATTGTATGTTAACATCCTTATTGTTTAATGTGGCCAGTGCTTTTTAGCCTAAGTTTTTTTATTTATAACTCGATAGTTCCAATGGCTGGATAAGCAGAGATGAGAATGTTTACGTGGATGTGTGGACATACTAGTTGGAATAGGCTAATTATTCAGAGGCAAATGTCTGAACCATTCAGACATCTGCTCGCGAAACAAACAGTCTGAATCATTAAATGCTAAACCAGTAAGATGTCTGAACCATTAAGAGCCCCATTTGACCAATAAACCTCAAGTTGGTATTTGAGTTCACACATGAGCAAATGTGTCTCAGTTTTCTATTTAAATTCACAATTGGGTTAATGGGACCTTATACTTGTATTTTAAACTCGTATGTGGGTTAATGAACCACACATGAGTATTTAAAGACCCAAACCTTCCCAATCAGTAACGAAATAGTTATCTTCATAGTTCGTACAGTGTTAGATTGCGTTGTGTATGGTTTCGAAATCATTGAATTTAATAATAGTACTACGAAGGTATTGGAAGTTGTCAAAATTTTGTTCTTCATTGAAAAGTGTTATGGGTGAATATTTCAATTAATATTCTGAACCGTAATTTACCATCCAGGATATTCGAACAAGTTATATATTCTGAACTTGTTCTTTATTTTCGAACTAATCTATTTTTGCACACGTGTTATTTATTAATCGCGGGTTAATCAATAAAAGACCAAGTCCTGGCGTACTTTTTGCTGACTTAGTTGATGGAACTGACCGTTGGACTAACTGATTTGGACTCTAACGTTCGAAAAGGCATATACTGGAGCATTTCCGGGATATCGGACTTATAGTCAGGCATTTATCCTATAAATAAAGGGGCCAAGTGATCGATTAGGACCCTTACGAACCACTTCTCACATACTCGCAAGCACTAACACTTTCATTTTGCAGATTACATACCACATTTCACACTTTAGCAATCATTGTACTATTGATCACATTGGTTCTCGAGTTGTACCTTTTACATTATTTCATTAATATTAACTGTGACATACAACTTTTATAGTCGTCTCCAAAGGTTTTGTGCTAGTGATCTACATTGATCAAGGACTTTTATCGCTAAAATCGTTTGTGTCCTCTTGCTCGTTCACTATTTTGATCTCTATATCCCAAGCCGTATTTAGATATCCCGGGCAGTATTTTTAGCAATTCAAATATAATCTTATTACGAACACTTAACATCTTTGTCCAACGTATTGATAATACTTTTCACAACAAAATTCTCAATCGATTATAATTTAGCAAACTATTACACATAACGAATTTGATCAACTAATTGCTTAGCTAATTTTTTATCAAAACAAAACGTATGATATTTATCATGTAAGATTAAATATATTACGTATTAATATTTAATCTATAGCCATCATAATCATTTACATTATAGAGATCAAAATATATTAGAACCTATTATTTAATTAGTTGGTAATTGTTGATGGACCATATTACCCTTAGTAACTAATTAGGTTTCTTCCTGGGTGCTTATATAAGGAGAGTTATGTGGAGGTTTAGGGGTTACTCAGATATACAATTCACACACCCCATTAGCCATAACATCATCACGAAACCTCCTCTCCATAACCGATACCCCTTTTCGGTTCTCTAAGTCCCCATCATCAGTCAGCACCCTAAGGAGGAACCAGATCAAGATGACAGGCATGTCGAACTCCATTACTGGATTCTCCTCTGCACTATCTGCTGTGACAGGTATGATTTATATTGTTTTCTTCATGCATAAACAGAACTGAACCAACATGTGGTATCAGAGCATATGTTGATTAGTCAGTTCTGTTTTCGTATCCATAATTCTGGGATTGAAACTTGGAAAACGGATTATTTTTTTTATAATTTCAAAACCGTCACAGCCGGTTTCGAGTCATGAAGATCGACTCGAAATCATGATTTTCGGAAAAAGATTAATGATATGCTCATTCGGAATTAACTTGTTTATGTTTAGCCGAAATCTGTTTAGAAAAAACTATTAAAATTCAGGTTTCGGGTTCCAGAATTTATGTTTTATGTTTTAGGGTTCATCATGTTCTTGAGAAAATTCGAAGTATTCTGTTATGATTTGGAATATGATTTGGATTATTAAGTGTTTTTCCTGGTTTTGATCTATTTTTGTCCTCTAAATTTTTTAGAAAAACTGTTAAAAAGATAAAGAGATTGCAATTTCGAAATCTGTTGACAAAATTAGATCAGCTTAAAACAGGAAAGAATATCTCTTAATCCCTTAGATTTCGAATTTTCGGTTATGATATCACAATTAACAGCTGTTAGCGAGGTTGCTACTCGAGACCATGAGGTTGCTACTCGCAACCATGAGGTTGCTACTCGCAACCATAACGTCATCACTCGCAACCATGAGGTTGCGACTCGCAACCATAACGTGATTAGTCGAGACCGTAGTTGCGACTCGCAACCATAACGTCATTAGTCGATCCGCGCTAACGGGTGGTTTGCTATTAAATGATTGGTTTTTGTAATTATTTAGTTAATTAATGAGGATCACATAATGTTTTACAAAACCAAAATGGCTTTACTTGAATGAGCTTCTGATGCATCATTTCTGGCCAAAGCTGACTTGATGCATCTACTTATCATCCAAGTATTACGAAAGCTATGTTGTGTGTGCATCATAAGCATGAATGTCTTAATTTCTGGCCAAAGCTGATTTAATTCATTCATAGATGGCATACTCAACAAGTGCATAACTAAAGTGTTTGTCTCAATTTCTGGCCAAAGCTGATTTGTTACAACCACTTTGCACATATGCTTAAATGATTACACTTCTGGCCAAAGCTGTTTTGTCTTCGTTTAAGTAGAACTTTAAGTAGTCTATTATTTTGATGTTAGTAATAGACATATCACAACCTCTTCACATAATGATCCTTATATTAATGATCCTCAATTAATTTTGTGATCATTTTGTCTGCCTTATTCTTAGTACCCATATTTTTTACTCACTATAATTTTCTTCTATAAATCTATATCTCATCCACTCTAATTCCTAAGCCTAAAATGTTTTGCTTTATTTAAAGTTTCTATAAGAATTAGCTCTTAAATTAAATCCTTGATTATCTCTTAAGACATGGTAACCCTATTGCTCTCTTCTGATAAGGCACTACAGAAGAAAAGTAGAGCATGATGATTAGGGTAAATCGAACATGATGTCTCTTATGATAATCAAGAACTCTCTAACATAATTGCTATCACTAAAGTTATTCCAGATTCAGTTTTTCCTAAGACTAATCTATAATTGTGGAATAATCACAAGAACTCCTAAGGCGCATGTCTTCATTTAAAATTATAAATTATAAGGTTAAGTGGTATATGTGAATATATTATAATGTACAATACCATGACCCATAAAGTTAAGGGCTTACGCATGGAAATAAGTACATTTTCCAGTACATTACATACTAAGTTTTCATTTGTACGATTTGATGCATTATAAATCAGCTATAACACTCAAAAGTACCAAAGTATAACGAGTGTGTTGATAAGCAACATATGTACATAGAAATAAATGTTTGAAACTGGAAAATAAGATGTTATTCACCTTACAACCACTAAAACCTTAAGAGAGGATTGTTCTAAAGTCCATAGACAAATTACAAGTGCTAATCCCAACGTTAAGGTTCTTCAAGGGAAAATCTCACTGCATAATTATGTCATTAGACTAGGCATAAGCAACGAGACTATCATTTATTCTAAAGAACAGTTGGATAAATTAATTAGATAGAAACTTACTAATGATATTTAAGTCTGATAATTTTAATATTCCAATTAACACATGATTAGTTGACTCTAGTTCCATACGTTTCCTTACCAGAACTCGACAAATAACTAACATGAGAGTTAGTGACAAAATTAAATGTTAAGACTATAAGAACCATAATGAACAGTCTTCCAACAACGCTTTTCGATACCTTATATATTCTGATTAATCAGAATATAGTATCATGATTAAGCAATGTTATGAAGGTTATGAGGTTTGCATGGTCATCATAAAGTCACACTTATCTTAAACTCTCCTCTTATTTGTTCTAAATATCTGGATAGAAACATTACTAAGATGAAACTAGATGATTCCTTATTTTTTTTCACAACTTTTGTCATTATGCAAATGAGAATTTGACAAAAGGAAAATGAGACTTATAAATTTCATCCATTAGAACCAAAATTCATGAGAAATCATGACATGGTTAATGAGGATGATTATTCATCTAATCTCATTTTAAGTGATTTTAAATCATGACGTTAAAGCCCTAAAATATGACTTGGCTTAGGGAATAAGCATGGGTCCATCATAAGTCATTCATTGACATTTGTGGAACTTATTCCAAATGGGATATTCAGACATAATTCATTTATCATTTAACAGACTATCAACTTGTATCTAAATTTTGTCACATATGGCCCACGGTCTTAGAAGAAATTTATTCATACATATACTTTATAAGATTTCTATTAAATATGTTCCTAAAGTTTCTTATGATATCTGGACATTAAAGAAATCAAATAAAGTCTAACGTATATGTGATAGGTTCCCGCGTCACGTAGCTCATTGAAACTTTTCTTGTAGCATTTTAGAGATATTAAAGATCAGTGGGAGCATTAAGTGTCTTAATAATAACTTGCAATAGTTGCAAGAGGTGGGGAGTGAAAATTTTACATTACCTTATAAGTTTGCACCTCTTGTACAAGACACCACTCCATCATGACACTGTTCTATCATCAATACTTGTCTCCTCAAATCTAATGCTACTCTTACAAAAGTTTCATTGTTTCTTAATTGTGGGCACACTTAGATTTCTTACCTAAACTAACATAATCCTCAACAAGAGAAACTACAACAACTAACGTCATTAACTTGTTTCTCTATTAGAATTTGTTGGTCGTTTCACATTGACCCTACGCATGCTGAGTTCCTAAAGATTTCTAAGTTCGGTGGGAGCAGTCAAAGTCCTTATCATGATTTGCAAGGAATACAAGAGGCGGGGGGAAGAGTGTCATTAAATTTCACTCCGAATTTAACTCCGATTACACCTCTTGTACACTATACTGCACCAACTCTTACAAACTTAGAATGAAAATGATAGCAACCTAACCAAGAGCTAATCCATAAAATTGAAACTTCTAATGAACCCAATAATCAACTCAGGAGGTCATCTAGGTTTAAAAGCCTACTAACTTTGATGATTACATAACCTCCCTAATTGAAGTTGAAATGGATTTTGGAAATGTTTACTGATCCTATCTCTTCAAATTAAGCCATTAGTGTAAATCAATCATATGAATGGAATAAAACAGTTTTCTAGTAAAACTGATTTTATGTGTTTGTGTAACATTTGGGATTTGATTGAATTACCTTAGAGTGTTCATAACTAAACTAAATCCTAATATAAGCGTTAAGACACTCAAAAGCATGATTGGTTGTCAAAGGTTGTTCTCAGGAAGAGATAAATTATTAAAGAATCTTTATTGCATATCTAACAAAAGATTTCTTTGAGGATCATCACTGTTCTAGTAACTTATAATAGTTTTAAGCTACATTAGATGAACATTAAAACGATTTTCCCTAATAAATGGCTGACACATTTACATGTTCATTAGATAACAACCTAAAGTTTCAAACTGAAGGTTAAAGAACACTTTATTTGTAAGCCAATAATATCCATGTATGGGTTAATGCAAACATCATAATGTGATGAAAAGCTAACGTAATTATTTTCATCAAGAATCAAGTGGATTAATGTACCTACCTCAAGATGAGTGGGAGCAACCAAAATAAACTTGTCTATATAGATGACATTCTTTGACAAGCATATGTTACATAAGTCAAAGCATTGTTAACACAAACTTTGATATAATAAAACTCAGAGATATCTCTTACGTGATTGATATCATAACATACTGAGATAGACCCAATGGGATATTAGTTTCGTTCCATAAGTTTAACATTAAATGGGTCCTTACATATGTAACAATCAATATTGCTCTCCTTTAGAGGACAATAGGATAAATGAGATTATTTATTTATGCTTCATTAATTAGAAGCCTTATGTAAGTTTAAGTCTATACTCGTTTAGATATTACTCATATTGCAACACACTAGATATGTCTAGATTAATGTGTAGCATCTAATGGAGTATTACAATATCTTTAAAAGAAACGAGAGACTACAATTTAAAGAAGAAGTGAGAATTAAAACCGGTTTATTACTCTAACTTTGAGATATTCGAAGATTATAAAATGCAGTTTCGGGTATATCTTTATGTCAGCAGACAAAACCTATTTCATGGAGGAGTCATAATGCACTGATATTAAACAACCTGAGTTATAACGACATAACATGGTCACTAAATGTTGTTGGAAATTTAATCAGTGGACTCATAAGTTTATTAACTCCATATAATGTTTTGAAGAATTAGTGTGATAAAGTCAGCTACCATAACTCCTTGAACAGTAACAGTTCAAGAGGTGCTGCATTAAGTTTCGATACGCAATTAATTATTCGTTTATGAACGAATTGAGGAAACTAAGTTTTGTATCGAATACATTCATGATATGCTTAAGGATCCTATAACTGAAGGGCTATTACCCATAAGTCTTATTAAGAGAGCTCATAGACGGGTATTAATTAATAGTCATGCGCAATTGCATATCGTACTATGAATGACTAAGTATTAGTTAATTTTCCTCAAGTTTGATTTTGTATGTCTGTTAGAATATGTTCAACCGGTATAATGGCATATAGACAAATAAAAGTTACAAATCAAACAAAGGGCTTACGCGTATTTTGATCATGATGATTAGGTTTTAAATTAAGGCTATAGTATGATTAATGGGGGTCCTGAGTCGCATAATGATTCAACGGCTGTATTTTTCTGCTATAGTACTTGTTTAAGGCTAAAATGAGTGTTAACTCCTGATCAGGCTTATCTAATACTCATAGTAAATGATTACTCGGCTAAGTGGGAGAATGTAAGATTAAATATATTACGTATTAATATTTAATCTATAGCCATCATAATCATTTACATTATAGAGATCAAAATATATTAGAACCTATTATTTAATTAGTTGGTAATTGTTGATGGACCATATTACCCTTAGTAACTAATTAGGTTTCCTCCTGGGTGCTTATATAAGGAGAGTTATGTGGAGGTTTAGGGGTTACTCAGATATACAATTCACACACCCCATTAGCCATAACATCATCACGAAACCTCCTCTCCATAACCGATACCCCTTTTCGGTTCTCTAAGTCCCCATCATCAGTCAGCACCCTAAGGAGGAACCAGATCAAGATGACAGGCATGTCGAACTCCATTACTGGATTCTCCTCTGCACTATCTGCTGTGACAGGTATGATTTATATTGTTTTCTTCATGCATAAACAGAACTGAACCAACATATCATCTTGATGATAGCTATGATTTTCACATCATTATCGTATGGGATGTATGTGAATTACTTTCTACTATTCAAGTATTTGGTTAAGAATAGTTGTCAAGTGCACATGGTTTAATATCCAAGAATAAAACGGATATGTAAGCCAAATTCGCATTAATAACTATAATTCTCATATAATAATTGAATTAGTTAAAGTGCGTAGGTATATTGCACTTGGTTATATGTGCTCTTTATAATGTTAGTGCCAAAAAATAATGGCAACGTACAATTGAGCACATGCTTAAGGCCACCCCTGAAAACTTAACTAGTTAAAAGGAAACCCATCAAGTCCTATCCAACATGCCCACTTGATATCCCTAATTGTCTTTAAGGTTTATCAATAATTTGAGGTAGAATAGAATACAAATGTCCTATCAACATGCCCACTTGACATTCAAAGGATGCGTGTTATGTCGCTAAATGGTCGTGTCCCAATTTATTTTAAGATCTAAAATGAAATTTAAGTTTGTAGCGTTTTGTCATGAAAGATATTTAGTGTAGCAACCCGTCTCTTTTGTTCGCCATTAAGACCAACATGACTAACATATATATATATATATATATATATATATATATTAATTAGTTTATACCATGATATCTTGGAAGATGTTTGTTGAATTTCTATAGGGGTATCGAGTATCTTTTGAAAAGCATTACCGAGTAGAGAGTGGAGTCACAAGTTTGAGGTATCGAGTATTTTTTTTAAAAGTACCACGAAACAGAGTTGGGGGTAACAATTTTGAGGAGTGTCTATTAGTATGAACATTTGAATATCATTAATACCACTACGTTGATTGTTAAAAGTAAAAAGAATCTAATAAGTAAATTGTATTATTTAATACAAAGAATTAACTACATATTCACATGGTTTGCCTATATTGCAACTTTGGTCTTTAACTTTTGGAAATTACATAGATTCTCCTAGTGGTGTGCATTTTATAACTACGTTGGTCCTTGACTTTTCTATTAATTTTTAAATGACCAATATGCCCTTTAATTATAAGCTAAACAATTAAAATGGAAAATAAAAGAAGTTTACTTATGAACCCTCCGAATTAAAGAAAGTTCCAACTCCCAACCCCCTCACTCCTATTTCTCTTCTCAGGGTACCCACCCACCGACGACCAAAACCAAAATGTTTGCATATGAATGAAAAATATGTTGGTGTTGACAAGGGTTTGAGGTGATGATGATGTCAGGCAACTCCATTTGAAAAGATCAACTGAATTTTGAAGATGTAAAATTAAAATTGTGCTTGCAGTTATTTAAAGAGATGAACCGATTATCATCGCTTGGTATATGCTGTTTCTCATAACTATCGATGGTGAAATCACATGCACGCTTCCATACACGCCTATTACCTACAAGATCAAATGATCTCTAAATCTATAGTCACGAGTGATCATCTTGTTAAATTATGCTTTCGAACTATTCTCTTCCTATACTATAAATTCACAACATATTTCTTACATTGCTTGTCCTTCGGGCAAATCTACCAAGTCATATTTATCAAATTCTAACTTTTGCAGCTCTAATACAATATTAAAGGCACAAAGAGAGTATTTGCAAATGTTGTATTGATTCAGTGGCGGATTCAAGATTTTTTCTATCGGGTTTCTTTTGGCAGATTTTCACTAATTCTTATTATTTTTTTTCCAAATCGTATAAGGTTTCCACTATTTTTTTTTTTTCAATTTTTTTTTCCAAACCAAGGGGGTTCTTGGGAACCCCCAAAAACCCCTAGATCCACCACTGTATTGATTGTATTACGTGAATTAGGGTTTTTATATAAGATTTATACACTCTCAAAGTATTTACACCCTACATTGTTTAGTTTATTTGGAAGTATGAATAATTTGGTAAATATAGATATATTTACATGAGCATTGGATTTTGGGATGTGACAATCAAGCACCAAAAACAAAATAATATAACTCGCCTCTTTAGTTTCAACATTACACACGATAATATAACATAAGTTTTTTCCCATGTTGGTGGAAAAAATACTTACCAAAATAATGGTATTGGAAAAAAAATTATTAAAATGGTGTTTTTAAAGATTTATTTGTTTCTCACTCCTAACCTCATTGGATAATCCAATCTTCTTTCTATACTAATAAATAAAAATCCTTTATGCACACGTGTCATTTTCTAGTAATTTTTCACCCTTATTTTTCTATTTATCTCTTTTATTAAATAATAATAATAATATTAAACATCAATTTAACTAAATCTAGTTATCTCTTTTGTTTTCATAATCTGAAATTGATTTCTTTTTCAACTCTAAAGTTTCAATATTTGGCAATTTAAGTCTAAAGTTTCAATTTTTGGTATTTTAACCCATTTGATTAATTTGATTTTTCACTTCTAATTTAAAAGTTTTCATCTTTTGCAATTTAACCCCTTTAATTTGTTTTTACTTTCAACCCAAACCTTTTCATCTTTTGCAATTTAATCTCAACACTTTTTTACTTTCAACTTTGGTCCCTTATATACTTTTCATCTTTCATCTATTTTTTTCCTGTTTGACATGTCCGTGGTAGCACGTCTATTTTCCCCGTTGGATAGGTCTATCATAACGTGCGAGTCAGAGATCGACTTATATTATTATTAATTTAATCTAGTATTGGGTCTCTCACATAACTTTTTTTTTGCAAGAATTTTAAAAAACTATTTATTAATTAAAACCTACTGAAAAACTTGTTTTAAAATTCTAAATCTCTGTAGTAAATAAAAAAAATCACATCGTGTGAATTGGTTAAATTTATCTACACCCTCATAGTTAACTATTTAATAAAAAATGAAATTATACTAAATAAAAAAACTTAAAATTCACTCAAATCTATATACGACCATTAGAATTCTATGGCTCTTTTATAACTAAATGCATTAGTTAAAAATATGTTCCTCACTTTCACAATGTACCTTATAATTATTTGATATCATGTTATATTGATAAAACATAATGTAATAAAAAACATGTAAACAATCTTACTTATGCCTTCTTAAATTTGTTTTTTAAGAAAATTTTTGTCTTTATAACATGAATTAACTAATGAGGTAAGGATTAGATTCGAACCTACCAACTCATTCGTTTGTTCGCACACGAAATACATAATTTTTATGTCGGTTATTCATACGAAATATTTTACTCAAAACACCATTCAGATTTTTAAATATTACCTGTTGTACATATAGATAACTTGACATACAATTTTTTTTTGGAAAATAATAATAATAAAGCAAAGCTTTTGTATGTAGGAATAAAAACCACCTCTGTTATGTCTAGAAAAAAAATAACAATATAGAAAAGCTTTTGTATGAGGGAATAAAAACCACCTCTGTGTTATATTTATAAAAATCCTAAACGAAAGGAATTTTAACAATGAATATATCTAGATTCGAGTAATTTTCATTTTTTAATTAAATACATAATTATAGGGGTATAACTAGAGTTTTTAGAATCACACATAGTAGTTTCTATATTAAATATAGATTTTTAGATCTTTAAAATATGTTTTTAAGTAAGTTTAAAAAAAATTAAAAAAAAAACATTTTTTAGTAAGATTCTTAAATTAAAAATAAGTTATGTGAGAGACATAATACTAGGATTAAACTAATAATTACTAATGAATTGCATTATCCAATAAGGTTAGGAGTAAGAAACAAATAAATCTTTAAAAACACCATTTTTGTAAATACTTTTTTAACAACATTATTTTGGTAAATACATTTTCCACCAACCCTAATATGGGAAAAAAACTCAGTATAACATAATGTTGTTACATTTTCAACAAGTTAGCTTTCTTAATTAATTTTTTTGCCAATGTAGTTACATATTGTTGGTTTCAAAAGAGAACCACTTTATTCGAATACCCTTAAATAAAGCAAGATACCCTTAAAAAAAGCAAGATAATATGTCAAGAAAGTTGAAATTGGTAACCCCATTAAATTTTTATTGAACGATACATTAATACAAAAGTAGCTAGTTTTTCTGGTATGCAAAAATAAACAACCCATTAATTGTAACACATACTAAATTTAGTAGATAAACAACCCATTTAGTGTAACACATACTAAATTTAGTAGAAAAAAACGCTCATGAACTCCTTGTGAACCTTAAACCTTGCGTTTAGGTAAAGAACACGGTTAAATTTATATTAATACTCTCTAACGCATATGCCTGTGGAAAGCTTTCAGCCAAAGGAACTCCTATCACACAACAATATGTCCAAAATCTTATGAATATCCGAAAGAGGAACTACACCCAAATCATTTAAATTTAATAAACGACTTACACATAGCCGACCGAACACTTGATTGCGAACCTCCACCACTTAGGGATGACAATCAAACCCGAACCTGATGGATAAACCAGAAACCCGACATATTTAGGATGGTTTGGGGTCGGGTAATCGGCTTTGGGTTACTTTTTGTTTTTTTCGTGGGTTTGGGACAGTTTTGGGATTTGGTGATATACTCATTTACCTGATTATATACCTGATATAATTTATTTTATTTTAATTTTCATATATGTATATATATATATTATATACTAGGTTAGAACCCCGTGTATTACACGAGTTGCATAAGTATAATTTTGTATAATAAATAATAAAAAAGATATCTTAAAAAAACTAGTATAGTGCACGTGTTGAATAAAATATAGTGTCATATGTTAACACAAATAGTCATCAAGATTTATCTATTAAAAATGAACATTGATGTACTATTTACTTATTATAACATTTTACTTAAATAAATGTAATTTTATATAATAAATAATACAAAAAGATATATCTTAAAAAAACCCCGTATATTACACGTGTTGAATAAAATATAATGTCATATGTTAACACATACAAACTTATCTTCTAAAAATGAACTTTGATGTACTATTTACTTATTATAACATTTTACTTTGTTTTTTATTTATTATTATGTTAAAACACATGTATTATATGGGGTTGAATCCCGTTTTTATGATACATTCAAATTATGAGATACAATTATTTTAGTTAGCTTTATGCATCTTCAGACTTATATGTTTATTTCATTCATAAAACACTCGTCTTAAATTTGTATTCATGAGAGTTTACGGTATAAAAGGTGGAGATCGATCCTCACATTTTATATATTTAATCATTTTTATGAATTATACCGTAAAATCAAGAATTAAATTCTCTTTGAATGGAGTATAAAATTGTTATATTAAAAATGTTGTTCTTTCTACATGTTGACGCAATGTGCAATAAATGATGAGTTTAAACCAAATATAACAGCACGTCTACCATTATAGCGATGCTTCTAAAAACACTTACAATTTGATAGAAGCATATGCATAACCTAGAATAATTAATTAATTCTAATGAAAAAACAATATTACAATCTATACTATATAATAAAAGAAACCAATGAGAGGACACATGTCATTCATTGAACATCTATTTTTTATAGATAATTAAAAAATAATTATAAAATTAAATTTAATATAAATTTAAACAACTTGTATAGGAGATAATCTAATATTTTAAAATATTTATCAGATTTCAAAATTATTTATCCTGAAATTAACAAAAGATGTACGCTAAATATAAATTAATATAATGTAAATGATTTATTTATTTTATTAAACTAAAGTACTTAAGGGTAGAACCTATTTCAAAAATGTTTATAAGGGGTAAACAAAAATATTAATCAATGTTTATTGGTTATATACTTTTATTTTCGTGTTCAACTCTCAACTCAAATACAGTAATCACTATGTTTACATGACATTTATAAGAACCATCACTGCAATCACCCTATCCATCATATATCGAGTATATCCGTTAGGTTTTTTAAAGATATAAATTTTTATTAGATCCATTCAACCCATGTAATAAATGAGGGTTTTAAAGATATAACATTTTTATTTTTTAATATACAAAATTACATTATGCAACTTGTGTAATACACGAGTTTTTTAAAATATAACTATTTTATTATGTAGTATATAAAATTAGATTTATTCACTCCATATAATACATATGATTTATAAAGATATAACCTTTTATTGTTTGGTATATAAAATTACATGTGCTCAACCCGTATAACACATGCGGTTATTAAAAATGTAATGTTTTTCATTATTTTTAATATATAAAATTAAATTTACTCAACCCGTACAGTACACGTGGTTCTTAAAAATACAACATTTTTTATTATTTAATATATAAAATTACATTTATTCAACCCATGTAATAAACAAGATTTTTAGATATATATATTGTTTTATTATTTGATATATAAAATTACATTTTATTCAACATGTGTAATAAACCAGATTTTTAAAGACATACATATTTTTATATTATTTGTTATATAAAATTACATTTATTCAACCCGTGTAATACACGGGGTTCTAACTTAGTTTTTAAGTATATATCAAATGAAAACCCTTGATTCCTAATTTACCATACTTTCAATCACCGAACCCAAAGTATATATATCTACTCATAATTATGATTATCTAAATTTTTGTTTAAAATTATTTATAGAAAAATAACTATTTATGCTTATCAAATATTTTGTTTAAAATTATTATATATTATAAATTAGCAAGTTTATTGTGCATAACAAGTTGTACATTGTGCTTTGCACATTTTTCAAAAAAAAACTTGCTTTTTTACTTTTAGAGTTAATTACTGTTTTCGTCCCTGTGGTTTGTCAAAAATCACTATTTCAGTCCATTAGTTTAAAAATTGCGATTTCAGTCCCTATGGTTTCACTTTCGTAAGCATTTCAGTCCACATCCGTTAACCCCATCCATTTATTCTGTTAAGTACACGTGAATTGATCATAATGCCCTTATTAATAAAAAACTAAAAGATGTCTAAATGAGTTAATAACTGTTTTCAGCCCTGTGGTTTGTCAAAAATCACTATTTCAGTCCTTGTGGTTTCACTTTCGTAACTATTTCAGTCTATTCTCCTAACACCGTCTATTTTACCGTTAAGTTTTTATAGAAATACCTAAATTACCCTTGTGTTAATTAAATTGGATTGTAGGGTTCGACCCACCATGGCTTCAGTAGAAGTAGAAGTCTGACACTATTTTTACATATATAGTTCCAAAATTTTAATTTTGGATTTTAGAATGAGAAAATGTCCAGATAAGCATTATTTTTTAAAGTTATTATGTTAATTGATGCTGCTAGGAAGATATTAATTGGGGTGGGGTAATGGGGCGCCGGACCTTAAGTGGGTGGGGCTGTGATGCCGAAGAAGATGACCAGAAACTTTTGCCGGAAATAAGAGCAGGGATGGAGTGGGATGGGGTAGCGTGGGGTTGTGTTTTAACAAGTGGGTCCTAGAACACGATCTTTTAAATTTCCATGGTTTTTTTATTTAATTAACACAAGGGTAATTTAGGTATTTCATTAAAAACTTAACGCTAAAATAGACGATGTTAGGAGACTGGACTGAAATGGTTACGAAAGTGAAACCACAGGGACTGAAATAGTGATTTTTGACAAACCACAGGGACGGAAACAGTAATTAACTCATTTAGATATCTTTTTGTTTTTTTATTAATAAGGGCATTATGGTCAATTCACGTGTACTTAACAGAATAAATGGATGGGGTTAACGAAGGTGGACTGAAATGGTTATGAAAGTAAAACCACAGGGATTGAAATCGCAATTTTTAAACTAATGGACTGAAATAGTGATTTTTGACAAACCACAGGGATGAAAACAGTAATTAACTCTTACTTTTAACACAAAGGTTTTTACCTTTTGTAATTTTAACCCTATATAATTTGTTTTTTCATCTTTAACCCAAAACTTTTCATTATTTGCAATTTAACTTTACAATTTTGTCACTTATACTTTTCATCTTCCGCAAATTTTCGTTTTACGTATAGTTCTAAATTTTTTGAGTTAATACGATGCAACGTGCATGTGTGGTTCAACGTTTTTGCTTCTATTTTTTCATGTTTGACAGGATCGTCGCAACACGCATATCCTAGGTCGAGTTAGTGTTAGTGGTCGATGACGGTTGTGTGACATTAGTACTATTTGACACCGTTTTACGCCCCGCTGCAACGCGAGGTGTGCTTTGGAGGTTTTTCAAAGAAAAAATGGTTATGCATATGGTTGTCGTAACGTTGGCTTTAGGGGTTTTCCAAAAAAAATGATTTTTTTACTTTTCACCAAAAGTATTTCATAAATTACTTTTAACCCAAAAGTACTTGTTTTTTTACTTTTAATCCAAAACTTTTTATCTTTTGAAATCTGTCCTCATAACTTTTTTACTTTCAACTTTGGTCCTTTATAATTTTCATTTTCCACAAATTTTCCGCTTTATGCTTGGTTCTAAATTTTGTGACTTAACACATCGCAACGTGTGTGTTTGGCTTAATGTTTTTACGTTTCTTTCTAAATTTTGCGAGTTAACACGATGCAATGTGCGTGTGTGGGTGAACGTTTTCCATCGTCTATTTTTTTCCCATTTGACAGGTTTAACATAACGTGCAGGTCCTAGATCGACGTAGTTATAACTAAAGAATCCCCGCCGCATTGCGGCGGGTCGCAATCCTAGTTATTATTATTTACTATGATCATAGTAAAAACAAAGGTTTATATTCTTAAATTGTTATTGTTTAATATCATCATAAAAAAACAAACGTTTATTCTTATCTAATATTTTGTTTAAAATTATTATTATTATTATTTAACATATGAGAGATAAAAAGGAAAATAAGATGAGAAAGCACTAGAAAGTGACATGTGTCCAAAAAAGATTTTTATTTATTAGTATAGGAAGATCCCTATAATTTAGTTTACTTGACCCGTTTACCTAATTATATACCTAATATACCCGTTTACGTGACCCGACCTATTGCCATCCCTACCACTACTAGAAACATTCGGGTTTACACCTGGCCCATACAAAGCTTGAACCATCTTGACCCATAAACTGTATCTTTTCCTAAACGAACCACCACCGCCACTTTTGTAAAAGAGCCTTATTTTATTAAATGCTTCTAATGATCCAATCCGTGTACCATCTTCTTCTTTTGTAGCCAATACATGGTTTCAAGCCACCTTATGAACCTTTTTTTCTTCATTCTTAAAGTCCAAAAAAACTGAGAACGAACCTTTCCAAAATCTTTAGCTCACATTTTGATGAAATGAGAAAGACTAAATATTTAGAAGAGTACACTGTAATTTTACCCACTGGGGTTTAAGGATGCTGACACCCTTACCCCCTATTTTGAAAAAAAAAATGCTGTCTTACCCCTGCCTTTACCTGATTGCATTAATCTTGGCCCTTCTGTGAAGTCAATGTCACTTTGACTCTGTTAAAAATTTGTGAAAATACGTTTTTGCCCCTGATTATTATTATTGTTGCACATTCGTTGTAGAAATAACATTTTTGTGTTTGAGACTATGAAAATAAGCCACTTTTGCATTCCATGCGGATATTGTGTGTTTTTTTATATATATACACACAAGTTACGTTTCTTCCAATATCACACTCACATTTGCATGTCGTCAAAATTTGGTATGACAGGAAAGTGTTACGTAAAAGTCTTTTAAGAAAGAGACCAAGGAATCAAGGATATACTTACATTTTACAAATTTTATCTTAGTATCTATTAAAGCTAATTCATCTAAGAGGCACAACTAAAAATATTACGTACACGAATTTGCAATTCTCTATATTTTCACACAAATATGATTCCTAGTTGAGCTTACCCTATATGTGCGGAGCGTGCACACATATATGGACATTTATTTCATAATCAACTAATTACATGTTAACACCATGGGTAATGGTGAATATCTTTTTTTTAAAGGCTAATTATTAGAAAACCACTGCACATATAACCGAACGACCAAAAAAATGTTCCAAACCAAATTTACATATAGAGATTTCAGAACTTATTGTTGGGAAAAATAGTGAACGGATATTTAGTTAATTAATAATTGAGTGAAATTATAATTACTAATTAAACTCCATATATGAAACTCTTGAGTAGAGTTTTATGTCTCTAATTAAATCACTAATTAAGTACTAATTAAGTGAAACTTTTATTAGAGTTTTATATCTCTAATAAAATCACCAATTAAGAAAAACTCTTCACTACCAACAACTTTTGAAAAAATGGTAGGCTATGTGACTCATTGGAATGATGAGAAAACTACAAAAGAAAGATAATATGTATGAAGAATTCTCAGAGAAGTGGTGAAGACTTGAACATCCATATGTTGGGAATTATAGAGAGATGAGTTTTCTCTACTCGATTCCATCACCTTCGTATCATTATTTTCCACAAGTTCAAACACTATAATTCTATTCGTTGTAACCTCGGGTGCGTGGCCATTTCCGGCAGTACAGACTGCTTCGGCTGTTGTACCCTGGGAGACAGACGCGTCGTCTTTAGTAGAGGCGCGAAATCTGTTTTAAGGGAAGCGTGTTGAACACGTGGTTCAACCATAATCGTCAACATTTGTTTGTTCCTTTTGTAGGAAATTATTGTACAAGAAGACGTAGTTCAAGACTGTCACACCCCCAAAATCCACATGCGGAGTCCCACCGCTTGGAGGCGTGACTGACCAGGATCTTTACCATCAATCACATTGAACTCATAAGTATAGGTGAATTATACTTTCATTTATAAACAACAAGTGTTACAATATCACAATATTTCACGGTTTACAGCGGAAGCTTATTTAACTCAATGAGTGTTTATAAAACCACATGTAAGTTCTTAGTTCTTGTGTTGCGTTTCCATGTGTCTCGACCCATGACCACTCCAGCTTCCCAGACAGCAAGTTCCTTGGATAAGCATCTATAAGCCTGCAAGGCATGTAATAGAGAGTCAACAACTAGTTGAGTGAGTTCACAGTTAATAGTTCAGTAATAGTATAGTGCGGGTAGTAGTAGGTTCGTTCGTTATGTCATGTATCGTATTAGTTTCCATCGCGGCCTCCCAGGCAGGTATGCGAAGATATTAGGGGATGTTTTTCCCAAGTAATCTAGACTAGGTTTATTTGTATCGCGGCCTCCCAGGCAGGTGTGCGAAGATTAGTAAATTTAGTTCGCGGCCTTTCTAAGGCAGGTGTGCGAAGTCAGTCATAATATCGCGGCCAACCCTTGGCAGGTGTGCGAAGATCAGTTCAATAAGTGTTACTAGTCTAGCCGTATCTTATCGTTAGGTTCTATCATCCGAGTATACACAATAATTCATTAAATCCCATTCCCACCCGGGAACCCCATGCCTTGGCTGTGTGAACTCACCTTGGGTTTGCTCGGTTATGATTAGTAAATTTTACTTTACCAATCCCCATTTGGTCAACCAATTCCCTATCGTGGTCACCAATCTATATTAGTTACGAACTCCTGTGGGTCACGTATTGTACACAATAAGTCACTTATCCTTACATAGTAAACCACGCATTCATGTTTCATTCACAACACATACACTAGTCCACAGTATGATATAGTAACCTGTACACCTTTCCATTACAAGTTTACATCTCATGCAAATTCTCACCAGTAACACATAACATAACTGATAGACTTGTTTCACCAACTAATCAATTCAGGTTTCTTAACAATATCATCATATAACAAGGATTTTATTTACTCACTCTCTTATCCTCGATCAAATAAAGTGATGGAAGACTACTTACTCGTCAGTTTGATTAACAGGATTACGCACACTAATCCTAGCCTGTACAAGCATCACATATACATATACACATGCACATTTGTAAGTCGAGTTCATGCATACGCAAACCAATAATTTAGAATCTCATCATACATGGTCTACAATAGAAATGAATAGTCAAACGTACTGTTAATTCAAGTTTCCACAGTCATCACTATCAGACAATAACAACCAATAACCGATCACAAGTATATTACAAGCATCATGCAACAACACTAATGAGTGGGTTTGCTTACTGTCTCGGCGAAACACCCAAGTGTTTCGTCGAGATTGGCCATGGCGAAACAGGTGTTTCGTCGAGACCATTCACACAGCAGCACAGCTTCGTTTCGTCGATACCAACCACCCCACTTTGACCTCCTACAGCACGTATCAGTTACACATTCAAAGTTAATCTGATTCACA
This sequence comes from Helianthus annuus, assembly GCF_002127325.2. Lineage (NCBI taxonomy): Eukaryota > Viridiplantae > Streptophyta > Magnoliopsida > Asterales > Asteraceae > Helianthus > Helianthus annuus. The sequence continues at coordinate 152,198,542 of NC_035437.2, read as the reverse complement.
TCATTCGACACTTTTCGTCATGAACAGGTGCCTTGTTTGTAAATCATTAACGCTCTTTTTATACATGGCAGTTTCCATTCAATGGCAACTTATGCTAACCCTAGTTTCATACATCACAACCGAATCACAAATCCCCAACCCCATCGGTTCACTAGCATTCATGTTGACATAAGAATTTTCAGATTTTGTATCATGCCTTAAGTACAAAGTATATCGCATAACAGATTCAAACCAACAGGTTATCATCATGATGTACATCCAGTGTTGCAATCGTATATATATACATACTAACAAAACATTCTCAAACATTCACATACAATTAGACGGAAACGAAATTATTATGAATCTACTTACCCGACCACGTATGAACTCATGACCGGATTACAAGACTTCGGGGGAGGGGTCTGCCGTCGCGAACAAGCAAAGGGGGTGAGAGTATTAGGGTTTTGTGTTCTACGGGCAACTGATTAAAAAGGGGTTCCAATATAAAGGAGTTGGGCCGAACCCACTTTGGGCCGAAGCCTGTTGTGGCGACGAAACACTCACCGTGTTTCGCCGTGTCCATGTTTCGTCGCGTGTGTGTGTGTGTGGGTAATGCAAGTCATCATGCATGATGTTTGTTATGTCTTAACATAAGGAGCAATACTTATATTTTCTAGTATCAATCGCAAAGGGCAACACACCCATCACATATATGTAACAATCACAATACATTTCATCATAATACAATACGTACAGTTACAAGTCAAATAAGTCAAACAACCAAACGGTCAAAGTCAACGTGCATTTAATGCAAAAGTGAAAGTCGGAAACTCGAGTTGTCACATTATCCCCAATTTGAAAGAAATTTCGTCCCGAAATTTAGCGTGCGGTTACTGAGGAAGCTAGGTAAGTTGTATCGTTTACTGGTTTTCCTGGGGTGTCACATCATCCCCCCCGTTGATTTGGAATTTCGTCCCGAAATTCTGCAGTAGTAGCTTCAGCCTCTGATGTGTGTAAAATGCAACATATAAATCACATCAATTAAGGCATAAAACTAACCCTTTTTAAGTACTAATGTTGGAAAAAAGTGTTTTTGTCTTTCTTTTGTATTTTCAGGATGAAATGAGCTCAAAATCACAAAAGAAGCAAAAAGACAACTAATTCTAGCATAAATACAAGAAAAGGAATAAAAGTAGACTGCCCGGACCCTCAACGGCAACCCCCAAGGCAAAGAAGAGAAAACAGAAGACTGAACACGCCCCGTGTCCAGCGAACACGGGGCCGTGCCCAAGAAGCAGCAGAAAAGACAAACTAGTAGAAGCTTCCATTGCCCACCACGGGGCCGTGTCCAGCGGGCACGGGGGCGTGGTGAAAGTACAGCAGGCACATTAATTGTAATTGCGAATTACAATTAATGAAGAGAGAGAGTGTCAGACGGGCACGGGGGCGTGTCCAGCGGACACGGGGCCGTGCCCAGCCTTCTGTTCAGCCTATAAATAGGGGTGCTTGGTTTCATTCCATCTCATCCCTTGGCACACCACCTCTCTCACACTTCATCCACCACCCACCACCACCATAACACCATCATCCACCACCATCATCCATTGTCCATCGTAGAGTGTGTGAGTCGTCTCGGGATCCAAGATTGATCGTAAGAGTTCTTGACAATCAAGGCCATGTTTGCCTAAGTCTCTTACATCACTTGGTGAAGACAAGTGTTTAGTATAATACTTTTTATTTTTAATCTTTTGCACTTTTTATTTGGTTTTGTATTAATGACTTTAATAACTAGTTACTTATGTTGAAGGTGATCTTTCCTTATCGTTTGTCCGTGGTGTCTTGGCATTATTTTACTGTCTATATAAAATAAAAGATTTTCACCATTCATATCTCCACGGTCTATATGGAGGTATGTTGGCTACCTGGTCGGGGGTTAAGGGAACGGTTTGGTAAGGGTCTTGCCCTTGTTCAGCGTTTAGAGGTCCTGCTTGGGACCTGGGTCAAATTTAGTAGGATCTCCTTCAATACCCATAGGTATTGGATGGCGGGGATCCAAACTCTTTGACCCCCTCATAAGTTAACTACTATTAATACTATAACCCGGCTATTTAGGACTGTATCCCTGCTGACTCAGACTACTTAGCCGAGGGTAACGTCACCGCCGAAAGCGGGGCCTACCACAATTTGCATTAATAACTTAATTCATTATCTTTCAATAATCCGACCCTTTAGGATTGTATCCTTGCTGACTCAAACTACTGGGTTGAGGGTAACGTCGCCTTCAAAAGAGGGGCCTACTACAATAACTAAGATAATCTCTTAAACAAGTGTAAAAGTGCGAAAATAATCAAAGGTTATACTAACACACGTGTCGGATCCAAGTGATTCATCTTGTCTATCTGTTTTTATTTTATTTTATTTTATTTTTCAGCATTTAGTTAGTTTTTATTTTTCTTAGTTTAAAACATTTTTCTCACTTTTTGATTTGATTAGACGTTGAGGATAAACCGGTATTAAAAGCTCTTGTGTCCTTGGACGACCTCGGTATCTTACCAACACTATACTACGTCCACGATGGGTGCACTTGCCCATATGTGTGTTTAGTGTTAGTAAATATCGTGTTTTATAAATTTAAAACTTGGCTAAAAGTGTAAAAAAGGGGGCTTAAATATACATCTAAATTATATCACACCTAACGCACATCAAGTTTTTGGCGCCGTTGCCGGGGACACAAGGATTTTAAGAAAGTTAGGAATCAACGGCCTAGTCATATTTTTATTTTTCTCTTTAATTTTTAGGATTTTTCGTAGATTTTCAGCTTTTGCAGAGCTCAACACGGGGCCGTGCCTGCTGAACACGCCCCCGTGCTCAATCATTGGAACTGGCAATCCTGTTTTAAGTCAGACAGTAAGCTGAACACGGGGCCGTGTCCACTCAACACGCCCCCATGCCCAAGATTCTCTTACTGAAAACAGAACCGTTAGATCCCGGCGGTTGGTAATTTCTGACACAAACATGAGTGATAGTAATTCTTTTTACTTTCGGCACTCTTATGGTATGTGGTGTCGATTATGTGGAGGCGAACATGAGGAATTAAAATGTTATTTTCTCAATTATAGGCCCCACTATATAGACCCACCGATTCCTTGTAACCTTAAGAGGGGCGAAAGTAAAAATAAGCACTATCTCTCCCTCGAAGGCGCCCAACCAGATATTCTAGGAGAAATGCTCCTTGACGAGTTATTTCAACTAGAAGAGCTAATTCTCAATTGGTCAAAAGAACTTAGGAAGGATTTTATAGATCCATCCCAAGATGATGACCATGAGGAAATGTTGGAACCGCATTCCGACAACCTCGTTGCTCCCAAAAATACCTTCATACCTAGAAAAGACTTGGACGATAGTCGTCCCTGTGTCGATTGTGCCGTGAAGGACTCCCCATCGACTTCGTTCGATGCATACATAGACCTGAGCGATTCGGCATACACCTTCTTTAACGAGAGCCCGGAAAAGGGTTGGACTTGTCCACCTAGAATGAAAATAGGAATTACCCTCACCGATAACCTCTTGCGTTCTCGCCTTAGTATAGGACAATTAAGGTATCTTAAGCACTTTGGGGTTGTTCCAACAAATCAAGAACCACCCGATACAAATAAACTCCTTAGTAGCAACAAACTCCATGAAACAGCCTACCGACACGGGGCCGTGCCCGGTCAACACGCCCCCGTGTTCACTCAGAAGATTCTCTGCTGATTTTGTCAGAATACGGACAAAATGTGTCAGGATTTTCTCTGCACACGGGGCCGTGTCCAGCGAACACGGGGCCGTGTCCAGTGTGCTGTCGTTTTCTTTAAATGCAGCCTGATTCCTGCTCATTTTTGACCACTTCACTAAGCAGAGATTCCTGGGATCTTCACATATACCATCCTAGGTAAGTGCTAAAAGAAGGTTCCCAAGGACCATCTTGTCTTTTCCACTTTTGTTCATTTCTCCTTCTTCCAAAAATTTTTCAAACATCCCCTCCATGGAAGCTTGGAAACCCCATGATTCCAAACTTCTATGTATGGTTTGTAGGATTTTTGGCTGCGGATTCTTGTTTAAAGTTAGTTCTATAACTTTGTTTTAAATTATCTAAGATTAAAACACGGTAAAAGAATGTTAAAGTAATTTAAAACCCTAGAATCGTTAGACAAAAATCCTGCAGACAGCTGAACACGGGGCCGTGCTCACTGAGCACGGGGCCATGTTCGAGGTACTGTTCTGCAAAAGTTTAGTTATCTTCGGTTTCTTTCACAGAAAATGGCCAGCAGGAATAGCGGATCATCTTCACGAAATAACCGAAATGGAAGAAGGTCGTCCACGGCAGAAGATTCCCTAGTAAACTACGTTTACGCTTTGAGGGAAGCCATAGACGAAATGACGGGACTAGAAGAAGCATTAGTGGACCGTATTAATCATCTGACGGTAGGATTGGAGGGCTGTCTTCGAGAAGTAAACCTCCTGCACCAGAGGTTAAACCTTCTCGCCTCCCCGCCTTTGGTTCCCGTGATAACCCAAAGAGCGTGGAATGTAGTACCCGAGGTCATCATTCCGGCCGAATGGCACACCATGCACCAAATGCCTCAACCAAGGGTGGTGCAAGGAGTCCCAGTGAGCATTCCTCCTCAAGACACCGAAGAGAATGAAGCTACCTTCTACCTCCCAAGGGAGATAGAAGAATGGCTTTGAACGACAACCGAGGAGCCGTCGGCTAGAGAGTGTTACTACATCGGGAAGCTATTCCCGAAATTTTCCTAAATAAGTAGAACCCTTATGATAACCTCATGTATCCCCTAGTTATTTGGCTAACTTAGTGTAATATCTCTCTATGTTTGCAATGATATGATGGTTTTTAAGATTGATGGGTGTTTAATGAATAAAACACACTCATGGTGGTAATGGATGAAAAGGGGAACGAGAAAAATGGACCCATGCACAAAGAACAGAGCAACCCGACACAAATCTCCATCACAGAAGGCTCAACACGGGCCGTGCCCAACCAACACGACCCCGTGCTGAGCCACCTGCAGAAAAACACCCAGTTTAGGTAACTGGACACGGGCCGTGTTCAGCGGACACGCCCCCGTGTCCAGGCTTCTGTTTTAATTCTTTAATTTCTGTTACTGGCACCTGACCACGGGGCCGTGCCCGGTCACCACGGGGCCGTGCCCGGTCACCACGGGGCCGTGTCCAGGATGCCAGTAACATAAATCTTTGCTTTTTAACCTACTTTTACACATTCTAATCAACCAAAAACCTTATTTTTGGACACATTGAGGACAATGTGTAATTTAAGTGTGGGGGGGGATGCTAAAACCTTGAATTTTGCAAATCCTAAATACAAGCCTTACACAAAACTCTATTGGAACCGCTAAACACCCCAAATTTTTTCAAAAACTTTTTTATTTTTTTTATCATTTACTTGTCTTAGTTTAAGTTGGGAATAACAAGTTCTAAAAAGGTTATATTTTTAAAATTTACAACCGATAGCGTCGTGATAACAAAGAACCAACATAAGAAAATTACGAAACGGCATAACAAGTCTAGTTAAAAATTCGATTATATATACTTGATCACATTAAAAACCCATTCCCACAAAAGTGAGTTTTGAGCCTTTATTGAGCATAAAGATATACATATTTAGACTAAATGCTCATTTTTCGTTTCTTGTGTGAATAGCCGCTTGGTTCTTACAACTCTAGAACTTGCCACGACGATACATTCCCGGTCCTTACCAACTTAAACCCAAGTAAGTAAGTGATGGAGGCATTAGGACTAACCATATTTTTCTTTCTAAACCATTATTTTTCATTTTTTTACCACCTACCCAAAATCCCCCTAGATAGCCCCTTTGAGCCTAAACCTTTCATTTCATTACCCCAAAACCCTTTTTACCCACCAAAAAAAACCTTTTTATTTTTCACCCTTTATTTTAGTAACAAGCTCGGTTTTTCGTAAACTCGCCTTTTTATGTGATGAAAAAAAAAAACAATGATGAAGTCAAAAACAAACAAAAGCTATATAAAAGCTTGTTTGGAGAAATACTTCAAAATAAAAAGTCACTAAAAACAAGGTATGTCACGAAAACCGACGCTTTTTACGATTTTCGCCCTTTTACTAACCACTAACCCAAACCACCCACCTTTAACCCAAGCCTAACCCTTCACCCCAAAAGTCCTCTTGATATTTACAAAGGTAAAAAGTTAAAAAGGAGGAGGATTGATTGCTTGGCAAGCCTATGGAAGGCGTAAGTTCCATGCCGCTCACGAGTGATTCACTAAAAAAAATCTACACCTTCGGCCGAGTGTTGAGTGATCCCCCGCGAGGTGTGTGAACTTGTATATAAATGGAATTTTAATAAGGCATGCTATGCCCGAATAAGTAATTTATCTTATGAAACGTTCAAAATAAATCATAACGAATAGGATTGTAAATAAATAAAAATAAAACCTACAAAGACCTTGGATTCCCGACACTCTAGGACAAGCTAAAAACTTTCTCTTCTACCTATTCCATTTGGGAGTGTAAGCCACATTTAAAGAGTTTTGCTTGAGGACAAGCAAAAGTTCAAGTGTGGGGGTATTTGATGTGTGTAAAATGCAACATATAAATCACATCAATTAAGGCATAAAACTAACCCTTTTTAAGTACTAATGTTGGAAAAAGAGTGTTTTTGTCTTTCTTTTGTATTTTCAGGATGAAATGAGCTCAAAATCACAAAAGAAGCAAAAAGACAACTAATTCTAGCATAAATACAAGAAAAGGAATAAAAGTAGACTGCCCGGACCCTCAACGGCAACCCCCAAGGCAAAGAAGAGAAAACAGAAGACTGAACACGCCCAGTGTCCAGCGAACACGGGGCCGTGCCCAAGAAGCAGCAGAAAAGACAAACTAGTAGAAGCTTCCATTGCCCACCACGGGGCCGTGTCCAGCGGGCACGGGGGCGTGGTGAAAGTACAGCAGGCACATTAATTGTAATTGCGAATTACAATTAATGAAGAGAGAGAGTGTCAGACGGGCACGGGGGCGTGTCCAGCGGACACGGGGCCGTGCCCAGCCTTCTGTTCAGCCTATAAATAGGGGTGCTTGGTTTCATTCCATCTCATCCCTTGGCACACCACCTCTCTCACACTTCATCCACCACCCACCACCACCATAACACCATCATCCACCACCATCATCCATTGTCCATCGTAGAGTGTGTGAGTCGTCTCGGGATCCAAGATTGATCGTAAGAGTTCTTGACAATCAAGGCCATGTTTGCCTAAGTCTCTTACATCACTTGGTGAAGACAAGTGTTTAGTATAATACTTTTTATTTTTAATCTTTTGCACTTTTTATTTGGTTTTGTATTAATGACTTTAATAACTAGTTACTTATGTTGAAGGTGATCTTTCCTTATCGTTTGTCCGTGGTGTCTTGGCATTATTTTACTGTCTATATAAAATAAAAGATTTTCACCATTCATATCTCCACGGTCTATATGGAGGTATGTTGGCTACCTGGTCGGGGGTTAAGGGAACGGTTTGGTAAGGGTCTTGCCCTTGTTCAGCGTTTAGAGGTCCTGCTTGGGACCTGGGTCAAATTTAGTAGGATCTCCTTCAATACCCATAGGTATTGGATGGCGGGGATCCAAACTCTTTGACCCCCTCATAAGTTAACTACTATTAATACTATAACCCGGCTATTTAGGACTGTATCCCTGCTGACTCAGACTACTTAGCCGAGGGTAACGTCACCGCCGAAAGCGGGGCCTACCACAATTTGCATTAATAACTTAATTCATTATCTTTCAATAATCCGACCCTTTAGGATTGTATCCTTGCTGACTCAAACTACTGGGTTGAGGGTAACGTCGCCTTCAAAAGAGGGGCCTACTACAATAACTAAGATAATCTCTTAAACAAGTGCAAAAGTGCGAAAATAATCAAAGGTTATACTAACACACGTGTCGGATCCAAGTGATTCATCTTGTCTATCTGTTTTTATTTTATTTTATTTTATTTTTCAGCATTTAGTTAGTTTTTATTTTTCTTAGTTTAAAACATTTTTCTCACTTTTTGATTTGATTAGACGTTGAGGATAAACCGGTATTAAAAGCTCTTGTGTCCTTGGACGACCTCGGTATCTTACCAACACTATACTACGTCCACGATGGGTGCACTTGCCCATATGTGTGTTTAGTGTTAGTAAATATCGTGTTTTATAAATTTAAAACTTGGCTAAAAGTGTAAAAAAAAGGGGCTTAAATATACATCTAAATTATATCACACCTAACGCACATCAAGTTTTTGGCGCCGTTGCCGGGGACACAAGGATTTTAAGAAAGTTAGGAATCAACGGCCTAGTCATATTTTTATTTTTCTCTTTAATTTTTAGGATTTTTCGTAGATTTTCAGCTTTTGCAGAGCTCAACACGGGGCCGTGCCTGCTGAACACGCCCCCGTGCTCAATCATTGGAACTGGCAATCCTGTTTTAAGTCAGACAGTAAGCTGAACACGGGGCCGTGTCCACTCAACACGCCCCCATGCCCAAGATTCTCTTACTGAAAACAGAACCGTTAGATCCCGGCGGTTGGTAATTTCTGACACAAACATGAGTGATAGTAATTCTTTTTACTTTCGGCACTCTTATGGTATGTGGTGTCGATTATGTGGAGGCGAACATGAGGAATTAAAATGTTATTTTCTCAATTATAGGCCCCACTATATAGACCCACCGATTCCTTGTAACCATAAGAGGGGCGAAAGTAAGTTTAGTCCGTAGGCCACCGTGCCTATTCTTTCTGCGATTTCGAATGGTCCGACGTACCGCGGATTGAGTTTGTCCCATTTGCCAAAACGAACCACACCCTTCCAGGGTGAAATTTTAAGTAAAACCCGGTCCCCGACCTGAAATTCCAATGGTTTCCTACGCTTATCCGCGTAGCTTTTCTGACGGTCGCGTGCTGCCGCCATGCGTTGTCGTATTTGTGCAATCTTTTCCGTGGCGTCCACTACAATCTTCGGACCCGTGATCTGACTATCCCCCACCTTTGCCCAACAGAGAGGTGACCGGCATTTACGCCCGTACAATGCCTCGAATGGAGCGGCTTGTATGCTGGTGTGATAACTGTTATTATACGAAAACTCCACCAAAGGGAGATGCTTTTCCCAGGCGTTGCCGAAATCAATAACACATGCCCGAAGCATGTCTCCAAGAGTCTGGATCGTTCGCTCAGACTGCCCATCTGTCTGAGGATGATATGCTGTGCTCATGTCTAACCGTGAGCCAAAAGATTTGTGCATCGCTTGCCATAGCTCCGACGTGAATCGTGCATCTCGATCCGAAATGATAGAGGTGGGCACCCCGTGCCTCGAAACGACTTCTTTAAGATAAACGTCTGTGAGAGTGGAGATCTTATCCGTTTCCTTAATAGCCAGGAAGTGTGCAGACTTGGTGAGTCGATCCACGATCACCCATATAGTATCATTCCCACGCTGGGATCTAGGTAGGCTTGTAACAAAATCCATGGAAATTTCCTCCCATTTCCACTGTGGTATCTTTGGTTGCTGAAGTAAGCCTGCTGGTTTCTGATACTCTACCTTGACTCTTGCACAGGTCAAGCATTTGCCGACATAAGTGGCAATGTGGGCCTTCATGCTAGGCCACCAATACGTAGTCTTGATGTCGTGGTACATTTTATCCGACCCTGGATGTACCGAGTAGCGAGATTTGTGAGCTTCATCCATCACGAGTTTTCGTAAACCGCCGTATAGTGGGACCCAAATACGCCCCGTTACATAGTAGGCGCCGTCTTCCTTCTGTTCTAATCGTTGCCTTGAGCCGCGTAGGGCTTCAGCCCTGACATTTTCCGGTTTCAATGCTTCTACCTGAGCATCTCGTATCTGTGCAGGAAGACTAGACTGAATGGTGAGCTGTAGTGCTCGTACGCGTCGAGGTAGATTGTCCTTTCGACTGAGAGCGTCAGCCACAACATTGGCTTTGCCTGGAGGGTACTTGATGGCGCATTCGTAATCGTTCAGAAGTTCAACCCATCTTCGTTGACGCATGTTCAAATCCTTTTGCTTAAGGATATGCTCGAGACTCCTGTGTTTGGTGTAAATTGTGCACTTGGTACCGCACAGGTAGTGTCGCCATATCTTAAGCACGAAAACAACAGCTCCCAGCTCTAAATCGTGCGTCGTGTAGTTCCGTTCGTGAACCTTAAGTTGGCGCGAAGCGTAAGTAATGACCTTGTCGCGCTGCATTAACACACATCCAAGACCCTGGATGGATGCATCACAGTAAACCACGAAGTCGTCCGTGCCCTCTGGCAATGAGAGGATTGGTGCACTGCAAAGTCTATCCTTTAAGTGCTGAAAAGCAGTTTCCTGAGTGTTGCCCCAACGGTAGGTGACACCCTTCTGTGTCAGTAGTGTAAGCGGCTGAGCAATCTTTGAGAAGTCCTCGATGAACCGTCTGTAGTACCCCGCCAAACCCAAGAATTGGCGTATTTCCGTAGGCGTACGCGGTGCAGGCCAGTTCCTGATCGAATCTACCTTGGATGGATCAACATGGATCCCGTCCTTGTTTACTACGTGGCCTAGAAAGTGGACTTCACGAATCCAGAAGTCGCATTTTGAAAACTTGGCGTACAACTGCTCTGTTCGAAGGAGTTCCAAAATCAATCGTAAATGCTGCTTGTGTTCCTCCTGGCTCTTGGAGTAAATCAGAATGTCGTCGACGGATACAATCACAAGCTTATCTAGGTAGGGCTTGTACACTCTGTTCATAAGGTCCATGAAGACTGTCGGTGCGTTTGTTAACCCGTGTAGCATGACAAGAAACTCATAGTGGCCGTAACGAGTTCTGAAAGCATGTTCTGAAGACGTCCTCAACCCGGACTCTCAGCTGGTGGTAACCTGGCCTCAGGTCCATCTTGGAGTGGTAGCTTGACCCTTTACAACTGGTCGAATAAATCATCAATTCGTGGAAGAGGATGGCGGCTCTCCACTATCACTTTGTTGAGTTCCTCGATAATCGTAACACATGTTGAGTAACTTCTCTTCTTGCGTATAACGGGGGCTCCTTAAAGTGAAGCACGAGTCCAAAAATTTTTGGAGTTGATTAGGCAGTTCCTGCAACCTTCCTGGTGTATGATAGTAAGATATACCAATAACGAGGGTTACTTCTAGTATGATACTGGTCTGACATCCCACCTGTCGATGTGTAGATAAGCCTGACAGTTCTTCAGGTAACATTTAGGGAGAAGTCACGAATAATTGGTGGATCCTCGATCCTCCTTTCCTTAGTCTTGACATCCGTGCTGAGGGTTATCGTCGCTGGGTAATCCTTCCGTAGACACTCCTGGTCCTTCTTGCTGAAATGAAGTTAACCGTTGTGCCACTCTGACACGTTGCAGTAGGTAATGTTTCTCCGCACAAGGTTTTCTCCTCACTGAGTGTATGCATACGATACCTGGGTAGCCAATCCACACGGCTACCGCATCAAATCTATCAAGGGTAGCAGAAGAAGGGTCGACGTTGATCACTTGTCCCATAAGGTCGAGTTTGCATTCCTACACCCATATAAGGTTTCAATAGGCTCGCCATCTGCCGTTTCCATAGCAGGTTCGGTTTCGAGATGTACCAGGGTTGAGCCGAACTGTGACGAAGTGGTTTATTACTAAGGGCACGAAGGCCACCATGTTGTTACAATCTTAGCGTTGTCCACATCAATCCTAAATGCCCATCGCGAGTACCACATCCAGTGTTGTTGCTACTACTACTAGAGTTCCCAAAACTGTCATTGTTCCCTGGGTTGATGAAGGGGTATGGTCCCAAAAAGTCGCGCAAACCTCCGCCCAGGTTGCGCGCGAGACCATACTCTTTATTTCAGAAAACTTATTAATAATATCCACGCGCGACCTACACACGTTGTAGTTTATCCCGCGCGAGGCAAGGCCCACAAGAGGCTCAGATATCAGCACTTAGCATAAAACAATGGAACAAATGAGCATACTAACCCCGCGCGGGTTAGTTTGCTGTCCAACAAGAAACACTCAGTAGGGAAGCGCACCGCTACCTACAGTGGTACATAAGGTACAAGTGGCAGTAAAAGGAGCCAATGAGCGTCTAGCAGGCTCTGGTCAATCGTGCTCCACGATCGCCTGACGAGAAGTACACAAGGACGCCTACGTGGCACCAATCAGAGGACGGAGACAACTGTCCCATGATCTCCACTTGTCTGCTGATGACAGAAGGACAACAAGGCCGACAACAATGACACGTGGCTCCAATCAAGGTGCGCCAGCACAGACGAACGTCTAGAAGCCACTAAGCGGTCGACGCCAGTGAGACAAAGAGCATATCCGTTTTGTTGTCCGCTTCCGGCCCAAGGCCCATCAGCCCATAACCCCTTACACCTCTCCGGCTATAAATAGAGACCTCATTCCACAGGTTAAATATTCTATTCCCTCTACTCTCACTCTTAGCACTTAATTACTCTTAAAGCAGTCGCTTATTCTCACGCCGGAGCCTGGTTAAGAGGGAAACCCCCACATTCCCCTCTTAACGAGTAACGGTGTTCTGTTTTGCAGGATCGATTATCAAGTCGGAGCTCAAATATCCATAAGAAGATTAACCATTATGAAAGGAACATAAACCAATCTAATTAACTCCCTAATTAGATTAGTGTTTCTTCATTGGCGCCCACCGGAGCCTGGTTAAGAGGGAAACCCCCACATTCCCCTCTTAACGAGTAACGGTGTTCTGTTTTGCAGGATCGATTATCAAGTCGGAGCTCAAATATCCATAAGAAGATTAACCATTATGAAAGGAACATAAACCAATCTAATTAACTCCCTAATTAGATCAGTGTTTCTTCATTGGCGCCCACCGATTTTTTCTATAACCACCCTCATCTTCTTTTATTTGAGCCTTTGACATCTTTTTCATCCTTCGACTATGACTGGTCAAGGAACCATTCCAGAGTTAGGTTTCCCAACCAAGACAGGAGTAGCAATCATATATGCCAAGAAAGAAGTAATTTCAACTGAAGAGCTGCGCCCAACAAAGGCAGCGAAGGTCTCCACGACCGAGCCAGAGAAATGGGTTTTAAACCGAAAATACCCAGAGCAGACTGTGACAATTGGCCACGCCATTTCGTCAGACATCAGAACACGTTTAAAGCAACTGCTGTTTCGAAACATGGATATATTTGCCTGGACCCCGGCAGACATGACCGGTGTCCCGCGCAACATCACCGAGCATTGCTTAAACACGTACCCCTCTGTCGAGCCAAAGGTCCAAAGAAGGCGCAGCCTAGGAGCAGACAAGACAAAAGCAATGAACGAGCAAGTATGTGAGCTGCTCAAAGCCGGGATCTTGCGAGAGGTAAGATATCAGAGTTGGGTTGCGAACCCAGTGATGGTCGAAAAGTCAAACGGCAGATGGCGCATGTGCGTAGATTACACCGATCTCAACAAGGCGTGCCCAAAGGATTGCTATTCCTTGCCTGAGATCGATAAAAAAATAGATTCTCTCGCGCCATACCGATGGAAGTGCTTTTTGGATTGCTACAAAGGATACCATCAAGTTCAGATGAAGCTAGAGGATGAAGACAAGACAGCGTTCAGAACTGATCTTGGAATCTTCTGCTACACAAAGATGCCTTTTGGCCTGAAGAATGCAGGCGCGACATATCAACGCTTGATGGACAAGACCTTTGCAGGTGACATCGGAAAGCATATTGAGGTTTATATCGATGATCTAGTGGTTAAAAGTCCCGAGGAGGACCAAATGTTGAAAGACATCGAGAAAACGTTCAACTCATTGCGCAGCGTAAATATGAAGCTGAATCCAGCCAAGTGTTCTTTTGGCATGGAAGAAGGGAAGTTTCTAGGCTTCATTGTCACAAACGGCGGTTTCAAGGTGAATCCAGAGAAAGTACAAGCTATAGAACGAATGCCCTCACCGCGAAACATCAAGGAAATGCAACGACTGGCCGGCCGGCTGGCCGCGCTTAATCGTTTTCTCTCCAACCATGCCGCAAAGTCGTATCCCTTCATCAGTACGTTGCGCAACTGCGTGAAGAAACAGGAGTTCAAGTGGACACCGGAGGCAGAAACAGATTTTCAACAGATGAAAGCGTGTCTAATTGAACTCCCTACCCTGACGGCACCGTTTGAAAAAGAGCCCCTCGTACTGTACTTGTCCTCCTCGGATAAGGCAGTAGGGTCAGTATTGTTGGTCGACAGAAACGGAGTGCAAACTCCGATCTATTATGTCAGCAGGGTACTCACAGACCCAGAAACAAGATACTCCACAATGGAAAAGCTGGTTCTTGCGCTACTACACGCCTCTCGAAGGCTGCGCCGGTACTTCACAGGCCATGTGATAACTGTGCTTACAAACTTCCACATCGGCACTATACTGCAAAAGCCTGAGACATCAGGCAGGTTGGCAAAATGGGCCATTGAACTAGGAGGCCATAACATTTTGTACAGGCCACGACCAGCCATTAAGGGTCAGTTCCTAGCCGACTTCATCACAGAAGTGCCGGCCGATAAAATCAAGGAGTGCGAGCTGATAGAGACTCCCGAGAAAGATGCAACAGATGAAACTTGGATGCTTTACACCGACGGGGCATCAAATGAAGATGGCGCGGGAGCAGGATTGCGCCTAGTGAGCCCAGAGAATCACGAGTTCACTTACGCCATTAAGTTGGACTTCAAAAACACCAACAACGAGGCTGAGTACGAAGCATTTCTGGCAGGCTTACGCCTCGCCGTCAAAATGGGAGCCAAAAGCTTGCGCGCACATGTTGACTCACTCATGATAGCCAGTCAAGTAAATGGCATATACGACGCGAAGGGAGAAGTCATGGCTTTGTACCTGGAACAAGCGAAAGAATTGCTCCAACAATTCAAATCTCACAAGGTTATACACATCAATCGCTCCGAAAACAAGCCAGCTGATGCCTTGAGCAAGCTTGCCTCGACCTCCTTTCAACATCTTGCCAAAGATGTAAGGATAGAGGTACTCAAGAATCCATCGGTGCTGCTGCGACAAGTGAACGTGATCGAAACGGGCCAACCTTCATGGATGACCCCGATAATCCAGTACTTGCAAGAAGGGGTACTCCCTGAAAACAAAGCGGAAGCGAGGAAGATCCAAAACAAAGCCCTACAATATGAAATGAACCAGCGAGACCCCTTTTAGCTTAGTTTATGGCTCAGAGGCGGTTATCCCGGCGGAGATTGGCCTACCCTCACCACGTATGACAGCGGTCAACACAATTGACAATGAAGCGGAAAGACGTCTTGACTTGGACTTGTTAGAAGAAAGGCGCGAAATCGCGCGAATCAAAGAGGCCAAGTACAAGACCCAGCTAGAAAGGTACTACAACACAAGGGTCCGTATCTGTACCTTCACCCCAGGGGAATACGTCTTCCGCGACAATAAAGCGTCAAATGCGGAACGTCCAGGAAAGTTGGCACCTAAATGGGAAGGCCCATACCTGATCCACGAGGTCCTGGGGAAAGGGGCCTACAAGTTACGCACCCTAGATGGCCACATCTTACCACGAACATGGAACGCGCAACAACTGCGCAAATGTTATATGTAACTTTCCTATGTCGGCTATACGCCATTAGCAATTAATGTATGAAGGCCTATGCGCCCATTCCAGACTTAATGAAAACATACGACATGTTTTTCTATTACATTTTTTCGTTACAAATGCATGCTAAACTTTTGATTAGCGCGAAAACACTCCAGCATTTTAAAAAAAATTTGTTGACAAGAACCGCCTCCAAGGTCCTCCGCGAACAAAGCGCGAGACCGGGCGGTCACCTTTTACTTAAAAGACACTTCCATTTATTCGAGCTAATTTAACCTAAGTTTTGACAGCAATGCAGTAATTGCAACGGAAAAAACGAAAACGATTCATATAATAAACTTGCGCAACTGCGCAGCATTTACAATCAAGTTGCAAAAGACAGTTACAAGGCACAAACGCCTATCAACAACCTATTCAACAACCTATTCTATTCATCGCGTCGATCACCATCATCATCTCCGTCATCCTCACCATCGTCATCGTTGCCATCATCATCACCATCTCCACCGTCATCACCAGCTGGTTCTTCATCGGATAGTTCGACGGTAACTGGTGGGTCGAGGACTGCTTTAAGACGCTGGCACCAGTCGTCTTTTTTCAAAGATTCCACAACCAGATCCATGATAGGCAAGGTAAGGTTGTCATACGAGTTTTCAGCATGTGCAAGCGCAGCATCAGCACGTTCAGTCACCGAGCAATGGCTTACATCAAATTCTTGCCCTAGCACCTGCTCAACGTGACTGGCACATTCCAAGTAACCTCCTCGATGACCCACCGCACGCGCCGCATCCGTGAGAGCAGCAACGGCGTGATCGAGCTCGCCAGCATTTAAGATGGAGTTGGCAACCTTCAACAAAAGAAAAGCGTTAAGGACAACCTTAACCAGATGGAATCATAAAAGACAGAAGTACAAACTTACCAGCGCTACTCCACGAGTGCGCATCCATTCAGCCTCCGAGACAAGCGTAGCAGCCTTAACCCTCTCGGCCTCCAGGTCGATCTCCAACGACTCACATCTGTCGATTTGCTCGTTCAAGCGACGTTTGAGCTCCGCAATCTCAGCGTCCTTAGCGTGGAGATCTCTGTCCTTGCTAGACAGCTGCACCTTGGCCTCAGATAGCTCAACCTGGAAGCCGACAAAACAACTTAGGCCGGTTTGTTAACAACATAGTAAGAATAAATGAAAACAAATAAACTAACCTCCATCTGCTGCTTGGCAGCCTTCTCTCCATGCGCCTCCTCTACCTTCGATGTCAAATCAGCAACTTTAGCCTCAAGATCAACAATCTTCTGTCGAGCCGCGTAGGCGCGCTCGTTGTCTTGGGCGCAAATACGTTTAAACTCGGCCTTCTCCTTGGCCAGTTCATCCTCAACATTGTGGAGTTTCTTTTGCAGGCCCTCGCGGCCCCATTCTTCGGCCTTCTTATCGGCTTCAAATTTGGCTATCTCCTCATCAAAAGCAGCCCTGGACTTTTCAAACTCAGCAATGCGTTTTAACATGCGCTCACGATAACCCTCCCAGTCGGCACGCTCTCTAACCATTGTTCGCCATTCGCGAACTATCTGGTGATTGGCAGCACGAGCGTTGGCCTCTCCAAGTATAAAGGTGCGATATAACAATTCATGGGGCTTCGCCCTTTGCCGATTGACCTCTGCAGGAGTAAACGAGTTCAAGAACAACTCGCGGCAAGGGCCGAACTCGTGGAAGGTATCTTTCTGTTTTAAGCCCCAAGAGGCTTGATGAGGAGCATCACCACGTTCTTCTTCATTATAAGTTTTATAATAGATATCACCAACGGTGTCCACCAGAGCTCGCGCCGCTAGAAGTGAAACGACCTGACCCCTTAGAAGTAGTGACATGCGCGGAGTGGGTAGGTTTTGTGACCTCAGGCCCTTGAACATTAACAGGCTTGTCACACCCCAACCGATGGCGGAAAACATCGGGATGAGACGAACAAATTGCTCAAAACAACATAACACTAATTGTGACAATATAATTTAAATTCGATTTCATAAATTCTAAAATGTCATACATTGTTCAAATGAACAAAACAAGATTCCAACATAGTTTATTTCTAGGTGTGTTTCTAATCCACCCTAACTTGATTCTTGAATTCTTCATCTATCAACATTGGTTGCGTTGCGTTTTCTTGTAATAACGCACGAGTAAGGATTGGAGAATTATCCAAGAGAACGAAGTGGTTATCCGAAGATGGGCGGTTATGGAAAATTCGCGTGAATAATTATGGAAACAACATATTGTGTATTTTTGATAGAAAAGTTCGAACCAAATTGCGTTGAATTTGTTAGTCAAGGCTAGCAGAATGAAAGTAGACTTTTATTATATTAATAATAATTTTATTTAGTTTAGTATATACGTTTGAAAATAAGAATAAGAAAAAAGAAGATTTGGATGATATTCTGTTAGAATGTTTTGCTACTATTATAATATATATATATATATATATATATATATATATATAATTAATAATTAATTAATTCAGCAGCTTAACTCGTTTTTTTTTGTATAATTCGAAAAGTATAATGTTCTATAAAGGTACAAATATATGGTTGGGAGGCGCGTATTTTTTTCTATCATATGACCCAAGTTCTATAAAAATCGGAGTAGGGTCAAAAATAATATATTTTATTTATACCGGTTGGAATTGGTTTACAAATGGTTCGGATTCAATTTTCAAAACGGGTCAGATTTCGGGAAGCCCATTTTGACGGATGTTACAGTCTCCCCTACTTTAGGAGATTTCGTCCTCGAAATCTAAGAGGAAGACTTTTAAAGATTCAAAATAAAGAATAGGTAATGGTTTGTTTAAGAAAATTGTTTTCAGAAATGCATCAAATAGCATAGAATGTTTCAAATAGTTTCACATAGCATATAAAAGTTTCAATTACTTTCACATAACATATAAAATGTCCAGTTAGTTTCACATAGCATAATCCTGAATTTCACGTAGCATAACATGGATAATGAAAGCATCGTAAATTTAGTTCGTTCACAAGAGATTATTTATTATTTTTTTTAGATTGCAAATATAGCGTGTAACGTGTCTCCAACCTTGAAATGAAAGTAACGTTCAAATATAAAGTTTCATTGAGCTCGAAAAAGAGTTGGTAACTACCTCTGAGGTAAGGAAATCACCCTTAGCTCATTGGTGAATTTGATAATTGAGCGAAGCTAATCGCCAAGGTAAGGAAATCACTCCTATCTTTAGGATAAGCTTCCATTTTTGGAAATATGAGTATGAGCATAAAAATTTAGAACAATCCACATCACATACTTAGTTAACAAGATTAACGTATCACTGGCATGTGAATAAACAGGTCAACCCATCGTGTACCGCAAAGTTGACTACCCAACATCGTCGCAACGAAGAGGGTGTAATGTTGTTAATTTAACATGACCACTAGAATACGGGCGGGCGCTACTCCTATAGCACTACGCATAGTGCTATACATGTTAAGGTGTGGGTTAAAAGACAAGTTTATCACATAAGAATAACCCAGTAATCACGAATCCAGTATAACATATTAGTATGCATGTATTAAATTGAAATGATATATCGTACAAATGTAAAACACATAAAAATGAGATAGCATAAAAGAGATTCATCTTAAAAATTGGATTGTCACGGAACGTAACATAAGACTATTCCAAAGTAAATCGAAGTCCTTTTCGAATTAAGGAAACGTGCTTTGGCCTATTAGACAAATACTCTCATCGAGGAGCGACTAACGATATTTGTCCTTCCAGTTACTACACGTCCTTAATCGATTGGGAAATCGAAACTTTGGCGAGAGCGAAAATCGAGGAGTGGGACTAGTTAAACAAGATGCGAGTTTCACCTCTAACTTGATAACATCGTACCCTAATGTGGTTGGTACTTATCCTAAGATAAGGGTCCACTGGAATATGAAATGGAAAACTCCCATCAAGGTTTGGAAATCACTCCTAACTTGAGGGTAGATTTCGTGCAAAAATCAAAGTATAGCTGAGCGAAAAACAACACCAAGTGTGGGAATCACCCCTATCTTGATGAGTCTTTTCGATTGTGTTACATGAGTGTCTTCAAAGCCTCCAAGTGTAATGTGTTAGCCCTAGGAAAGGCATGTATATTAAAAGTCCAAGAAAGTAGAGGGAAGCAAAGAAGATAGAATGGAAGTTGTTTTAAGCAACAATAAGCTCTTAAACTATAGACTAGGCAAGGCATTCCTAATTCCCCAATAGTTATGGCTTTGATACCAATCTGGTATCAGAGTACTCCTACTATATATAGACTAGGGAAAAGTATGGCAATCCTACCTAATTCGCTATAGTTATGGCTCTGATACCAATCTGTCACACCCCAACCGATGGCGGAAACATCAGGATGAGACGAACAAATTGCTCAAAACAACATAACACTAAATGTGACAATATAAATTAAATCATTTTATTAGATTCTAAAGGATAATACAAAGTTTCAATCATCCAATTATAAATTCAACAATAGTTTATTTCTAAAATGAGTTTCTAGGCCATCCTAGCTTGCTTTCTTGTATCTTGATAAATCAACCTGCAATATGTATTAAAATAAAGTCAACAAAAGCATGTTGGCGAGTATACAAGTTTTCATACATAGCATAGTACGTGTTTAAAATGTTGCTCATATCCAAATGTGAATACAATACCATGTTAACAGTATATACTCGAAACGATGTTACTCTATGTGCCCAAACCAAAGTTTAACGCAATTAAAGTTTCCAACCCAAAGTCTACAGGGTGGTTTTAACATAGTTTAACCTAACAATACCCGTTAATATAACGGGAGGGGCGTTTCTCAACCTATAGCGCTACCATTGTTAGGGGAGGCTTGTACGAAGTTAATGAACACATAGTCATGAGTGTTTACAATAGCATAACATGTCTAACATGATTAAAATGTATCACATAGAGTAAGGATAGAGTGTGCATAAAATGTTTGATGTGATTGTGATGTTTGATATAGAATACATATTGCACCCAAAAGTGGAAAATAGAAAATGGGTCAGGTATACTGACATTGGTTGCGTTGCGATTTCTTGTAAGAACGTACGAGTAAAGATGGAAAATTCCAAAGTAACGGACGAGTAGGATTGGGAATCCAATAGAACGCACGAGAGTGGTCAACCTAGGTATGTATTACGTGAACGCCTTAGTCATTTATAAGTTAAATAAATAAATTATTTAGATAATTTATCTAAATATCAACTTTTAATGTTAATAAAGGATTATAATGGATTGGTAATTATTGTTATAAAAAAAAAAGAATATTTGTTTATATAGATTTATGGATTAATAAGTTTTAAAAGGAAAGAATTTGAATAAAAACTTGTTTAATTAATTTTTTTTTAAGGACTATAAAAGTTTTAAAAAGGATTCTAAAAAAAGAAAAGGAATTGTAAAGGTTTTATGGTTAAAACAAAAGAAAATTTAAAATAAAAATGTCTAACCCGTTTTATACATGGAATTTACATTAATTGAAAGAGAGGCTACTGACTAATAAAAAAAACAGCGACATTCACGGAGTCCGGATGTCGAACCCGCGACCTTCCGTGTTTTAACAACAACAATGACATCCCACTATACTACAACTTCAGATGTGAAAAAGTTTGATTTTAAAACAATAAAGTCTCACTGGTTCAACTTCTTTATTTTAAACGTTTAAAACAATAACCCCACTGTTATCCTTTTTGATTCAACTTATACTTGAGCCTTAGTTTAGTTCTTCATGAATCCCCATAACAGAAACCGAATTATAATATGCTTTATGAATATCAAGGAAATTAAAATGAACTGAAGGAAAGATTATACCGAAAGAAAACAAATGGACCAGCAAGTGTATACCGAAACAAGTGTGAGCCGCGTTCCGGCGTAACTCCTCGTCCAACTCCGAGTGTGACGAACGGCAAGGGTACGGGTTCCGGTGGACATGCAGTCGAGCTCCGATGTGAACACGAAATGAAATCCGATCCCCGGCGAAGTATCTTGATTCTCGGACGACTCCGATCTGCGGCGACATGCTTGGAGGTTCAGAAAGAGGTGTGATCAAGTGATGGTGTCGAAACAGGTTTGTGGTTTGTCTTGTGAGAGTGTCGAGAGGTGAGGTGATCGATAGGTAAGGCTCGGTATTTATAGGTGGTTCGAGGGTGGTTTCGAATTTAGAAACGACCGAGAGTTTGGTAAGTTTTTGGTGATTATGGAAACCGAATTAAGTTTGGAAATGATTGATAACAAGAAAATGGAAAGGTTTGATTGACCGTAACAATGGAAACGCGGAATTCATTGTAATCACCGAACATTCAGTGAAAAAGGAAAGGTTTGCTGTACTCGTTTACGTGTTTGGCGGGATTAGATTTAAAAAAAGGAACTCGCGAAATTTACGTATAAGATTTAATTGATCGAGTTAATAAACAGCGATGATGGTAGCCCATCCGGTTAGAGCGCGTGTGTTTGGTTTGAGTGACGGCGGTTCGAATCCGGGCAGAAGCCCCTTTTTGCTTGTTTTTCTTATTTAAAGGTTTTGAGACCTTTCATTTTGGTCCCTCATGTTTCAGAACCTGTCTAACCGTGTTAACTTGATTAACTAACCTGGTTAATCATTAACTTAACAATAACTATATTAGTTCAATTAACTTTTTAACTTTAATAACTAACTAGATTAATTTGGTTAATTAAAACTTTTATTATAAAAAAAATCTTATGATTTGTTTATTAATAAATTTATTTAATTATTTAGAAAAAAAATAGTTTATTAACTTAACTTGCTTATTTACTAAATCTTATAATTATTTGTTTTAACTAGACTAACTAGATTATTATTATAAAAAGAATAAAATTTTTAATTGTAAATAAAATAAATAAAAACAATATTGATAATTATTTCTTTAATAATTGAATATAGGATTTAAATAGATATTGAATAAATAAATAAATGATTAAAAATGAATAAATGATTTAAATAAAAGAATAAATAATTAATAAATAATGTACTTAATTAAATAAATGAATAAATAAATAATTTGATAAACGCGAAAAATTACGGAGCGTTACAGTCTCCCCTACTTTAGGAGATTTCGTCCTCGAAATCTAAGAGTAAGATTTCTAAAGATTCAAAAGAAGGAAATTGATAAAGAATAGACGAGACTTGATCATAATGTTTATTTGAGGAAAATTGTTTGATGCCTGTAACATGTAGCACATTGTTTCACATTGTGTTTCACATTGGATAACATGAATAAAGTGACATGAATTTTCACATAGAGTAACATGTATGATAAAAGCATAATAAATTTAATTTGTTCACGAGAGAGTAACACTAATTGTTTTAGATTGCGAAGATAGTGTAAATTGTGACTTCCTAGATTGAAATGAAGATAACGCTCAATATAAAATCACATAGAAATTGAGATAACATAAAAGAGATTTATCATAAAACATGGATTGTCACGGAACGTAACATATGACACTTCCAAAGTGAATCGAAGACCTTCTCGAATTAAGGAAACGTGCTTTGGCCTAATAGGTATTAGTACTCTCATCGATGGTCCCCAGGTAGGCAACGGGTCCTTAATGGATTTATACGAATGCCAAGCCTAGACAGGACGTCCCGACTACCGGTACCTAACCCTTCCAGTTACTACACATCCTTAATCGATTGGGAAATCGAGACTTTGGCGAGAGCGAAAATCGAGGAGTGGGACTAGTTAAACAAGATGCGAGTTTCACCTCTAACTTGATAACATCGTACCCTAACGTGGTTGGTACTTATCAAAAGATAAGGGTCCACTGGAGTATGAAATGGAAAACTCCCATCAAGGTTTGGATATCACTCCTAACTTGAGGGTAGATTTCGTGCAAAAATCAAAGTATAGCTGAGTGAAAATCATCACCAAGTGTGGGAATCACCCCTATCTTGATGAATCTTTTCGATTGTGTTGTAAGAGTGTCTTCAAAGCTTCCAAGTGTGTATTGTGTTTGCCTTAGGAAAGGCATGTATATTAGAAGTCCAAAGAATAGAGAGAAGCAAGTGAGGTAGAAAGGAAGTTGTTTTAAGCAACACATAGTGAAAAAGCTCCTATACTATAGACTAGGCAAGGCATTCCTAATTCCCTATAGTTATGGCTCTGATACCAATCTGGTATCAGAGTACTCCTACTATAGACTAGGGAAAGCTAAGGCAATCTTACCTAATTCCCTATAGTTATGGCTCTGATACCAATCTGTCACACCCCAACCGATGGCGGAAAACATCGGGATGAGACGAACAAATTGCTCAAAACAACATAACACTAATTGTGACAATATAATTTAAATTCGATTTCATAAATTCTAAAATGTCATACATTGTTCAATGAACAAAACAAGATTCCAACATAGTTTATTTCTAGGTGTGTTTCTAATCCACCCTAACTTGATTCTTGAATTCTTCATCTATCAACATTGGTTGCGTTGCGTTTTCTTGTAATAACGCACGAGTAAGGATTGGAGAATTATCCAAGAGAACAAAGTGGTTATCCGAAGATGGGCGGTTATGGAAAATTCGCGTGAATAATTATGGAAACAACATATTGTGTATTTTTGATAGAAAAGTTCGAACCAAATTGCGTTGAATTTGTTAGTCAAGGCTAGCAGAATGAAAGTAGACTTTTATTATATTAATAATAATTTTATTTAGTTTAGTATATACGTTTGAAAATAATAATAAGAAAAAAGAAGATTTGGATAATATTCTGTTAGAATGTTTTGCTACTATTATAATATATATATATATATATATAATTAATAATTAATTAATTCAGCAGCTTAACTCGTTTTTTTTTGTATAATTCGAAAAGTATAATGTTCTATAAAGGTACAAATATATGGTTGGGAGGTGCGTATTTTTTTCTATCATATGACCCAAGTTCTATAAAAATCGGAGTAGGGTCAAAAATAATATATTTTATTTATACCGGTTGGAATTGGTTTACAAATGGTTCGGATTCAATTTTCAAAACGGGTCAGATTTCGGGAAGCCCATTTTGACGGATGTTACAAGGCTGATCCATAGCCTTCTTCGTTTCTAACTCCTTCTCCAGGGCCCTCTTCTTCGCCGCTTCGGCCACCCTCTCCTCCTCAGCCTTCCTTTTTCTCTCCTCCTCCTCCTCCTTCCTCTTCCTCTCTACTTCATCCTTCCTCCTCTTCTCCTCCTCACTCTTCTTCTTCTTTTCTTCTTCTCTCTTCTGATTCTCCTGCACCTTTCGCTGCGCCTCAGCAGCCTTCGCGGCGTCCTGAGCAGCAATATCAGAAGACTTGATGGTAATCTTCGGCCTCTTCGACGCAGCCTCACTGAACGTGACACCCTTCTCAGGGGTCTTCTTCTTGATCTCTGCAAAAATAATGCAAGTACATTTAAGCAAAGAGAAAAGTATTAAGAAGAGAAGCAAAGAACATACCCGGAGAAAATTTATACAACGAGCGCAAGTTGCTCGTTTTCCCAACCACGGGAAGCACAACAGCAGTAGGCGCGGAAGCCACACCAGCCATGGTTTCGCTCCTACCTCTCTTCCTGCCAATCAGTTGGGCAGCAGCATCTTCTTCTTTCGCCTCATCATCTTCAGGGGTCGCGCCAGCATCAGGGTTACGAAAACCCGCGCTCCCAGAGCTCTTTGAGCCGCCTGCACCAGTTTTGGCCTTAGCTGTATGCAACAAGCCTTCAAATGAGTCACTGATTATCACATAATCACCTAAGTCACGTTGTCGAAGGCGAAGAGTACCTTTGACAGCAGCAGTAGTTGCGCGACTGGTGCCAGTCCCCTTGCTGGTCACTTCAACATCAGCCTTCTTTTTCTTCTTCAAAGGTTTCTTCTTCTTCTTCTTCTTCTCCTCTGGGTCAATCCCCAGGTCGCGTAACACACCTGCAAAGATTTTAGACCACGAACTTAGCTCGCCGTTGGAAGACCCTACTGACTCCTCGCTGGAAAGATAGAGAATCTCTTTCCCAGCAGAAGTCACAGAGCGCAAAGGACGAGGTTTAGGATATTGCGCACCTTCAGTAGCGGTTGGCGGCGAAGCAAAGGCACCTTCAACCGGAAACATGAAGTTGCCCTCAATCTGGTCATACCAGCTTTCTTCATCATCGCGCAAGGGGCGCACGCCCATGCAACCACCAAATGTGGAGAAGGCAGCTTGATAGAGTTGCGCCTCTAAACATGAACATAAGTAAGTAACAATTAAAGCAAGCTACTTCAAAAAAGAACAAAGAGATAACAAACCTTGATCACCGATCTTCAACACCGGAACCTCCCTGCTGCTGGGTGACCACTGGTCACTCATCTTAGCCGCGACCAAAACGTTTTCCCCAAACACCCGATTTGGGGTTGGGGTCAACTGCTGATACCACCGGGCATTTTTCGGAATTGGAAGGTCTTCCTTGGGTATTGCTTCAGTCCAATCCCTAAAGGGCATAGCAATCGGCAACACTTCTTCACGGATGAAGAAGAACTTGGGTTTCCAGTCGTGGAAACTCTTCGGTGGGTTTAGCAGAATCTTCTTCGCCGCACCACGGCTTGCAAAGGAGAAGAAACCCATCGTCCTTTGCAACTGGTAGAAGGCCCGAAACTTATCGACCGATGGCTCAATGCCATGAGAATGGCACAAGAACTCGAAGTGCCGTACCCTAACCATCCCGGGTGGGCTCATCTGTGATAGATGAAAGTTGTAATGATGAAGAATATGGCCCATGAAGTTGGTCGCCGGCAATCTGAAGTTACCCTGAAGAAAGAAATCTTCATACAGGGTAATGTATCCAGGTGGTGCATCAGCCGCGGTCTGGCCCTGAGCCGGATACCGGGCATCCCACTCCGGTGGGAATCGAAAGCTCCGAACGATCTGTTCAAAAAGCCCTAGATCCCACTTGAGGACAGGAACTGGACCTTCCTCGACAGCAGCAACTTCCTGATGATCCTCACTCATCGTATCAGAGAATAAATCTGGAAAAAACTCGAAGAAAAACTTGAAGATTTGCAGAAATCTTGAAGATGTGAAGAACCAACTTTGAAGATTCAAAGAGAAGTTTGAGAGAGAGTAAGAAGGCAACGAAGAGAAGTGAGAATCTCTCACCTCTCTTCGGATATATATACCCATCGCATTTAATGCGATGGGTAACCGTGCCGCTTTCGCCGCTAGGCTAACCAATGAGAAGCTGCCACGTCAAGCGGGAAACCAGGGGTGACGGTTACCACGCGCGCGTGGGCCTCACTCTCCTGACACGAAGTGCAACCGCCGCAGACGGCATGATGACACCCGTGCCAGAGGTTAACTCAAACGTCGCACTCAACGACTTATCCCACCAACTTGTCAGAAGTTCAAATTTCGAAGTTTCCCGCCATAAAAATTACAAGTAACTTCATGCAAAAGTTACATGAGCCGCGCAAGCTAAACGTCACCTCCAATAAACCTGCGCGCCTGATCAGACAAACAATAATCCCTAAAGACTTGCCTTGGTACCTGCGCAATTGAAAACAACATTTTCCACATGCGCCACACCAATCAGGATCAAAAGAACATTTCCCCTATTACACTTATTTCTCTTATTTTTATTAAGTCCAGAGCTCCAACCACTTGCGTTGCGCATGGTGCAGCACTGGACTGGGGGGACTTGAAGGGGTATGGTCCCAAAAAGTCGCGCAAACCTCCGCCCAGGTTGCGCGCGAGACCATACTCCTTATTTCAGAAAACTTATTAATAATATCCACGCGCGACCTACACACGTTGTAGTTTATCCCGCGCGAGGCAAGGCCCACAAGAGGCTCAGATATCAGCACTTAGCATAAAACAATGGAACAAATGAGCATACTAACCCCGCGCGGGTTAGTTTGCTGTCCAACAAGAAACACTCAGTAGGGAAGCGCACGGCTACCTACAGTGGTACATAAGGTACAAGTGGCAGTAAAAGGAGCCAATGAGCGTCTAGCAGGCTCTGGTCAATCGTGCGCCACGATCGCCTGACGAGAAGTACACAAGGACGCCTACGTGGCACCAATCAGAGGACGGAGACAACTGTCCCACGATCTCCACTTGTCTGCTGATGACAGAAGGACAACAAGGCCGACAACAATGACACGTGGCTCCAATCAAGGTGCGCCAGCACAGACGAACGTCTAGAAGCCACTAAGCGGTCGACGCCAGTGAGACAAAGAGCATATCCGTTTTGTTGTCCGCTTCCGGCCCAAGGCCCATCAGCCCATAACCCCTTACACCTCTCCGGCTATAAATAGAGACCTCATTCCACAGGTTAAATATTCTATTCCCTCTACTCTCACTCTTAGCACTTAATTACTCTTAAAGCAGTCGCTTATTCTCACGCCGGAGCCTGGTTAAGAGGGAAACCCCCACATTCCCCTCTTAACGAGTAACGGTGTTCTGTTTTGCAGGATCGATTATCAAGTCGGAGCTCAAATATCCATAAGAAGATTAACCATTATGAAAGGAACATAAACCAATCTAATTAACTCCCTAATTAGATCAGTGTTTCTTCATTGGCGCCCACCGGAGCCTGGTTAAGAGGGAAACCCCCACATTCCCCTCTTAACGAGTAACGGTGTTCTGTTTTGCAGGATCGATTATCAAGTCGGAGCTCAAATATCCAAAAGAAGATTAACCATTATGAAAGGAACATAAACCAATCTAATTAACTCCCTAATTAGATCAGTGTTTCTTCAGTTGATGACGTTTGAACTTAATCCGTGCTGAGATCGGTAGGGGGTTACGCTCATCCTCCGGCCCGTCGTCGTTGCGTGTGGTTCGAGTAGTTCACCGTCTGAGGCGAGAGTATTGCAGAAGTGATCACGCTTCGGGATCGGAGACGTCAATCCACGAGTTTCAATAAACGAGAAGGAGTAGGAAAGGTATCGTTCAATCATTCGTCGCGGGGACATCCAACTCAGGAACGTTCGTATAAGCACCTAACATTCTACACGGTTCGCTAGGTGTTCTGATGGGTGTTCGGGTAACACTCGATAGCATCGAGTTTCGAAAGAATCCAACGATAAATGAGAAGTTCGCGTTTAAGTTTGAGTAGGGAGACAATTACTGCTATGGCCCCTATAGGTTGGTTATGTTTCACACTGATCAAATAACGGAACAGAACCCCTTTTCCACTTGTTAAGCCTTACTGGGACTCACATGCACCCCACAATGTTATTATGTGTGCACCCACAATAATATTGTGATTTGCATGTTCATCTCAGCTCCTCTTAACTCATGTCAAATGGTTCCCCACACTCGAGTAGATTTCAAAGAGTATCAAGTAGTGTAAGTTATGAAGGTTTAGGGAATGACCACCCTATCGGTCTCTTATCACGTGAAAATGTACATGAATTCGTATCGTGGTGCTAAGCGTGCAATCACATGCAATATCGTACGTAGGTGTTCACTAGTTATGTAGTACAATGAGTATAAGAGAGACGAACCTTGCAATCTGGAGCTGAGTGTCATGGTCGTATTCTCGTTTTCAGAACTGTCCGGTTATAGTCTGGTTTTACAAAAACAGTTTCCCTTTTTAAAACCAAGTTCACTATAACCAATGGCTCTGATACCAATCTGTCACACCCCCAAAATCCACATGCGGAGTCCCACCGCTTGGAGGCGTGACTGACCAGGATCTTTACCATCAATCACATTGAACTCATAAGTATAGGTGAATAATACTTTCATTTATAAACAACAAGTGTTACAATATCACAATATTTCACGGTTTACAGCGGAAGCTTATTTAACTCAATGAGTGTTTATAAAACCACATGTAAGTTCTTAGTTCTTGTGTTGCGTTTCCATGTGTCTCGACCCATGACCACTCCAGCTTCCCAGACATCAAGTTCCTTGGATAAGCACCTATAAGCCTGCAAGGCATGTAATAGAGAGTCAACAACTAGTTGAGCGAGTTCACAGTTAATAGTTCAGTAATAGTATAGTGCGAGTAGTAGTAGGTTCGTTCGTTATGTCATGTATCGTATTAGTTTCCATCGCGGCCTCCCAGGCAGGTATGCGAAGATATTAGGGGATGTTTTTCCCAAGTAATCTAGACTAGGTTTATTTGTATCGCGGCCTCCCAGGCAGGTGTGCGAAGATTAGTAAATTTAGTTCGCGGCCTTTCTAAGGCAGGTGTGCGAAGTCAGTCATAATATCGCGGCCAACCCTTGGCAGGTGTGCGAAGATCAGTTCAATAAGTGTTACTAGCCTAGCCGTATCTTATCGTTAGGTTCTATCATCCGAGTATACACAATAATTCATTAAATCCCATTCCCACTCGGGAACCCCATGCCTTGGCTGTGTGAACTCACCTTGGGTTTGCTCGGTTATGATTAGTAAATTTTACTTTACCAATCCCCATTTGGTCAACCAATTCCCTATCGTGGTCACCAATCTATATTAGTTACGAACTCCTGTGGGTCACGTATTGTACACAATAAGTCACTTATCCTTACATAGTAGACCACACATTCATGTTTCATTCACAACACATACACTAGTCCACAGTATGATATAGTAACCTGTACACCTTTCCATTACAAGTTTACATCTCATGCAAATTCTCACCAGTAACACATAACATGACTGATAGACTTGTTTCACCAACTAATCAATTCAGGTTTCTTAACAATATCATCATATAACAAGGATTTTATTTACTCACTCTCTTATCCTCGATCAAATAAAGTGATGGAAGACTACTTACTCGTCAGTTTGATTAACAGGATTACACACACTAATCCTAGCCTGTACAAGCATCACATATACATATACACATGCACATTTGTAAGTCGAGTTCATGCATACGCAAACCAATAATTTAGAATCTCATCATACATGGTCTACAATAGAAATGAATAGTCAAACGTACTGTTAATTCAAGTTTCCACAGTCATCACTATCAGACAATAACAACCAATAACCGATCACAAGTATATTACAAGCATCATGCAACAACACTAATGAGTGGGTTTGCTTACTGTCTCGGCGAAACACCCAAGTGTTTCGTCGAGATTGGCCATGGCGAAACAGGTGTTTCGTCGAGACCATTCACACAGCAGCACAACTTCGTTTCGTCGATACCAACCACCCCACTTTGACCTCCTACATCACGTATCAGTTACACATTCAAAGTTAATCTGATTCAGATCATTCGACACTTTTCGTCATGAACAGGTGCCTTGTTTGTAAATCATTAACGCTCTTTTTATACATGGCAGTTTCCATTCAACGGCAACTTATGCTAACCCTAGTTTCATACATCACAACCGAATCACAAATCCCCAACCCCATCGGTTCACTAGCATTCATGTTGACATAAGAATTTTCAGATTTTGTATCATGCCTTAAGTACAAAGTATATCGCATAACAGATTCAAACCAACAGGTTATCATCATGATGTACATCCAGTGTTGCAATCGTATATATATATACATACTAACAAAACATTCTCAAACATTCACATACAATTAGACGGAAATGAAATTATTATGAATCTACTTACCCGACCACGTATGAACTCATGACCGGATTACAAGACTTCGGGGGAGGGGTCTGCCGTCGCGAACAAGCAAAGGGGGTGAGAGTATTAGGGTTTTGTGTTCTACGGGCAACTGATTAAAAAGGGGTTCCAATATAAAGGAGTTGGGCCGAACCCACTTTGGGCCGAAGCCTGTTGTGGCGACGAAACACTCACCGTGTTTCGCCGTGTCCATGTTTCGTCGCGTGTGTGTGTGTGTGGGTAATGCAAGTCATCATGCATGATGTTTGTTATGTCTTAACATAAGGAGCAATACTTATAGTTTCTAGTATCAATCGCAAAGGGCAACACACCCATCACATATATGTAACAATCACAATACATTTCATCATAATACAATACGTACAGTTACAAGTCAAATAAGTCAAACAACCAAACGGTCAAAGTCAACGTGCATTTAATGCAAAAGTGAAAGTCGGAAACTCGAGTTGTCACAAAGACCTCGTTGAATCCTACACAACGGACTGAAAACACAACAAACCATACAAATAGACGTGGTTAAAGATCAAGTTGAAGACTTTATCTTTTGAAGATATTGGTTTGAATCGATTGCTTTATTAAATATGTTGTAATTCATATTTATTTTCGTTTGAATTTTTACACGGTTCATGTGCTACAATTTCCCAAATGTTTAAAGAGAGTATCTTCATTTTTATTAGTTTTATTAATAAAACTGTGACCCAATTCCTACACTTAAAACTACACCATTGATCCCAATCGAGCTGTTCATTCTTTGACCGACACTTGACCAATAGATATCCCAATGTTTTCAGTTCTATCATAATATTCCTTACGTCTAGGTTTTTCGACTTGAAAATAACGTCGTTTCTCTTTTTCCATATCATCTAGCATGCAAGAAGGGTCACTTTTAGTATTAATTGTCGCTTCAGTAGGGAAGTATCGACACCTAGATGTATGTCGAAGAGATCCTACAATGTGAACACATAAATGGGAGGAATGTTGCACCAAGTTGAGACAGACTGCCATACTACTGCCGCTACATAAAATAAGAGCAGAATGTGGTCCAGGGATTCATCCGATATGCCGCAAAACGGGCAAGCAGAGGAGTTGACCTGGATACCCCTTTTCAGCAGCTCCACCTTTGTTGGAGCCGATTTCTAGCCATACGCCATCCGAATATGTTGACCTTCTTTGGAAGCCACTTATTCCAGGATAACCAATGCTCTTCCTGCGGTAAAACTTGTTCGACTAGAAGTTTTCTAAGTGTTTTGACTGAAAACCCACCATCCTCGCTGATAGTCCACGTCCATTTATCTTCACCATCCTTCCTCTGAACCGCGTTGATAATGTTTATACATGCATTCTTCAAGTTCGTTGACCTCCACTCCGCTCTCTGGCTCTCTGCTCCAATTCCAATTAAAAGCTGACACGGTATCCATCAAACAACACCCGGGCGCTGACAAAGCAAAGTTTACCTTGCTCTAATCTGAATAGGGTCGGGAATAATTCTTTGAAGGACGAATCTCCCGCCCAACGATCCGTCCAAAACCTTATTGAAGCCCCACCCCCGGGTGTACCGATTATGATGTCTCCAAAAGAAATGTTTTTGTTCTTCAGTTCTCTTTCTATCTTGTTTATATTACACGATACACCCGGTCTTCCAGTTTTAAGAGGTAAAAACTCCCACCTTCTGGTTGAGTGATGGAGACCTTATACCACTCTCATCCATAATCTATTTGGTTCCGATTTGAATCTCCAACACCATTTGGACAGTAAACTTCGATTAAAGTCGATTAAAGATCCCAATCCCAGTCCACCGGGATCCCAAGGCGATATCACAGTTTGCCATTTCACCCATGCCATTTTGGATTTTTCACTTGTGCCTCCCCAGAAGAAGTTGCGTTTCTATTACCGATTTCGGTGCTTTAAATAGTGAGAAGTAGTACGTTGGCATGCTATCCAACTTTTGATAAGCGTTTGGTCACATTAGTGCCAACTAAGCTACCTCTTTTTAGCCAAAAACATATATAACCGTCCTTTCAATCATTACCCATTTTTTATCCCATAATTTTTAAATAGTTAATATCTTGAAAATTCTTAGAAAACATAAAACATTAGGACCGTATTGTTCATCACAAAAATAATCATGCATTAATTGTTCATGAGTATAATGATCCCGTTCGACTTCTTTTTTTCTCTTTTCTTTTCATGATTGGACATTGAGGATGACTATCATGTGACATAAACTCCACCGTGAGTTCAATCGCAGTTCCGTGACATAAATTCTCGTAAGATTATAGAGAAAAAAACTAAATTTTATTTTATATGTGAAATTAATTTTTTGGTGGTTGATTGGTGCATTTTGAGTACACGTTATTGAATATTATTTACAATAAAATACATCGATATTGAGATAAAATACGCTAGTTTAGTGGGTTTTTATTATCAAGCGGGTTAAGATGAAAACGATCATTTAAAGAATAAATATCAAATTAAAAAGGCTTAGAGGGTGTTTAAGAGAGTGGTTCAAAATGTATAGTGCCAAAGAAGTTGAGGAGGAGGCACGACTGAGAAAAGAAAAAGATGACATTGAACTACAAATGGAGAATAATGAATTGGAAGATTCGGATGTTTGGATTTGGACAGAGTGTAAGAAAGCATTAGAAGATATTGAGCTTCTGAAGACACGTGATATCAAGCAAAAATCTCGCGTTAAATGGGCCTCGTTGGGAGACGAAAACTCAATTTTTTCCATGATGTTGTTAACGGTAGAAAGGTGCGAAACTCTATACCGGGTATTATGGTTAATGGAGATTGGGTTACAAAGCCGTCCTTGGTTAAAAAAGAGGTGTTACGGTTTTTTAGAAGCCATTTCAAAGAACACAACTATAATCGGCCTACCCTTTGCTGTTCGGATATTAATAAACTCGGTGATCAGGAAAGTGAAGACATGGTTGTTTTGTTCTCTAGACAAGAAATTAAAGATGCGGTATTTGATTGTGGCTCTAATAAGGCGCCGGGTCCCGACGGTTTTAATTTTCGATTTGTCAAAAGATTTTGGAATTATTTTGAGGAGGACTTCTTTAATATTATGAAGGAATTTCATAGTTCAGGTTCGATTAGTCCGAGTTGCGGTTCGTCTTTTATCACTTTGATTCAAAGACAAAAACTCCTTTGGTCTTAGAGATTACAGGCCTATTACTTTGGTTGGGATGATTAGTAAGGTGATTTCTAAAATCCTTGCTAATCGCCTTAAAAAGGTGATGGGTCAGATTATTTCCGAGTCTCAATCTGCCTTCCTGTCGGGTCGGTTCATCCTGGACGGGCCTTTAATGGTGAATGAAGTCGTTGATTGGTTGAAAAAAAGAAACAGAAAGGCGTTTTTATTGAAAATAGATTTCGAGAAGGCCTACGATAATGTCAACTGGCAATTCCTGATATCTATTATGTCTCAAATGGGGTTTCCCCCTCTTTGGTGCGAGTGGATTAAAGGTATTTGCCAATCTTCTAGAGCCACGGTTTTAGTAAACGGGTCGCCAACCTTTGATTTTAGGTGTGAAAAGGGGCTTCGACAAGGTGACCCGTTGTCGCCTTTTCTTTTCCTGATTGTGATGGAAGCTCTCTCGTGGCTTTTGGAAAAAGCTAAGCTTCTCGGGGTCTTTAAAGGCATTGCATGTTCGAATGATGGGGTAGTATTAACACATCTTTTCTATGCGGATGACGCTCTAATTAGGGGCGAGTGGTCTAAGGATAATATTCGAAGCATTGCAAGGGTCCTTCGCATTTTTTACATTTGCTCGGGGCTTTGTATTAACCTCCATAAGTCGAATATATATGGGGTTGGTATGGAGGATTCCGAGGTGGACGACATGATGGGATTGCTTGGTTGTAAAAGAGGAGGTATTCCGTTTAGCTATCTCGGCCTTCAAGTTGGAGCTAAGATGTCTCGCGTCCGTAATTGGGACCCGGTCATAGATGTTATACGAAATCGCCTTGTTTCTTGGAAAGCTAAAACTCTCTCGATTGGGGGGCGCCTTATCCTCATTAAATCGGTGTTAGAAAGTTTACCCGTTTATTATCTTTCACTTTACAAAGCTCCCAAGGCCGTGATTGAGTCTATTGAGTCTATTATGAGACATTTCTTGTGGGCGGGCTCTAGCGAAGAGAAGAAGATCCCTTGGGTTTCTTGGGATATTGTCACTACCCCCAAAAAGAAAGGAGGATTGGGAGTATCTAAGTTACAAGATGTCAACGACGCGCTCTTATTAAAATGGACATGGAGATTCAAAAACGAAGGAAATTGTTTATGGAAGAAAATTATTATGGGTTGTCATGGTACAAGTAGACCGTGGGCTTTACTCCCGTGTAGTGCCTCGTCTAATGGGTGTTGGAAACGTATTGTTAAAGTTGGCGAGAAAAAAATCTCAAACGCGTCGAATTTTAACTCCTCCTTCGGTGGTGATCTTGGTGATGGTAACTCTATTAATTTTTGGGGTGACCCTTGGTTAAGAGACGGACCTCTTAGATTAGCGTTTCCTAATATTTTTAGGCTTGAAAAAATGAAATGGGTTAAAGTGTCGGCTCGAGTTACGGTTGTTAATAATATCAAGACTTTGACGTGGGATTGGCGTTCGAACTCCAACTCGGCTGCAGAAGTTACAGAACTATTCCAGCTCCTTAATGAAATTCACGATTTCAATTGGAAGGGCGGTATAGATAGTTGGAAATGGAAGCATGCTTCGGATGGTTTGTTCTCTGTGAAGTCGGCTAAAAGTCTGCTTTCCGACAACAACTTGGCTGTTCAGATTCCGAAGATTAAATGGAAGGTGTGGGTGCCGCTTAAATGTAAGATTATGGTATGGAGGGATGCTCTAAACCGGCTCCCTACTATTGCTGAACTTATAAAGCGTGGTGTACGCCCTCAACAGACTTGCTGTGCCTTTTGTCAAGCTAATTTAGAAACTGCTTTCCATCTCTTTACGGGTTGTATGTTTGTCCAAGAAGTGTGGTACAGGGTTGAAACTTGGCGTCGCTTAAATCCTAATATACTGTTTGATGTTGCGGACATTTTGAAGGTGCCGGAGACCCAAACGTTGACTAAGAAAGCGAAACACGTCTTGAGAGGCATTGTGTATACGACTTTGTGGGTTATTTGGAAGAGCGCAATAATCGCATCTTAAATAACAAGCATCTAAGGCCGATAGAGATCGTTGAGACTATTAAGTTTATGACTTTCTTTTGGATTTGTAATAGGTCTAGATGGAAAGATGTAGATTGGTCTAGTTGGCATTTGTTTCCCTTGGAGTGAGTTGTTTTTTCGATGGGTTGCTAGTTGGTCCTTGTTTTGAGGACCAATTGAGTGTTGTTTTGAATGAAATTTTCTTTTAAAAAAAACAATTAACCATGATTTAGAGCTACATAATATTAGATTAAAAAGAATACCTATAAACGTTAATACGTTAAACAATCTAATTCTAAATCACAATATGGTTTGAAAAAAACAATAAATTCTTGTTTGATATTTATGCACGTGACATCATCGAGATTAATGAATTGAAGTAAAATGGATTATTAACATTACAAGATCCTTTAATAGGCTGAAGATTATAGTGGTAAGTATTCCCGCTTGTCACGCGGGTGACCGTGGTTCGATCTCCGGTAACGGCGTCATTTTGATGACTGTCGTAAGGGTCATGCAAAAACCTAATTAAACTAAGTAGATAGCGTAAGTAGGGTATCGTATCCACAAGGAATTTGCGGTTAGTGTTTAACTAGGGAATTATTATATATTAAAGAAACGCAACTCCTACTGAGAATCCCGATTGTAAGTTTAACACAAAAACCCGTTTACAGATTCATAACACCACTTAGACATGACCTTGGAATTAATGACTTTGATTAATTATTAGGGATAGTTTTTAAGACTCGCCATACAACCTAATAACCCGTTTAGTTATACCAATTACCCACCAATTTACCAACCCGCTAGCGATGCAAGGAAATCGCCAATACGCTTGATAAACGACAAACAATTCAAATATAATAAATGTTTCACAAAATCAACACAAGTTGTCAAGATTTACCGGTTAATAAGAACCAGAAAAACAAAGTTTAATGTGAAAATCTAGAAATCAATCATCCGAGGAAAGTCACAAGAGAAAAAGGAAACATCCTCCAAGTTTGAGATTCTAAGTTTACACCAAACTCAGTTTAATCATTAATTGGACACCACATAGACATGATGCTGAAAAGTCGGTTAATTTAAGTGTAATTATCAAAAACAGGTCTTTGTCATAAGATCTTTTATAGTTCAATTACCCTATTTACTAATATGAGTCAACCTACTCTATGTCATCCAACAAGCTACAAGGTCTTGTCATCAACCGAGCAAGTTGTAAAGTAAGAACTCAAAACACATGCAAAAAAGTTTAAATAAACCAACACATCAAATTGTTTATAGACGTCGTCAATGTCAAAAACTATTCCAAATATGAGTAAACTGAGAAAAAGTATTAAACCCTACAAACCATACGCTTAAAGAAAGCAACCTAAACATTCATGCCTTGAACCATGTACAGCCGTCAAAAGACGGCTGCCTTCTCCGTGCCTCTCTTCAGCCGTCCAATACTTCCCTTCTTTATTCTTGTAAGATCCTCTTTTATTCAGCCCTCAATCCCCCAATTCCATATGTCGAACTCCCCTCTTTAATGTAACTAGTTATAAAAACCGTCGCCGCGTTGCGGCGAACTTTCTTTGTTATTTAGTCTGTGTTCATATATGTTTGAAATCACTACGAGCGCGTTGCATACGGAATCGCTGACAAGAATAAAAAGAAAATGTAGAAAAACACACTAAAAAATAACCGAAAGAAAATCAACTAAAAAAGTTGTATGGTAATGATGTTGTTCGGTAGAAACTCGTAGTCAGAGATGAGCAAATAGTAATGGGTACCGGTACCGAATTTCCTGAACCCAAAGATCCTAAGTACCAGTGCAGTACTGACGTTTGGCGTTCCTGGTACCGGTTCGCTATCGGTTTTTACCTTCATATACAGATACCGTAACTGGTATTTTCGGTACCAATACCGATTCGGTATCAGTTGGCACCGAGCTCACCCCTACCCTTGAAACTAAAAAAAAGTTGTACGATACCGTTGTTCGTACGGTACACGTGATCAGGGATGAGTAAATGGTACTGGGTAGCAGTACCAAATTTCTCGAACTATAAGATTATCAAACTCAATCCGGTACCGACTTTTGGCGTTTTATGTACCAGGCTGGTGCTGGTTTTTACCTTCATGTACCGATAACGAACCGGTATTTTTGAAACAAGTACCGGTTAATACCAATCTTATCAAACTTAAAAAATAAAGAAGATAACAATTATTATAGTATTAAAATAATAAAACTATAAGAAAACTTTATATAATATTTTATATTAGAGTTTACTATTCAAATCAGTCATTTATTAATATACTAGTAGATGCCCCGCCCGCGTTGCGGGGCGAGGGACGAATAATTCTCAACCAATTAAAAAAAGACTACTATAATTTTCCTAGGAAAAAAAAAAAAACAAAAACGATGATAAGACCGTAGTAAACCAATTAAAACAAAAAACCTTTATAGTTTTCATAAAAAAACTAAAACGATGGGAAAAACGTAATTTTTAACTGAGGGCCAAATCATAAATTTAATTCGGGGATAAATTGTAAACTAAATGGACCAACGGGGGAGTGTCAGGAAGTTGCCGGCACGACTGTAATTTTACACTCGGGGCAAAATTGTAATGTCACCAGGAAAACAAACAAAAACGACTGGGAAAATGTAAAGTTAAGTTGAGGGTAAAATCGTAACTTGGCTGTGAGAAAAAAAACTAATGGCAAAACTATAAATTTATACGGGGCAAAATCGTAATTTTGAACCGAGTGCAAAATCAAAATTTTTAGCTGGGAGTAAAAGGGAATTTTTTTTAAGTGGGGGTAAGAACATAATTTTGAACTGATGGCAAAATCATAATTTTAAGGGGAAAAAACTAACGGCAAAAGTGTAAAATTAAACGGGGCAAAATCGTAATTTTTAACTGAGGGCGAAATCGAAATTTTTAGCTAAGAGTAAAAGCGCAAATTTATTTTTAAGTGGGGGCAAAAACATAATTTTATACTGATGACAAAGTCGTAATTTTAAGACGGGACAAAATCGTAAATTTGTTTGGCCAATAAGGAAGTGCCAGGCAGATGCCTGACACTGTTGAGCCTGCCGCCCATTTCACCCAATTAGGTGGCGAACCTATTACCCGATCACATCATCATCTTGAAATTGTATGTATTGAAAATGAAAATAGGTGAATGTGCTGCTATATTTTTAATTCTTTTTGATCTTCAACATGCTAACAACAGCCCAACCTAAGCCCATTTTCCCATTTTGATTATAATCTTTAGCCTATTAAAGGATCTTGTAATATTAATAATCCATTTTACTTCAATTCATTAATCTCGATGATGTCACCTGCATAAAATCAAACAAGAATTTATTGTTTCTTTCAAACCATATTATGATTTAGAATAACATTTATATGTATTTTTTTAATCTAATATTATGTAGCTCTAAATCATGGTTAATTGTTGATATTTATTCTTTAAGGTAAATTGGATTTAAATAATTCCAACTTGCTTAATTTGGCCAATAATAATCCAAACTCAGTTATTGGCTGATAATAATCTGAACTGGTCCACTTTTAGCCGATAATAGTCCGCCGTTAAAAATAGCTTAACGGAGTTAAGCTTTTTTCCTAATTACAAACCGATGTTTTATGGATTTTGATCAGAACGAGGATACGATTCGATTTATATAAAACTTACCTCGAAACGGTGCTTCAAACGACTTAATTTTTGTTAATTGGAAGTTTAAACACCCGAATTGAAGCACCGTTTTCGTCGTTTGGGGCAATATTTCGAGGTAAATTTTATATCAATCAACTCGTATCCTCGTTCTGATCAAAATCCATAAAACATCGGTTTGTAATTCGGAAAAAAGCTTCCGTTAAGCTATTTTTAACGGTGGACTATTATCGGCCAAAAGTGGACCAGTTCAGATTATTATCGGCCAATAACTTAGTTGGGATTATTATCGGCCAAATTGAGCATGTTAGGATTATTTAAATCCAATTTGCCTATTTTTTAAATGATCGCTTTCATCTTAACCTGCTTGATAATAAAAACCCACTAAACTAGCGTATTTTATCTCAATATCGATGCATTTTTATTGTAAATAATATTCAATAACGTGTATTCAAAATGCACCGATTAGTGGTAAAACACTATATTTAGATTTATACTAAAATTTAGAAGATTTTAGAGAAAACACTAAATTTTATTTTAAATGTGAAATTAAATATTTTTTTGGTGGAAAGTCTAGAGAGAACGGATTAGAAACCCCATTAGTTACCACATTGTTTTAAAACAAAACAGAAATTGCCTTAATAATTAAACTCCATTTAGAGACTACTACTATGATTGTTTCTATAACGGTATAAATAAAAAAGAAATAAGTAAGTAACAACATATGAAACCATGGAAAAAGAAACTCCTACTAATATAAAACAAACACAAGTAAGCAACAACATAAGAAAACACGGAGAAAGAAACTCCTACTAATATAAAAGAAACACGACATTAAAATGATATAAAAATTAAAAAGCACTATTAATAGGATATAAAAATTAAAAAGCACTATTTTTAGGATATAAAAAGTAAAAAGCACAACTCTATTGCATGACTTGTCATTTATTTTTACCTTTAATTCTACATATTTACTAAAGATAGCATGTAGACACACACTTATAGTCGTATGCACAACTACATACATCTTATTTATATACATTTGAATTGCAGAGATAGATGATCGCCTTGATCGCGTCACAAATGGCTAATATAGAGGTACAATCTTCATGTGAACAAAGTTCTTCTCCTTCGTCAATCTTTAACAAAGTTGATCGTCCTGTTACATTGAAGGTTTGCTTTCTAACTTTTCAACAGATTCTTGGTTGCACATAGAAATTGACATTTATTTCTAGTTTTGTAAATTGTTAATTAACATCTAGTAGAAATTGACTCAATTGCTTCGATATGTATATCTATACGAGTTCACGACATGACCTGAGTAAGGTTTTCATATGTCTAATCGAGTCCATGATCGATCCTAGTTCGGTCCAGTATTCCATTCGCAAACCGAATGAAACCACGTCCTAGACAATTCACGTCCTAGTTATTACTTTTTTTTTTGTCACAAATTTGAATACTTAATTTTTGATCTTTTCACTATTGTTTGGTAGTCTTTCTATGCTAGTTATATATATTTTTCCATGTAAGTAAATTTGTATGAAGTGTATTTGAAGCCATATGTAAAAAACAGTTGTGTTATAGCTAATCATTAAATTATTAAAAAATCCTTTCATAAATGTTTCAATTTAACAATATTTTCTAAATAGTTAAAAACAAAGTAATAAAATAATACTTTTAACTGAAATCAGTTACCAAACAAAGTAATAAAAATAATACTTTTTTAACTGAAATCAAGCCTAGTTAAAAACAAAGTAATAAAATAATACTTTTTAACTGAAATCAGTTACAAAACAAAGTAATAAAAATAATACTTTTTTTTAACTGAAATCAAGCCTGGTTGAGGACTATTGACCAGAATCACGCCCTTTGCGCCCTAAATTAGACAAGGTAGTACTTGCTATGAAAGCAATCATGAAGGTTTTAAGTGTACTTTTCATAATATGAGTATATGACTCATGTCCAATGTCACGGTATCTAAAATTTCTTTTTTAGATTGTGGCTTATAGTTTAATTTTAATCTACCTGTAATCAACAGTTAAAAATTGTCTTTGTATGATTAATTAAT
Organism: Helianthus annuus; assembly: GCF_002127325.2. Lineage (NCBI taxonomy): Eukaryota > Viridiplantae > Streptophyta > Magnoliopsida > Asterales > Asteraceae > Helianthus > Helianthus annuus. The sequence continues at coordinate 152,156,464 of NC_035437.2, read as the reverse complement.
TAATTAATTAATTAACATATAACAATTGGTATGAGATTCTACAGTTTTCTGAAGTGGTTTACACCATCAAAATTAAGAAACAAAGATGGATAAAGAAGAGCGAATCGCTAGAGAAGCTTATATTAAAAGGAATCACAGGCATGGTGTTGCCCGGAGAAATGTTGGCAATGTTAGGTCCATCTGGCTCCGGAAAAACTACACTTTTGACTGCACTAGGTGGGCGCCTAAGCGGCAACCTAGAGGGGACCATCACCTACAATGGCAAACCATTTACAAGTATTATGAAGCGGCACATCGGTTTTGTAACTCAAGATGATATTTTATACCCTCATTTGACCGTTACTGAAACCTTAGTTTTCACATCTTTACTCCGGTTGCCTAATAACTTTACCAGTCAAGAAAAGGTCCTACAAGCTGAAGCTGTGATCAATCAACTTGGGTTGACAAGATGCAAAAATATAATCATAGGCGGCCCAAATTTAAGAGGGATATCTGGTGGAGAGCGGAAAAGGGTTAGTATTGGGCAAGAAATGCTTATAAATCCTAGTTTGTTGTTCTTGGATGAACCAACTTCAGGGCTCGATTCAACAACGGCTCAAAGGATTGTTTCAACGTTATGGGAATTAGCAAGAGGAGGAAGAACTCTTGTGATGACAATTCATCAACCCTCAAGTAAGATCTTCTACATGTTTCATAAAGTATTGTTGTTATCAGAAGGGAATCCATTGTTTTTTGGGAAAGGATCAGAAGTTATGGACTATTTTGAAAGTATCGGCTTTTCACCATTGGTACCCATGAATCCTTCGGACTTTTTGTTAGATATTGCAAATGGTATGTAAGCAGTTGCATAATTTAAGCCCTTGCAACATGATCTATTTGCATACTAACTAACTTTTTCAATTTTGTGAAACTAAACAAACTAGGGATATCATCTGAGGATTCAAGTTTTTCGGATCAAAATGAAATTAAGCAGAAGTTAGCTTTGGCTTACAAGTCAAATCTTGCTGAGAATCTGAAAGCTGAGGTACTAGAAGTTGATGATCATGTGAACAATATTTTAGAGAACCCGAAACATGAGCGATGGACCACAACTTGGTGGCAACAAGTCATGATTTTGTTCAGAAGAGGTGTCAAAGAAAGGAGACATGATCTGTTTTCTGCTCCCAAAGTTTCTCAGGTTATAGCAGCATCATTTCTTTGCGGTTTGCTATGGTGGCGATGCGATCCGTCTCACTTGCAAGATCAGGTATATAGATTTCCATTTCACCCACATGCAAAATGTCACTTCTAAAGTGATTACATTACTCACTAGAATTGTTTAGATGTCTTATGTACATACTAGAAAAGTGTCATTGGTAAATAATTGATAGAAAAGGAGTGAGCAAACATATTTTTGACCTTTCTATGATAGTTTTTCTTTTAGTGCTTAGAAACCCAAAACTTATAGGGAGTATATTTGAGTTACACTTCTTTAAAAATGCCACTAAACCAATACTTGTGACTCTAATTTTTAGGAGTCACCAATAATTATACTACTCAAGTGTCACTTTTCTTGTAGTGAATCGCAATCCAACATTGAATTCTTTTAACACTTTGGTGATTTTCTCATTGAAAAATATGCAGATAGGATTGCTATTCTTTTGCGCTGGATTTTGGGGCTTTTTCCCTTTAATTCAAGCAATTTTCACATTTCCGCAAGAAAGAATAATGCTAGGAAAAGAAAGATCTTCAGGGATGTACAAACTTTCATCTTATTTCGTGTCAAGAACATTAGGAGATCTTCCAATGGAGATAGTTCTTCCCACCCTGTTTTGCGTAATAACCTACTGGATGGCTGGACTCAAACCAACGGTTGGAAGTTTCTTATATGCGTTGTTCACGCTTCTCTTAGGTGTCTTGGTCTCACAAGGGCTCGGACTAGCACTAGGTGCACTTGTCATGGACCAGAAGTCAGCCAGCGTTCTAGGGTCTGTGATCATGCAATCATTCAATTTAGCGGCGGGATACTATGTCCAACATGTGCCTGCTTTTATATCTTGGCTCAAATACTTATCGATCAGTCAATATACTTACAAGCTCTTGATAGGGTCACAATATGAACATGGCCAAACCTACCAATGTGGTAACCAAACTTGTTTGGTTGAAGATTTTCCAGCCATCAAGAATGTTGGGCTCGATGGGCAAGTAATCTCGATTGTCGCTTTGGTTGTGATGCTTGTATTTTATCGGGTTATTGCTTATTTGGCTCTCAAGAGAATTGGTGTGCCTAATAAATAAGGTATACACTTATGAGGTACAGGAACACATATTCTAAGTTGATGAATGCCCCTTCAAACCAAACCAAGTAACGACATTGCTACCCGAAGTTATGATTAGTAGTTTTTAGTGTGAGAAAATGAGGATAATGTTAATGTTAATGAAAATGATGTTATCTTGTTATATAATCAATGAAGAAATTTATTATGAGACATTTGGTTTATTAGTAGGTTATATGGTGTGGGATAAATCCCTGCCACATCAGCGTCATGTATGCGTCACATAAACGAGGGGCTTTATGGTTTACTTGCACGGTGTGGAATAACGTCTCTATAATGCCCATTTTAGCTATATTAAAATAAAAGAAAAAAAATCTATATAATAACCAAATCTGATTGATTGATGGAGGTGGGTCCCATGGCTTTCTTCCTCTCACGACCGCTATAGCTTTGGCTGGGGCCAAGGATAACGCCTCCTTGGCCAAGGCGGGGTGGTGTTGGGGGCGCCATAGCTCCGATGTGGTTATGAGCGCTACCCCACACTGGCGTAAAATGCTTGTATTCTTCGTTCTTATTATTGATTATTACATGTTCTTATTATTGATTATTACATGTTGTGATTATAAATTTGATTATAAGATTCAAGAACACTGATTAATACCTGTATCACAATCTAGACCCTAGAACAAACAACTTAAAGAAAAACGATCAATCTCTAGGACTCTTAAAATGAAATCATTGAAAAAATAATTGACAATTATACACGGAAATCAACAACATGAAGAAAAAATATAAACGTACTGAAGGGGTATGGTCCCAGATCTCGCGACAGCATCGACCGCGAGTGACCATTACCCTTATCAAAACCCCCACCAGCTAACAACCTATTTGTGCCCACGCGAGAACGCGTCGACACAAGGGTTGAATTCAATCTATCTAGTAACGAAGGAGGACTTACATGGAACATGAGAACGGTAGAGTGATGCGACATAGCATCACATCTGGTGTATGAAAACGGAAGTATTCACAGCGAGGCGGCCTCGCACCGCGTCCAGTGAACACTTCTATCAATACAAGAAAGCCTTACCTTAGGCATAGAAGAAGATGAACATAACAGTGCGGCTGGCATCGCACCATATGGGCATTTTCGTCACGACAAGGGATGCAGGCAAATAGTCTCCGCGGACGACGATGCGGCCAGCACCGCATCTCGCGTATTTCTTGATCACAAGTAGGAGACGCGGTAACCTCAGACGTTACCGCATGCAGCGATGCGGCTTGCACCGCATCCGCATCCTATGCACTCAACAAGTGGGACTGACACCACAGTGCAAGTGGCACCAATGGCAGTTACCTGTCAGAGCTACGTAAGCAATGGACTGACGTGGCGTAACCTCCACAACCGACAAGCCTGACACACCTGCAAAGGTGCAGCACGTCGTCAGTCCATCCATCATCCTCCTCCTTCACTCCTCGGCTATAAATACCAACCCCAAACCAGGTTTGAGGTATCTCTTCGCAACTCTCTCACTACTACTACTATCTTACTTTGCTTCCCAAGCAAACTACTGATTCTCACGCCGGAGAGTGGTAACAAGGAGCACCCCCCACCCCATCCTCCTTGTTACGAGTCACGGCTTATTTCCTTGTGCAGGAGATCAACCACCGGTGATCCAGCCAGCGATCCTCGAGAGGAAGGGATTAACCCTTCTTGACGAGACCAGTGTGTTAACCCTGCCCGGTTAACCATTGTTTCATCATTGGCGCCCACCGCTACTCTTAGCATTTTCTCATCTATCCTTTTCCCTCTCTCAAGATCATGACTGATCACCAAAACAACACTGCGGATAACCCAAATCCCTCAATCCCACCTCCGGTAGGGGTCAATGCCTCGACCTCTCAACCCGGACACATTGGCACGTCCACACAAAGGAGTCCCTCCTTTATGTTTGGACATGACTTATCACAGTTCGAATCTGTGATCCCACCAGGCATGACCGTTCATACCTGGTACGAGCAGCAGGCAGCCCTGCTGACAGCAGCATACAACCGCGCTTGTACGGAAGCGAATATACAAGCTGGGCCTACCCCAGCACCGCACACCCCTGCTGAGCGTATTTTACAATACGACGGCAGGATACATTCACGCCCGGCTTCAAGAAGCCGACGTGAAGACCGCCGATCGTCTTACTGTTCGGTCCACACGCTCAACGAGGACGATTCCTCATACGGGTCCCATACCAGAGGACCAGTGCATACCCGCCTTGGCCCCCATGGCGAAGACAGGAGGCGATCAACCTCCCGACGCGGCCCAGGCATTCAGAGCCGATTGGGCCCACAACCATACACCGAAGGGTACGGTCATACCGACCCTGACGACTGTACCTACCGCGGGGATTCACATGACACCAGCAGCAGACCGGGAGGACGCAACTACGTTCCTCCCAGTCACCCCCGCAACACATACCTCAGGGCGGTTAAGCGCCCTGCGAATGAACCATACAGACCAAAGGCAGCGGCCGAAAATTCCAAGTTCGGCACGCGGATCGCCAACGCCCATGTCACCACGACAAAGTTCCCATTCAACGTTGGGAAATACAGTGGTTCGACCGACCCGGACGACCACATGAACATCTTCATGGGCGCGGGCATCAACGGCCAGTGGGATGAACCCACTTGGTGTAATTTTTTCCCCCAGACCCTTACGGGCCTGGCCAGGGCATGGTTCGATTCTTTGCCAGTGGGATCACTGGATTCATTCGAGGACTTGCGTACCAAGTTCCTCGCCCATTTTAGCCAGCAGCGACGCCACGAACGTGATTCGTTGGACGTCATGAACATCTGGCGAAGGGACGACGAATCCCTCGAGGCATTCGTCGTCCGTTACAATAAAGAGTGCCTGGAGATAGGTGACGTGGCAGACCAGATGGCACGAAACCATTTCATCCGGGCCGTCAAAGACAGAGAGATGATCATGACCATCTCTGGCAAGGAGGGCCTGCCCAAAAAATGGGAGGATGTTATGACCGCGGTCAAGACATACGCCCAGACACAACGGTCACTTGAACCGCGGTCAAGACATACGCCCTGCCCGGTTAACCATTGTTTCATCACGTACCCTAGACTTTGTGAGAAGGGTCGGGATGAATGAGTTGAGAGCGTTACTCTAATTTGTTGCCTCAATCAAGAAGATGAATAGCCAAGAATCACAATTATAATAAAACCTTAATGCCAATATTAGTCTTACATCTTTCACTCTTCTTCACTACAACAGTTCTAAATTGCATCGTTTGTCATAACAACACCTCTATTCTTTCTTCTTCTTCGTCTTCTTTTATTTTTATTTTGTCTTCTTTCATTTTTATTTTTTATTTTGTATTTATACCCCGAATACAAAATAATCTTGACAAGGTAAGTTTTAGACAAAAATAATTACAAACTTGAATAGATTCAAGAGGCAAGAAGGTGCTGCAACTTGGACCTTGAATTAAGTTTATTTGGAGACGGCAAAATACGCCCATCCAGATAAAAGGGTAAAAAATTCCATGTGGCGGGAAATGTTCTCGGAAAAGCTAATGAAAAAACGCCATGGGGAACCTAAAAATGACACCGGTCAGATAGAAGGAGACATGTTTCGTCACTGGAGTTCTGTGTTAGGAAACCTAGTTCGGAAACTTGCTATGTTCAGAATAACCCATCTCGTGTTACCTAGCAGACACAACAGAGAACCACACTAATCGAGACACCCTACACCGCAGTAATATACCTTAAGGCAGCAACGAAAAGTCAAATCAGAGACAGCCATACCGAGAATTGGTCTCAATTAGGCGCTTGTATGAGACTAGGAGGGGGGCCAACCGTCAAGTAGAAAGGAGAGACGAGGGCACATAATTTTACCAAAAGACAGTCGGCTTATACGATTTGTAAACTGGTATCTGAACCTTACAATCTCGAGCCGTAGAGCTTACTACTTAACTTAATAAAGACTACTTACTTTATTCAATTCTTCTTCTGCCCTTCCTGACCTAGAATGACTTAACAATGAATCGGATACAATAAATTGGTGAAGTCTACTATTCTCGAAACATTACAACAGTATTAATATACAAGTAATTGGATTTTTAAGAAGTCTAAAAAATCCAAAACAAAATAAATTGTTGTAATATGTTGTTCTCGAAACATCACACAATAGTCAAAGATTAATTGGATTTAATTCTTATGTGGGCCTTCATTCCAATTAGAACCTTTCTGTCCCTTTGTGCGATTGACAACAGAAGCAACAAAACTCTTTGCGCAGCCTGCTCCCTTCTCTTGAATCAACAACGAACTATTCCGATTAAACTTCTGACGCTCTCCTTATCTCGACAACAACAACATCAATTCCAATCAAAATTCCTTTGTTTTACCCCTTTAGTTATGGCCGATAACAGAGACAACAATACCTTCCTCACGTCTGTCTCCTTCTTCGTTTTTGATCCAAACACACCAGTGCAGGTTGCGAATATCCTAGGTTCCATGGGATAATCTTTAAATCTCATACGATTGTTTGAACTGTCTAGGCCAACAATTGGTATTAGAGCTAGTTAAGCTCTTGAAGATTTAGAAACGGTTAAAAGTAGGTATGGTTGAAGATCTTGATTTAGGAGGTGAACTGAATTCCGAGTACACTGTCGGTCTTGCCGTTTGGATTTGATTTGCGAGAAAGAAAAAGAATACAAGGAAAGTTTTCTGTTGGAGTTCGTATAGTTCAGAACCTTCATTGGTTTAGTTTCATTCTTGCCTGCTCTTTGCGTTGACCAAGGACACACAAAAAAAGTTATTTTTTGTGGTTGATATATGAGAGTTTTTTTGAAAGGGAAACTTCATTAAAAACATCAAACACCAACCCGAAGACTAGGCGACACTACAACGAACCATGCTACATAATTACAAATTTACACCAATCTTCCCAAATCAAAGAATTTGGTTTCGACCTATTTTTAACCCAAAGGAAACCGAGAGAACAGAGTTCACTAAAAATGTCGACAATGATAACTTGTCTTCCTTCAAAGATTAGGCCGTTTCTCACTTTCCAAATACTCCAGCATGTGATGATAAGAATACCCTGCAAGACCTCTTTTCTCATTCCACTTAAACTACTATGCTCGTGCGCTTCTGGAATGTCGCGAAAGGATAACATAAGAAAGTTCAGAATCTTGCAACAAGCACAAACCTTATGCCAAAGAGCCGAAGCTACCATACATTCGGAGAAAAGATGGTTAGTCTTTTCTTCACCAAACCCACAGAGCTTACAAACATCATCCGAGACCGTAATATTCCTTCTCTTAAGCGCATCTACCATCGGAATTCTACCCATTAAAATATTGCATTTTAGAGGAACCTACTTACACCATTCCATCATGAAATGATCACTGCAATCCTCATCATCCTCAATGATACGTCTTATTGTCGCGACATTAAAGCCATCAACATTATTAACCTGCCACTTCCACTTGTCCCTGACGCCTATCAGCTGAACGTTATGCATGATGAAATTCAGATGGGCCCATCCAGCGAGTTCAGTGTTAGAACTTGGAGCCGGCCTCCACCTCCAAACGCTGGTAGGGTTCAAAAATGGACGGACAACCCGCTCATGCACATAACACTTTTTATCAAGCTCCAGCCGAAATAGACACGGAAAACAAGCCTTTAACAGCTCAGATAAGAGCCACGGATCCAGCCAGAATCTTATGTCGATACCATTCCCGAGTTCGCCTTTAATCAAGCTTCTAAGAGTGACGTTCCTTGATATTGGTTGAGAAATAAACTTGACAATATTGGTCCAAAAGCTACCAAAGTAAGACCTAAGCAGGATAAAGCTCCAACAACTTCTATGCGAGTGAATAGCTTCTATGACTTTAACCCAAAGATTCTGTTTTCAGTCTTAAATCTCCAACCCCATTTAGAGAGCAACGTCAAATTAATAGTTTTCAACTTACACAACCCTAAACCTCTACTTCTTTTAGGCGACGCCACCCTATCCCAAGAAACCCGGCTCATTTTATTGACCTCAATCATCCCCCCCCAAAGATATTTGCGCATAATTTTCTCCAAGTCAGTGATGCCCTTTGAAGGAGCCTTGTACAAAGACAAGTAATAATTAGGAAGATTCTCCAGCACAGATTTAATGAGGGCCACTCTACCCCCGATAGAGAGCATGGACGCTTTCCATATAGATAATCTCGCTTCAAAAACTTCGTAAATGGGTCTCCAATTATTAATACGGTCCATATTATCCCCCACCATTAAACCAAGGTATTTAAACGGAAAGATTCCCGCTTTGCATCTAACCATCGTAGCCAACCCATCTAACCTCAACTTGTGCACGCTAACCTCACATAAATTAGACTTTATTTATTTTTAACCCTAAACATGCATGAAAGCACCAGAGAAGGCGCACCACATTTATGATGTTATCCCTCGAGCACTCACCCTTAATAATAACATCATCAGCATACAAAAGGTGAGAAATCAAAAGGCCATTATTCGGAAGCCTAATACCCACAATGTCCACGCCCTCCATCGCTTTATCAAGAATGCAAGACAACGCCTCCATAACAATTAGAAACAAATACGGAGAGATAGGATCCCCTTGCCTCATTCCTTTATGACATTGGAAGTCAAAGGTCGCAGCCCCGTTTGTCACACCCCAACCGATGCCGGAAACATCGGAGTGAGACGAAAAATGAGATTGCTCATAGCTTCATAACACTAAATTGTGACAATAATTATTAAATCAGAATTTCATAAATGCTAAATGTCATACATAGTTCACAAACAAAACATGATGAAATTGTAGCATCAAATACAAGAATCATAATTGTTTATTTATTTAGGCGTGTATCTAAGTCCACCCTAAACTTGTTTTCTTCGTGCATCACCTATCAACCTGTAACATGTATTAAAATAATGATTAACAAATATGTTGGCGAGTGAACAAGTTTGAATACATAGCATAATATAAAAATGTTTTTGTTGTACTCATATCCAACATGATAAATGTATACAAGTTACTAACATGCTGTACGGGTGTAAGCTATATGTCAAACCAAAGTTTAACGCAATCGTCTTTACCCAACATCGTCGAAATGAAGAGGGTGTAAAGTGTTTTAGTTAACAATACCACAGGTATACGGGTGGGGCGTTAATTCTACAGCGCTATAATTGTTAAGGTAGGCTTGCAAAGTTAATGAGAATATAGACAAAATGTAAACAGAGCATATGAGATTAACAAGTATAACATGTTTTCATGTTTAATTGTGGATAGAGTGTGATTGAATAAACACGTTTAATAGTGTTGAGTGTTTTTGTATAAGTGTACATGTTGCACCCAAAGTGTTTAAAAAATGAAAAAGGGATCAAGTATACTCACAGTTTTGCGTAGAGTTCCACGAAAACCGAGAGTGGGTTGTTGAAGGTTGTAATACTAAAGTCACCCTGGAATGGGTAAACAGAAGTGTAAGTATTATTATGTGAAAGAGGTTCGTACCAGATTGTAAAATACAAGAAAATACGGAACAAAAACGAGTAACAGAACCTTTCGGACGAAAGGGCCTTTCGCGCGAAAGGGCATTAGCCTTTCGTGCGAAGGGGTGTTTCCTTTCGGGCAATTGTTTTTTTTAAAATGTATAAAACTTGATCGTAACCTGATTAAACGTAAACAATAGAGTAGTTGTTAAACCAATTGAATACAGAAAGTAAAATGGCCAAACAGCCAAGTGAGGACAACCCAGGTGTGCCAACAAAACATGGAAATAGTGAACTAAGTGTCGGAGGCGGACGGGGTTAACTCAATTTGTGACTAGCAAACTGTTCGGGGTTCATCATTGATGAACTGATATAAAACAACAACGAAATCGAAAACAAAACTTACAAAAACTGCCCCTTTCGGGTGACTGACGACTGTTACGATGAAAACGTATGTCAGATCCATCCAAAACAGATCATTTCTTGATGGAAAGTAACCCTAATGCAAACCCCTAACTATGAAATGAGTTGAGGGTCAGATGGGTTCCAGATTCCATTAAGATGATACAGAAATCAAATTGAAATGTATGAACATGTTGTAAAAATGTTAAAGTTTGTAAATCTTGATTCGAATCTCACATGGTGATGCTCCAACATCAGTTTGCCCTGGCAAATCTTGGAAACCATCTCTGAGATGTGTTTAATCAAGAGGGTTTGTAAAGAAATTGAAGAATTAAGATCAAAATACAAGAAATGTAAGTAAAATGCAAAGAAAAATGAAAGGAAAAAGCAAGAAATTCGATACCAAAGCTTCTGGTCGCGAGAGAGAAGGTTCAGAGCGTCTGGAGAAGTCTGAGTGAAATAAGCAAGGAAAAGAGTGGAGTAGTGCGTCTATTTATACGCTTTAGGGAAAATTGGGACGAGAGGGGAGTATGGGCGACATGCCCATTCATGCGAAAAGGGCCATTCGCGCGAGAGGTGTCTTACCCTTCCTCTCTAAGTTTAAGTTCGATTATGTTATTCGTTTTAACCGGATTTTTACGTGTAACGAGAATAAATGTGCATTGTGAAATCATGAAACATGTATAATATAGTGTTTAAAATGTTGATTGTGAGTATAAACATGCACACAAGTCTAACATGAATAACATGAATATAAATAAAATATTTACGTTTTTCATTATGATCACCAGTCTCGGATTATAAGGTGGAAATGAAATAGAGTTACAACATGAGTACCAGTTTCAAAAAGTAGAAATACAACAGTACTTGCTAAATCGAGAAAGTACAAAAGTGTGAAGCGTTTCACCGTTGACCAACACCGAAGCCCTAGCCTACTCCAAAATGCCATAAACCCATTTGCACCAACAATCCGGAAATCCCATCTAAGATAAAATGGGCACTACAAAATTCTAGTTAATGTTGTCACAGGCTTTCTCAAAGTCGATCTTGAGGAGTAAATCTTTTTCTTTTGTTTCTTGATCCATGAACACACCTCGTTCACAATAAGAGGACCATCCAAGATGTATCCACCTTTGAGAAACGCTGACTCAAAATCCGAAATAACCGACCCCAGAACCTTCTTGAGATGATTAGCTAGGATCTTAGAAATCACCTTGTTAATCACCCCAACAAGGCTAATCAGCCTCTAATCATTCATCGTAGAATGAGAGCAATAAATGAAGCGGCACATCCCCTGTTGATGACGCCTGTGTGATAAAAACAAGATAAAATATTAGAGAAATAATTTTCAAAATAATGCCAAACTTTTTAAAAATTCTGAAATTGAATCCGTCAAGCCCCGGGGCTCGGTCATCTCTGCATTCAAAAATCGCCAGTATAATTTCCTCTTTACTAAACTCGGCGATGATAGAATTTGCGTCCAAGTCCGACAACCTCTTAATATTATTGCACCAAAGTGCCAGCCTGTTGGGTGTCTCCTATTTGAACTTATCCCTGAAAAAAATAAAATATATTTTTTAATCAAAGATGGTTTCATGATCCACCCCCATCAATGTGCAAACCCTGTATTGAATTGGACGCCTTCATATGACTAATTATAGAGTGAAAAAAATTCGAGTTTTCATCACCGTCTTTGGCTCACTTCACCCGAGATCTCTGTTTCAGGTCCTTAGTTTTGTTTATCTCCATATCTTTAAGTGTTTTTTTATTCTCAGCCAACACCCACTCTTCCTCCTCCGATAAGTCCCTAGCTTCCATTAGTACTTCCAGATCTTCTAGCTCTCTACTAATCCAAACTATATCTTCCATTTCTTGTTTAATGAGCTCATCCCTCCATCCTCTGACTAAGTTCCGCATGTGAATAAGTTTTTTAATAAGCAAAAGGTCAGTCGGGGGCACTTCCCACAAAAGAGCCAACAGCCGATCCCACCACCTCACCGAAACCAGGCCGGCCCAACCAAGAGTTAAAAATTCTAAATGGCCTAAGCCCAAAGCTTAGCGGATTAGTAACTAATATCAGCGGGCTATCGTCGGATAGATGTTTCGGTAAAGCCCTTAAGCACGCCTTTGGCCACTTATAAAAAATTCGAACACACTAGCATTCTATCCGTTTTACTGAATTTTTCCCATTTTCCGCCCAACACGTGAAATGTCTATCCTTCATGTTGTACTCGCGAAGCCCTGCATCAAAAATAGATTTATTAAAATTTCTTGCACACGAGGGTTTGAACACCGAGTTCCATCTTTCCTCAGGAAATAGGACGACATTATCCCCCATAATAATCTAGTAGCCCTTAGCCTTGAGAATCCTCCACGATCTCCGCAATGTGATCCTACATCAGTTTTATAGTAGGAACTCCTTGCAGAGCATAAACATTGAGAACATTCACCAGTGTGTTACATCCTTTGAACCTGCCCTTAAGGAGAAGAAAATTCCTATGTTACACCAAATTCTCAAGAACAAAAACACTAGTGTCCCATAAGCAAGCCAACCCACCCGATTTCTTGGTTGACCCAACAAAATCTAACCTCAAATTCCGACCCCCAATACCTTGATAAGTCAATGCCATCGAGGTTTTCGTGTTTGGTTTCCTAAAACCCAAAAAAATTGATGTCGTTTTCACCTTAATTTTACAAACCTAACCGGTTTTTCGTCGCCCTCAAGACTCTCACATTCAAAGACAGAACTTTCATTGATAAACCATATTAATTCCTTCACCTTGAATAGAGTTCCTGATCAAAATAGTTTGGTTCTGTAGTTCCGCACCTAATCTGACCCCTAGATCAATAGTGGCCTCTATCTCGTTCTCCACCATTTGACTCCCTTCCCTGATTCGACCCATTTGACACCTCCACTATTGTTGTTTATGTCTTCGTAGAATAAAACTTGTTAACTACTTGAAAAGGGTTTAGAAGTTGTGAGTTGTGAAATTGGCTTTAAAAGATCTTTCTTTCCGTATACTTGAATTTTAGACACTTGGTTTTATTCATTGTCATTATCATTGGGGATATATCACCAAACTAGGGGGTCATAGTGATTATTGTCACACTCTCAAAATCCACACGCGGAATACTACCGCGAGGCGTGTGACTGACCAGGATCCAGCCATCAATCATACTGAACAAATTTATAGAATAATAGCAAAGTCCACTAACCATGAGGATTAGTAAACATCGTAGTTAAAGTTCAAAAGTTTTTAAGTTCAAATAACAGTTTAAGTAAGTAGCGGAAGCATAGTAGAATAGTTTAAACAAAGTTCAAGTTTCTAAATTATTTAATAACCCAACACACGGGTTTAGACATCCACTACACATCCCCAAGCTGCAAGCTCCTGAGTCACTAAGTACCTGCAAAGCATGCAGTAGGGTGTCAACATAAAGTCGGCGAGTTCACGAGTTGGTCCAGTTTTTAAATTCCAAAAACTTGTTTCGATAGTTAATTTACTCATTTATATCATGCCATGGGGAGCTACCCCATATGTAAGCTACTAAACTGCGCCATACCGAATACTTTGCGACCACACATTACGTGAGTTTTGCCCCATTTGTCAATGTCTATCATCATTGACGGTTTGCTAGAGTCTATCAGTTCACTCCCGATCCCATACACGGGCACGGTGTGAGGTTGGTGAAACCAAATAGTGCTATCAACTAATAACCCGTTCGCCAGGCCCTTGAGACTAATCGGTATAATGAATAGGGACTTCGTGATAGAGTTTCGTTTAGCATGCTTGTTGCATCTAATATAAATAGTAATTAACTTAGCGTCCCTCATAAGGGGATAAAAGTAGTTTGTATCCCTCATAAGGGGATAGCGTTGTTTTAATTTTCGTTTCCCAACCATCGGGAACACATGCTTTAAAAGTGGTGAACTCACCTTGGGTTGCTCGGCAGATGTGTTACTTGGTCAAGTGTGCTGGTCAACCACGTCCTAATATGGTTACCAGTATGGGTCAGACTTGGGTACAAATAAGTCGCGTGTATCTACACGTATCTAACAAATAACACGTAGGTTATACTAGCACTGACAATACTGGGCTTATTCTAACACACAGCAAATTAAGCAGTAACAGTTAACACATAGCATACATGTCATTCAGGGTTATTGGGTCTGTCCTATCATACTAGCAGTTAAACAGAAATCAGTTAACACTTAGTCCACACGAAAGGCAGTTCATTAAACCAATATGGCCCAATAATAGCATGGCCCGATCGAAACCACTGATGAGTTGAATCCATTATTGAGCGGTCTCGAGTCGAAGCCACTAAGAAGTGATCTCGAGTCGAAACATTTGTTGTAGGCACTGATGGTGGTTTCGGGTCACAACCACTGATGACGCTGCTGAGGGGTGGTCTCGAGTCGAAACCACTGGTCTCGAATTGTGTATTTTTGTGTTGCAACCAAGCAGTGTTTTGACTCGCAACCACTGGTGGTCTCGAGTTACAACACTAATGGATCAACTGTTGAGTCGAGACCATTGCCGAAACCATTGCCGAAACCATTGATGTAACAGCTGCTGGGTGGTTCCGAGTCGAGACCACTGATGAAGCCCCTTCTCTCGACACACAACCACTAAGGAATCTTTCTAGAACCTTTACCAACTTTGTACGATCCAATCACATTGCACAAACATGCTCCCAATTCCGTACACCCACCAAAACAGATCAAATCAACACATATTCAAATATTAATGTCACATTCATCATGTTCTTCACTGTTTCATCCATTTTCATAAACATGTTTGATATCTAACAAGATGGACTAAACCTCTAAAAACAGATCATCCTACGTCATCATAATTAATTCTAAATCACAGTTATTTCACGAAAAGCATGGTTAATCCATCATCAAATCATCTTAACATTTCTACTCATGCATAATGTACATTGTTCATCACATACTATTGAATCATCACATTGCAAGGAGCATAGAAAACAACAGCAGTTGGCATAATATTACTTAGTATGATCATTCCAAGCTAGTAGCATCATTATACATCTATACACTTCCTAAAAGTCCTAATAAACAACAAAATACTAACCGGTTAGGTATCCGAAGGGTGAGAGTGTGGAGAATTGATGAAGGAGTTTGCAAATGATGGTAATGAGCTCATCCGAGAGTCCTTGATGCCGCCGGTTGGACCGAGAGAATGAGTGGAGAAGGATGCTTGTTTTTAGGGTTTTTAGTGAGAGAAAATGGATGAGGTGAGAGAGAGAGGTGAGGGGAATGTTTCTAAGGATTTGTGGGAGAATGATTGTTGCCCAAAAAGGCAATGTCGGCTCAAGGGATGGGTTTTATAGCCGGTTTAGGTCGGTGCACCCTACTGGGTTTCCGAATGGGCTTCGCAGGTGTGCGACCCAACTGTCTTGGGTCACTCGAGACCGAATAGTCTCGGGCCGAGACCTTGCAGCCTCTGCATCCACACACACATACACACACACACACACACACACACATATATATATATATATATATATTAATACACATAACACCATAAGAAGATCACACAATTCATAAAAGTACATAGCAAGTTCTCATTTAATAATATACGTACACACAATACTAATACAAGAAGAAGGTTTCTCGGGAAAACCTAGAGTGTCACATTATCCCCTAAGTATTAAGAACTTTCGTCCCAAAAGTTAAAGCGCAACCACTGATAAGCTAGTATATGTGAGAATGTTTCAACGGGGTGTCACATCATCCCCCCGTTAGTTTGGAATTTTGTCCCGAAATTCCGTTGTAGCTTCAGTGCTGGGAGTTTCGTTTGCAAACAACTGGGGATACTTGCGCTTCATCTGGTCTTCCCGTTCCCAGGTAAACTCTGGGCCACGGCGCGAGTTCCAATGAACTCGTACGATAGGTATCTTGCTACGTTTGAGGGTTTTGACTTCTCGATCTGTGATCTCAATCGGTTCCTCAACAAAGTGAAACTGATCGTCAATAGTGAGCTCCTTAAAAGGAATGATGAGTGTTTTATCTGATAGACACTTCTTCAGATTAGACATGTGGAAGACGTTGCCACACCCAGCTCTTCTGGCAGATTCAACATGTAAGCAACCTTACCGATCCTCTCGATAGTTTCGAATGGTCCAACATATCGAGGATTTAGCTTGCCCCGTTTACCAAAACAAACCACACCCTTCCAGGGTGAGACTTTAAGTAGAACCCAAGCCCCGACCCGGAATTCTAAAGGTTTCCTACACTTGTCGGCGTAGCTTTTCTGGCGGTCTCGAGCTGCCCCCATGCGTTGTCTGATCTGGGCAATCTTTTCCGTCGTCTCGACTACAAGTTCCGGGCCAGTAATTTGATTTTCACCAACTTCCGCCCAACATAGAGGTGATAAGCATTTATGACCGTAAAATGCCTCAAAGGGTGCTGCCTGAATGCTGGTGTGGTAGCTGTTGTTGTAAGAAAACTCTACCAAAGGTAGGTGTTGTTCCCACCCGTTTCCAAAATCAATGACACATACTCTCAACATGTCTTCAAGTGTTTGGATGGTGCGTTCTGTCTATCCATCGGTTTGTGGGTGGTAAGTAGTGCTCATATCTTGACGTGAGCCAAAGGATTTATACGTGGCTTGCCATAACTCGGATGTAATGCGTGGGTCACGATCAGAGATGATTGAGATTGTCACCCCGTGCCTAGCAACTATTTTCTTCAAGTAGATAGCAGCGAGCTTCGAATACTTGTTTGTTTCCTTAATTGCAAGGAAGTGGGCAGACTTGGTTAGGCGGTCCACAATTACCCAAATGGTGTCGTTCCCGCTTTGGGATCTTGGTAGGCCTGTAACGAAATCCATGGAAATTTGCTCCCATTTCCATGTTGGCAGCCAGCCTGACGGCTTCTGGTACTCGACCTTGACCCTAGCATAGGTCAAGCATTTCCTAACGTACTTAGCAGTAATGACTTTCATGTTAGGTCACCAATACAGGGTTTTGAGGTCATGATACATTTTATCGGCACCAGGATGTATCGAGTAACGAGACTTGTGCGCTTCGTCCAACACAAGTTTTCGGAGATTTCCATAAGATGGAATCCAGATGCGGTTGAATGAGAGACTGGATGTTAATGTGCTTGGTGGTTGAATGAGAGACTGGATTTTTGATGATATTTTCTGCTGCCTGACTGTCCAGCATGAGTGGTGTCTTTAGGGCAGTGATATCAAAATCCAGCAATTGATTTTGAAGCCAAAGCAGTTGGGCTGTACAGCTTACAGCAGCTATATACTCTGCCTCAGCAGTGGATGTTGAAACAGCTGCTTGCTTTTTGCTTTGCCAAGACACTAAGCAACTGCCTAGGAATTGGCACCCTCCTGAAGTGGACTTCCTTGTTTTATTGCATCCAGCAAAGTCACTATCTGAGAAACCTGAAAGCTTGATATTTCCATTAGCTGGATACCAGATACCAAGTGTGGGTGCACCTTTGAGGTATCTGAATATCCTTTTTACAGCAATAAAGTCAGACTTTCTAAGGGCTGATTGGGATCTTGCACAAACACATGTTGCAAACATGATGTCTAGCCTAGATGCAGTTAGGTACAATAAAGGCCCAATCATGCTTCTATAAAGAGTTTGATCAACCAAATCATCCTTTTCATCAGACATGACTATTTTTGTGGTTGCAATGGGTGTACTACATGGTTTACAATCATCCATCTCAAATTTCTTTAAAAGTTCTTTGGCATATTTGCCTTGATGGATGAAAGTACCATTTTGCAGTTGCCTTACTTGGAGACCAAGAAAGCACTGGAGTTCACCCATTGCACTCATTTCAAACTCAGCTGTCATGAGTTGTCTGAACTCTTCACACATTTTAGTACATGTGCTTCCAAAAATGATGTCATCCACATAAATCTGGACAATCATCAAGTCTTTCCCTCCCCATTTTAAAAACAGTGTTTTGTCTATTTTACTTCTTGTGAAACCAATGGAAAGAAGAAAGGTGGAAAGAGTTTCATACCAGGCTCTTGGTGCTTGTTTCAAGCCATTTGGATAAAATGGATCCTCAAAGCCAGGGGTTGACAAACATATACCTCTTCTTGAATCTTACCATAGAGGAAAGCACATTTGATATCCATTTGAAACACCTTTATGTTGTGGTTGACAGCAAAGGCCAGGAACAGTCTAATAGCTTCCAATCTTGCTACAGGGGCAAATGTTTCATCATAATCAATGCCCTCTTCGTGTCTGAAACCTTGAACCACTAGCCTTGCTTTATTCTTGACAACAATGCCCCTTTCATCAGTTTTGTTTTTGAAGACCCACTTTGTGCCAATAGGATTTATATCTTCTGGCAGTGGTAGAAGCTCCCATACTTGTTGTCTCTTAAACTGTTGGAGCTCCTCTTGCATGGCCTCTACCCAGCTGTTGTTTTTCAGTGCCTCTTGGTACTTGACTGGCTGATGGAGAGATAGAAAGCCAGCAAAAAGACAAATGTTTTGGGATTGACTTCTTGTGAGCACCCCTTCACTAATGTTGCCAATGATTTGGTCTGGTGTATGGAACTATGGCATTAAATGGTGAGGGCTGCAGATGTGAATCATCTGAGCTAACCACTGCTGGTAACTTTGATGATCCAGCAGTGGCTTCAAATGGAGGTGGAGGAATAGGAGGTAGTGGTGTGGACACATGTTGATTTTTATCCACTGTTTAAGGACTTTTATCAACAGTGTTTGATGATGTGGAAGCAGAGGTTGATGGGCTACTTTGGTCAACAACTGTTGAGGTAGCAGTGGTTGAGCTTTGACAACTGTTTTGAACATCTGCTGCTTTACCATTTGATGTAGACTTTTGTTGTGGAATGATGACTTCATATCCATAGTCTGATGGAGGATTTTGTGATGGACCTTCACTGTTAGTCTTGACAGAAACATTTTCAAAAGTAAATTTATCAAGATCAAACAACTCTGCAGGATTTGCAGGGATTTTCATTGAAGAAAGTTCATTGAACTTCACATTCAAAGTCTCTTCCACTGTTTTGGTCCTTGTGTTAAACACTTTGTAGGCCTTAGCAGTGGTTGAGTATCCCAAACGATATCCACTGTCTACTTTGGCTATAAATTTTGAAATTGAGTCTTTTAAATTCAAAATAAAGCATGGGCAGCCAAATACTTTAAAGTATGAGATCAGTTGTTTGATTTTATACAACAGTTCATAGGCAGTCTTTTGATGCATGGGGTTGATTAAAACACTGTTCTGGACATAGCAAGCAGTGTTTACTGCCTCTGCCCATAAAGTTAATGGCAAACCTGAATCAGCAAGCATGGTTCTGGCAGCCTCAATCAATGTCCTGTTCTTTCTTTCAACAACCCCATTTTGTTCAGGTGTCCTTGGAATGCTGTACTGCCTTACAATTCCTTTTGACACACAAAACTCATCCAACTCCCTATTTCTGAACTCTGTGCCATTGTCACTCCTGACGACTTTAACTGGAAAGTCAAACTGCTTTTCAACCTGTTTAACAAAGTCTTGCAGAATGCCTGCAGTCTCATCTTTGGAATGTAAGTAATAAGTCCATGTAAACCTAGAAAAGTCATCTACAATAACCAAACAATATCCTTTTTTTAAGACTCATGACTTTTACTGGGCCAAACAGATCTATGTGCAGCATTTGCAGACACTTGGTTGTTTTGGACTCTTCAATGGACTTAAATGAGCTTTTATGTTGTTTTCCTTTTAAGTAGGAAACACAATGCTCAGGACAGGTGAACAGTTTTTGAGGAAGACCTCTTACTAACCCCTGTTTTGACAAAGCAGTGATTGTCTTGAGATATGTGTGCCCCAATCTCCTGTGCCATAATTCTGTCTCTTTGTTAGAGGCAGCTGAGAACAGACAGGCATCAGTCCTGGGGCTCTCTTTTGACAAATCAACCACATAAACATTGCCACTCCTTTGAGCAACAAGTTGAGTTTTTCCATTTTTTATTATTTCATCAATCTTTTTAACCATTTCTGGTTCAACAATCCTACAACAATCCTTGGTGAAGAATGAGCCATAGCCCTTATCACTCATTTGTGAGACACTAAAGAGGTTGAATTTTAGATTGTCTATTAGATTGACATTTTCAAACTTAACATTTCCAGACTGTACTATACCAGACCCCATTACCTTCCCTTTACTATTATTGCCAAAGGATATATCACCCCCTCCATGAATTTTGAAATCTTTGAGTAGGGCTCTACATCCAGTCATGTGCCTGGAGCCTCCACTATCTACATACCAAAGACTATCTAAGCATGCAGAAGCTCCCTGCACATCAAGTAAAAGGTTAGTTCATTTGGGTCTCCAAAGCCAATGAGGCTTTGGATGGGGTCTCAACAGTGTCTATGTCAAGTTCAGGTGGATGGACAGTGGTTAGCTCAGGGGTTTGGACAGTTTTGGGACTGTTCTTCTTTAACCACTATTGGGGGTCTTGCCCAATTATCTGAAGGTACCCAAATGGATGCCTGTTCACCCTTGGTTTAGAAGGCCTTTTGTAAACCTCATAAACATGTGGGATCCTTTGGTATGGTGGTTGACCTTTACCTCTTCGGTATTGGTTGGCAGGGGGTGCATCAGTCACCTGAACTTCTCTTTTAACAGAGGTTTGGTTCAGTTGTTTTGTAACAGCTGTTTGAACTGACACAAACAGTGGTTAATTCTTGGTGAACTTGACAGATGGTTTTGATGAACTCATTGGTGTTTTTGACATGTACTCTTCCTTTTTTACCTCAAAAGAGTTCAAGTACACACACTGCTGAGTAGAATGGTTGTTTTTACCACAGATGGTGTAGCTCTGTGAAGGCTCAATGGTACTTGTTTTGTTAAGATCATAAGCTTTTAGGTGAAAACAATCTTTGGTCAGGTGATTTTTCTTCTCACAAAAGTCACAAAACAAGTTTTTAATCTTTTCTATTTTCTTCCTCTTTTCAGACTCCTTAGCAACAGAGTTTTAAACCACTGTTGGGATATCCTTAAGAGGAATAACATTGGCCTTAGGAGCTTTTACACCATCAGTGGTTGTGAAGTCCATGGGTTTGAAATTTTCAAGGATGTCACACTCATCAGACCATATGGGTTTGAATTGATATTTCTCAATCTCCTCAAAAGTTGAGAACCCCACAGATTTTTCCAAAGTGATCTTGTTACCGAGTTTATCAGTTATTTTAATCTCTTGGCCATCCTTGTTTGTGGGTATTATTTCGACAGAACCAACTTGATTTGCAACAGTGTTTTCAACTTGGTCATTTTTCCTAAACCCTATGCCAAATTTTACATTGCTTTCAAGCTGTTTTTCAAGCATGATCTCATAACCTTTGCAGGATTCCACCCATTTTTCACAAGTGATTTGGGTGGATTCCAACTCCTTTTTGCAGGCTTGATATTTTTCTATCATAGTCTGGAGTTGGTCCTTGGTTATGCTTTGCTCTTGTTTGAGACTGCAGATTTCATTATCCTTTTCAGCCAATTTGATTTTTAGTTCTTTTAAAGACTTTTCAAATTGAACTTCATCATTTAAAATTCTATCCCTAAGGTTTTCATTCACCTCTTTAATGTTAGCAAATGCTATGATGCATTTGTCTGAACACAGATTTTGAAGAACCTGAGATGATACCTTAGCTGCAGCCATCATGACACAATCACAAACATGCTCTTTCTCATCAGTCACCTTCTCTTCCTTTTCACCATGTTTCTTCTCTTCTTCTTCTTCTTCTTCTTCTTCTTCTTCAGACCAGGGGTCAGACAGTGGTTCCAACAGGGGTTCTGAACTTTCTTCCAACAGTATTTCATTAACAACAGCAGTAACCACTGCTTCAGCAATTCCATCCACTGTTTCAGCACTTGACTGTCCTTCTTCAGTTTCCAGCCCTTCTGGTATTGACTCTAATGCCATGAAACAAAATTCATCATTAGAAGCATCATTAGTAGCATAAAGTGCAAAGTTTTCATCACCTAGCTCATCAGGTAAGCTGCTCCAGTCAACATAGCCTTGGGTAAAAAAGCTTTGCTGATCTGGTTGAACCACTTGTGGTGCAGCTTGTTGAGGTGCAACTGGTTGCACTTGAACCTTAGGGACAGGATCTTGGACATACTGAATTTGTGGGATAGTAGTTTGAACATAATGCACAGGAACAGGGGTTGCAGGTTGTGCATAATGGGAAGTGTTTACATGGGCAGCAGGGGTATAATGGGAATACTGCACAGTGCTTTGGTTATTTTGTGGTCTTGGGCTAGGGTGAGTGATAATAGGTCCATTGGTTTGACTCCTACATTCCCTAGCAAAGTGACCTAACCTGTTGCACTTGTAGCATTTGATTTTAGACTTATCCAACCCTACTTTTAGATTCCCATGCAACCCTGGGAATTTTCTCCCTGTCCTTTTGTAAAACTTGCTGGTTCTAACACTCAGCAATGCAAGTTGGTGCAAAATGTCCATTTCCTCTAAATCAACTGGATCAAAATGCTGCAAATCATTGAGTTCAAAGCACAAATTATCTGACATCTGGTTTTCACAATTAGCTGTAAAAGCATAATTTGATGAGTGAGGATCAAAGTTGTTAAAGGCTCCACCAGCAGTTATGTCAATGTAATGATCATAACTCTGATCCTTACTGCTACTACCAGATTCTTCCTGACCCAGAAGAGCTGTGTTGCCAAATGAGCAGTCATCTGCAACTTTTCCAGACTCTTGCAACTTATTTTTCTGGTTCAACTCCCTTTCATAGGTTAGGAGTCTACCATGAAGCTGGGTCAGGGTCAGATCTTTGAATTCAACAGAGTTTCTGGTTACAAAAGCAATTGTGTCCCATTTTTCAGGGAGTGACCTAAGGAACCTGCTATTTTGAGCTGATTTAGTAAATTCAACATTAACAAGTTTTAGTTCACTCATGAGACAGCTAAATCGCTCAAACTGTTGTGTTAATGATTCACCCTTAATGTGACAAAATGTTTTATACTGTTGGTTCAAAATTTCCCTGTTGTTTTCAAGCACTTCTTCAGTCCCCCCAAATTGTTCCTTAAGTGCATCCCATAATTCTTTGGCACTGTTACAGTGTAACAGTCTAGCATAAATTTCATTTGGTAATGCAGATGCAACGATGCTAAATGCCTTAGCATCCAGTTCAAATTTCTGAAGATCTAGATCAGTATAGTTCTCAACTTTCTTAGGTTCGAACTTCTTTGGATCCTCGGCACTCGGCACCATTGGAACATGTGGTCCAAAGATAACCGACTTCCAACATCCGGTATTCCGTTGAGCAAGGATGTGACCCATCCTTCTCTGCCAGATGTTGTACTCATTTCGCTTCAACATGGGTGGTTTGAAAAGTGACCCGATGTTATTGTTAACATCTTGTGATTGTGACGTCATCCTGGTTGTTTTACAGGTACTGATTGATCAACTTTGCTCGTGATTAAACCTTACTCTGTTTTCAACGAAACAAACAATTATAAGTATCAACGATTGTGAGCTGAACTTTTACGTCAAAATGATTGTTAGATCAAATTTGACTGTCCTCGCTCTGATACCAATTGTTAGGATCTGAGTTTCTTATGATTGTGTTTTGTTTGATAATAATGAAAATGAACAAGAACAATTGCAGCGGAACGTAAATGGAAACAAACTTTCACACACAATCAAACAGGAGAAATGCTTTCAACACAAATGTTCATCATTGAACCGAATGATTAAATTTATTTCAATCTTCAATACAATTGCATGCATGTATTACAAACTCCCCCTCAGCCTAAGCTTACAACAGTTTGTTAGTACAGAATGACTTTGTGTAGAAAGAGCTAATAGAACATTACAGGGTACTGTTCTATTTATAGGCACGAGCAAACCACTGAAGCATCTTGGCTGACGTCACCATGAAAGTGACATCTAACCTCCTAACAACCTACAACCACTGATCTATTACAAGCACTGTTTCCTAACTACTGATTACAATACATTACAAGAAAGGAAACTAAACTACTGCTTCTCCTTCCACTGTTGTGACTCCAGCAGTACTTTATATCTTCAGCAGTGCTTGGCCCATATCAGTAGATTGAGCATCAGTTGTTCAACCTTCAACAGTCTTTGAGTCTTCATGAGATGTTGAAGGTCAGCAGTTGTTGTAGATCATCAGTGGATGGAGGTCATCAGTTGTTAGGGCCACTTCCAAGGGGAAAGTCTGAATACAAACATCTGCTTATTCTGGATCCACTGCTCTGATCCAGTTTTGGCTTTAATCAACTGTTCATTTGTAGGGTTCAATCCCAACAGCTGCATAGAAAGTTCCTTTAGTTCAGCGGGGGCTAGTCGATAAGGTGCACGAGCTATGGGTGCTGCTCCGGGAGTTAGCTCAATCTGAAATTCGACCTGACGGTGAGGAGGTAGTCCAGGTAATTCCTCAAGAAATACATCGAGATAGTCACGTACGACAGGAAAATCTTCGATCCTCTTTTCCTTTTCCTGAGTGTCGGTGACAAGCGCTAGAATAGCGGTGTGCCCCTTTCGTAAACACTTCTGGGCTTTTAAGAACGAGATGATGCCTGTGACTGCTCCACCTTTGTCTCCTTGAACGATAAGGGGTTCTCTAGAAGGACGGGGAATACGAACGACTTTCTCTTGACAGAGGATTTCAGCCTGATATTTAGATAACCAATCCATACCAATGACGACGTCGAAGCTTCCAAGAACGATAGGAAATAGATCGATGGAAAAGGTCTGACCAACTAATACGAGTTTGCTATTAGAGATAACATGTGAGGCCTCGATGTTTCTACCTTTGGCTAATTCGACGTCTCGCTTAGAGTTTAACAACGTAGGCATGCGCTTAAGCTTCTTACTAATACGTAGGGATACATAGCTAGCATCGGCTCCCGAATCAAACAACATAGAAACATAACGACCATCGAGTAGGAACTTACCCGCTACGACGTTGGGATCATTCCTCGCTTCTTCAGCTCCAATAATAAAAGCCCTTCCTCTTGCACCATTGCCAGCGTTGTTGTTGTTATGTTCGTTGTTTCCAGCCCCCTGATTGTTGTTACGATTCTAGTTCAGTTCAGGGCAGTCATTTCGCATGTGCCCCGTTGCTCCATATTTGTAGCATCCACGGTTGTTCCCTTGCTGCCGCTGTTGCTGATTCTACCTAGCTAGAAGCTGGCTTCTGCAGTCCTTGGCCTCATACCCCATCTTATTGCAGCGTTGGCACGGGTTCCTTATACACTGCCCATTGTGTTGTCGATGACATTTGTTACACTTGGGTCGGTTTCCCTGGTAACCACCTTGTTGCTGAGGGCCCTTGTTTTCAGTCTTCCTTTGTTGAGCTGGGGCCTGAGTGGGGTTAGCATCCTTGCCCTAGTTTCCATCCCATTTTCTCTTGCTATCACTAGAAGCTCCAGTAGTAGCACTGATCCTTTTGGGCAGCTTGCCCTACTCCACAGCCTGATCGGTGAGTCGGTGAGCGAGATGAATGACTGGCTGAATCGTAGTGAGGTTGGCTGAAGTGACCAAACTCTGGATTTCAGGGACCAAACCCTTGATGTACAGCTCGATCCTTCGATAAGCAGGCTGAGACATGTTCAGACAGAGAGCAGCGTAGTCGTTGGACAGCTTGGTGTAGGTCTCAATTTCTGATCCAACCATTTTGAGCTCGTAGTACTCGTTCTCGAGCTTGTGGATGTCATCCCTGTGGCAGTACTCCTCTTTGATCATGTTTTTGAAATCTTCCCAAGCAGTGGCGTTGGCAGTCTCCAACCCAAGCATCTGAATTTGCGCCTTCCACCATGAAAGCACATTCCCTTTAAGCGTTCCAGTGGAAAACTTCACCCAACTAGCGGCGGGACACTCGCAGACAACAAACACAGACTCGACCTTCTTGATCCAGTGCAGAAGACCTATGGCACCCTCAGTGCCATTGAAAGGGAGAGGTTTGAAATCCATGAAGGTTTTGAAGGTAAAGACATGTGGTTGCGCAGGTGCACGTTGACCTGTCGCGAAAAGCGAAGCGAACAGATTTAGGAACGATAATATGGGCCGAAGGTAGGATCTAAACATCCTAGAACGACGTGTTTACCTCCAGGGTGGGCTGCGAAAGCTGCAGCCACCGTGTTGATCAGGTTAGTGAACTGTTCCCGAGTCATGTTAACGTTTCCTCTTCCGCGTCCGCTCAATGTCTTCATAACCAGAAAACACAGTGTGAGTGTGACGTCGTAGTGTAGCAGGAGTGAGAAGGGAAAGGGGTATGTATATAGCTAACTAAGCACACTAGTACCTATAGTATCACATAAACACCCAACAAGTAATCAAGTAAACACGAGTCCGAGCCATGAGGTCTAATACGTTGAGCCTTGCACTTGGAGTGTAGTGTCGTCGCGAATCACGCGTTATAGTCTGGTTCTTCTCAAAAAGACTTTCTTTTCTTTTTAAAACCGAGTTCACTATAACCAATGGCTCTGATACCAATCTGTCACACCCTCAAAATCCACATGCGGAGTACTACCGTGAGCCGTGTGACTGACCAGGATCCAGCCATCAATCATACTGAACAAATTTATAGAATAATAGCAAAGTCCACTAACCATGAGGATTAGTAAACATCGTAGTTAAAGTTCAAAAGTTTTTAAGTTCAAATAACAGTTTAAGTAAGTAGCGAAAGCATAGTAGAATAGTTTAAACAAAGTTCAAGTTTCTAAATTATTTAATAACCCAACACACGGGTTTAGACGTCCACTACACATCCCCAAGCTGCAAGCTCCAGAGTCACTGAGTACCTGCAAAGCATGCAGTAGGGTGTCAACATAAAGTCGGCGAGTTCACGAGTTGGTCCAGTTTTTAAATTGCAAAAACTTGTTTCGATAGTTAATTTGCTCATTTATATGGAGCTACCCCATATGTAAGCTACTAAACTGCGCCATACTGAATACTTTGCGACCGCACATTACGTGAGTTTTGCCCCATTTGTCAATGTCTATCATCATTGACGGGTTGCCAGAGTCTATCTGTTAACTCCCGATCCCATACACGGGCACTGTGTAAGGTTAGTGAAACCTAATAGCGTTATCAACTAATAACCCATTCGCCAGGCCCTGGCGACTAATCGGTATAATGAATAGGGACTTCGTGATAGAGTTTCGTTTAGCTTGCTTGTTGCATCTAAGATAAATAGTAATTAACTGAGCGTCCCTCATAAGGGGAGAAAAGTAGTTTGTATCCCTCACAAGGGGATAGCGTTGTTTTAATTTCCATTTCCCAACCACCAGGAACGCATGCTTTAAAAGTGGTGAGCTCACTTTGGGTTGCTCGGCAGATGGGTTACTTGGTCAAGTGTGCTGGTCAACCACGTCCTAATATGGTTACCAGTATGGGTCAGACTTGGGTACAAATAAGTCGTGTATGTCTACACATATCTAACACATAACACGTAGGTTATATTAGCACTCACAATACTGGGCTTATTCTAACACACAGCAAATTAAGTAGTAACAGTTAACACATAGCATACATGTTATTCAGGGTTATTGGGTCTGTCCTATCATACTAGCAGTTAAACAGAAATCAGTTAACACTTAGTCCACACGAAAGGTAGTCCATTAAACCAATATGACCTAATAATTGCATGGCCCGATCGAAACCACTGATGAGTTGAATCCACTGTTGAGCGGTCTCGAGTCGAAGCCACTGAGAAGTGATCTCGAGTCGAAACCATTGTTGTAGGCACTGATAGTGGTTTCGGGTCACAACCACTGATGATGCTACTGAGGGGTGGTCTCGAGTCGAAACCACTGGTCTCGAATTGTGCATTTTTGTGTCGCAACCAAGCAGTGTTTTGACTCGCACCCACTGGTGGTCTCGAGTCACAGCACTAATGGATCAACTGTTGAGTCAAGACCATTGCCGAAACCACTGATGTAACAGCTGCTGGGTGGTTCCGAGTCGAGACCACTGATGAAGCCCCTGCTCTCGACTCGCAACCACTGAGGAATCTTTCTAGAATCTTTACCAACTTTGTACGATCCAATCACATTGCACAAACATGTTCCCAATTCCGTACACCCACCAAAACAGATCAAATCAACACATATTCAAATATTCATGTCACATTCATCATGTTCTTCACTGTTTCATCCATTTTCATAAACATATTTGATATCTAACAAGATGGACTAAACCTCTAAAAACATATCATCCTACGTCATCATAATTAATGCTAAATCACAGTTATTTCACGAAAAGCATGGTTAATACATCATTAAATCATCTTAACATTTCTACTCATGCATAATGTACATTGTTCATCACATCCTATTGCATCATCACATTGCAAGGAGCATAAAAAACAACAACAATTGGCACAATATTACTTAGTATGATCATTCCAAGCTAGTAGCATCATTATACATCTATACACTTCCTAAAAGTCCTAATAAACAACAAAATACTAACCGGTTAGGTATCCGAAGGGTGAGAGTGTGGAGAATTGATGAAGGAGTTTGCAAATGATGGTAATGAGCTGATCCGAGAGTCCTTGATGCCGTCGGTTGGACCGAGAGAATGAGAGGAGAAGGATGCTTGTTTTTAGGGTTTTTAGTGAGAGAAAATGGATGAGGTGAGAGAGAGAGAGAGGTTAGGGGAATGTTTCTAGGGATTTATGGGAGAATGATTGTTGCCCAAAAAGGAATGTCGGCTAAAGGCATGCGTTTTATACCCGTTCTAGGTCGGTGCACCCTATTGGGTTTTCGAATGGGCTTGGCAGGTGTGCGGCCCAACTGTCTTGGGTCACTCGAGACCTTGCAGCCTCGGCATCCACATTTACACACACATATATATATATATATATATATTAATACACATAACACCATAAGAAGATCACACAATGCACAAAAGTACATAGCAAGTTCTCATTTAATAATATACGTAAACATAACGCTAATACAAAAAGAAGGTTACTCGGGAAATCCTAGAGTGTCACATTATCCCCCAAGTTTTAAGAACTTTCGTCCGAAAGTTAAAACGCAACCACTGACAAGCTAGTATGTGTGAGAATGTTTCAACAGGGTGTCACAATCAGTGGGTTAAACCCCTTGTTCAAAGTCATTATTTAATATTTCAACTCCAACATTGCAGTGGTTGTCATGTGACATGATTGTGGCAACTTTCCACTATTGTTGTGGCGAATGATACTCGTAATTAGGGTCGTCTCCCTTTAATGCACCAACACACCCATTATCACATACTTCATAAAACGACTTTAGGTGGTTGTTATGTGACATGATCATGAAAACTTTCCAAAGAGGCGTATGATTTAGTAACCTTAACCCAAGTTTAGGATAGTGTTCTTATGAGAATCCATAACCCAAGTTTGATTATATCATTGACAAGTAATCTAAACCAAGTGACTCTTTCTTGTGATTGATTACCTTCATCTTTACTTGCTTTTTAGTTTAAAGATCATTTTAAACCCACTTTTGGATTTGACTAGACGATGACCAAGTTATGGTATAAGAGCCTTCCATGTCCTTGGACGATACTCAATATCACATCGCAACTATCGTACTCATATGACGAGTGCACTTGCATGTGTGTATCGTACCGAGCAACATATGTATTATATTGTGTTTTATGAATTTCAAGCTTAGTTTTGTGTTAAAAGGATCAATAATTTTATATACCATGTGTAACACACCACAAATAGTGTACACAAATCAGTTGACGTGATGTACCAATATGTGAGTTGTATGTGGGCACACACCGCCACTCACCAAACGATAAAAAATATTTTAGGACTAATCCATATGCCTCTTTTAATCTTATATGGCCAAAAACAATACAATCTAGAGACGTTGTGAATCAGTCACATTGTTACCGAAGGGCTACACTATTGGTGCCCTAATGATGAACCGGTGGAATCAACCCATTAGAGGAAAAAAGTCACAATGAGTCGCAAAAAAGACACAATGACGCAAATATAAAAAAGCACAATTCTAAATAAAAAAGACATAATCATCAAAATAAAAATTTAAAATCTACAAGCTAAAAATCTAAAAGGGATAACCTAACATCTAATATCGTAGAAGTAAAATTCGATGAGATGGTTCCAATACTACTTGAATGAGTTCAGTGAGAGCCGCCTGATACCCTTCCTACGACTTCCTATTTTTAGGAGATTATGTATTTGATCCTAACCCTTCAAAACAAATAAACAATGAGTTCAATCAAAATCCATCCATCCTGATACCCTTCCTATGACTTTCCTTTTTTAAAGATTATGTATTTGATCCTAACCATTCAAAACAAATGAACAACGTATTAAAACAAATTCAGTTAGTTTTTTTTTTCTTGTTATTATGCAGAAATAACAAAGCCAAGTATAATTTGATCCTAACCCTTCAAAACAAATGGACAATGTACCAAAACAAATTCAGTTAGGTTTTTTTTTTTTTTTTTGTTATGCAGAAATAACAAAGCCATTAAGTACAGATAATACTGAATTTAGTAGGAAAAAACGCTCATTCAGTCCTTGTGAACTTTAAATCTTGCGCTAATTAGGTAAAGAGACTAAAGTTATCTCAATAATAATTAGATATTGAATTTAAAGCTGATATTTTGATGAAATTAAATGAGAAATTTTAAATATTTGGGAAATAATTTCACATTCACTTGCGAGTAAATAATAATCCAAATGTAGTTTTTTGTGTTTAGATATAAGATAATGTTTTTGTGCTTAAATCCAAATGCAGTTTTTGTGTTTACATGTAATGGGTCAGGATTTAGAGAAAACGGTAGAAAATGTGAGAATAGTGAGAACGCTTATGGATCGTCCGATCAAAACAATCTATGGACTAGATTGGCGCG
Organism: Helianthus annuus; assembly: GCF_002127325.2. NCBI lineage: Eukaryota > Viridiplantae > Streptophyta > Magnoliopsida > Asterales > Asteraceae > Helianthus > Helianthus annuus. The sequence continues at coordinate 152,125,416 of NC_035437.2, read as the reverse complement.
GTGGCATTTTCGTAAATAACACGAATTCTATTAAGTGGATGCGCTTCATTAAGGGTAAAAAAGTCTTTACACTTCTATACCAAAACGCCAAAATAATGAATAAAACGCCATTACGGACCAAAACACATCCCTATATAAACAAAAATATCCCAGACATAAAAACACACCCTCCAGAACCTGAAACGCCATATTTTCTACTATATACTATTCATCTTACAAACGCCAAAATCCCCAAAACATCAAACACACCTACTCAAAAAATGCCATATTTTACTATATACCAATCATCTTAGAAAACGCAAAAACACTCAAACATCAAAGATTCCAAAAAATCGATGTTTCTTTCAGATACACTATTTCCTCAGTAAAATGCCAAAAATGACAAATATCGTTTCTTGTATATTCAATATTGTTCTAACGCCAAGTTTCAGAGAATGCATTCTTCCCTGAGGTGCTGTGACTCAAATAACATTTTGCTACATGAGAATTGAGATGGATAAATCATAAACAAAAAGATGCCGGGGTCATACTTATGTCATTTCTTGTGTTTTGTTATTGATGAATATTATAATGGAATGAAGAGACGAATGACACTGATGAGTTGTTTGAAGATACATATTCAAAAAAAAAAAAAACTCATGTCATTTTGTCTTTCCAAACGGCCACAAAAACACAAGCATGGCTAAGCCAAACCACAAGCGAACATGATTCAATGAAGAAAGGGACTGATGACAATGAATATTTGGAAGATGAATTGTTTTTATTTTTATTTTTCTGTTGTTTGTATGTATTTTTCAACATAGAATAAAAAAGTACATTATATTAATAAAACGCCAAACAGTCATAATGCTTGTGAAACGCCATAATGCAGTAAAACGCCAAAAACTCCCAAACTATAATAAAAATAATTTGTAGAAGTATAATTAAAAGCTAAAAATAAAAAAGGCTAAAAACTACTTAAAGCCATTAAAAAACGCCAAACTCGGGAGATGGAAAGTCTATGACCCTAAAAACTCATAAAAAGATGAACAAAAACAGTAAAAATACACAGTAACTGAAAAGACGACTACTTTATTAATATAATTTATTATAAATAAAATCCCTCCTAAACTACGCGCCAAAAACATCCTATAAGAGAGACGTATCTGCACAATCAACTGATCACAAACCAAAAACAACGCCATATTTTCTAGAAACCATTCACTTTAAAAACGCCAAAAAATAGTTAAAAAAGTCACAGATGCGGAACCTCGTTTCTTCTATATTGAGTATTGTTCTGAATGATGTTTCACTGAATAGATTACTGGAAAAATCAACACTAATTGATAGATGAAATTGAACGAAACAGTAATTGCTAAACAGTAAAATGAAGAGACGGTAACATTATTGCCAAACATTTATTAAATTTAAAGCCACTACATGGAAAATTGAATTTATTTATCTTTTCAAAACGTCATAATTGCCTGTCATATTATAGGCCTTTATCCTACATGGCACAATACTTGATAGAAAAAATAAATAAATAAACATCAAGAAAATAATTACTGATGTTTTTTTACATTATAGGCCTGCATCCTGATCTAAAAACAATAAAAACGCCAAACATACTTAAAACGCCAAAATATTTACTGTGATCCTGATCTAAAAATAATAAAAACGCCGCGTATTTATTAAACGCCAAAAAATGGAAAGGTGATATGACACACATTTAAAAAAGATATATGAAAGAACAAAAAAGCCCCTCTGCCCTTCTCTATGTCGCGTGACACGTGTTGGGCCAGGATGCGTTCTCACCGTTCTCACACTTTTGAGTGTTTTCTCCTGATCCCGTTTCTACATATAATATAATGCTTTTGTGCTTAGATATAATGTTTTTGTTTTTGAGAGTGAATATAAGCCGGTTTTACATTTAGATAAGAGATCATGTACAATAGAGGAATTTTATACGAAGTGTATGAGAGAATCATGATCACACATTTGTTTTGTTCAATTTAAGGAGGGAAGAGTATGATGGTTTTTTATCCTTTCAACTAGTTTCCTCCTTGATTTTCAAATGATTATAACTTTTTCAAACCATAATAATTTAAAAAAAATTACATCGTATTAACGAGCATTACCTTCTCTTTAATTCGAGTAACCTATTGCTATAGTGTTCTTAAAAATAATTTACAGGATTTTAAATACCCATTACATGATTACGTGATTTTGAATACTTAGTATTCATTACGTGATTTTGAATACCCGGTACATGACTATGTGATTATACATTCAACATAAATCATTACGCATTCAATGTAAATCCATTACCTGATTACACATTCAATATGATTTGTTATAATTAATGTTAATACAATTATGCTTTTTACGTGATTACACATTCAATAATAAGAACTTGATTGTTTATGCTTTATTACGTGGTTAAATCTCTAATATACGACATTGTGTTGTTATTATTGGTTGGTTTGGCTAATGTTTTGTATATAATTTATCCTTAATACGTGATCATACTTGAAATATTAGGTATTCCATATGAAATATTGTGTATTACGTGTTTTGTTTTTACGTAATCACTAAGTAGGGTTTCGCATAAATACTATAGTGAAATCATGTAATCACGAAATGAGTATTTAAAATCATGTAGTTACGTAATAATACATAGTCAACTATTGTTAGGTAATTACCTAATTACTTACTAGTGTTTCACATAAAATACTATAATGAAATCAAGTAATCATGTAATGGGTATTCAAAATCACGTAGTCACTTACTGGGTATTTAAAATCAGGTAATCACGTAATGGATATTCAAAATCCTGTAAAACTGTTTAAAGAAAAATATAGCAATATGCTGCTTGCATTAAAGAGAATGAAATACTCGTTAATATGGTGTAATTTTTTTATAAAAAAATATTAGCGTATGAGAAAGTTATAGCAGTTTGAAAATCAAAGGGAAATGGGTTTATGAGTCAACAATATTGGATTTTCCTATTTTACCCTTTTCCTCACTTGTTTCCTGACGACTGTCGTAAGGGTCAATCAAAAACCTAATTAAACTACGTAGATAGCGTAAGTAGGGTATCGTATCCACGGGGAATTTGTGGTCAGTGTTAAAGAAATTAATTAAAAACTAACTTATCTAAATTGGGGGTTTGTTTAATTGATTGCAAAGAAAACACGATATATCACGAAAAGTGTTATCGGATTAAGAAAGAATAACCTCCACCCGGAATCCCGAATACCCGTTTTAACATAAAAATCTGTTTACCGATTCAAAACACCACATAGACATGGCCTTAGAATTAATGATTTTGATTGATTGTTGAGGATAGTTTTTAACATTCACCATGCAACCTAACAATCTATTTAATTGTATCAACTACCCACCAAGTTACCAACCCGCTAACAACGCAAGAAAGTTGCCAATGCGCTTGATAAAACGACAAATAATTCAAATACAATAAACGTTTATCAAGAAACCAACACAAGTAGTCAAGTTATACGGATCAGAAAAACAGACAAATATATCAAACCGAGCAAACGTTCATCTGGGCGGAAGTCACGAGTGTTTTAGCCACGCATGCTGATCTTCACAGCTTCGGTTGTCATCCCAAAGTGATCCGACTTCATTGAATAGCTTGAGAGATGAAGAACAATGCTGAATTTCGTCCTTAGGGTTCGAGTATGACGGCTGATATCGAATTGATATGAATGATATAAAAAATAACCTACTCCCGTTGTTTAAATAATGTTCTCGTAAAGGAACATGGCCGCGTGTCGCAGCAACAATAGCCACACCTCCGCGTGTCGCGGGGGTCACCATTCTTGACCGACACGTAACAGTTTGACCGACATTTGATTTGGATAGCCAGGCGGTTCGCGGAGGTTATTGAGGACTATGTTGCGCGTCGCGGAAGATATCCAGATAAGTTTCTTTCGTTTCAAGTCTCTCATTAATCCACCAAACCCGTTTTTCACTCTTTTACTCTCGTTAATCTTTTATAGCATATGTTAAGCAACACAATGGTTACATATGATTAATATATATACGAATATGATTTAACCCATTTAATATGCTAAAAACTGACGTAAACTATTACTAAATACACACATTTTTGACCTGACATCATTTCCCTTGTTTTTAATTATGTGAATTCTATATTTGGGAACCACTTAATATCAACCATTGATCTTGCAAATCAAGAGCCAAACTTGTCTCCTACACTTCGTACGATTCTTTTCTCTTGTACAATAACCTTTCTCTTTACATTTAATGTATACGTGCGTGTATTGTATTATGTAAAATAACAAGTTAAGATTGTTAAACATCAAGTACACATGTGAATAATGCTAGAGCAACTTAAGTTAAAATGTTTATGAGGAGGGAGAGAGGAAAAGAAAAAAAAAACAACCCAATAATTTTAAACTTTCATTTATTAAAAGTTAAGTAATTAAATTAATCACAATGTCGGGGGTTGGGGGTTTGGGTCTAATCGCTAAAGTCATTCGAGATAAGGTGTTGCTCCCTTTGAAATAAAGGGTTCGCGGCTTCACAAAGACAAATTTAATGTAATTTAAGTTGTTAAAAAAATTAACCACAAAGTTGCTCATGTAAAAGAACAAAATGGAAAAGAAGAAAAGAAAGTTACTTGTACGCCTTATTCACGTTATTTTACTTTGACTGTGACTTTTGCTTTCAACTTTAAACAGATTATAATATAATACTCGAAAGATCTTGTAACGTAAAAAAATCGTAATGCATTTTACTATGTATTTCTTTTTGCACTCAACGAGTGTCAAGCTTTTCAAAGTTGCTATGTTATTCGTCTATTATTTTATTAACATGTTATATCATATACGTGGTCTAATAATTACAATGATACGTCAACTTTTTAGGTTTAATTCTCTATTGTAATCGGTATTAATACACAAAAAATCACTTTGTCAATACAACAAGTTTAGCTTCGGCACTTGAATTTGTGTCTCGGTGAGACTGTGTTTGACGGCTTGGCCGCTTATGTGAATACAAATTGATGTGCCATGTGGCGTGTGTGACTTGCTAAAATAGTTCAATTGTGTTATTGTGACATTGTGGTTATTGCAATTTGCTTCAATTAATCAAAAGGCTTGTAACATTTTCCCCTTATTCTATAACAAAGTGATTATTGTGGCTTTGTTATTGTGGTTATTACAATTTGCTTTAATTGTGTTACTGTGTTATTGTGGCTGTTTTTGAATAATTGCTTAAGTTCATAAGTTGATTTAGGCATTCACGTAATAAAATGATTACTTGATAGTTGACTGATTTAGGAATAAAGTTATTATTGGCGATCACACCAGACAAAGGAGGAGGGTTGATATTAAAGATTATTTTTTCTTGAAAAGGTCCCTCATCATCTTAGTTTCCTTTAGGCCTTTGTAAACGTTGAGCCGTCCATGCTAACCTAATCTTGACCTAGTAAGCTGATGTCAGATGCCACATTACTAAATAAGCGCCACAGATACCATGTCAGATTCACATCACCAAATAAGTGCCACATTAGATGCCATGTCAGCAAAAAAGGTCACGCCACTAAACAAGTGCCACGCCACTAAACAAGTGCCACGCCATAAAAAAAACTAACTGGGTTAGAGTTGAGAGTTGGAGTCGTATGGTACAATTCGTAAGTTAAAAGTACTATAAACCGTATGATGAAAGTTGATATTTAAATCCAATATCCCCTATAATTTAAGTGAGTAACTAAAAAATATTGAAGGAGAGATAATTGAAAGTTGAGTTATTTAAATCTAATATCCCTTATAAAAAATATTAGTTGAATCTTTATCTCTGTCTCTATAGTTTTAACTAAACACCACCTTTCTCTAAATTTATCTCCAAATTTTATTTAATATAGTACATCAAATATTAGTTGAATCTTTATCTCTATCTCTATAGTTTTAACTAAACATCATCTTTCTCTAAATTTATCTCCAAATTTTATTTAATATACCACATCTCATTCTCTATGCCTATTTGGCTATTTCCATCTCATTACAAACACTTATTCTATTATGTTTATTTTTCTTAGATACTCACAAACATTAGCAAAGATGATGAATAACGGATCTCTATATTTGGAGAATCAACATACAGAAAACTTTAAACTTTGGAGATAGAGATGGAGATGAAGTTTTTGATAGAGATGCAAAATATAAAAAAAATCCATAAATTTTAGAGATAAGAAAAAGAGTAAATTATAAAAATCGTCATTTATGTTGACACTAATTTGCAAAGTGTGTCATTTGTTTTTAAAAGGTACAAAAACGTACTCAATTTTTGCAAACCCTTGTAAGTTATGTCCTTTAGCCTTAACTCAGTTATTTTTTATGATTGAATCTAACCTAGTATACCCACATAAGGGTATTTTGGTCATTTACTAAAAAGTATTTTAATAATTCTAATAGATTAAAACAGAATTAATTATATATTATATAATATATATCTCTCTCTCTCTCTCTCTCTAAAACACACATACTGCCACCACATCCACAACCGTCGATCCCATCTCCTCCACCACATCCACCCACCCACCCACCTGCCACCTGCCACCACCACCACCCACCTGCCACCACTTCCACACACCACCTATTATCACCAATCAAACCAACCACCCACATCTGCCCCCACCACCACCCGACCACCACCCACCTACCCCCAATCTCCATCTTCCATAAACACCTACAACCACCACCAACGACGGCTTCTGAATCTTTGGAACGAATGTCGATGACGGATCTATTGAACAAGGCAGAGCTGTTCAATGAACGACGGTGGATCTGTTGGAACGACGATGAATCTGTTTCGACGATGACAGACGCTGGTGAACGGTGCTATGGCGAGCCGCTACTGTATTTGCAGGCGGCGACGGACCTATGGACGATGGCGGCGGATCTGTGGATAGCGGCAGATCTATATATATATATATAGAGAGAGAGTTTGTAGAGAGAGAACTGAAAGAGAAAGAGTATATGTGCTTTAGAGAGAGAGACAGTTATATATATATATAGGGAGCCGCTAGAATGAAAACCACCCCGAGTTGTAAGAACCGCGAGAACTACACCCCACGGGTGGGCGTTCACCATGATTTTTTTTACAACTAGATGTGTGTATTATAAACACAGCCGTAAAAAAAAAAATTTAAACGCCGCGGTCGAGGGGGTAGTTTTTTACACCACAAGTTTGGTGAAAAAAAAAAGAAAAAAGAAAAAAAATTAAAAACACCAAACTTGTGGTGTAAAAAACTACCCCATCGGCCGCAGCGTTTAAAATTTTTTTTACGGCTGTGTTTATAATACACACATCTAGTTGTAAAAAAAAAATCATGGTGAACGCCCACCCGTGGGGTGTAGTTCTCGCGGTTCTTACAACTCGAGGTGGTTCTTATTCTAGCAGCCCCCTATATATATATATATATATATATATATATATATATATATATATATATATATATATAGGGTTGGGATTTGGAGAAAACGGTAGAAAGTGTGAGAACGGTGAGAACGCTTATCGATCGTCCGATTAAAACAATCTATGGACTAGATTGGCGCGGTGACGTTTTCGTAAATAACATCAATTTTATTACGTGGACGCGCCTCATTAAGGGTAAAAGCGTCTTTACACCTCTATACCAAAACACCATACTGATGAATAAAACGTCATTACAGACCAAAACACATCGCTATATAAACAAAAACATCCCAAACATAAAAACACCCCCCAGAACCTGAAACGCCATATTTCCTACTATATACCATTCAACTTACAACGCCAAAATCCCCAAAACATCAAACACAACTACTCAAAAAATGCCATATTTTCTACTATATACCATTCATCTTAGAAAACGCCAAAACACTTAATCATCAAAAATTCCAAAAAAAAATCGACGGTTCTTTCAGATACACTATTTTCTCAGTAAAACGCCAAAAAATGCCAAATAACGTTTATTGTAGATTCAAATATTGTTCGAACGCCAAAAGTTTCGGATAATGCATTCTTCCCTGAGGTGCTGTGACTCAAATAACATTTTGCTGCATGAGATGGATAAATCATAAACAAAAAGATGTTGGGGTCAGACTTATGTCATTTTCTGTGTTTTGTTCTTGATGAATATTTTAATGGCATGAAAAGACGAATGACACTAATGAGTTGTTTGAAGATACATTATTAAAAAAAAAAAACTCATGTCATTTTGTCTTTCCAAACGGCCACAAAAACACAAGCATGCCTAAGCCAAACCACAAGTGAACATGATTCAATGAAGAAAGGGACTGATGACAGTGAATATTTGGAAGATGAATTGTTTTTATTTTTATTTTTTTAATTTTCTTTTTCTGTTGTTTGCCCTGTATTTTTCAACTTAGAATAAAAAAATACATTATCTTAATAAACGCCAAACAGTCATAATGCATATGAAACGCCATAAATGGAGTAAAAACGCCAAAAACTCCCAAACTATAATGAAAGTAATTTGCAGTATTAACTAATAAAAGCTAAAAAATGGAAAAAACGCCAAAAACAACTTAAACCCATTCAAAAACGCCAAACTTGGGAGATGAAAAGTCTATGACCCTAAAAACTCATAAAAAGCTGAACAAAAACAGTAAAAATACACAGTAACTGAAAAGACGGCTACTTTATTAATATCATTTATTATAAATAAAATCCCGCCTAAACTACGCGCCAAAAACATCCTATAAAGAGAGACTTCTATGCACAAACAACTTATCACAAAACCAGAAACAAACGACATATTTCCTAGAAACCATTCACTTTAAAAACGCCAAAAAAATACTTAAAAAAGCCACAGATGCAGAACCTAAATTCTACTATATTGAGTATTGATCTGAATGAAGTTTCACTGAATGGATTCTTCTCTGAGTTGGGTATCTCTATAATCTTTTGTTGAATAAGATGGACAAATATTCAAGATAAAGAGACTGATGACACTGATATGACATCATGTCACTTTGTTCTTGATGGATATATTGATGGCATGAAGGGATCAATACATTAGAGCAGATGTTGGTCTTCAACATGTCATCAAACAAGTATATATCCACCCACCATAAAGGATGCCACAAAAAATAAGCATCTTCTAAAGACAGCCGTTATGTAGGAAAATAAGGATCTACAGAAGGCATTCAAAAACAGGTTCAAAGCGCCAAAAAGGCTAAAGTAGAAGAGGCTGATGACAGTGAAGATTTGAATGAGAAATTAGATTATAATTTTTAATTTTTTTTTTCATTTTCTATTGTTTGTTATGTAATTCTCTGTTGTTTATCATCAAATTCTCTATAATTAAAAAGAAATTGAGTATAAAACGCCAAAAACTACAAACACCAAAACACCTGAAAGTTTCAAAACTGTGAGAACGAATGCAAGCAAAATACGAGGTTGCTATATAAAACGCCAAAAACGCAAACAAAGTATTACCGGAAAAATCAACACTAATTAACAAATGAAAATTGAAAGAAACAGTAAAATAAAGAGACAGTATCATTATTGCCAAACATTATAGTTATATTAATGCCACTACATGGAAAATTGAAATTTATTTATCTTTTCAAAACGCCATAATTGCCTGTCACATTATATGCCTGTATCCTAAATGGCAAAACACTTGATATAATAAAATCAAGAAAATTACTGATGTTTTTTACATTAAAAGTCTGCATCTTGATCTAAAAAACAATAAAAACGCCAAAACAATACTTAAAACGCCAAAACATTTACTATGATTCTGATCTAAAACAATAAAAAACGCCGCTTATTTATTAAACGCCAAAAAAATGGAAAGATGAAGTGACACGCGTTAAAAAAAAAGAAATATGAAAGGACAAAAAAGCCCCCCGCCTTTCTCTAAGCGGCGTGACACGTGTTAGGCCAGGAAGCGTTCTTACCGTTCTCACACTTTTGAGCATTTTCTCCTGATCCCGTTTATATATATATATATATATATATATATATATATATATTATAATATATGAGTAATTTTGTTTTACTTTATTAGAATTATTACTTTTTTTAGTAAATGACCAAAATAGTTTTATGTGGGGTATACTAGGTCAGATTTAACTATAAAAAATAACTGAGTTAAGGCTAAAGTACATAACTTGAAAGGGTTTGCAAACATTGAGTACGTTTTTTATAATTTTTGAAGACAAATGACACATTTAACAATCTTGTATTAACATAAAGGACGATTTTTGTAATTTACTTTAAGATAAAAATGTTAGCAGCAAATGTGAATGCTCTTAGCACATTTTTTTCAAAACAAAATAAAAAATCACTTTTTTTTTCTAAAATTAAATTAATATAAGAAAACTGCAAGGAGAAAAAATAAACTCCTGCTAAAATATATAGAACATACACGAAATCCTATAAAAGGGGATACTAGAAAGCACAGCTCAATTGCATGACTTCTCCTTTCTTTAATCTTTAGTTATATCTTTTACTATACATAGCATATATTAACACATACTTACAGTCACATGTACAACTAGATAATCTTATTTGTATACATTTGAATTGAAAAGATAGATTGATGGCGGTACAAATGGCTAATATAGAGGCACAATCATCATGTGAGCAAACTTTGTCTCCTTCGTCAATCTTTAACAAAGTTGATCGTCCTGTTACATTGAAGGTTTGCTTTTCAACTATTAATGAGTTCCCCATTTGTTTCCTAGACGAGTTTGCAACATGACCTGAGCCTTTTTTATAAGCCTAGTTGAGTACATCATCCTAATTCGGTCTAGTATTCCATTCGAAAGCCGAATGCAAACTGATTCAGGGTACAAGACCTCGTGTCCTATACAAGACCAGCGTCCCAAGTATATTGTTGTTTATTAACAAATTATTATTATTATTATATAATTTTGATTCATTGCGTTGATGTTTAGTCTTTCTTTGCTAGTTATATTTCTTTCCATGTAAGTAATAACTGTTTTATAGATAATCATTAAATTTATAAAGAAATTACTTTGATTTTTCTAATGAAAACAAACTTGGTTGAGGACTCTTGAGCAAAATCAGGCCCTTGGAGGCTTGGACCAAGAGTTTAACCTGGAATTTGTTGACTTGTAAAATAAACAAAACAACAAAAGAACAGGTAAGCATAATCGGCCCCAAAATAGTCAATCCGATTTTCAGAGGGTGTTTGGGATTACGTTTTGAAGTGATTATTTGATTATTGCGTTTGTAAAACATAAATAATCTAAAAAAGTGTTTGAATGAAAAAGTGATTATCTGCCTCCAAAACGCAGTTTTGGAAGAAGCATGTACCTACATGCTTTTTCAAAATGCAGTTTTGAAAACGCAAAATCTATTTTGAAAACGCATAATCTATTTTGAAAACGCAACACCAAACACCTCCTCATACACCACCTTTATAATCAGCACTACAGACACAACAAAATATATTTGGGTCCACATCTCACCTAAATAATCAATAAAGATATTACTAGTGTAAAGTGCCGGTACTATTTTAACAGGAGGGCTAAATGAGCAAACTCTATTTTTGCTGGCACTAAAAAAGAGGGAGGTCCACCAATGGAAAAATTAAAGTACAAAAGTTCCGGCACTATTTTAGTCGGCGGGCTCAAGGAGTAGGCACGATTTTAGCCGGCACTCACTATATTTGTTAGCCCTGAAAAAGAGGGAGCTCCTTTTCTGTGCCGGCTAAAACAGGGCCTGCTCCTTTAGCTCGTCGGCTAAAATAGTGCCGGCACTTTTACACTTGTAATTTTGATATTGGTTATTGGGTGAGATGTGGACCCAATTGTACTTTTTTGTGTTTTCTATGCCGACTAAAAAAAGTGTCTGAAAGTTGGAGTGTGGGCTATTTTGGTGATGACTCTGCTTACTTGTTCTTCTCTTGTTGGTTTGCTTATTTTGTAAGTCAACAAATTCAATGTCTATTTTGATTTTTGATAGAACTCTTGGTCAACATGCCTATTTTCATGATTTCCCCGTTTTTTGCTTCTTTCTCATTAAAGAAGACAAAGTAATACTTGTTATGGAAGCAAATCATGAAGGTTAAATGTACAATTTTTTATGATATTACTCATGTTCAATGTCATGGCCTCATGGGCATCTTAAGGTCCTTTTAGTTTGTGCCTTATGGATTGTTTCTCTTCTACTTGTAAGCAACAGTTAAAAATTGTCTTTGTATGATTAATTAATTAACATATAACTTGTGGTATGAGATTTAACAGTTTCATGAAGTGGTTTACACTGTCAAAATTAAGAAACAAAGATGGATAAAGAAGAGCGAATCGCTAGAGAAGCTTATATTAAAAGGAATCACTGGCATGGTGTTGCCCAGTGAAACGTTGGCAATGTTAGATCCATCTGGCTCTGGAAAAACTACACTTTTGACGGCACTAGGTGGCCGACTAAGCGGCAAACTCGAGGGGACTGTCACCTACAATGGCAAACCATTTTCAAGTATTATGAAGCGGTATATTGGGTTTGTAACTCAAGATGATGTTTTATACCCTCATTTGACAGTCACCGAAACCTTAGTGTTCACCTCTTTACTTCGGTTGCCTAATAATCTAACAAGTCAAGAAAAAGTGTTGCATGCTGAAGTTGTGATCAATCAACTTGGGTTAACAAGATGCAAAAATATAATTATAGGTGGCCCAAATTTAAGAGGGATATCTGGTGGAGAGCGGAAAAGGGTTATTATTGGGCAAGAAATGCTTATAAATCCTAGTTTGTTGTTCTTGGATGAACCAACTTCAGGGCTTGACTCAACAACGGCTCAAAGGATTGTTTCAACGTTATTGGAATTAGCACGAGGCGGAAGAACTCTTGTGATGACAATTCATCAGCCCTCAAGTAAGATGTTCTACTTGTTTAATAAAGTGTTGTTACTGTCGGAAGGGAATTCGTTGTTTTTTGGAAAAGGGTCAGAAGTTATGAGTTATTTTGAAAGTATCGGCTTTTCACCATTGGTAGCCATGAATCCTTCAGACTTTTTGTTAGATCTGGCAAATGGTATGTACATAGTTGCATGATTTCACCCTGCAAAGAGTGTGTCATGATCTATTTCCATAATAACTAATTTTTTGAATTTTGTGAAACTAAACAAACTAGGGATATCATCAGAGGCTTCAAGTTTTTCGGATCAAAATGAAACTAAGCAGAAGCTGGCTTTGGCTTATAAGTCAAATCTTGCTGAGAATCTGAAAGCTGAAGTATTAGAATTTGATGATCATGTGAAAAGTATTTTAGAGAACAAGAAACATGAACGATGGACCACAACTTGGTGGCAACAAGTAATGATTTTGTTTAGAAGAGGTGTTAAAGAAAGGAGACATGATTTCTTTTCTGCACTGAAAATTGGTCAGGTTATAGCTGTATCATTTCTTAGCGGTTTGCTATGGTGGCAAAGTGATGCATCACACTTTCAAGATCAGGTATAGCATTACTTTTTACCCATATATGTACAAAGAAAATTCATTTATTGATTCACAAGATGTCACTTTTAAAGTACAAAAAGTTCTATCACTAAAATTGTTTAGATGTTGAAAAGTGTCATTGCCCATTGTTGATAGCAAAAATGTGATAATAATAATTATGTTACTAAGTGTCTCTTTCTTTTATGGAATCGTAATCGAACATTGACTTTTTTAACACTAATTTGGTGAATGTCTCATCGAAAAATATGCAGTCCGGATTGCTATTCTTTTACACTGGATTTTGGGGTTTTTTCCCTTTATTTCAAGCAATTTTCACATTTCCTCAAGAAAGACTAATGCTAGCCAAAGAAAGATATTCTGGAATGTACAAACTTTCATCTTATTTTGTGTCAAGAACACTAGGAGATCTTCCGATGGAGATAGTTCTTCCCATTTTGTTTTGCATAATAACCTATTGGATGGCGGGGCTCAAACCAACGGTTGGAAGTTTCTTATATGCGTTGTTTACGCTCCTCTTAAGTGTCTTGGTCACACAAGGGCTCGGAGTTGCGCTAGGTGCACTTGTCATGGACCAGAAGTCAGCCACCATTCTAGGGTCTGTGATCATGCTATCCTTCACATTAGCGGGAGGATACTATGTTCAGCACGTGCCTACTTTTATATCTTGGATCAAATATGTATCGATCAGTCAGCATACTTACAAGCTCTTGATAGGGTCACAATATGAACATGGCCAAACCTACCAATGTGGTAACCGGACTTGCTTGGTTGAAGATTTTCCAGCCATTAAGAGTGTTGGGCTCAGTGGGCAAGTGATCTCGATTGTTGCTTTGGTTATAATGCTTGTATTTTATCGGGTTGTTGCATATCTAGCTCTCATGCGAATTGGTGTGCCTACAAAATAAGGCATATATATGCTTTTTAGGCATGCTTCACAAGAAAACCATAACATATGCTTTTTAGGCATGCTTCACAAGAAAACCAAATAGGCCATATAAGCAATAACATTGTAAATTATTATCGCCAAACCAATAACGAAGATCACTTGCCCATTGAGTCAGTCGCTCTTGGGCCATGGGTAACGGAAGTTATGTATAAGCAATATTCTTGGCAAAATATTATCGCCACATAATCATGGGGAGGTAGGGAACAACCCCACCCCCCCGCCCCCCGGTACCGAAGTTATGTATTAGTGAATATTATAAGATAGGGTTCGATCCCCGGCTGCTGCAGGGTGATTGTGACATCCGGGTGAAGGCTCGGCTCGGGATTCATCCCGGGTTTGAGTCCAAAGGGGCGAGGGTTTACCCATTCCACGGGGTTCCCGCGCATCAGGGGTGTGCTACGCTTTCTAGCGGTGGTCGAGTAGTAGGCCTTTGGACATAGCTCCGAAAGAGTGGGTTTACACGTGGAAAGCAGTTAGCCGTTCAAAAAAAAAATCGTTTGATTAGTGGTGTTCATGAGTTTGAGAAAATGTGGATAATGTTAATTAAAAATATGTTTAATTGTTACATAATCAATAGCGAAATTTATTATGGCACAACTGGTACTTCCAAATCACTTATTGATTTATTGGTGCAAACCCTATCAAATTTCACCCAAATAAAACCTATATATCAGAATAAATCATTAAAACTGCCAATATTTTCAAAATATAGATTCAAGAGGCAAAAATAAAATAAAATAAAATAAAATAATAATTAGATATTTTGATCCATCGTTTTGCTAAAATAGGCATTTACTCTACATGTAATAAACTAATCAATTAGGCAACATAAATAAACTTCCCAGCCACTTAGACTATACCCTAGTGATCAAGAGGAATTATCTTTTATGAGGAGAACAAGGTTCAATCTTTAGAAAATGTAAGTATTTAAGACGAAAAAATTAGCCATTAAAAAAAAAGCTTTGCCAGCTAAGGAGACTAACTTTCAGCTGGAAAAAAACTTTAAAAAATACGGGTCCACGAAACAACCAACCAAAAACAATATACTTGTAAAAGCGGGAGTTAATCTTAGCTTACCATTGGCTAAAAGTGGGGGGATAGATCTTAGCTAGCAGCTAAAATTTAGCTAGGACTAAACCCTATGTATCCTAATCCAAGAGGTGCGATGAATGGTTGTGTCTTTTGCTTGAAACGCCACGTCTCTTTGTTCCTGTGATATTGCCGCCCTTCATGAATGGATGCGTATGATGATGGCGTCGATTCATTAAGTGTGTAGATTGTAGACTTTCGTTTAGTCGCTTCCAGTCCTCACACTTGTTAATCTAATCTATTTACTATACAAACTAACTTTATACTAATTACTTAACAACCCTCAAACTTAAGGATGTGAAGGGATTAGATCTACAAACTCTAATAAAAATTCCACATCTAGTAGATCGTGTATACCATTATACTTTACCTTGTGTTTCATTTAATCATTTTATCGGCTCACTAGTCTTGTCAATGCTCATGCTTGACTTCTCTTTACCCTTAGGTTGGATGTTTGTATAAGTGTAGGTCCCGATTCTCGGAGGATCGATACGAAACCAAATCACTTGTTTATCACAAACACAGTCACGAGTGCAGAATCCCCGTGACTATGCCAAACCAAACATAGACAGTAAATGAATCACAGTCAATTCAATTGATTAGATACAATGAGAACAATGATCAAACAAATACACACAATGTTTGACAGTAGACTTTCACAGTGGGTATGCTCTCATGGTTTCAGTGTGAAACTATGATGTGTTTATATAGGCAGCCCAGGCCCAACAGTTGACGAAACATGAATTGGGCCTGACGAAACTTCATGGACGACGAAACACAAGGAGTTTCGTCACCCATCTCGACAAAACTTGGAGATTTGACCAATGGGAGTTTCGTCATGTATGTGCTCGACGAAACTTGGGAGTTTCGTCGAGGGCTGCAAAATCTGTTTGGTTGCAAACTGTTAGACAGTTTGCAGCAGACAACATAAATACACAAACAAACATTAACCCAAAATGCAACATGCATTGTTCATATAACTTTACATATCAGACGAGACAAATTTGTCGGACACATAGAAAGATAGGAGGATATCTAACTAAGGTCGACGGCGAATACAGACTCGATAATATAAAAGATCGTACAAAATACATCGCTAATAAAGACAAGTGACAGACACCAAAATATTGCATCAACAAACTCCCCTTTGTCTGTTACTGTCTTCGGTCTTCAATCTTCCGTCTCTAGTGTTTCAGTGTCCAGGTGCTTCCAGCATGAATTCCTCGGTAAAAGCAGTATCAAGCGGCGCGCTGAAATCGCAACGCTTGATGCGCATCCTTGTCATCATAGAATATATCATGCCAGAACAGCTTGTTGATGCCGTTCGCCGACATATTCACGATCCACATCGGATCTAGCATCCGAAAGTTTTCACGATCACCATTAAACACAATCACCGCTTCATGCGTATCCGGATCGTAACACCATAACCTCATATCATCAAGAAAATTCTGCTTCATCGGCATTAAAGGGATCTTGTCTATAACCTTTACGGGTTGATAGACAAGCTTGTATCGCGCCGTATTTGTCGATGGGTCCAACGTGAACTTGATCTGCTGATAGATTGGGAACTGAGGCTTGAACAACTCATTTTTCCAGCCTGTCCTTTTGTTAAACTTTATTTTGCGAGCGAACAATGTAGCTCCTTTGAAGTTTGAACGATTAACAAGCTCAAGCTTCATCAAAGTTGCAACGTCGTAAAATGGTAAGGACAGAATGCTTAGCAACGATCTGAAGTACTGAATGCCGAATTCACGCTTGATGGCAACACACTGGATTTCCTTTACGAACATCCAGCTCAGAATTTTCCCATGCGGCTTAACTTTCTCAAACTGCAGAAAATCAACTTATGCTTCCGGCGGTGTAGGATTTTCAACCTTTGACAAGAAACGTTTTCTCCATTCCTCGAATGAATCAGTCGGATTATCAGAAGACGCCCGATTCTTCAATTGTTCATCAATGTCTTCCTGATTCTCTTTCATCCATTCTTCATCAAATGGATCAAACTCCATTCCGTCGGCACGAACATAAGTTGTTTTGCTGATTTCCCCTTCAAATACAATCTCTTCAATGTTTTCAACATCTGCAGTCTCTGGTTCAACCGGCATTTTATCAATTTCAGCATCATCAATTTCCTTCATCGCATTCAAAGCTAACAACTGCTCATGAGACAGATCAGAAACAGTCTCTCCCTCTTCTATAATTTCTCCAGTGATAGGATGAACAGCCTGCAAAGCAAGATCAGCTGTACTAGGAACAGAAGATGTACCGGGTAGAGAGCTTTCGATGTAAGAACTGCTTTCAAGCTGTTGTACTTCTTCAATGGTTCCAGTAGAGGTTCCTTGAGCAGATCCAAGCTGCGACGGTGTGAAGACAATCATTTGAGTGGAGGTAGTTGCAGGCGGTTGTTCTGAAATGGCAGAAGGGTCGGGGTTCCCTCGATCTTCAGGATCATCGTCCTTTTTCTTCAACACTTCTTGTTGCTTACATCGATCATATCATTCCACAGAATATTGACCCGCTTTCTAACAATCTCAGAGCTTTCAGTTATTTTCTTGACCCTATCAGCTATTGTGGTGTTTCGAGAATCGTACCACTCCTTCATATAATCATGCCTTTCTTTGAGGGACTCTGCCAACTTCTAAAGTTTAGAGTTGCTTTCTTTCATGCGGTTCATTTCTATACCACGAGTATTATCCGCCGCTCGCATCTGTTGCAACTATCGCTCTCTCACTTCGTCTGCAGCTTTCAAACTAGCATTTTCTGTTGAGAGAATAGGAAGTCTACTTGCAGCAGTTTGCAGTTGAGAGAATAGGAAGTCTACCTTTTCATCTGGCTGCATCCGAGAAAATATAGTTTGTCTACGCTCTGCGGCTGGCTGCGAAGTCGTTGCACAAATGGTTGAAGCTATGGAAGGAGTAGGTTCTTGAGGGGTCACTGTAGGAGTTTCAGGTGTTGAACTCACTATAGGAGCTGGTTCAGAGGATCTTGGAGGAGACGGCACCATATTCGAAGCTTCAGCGGCCGTGAATCCAAGATTTGGATCCATTTCCGCTTCTTGTGTAGGCTCTTGAGGTGGAACGGATTGTTGTGCAGAAGAAGTACCAATATACTTTCTTGCTTTCTTCTTGCGTTTGACAACCGTTTCCTTTTTCTTTAATCGTTCCGCTTCGGTATCCGAAGGAACGTATTCAGGGTCATCTTCTTGTCTAATCCTCCTGATCCTTTTAACACCGCGTTCATCATAGTAAACTTCGTATCCGGGCTCAGGTGGATTGTCACCAGATTCAGTATCCTCCTCGTCATTACCAGCTGATGTACCACCAGCTGCACCAGTAGACGATGCACCAGCAGCAGCCAGATACACCAATGGCACCAGCACCTGCATCACCACCATCACCACCTTTGTCATCACCATCACTATCACTGTCAGATGAACCAGTATCCGTTCGACCAAACTTTTCTACCATCTTTTTCTTTAACTCCGGCCCTTCATCATCAGATTGGCTGTCAACATGACGCCATTTGTCATCTGCAGGAGCAATGTAGTCTGGTTTACCAAGAGCACCGATTAACTTCCTAGGCGGATTGCTTTCTGTGTATCTCTTGATTGCAAGGCTCTTGAATATCCTTAATGAATTCTCGATCATAGTTTCTATCTTCAGGATATCGTTATCGGCTTTTGGAAGACCGGGATGCTGAATATTCATGATCATCTGTAGAAACCGAGGATATATCCAAAATTTATTCCTAGATGTTCGACTACCAGTTCTTGTCATGTTCTCCTTCATGTTGGCAAAGATATACTTTGAGATGCTAAACGGTTTGTTCAGCACCAATGCCACCATGAGACCAACGAGATCGTTGCCTGCCATGTCAGATCGCCTGTTGCTAAGACATTGAATAAATACGTGTAATAAAAACTTGTACCGCAAAGGAAGATCTCCCTTGTTGATTTGATTGCTGCAAATGTCACCAATACACTTCATCCGTAATAAACAGCCACGAGTACACATGATTGGTATAGAGGACGGAGCATTCGGATCGTCTTGCAGCTCTAAAACAATGTTTAAGATTTCTGGTGAGACAATCACGTTCAGATCATTTACTTGCCCTTGAATGACACCAGTTCCATCAACTTGCACAACGCTTGCATAATTCCAGAAAGCTTTAACGAGCGATTTGTAAACTGGAGTTGAAAAGGTGACTGCTTTATTTATCCGCGACTCTCTAATCCACCGCGTGATTTCTTTCAATTCGGTGATTTTTCCTTCCAGATCAAGATAGGCAATCTGGTTGTGACGCTTCTCGGACATCACTTCTTCTTCTGATTTGTTTTCTTTCTTAGTCGCGGGCTTGCGTTTTCTCTCTTTTGGTGCCATCTGAATATGCAAACATCCACATAAGTTAAAATGTCACAATATTTGCATTAGACATATGTTAATACAAGATCAAGTGTGAATTGGACAGTTATCATTCAATTACACTTGTTCTGTGAAAGGGCACCAACTTGAAAAGTTTCTAAGTATTAGACGACGAAACTCCATCACTTGTGACGAAACTCTCTTCATCATGACGAAACATCCTTGGTCAAACAAAGTCAGAGTTGACCTTTGACCAGAGGAGTTTCGTCGACAGTCCTTCGATGAAAGTTCTTTCATTTTAAAGGGGGTTTCATCATAGGGGGGTTTCGTCATCAACAGTTTGAAGAAACTTAGGTTTCGTCGTCCAAGGGTTTCGTCGACAGAGTTAGGGTTTCGTCAATTTGGGGTTTCATCACAGTTAGGGTTTCGTCGATTTGGGGGTTTTCAAAATCAAAGGGGTTTCGTCGTCTGTTGTTTAATCGATGATCTATTCACAAACAAACCAACATTTGACAATTTGTAAACACCCAAACTAAACCGAAAACAACCATTAGTTTAACCGGCACGATTTTTGACCGGAAAAACATCCAAAACAGTTTAAAACATCAACAATCATCATCCCCTGTTTTTGTTAACCAAAACCCAACCCAAATCAAAACCAAATCAATGTACAATATCAATATAAACCCTAGTTCTACCAGTTTTTATAAGAAACCAAAACAAACACAAGTTAATATCATGAAGAAATCGAATAAAAATAGGGTTTCAGAGGGTTTATCAACAAATTTCAAGCAAAACAACGGTTCTTAATGGTTCAAATCATTTGAACCAACATTTGAGTACCTTGGCTTTGATGAAAAAATAGAGAGAAAATGAATAGTTTGAGAGTCGGTTAAAGGTATAGTGGTTTGGAGTGTTGGGGAAGATAAACAATCAATTGGGTTTGAAAAAGTGAGGACTTCTGACTACTGGGATCCCCTTATATACTCATTCACTCGGCGAAACCTCATTCTCGACGAAACTCTACTCGGGCTCGATGAAACTCTTGTTTGGGCTTGGATTGGGCTTGAACATTGAGCCCATGACGAAAGTTAATGAGGCCAGGTGAGTTTCATCGTGACCTTGACGAAACTTCTTGTGGGCTCGACGAAACTCTTGTTTGGGCTTGGTTTGGGCTTGAACAGTTAGCCCATGATGAAAGTTAAAAGGGCCAATGGAGTTTCGTCGTAACCTCGACAAAACAAGGAGTTTTGTCCTGACCAAATTTAATTTTGACCAAATTTGACTAAGGTTAAAACAGTTGACCTTGACCATGATCTTTCGTCGACATTCAGGGGTTTCGTCGACATAAAGATGTTTCGTCGACCATTTTCCCAAGAATTTACCAAGTCTTTGAAACTTTGCACACTTTTGAACAGATTTTGTTTATTTGAACAGTTTTCCATTTTGATTGAGTTTACCAAATGCAAGGACATTTTATGAAGTAGGTTTCAGGCTTTCGGCAGAAAACACCAAGTTACAAGTTCGGCTAATTCAAAAATGAACTTTACAAATTACACTAAAATAGAATTTAAAGCGTGGTAAACTAACGAAAAACTATAAAAGGCAATAAACAACTGTACAAAGGCAATCTTTTTGAGAATTTCAAGGAAAAGGAATCATACCAGCTTACGGTCTTAGTCAAGATGATTTTTGTTCGGTTTAAAGCTCTGGATAAGTATACTACCTCGATTATCGGTATTATTGTCCACATAAGCTCAAACTGATCAGATGTAATCATAATTAGGAGATACGATTTACGGTAAGGATTATACTTACAAGTCGATGTTCATCCACTCACGACACATTCCCATATCAAGGTATGCACGAGAGTTCATCTTACCGGTGAGTATACCGTTATCATCTGTTTGAGCGTATAAAAGAATGTGACATACTCACTTATTTTTGTTTGAAAACAAGTCCTATGTGATAGAATCACTTATTGATGAGGAACTTGATTTTCATATGCATGAGGGCACAGGAGCAAGTCTGTGAACAGGTCAGTACATCGTACAGCAGAGAGACGAACTTGACTCCCGGATAAATGTGATATTTTATCACTTATTTGTTTGGACATGTGATTGTTGATCACTTATTGAGGTCGAATGCAATATGTACACGTATGTATAGTATCATGGAAGATCTAGACTTCGTCTCCATTATTTTTCAGTAAAAGATACAACCATGATACCCAGATGATAAGACAGCATAAAGACCCAATATCTCAGACCCTCGGCAATCTCTCAAACGAAATTTCGGTACCAAGACCATATGCCAATGAATGGTTCCCACCTGACTTGAAGTCTGTTAGGTTTGTATCATCCTGCACATTTTAGTAT
Organism: Helianthus annuus; assembly: GCF_002127325.2. Taxonomy (NCBI): domain Eukaryota; kingdom Viridiplantae; phylum Streptophyta; class Magnoliopsida; order Asterales; family Asteraceae; genus Helianthus; species Helianthus annuus. The sequence continues at coordinate 152,103,173 of NC_035437.2, read as the reverse complement.
GATTGTGAGCCTACCGATACATCGTTAGTAGGGATACTTATCATTTCTCAATTTTTGTTTTTCATTTTGAACATGTTGACCGACCACACCAGTGAATATCATCATCTTCCTTTATCCAAGAAACTCATTTTTGGTTTTCTAATTTTTTTGAAATTTTGAATTTTCCAATTTTTTTGAATTTTTTTGAATTTTTTAAACATAAAGACAAAAAGTAAAGACATCTTTTTGGATTTTTAAAATTTTCAAATGTTTTTGTATTTTCTTGAAATTTTCTCCCCCTAAAATGCTAAAAGGTTACGAAATTGAAAATCTTTTTGTATTTTTTAGAGTTTTTAAGAAAATATTTGCAAAAACGATTAGCCAAAGAAGTTTTACTCGGGTATCACCTTAATGCCATTGAACAAAAGAAGATAATCAAAACGTGATTTATCAAAAGCTTTTGTGAACAGGTCGGCACGTTGGTGATCAGTGTGGATTTTAACAACATCGATTAATCTTTTGTCAAAACAATCACATATGAAGTGATATTTAATTTCGATGTGTTTGGTCTTGGAATGCTGCACATGATTTCTAGTGATCTGTAAGGCAGCATTGTTATCAACAAATATAGGAGTAGATAGGAATTTAAAACCGTAGTTGCGCATTTGTTGTTGTATCCAAAGAACTTGGGAGCAACAACTAGAGGCAACAATGTATTCTGCTTCATAGGTTGATGTAGCAACACAGGTTTGCTTCTTGCACTGCCATGTGACTAGTCGATTTCCTAAGAATTGACATCCCGCTGTTGTTGATTTGCCATCAATTTTGCATCCGCCAAAATCAGAGTCACTGAATGCGATCAAGTCGAAGCTATCATCCCTAGGGTACCAGAGACCGGTGTTCGGGTATCCCTTCAAATAGCGGAAAATCCTTTTAACGGCTGCCAGATGTGAGGCCTTTGGATTGGCTTGATATCTTGCGAGCAGGCACGTCAGATACATGATGTCAGGCCTTGAAGCTGTGAGATACAAGAGGGATCCGATCATAGCGCGATAATATGAAGAGTTAATGCTTTCACCCTTCAGATCCGGAGTAATCCCGTGATTCTGCGGAAGTGGGGTACCAATGGGCGTTGCATCAGACATCTAGAACCGGCTCATGTAACAACCCTCGGTAAAACCAAACACCCTCATAATATTTTTGACACCCTAATCAATGTTAAAATACTCTTATATATCCTATAATATACCACGTATGTGAAAACCAAGCCCGAAATACGTTATAGTATTAAAATAAATAAAAAAATAAGAAAAAATGGAGTTGAGGCGGGCCGCGTAGACCCACCCCAACATCTCACGCGGGCGGTATCAGGGTTGAACCTGATATCATTGATTTCCTAAGTTCAAGCGGGCCGCGTAAGACCCTGTTTAAGTTAACGCGGGCCGCGAGAGATCATGAAACGCGGAAGCGTCCTGAGCTGACACGTGTCGACATCGTGGCGAGTCTAGGCAATGACCCGGATCACCTAAACCCTACCCAGGCTAGTACGCGAGCCGCGTAAGCCCTGCCTGTTCTTTACGCGGGCTGCGTGGAGACCAGTTTCAGCAACTATAAATAGAACGCATCAGTTTTCGTTTTCCGTCGCTCACAATTCAATCTCAAATCACAATTTCTGTAGAAGAATTATAATTTTTAAGTATAATACCCCCTAATTAGCGAGGTTCTGCTCCGTTGTAAGTATTATAACCCCAGTTTTGTAATAGTTATGCTGCCCGATTGATTTAGGGTTCCGTAACAACTGTCGTGGTTCTGCCCGACGTAGTTGTTGGAATGCTGTCTCGGGGAGGGTATCATTTATATTTTCAAAGGGTTATGATACTAACCAATGTACATTTGTATAAATTATAGATTATATCCAGGAAACCCTTACGCGAAGTCTAAGATAGCAATGTGAGTTTATCCTCTTTTTGATAACCTTTTTGGTAATGTTTTACCAAACCTTAAATGTTTTACTATGAAATTTAGCAGTGATTGAGTCTTTGTAGTTCTTCAATTACTGCCAGTATGTTGGGGTTTTGTATACAAAATTTACTACACTGTGAGTAGTAAGTCGAGGATGACAATACGTTACCATTGGACAATGAGTTAGCCAATGGGTAATATGACCCACAAGTCAGGGTTGACAGTACTAAATGGAGAAATTGTATAGACATAAACAATGTGATCACTCTCAATACTATTCACTGTGACTTTTTATTTAAACTTGATTAAAACTGGGATTCACTCACCAGTATTTCCGACTGACAAATGTTTTTAAAACACGTTTCAGGTAACCCAATGTGACAGCCAATTAATATAAAGTCAGCTGGAGAGCACTGAAGGCTTGGGAAAATGTGGCTATAAAAGTTACCAAATAAACGATGTTTTAAAATTCAATAAAATAGGGTTCATCCCTATAAATGTATTGTAATAAGAAACTTAGGTTTTACCCATGTGATTATTAATATTAAATGAGGTGGTTTTACTCTGATAAACATTTCCTAACTACGATCCTGATGTAAATTCCGCTGCAAGAATAAATAACTGATACCACCGATACTCTGAGATCTCGTCCGCCCGTTCCCGGGGATCAGGGATCGGGGGTTGCGGAAGAAGGTGGTATCAGAGCCTAGCCACTGGTCTGAGCCAAAGAAGTGTTCTGCTGACACTTAAAAATCTAAAAAAAATAAATTTTGTTAGGAAATAAATTATGGAAATACGTGCATAACTGTATTTAATTGTTATGTGTTATTTGACTATTTGTTAGTTTACAGTATGAGTGATCAAGGACCCTCAGACATGAGTCGTCAGTTATCTGATTCACCTAAGAGTGAAGGTACCTCTTCTCAGCCTGCCCTCTCTGGGTATTCTGCTGACACAGAAGAAGGGATGTTTGCCTTTAAAGCTAAGTCGGAGGAGCCATTCCCTCATAAGAAACGAGGATGGTTCAGTAAGGAAGCTTTTGCGCGTAGGAAAAGAATGCGAAAGTTGCAACAGCAAAGAGTTTTAGCAGCCGCTAAGCGAGAGTTAGATGCCCATACACAGGATATGCTTAATAGAAGCCTAGCTAATTTCCATATCCTAGCTACAACCGCTGCTGACCCAAGTCTAGAACAACTAATAGCCCCACAACCACCAAACCCAGAACAACCCATGGAGATAGAAAACCCGGAAAATCAAGTGGAGATGCACGAATTTAACCCCGAAGAAATTCCTAGGATACCTGCACCAAATCCCCTAGACCCGAATTACGACCCCTGGTGGGACGACAATAGGGACTTTGTGCAACGTTATCCTATCCAGGAATATCCACCCATACAGAACATAGAAGCCTACCCAGGTATGGACCCTTTAGATCCCTATTACCAAAATGATTATATTAGGGAAATATTAGAGGATCCTTACCAATTTCAGGAACTGTCACCCCCATATCAGGAACCCGCACCCCAGATTCCAAACCCAGTCCGAGAACCTGCACCCCCAATGAGTGCAGAAAACGTCCTAGAACTTAGGACTTTTGGGGAGGAAATTTTAGAAAGCAGTGAGAGAATGCGTCAGGTGGGAGAGCGTCTCGTATGGAAATACGATGAGCGCAATATGGATTTTTTTGATAAATCCATATCCGTGAATGTGAAAATGGAGGAGATGATAGTAATAATAATAATAAAATAAAATATGTGTGTACGGATGCATATTACTATTAGTGTGATTCTATTTCTGTTGGTATTGTAATTTTATTTCAGTACTAGTATGTAATAGATGCATAATAGTATATGAATAGAGTAAGTAGCAATGATCTACGTTTTTGGCTAGATTGAGTGTCATGTGATTAACTATATTAAGATATTATTTGTAACATTAATATGGTTAAATGTTTAAAATTCAGATGGCCGATGACGAAAATCAAGGAAATCTGAATAACGATAACCAGAGTAACATTAACGTGGTTAATGAAAATCCGAACAACAATAACAACGGAAACCAAATGGATAATAGTGCCATTCAACACATAGTGGCACAAGGAATTATAGATACGATGCCATTTATTCTTCAAAATGTTCAAGAAGCGAATAATAAAAGTAAGCATAGCAGTAAGCGACCAATTGAACCAGAAAACAGCGTGAACAATGTACTTCAATTGCCTATTCCCAAGAGAAGAAGAACCATGTCTTATGGTTGTTCTTATAAAGAATTCTGGTCTTGTAAACCAATGGAATTCTCAGGCAACGAAGGGGCCATTGCAACCTTATGCTGGATAGAGAAGACTGAGGCAGTCTTAAGGATAAGCAAGTGTGCTAAAGAAGATAAAATATTGTTTGCTTCTAATCTGTTTAAGAATGCAGCACTAGAATGGTGGAACACTATCCTCCAATCCAGAGGAAGTGATAGAACCTACAATATGGAATGGGAAGAATTTAAGAACAAGGTAGAAAGGAAATTCTGCCCACCAAATGAAAAAGAACAGATAGCAAACAAATTCCTAAATCTTAGGATGACTGGTGTGGATAGTAAGGGATACACTAAAATATTCTTTGAATATGCTAGAATAGTGCCAACTCTTGCTTCACCAGAACCAGTATTAGTCTCCCGTTATATTTGGGGATTAATTGGAGAGATAAGACACGTAGTCAAGGCAGCTAGACCTCAAACCATAGAAGAAGTTGTAGAACTAGCCAATACCTTGACTGATGAGTTAGTCCGTACCCAAGAAGAGGATCAAATAAGGAACCTAACCCAAAAGCTCACACAAGAATTTCATTCTGGAAATTTCAACCGTAGGAACGTAGGTTCTACCTCTGCACCTTACTGCAAGGTCTACAAGAAAAAGCAATCAGGAAAATGCTCCACTTTTTGTAATTATTGCAAGATGCCAGGGCACAAGGAAGAAAATTGCAGGAAGAAATCCAGTAATGGATTATGCTACAACAAGAATACTAAAAATGCTAGGGCATTTGTTCTGACTGCAGAAGATGCCAAGATGATCCCAGACGTTATAGCTGGTACGTTTTTAGTTAATGATATATTTGCTAAAGTATTATTTGACTCTGGTGCAAACCAAAGTTTTATCAATACTTCGTTTTGCAAAATTCTAAATCAGTCATTAACTAAACTACCACAAGCATGTCTAGTAGAAACAGCTAACGGAGAAACTATTAGGATTTCTGAAATCTTGCAGGAAGCAAGAATAGAAATTTTTAACCAAGAGTTTAGGGCAAATCTTTACCCAATGAATCTGGCAGGATTTGATGTTGTATTAGGAATGGATTGGTTAATAGCCAATAAAGCCAGTATTTTATGTGATCAAAAGTCAATTCAAGTAAATTCACCAGAGGGTAAAACGATCACAATTAAAGGAGATAAGCCCTCTAGATCCACAAAATTCATATATGTGATAAAAACTGCATGTTATATAAGAAAAGGTTCTATAGTGTATATGATTTCTATAATCACTAACACTAAAGGAAAAGAATTAAAAGACATTCCAGTAGTGTCTCAGTTTTCAGATGTCTTTCCAGAAGAATTGCCAGGGCAACCTCCAGACAGAGAAGTTGAATTCAGAATTCACCTGCTACCAGGAACATCACCGGTTGCCAAAGCACCTTACCGTTTGGCACCCGCCAAAATGCAGGAACTGAAGAAACAATTAGATGAATTGCTAGAAAAGGGATTCATACAGCCTAGTTCATCGCCATGGGGAGCGCCGATACTGTTCGTTAAAAAGAAGGACGGATCAATGCGTATGTGCATTGACTACCGCGAATTAAACAAGGTTACGATTAAGAATCGGTATCCATTACCGAGAATCGATGATCTGTTTGATCAACTGCAAGGAGCTCGATTTTTCTCTAAAATTGATTTAAGATCAGGATATCATCAATTAAAGGTACAGGAAGAGGACATTCCTAAAACTGCATTCAGAACAAGGTATGGTCATTATGAATTTACTGTCATGCCATTTGGTTTAACCAATGCCCTAGCTGCATTTATGGACATGATGAACCGAATATGTAAGCCATATTTGGATAAATTCATAATTGTCCTCATAGATGTTATTCTAATTTACTCTAAGAGTAAAGAGGAACATGCAAAACATTTGCACTTACTTTTAAGTCTGTTAAGAAAAGAAAAGTTGTACGCTAAATTTTCCAAATGCGAGTTTTGGTTAAAACAGGTACAATTTCTTGGACATTTAGTAAACCATGAAGGAATTCATGTGGATCCCACAAAGATTGAAGCAATTACCAACTGGAAAACCCCTGAGTCACCAACTGAGGTTAGAAGTTTCTTAGGATTGGCCGGTTATTATAGAAGATTTATTCGAGATTTTTCTAGAGTAGCCATTCCTTTAACGAAGTTAACCTGTAAATCTGTTAAGTTTGAATGGGGAGTAAAACAAGAAGAAGCTTTTAGAATTCTTAAGCAAAGATTAACCCATACACCCATACTAGCATTACCAGAGGGAACTGAAGACTTTGTAGTCTATTGTGATGCTTCTAGATTAGGTTATGGATGTGTGTTAATGCAACGCCAAAAGGTTATAGCTTACGCATCTAGACAACTTAAGAATCATGAAGAAAATTATTCAACCCATGATTTAGAATTAGGAGCCATAATTTTTGCCCTTAAGATTTGGAGACATTATCTTTATGGTAGTAAGTTTACCATATTTACAGATCATAAAAAATTTAAGATATGTTTTCGGGCAAAAAGAGTTGAATATGCGACAAAGACGCTGGATGGAAATGCTTAGTGATTAGGATTGTGATATCCAGTACCATGCAGGAAAAGCCAATGTAGTGGCCGATGCTTTAAGTCGAAAGTATCACGAAAAGCCAAAAAGGGTACGTTCTCTTAAATTAAATCTACAAGTAGATTTAAACGATCAGATTAGAAAAGCACAAGAATCAGTAATCAAGGAAGATACTGAAAAATTAAAAGGAATGATTAAGAAGTTAGAACAAGCAACAGATGGAATTTGGAGATTCCATAAAAAAAGAATGTGGATACCTAAGTTAGGAAACCTACGTCACCGTATATTAGAAGAAGCTCATAAATCTAAATATACGATGCATCCAGGAAATGATAAAATGTACCAGGATTTAAGGAAAAATTTCTGGTGGATAGGAATAAAAAAGGATATTGCAGCTTATGTTTCTAAATGTTTAACTTGCTCACAAGTTAAAGCTGAACATCAGAAACCCTCAGGTTTGTTACAGCAATTAGAAATACCAGTTTGGAAATGGGAATTGATAACAATGGATTTTGTTACTAAGTTACCCAAAACCAAGAAAGGAAATAATACAATCTGGGTGATTATAGATAGGTTAACCAAGTCAGCTCACTTCCTACCAATAAAGGAAACAATTAGTATGGAACAATTAGCTAAATTGTATGTAAATGGAATTATTTCTTTACATGGCATTCCCTTATCAATTGTTTCTGATAGAGATAGTCGATTTACATCTCGTTTTTGGTCAAGTTTCTAGAAGGCAATGGGAACTAAATTAAAACTAAGTACAACTGATCATCCTCAAACGGACGGACAAAGCGAAAGGACAATTCAGACAATGGAGGACATGCTTAGAGCTTGTGTAATTGATTTTGGAGGTAATTGGGACGATTACTTACCTTTAATAGAATTTTCTTATAATAATAGTTATCACACAAGTATCAATGCTGCACCATTCGAAGCACTTTATGGACGAAAGTGTCGAACCCCAGTCTGTTGGGTAGAAATTGGGGAAAAGCAACTATCTGGACCTGAGATAGTGCAAGAAACGACTGACAAAATTATTTAAGTCAAGGAACGACTGAAAGCAGCACGTGATCGACAAAAGAGCTGTGCTGATAACCGACGCAAGCCATTGGAATTTCAAGTAGGAGATAAAGTATTACTGAAAGTCTCTCCTTGGAAAGGAGTGGTAAGATTCATCAAACGAGGAAAACTAAGCCCCAGGTATGTTGGACCTTTTGAGATTATTAGAAGAATAGGACTTGTAGCCTATCAGCTACAACTACCAGATGGAATGGCGGGAATACATGATGTATTTCATGTATCTAATCTCAAAAAGTGTTTAGCTGATGAATCATTGATAGTACCTCTTAAGGATATAGAGGTAAATGAACAACTCAAGTTTGTAGAAAGACCTCTACAAATTGAAGACAGGAAAGTCAAAAATCTCAATCACAAGAGACTAGTTCTAGTCAAAGTGAAGTGGGACTCCAAAAGAGGACCTGAGTATACATGGGAACTTGAATCAGAAATGCAAAAGAAATATCCGCATTTATTTCAATAGATCTCGAGGACGAGCTATAAAACAAGGTGGGGAGAATGTAACAACCCTCGGTAAAACCAAACACCCTCATAATATTTTTGACACCCTAATCTATGTTAAAATACTCTTATATATCCTATAATATACCCCGTATGTGAAAAACAAGCCCGAAATACGTTATAGTATTAAAATAAATAAAAAAATAAGAAAAAAATGGAGTTGAGGCGGGCCGCGTAGACCCACCCCAACATCTCACGCGGGCGGTATCAGGGTTGAACCTGATATCATTGATTTCCTAAGTTCAAGTGGGCCGCGTAAGACCCTGTTTAAGTTAACGCGGGCCGCGAGAGATCATGAAACGCGGAAGCGTCCTGAGCTGACACGTGTCGACATCGTGGCGAGTCTAGGCAATGACCCGGATCACCTAAACCCTACCCAGGCTAGTACGCGGGCCACGTAAGCCCTGCCTGTTCTTTACACGGGCCGCATGGAGACCAGTTTCAGCAACTATAAATAGAACGCATCAGTTTTCGTTTTCCGTCGCTCACAATTCAATCTCAAATCACAATTTCTGTAGAAGAATTATAATTTTTCAGTATAATACCCCCTAATTAGCAAGGTTCTGCTCCGTTGTAAGTATTATAACCCCAGTTTTGTAATAGTTACGCTGCCCGATTGATTTAGGGTTCCGTAACAACTGTCGTGGTTCTACCCGACGTAGTTGTTGGAATGCCGTGTCGGGGAGGGTATCATTTATATTTTCAAAGGGTTATGATACTAACCAATGTACATTTGTATAAATTATAGATTATATCCAGGAAACCCTTACGCGAAGTCTAAGATAGCAATGTGAGTTTATCCTCTTTTTGATAACCTTTTTGGTAATGTTTTACCAAACCTTAAATGTTTTACTATGAAATTTAGCAGTGATTGAGTCTTTGTAGTTCTTCAATTACTGCTAGTATGTTGGGGTTTTGTATACAAAATTTATTACACTGTGTGTAGTAAGTCGAGGATGACAATACGTTACCATTGGACAATGAGTTAGCCAATGGGTAATATGACCCACTAGTCAGGGTTGACAGTACTAAATGGAGAAATTGTATAGACATAAACAATGTGATCGCTCTCAATACTGTTCACTGTGACTTTTTATTTAAACTTGATTAAACTAGGATTCATTCACCAGTATTTCCGACTGACAAATGTTTTTAAAACACGTTTCAGGTAACCCAATGTGACAGCCAATTAATATAAAGCCAGCTGGAGAGCACTGAAGGCTTGGGAAAATGTGGCTATAAAAGTTACCAAATAAACGATGTTTTAAAATTCAATAAAATAGGGTTCATCCCTATAAATGTATTGTAATAAGAAACTTGGGTTTTACCCATGTGATTATTAATATTAAATGAGGTGGTTTTACTCTGATAAACATTTCCTAACTACGGTCCTGATGTAAATTCCGCTGCAAGAATAAATAACTGATACCACCGATACTCTGAGATCGCGTCCGCCCGTTCCCGGGATCAGGGATCGGGGGTTGCGACAGCTCAAGATGTCACCAACATATTTAGTCTGATGGATGAATATCCAAGACTCGGTTTGTCGAACTTGTAGGCCCAAGAAGAAATTCGTTTCCCCCATTGCGCTCATCTCGAATTTTTCTTGCATCACACGCTCGAATTGCCTGCACAAAGAATCATTAGTTGAACCAAAAATTATATCATCAACGTATACCTTTGCCAACAGAAGATCTCCATCCTGTTCTTTGATGAAAAGAGTGCAATCAATAAGACCTCGCTGAAAACCATTCTCCAATAGATAGTTAGATAAGGTTGCATACCAAGCCCTAGGTGCCTGATGTAAACCATAAAGAGCTTTGTTGAGCAACCAAACCCGATCTGGATGAATAGGATCTTCAAAACCCGGAGGTTGTTCGACGTACACTTCTTCTTCAACGACACCATGTAAGAAAGCACTTTTGACGTCCATCTGGTAGACTTTGAATCCTTTAAATGATGCATAAGCGAGAAAGATCCGAATAGCTTCCAGACTTGCAACAGGTGCATAAACTTCATTGTAGTCAATGCCTTCGATCTGACAAAATCCCTGAACAACTAATCTCGCCTTGTTTCGAATGACTACTCCACGATCGTCCTTCTTGCATTTGAAAACCCAACGTGTGCCAATTTTCTTGTAATTTTCCGGCCTTTCAACAAGCTTCCAAACACCTAGCTTTTGAAATTGTTGCAGTTCTTCCTTCATGGCTTCAACCCAAGAATTATCTTTTAAGGCTTCTTTCCAAGATTTCGGCTCTTCTTGTGAAACGTAACACGCGAAGGACCAATCATTTTGAAGACCAGATTCTCTGATGGCTGAATACAAACCAGCATTCTGGTTGTTTCTCAGCTGATTACGCGTCTGCACACCGCTATGGACATCTCCAATAATATTCTGCTGCGGATGAGTATCATGAATTCTCGATTCAGGAACATCAGGGACACGAGCATTGATACCCAGATTGTTAAGATTAAGATTAACAACCAAATCCACACCGGGCATAGGCATAGAAGTGGATGCATTCCCTTCAGCAGAGTCTACATTCTGCTCATGAGGAGTTGCTTCAGAGGCACCTTGAACAGGAGCAACCGGAGCTGAAGTGCCTTCATTTGCATCATGGTATTCATCATCTTCCGATGACTCATTGTAGTCAGCAGCATCTTCAAATACCTCATTTTGAACCGTATTGTTATTAACCGAAGTAGAAGCTTGAGGGCCAACAACAATTGGTCTCACCAATGGCGAATCAGCCGCGTTGTCACATTCAAGTAACATTGAGCAGCAGCAGATGCTTCGTCAAAGGTTGGCAGATTAAAGGAGTCGAATAGCCCATCATAATCGAACATCCAAGGATCACCCGGAGCTCTCACAGGATTAGTATACCTTTGAACCCTTACTTCACTCCATAATTCAATCTTTTTGGTTGCCAAATTCCATACAAGAAAATTCGGAGTTTCATATCCAAGGAAGAAGCCCTCCATAGCTTTGGCACCAAACTTTCCGTCGGGGTCAATCATAGTGCATGAACCGCCAAAGGGTTCTAGGTTAGAAAGATCTGGTTTCCTTTTATGTAGAAGTTCGAAACACGTCTTGCCATGCCTTTTAACTGTGAGAACTCTGTTTAACATGTAACAAGCAGTCGACACAGCCTCCCCCCAAAACTGAACAGGAAGATCCGACTCTACCAACATAGTTCTTGCAGTTTCAATTATCGTCTGATTCTTCCTCTCAGCGACACCATTTTGTTGTGGAGTGTAGCGAGAACTGTATTCATGAAGAATGCCCTTGGAAGTACAGAACTCATCCATTTCACGGTTTTTGAACTCAGTTCCATCGTCGCTTCGGATCCTTTTCACTTTCAACGTGTACAAATTTTCAAGAATAGTAAGAAGATCCTTGAGGATTCCAGGAGTTTCACTCTTATGTGCCATAAAAGCTACCCAAGAAAATCTAGAATAATCATCAGTAACCACTAGACAATAAGCATCCCCAAAGGTTGTCTTGTGTTTCATAGGTCCGAAGAGGTCCATATGAAGACGTTCGAGAGGCATGGTAACAGTGTTGATTTTCTTAAGCGGGTGAGACTTCTTCGTTTGCTTCCCTTTCTGGCACGAAACACAGATATCTTGTAAATGAAAACTTCTTACAGGCACACCATTTACAAGATTGTTTTTCACCAAATAGTTCATTTTCCTCAAGTGAATGTGGCCCATTCGTCTGTGCCAAGATATAGACTCCTTCTATGTGGCTTTCGAGACAAAACATGTCACTTGTGCAGATGTCGTAATCGCTTGGCTCATATCAAGAATATAAAGATCATTAACTCTTGGAGCCGATAAGAGAATCCATTCTTTTGGAATTTTGAAACCAGGCTTCAGCACATAACAACCAGCATCATCAAAATGCACGGAGAATTTCTTATCGCAGATTTGCGAAACACTCAGAAGATTGTGATCAATTTGACGAACATAATTGATCTTATCGAAACACACAATACCATTGGAGATCTTTCCTTCTCCGGTGATATATCCGCCTTTGTCTCCAGCAAATGCGACATAGCCTCCTCTAATGTTTTTCACATCTTAAAGAAGCCGTAAGTCGCCTGTCATGTGCCTAGATGCTCCACTGTCAACAATCCAATGACTATTAACAGTTCCTCCTGGAACATCCTGCACATTTCATTCAACGATTAGTTGAGGATGGGGACCCAAGCCTTAGTGGTCTTGGGTCGTCCCTGAGCATCACGAAATGTGATCTCAATTTTCTTGATGATTTTCAAATACAACACCTCCCCCTGAACTTTCACCCGTCTTAGGTTTCCAAGTTTGATTTTGTTTACTAGATTTAGTCTTACGAAAAGATTTTGGAATTTCCGGTTTCAAAGATTGTGATGAACTTGGTTCCTTTTTAACAGATTTGACTTCAGATTTTAAAGCCTTTCCAACTGCCTTGACGTTTTGACGTCGTTGTTTTGTTTCTTGCTCTTTAATAGTTCGTTTATCATGTTTTGGTGAAACAGGACAACGTTGAGGGTGAACCTTTTCAGGTGGTGCTTTCTCAACAAATTTCTCTTTGGGGGTATTAGTACAATTTTTTAATGATATGTCCAAACTCCCCACACTTAAAACATGTTCTCCTTTCAATAAACTTAGGAGAATCTGATCGATGAACAGATGTCGAACCTGTAGAACCTGAGGTACTTGCTTTTTCATCACACCCGTTTGTATGTTGAGTGTAATTGTTTTGACTCTTACGTTTTAAAATCTTGACTTTTTGGACAAAATCGGTGTTTGATTTGTTTTCAAAAGTCTCAATTTTATCAGTACCCTTTGATGCTACAAATTTGACGTTACTGCTTTTCTTCTGGTAACGAGCTCCTTTTGATTCAAATTTTGATTGAGAAGCTTTAGGATTTTGAGCTCACTTTTCTGGCTATTTACCCTTAGAACCAATAGGTTGTTGCTTTGTCGGTGATCTTTGGTTTCCAAATTGTTTTCTAATTTCTGATTTTGGAACAGGATCACATTGTGTTACAACAACTCCAGGAATCGTCTTTCCCAAAAATTTACTCGTATTGTCTTCAAAAACTTTATCAATCAAAGATGGATTGACATTTTTAATTGGAAAATCATTGTCCGAATAAATTTTAGCATCACCGACCAAAGTATACAACACATTATTACTCTTAATGGTAGACACAGTTTCTTTCACTTCCTTGACAGATTAATCACTTGTTTTGCAACAGGTTGTACAGCAGGAGTAGGAGGATCACAAAGAATGTAATTCTCAATAGGAATTTCTACTCCTTTCATCTTGTCAAGTGATTCATCCTGGTCACTCATATCTGATTCATCATCAGACGAATCACAGTCCTCAATGATTGGAGCACTTTGCTTCGTCAACGTTGAAGTGTCTATTCCTTCAGATGAGGTACTCGAGGAACTGTCCGATTTGAACCCTAAGCCAGTAGTAACTTCCTCATAATCAAGAGGCACACTAGGTTCAAAACGAGGCATTTCCTCTTCATCGGGCATTTTAGTATAGTTGTGTCTCAAAGGGGGCGGACAAGACTTATACCCAACGCCTTTCTTGTTCCCTTTTAGCTGTTGAGTGTCTATGATGTGATCGAGCACATATCGGGAGTTAGAATAACTCTCTAATTTGAGCTTGATTGCATCATGCTCGCATCTGGCAACGGCTAGCTCTATCTTAGTTTCGTCGATGATATTAATGTAGTTATTAATACCAATTTGTTTGTTAAAAACAATTTTTGTTAATTCGGAAACACTTTTCTTTAAAGTTTCAATTACAAACTTTGATTATGACTATGAACCTTTTCAGATTCCTCTTTCAAATCTGCACACATATTACAAACACTAGGAGTAGGAGTAGTTATTAATACCAATTTGTTTGTTAAAAACAATTTTTGTTAAAAACACTTTTCTTAGTTTCATTTCGAGCTAAAGCCATATTTGTCTCTTTGCACTTAGACAACTCAATAACCAAACTTTGATTATGACTATGAACCTTTTCAGATTCCTCTTTCAAATCTGCACACATATTACAAACACTAGGAGTAGGAGTGTCGGATTTTACCTGACTCGTCGAGGCTGAGACATTTGCCATAAAGGCAGTCTGATAAGAAAAAGATCCATCCTCAGAGAAGAATTTCTCCATTTCCTTAGGTGCAACAACAGCCTTCTTGATCAGAATAGATTTCTGACACTTTAACTCCTTAGCTTCATTTAATAGATCATCAACATCAGAATTCCCTTCTTCCTTCACATCAGATTCAGAATGATAATCTTCCGAATTCGAGCTTTCTTCATCCGAACTCCTGCTATAACCAGAACTATCATCGCTATCAGAAAATTCTTCTTTTGTGAACATGCTTAATGTGATTGATGATCTTTGCATAGCATGCGGTTCCTCCTCCTTCTTGATCACCATCTCCAAACTGTACTGACCAGTTACATCCTTCATCAGCTTGAACTACTAATGCTCTGTTGGTGTTTGAAGGTCCAGCCTGGGTTTGATTGGTGGTGTTGTTCACAGCTACCAACTTTCTTTCACGGTTTTCTTGATTTGCATTGGAAGTACTCGTCTGATTATGGAAGGGATTTTAATTGCCTTGTTTGATAGGTCGGGTGCACTCACGTTTGAAGTGACCCTTTTCGCCGCAATTGAAACATGTAACAGCATCCTTATCAAAACCGTACTTCGTATCCTTTTTGCTTTCCAAGGTAGTTCTCCCAGTTCGTTTCATAAAATCCTTAGCCCTTCGAACAGCACTTGCAAACGCCCACTTGATGTCCATTAACTCCATTTCATCACGGTCTATCTGTTGATAATCTTCATGGGTCATATTAATGTTTCCAATTTAACCTGCGACCAATCCGCAATAGGCACTGAACATTGTGTTGAGAAGTTCCATTTGTTCCTTTGCCACTTCAATGCTTACTTTAGAAAGGCTTGAAGTATCAACTCTGACTGTGTTGGGGTTTTGGGAGGGAGGGTTACTGTAATATGCTTGCTGTTGTTGTGGTTGGGCTTGTGGTGGGGTTGGAATATAAGCACTTGGATCAAATTGAGGTTAAGTAGTGGGAACTTGAGGTGGAGGTTCGGGTTTTGGTAGCCAGGCACTCGCATCGAATTGAGGTTTTGAGAAAGCGTGAGCTTGAGCGATAACATGCGCTGGCAGAAGATAGGCTCTTGGATCGAAAACCGGAGGAGAAGCTGACTGGGGAAAAGGACAGGAACTTGTATTAGACACAAACGCCGTTTGTAGTTTTGGTTGCTGAGCGGAACTGGAACTAGTTGCATGATTAAAACCTGCGAGGTACATTTCAGTATTTTGAGGAACTAGAATCCGCTTAGCTTTCCGGATTTCTTCATCATTCTTGTGCTCCAGCTTCTAAACGAATTCATAGATACTCACAGTATCTAAGTACCCGTATGCTTCAACAACTCAATGAAAGAACTCCACTTCAGGGGTAAAGCATCAGCAAACCTTGCAACCATTTCCCGTTGAGTTGCAAGAACACCATAAGAATACATTTCATTAATTAAATGATAAAAATGAGTTGTCATATCATTTAGTGTTTCGTTATCCATGAATTGAAATGATTCAAATTCCTTTTTCAACAAATCATGTCGTGTCTTTCTCGTAGCCGCATTCCCTTCTCCTCTTGCTACCAAGGCATCCCATAAGTCTTTCGTGCTCGTACAATAACCGAATTGATGATAGATGTCTTTGTGGAGTGCTTGTGTGAGAATAGAAAATGCCTTCTTCTCAAGATCATATGCCTTCTTGTCGGCTTCTTGCATGTTCATAAAGGTTGTCGCATTTGATCCCGCTTCTTCAAGAGCTGTGTTGTATGGCGAAACAAAGCACGTCCATAACTCGGTATTTTGCCCTAGAACATAAGTGTGGAAACGATTTTTCCAAGACGGATAATCGTTCATATGATTCGGCTTTGGCGGGCGATTGTTGCTACTCGTTTCACTCTCACTTAACAAAAGATTCTGAATACTTTGATTCTGATTCGTCACCAATGCCCATTGACTCTCACTAATAGATCGTGGTGGCATAAAATTCCTCATCCAAACGGCTGTGGATGTCTGATCTTCACCTGGTCTTGGGTCTGTACTCCAATCCCAAGGACTAGTACAACTCATGATTGATATATGAAAGTGAATACCTCGTTACACACTTGAAATTAAACTGTTATGACACTTTTACAAACCTTCTATGAAAAATTGACAAGTTTCTCGACGGAACTCTTCCCATGAAACTCAAGATGTTTCGTCGAAGAACCTTTGACGAAACTCTAGGGGTTTCGTTGAAGTATCTTTGACGAAACACAAGGGGTTTCGTCAAAGCTCCTTTTGGCGAAACTCTATGGGGTTTCGTCGCTGTTTAACTTTCATCGAGATAAGGTCTCAGATAGTTGGTGAAAGTTGGTGAGATTTTCAAAAGTTAATCTTATCTTTTGACTGACACAGAACACCCGATTTCAACCTACAACATGCCTAACTTACCAAACCAAGCATGGTCTCAATATTTTAATCAATTTTAACTTTTATCTTTTAATTTTAAATTCAAGAGATATCTCAAGAACAATATGAAGGTCCTTTGAAGATATGAACAATACTGAAAAACCCTCGAATTTTCGGTCACCGAAGAATTTTCCGAAACGCGAAATTGCTTAAAACTTTCACTAAAAACCCGATTTTACCACGTGGACAAGCAAAATAACAATGTTTTTGATAAAACTTTTTAGCAAACAACAAGATCAACAGATTTTAAGAAGCTTTTCCAGAAATTTATGAGTTTTTCGACAACAATTTTCAGAAAATCACAATCAGTTTTAACACTTGATAAAATCAACTATGTTTAGTTTTAAACAAGGATAAGAGCAAATGCTCTGATACCACTTATAGTTCCCGATTCTGGGAGGATCGATACGAAACCAAATCACTTGTTTATCACAAACACTGTCACGAGTGCGGAATCCCCATGACTATGCCAAACCAAACATAGATAGTATAACAAACACAGAATAACCAATGAATCACAGTCAATTGATTAGATGAGAACAATGATCAAACAAATACACACAATGTTTGACAGTAGACTTTCACAGTGGGTATGCTCTCATGGTTTCAGTGTGAAACTATGATGTGTTTATATAGGCAGCCCAGGCCCAACAGTTGACGAAACATGAATTGGGCCTGACGAAACTTCATGGACGACGAAACACAAGGAGTTTCGTCACCCATCTCCACGAAACTTGGAGATTTGACCAATGGGAGTTTCGTCATGTATGTGCTCGACGAAACTTGGGAGTTTCGTCGAGGGCTGCAAAATCTGTTTGGCTGCAAATTGTTAGACAGTTTGCAGCAGACAACATAAACACACAAACAAACATTAACCCAAAATGCAACATGCATTGTTCATATAACTTTACATATCAGATGAGACAAATTTGTCGGACACATAGAAAGATAGGAGGATATCCAACTAAGGTCGACGACGAATACAAACTCGATAATATAAAAGACCGTACAAAATACATCGCTAATAAAGACAAGTGACAGAAACCAAAATATTGCATCAACAATAAGTTTCTTCAACCTTGTCCTTAACTAACTGTGAAACTACATTAACATTCATGATTGGATCCACGATAGCCTACGTCTCCATATTTGTTCAAGCTCACTGACTGATTGTGTTGTATCAGTACCCTTTGACCTTTGTGCTCAAATCATCTTCAACATTATCAACAACGATAATCTGAGATTTCACTATGAGTTGTGTTTGTTCACCATCATCACAATTTTTCGTATCTGCACTGTCATAACTAGTACTCTTATCTTTTTTTTTTCTAAGAACATGTCCATTCTGATTTTAGCACTTCCCTCTAGTAGTCCGGTTGGATTTTACTTTTAACCTCCTTATCACTTACCAGCTCACTATTACTAATACTATACATAATAAAGTAGAATATCGGTGCTACATTGGCACTGACCAAATTATTATATTGCCCTTTCGTCAAAATTACAATACTCCTGTTTGTCTTTTATATTGCCATTCCTTCAAAAAAGGTGATGGTCGTCGGTATTGAGCGGATGATGACGACCATCGCCATCGGAAGGTTGCCCTGTCATCGAAACCTGCAACCATCGGTGGTGGCGCCTCACTCTCACTCAGTTCTTCAACAAGTTGGTTATGCGTGAATGAATGTGCATCGCCAAAGAAGACTGAATGGAAATCTATCTTTTGCTTTGTTTAAAAAATATAAGTTACATTATCAGATCTAGCGGTTCATCTTCATGCATTCCAACTGTTTAAGAGCACACAAAAAAAAAACCCCAATTTACAAGAAACTTTGTAAATTTTTGTAATACTTTACGAAAAATAGTGCAACAATGGGATTGACTCAAATTACTACCTAATTGAAGTCAATATGTTGTCAAAACAATTATAGAAGTAAAAATCACCAATGAACAAAATCTTGCAAAAGCCCTAAACGAAATATCAACAATAAACCACAATTTCACGAGGGTGGTGTGTTAGGAAATACGAACCGTGTGGTGGTGGCGATGGCGGTGTTGGGTGTTGCGTTCGTATGCGTTTTGGTAGCCGCCCTAGTTTTGGCCCATTTAGTTAACTTGTTGATTAAGAAGTTAACCCTAATCTTGTTCTCTAAATACCCATGATATAATTGTAATAATAAAATTCCATACCTAGTTGCAACACGTGGATGTAAGTCATTTTTGATTGAACCACGTAAATTCTCATATTCTTTATTTTTCTACTAGTGTGTGTGTGTGTGTGTTTATCTGCTTCCGCTTGAACCAACTTTGATTCTATACCTAACAAGTGTATCATAGCCCCTAGCTCGGTTAAGCACACGGTTTAGTCGTAGGAGAGGGAGAGAGCTCATTGAGAGATTTTCCAGTTGTGTCGTTGTCGGCGACGACAACGTGAGTACGACCTGTACTAGACCTCTGAGTATGACCCGTACAAATTTAAACTTTGCACTGTCGGGTGTTTGTTGTTGTTCTGGTGTTTGTTAAATGTTTTACGATTAAGGATTCAGTTTTGGAACCGTGGTTATTCTTCGATCGTATCACTCTCGGGTTTGTAGGAGAAGTCGCCGGTTTGGGTGCTTCGGGTTTATGTTTTCTTTCGGAGGACTGGTTGGTTTTGGGTAAATATTCTCATCTTGGTTTTGTCTTGTTAATTTTGTTGAGTGTTTTGTGATTAAGGTTTGAGTTTTGAACCGTAGTTATTCGCTGGTGTCACTCTCCGGTTTGTAGGAGAAGTCGTCGGTTTGGGTGCTTTGAGTTTAGGTTTTCTTTTGGATGATTGCTTGTTTTCGGGTAAACATTCTCATCTTGGTTTTCTCTTGTTAATCTTTTTTGACTGTTATTCATGGCCGAATAAGAGAAAGTTTTGATTGACAAGTTCAATGGAACTGGCCTTGCATGGTGGAAAATGCAAGTAGTAGCATGGTTTGGTCAAAAAGATTTGGATGTTGTATTGGAGAAAAACTGGATAAGATGGAAAAGGATTCCGGAGCACTTTTGAACTCAAAGGACAAAAAGGCAATAGGGGTGATTACATCGACTTTGACAAGGAGTGTTGCATTTAATATTATGAAGGAAACCACGGCTCATGTGATGATGATAGCTCTATCAAATATGTATGAAAGGCGTTCTGCCGGTAATCAGGTGTTCTTGATGAGATTATTCGTGACTAGGTGTTGGGTTGGTAAAATTCCATAGCTTAACGGTTCTAATTTTGGTAAATTACACGAAGTTGATTTCTAGAATACACTACTTTGTTATGGTTTGTTTTTTGTAGGCTTTGACTGGTTTAAGGTGCATTTTGCAAGTTTATCGACAGTATGAAATAAAGCATGAGAAAACGGGTTTGGAAAGGCATCGTTGACGCCATATCTAGCATCGGCTGCATCTACTTATCACGTTGGACAACATGAATTCACGTCGACACCGTGTAGGCGATGCAAAATCTCGCGTCGTCGAAAATCAGATATGTTTAATATGAACGAATTTCGTGGATTTGACCAAATTTTGACGAATTAAAATGGGGTTTCGCCCCAATTCTAAACTACTTCATTCTCTAACCTTTTTGGAGGGTTTCTAGGAGAGTTTTTGAGTCATCCTATCATCCAATTGAAGAAATCATTACTGAACTCGAAGGATTGAAGATGTTTTCCACCACTATGCTTGGCTAAATCCACCATAATCACTCTTGGGTGTAGAGTTTTATCAGTTTTTAGGTTTTATTCATCCAATCTATGTTTTGAGAAACTATTCATGTAATCGTTTGGTTTGAACAATACAATCCGTATGCTTTGGTATGGTTAATTATGAATTTACTTTGTTGAGAATGTTCTTGCGATATTGACATTGTAAAAGGATAATTGCTAGAGATCTAGATGTGTGTTAGGGTTTAGTCATTATTCTTAATCTATATTGCATATACTTGTCTAAAATTCATATAGTGAAGGATTTTTTGGCATCATTTCGTGTACGATAACGAGTATTGATGTTTTTTGTTGAGAATTGTTTAAACAAATCTGTATAACCGGCATCATTTTGCGTATGATAACGAGTATTGATGCTTTTTGTTGAGAATTGTTTAAACAAATCTTTATGACCAGTTGTTGTTACTAGAACTTATTACTGTAGTGGATGATACCTAATTGCTTGCTA
The DNA here is from genome assembly GCF_002127325.2 of Helianthus annuus. Taxonomy (NCBI): domain Eukaryota; kingdom Viridiplantae; phylum Streptophyta; class Magnoliopsida; order Asterales; family Asteraceae; genus Helianthus; species Helianthus annuus. The sequence goes on along the minus strand of NC_035437.2, from coordinate 152,082,072 downwards.
AGACTTGAACCATGGGTGTGATTTATACCCTTACCCTAACGACTATTGATGTTTTTGACTTTTCTTCATAATCAGGCTGAATCCATTGAGCATGAAGGTGACTTGCCATTCTGAAAGAACATGAAGTACATGCTTTCGGTGTATACCCTTACCGTGACCTTGTAGGATATCTGCAAGCACGCTCCCACCGCCCGAGATATTTGGTGGATATTGTTATATCTACATCTATGTTGTACTCCAGAACTAGTGATTTCATGTTGGTCCCGACCTACCAAAGGGCATATCATGATCCAGCTGAAAATAACTTCTACGCTTTAGGTGTAGGTCCAACTAGCGGAGGATCTAGTCGCCAAATCCTTGTATACGAACAAACCCGGTTATGCGGAATCCAACCGGGAAAGCAAACCGAGATTAAGACAGACACGAGACACAGAGATTCAATGTTTAACACACACTTGTATATATGTGAAGAGTTCAGGTACAAGATTACAATATAAAGTTCACACACACTAAAACTCTCTCATAGTTCTCTCGGCTCTGTCTTCTGTCTCACCATGTTCTGTGTCTTCAACTTGCTGCATATATATATAGGCTGGGTTGACGAAACATGCAGCCGACGGAAGTCTCGACGAAACATCCTCAGGTCGAGGAAACATCATGATCCGACGAAACAACTCGACGAAACATCATGGCCGACGAAAGAATAGTGTTTCGTCGAAATCATTATCACCAAGCAGACCTGGTGTTTCATCATGCAGATCTTTCGTCTAACATTCTGGTCTTTCGTCATTCATGCAAATGCATGTCTTTCATCAAGGAGTTTCGTCATATATGAGGGCACATTTTCGTCATTCAGCAAGCAACAAGTTAAGTTATGCATCCTATGACATCATCATGACATCATCATGGTGATGTCATGGTGATGTGTCGGCGGGAAATGGTTCGCGGCTCTTCGTGCTTCGCGTGTCGAACTCTGGGGCGCACGACGGAGGAATGTCGTGACATCGGGCTTGAGCCGAACCTAACCGAGTCGAACCGAAACGAGTCGAACCAAACCGAGTCGAACCGAACCGAGTAACGTCCACATAATATGTATCAACATTAGGGATATTGGGAGTTGCTATCGTTTTCATTTCTTTGTTTTCGCCTGGAGGAGCGCTATTTTTCTATACCATCTATATTTTTGTAGTTCGAATCATACTTGTAGTTGCCTAGGTCTACGAGTAAGGTCTATCCGTCCATCAAGTTCAATATGAACGTGAACATGCATGTTACATTACATTGTAGCTGCCGCGGTATATTGGTGTTTTGCTATTGATGGACATTTAACTGTGTTTACGCATCAATAATCAATAAGGTACCTGCTCATCATTTGAGTACATATTACATGTTTGTAGTTGTATATTTGTGACAATCGTAACATTCTTGATATGATCATTTACTCTTTCAAAATCTCTATTTCCGTGAACCCCCACCTCCACCAAACAAAAAGTGTTGAAATCTGGGTATCTTGAAGAGTGATTGATGACGGGTCAGTGCATTAAGTTCAATTGTAATGAGAAACAAATACAAATCACTCTTATGATCAAGTATAACGTTATTTGAAGACCCCCCAATAGAAATCCTTACATGACTTCATAAAAAATCATGAATTCTTCATTTTTAAGCTTATACTCAGTGAACTTGTTTGCCCTTTACTCCGGCAATAGACATCTTGATCATGAATGTAATGAAACGATATATACCAGATCATGTAAGTAAGATATTCTTCATAGCCACCATAGCTAGGATCTTGGTTTTAAAGTTTGCGCGTCAGGTTGACGCAATAAGGAAACTCCCCAAGGCCTTGTGGCAGCGCTTTGTGGCATCTAGGTCAACACCGGTGAAGATTGGGGTTCGTAGAAGGGTAATACGTAGAAACAACCAAAGGGATGAAGAGATTATGAATCTTTTAGATGATAAAAAAGGCCCAGATGTAAAAAATGAGACAAATTTACATAGGGCAAAGCCTCACGTACGTGAGGCTCTCGCCCATGCCTCACCCCTCGGCTTTTGAGGCCTAAACGTCTCGGAGCGCCTTACGCTTTTTAAAACTAAGGCTAGGATCTTCAAGAGTTTCATCATATTTTGTGTTGATCTTCGAATTAACAAAACTTCATTATAACCTATTGGATGGCGCACTTGGTTCATACCGTCAATGATTTTTTTATGAATGTTGTCATGAAAATAATGTGGCTCAAAACAGAAATGTTGTCATGAAAATAATGTGGCTCAAAACAGAAGGTTAGGTGAGAAATGAAGAATTTGTCAACAAGAAAAGAATATTGAATATCGTGGGCTAAGTCATTAACATATGGAAATAAGAGGGGCATGATAACAATTCCTATGCATATTAGTTATGTCATGGAAACCTCTGTCGTAGACCCACCATATAAGCAGAATGGAAAACTAGTAATGCAAATAGCACCCTTTATTTTGTGCAAAACACTACATTTATACGTTTGATTTTACTTCTAGTTAGTTTCTTTTATCATCTCAAAATGAAAGTACAAGTCATGTCTCCGGGTCCAATTCTTTGTATCCAACAGTCAGCATACAAAGATTGATGAATGAGGCAACTGGACTTGTTTGGCTGAACCTTTCCATGTATTGTGAGTGTCGAGCTCAATGGTCAAGTGATATCTGTTCTTGCTTTGGCTATTAAGTTGGTAACTTATCAGAGTTATTGTTTATTTTTGCTCTCATGAGGATTAACGTGCCCAAAAATAGGTCAAAACAGAATTTCCAAGGTGAGCAATCATTCATTTATCATATTTTCTTGACCCAAGTACATATATCATTTACCTACACTTTAGTCATGCAATCCTCATGAGAGTAAAATAAGCAATAACTTGATAATACCACATTATAGCGAAAGTAAAAATGGAGATCACTTGCCCATGAGGCCGAACACTCTTAATAGCGCGTGGTGTCAACCAAACAAGCCTAGTTACCACATTTTAATCAAATTTGAGTTTTCAATAAAGATGAACGAAGACAATGGAGGATTAAATATTACATGAACCTGTGTCAAAACAATGATAAATGATCTCTATATGTTATATTCTTATGTGATATAGTCATACCATAAAACTACAAACAATTTAACACCATATATTCATAAGCAAAGAAACACGAAATATTTTATTTAAATGTCCAGCACATTGAATCTTGAAATTCGGGTTGTTTTATTTGTGTCAGGGGCGGCTTTCCTTGTGTAAAGATCCAACCCACCTATTGATGACAACGTAACAACCTAACTAACCTAAATAGCTAAGGTAAGTAGGACATTGTATCCATATGGAACATATGGTGAGTATTATAGTCTCGTTTGATAAATAAGAAAATGCAAAAAGGTGTATTGAAGATTGAATTAAACTAAAGCTAAAATGAAACTATGAAGCAAGCAACAAAACATAGTTAGTGTGATAACTTTGTTTAATCGGCTACATAGACATAACTTAATTATCTTGATCTTAGCACTCACGTAGAGCATTGTGATTCATGTGCTTATACACCAAAAGTTTGATCCTTATGCATGATTGGGTGACCCACTATAAACCGTACGTTGAATCAATATTGCGGAATTAATCACACTAGAATGAATACTAATCACATACATATGACTAACATTCGTTTGAATGTTTAAGTTGAATTGTAACCTGTTAACTTGATATGTGACATCTATATTTGAATACTTAATATCCATAACCAATATAATTAAATAACCTTTGGATACGAATTAGAGTAGATTCTACTGGTATTCAACATTTTGTAATTAGTTATAAATGATTTGTTCTCAGTATCGTTTGTTCCCTTTGCCACTTATTTCTTTACTTTTATTTATCGGTCCTCTTTCGTCCAGTTTGTATGCTCCACAATTAATTCGTGAGAATCCACCACCAAAGATAAAAGTTAAAACAAATTAATCCTATTATATTTTTCTCAAATGTGATGACGTTCAACAGTTAAAACAAATTAATCCTATTATATTTTTCTCAAATGTGATGACGTTCAACAGAATTTGGTTTTGGATTTGGATTTTCAACATTTGAATCATCAACTAGTATAATAATTTGTTCTTTTTATCCCTTTAACTTGTTTTCTCTTAAAATTTATAAAATACAAAAGCACCTAATGTTCACAATCGCACACATGTAAGTGTTTTGAGTTTCAAACTTTTAGTTTTCAAATTTAGTTTAATGAAATCCTGCCACAAGTAGGAACATGCTTTGAGTAATAGAATAATAATGTTTCAAGGAATAACCTAGGTACCTAACATGTATCTAGAGTTCGAGGTAGTATAACTATGTAACTTAAGTGAGATCATAATACAAGTCCACAAGTTGTATAATCTACAGGAACGTGCAATGTCATGTGCAATCCTATTGCATGTCAAATGTCGTAAGTTCAAGTCCAAATTCAAGTCTAGGTTCAAGTACGAGTGACAAGCATAACAAATAAATCACAAGCCATACGAATAAGAGATTTAAATTAATAATTTGCAACGCTTTAAGTCAAAATTACAAAAAATAATTTTTCACATGTAAGTGGAAATGGTGAAACCATATGCTTTGGTTTGGTTCGTTGAATTCAAGGAAATTTAAAGGAATTGTAATATGAATTCTGTCAAATAATGTGTTTTGGTTCATGAAATTGTAGGAATTTGAATTTCGATTCTAGTATTAATATGTTTGGTTGCAAAAAGAATTGTAATAGAAATTAATTCCCTTAAATTCCTTTCTTTTGAAGAATTTAAAATTCTTTCAAGTTTTGATAAATTGATCTAGTAGTTAGTTATTTGGTTTCTCTCCTTAAGGTCCTAAGTTCAAATCTCACTAGCATTAGACATCAGTGGTGGCAATGAAGTTTAGAACTAGACCTATCTGTAGGTCGCCAGTTCGAAACCAAGCTGAATCGGGTTTTACCGTAGTGGGCCTTCGGGCTGGCAGGTTTTCCCCGGAATTGGTGGCTCGTGATGCATCCAACTCTAACTGTTATGGAGGAGGGGATGCATTTGCTCATTATGGAGGAGGGGATTCATTTGATCGATTAAGGGCATCTCAGGATGCTTATCCGGTGATTTAGTTGGTCATTCAAAAAAAAAAAAAAATCCTTTCAATATGTAATGTATTTCAATCAAAGTTAACCACTCACTCGTTGCAGATCAAACCCGTATCGCAGCCTACCCGCACTTTCTCAACCCAACCCGATCGACAACGTTTAGAACCAACCCGACCCGCTGCCACCCCACAATATCAAAACACGACCCGCTGCTAACCCAGCACGATCAACTGTCGACCCGCAACATCTCGTCCCAATGCCAATTGGCACCGTCTCAACCGACCTGACCCTCTACTCACCTGAATGTCTCAACCTGACGTGACTTACACTATCTTGACGTAGACACGACCTTTTGCTGACCCTTAATGTCTTGATCCAATGCGGTCTGACGCCAACCCACAACATCACCCACAACATCGACGCCATTTCGCAGTGTCTCAACCCGACTCGACGCTGGCGTACAAGGTCTTGCCCCGACCCAGCCCACCACCATCAACAGTCCGCGTTGGGTTGAGGTCGGCGATCCATGTTGGGTCCAACATTGGGACAAGGTAAGGGTAGTGGAGGGTGGTAGTTCGGGTCGGGGTGGTGGTGGTGGTGGTGTTTGTCGGATCAACATTTCAGATCGAGTCGGTTCGGTCGGGGGCGGTGACGGTGGCCATGGTGGATGCTACAGATGATAGATTTTAATAATTCAATACTATAATTATTGTTTTGTTAATAAAACTAGAACTAAATCCCTGCGTCGCGGGGGCCAATTTTTAATGTGATTTAAGCGTACTGATTTTTTTTTGAAGTTGTTTTTGAAGAGAAAATAATGAGCGATTACATTTCCAACCCTTTTTCAAAGTTGTTTGAGAAATCAATTGTAGTCGGATGTCATGGTGTGTTAATGTTGTTGAACCCACATCTTACCACAACATTGTATTTATTAATCTTAGTTTGATCTTATGGACTGTTTCAAGTCAAACTTTTCAATTAATTATAGACTTTTAGTAAATATACACACGACACAAATACTAAACTCATATGACTTCATAAAAATTAATTCTATTTATTATTCATTTTAATTTACTTTTAGTTATAAAATAAAGATGTTACCTTAAACATGAAATTAATTAAGAACTTTCTTGGCATATGTTTTGCACATTAAAAGCAAAATCAGAAAAGAGTTATTAATAACTTGGTGAAAGGTGCATTTCAAATATATACAAATGTCATGAAAATTACACCAATATTAATTTAGATTTTTTTATGCAAAATGTGTATGAATTTAGGAGATCACATCACATCCTTTATTTGTGAGTCACCTATATGTGAATTCAGTTTTCATTGTAGCTAACAACTTCTCCTATTATATATATACTAGTTGTAAGACTCGTGTGAATACACGGGTATGTTTAATAACGATCGAAATCAAATACTAAAAAACATATTATAATATATCATTTAAATTCTTTGCGTTTAGTTAGATATCTTTATAAAACAATGTTAAAGACAGTATGTGTTAGTGTGCATGTTTAATATAGAAATAAACTAAGTAGTTTATAATGTGCAAAGTTTTTAGCTACATCTATATGTAAAATATGATGTGAAATTATTTAATGAATTCGCATTCGCATTATAGTTTATGAATTGACAACAACATCAGGCATATAAGTCATAAGTTGAGCTACAAAACATTCAGAAACAAAAGTCCTCTGTCACTGTTTCAAGCCAAATATTGACCTTGAAACCATATCTGCAAGTAGCGCTGAATTTCTTGATCTCAATACCCAACCTACCTGAAATTGACAATTACTATCCCGTAACTTTCCAAACCACATTGAAAAATCATATATAACAACCTAAGTTTCGAGATGTATTAAGGAAAACCGTTACTTGAAATGTAAACAGAAAGAATGTGATGGCTCAATGATGGTTGCTATCATTAGGTGCATTGAGACCTAACGTCAAGAATTTAATGGCTTAAGTATAATTATAAGCTTATTTACGAATGAGACCAAATTAATTTAAAATTTAACCTTATGATAACCAAAAGGCAATCTTTGTATAGTCTGAAACATAAGTCATCCTTGAACATGGGTCATCCTTGAACATGGGTCGTTAGCCAAATCAAATACTAAAAAACAGATTATATCCCTGCATGAAAAACAAAATGGATAAATTTAGGGAAAATGGGTTTGAAAAATGATAACCCAACAGTAGAGGATCTCATTCTACAACTCCGATAAATGCAAGGGTGTTCTCAAATAATGGTTCCTAGATATTTGAAAACCAACAAAGATCGACAAATGTTAACAGTACTGCTTCTGTGGACATTTGTCGGTCTTCAAACATCTTGGAAGCATTATTTGAAAACACCCCTGAATTTATCGAGGCTATAGAATAAGATCCTCAAATACTGGGTTATCATCTTTCAATCACATTTTCACTAAATTTATCAATCTTGTTTTTCATACCTCATCGAGTCAACCTATTCGCCTGCAAACAGATGGAGAAAGCTTGAAGTATAAACGTCAATTTATATAACCGATCTACAAATGAAAAATTGGAAAACTTACCAGCGTCATCACATACAGCTAAATAGGCATCTCAGACCAACCAAACTCCATTTTCTTGTATAGATGTAACAACAATTATACACGATCCCTTTTCAAGAAAGAGAGAGTTGATAGGATTACTTCTGATGTGCATTAAATGTCCAAACAACTCCCCATGCATTTTTCAATTTAATAACAAATAAAAGACAGATTATATATACATAATATTATAAAAAATTCGGAATTATGACATCAGCGGAACCAATGTGGCATAGCTAATATAATGACACGTAGGCAAAATTACCAGTCGTTTCTAAGCTCCTTCAATGTGGCATAGCTAATATATATCACCACTCTGGGAGCAGCGCCAACCATAGAATTCTTGGAAAACAACATAGTTTTAGTCTCATATGAGAACCATCTCATCAACATCATTGACTGAATATCACTTGCAATCTAAAAAACGTTGTCTTATGTGACAGCGATGGCATAATCATCGACCAAACATGGATTACAGCGAAATCTACCTAGCACAGCCGCCAACGGCAGCCGTCAACGGCAGCCGTCAACGATGCTTTATATGTTGCAACAGTAGGCCAGATCTCACCATCATAACCTCAGATGACAAAATCATCTTCATCGATCTGAGTAGAGACGTTCAAGTTGTTTTGTGCATTAAATGTACCTGTGAGAAGTAATAAAATATCCATCTCTCTCTTTCTTCTTGACACTTTAATCTACAAAATCATCATAGACTCATCTTGAAAGGATACTTTAATCTACAAAATCATTATATACAATATTATTTTGATTAAATCGGAATTATGACATCAGCAAGGACTATGTGACATAGCTAAGAACTTGACACGTAAGCAAAATGAGGTAATCTCTCACAAGATGACCTCACTTTTCTTACGGGTCAACCTCTAAGATATGCCACATAGTCCATGGTGATCATATTATAAATACAATTTAATCAAAATAATATTGTATATAATAACAGTACCTCGGTAGTAACATCACATGCAATGGATCTAATTGACCAAGAACTGTTGGTAAAATCACCAGAGCCACACGACCACATGTAAAACAAAACACAGGAGTCAGGTCTAAACGTCAATTTATATGACCAATCTACAAATGAAAAATTGAAAATCTTACCGGCGTCCTCACAGCGTCGGCGAAGGTCATTCATGGTGAAGTTGCAAAACATTTATATTGTCAGAATGCCAGGCTCAGATTGTGCATAAAGATGAAAACACCATGGCTGCAAGAGAGGTTGCATGAACAACTGCCATCCTACGACCTTGCCATACCATAATGCTATCTTCATTCAATTTTTACTCAGATCTACAAAATCATCATAGCCTCATGTTGAAAGGACAAGAAAATGCACTTTGCATTCATTTTATTCATCATCACAGTCAACACTAAATGATTTGCTAAAGTAATACATATGATTTGAAAATGTCAGACCTCGCGTATTCGGTTTTAGTATTCCTTCATCATAGTTTTAGACTCAGGTGAGAAGCATCTCATCAACATCATTGACTGAATATCCCTTGGGTGACATCGATCTAATTATCATCAACCAAACATCGATTACACCCAACGCTACCTAGAACAGCCGCGAACGGCAGCCGGCAACGATTAGGGCATGTTGCAACAACACGCCAGATCTCGCCATCATAGCCTCAAATGACAAAAGAATCTAAGGTGATCAAAACTGAACCGATCAATTTTCAAAATAAAAAAAATCCTAATTGAATCTTAATGTAACAACACATACAGGTTCAATCAAAACAGTTCAGAATTCAGATGATACAGCTTCAGGTAATAATCTGTTTTTTTAGGAGGCAAAATTTGAAATGCATAGGGAGTTGTTTTGGCCATTTAATGCACTCAGAAGTAATCATATATCCTTTCAACTCTCTCTTTCTTCTCTATTCATGGTGAAGTTGCAAAACATTTATATTGTCAAACTGTCAGGCTCAGATTGTGCATAAAGATGACAACACCATGGCTGCAAGAGAGGTTGCATGAACAACTGCCATCCTACAACCTTGCCATACCATAATGCTATCTTCATTCAATTTTCACACAGTTTGCAAAATCATCATAGCCTCATGTTGAAAGCACAAGAAAAATACACTTTGAATTCATTTTTTTTTCATCATCACAGTCAACACTAAATGATTTGCTAAAGTAATACAAATGATTTGAAAATGTCAGACCTCGCTTATATTCGGGCAGGCGTTTGCTTCATCATAGTTTTAGTCTCAGGTGAGAAGCATCCCATCAACATCATTAACTGAATATCCCTTAGGTGACATCGATCTAATTATCATCAACCAAACATCGATTACACCCAACGCTACCTAGAACAGCCGCGAACGACAGCCGGCAACGATTAGGGCATGTTGCAACAACACGCCAGATCTCGCCATCATAGCCTGAGATGACAAAAGCATATAAGGTGATCAAAACTAAACGATCAATTTTCACCATCAAAAAAATCCTAATTGAATCTTAATGTAACAACACATACAGGGTCAGTCAACACAATTGAGATGATACAAGTTCAGGTAATAACAAGAAACCCTCTGTTGTAGAAGCAACCAGTGAGAGTGTTTTGATGGAATTTTTAGGAGGGGTCGGTGACATTGTCGAGGGTTGTTAGGAAATGCTATCACTTAGCATTTCCCGACAACCCTCGACAACGTCACCGACCCCTCCAAGTTTTCAACCAAAACACTCTCACTGGTTGCTTCTTCAACAGAGGTCATCCTCTAATCTCCCTTAATAGCTAGAACGTGACACGTAGGCAAATCAAGGTCATCCTCTAATCTCCCTTAATAGAATCCTGAATTCAAACCGTTACATAATAAAATTTGATAAATTAAATTTGATCAATTTAATTGATTTGAGATAAAGCAAAACCGAAACTGATGCATTATTTACTAAATGATTTAAATTCCAACTGATGTTAAAAGCGACCATTTTTATGCAGTGAAAACGGGCTGCAGTTGAAATGCACAATTTTTTGTATTGTAAAAGTCAACCATATTGGACATGAATAGCTTATTAGCAACAACATTTCAAACAACGTCACCTCTGCAAGTGACTTCAACTTATTAGCAACAACATTTCAAACAACGTCACCTCTAACCTGATGTAATTTAAAGGGCAACATGAGTTATCTCAAACTTACCGATATCAATTGCTCATGGATAAAATCCATTAACTGTTGGCTTGACATGCAATCCCTAACACATGAAAGTAAAATAATTTAGTAATGATCCAAAAGATTAAGAAAGAATAATTGCATGGCATAAATTATAGTGCCATTTCAAGCACATAATCGCGAGACGGAAGGCAGGTGTTATTAGCACTCGGTTCATCATCTTCCCTCACAGTGGCTGCAATATCACGGTTGCCCTTCAATGGTAGAAACATCAGTTTTGCCATGAGCCCTCCAGATTTTACCCCGCCAAAAGTTCGATGATATTGTAGATCAACAACACATAATCTCTGATTCTTTTTCCTTTTGGATCCACAAATCCAAATCCAACTTAACTTTAGAGGTAAAATCAGTTTGGATCCTAAGCAATTCAGCTTAAAAAAAACCCTTAATTCCAAAAACCCACCAAAAAAAAACAATCCAAATTCAAACTCTAATGACTGATTTCACCTAAAACCTTACCAAATCATATTAAAAATCAAAACTTGAGGATCAAGATTTGTCAAGAACCCTTAATTCCAAAAACCCACCAACAATTTCTCAAAATAAACCTAAATTCACAAAAGTTATATAAAAAGTTAAAAAGATATCTGGTAAAAAGACTCACCTTTATAACTACATTTTCTGAGCAGAGCAGTAATAATCTGGCGAGTTGAATCATCACCTTCAACCAACAGCCCCTAAACACCTATCAATTAAACAAATGTGATGGTGATGAAGATTTTTAAGTGAATAACAACTCAGTGGTGTGAATTTATTCTAACTCGAACCTAAATCAAATTTAACTGAAGGTTTATGCAAGAGCAAAACATTATAACTGCAACCGTTGCCTGAACTTACCTGGGGACGGAACCTTACCCGCCGCCACCCATGTTCATCGCTTAATAACCTACTGCACCAAAACGTTAGATGGAGGATCTGGTAGTTTAGGGTTTTCAATGCAAAGATGAATGTTTTGATGGAGATACTTGTGTCTGCAAATCAGGGATTGAACAACTAAGAAATAAGGCTTGATGGAGGATCTGGTAGTTTAGGTGATTCACCGGCGGATTTCTTCTCCGCTGACATTCTTGGTGACGAAGCTTTGTAAGAGAAACCCTAAAATTTGAAAATAAATCGCATGTGATGAAGAAGAATAGAGAAGAAAGAGAGAAATAGAGAAGAAAAAGAGAAATGTGTGCTATAAATTGGAATAGAGAAGAAAGAGAGAGTTGATCTGATGTGCATTAAATGGCCAAACAACTCCCAATGCATTTTCAAATTTGCCTCCTAAAAAAAGAAAACTTTATTAATTTAACAACAAATAAAAAACAGATTATATGTAAAAAAAATTCGGAATTATGACATCAGCGGAGTCTATGTGGCATACCTAATATGATGACACGTAGGCAATTTCAGGTCAGCTTCTAAGCTCCCTTAATAGATAGTATAGATAATATAATAATTCAAGTAAATTGTCCCTGAGGTTTGTTCTAATTTACCATTTTAGTCTATATAGTTTTTTTCTCCGTTGGGTCCCTGACCTTTCCTATTTTTTGCCATTTTGATCATATTGCTTAACTCAGTCTGAAAACCTGGTTATAACTAGGGGTATCTTTGGCATTAACAAAAAAAGTTTTCTAAATTGCCATTTTCATCCAAAACCATTTTTATATGTTTTTTTTCTTTTAATCATTTAAATGTATTTATATATAATATTTATAATAACAATTATTAATAATATTAGTAGTGGGACCCATCCTCCTTCACCTCATGAAACCCAACTGCAACACCAGCGGCCTACCACCGTCTGACATCCCCCAACATCCATGTCCGCCAATAAATTTAGCCCTAATTTCTTGGCATAAACAAAAGGTATTTACCTTAAAAATCAACACGATTACAAGATCAGTTGTATTATGAATTAAAACAGATTGTGTTTACCTTACAATTGACATTTAGCAATTGAAACAGAAAGTATTTACCTTATATTTATTAACTGAACACGATGTCAATCAGAAGGTATTTACCTTAGATTTATCAACTGAAACAGAAAAATCTTGTGAATTTACTTATAGCCAAATCTTGTAAATCTTGTGACTTTACTGAAACAGAAAAGCTTGGCCAAATCGCCGTCAATGTCGGACCAAATCGTCGGAACTCTGGCCAAATCGCCGTTTAGTGTCCAGAACTCAGTCCACAAGAAACGAAAAATGAGCATTTAGTGTAAAGATATATATATTTGTATGCTCGTTAAAGGCTCAAAACTCACTTTTGTGGGAAAAGGGTTTTTATGTGATCAAGTATATATAATCGTATTTTAGCTAAGTTTGTCATACTTTTCATAATTTTCTTATGTTGGTTCTTTTTATCACGACGCTATCGGTTGTAAATTTGTAAAAATATAACCTTATTAAGACTTGAATTCCCAACTTAAACTTAGACAACTAAAAAAAATGAAAAAAATTTGGGGTAGTTAGCGGTTCCAATAGAGTTTTGTGTAAGGCTTGTTATTAGGACTTGCAAAATTCAAGGTCTTAGCATCCCCCCACACTTAAATTACACATTTTCCTCAATGTGTCCCAAAAATAAGTTTTTAGGTTGATTGAATGTGTAAAATGGTGTTAAAAGCAAAATTTTATGTTACTGGCAGTCTGGACACGGCCCCGTGGGGACCGGGCACGGCCCCGTGTTCAGGTGCCAGTGACAAAAATTTAAGAAAAGAAACAGAAGCCTGGGCACAGGGGCGTGTTCAGTGAACACGGCCCCGTGTCCAGTTACCTGAACCGGGTGATTTGCTGCAAATTGTGCAGCATGGGGCCGTGTTGGGTGGACACGGCCCGTGCTGAGCCTACTGTAATGGGAGATTGTTGTCGGATTGCTCTGTTTTAGTGCATGGGGCTATGTTTCTCGTTTCCCTTGTTATCCTTTACCATCCAGAGTGTGTTTTATTTATTACAACACCATCTAAACCTTAAAACCATCATTTCATTCATAGAGAGAATTACACAAGTTCCTAGAAAAGTAAAAAGAAATAAAAGCGAAAAATCTTAACTAGATAGGTCAGGAGGTACATAAAGTTATCATAAAGAGTTCTACCCTTTTGTTGCGAAAATTTCGGGAATAGTTTCCCGATGTAGTAGGACTCTTGGCCGATGGTTTTCTTCCTAGATGTTGTTAAAGCCATTCTTCTATCACCCTTGGGAGGAAGAAGGCAGCTTCATTTTCCTCAACATCCCGCGGAAGAGGGGGAATACCCACCGGGACTCCTTGCACTATCCCTTGCGGAGGCTCCGGGTGTATGGCGTACTATTCGGCGGGTATGATGACTTCGGGGACCACGTTCCATGCCCTTTGGGTTATTATAGGTACCAAAGGAGGAGAGGCGAGAAGGTTTAACCTCTGGTGCAAGAGGTGTACTTCTCGGAGACACCCTTCCAGTCCCACCGTTAGATGGTTGATACGGTCGACCAATGCTTCTTCCACCCCCGTCATTTCATCAATAGCCTCTCTTAGGGCGTAAACATAGTTTACAAGAGAGTCTTCTGCCGTTGATGATCTTCTCCCCTGTCGGTTATTTCTTGATGAAGACGTCCCGCTTGTCCTGCTTGCCATTTCTGGGGAAATAGACCGAAAAGAGCTCAATTTTTACGAAACAGTACCTCGGACACGGCCCCGTGCTTGCTGAGCACGGCCCCGTGTCCAGTTGTCTGCAGGTTTTTAGATTAAGGAATCTTGGAGTTTTAATATATTTTCATGGTTTTTAGTCGAGTTTTTAAGCACAGATAATTTAAAACAAAGTTGCACAACTTATTTTGAGTAAGATCCCTTGGATAATAACCTTACAAACTTTACACTAAAGGTTGGAATCATGGAGTTTCCAAGCTTTAATGGAGGAAATAGTTGAAAAATTGAAAGAGAAGGTAATGAACAAAAGTGGGAAAAGACAAGATGGTTCTTGGAACCTTCTTTTAGAACTTACCTTGGATAGTATGAGTGAAGATCCCAGGAATCTCTGTCTTTTGAAGTGGTCAAAATGAGCAGGAATCAGGCTTCATTTAAAGAAAACGACAACGCGTTGGACACGGCCCCGTGTTGGTTGGACACGGCCCCGTGTGTAGTTAAAATCCTGACACATTTTGTCTGTATTCTGACAAAATCAGAAGAGAATCTTTTAGGTGGACACGGGGGCGTGCTGACCTGGACACGGCCCCGTGTCTGGAAGCTGTCTTATGGTGTTTTTCTATTTACTAAGGAACTTATTTGTATCGGGTGGTTCCTTACTGGTTGGAACAACCCCAAAGTGCCTAAGATACCTTAATTTCTCTAGACTAAGACGAGAACGCAAGAGGTTGTCGGTGAGGGTAATTCCTATGTTTATTTTAGGTGGACAAGTCCAACCCTTTTCCGGGCTCTCGTTAAAGTAGGTGTATGCCGAATCGCTCAGGCAATCCTTGTATCCCCGGCAACAGCGCCAAAAACTTGATGTGCGTGAAGTGTGTTATAATTTGGATGTATATTTTAAGCCCTTTTTACACTTTTAGCCAAGTTTTAAATTTATAAAACACGATATTTACTAACACTAAACACACATATGGGCAAGTGCACCCATCGTGGACGTAGTATAGTGTTGGTAAGATACCGAGGTCGTCCAAGGACACAAGAGCTTTTAGTACCGATTTATCCTCAACGTCTAATCAAATCAAAAATCAAATGTTAGAAAAGATTTTAAACTAGGAAAATAAAACTAACTAAAATGCTGAAAATAAAACTAAAAATAAAAACAGATAGACAAGATGAATCACTTGGATCCGACTCGTGTGTTAGTGTAACCTTTGATTATTTTCGCACTTTTGCACTTGTTTAAGAGATTAGCTTAGTTATTGTAGTAGGCCCCACTTTTGAAGGCGACGTTACCCTCAACCCAGTAGTTTGAGTCAGCAAGGATACAATCCTAAAGGGTCGGATTATTGAAAGATAATTAATTAAGTTATTAATGCATAATGTGGTAGGCCCCTCTTTTGAAGGCGACGTTACCCTCAGCTAAGTAGTCTGAGTCAGCAGGGATACAGTCCTAAATAGCTGGGTTAAAATTTTAATAGTAGTTTAACTTATGAGGGGATCAAAGAGTTTGGACCCCCGCCATCCAATACCTTTGGGCATTGAAGGAGGTCCTACTAAATTTGGCCCAGGTCCCTTGCAGGATCTCTAAACGCTGAACAACGGCAAGACTCTTACCAAACCGTTCCCTTAACCCCCGACCAGGTAGCCAACATACCTCTATATAGACCGTGGAGATATGAATGGTGAAAATCTTTTATTTTATATAGACAGTAAAATAATGCCAAGACACCACGGACAAACGATAAGGAAGAATCACCTTCAACATAAGAAACTAGTAATTAAAGTCATTAATACAAAACTAATTAAAAAGTGCAAAAGATTAAAAATAAAAAGTATTACACTAAACACTTGTCTTCACCAAGTGATGTAAGAGACTTAGGCAAACATGGCCTTTGATTGTCAAGAACTCTTACGATCAATCTTGGATCCCGAGACGACTCACACACTCTATGATGGACAATGGATGATAGTGGTGGATGATGGTGTTATGGTGGTGGTGGGTGGTGGGTGAAGTGTGAGAGAGGTGGTGTGCCAAGGGATGAGTTGAAATGTCTCCAAGCACTCCTAATTATAGGCTGAACAGAAGCTCGGGTACGGCCCCGTGCCCGCTGGGCACGACCCCGTGTCCATCCTTGTATCTCTCCTCATTAATTGTAATTCGCAATTACAATAAATGCGCCTGCAGGAGTCTGACCATGCCCCCGTGTCCACTGGGCATGGCCCCGTGGTGGGCAATAGAAGCTTCTAAAGGTTTGTCTTTTCTGCTGCTTCTTGGGTACGGCCCCGTTCTCGCTGAGCACGGGGCGTGTTCAGTCTTCTGTGTCCTTGGTTTTGCTTGGGAAGATGCTGTTGAGGGGTCGGGCATTCCACTTTTGTTCCTTTTCTTGTATTTATGTTAGATTTTGCTGTCTTTTTGCTTGTTTTGTTAATTTGAGCTCATTTAATCCTGAAAATACAAAAGGAAGGCAAAAACAACACTTTTTTCCAACATTTGTACTAAAAAAGGGTTAGTTTTATGTCACATTTGATATAATTTATATGTTGTATTTTGTACATATCAAATACCCCCACACTTGAATCTTTGCTTGTCCTCAAGCAAAACTCTTTAGAATGTGGCTTTATTCACTCCCAAATATAATGGGTAGAAGAGAAGGTTTTTGGGCTTGTCATAGAGTGTCGGGATTTCTAAGATTCTTTATTGAGGTTTTATTTTTATTTATTTACAATCCTATTCGGCATGATTTATTAAGAACATTCTTTAAGATAAATTACTTATTTGGGCATAACATACCTTTTTAAAATCTCATATATATACAACATACCTCACGGGAGATCACTCAACACTCGGCCGAAGGTGTATTTTTTTAGTGAATCACTCGAGAGCCACATGGAACTTACTTCTACCATAAGCTTGCCAAGCAATCAATCCTCCTTCTTTTTAACTATATACCTTTGTAAATATCAAGAGGACTTTATGGGTTTTTTGGCTTGGGCTAAAGGTGGGTGGTTGGGTTAGTGGTTAGTAAAAAGGGCGAAAGGCGTAACAAACTTTGGTTTGAAAGACTTTTTATTTTTCTTATTTTTATTTTATTTCGATGGGTTGTTTAAACAAAGATATTTGATAAACTTTCTTTTTTAGCTTCATTGAAATATTTTTTTTTTATTATTTTTTTTAAGGAAGTCATAAGAGAACCGAACGTTGTTACAAAAAAAATAAAATAAAAAGGTTTAGGTAGGTAAAAAGGGTTGTTTTGGGTTAAGAAATGAAAAGGTTTAGGCTCAAAGGGGTTAACTAGGGGGATTTTGGGTAGGTGGTAAAAAAAAGAAAAATAATGGTGTAGAATGAAAAAGGGTTAGTCCTAATGCCTCCATCATTTACTTACTCGGGTTTAAGTTGGTAAGGACCGGGAATGTATTGTTGTGGCAAGTTCTACAGTCGTATGAACCAAGCGGCTATTCACACAAGAAACGAAAACTGAGCATTTAGTGTAAAGATATATATTTGTATGCTCGTTAAAGGCTCAAAACTCACTTTTGTGGGAAAAGGGTTTTTATGTGATCAAGTATATATAATCGTATTTTAACTAAGTTTGTCATACCTTTTCATAATTTTCTTATGTTGGTTCTTTTTATCATGACGCTATCGGTTGTAACTTTGTAAAAATATAACCTTATTAAGACTTGAATTCCCAACTTAAACTTAGACAAGTAAAAAAAAATGAAAATTTTTGGAAAAAATTTGGGGTGATTAGCGGTTCCAATAGAGTTTTGTGTAAGGCTTGTTATTAGGACTTGCAAAATTCAAGGTTTTAGCATCCCCCCCCCCACACTTAAATTACACATTGTCCTCAATGTGTCCCAAAAATAAGTTTTTATGTTGATTGAATGTGTAAAATGGTGTTAAAAGCAAAATTTTATGTTACTGGCAGTCTGGACACGGCCCCGTGGGGACCGGGCACAACCCCGTGTTCAGGTGCCAGTGACAAAAATTTATGAAAAGAAACAGAAGCGTGGGCACGGGGGCGTGTTCAGTGAACACGACCCCTTGTCCAGTTACCTGAACTGGGCGATTTGCTGCAAATTGTGTAGCACGGGGCCGTGTTGGGTGGACACGGCCCGTGCTGAGCCTACTGTAATGGGAGATTGTTGTCGGATTGCTCTGTTTTAGTGCATGGGGCTATGTTTCTCGTTTCCCTTGTTATCCTTCACCATCCAGAGTGTGTTTTATTTATTACAACACCATCCAAACCTGAAAACCATCATTTCATTCATAGAGAGAATTACACAAGCTCCTAGAAAAGTAAAAAGAAATAAAAGCGAAAAATCTTAACTAGATAGGTCAGGAGGTACATAAAGTTATCATAAAGAGTTCTACTTTTTTGTTGCGAAAATTTCGGGAATAGTTTCCCGATGTAGTAGGACTCTGGCCGATGGTTTTCTTCCTAGATGTTGTTAAAGCCATTCTTCTATCTCCCTTGAGAGGAAGAAGGCGGCTTCATTTTCCTCAACATCTCGCGGAAGAGGGGGAACAGCCACCGGGACTCCTTGCACTATCCCTTGCGGAGGCTCCGGGTGTATGGCGTACCATTCGACGGGTATGATGACTTCGGGGACCACGTTCCATGCCCTTTGGGTTATTATAGGTACTAAAGGAGGAGAGGCGAGAAGGTTTAACCTCTGGTGCAAGAGGTGTACTTCTCGGAGACACCCTTCCAGTCCCACCGTTAGATGGTTGATACGGTCGACTAATGCTTCTTGCACCCCCGTCATTTCATCAATAGCCTCTCTTAGGGCGTAAACATAGTTTACAAGAGAGTCTTCTGCCGTTGATGATCTTCTCCCCTGTCGGTTATTTCTTGATGAAGACGTCCCGCTTGTCCTGCTTGCCATTTCTGGGGAAATAGACCGAAAGGAGCTCAATTTTTACGAAACAGTACCTCGAACACGGCCCCGTGCTTGCTGAGCACGGCCCCGTGTCCAGTTGTCTGCAGGTTTTTAGATTAAGGAATCTTGGAGTTTTAAATTATTTTTCATGGTTTTTAGTCGAGTTTTTAAGCACAGATAATTTAAAACAAAGTTGCACAACTTATTTTGAGTAAGATCCCTTGGATAATAACCTTACAAACTTTACGCTAAAGGTTGGAATCATGGAGTTTCCAAGCTTTAATGGAGGAAATGGTTGAAAAATTGAAAGAGAAGGTAATGAACAAAAGTGGGAAAAGACAAGATGGTTCTTGGAACCTTCTTTTAGAACTTACCTAGGATAGTATGAGTGAAGATCACAGGAATCTCTGTCTTTTGAAGTGGTCAAAATGAGCAGGAATCAGGCTGCATTTAAAGAAAACGACAGCGCGTTAGACACGGCCCCGTGTTGGTTGGACACGGCCCCGTGTGCAGTTAAAATCCTGACA
Organism: Helianthus annuus; assembly: GCF_002127325.2. Taxonomy (NCBI): domain Eukaryota; kingdom Viridiplantae; phylum Streptophyta; class Magnoliopsida; order Asterales; family Asteraceae; genus Helianthus; species Helianthus annuus. The sequence goes on along the minus strand of NC_035437.2, from coordinate 152,062,171 downwards.
CATTTTGTCTGTATTCTGATCTTTTAGGTGGACACGGGGGCGTGCTGACCTGGACACGGCCCCGTGTCTGGAAGCTGTCTTATGGTGTTTTTCTATTTACTAAGGAACTTATTTGTATCGGGTGGTTCCTTACTGGTTGGAACAACCCCAAAGTGCCTAAGATACCTTAATTTCTCTAGACTAAGACAAGAACGCAAGAGGTTGTCGGTGAGGGTAATTCCTATGCTTATTTTAGGTGGACAAGTCCAACCCTTTTCCGGGCTCTCGTTAAAGAAGGTGTATGCCGAATCGCTCAGGTCTATGTATGCATCGAACGAAGTCGATGGAGAGTCCTTCACGGCACAATCGACACAGGGACGACTATCGTCCAAGTCTTTGCTAGAGTCGAAGGTATTATCGGGAGCAACAAGGTTGTTTGAATGCGATCCCAACACTTCTTCTTGGTTATTGTCTTGAGATGAATTTAGAAAATCCATCCTAAGTTCTTTTAACCAATTAAGAATCAGATCTTCTAGTTGAAATAGTTTTTCAAGAAGCATTTCTCCTAAAATATCTGGTTGGGCGCTTTCGAGGGAGAGATAAGGGTTATTTTTACTTTCGCCCCTCTTAAGGATACAGGGAAACGATGGGTCTATATAGTTTAGAAAATAACATTCTAATTCTTTATGTCCGCCTCCACATAATTGACACCATGTACCATAAGAGTGCCGAAAGTAAAAAAAAATCGTCATCACTCATTTTTGTGTCAGAATTTACCAACCGTCGGGATCTTATGGTTCTGTTTTCAGCAACTGAATCTTGGGCACGGGGGCGTGTTGAGTGGACACGACCCCGTGTTCAGCTTACTGTCTGACTTAAAACAGGATTGCCAGTTCCAAAGATTGGGCACGGGGCGTGTTCAGCGGGCACCGCCCGTGCTGAGTTCTGCAGAAGCTGAAAAATTAGGAAAATACTAAAAATTAAAAAGAAAATAGAAAAAAATGATTAGGCCGTTGATTCCTAACTTTCTTAAAATCCTTGTGTCCTCGGCAACGGCGCCAAAAACTTGATGTGCGTGAAGTGTGTTATAATTTGGATGTATATTTTAAGCCCTTTTTACACTTTTAGCTAAGTTTTAAATTTATAAAACACGATATTTACTAACACTAAACACAGATATGGGCAAGTGCACCCATCGTGGACGTAGTATAGTGTTGGTAAGATATCGAGGTTGTCCAAGGACACAAGAGCTTTTAGTAGCGGTTTATCCTCAACGTCTAATCAAATCAAATGTTAGAAAAGATTTTAAACTAAGAAAATAAAACTAACTAAAATGCTGAAAATAAAAATAAAAATAAAAACAGATAGACAAGATGAATCACTTGGATCCGACTCGTGTGTTAGTGTAACCTTTGATTATTTTCGCACTTTTGCACTTGTTTAAGAGATTATCTTAGTTATTGTAGTAGTCCCCTCTTTTGAAGGCGACGTTACCCTCAACCCAGTAGTTTGAGTCAGCAAGGATACAATCCTAAAGGGTCGGATTATTGAAAGATAATTAATTAAGTTATTAATGCATAATGTGGTAGGCCCCTCTTTTGAAGGCGACGTTACCCTCAGCTAAGTAGTCTGAGTCAGCAGGGATACAGTCCTAAATAGCTGGGTTAAAGTTTTAATAGTAGTTTAACTTATGAGGGGATCAAAGAGTTTGGACCCCCGCCATCCAATACCTTTGGGCATTGAAGGAGGTCCTACTAAATTTGACCCAGGTCCCTTGCAGGATCTCTAAACGCTGAACAACGGCAAGACTCTTACCAAACCGTTCCCTTAACCCCCGACCAGGTAGCCAACATACCTCCATATAGACCGTGGAGATATGAATGGTGAAAATCTTTTATTTTATATAGACAGTAAAATAATGCCAAGACACCACGGACAAACGATAAGGAAGAATCACCTTCAACATAAGAAACTAGTAATTAAAGTCATTAATACAAAACCAATTAAAAAGTGCAAAAGATTAAAAATAAAAAGTATTACACTAAACACTTGTCTTCACCAAGTGATGTAAGAGACTTAGGCAAACATGGCCTTTGATTGTCAAGAACTCTTACGATCAATCTTGGATCCCGAGACGACTCACACACTCTATGATGGACAACGGATGATGGTGGTGGATGATGGTGTTATGGTGGTGGTGGGTGGTGGGTGAAGTGTGAGAGAGGTGGTGTGCCAAGGGATGAGTTGAAATGTCTCCAAGCACTCCAATTTATAGGCTGAACAGAAGCTCGGGCACGGCCCCGTGTCCATCCTTGTCTCTCTCCTCATTAATTGTAATTCGCAATTACAATAAATGTGCGCACGCCCCCGTGTCCACTGGCAGTGTTGTAAAAATCAGAATTAATCGGCGCCTAGGCGGCGCCTAGGCGCTAGTCGGGCGTCGTTAACTGATTAATTTTGAGCTAGTCGGACCATTAGTCGGTAGTCGGTCCAAGTCGGTGCAAGGCGGCCCAAATCGGCCCAAGTCGGCCAAATCGTTTCTAGTTGCCCACTCTTTTTTAGTTTAAATCTAGCCCAAACAAATGTTTTTAACCATTAAATACATGGCCCAAGTTGTTTAGTTCCAACCTGGCCCCAAAAAAACATGTTTTAAGCCATTAAAACATATTCCAAAATGTCATGACTGATGTGTTAATGTTTGAATATTTAAATACTTAAATTGCTATGTCTTAAACTTCGTTGTTTAAATTTTGAACTATTTTTAAGTATTATATTGATATTAATGTGTGTATTGAAGGTTTAAATATTTGATTTGTTATGTTTTAAACTTATAGTTGTTTGAATTTTGAACTACTTTTAAGTATTATATTGATATTAATGTATGTGTATATATATAAATTTAAAAATTATATATATAAATTCCGATCCGATTAATCCCGATTAATCCTGATTAATCCCTAGTCAGTACTCCACCGCCCGACTGACGCCTAGCGATCTCTACAACACTGTCCACTGGGCACGGCCCCGTGGTGGGCAATAGAAGCTTCTAAAGGTTTGTCTTTTCTGCTGCTTCTTGGGCACGGCCCCGTGCTCGCTGAGCACGGGGCGTGTTCAGTCTTCTGTGTCCTTGGTTTTGCTTGGGAATATGCTGTTGAGGGGTCGGTGTCACACCCCAACCAATGGCGGAAACATCGGGATGAGACGAAGTGTGAAGATTGCTCGAGACATCATAACGCTATTTGTGACAATAATTTAATAATCCAAATTTCATTTCCAAAATAAATGTCAAAACATTACAAGAAAAGCAAATAACAACATTGTTCAACATAACATAAACAAAATTGATACAACACTTTAAACCTAAACGTCTAAGTGAGTATTTAGGCATCTTTGCTATCCGTTTTCATTTCATCATCATCAACCTGTAACATGTTTAAAAATACAATTCAATGCAAAAGCAAAGGCGAGTATACAAGTTTGGTACGTACATAGCATAAGTTAAAAAGTGTGATCAATTCCTCATGGCAAGCATATGATTCAAGATAAACCTTAAATATGGCATGTGTCTAACATATCAAACCAAGAAAACGCAATATGCTCAAGACATAACCTCAAGTTTACGGGCGGGTCGTTAATCCTATAGCGCTACATATGTCAAGGTTTGGCTCGTACGAAGTTAATGATAAGTTCAACACATAAGAATAACCCAAGTTTAAAGTATCAAGTCATCACGTATACAAGCATGTTATAGGAACGTTCATGTGTTTAACAAAGTGTTCATGTGTAAGTTAATAGGTAAACATGTTACACCCCAAAAGTGGTAAAAGTAAAAAGGGGGAAATACGAGTATACTCACGGTTTACAAGTGGTGACTTGAAATTCCGAGAGCAAGTTTGTGGATGAATTAGTTCGGAGCACCTTGTCCTTCTACACAAGGAAACGTAGGTGTGTGAGTTTGGCGTATAACGGAAGATTATAGATTCGGGGTTTTTAAAATATAGAAAGTAACATAGGTGAAAATAATCATCTTGTACACATAACTCTTGTTCTTGACACTATTGAAACTCAAAAGAGTTGGTATGATTTCATGGATTCTAAGATCCATTAGAGTCGTAACAAGGGCATGGTCATAGATGATGTAACGTCCACTTAACAAATAACTATTAAGTCATCATCAAGTCTTAGTTACTTAGATGTATACATATAGAATAACTTAGATATTATATAGTTTACAAGTCTTAAGATTCAAGCATGAGGTAGGAGATTAATGTCTCCATTTAGGTACCTCTTTGTGTCATAGAATACATACATGAGGTAGGAAGAACAAGCTTCCATTTAGGCACCTCTATTGTTCACCACTACACTTGTTGTTATAAACAACAAGGAGGGTCATGAACATACAAGTATCAAGGTATTAACAACAACTAATCTATAGCAAAACATCAAGTAATGAGTGGATTCTTATGAAGGATAGCCCAAGCTAATCCAACCATCACACATTCAACAAGTTTCACACTTGAACATTACTTGTGGGTAAAACCCTAATTAAAAACAGAAAGTTTATGAGGTTTTAACCTCTGATTTAGATGTCTCAACCATGTTTTTAAGCTTAACCAACCATAAGAGGGGTTGTAAGCATTAGGACATTGGTTTGAGATGTGTTTCACACAAGTTAGATGAAGTTTGCATAAGTTTGAAACAAAACAGAAAGTTTTTGGTCAATTTCGGAGCAATTCCAGGTCTGATTTCTCCAAGGAGAAGTCTAGGAATCGAACCCCATGATTATACAAGCAAGTAGGAAAAAGAATCGAGTGAATCGGATAAGAATTGAGTGAGTTATGCTCATTTTCGTGAAGGGGTGTCAATCTACTCGAACCTTTGCTTTCAGCTACGGTTTGGAGGATGTTTTGAGAGTTTTTAGTGTTGCAAAAGTGGTAGGGAGGCTGGTTATAAGTGGTATTTATAGGGGGAAGGATTAGGGTTTCAATGGGTTGGGCTTTGGAAGTGTTTAGAAGGGGTTACACCTTGAAACTAGCCCACAAAACCCAACTATATGGGGCTGAATTTTGCTGAATTTGGGCTGCCATGTTTCTTTAGTTTTTTATTTTTTTAAAACATTATAATGAGTAATTTTATTAGTTAAGTTGTGTAATAATATGCAACAATGTTTCCCCTAACTTGTAACAAGGTGAAATATGAAATAAAACATGATTTAACTAGGCAAAAAGTGTAATGTACAAGTATGTAACATGTTTGTAAGTAACAAGTATATGTCACATATTTACAAGTTCAACATATGTTTGTAAGTATCACAAAGAAGTATCAAATGATCTCATGATTAATCGTATTATGGTGTATGTATAGTATGTAACAAGGAAATGCAAGTTTTCATTCATGATCAAAATCTCGAGTTTACAACGAGTACTAGAAGGAACGAGTACAATGATACAAAGCTTCCAAAATTAGCAACACGAGTAAGACAAGCTATAAATAGAAAGTACAAAACACAGGGCGTTACAGTCTCCCCTCCTTTAGGAAATTTCGTCCCGAAATTTAGGAAGACTCAGGGAAAAGATGAGGATATTTCGATTTCATTTCGCTTTCGAGCTCCCAAGTAAATTCAGCGCCACGTTTTCCTTCCCATCGAACTTTGACAATAGGAATTCGACTGCGCCTCAATTGCTTGGTTCCTTGGTCCACGATTTCGACCGGTTTTTCTACAAAGTGAAGTGTTTCGTTGACTTGCAAGTCTTCGAGAGGAACGTGGAGTCCTTCGTCAGCTAGGCATTTCTTTAAGTTGGACACATGGAAGACAGGGTGTACATTGCTGAGTCCTTCAGGCAGGTCCAGTCTATACGCAACCTTGCCAATCCTTTCGAGAATCTTGAAAGGACCAACGTAGCGAGGTGCGAGTTTCCCTTTCTTGCCAAATCGAACCACGCCTTTCCAAGGGGATACCTTGAGAAGCACGTTGTCACCTGTCTCGAATTCCATAGGTTTGCGTCCTTTGTCAGCGTAACTCTTCTGTCGGTTCCTGGCTTTCAATAAGTTGTCTCGAACCTGTAAAATCTTGTCCGTAGCCTCTTGTATAAGCTCGGGACCGGTGATTTGGGCTTGACCAATCTCGTGCCAAGAAATAGGCGAACGACACTTGCGACCATACAATGCTTCGAAAGGAGCCATTTGGATACTCGTGTGATAGCTGTTATTGTACGAGAATTCAGCCAAGGGCAAGTATGAATCCCAGTTGCCACCAAAATCTATTACGCATGAACGAAGCATATCCTCTAAGGTTTGGATAGTACGCTCGGTTTGACCGTCAGTCTGAGGATGGAAGGCGGTGCTAAGGTTAAGCTTAGTACCCATAGCAGATTGAAAAGTTTCCCAAAGACGAGACGTAAAACGAGCATCACGATCAGAAATGATATCAATGGGCGTCCCATGACGACAGATGATTTCCTTCATGTAGACCTTAGCCAATTTCTCGACTTTGAAGTCTTCACGAATGGGGAGGAAGTGAGCTGATTTGGTCAATCGGTCAACGACGACCCATATGCTGTCATGACCAGCTGTAGTGCGAGGAAGCTTAGTGATGAAATCCATGGCAATGCTCTCCCACTTCCAAACGGGAATTATTGGTTGTTCGAGCAAGCCAGAGGGACGTTGATGTTCGGCTTTTACTTTGGAACACGTAAGACATTTAGAAACGAAGGTGGCTATATCCTTCTTCATTCCAGGCCACCAATAGGAAGTACGCATATCATGGTACATCTTATCGGCACCAGGGTGAATAGAATATTTCGTGTTATGGGCCTCCTTCATCAGGAAATTGCGAAGATCGTCACGATTGGGAATCCAGATGCGATTGAGATAGTATAGAATACCATCGGGTTTGGACACAAGACTATTCTCAGCACCACATTGCATTTCGTTGTAGAGGTTACCCTCATTAACGGATGTATACTGGGCGTTACGTATGCGATTTTGAAGATCGTGGACGAGTTGGAAACAACGGATACTTTGGACGTGAGTTTTACGACTAAGGGCGTCGGCTACTACATTCGCCTTACCCGGGTGGTATTTGATTTCGCAATCATAGTCGTTTAACAATTCCACCCAACGACGTTGACGCATGTTTAGTTCTTTTTGATTGAAGATGTGTTGAAGGCTCTTATGGTCGGTGAAGACTACACATTTAGTACCATAAAGGTAGTGTCGCCAAATCTTCAATGCAAAAACGACCGCACCAAGTTCAAGGTCGTGAGTAGTATAGTTTTTCTCATGAATTTTGAGTTGCCTCGATGCGTAAGCGATAACTTTGTCACGTTGCATAAGAACACAACCAAGACCAAGGTTTGAAGCGTCGCAATACACAACGAAATCATCGTTACCATCAGGAAGCGTTAGGATAGGAGCATTGCAAAGCATGTCCTTGAGCGTTTGAAAAGACTCCTCTTGTTCGGGACCCCAAACAAAAGGTCTCTCTTTTTGAGTCAAGGAGGTCAAAGGAACAGCGATTTTCGAAAAGTTGGAGATAAAACGACGATAGTAACCAGCAAGACCAAGAAACGAACGGATTTCGGACGGAGATTTAGGTGCGACCCAATTTTTCACAGCTTCGATTTTTGCGGGATCAACGTGAATACCAAGTTTGTTGACAGTGTGACCAAGGAATTGAACTTCTTGTAACCAAAATTCACACTTGGAGAATTTGGCATATAGGTGTTCAGTACGAAGGAGTTCAAGAATAAGGCGCAAGTGTTGCTCATGCTCTGCTTGCGTCTTGGAATAGATGAGGATATCGTCGATGAAGACGATCACAAAACGGTCCAAGTATGCTTTGCACACGCGGTTCATTAAGTCCATAAAGACAGCAGGTGCGTTGGTCAAACCAAAGGGCATGACCACGAACTCATAATGACCATAACGCGTACGAAAGGCGGTTTTAGGCACATCTTCTTCGAGTACTCGAAGTTGATGATACCCAGAACGAAGATCGATCTTTGAAAAGCAGGTTGCGCCTTGCAATTGATCGAAGAGGTCATCAATGCGAGGAAGAGGGTATCGATTCTTGATAGTAAGCTTGTTGAGCTCACGATAGTCAATACACATACGAAAGGACCCATCTTTCTTCTTGACGAATAAAACGGGAGCGCCCCAAGGAGAAGTACTAGGGCGTATGAAGCCTTTGTTAAGAAGCTCTTGAAGTTGACTCGAGAGCTCTTGCATCTCAGAGGGTGCTAAACGATAGGGGGACTTAGCGACAGGCGTAGCGCCAGGCACTAAATCGATGCGAAAATCGAAAGAACGAGCAGGAGGAGGACCAGGAAGGTCTTCGGGAAATACATCCGGAAAGTCACGTACAACAGGAACGTCACTTATGCTTGGGCCTTTATCCTTCTTTTCCACGATGTGGGCGAGAAAGGCGAAGGTACCCTTGCGTAAGCACTTGTTTGCCTTGATACATGACATAAGCTTAAGGCCTTGAGAAGGCTTTTCACCATAGACGTGTAGAGAATCACCATTTGGAAGAGGCAAGCGAATAAACTTCTCAGAACAGACAACTTCAGCACGAACTCGCCTAAGCCAGTCCATACCTACTATGACGTCGAAACTACCCATTTGCATAGGTATGAGATCGATTGAGAACGTATGATCGTTAAGGATTAGTGAACAATTGGAGAGAACAGAATTGACTTTGACGGTTTTACCATTAGCAACTTCGACAGCGAAAGATTTTGGCAACTTAGAGCGTTTACACTTGAGCAAAGACTCGAATTCTAACGACACAAAACTTTTATCGGCACCAGTATCAAATAGGCATGAAGCATAGACATGGTTAATGAGAAACGTACCAGTGATGACGTCGTTTGCATTTTGAGCCTGAGCTGTGGTGAGAAGGAAAGCTCGACCCCTAGCGGGTTCTTGAACCTGTTGTTGTTGTTGGGGTTGTGGCTGTGGTTGTTGCTGTCGAGGTTGTTGTGGTTGATATCGTTGAGGACACACATTGGCCATGTGGTTGGTATCACCACACGTGAAGCATGCTCGCACAGGAGCGACTTGATTTGGAGCCAAAAGAGCTTGGTTTTGGTAGGCCTGTGGGGGGATACGACAGTATGGCGAGAGATGCCCATACCGGCCACACTTGTCACACTTTCGACAATGAGCGTTTGGGGGGTGATGATATCGGCATTTGTCGCACTTTGGGTGCGTTCCAGTATAAACCTTGCGTTCACCATTGAAAGTAGGCACAGTTTGAAGGGGTTGTGGGTTTGGCGGAGTGACGACCGCGCAGTTTTGGCTTGAAGCCTTCCGCTTCTTGCCTTGGTTTCTCTTAGATTGCTGGGAGGGTTTAGACTCATTAGGGGAGTCAATGGTGGCTTGGTGCGCATTCTTTGTTGAAACCTTGTCAAAGGTTCCATGAAGAACACAATTGTTGTTAAGTTCGGTAGCTATGCGGTACGCGTCTTCAATGGTTTGAGGGTTGGCAGATGCAAGATGGTTTGTTAAAGAAGGTGCAACACAACGAATGAATTTGGCCACGGTTTTGGGGGCGGTTTCTACTTGACCAGGGCATAGAACACTAAGCTGCTTGAAGCGTGTAATCAAACCATCCATGTCACTCCCTTTTTGCGTGAGGTTCCAGAATTCATTTTCCAACTTTTGGAGTTCGTGAGGGGGACAAAAGTGATCCTTCATAAGTTGTTTGAGATCGTCCCACGGCATAGCGTGTGCGACCTCGTTTCCTCTCTTGTTACGCTCAGTTGTCCACCACTCAAGTGCCTTTTCACGAAACACACCGGTTGCATTCAAGGTTCTTAGTTCGTCAGGGCAACCACTTTGCAAGAAGGTAAGCTCGATGGCATCAAACCAGTTCATCATGGCGGTAGCGCCATTCTTGCCGGTAAATTCTAAGGGTTTACAAGCCATGAAGTGCTTAAATTGGAAGGTCGATTTGGGTTTGTCGGCCTTTGAGTCGACCGAACCATGGGGTGAATCGGTTTGGATCTTGCTAACAATGTCGGGTAGGACCTTTGCAAATTGTTTAGCCATAAACTTCATACAATCCTTTTGGGACATGGCGGAGGAGGTCGAACCCTTCTTTGACTTGAGTTTCTTGGATGAACTAGAAGACATCTAAAAGATTTGAAAGAGAAGGGAAAGGATGAGACTTTGATCATTAATTGAAAACAAGGTTTGTGTATGCAAAGCAAGTAGATGATCAAGTACCAAGTAAAGTTCACATAAAGCATAAGTTTCCAACACACATTCAACATGTATAGCACATAAGTTGCGAATAGGAAAATATAAATTTAGTTGGTTCATGAGAATTATTATTGTTTGTGATTGCGATAATGTGCGACATGATTAAAACGACATTTCGAAATGAATGAACGTTCAAGTATAAAATCACATATAAATTGAGATACATAAAAGAGAGGCTCAATAAAACATAGGAATGTTTCGGGTAGAGAAACGTCGACAATTCCAAAGTGGGTCGAAAGTCCTTTCGATTTAGAGATATTGTGCTTTGGCCTATAAGTAAGATACTCTCGTCGAGAAGCGATTAACGGTATCTTACCCTTCCGGTTACTACACATCTCTAAATGATTGGAACATTCGGGACTTTGGCGAGAATAAAAAAAATCAAGGAATGGGACTTAATCGACAAGATGCGGGTTTCACCCCTAACTTGACGATTTCGTACCCTAAATGTGGTTGGTACTTGTCGGCCAAAATAAAATTTTGACACTTTGACAAGGGTCCACTAGAGTTGAAATGGAAATTACCATTAAGTTGTGGATGTCACTCCTAGCTTAATGGTGAAATTTCGTGCAAAAATAGATTAAAGGTAGAGTGAGAGTCGTTTACCAAATTGTGGGTTTCACGCCTATTTTGGTAAAGTTGTCTCGTTGATGTTACAAGAGTATAAAATAGCAAAAGTGTATTCGTGTTAGCCTTAGGAAATGCACATAAATTTATTAACAAGAAGTGTAGCTAGGAAGCATGTAAGATAGAGCACAAATGTTTTAAACAACAAATAAGAGACAAAGTTCCTAAAACTATAGACTAGGGCAAAAGCATGGCAATTTTCCTAATTCCCTATAGTTATGGCTCTGATACCAATCTGTCACACCCCAACCAATGGCGGAAACATCGGGATGAGACGAAGTGTGAAGATTGCTCGAGACATCATAACGCTATTTGTGACAATAATTTAATAATCCAAATTTCATTTCCAAAATAAATGTCAAAACATTACAAGAAAAGCAAATAACAACATTGTTCAACATAACATAAACAAAATTGATACAACACTTTAAACCTAAACGTCTAAGTGAGTATTTAGGCATCTTTGCTATCCGTTTTCATTTCATCATCATCAACCTGTAACATGTTTAAAAATACAATTCAATGCAAAAGCAAAGGCGAGTATACAAGTTTGGTACGTACATAGCATAAGTTAAAAAGTGTGATCAATTCCTCATGGCAAGCATATGATTCAAGATAAACCTTAAATATGGCATGTGTCTAACATATCAAACCAAGAAAACGCAATATGCTCAAGACATAACCTCAAGTTTACGGGCGGGTCGTTAATCCTATAGCGCTACATATGTCAAGGTTTGGCTCGTACGAAGTTAATGATAAGTTCAACACATAAGAATAACCCAAGTTTAAAGTATCAAGTCATCAAGTATACAAGCATGTTATAGGAACGTTCATGTGTTTAACAAAGTGTTCATGTGTAAGTTAATAGGTAAACATGTTACACCCCAAAAGTGGTAAAAGTAAAAAGGGGGAAATACGAGTATACTCACGGTTTACAAGTGGTGACTTGAAATTCCGAGAGCAAGTTTGTGGATGAATTAGTTCGGAGCACCTTGTCCTTCTACACAAGGAAACGTAGGTGTGTGAGTTTGGCGTATAACGGAAGATTATAGATTCGGGGTTTTTAAAATATAGAAAGTAACATAGGTGAAAATAATCATCTTGTACACATAACTCTTGTTCTTGACACTATTGAAACTCAAAAGAGTTGGTATGATTTCATGGATTCTAAGATCCATTAGAGTCGTAACAAGGGCATGGTCATAGATGATGTAACGTCCACTTAACAAATAACTATTAAGTCATCATCAAGTCTTAGTTACTTAGATGTATACATATAGAATAACTTAGATATTATATAGTTTACAAGTCTTAAGATTCAAGCATGAGGTAGGAGATTAATGTCTCCATTTAGGTACCTCTTTGTGTCATAGAATACATACATGAGGTAGGAAGAACAAGCTTCCATTTAGGCACCTCTATTGTTCACCACTACACTTGTTGTTATAAACAACAAGGAGGGTCATGAACATACAAGTATCAAGGTATTAACAACAACTAATCTATAGCAAAACATCAAGTAATGAGTGGATTCTTATGAAGGATAGCCCAAGCTAATCCAACCATCACACATTCAACAAGTTTCACACTTGAACATTACTTGTGGGTAAAACCCTAATTAAAAACAGAAAGTTTATGAGGTTTTAACCTCTGATTTAGATGTCTCAACCATGTTTTTAAGCTTAACCAACCATAAGAGGGGTTGTAAGCATTAGGACATTGGTTTGAGATGTGTTTCACACAAGTTAGATGAAGTTTGCATAAGTTTGAAACAAAACAGAAAGTTTTTGGTCAATTTCGGAGCAATTCCAGGTCTGATTTCTCCAAGGAGAAGTCTAGGAATCGAACCCCATGATTATACAAGCAAGTAGGAAAAAGAATCGAGTGAATCGGATAAGAATTGAGTGAGTTATGCTCATTTTCGTGAAGGGGTGTCAATCTACTCGAACCTTTGCTTTCAGCTACGGTTTGGAGGATGTTTTGAGAGTTTTTAGTGTTGCAAAAGTGGTAGGGAGGCTGGTTATAAGTGGTATTTATAGGGGGAAGGATTAGGGTTTCAATGGGTTGGGCTTTGGAAGTGTTTAGAAGGGGTTACACCTTGAAACTAGCCCACAAAACCCAACTATATGGGGCTGAATTTTGCTGAATTTGGGCTGCCATGTTTCTTTAGTTTTTTATTTTTTTAAAACATTATAATGAGTAATTTTATTAGTTAAGTTGTGTAATAATATGCAACAATGTTTCCCCTAACTTGTAACAAGGTGAAATATGAAATAAAACATGATTTAACTAGGCAAAAAGTGTAATGTACAAGTATGTAACATGTTTGTAAGTAACAAGTATATGTCACATATTTACAAGTTCAACATATGTTTGTAAGTATCACAAAGAAGTATCAAATGATCTCATGATTAATCGTATTATGGTGTATGTATAGTATGTAACAAGGAAATGCAAGTTTTCATTCATGATCAAAATCTCGAGTTTACAACGAGTACTAGAAGGAACGAGTACAATGATACAAAGCTTCCAAAATTAGCAACACGAGTAAGACAAGCTATAAATAGAAAGTACAAAACACAGGGCGTTACAGTCGGGCATTCCACTTTTGTTCCTTTTCTTGTATTTATGTTAGATTTTGCTGTCTTTTTGCTTCTTTTGTTAATTTGAGCTCATTTAATCCTGAAAATACAAAAGGAAGACAAAAACACATTTTTTCCAACATTAGTGCTAAAAAAGGGTTAGTTTTATGCCACATTTGATATAATTTATATGTTGCATTTTGCGCATATAAGTGACAGTGGTGTTGTGTGTGTTTATATATTTATATAAATATAAATGTGTGTATGTACCCTAACTAGTTGGATGCCCCGCCCGCGTTGCGGGGCGTCAAGCCGAAAATTTCTTAGTTTCATAACATTCGCGTATGTATTTTAGTTACTTATACATAGTACTTATAACACGATCTATAGAAAAATCGAGTCAACCAATTAAACAAAACACTATCATAGTTTTGCTAAAACAAAAAAAACAACTAAAACGATGGCAAACCTTTAATTTTGAGTTGTGGGCAAAATAGTAATTTGTCAGAACCAATGAGCGAGTGTTAGACACCTGGTTGACACAAAAATTAAATTGAGTCAACGAAGTAAAATAAAAACTACTATAGTTTTGCAAAAAAAAAAAAATAAATAAATAAATAAAATAAAACAATGGCAAGACTACAAATTTTACCTTGTGACCAAATCGTAATTTTTTTAACTGAGGGCAAACTCATAATTTTAAGCTGAGGGTAAATTCATAACTTTAAGCTAGGGGCAAAACCATAATTTTATTTTGAACTGGAGCAAAATAATAGTTTTGAACTAAGGGCAAAATCGTAATTATGAACTCATGGCGCAAACGTAATTAAAATCATATTTTTGAACCGAGGGAAAATCGTAATTTTTAGCTAGGGAGGAAAAACTAAAACGATAGCAAGACTACAAATTTTAGCTTAGGCAAAATCGTAATTTTTTAAATGAGAGAAAACTCATAATCTTAAACTCGGGGCAAATTCGTATTTTTTAGCTAGGTCAAAACCATAATTTTATTTTGAACTAAGGCAAAATTATAGTTTTGTAGTATGGGCAAAATCGTAATTTTGAGCTGGGAGCATTGGTATAAATTTATTTTGAAATGAGGGGAAAATCGTAATTTTTCACTTAGGGCGAAAGTGTAATTTTTGAAAAAGGGGCAAATTCATATTATTTTTAACAAAGGGCAAGGGCGGAATTATGATTTTGAGCTATTTTATTTGTAAATTGATTAGACCAATGAGATTATCTATTTATATTAAAAAAAAGGGCACCGCCCTTTTCTACCAATTGAAAGGTGGAACTATTGCCGCAAAGCATCTTTGTATATGTAGGTAATATAAATATGATTGAGTAGATCAGATTTTTATTTTAATAATAATAATAATAATAATAATAATAATAAATAAAATTCAGATTTCTATCTTTTATAATAATTATATATATAATATAAATTATTTTAAAAAAGATATAAAAATGGTTTTGGATGAAAATAGCAATTTAGGAACCTTTTTTGGTTAATGCCAAAATACAAGAAATACTGAAATACCTCTGGTTATAATTAGGTTTTTAGAATGAGTTAGGCAATGTGATTAAAATGACAAAAAATGGGAAAAGTTAGGGACCCAGGTGAGAAAAAAACTATTTGGACTAAAATAGCAAATTGAGACAAATCTCAGGGACTAAAATGGCAATTGTTGGCGTCAACACCGCTTTAATCTTTGACGACAAACTTTCTTTTCTGAGCTGGGGGTGCGACTCTAATTGTTGTCTAACAATATTGAGCTCTTCTAACACGTCAACGTCATCATCTATCAATTTACATGGTTGAAAGTTAAGTTTCCGCCAAAAGACATCTACGTCTTCGATTATCGGACACTCTGCACGGTTAAAACAATGTACTGTTTAAGCCACATGATTAACATACATATATCATACAAGTGTTGTATGTTTAAAAATTATTACCTGCACGTACGTACTTTTCCAACCTACAACCAAAAAACGACAACCCACAGCTGTACCACATCTGGCAACCACATGATGAATGAAAGCGCTGTAACACGTCTAGTTTCCTAAGTAGCTTTCCACTCAACAAATCAAGTGCTGTATGGGAAACTTTTCCACATAGGTGGTCAAACAGCGGGTTTCTGTGGTGTTTCATTCTTTTTTTGATGCTTTCTCGAAAACTCCTCCTTATTTCACTTTATTGTGTTTCAACTATATCCTGGACACAGCCAACTATACGGTCCAGTGAGCTCCTATCTTGGACGTATCTCTTTAAATTGGCGTGTTGGCTCTCAACTTTGTTTGTGGTACGCTGAACAAAGTTGTGACTCTGATCAGTCCACGCAAAAACGAACATTTCCTTATAATCTTTCAGCCAGTTATCATACATGTACTTAAAGACCCCTAAAAAGAAAAAATAATCTATTAAATGTACTTAGGTGAGTCATATGTTATTTAAAAAACTTACTTGAACGTTTGCACTCCACAAGTCGTTTTTGCAGGTTGCGCAAGTGGTACTCGTATATGGGTACTCATGGAGACTCACACAATATCCCCCAGAATGACAGAAATTTTTGCCACTCTTTTTCTGTGAAGGCGCTCTTGCAGTGCTTACGAATATTCTATTGTATGTGAAACCTGCAAAGATACCTAGAGGCGTTTGGAAATACTTTAGCACAGGCATTCATTAGGGCCAAATCTCTATCCGTTACAATCACACATGGCTCCATACGTTCATCCAACATTAACTTGATCCTCTCAAGCACCCATACAAAGTTATCACTCCGTTCTTTACAGATAACGACATGCACGATACAAAACGAATAGCTGGTAGGCGTCATACCAACAATCTGGACAAATGGCATGTTGTATACGTTTGTTTTGTACGTCGAATCGATCAGCAAGACATGCGGGAATGCACGCCACATATCACTCAAGTAGGGATGAACAAAGAAGATCTCTGTTACGACCTCTGTTCTAGGTTCCTCCCATTTCTCGTAAATAAATTTGTTTTTAATTAGGATGTTTTCTAGTGACTACATGGGAGTCAATCCATCTCTTTGTTTGGCTCTAATCCTTTATAATGCGTCTTATACGTCTTTCTGAACATGAATTTCATGTCGGGGTCCTGCTTCCTTATCGTTTGAAAATTTTTATGCGACTCCATGTTTTGAGCTGTCAGCTGCTCGATCAGTCTGTATTCGTTGGGAGTAAACTTCTCACAAACGCGTGGGCTGACAGGTCCTCACAAAGTTCGTGGTTATGTCAGTCTTTCCCCCTTTTATCTCCCAGATTTCATACGAATGGTCTCGCACCGCCACCAGGTAAAACGGCAACCGGTTTTTTTGCTTCCGACTTTTCTAACTGTTGTTGTAGTATGGTGCTCACCACCACAGTCATATTCAAGCCATACCCTCGCAGTCCTTCCCCCAATTTTCTTTGATCGACGGGTCACAATAACGAAACCATCTGCATTTGCCATTTCTTGTGCTCATTTCTTTAGTTCATCTTCAGAGTTGAGGTCCTATAACATCGATAGGGTTAGGTTAGATTTTATATTTGTTAATCTGTCTAAGGTAACTAAATAAATTTGCTACCTGCTTTGTAAAGTACGGATTGCCCAGGATGGGGGGGTGCCTCACCACCATATCCTCCACCCTCCGGATAGTTTTGTTGAACGTACAAAGGCTATGATGCATTGTAACTTTCGTAAGGATTGTTCGGGGAAATGAATTGCTGATGACCACCGTCTCCTCCGTGTCCATCCGGATAGTGTTTTTGCACGTAAGAATATTCACACCGTATCCATAATCCGGATACCCTTGTTGCTTTGGATAACATGATTCATCAGCATGGTATGAGTCATTTGGGATGTTTCATTAACAGGGGGATGCGTGTTCAAATCTAGAAACGATCTGTTTTGATTTCCTGGTACACTAGACACAACATCCTCTTGCTCGTTAGAATCGGGAACGCCAGTCTCCTCCTAGAAACGGTATCATAATTAGTAAATAATTAAAACAACAAGTAATTTAAGCTAATAACTGTTACCGGAACGGCTTCGGGCACCCATGACTCGCCAGAATACGGCCTAAAGACATAGTTGCCGTCCCAGTATGATGACATTTCAACACTTTTGAATAATATCAAATAGAAGGCAAAGAAGAAGCAGAGAAGTTCGATGAATTTTCCGATGGTTGAAGAATGCTCTGCATGCCTCGTCTAGGCCTAGACGAGGCGTTCTCCTCTGTCGTATACGGCTATCGTCTAGGCCTAGACACCCGTCTGATGTGACTGATTTGACCTGGTATGGGTTTTGGACTCTAGTCGGAGACAAAAACCCTAGACGCCCCGTCTGGGCCTATACGAGGCGTCTCAGAGGGTGTGCAAATAGTCCTTTGGGTTTGGGAATACGTAGACGCTTTGAATAATGTTGGTTTAAACAATAAAAATGTGCATAGTAAAAAAATTACATAGTGCAAAATTTACATAGAAAAAATAACATTGTTAATTACAAATATATATCAAGTTTAAGTTCGTAGTGAACGGATATGAGGTGAACTAGAGAGTGTAATTAGAAAAATAACCACTGCAAGAAAACAAGGTAATAACGGCGACTAAGAGCAATGTTTCAAAAAATAACTAAATCAATAATCAGTTCATAAATTAAAGTTATCCAATGCAAATATGAGTAATGTTTTAAAATTGGTTCAAACCAGCCGGTTGTACTGGTTGAATCGTCTGGTAGAACCGGTTAAACCGTCTGATACACCCGGTTGAACTACCGATACATCTGGTTAAACTGTTTCTGAGCCAAATCTGATACGATATAAAACTCTCAAAATCAATGTTTTAAAATCCAATTTTGAGAGAGAACCCACTTGGTGAGATTTTTCTTAGCATTTACAACTAAAACACTATTTTGGTAAATATTTTTGAAACAAAAATACTTAGTAAATATTTTTTTTCCTTAGCAATGAAGTTTAGAACTAGACTTCTCTAGAGGTCGTCGGTTCAAAACCGAGCCAAACCGGATTTTACCGTAGTGGGCCTTCGGGCAAGTTTTACACGAAACTGGTGGTTTGGTGGCTCGGGTATGCATTCAACTCTGACGCTTATGGAGGGGATTCATTTCTTTGATTAAGGTTTTTTTTTTTGAAAAGAAAACTTCATTAAAACAACCCAAACCCGGAGACCGGGAGGGCCAAACAACAAACACCTTACATATTTACAAATTTACACCAATCCGACCAAACAATGGAGCTACCTTTAGATCTATATTTAAACCATAAGAAGCCTAACGACCGAACTTCACTAAAAACGTTATCCACTGTCACTTCCATATCCGCAAACACCACGTTATTCCTAGCCAACCAAAGACACCAACAGGAGATTTAATTGATTAAGGTGATTTAGTTGACTTTTAAAAAAAGGAAAAAAAACCTAAACGGGACATATAATTAATGAAATTGACTCAAAAGTTGTTTTCCATAGAACAAAAACTGGACATATAATTAATGAAATTGACTCAAAAGTTCTTTTCCGGAGAACAAGAATAATTCTGGAACTGTCAAAAGTAACAAATTAAATGCACCTACATTCAAACCTCATTTACCTTAGATATTCATAAACTGCAATTCTCTTAATGAATATTTAAGTGTGAACGACTAAATACATTGGATGTAATCATTTACTAAATATAACTATTTATTTGAAAAGAAACGTCACGTTTTTTCATCAGATTCCTACATAAAAAGATATTGATACATACACACGTGTTCGTATTCAAACACACCTCTATCTTTTTTTCATGTTAAATACACACATCTGTGTCATAAGAGAGGCTAAACACATATATAGTCGAATATAGTATATTCATAAATTTCAATTGAAAACAGTTGAATCGAAATCCAAGTTGACGGATTGATGGAAGCACAGATGGTTGATCTTGAGGCACAATGTTCATCTCCTAAATTGGTTTTCAAGAAAGTTGATCGTCCAGTCGTATTGAAGGTTTGTTTTTCATCTTTTGATTAATTTATTGGTTACAAACATGATGAGCTACTAATGGCTATTTTGTTTTTGTTATTCATATATTAGTGTTTTTGTTTGTAGAAACAATATATGACTTATGCATGGCTTGTTTTCGCTCTTGAATTTTTTGTTTTCAAGAACAAGAAAAACGCATAAATATTCTAATCCTATGGTTTTTGTTTTCTTGAAACATTCTTCAGTTGTATTTAAAATCATATGATAAAAGAGTTATAATTAATCTCAACTTTTTAATTAGGAGTTGTAAAGAGTTATTGAAACATGAACTGAAAATATTATTTAACAATTACTGTTTGATTATGCAATTAAACAGTTTCAAGAAGTGGTTTACAAAATCAATATTAAGAATCAAGGTTGTCTGAAGAAGAACAAGAATGACAATCCAATAGAAAAACAGATATTGAAAGGAGTTACCGGCATGGTGTTGCCAGGAGAAATGTTGGCAATGTTAGGCCCATCTGGCAGTGGAAAAACCACCCTTGTGACAGCGCTAGGCGGTAGACTAGGCGGCAAACTCGGTGGGACTATTACCTACAATGGCAAACCATTCTCAAGTACAATCAAAAGGAACACTGGTTTTGTTACTCAAGATGATGTCCTGTATCCTCACTTAACAGTTACTGAAACCCTAGTTTTCACAGCTCTTCTTCGGCTTCCTAATAGTCTCACTAGTCAACAAAAGATCGCTAAGGCGGAAGATGTAATCAATCAACTTGGGTTGACAAGATGCAAAACCAGTATTATTGGAGGCTCGAGGTTAAGAGGGATATCAGGTGGGGAGCGGAAAAGGGTTAGTATTGGACAAGAAATGCTTATAAACCCTAGTTTGTTGTTCTTGGATGAACCAACGTCAGGGCTTGATTCGACGACTGCTCAACGAATTGTTTCAACTTTATGGGAATTAGCAAAAGGAGGGCGAACAATTGTGATGACAATTCATCAACCTTCAAGTCGTCTCTTTTATATGTTTCATAAGGTTTTATTGCTATCAGAAGGGAATACGTTGTTTTTCGGAAAAGGATCAGAAGCGATGCCTTATTTTAACAGTATTGGATTTTCACCATCAGTTGCTATGAATCCCTCAGACTTTTTGCTTGATCTTGCAAATGGTATGCATTGCAAAATATGTGATTGGTTATATTTTTGTTTTTGCATGATAACTAACTTTTGTGAACTTTGTAAAAATGTAAAATCAGGTATATCACCGGATGATTCTAATCCAGAAGATCAAGCTGCAGTCAAAAGGAAGTTAGTTTCAGCTTATAAGTTGAAACTAGATGATAACCTGAAAGCTGAAACCCAAGGATTTGAAGAACAAGTTGATGATGCATTTGACCTCAAGAAGTCAGAACCATGGAGTACAACTTTGTTGCAACAGTTCACAATTTTGCTTAGAAGAGATCTGAAAGAAAGGAGACATGAAAATTTTGATGGTCTCAAGATTGCTCAAATTGTAATAATTTCAATTCTATGTGGTTTGCTTTGGTGGCGGTCAGATACAGCTCACCTACAAGATCAGGTATGCCAAGTTTATTGTCTTGTTACTTTCGATTTTCGTTTTGCAGTTTTGATATATTATTGACTTAAAAAATAAAAATTTTGCAGTCAGGATTGTTGTTTTTCTACACTGGATTTTGGGGTTTTTTTCCATTATATCAAGCAATTTTCACTTTCCCTCAAGAACGAGAGGTGCTTTCAAAAGAAAGATCATCAGGAATGTATCGACTTTCATCTTATTTCATGTCAAGAACAATAGCTGATCTTCCAATGGAGCTAGTTCTTCCAACAATTTTTTTTATAGTAACCTATTGGATGTCTGGGCTCAAACCCAATGTGGGTAGTTTCTTTTACGCATTGTGCGCACTTCTATTAAGTGTGTTGGTCTCTCAAGGGCTAGGACTAGCCTTAGGTGCACTAATTATGGACCTCAAATCAGCAACCACCTTAGGGTCAGTGATCATGCTATCCTTCTCATTGGCAGGTGGATATTATGTTCAACATGTTCCAGTTTTTATATCTTGGATCAAGTACGTGTCAATCAGTTTATATACTTACAAGCTCTTATTAGGATCGCAATACGAGCATGACCAGACTTATCGATGCGGTAACCAAACTTGTTTGGTTGCTGATTATCCAGCTATCAAGAATATTGGGCTTGATGGGCAACTGACCTCTTTTGTTGCCTTAGTTATAATGCTAGTATTTTATCGGGTTGTTGCTTATGTTGCTCTCATGAGGATCGGAGTACCTAAAAAGTGAGTTGAGGTTTTTATAATTTGTGGGTCAAAAGATAACTATATTGAGGGATTCTTCATGTTGTGTTTTTCTTTTAATGGGTTTGTCCACCTTAAGAATATTGGTACGGTATGGTTTATTCTATAGAATTGACCTTCTTGGATATATGTTTTATAGAATCATATATTTAAATCATTTCAAATGTGATATTATTGTTATTTATTTTTACTTTTTATCATTCCTAAAGTCTCTCTTATTAGTGATCTATCGTACGAGTTATAGTTCAGATTTCAATGAGAAAACCCGCTTACTACATAGTTTGAATAAATAATTTGAAAGTTTAATGTATTAGACCATGTGTAAGTCATAAAGCCCCTTTGTGGGGCGTTATGCGACAAGTGTCAAAAAGTGCATAAGGGGGCTTTATAAGGCTTTATATCATAAGAGGGTGTAGTTATAAAGCTCCATACCCATCATTATCTAATC
Source organism: Helianthus annuus (assembly GCF_002127325.2). NCBI lineage: Eukaryota > Viridiplantae > Streptophyta > Magnoliopsida > Asterales > Asteraceae > Helianthus > Helianthus annuus. The sequence goes on along the minus strand of NC_035437.2, from coordinate 152,039,945 downwards.
ATTAATTTTCTATTTTTTTAAATAATCTCTAGATTATTTAAAAAACACTTTTATTAAATTTAAAAAAAAAACATTACAATAAAGAAAACAATACATTTATTCTTCGTCTTCATCGTCGTTCTCTCATTTTTCCTCTTCGTTTTCTCCATTATCCAAACCTCCGTCTGAAAAGTTCCCAACTTCAAATTCTTCAACTTCTTCTTCCTCGTAGTCTTCTTCGACGTCACCATCATGTGGAATTGGGCGAATCGCTTAAGCATGATTGACCAAAACCGCCTTTAACTCGTTATGTATATTATTTGATCGCAATAGTTAAGCATTTAAGATTCTCTCTTCCATTGTTGCTTAGGTTCCTTCAACTACATCTTCCGGAAAATAGTTTTGGCATATCACTTTTCCATCATCCTCTATGATCATATTATGCATAATGATGCAAGCATACATGACCATTCGATTTCTATCTTTATTCTACATACGACAAGGATTTCTAATAAAATGCCATCGTTGTTGAAGAACTCCGAAATACCTCTGGATATCCTTTTGCGAAGACTCTTATAGTTTTTTAAAATATTGTCTTTTCACATCGAGCGTTTCAGAAAACGTTTTAACAATATTCGAATATCCCGGGTATATACCATTGCCCAGATAGTATCCAAGCTCGTAGTCATTCCTATTTGCATGAAAACCAACTTTCGGTATCGTGCCAGAAATGTAGCTCTCTAACAATGGTGAACATTCGAAGGTATTAACGTCGTTTATACACCTGGTTACACCAAAGAAAGCCAACCATACCCAAATGTCGTATGACGCAACCGCTTGTAAAAACCAAAGTTGGTCCTTACTGGTTACCGCGTGTAAGTTGACTTCGTCATGCTGTTGGACAATTATACCAACGCCATTGACGACAATACAAACTACCAATCATACTGGGTATTCCATGCTTTTCTAAATCACCTCATATATTTGTATATTTGTTGAAGGTCGTTCCAAGTGGGATTTCTCAAGTAACGTTTTCCATATAACTGACATATACCTCAAAAAATTAAATATATAAAATTTAATATAAAAGTTTTACTAGTGATGTACTTTAAAATAAAATTAAATATACACAAGTGAGTAAAAAAAATACCGAAGCAGAAATATTCCACGCTATCTCGTGTTGTTTTCTCCTCCATCTTCAAATACTCGTCGTTGATGTCGTACGTGTTTCCGTAGGCTAGTATACGTAAAGCGGAAGTTACCTTTTGAATTGAGGTGAACCCTAGATATCCTCTTGCATCCATTCTTTGCTTAAAGTAGTCGTACTTAGCTTCCAAATCATCATTAATGCGCAAGAATAACATTTGGCTCATCCTAAATCGCCGTCTAAAAACATCCGGCCCATGAACCGGTGTGGTATCAAAATAGTCTTTCATCAAATGCTCGTTTGCAGCTTCCCGGTCTCGCAAGATAAAAGTGCGCCTCAAAATGTGGCGTGGAGGAGAACGCCTAACGTGTTGAATGGCTTGTATCGCGATAACACATGCACTCGTAACCACTTGTTCCTCCTCCGCGATTTCTTCGGGTGAAAAAAACCTTCGGTAAAGGTAAATATCGATGAACGAATCTTCGGATGGGGAGCCCATTATTTTTTAAAAGAAAGTGGGAGTATAATTTTGATGAATGAGAGTTTGGTTGAGGTGAATGTTAAAGATAAATGGTATATATCGATATTTAGGATTTTTTAATATAATATAAAGGACCGTTGGTAACGGTCGGATTTTTGAAATAAACACCCCCTCACACCTCTATCATCTTCGCGAGGACTCGATTTCAAGACCCCATAGCACCGGCCGTAGCGGTGTGGCGCGACGCTATGGGGCGGCATGGATGATTCTGCCGGGAGGTCACCCCTACTACGGGTGGGTGGCCTTATGAATGGCAATTGACGAAACTTTATGTGGTCCAAATCTATACAAGAAAATTTTTGTCTATCTCTAATCTTCCATTTGTGAACTAATCTTGCACTAATAGATGATTAATGGTCCTAAACATGGAATTTCAATTGGTTTCAGAGCCATGGTACTAGACTTAGTGAATCCAACCGTTTGCTAGGTCACATGAACTCTTGACTATTTATTTTTGTGAGTTTTTGTTCAAGATGTAAACAGGTGTGAAAAACCTAGATATGAAAATCAAACCTAATTACATAGATCTAGAACAAAATGGACCATACACGAGTGTTAGGTTTCTTTTTCCACATCAAATGTAACAAGTTTTCATCATCAAACTGCGTTTTTGAGAGGTGTTCGATCTGATCTACAAATGAATTATTCATAACCTATTCTTCAAATCTGCAGATCATCAAACGACATCTTACTTATTTTCCAAACGACGTTAGTCATTTCCACACAGCAACCCTTGTGTTTTAGATTTTCTAAACGACCCATTGGTCATTTCCAAACAACAACCCTTGTTGTTTGACTTTTCCAAACAACAACTCTTGTTGTTTGACTTTTACAAACAACAACTCTTGTTGTTTGACTTTTCCAAACAACAACCTTATGTTGTTTGACCATCGTGGTGTTGTTTTGTTGGTGCAATTTTTGTGTCTGATGCTGTTCGAATAGATTAGATTACTTTTTATGCTGATTATGTAATAGTTAGTGAAACGGTCAAACGAACGTGTATAGACCCGCTCGTTTGAAGTGGTCAAACGAAAGGGTTATTCGTGTGACCGTGTGCGTTTGCAAGTGACCCTCCACATAAAGGTGGATTTTCATGTGAAGGTGGTGTGGCTATAAATACCATCCTTAGGTCATTTGCAACTTCTTACGGTCTTAGACTTGGGGGAGAGATCACCACTTGGTCTCTCTCGGATGTATGCTCCTTTGGTATATTTTGGATAACTTATAATTGTGTCGATTTGTAACGTGATGCTACCCAATTTTATACAAGAAAGTTGTTTATCTGTCTTTAATCTTCCGTCTTTGAACTTAATCACACACTAATCACAGTGTTCAGTCCGAATCACGAACCTACAAGTGGTATCAGGGCCACTGTACCCAACTTAGTGAATCTAACCATTTGCTAAGTCACGTGAGCTCTTGACTAGTGATTCTTGTGGGTTTTTGTTCAAGATGTAAAAGTGGTGTAAACAAGAAAAACCCAGATCTGGACCCAAATATATGGATCTCAGATGAAATAGACCATACAAGAGGGTTAGGTTTTATGTTTCACACCAAATATATCAAGTTTTCATCATCCATTATCACTTTTGAGGTGTTTTTCGTCAAATATGCAGAAGAACTTTTCGCCATGTTCTTGAGGTGGGTGGCGGCTGTTTAAGAGAAACTAGGGTTTCTTCAGATCTGGACCCAAAAGTGAACAGCGAAACCTACCTACTCATTGCGAAGAACCCTCCACGAAGAGCATGCATTGTCGAAGAACCTTCTTCGTCTGAATGTCTCTGCCGAAGAACCTATACCTGCGAAAAATAACATCCGACGAAGAACATTCTTCTTTGCTTTGATTGTTCGCTGATGTTGGTCTATACGAAGAACCCTCTTAGCCGAAGAACCCCCTTGGCGAAGAACCTGCATGCTTCCTCAAGGTTCGATCCACGAAAGACTCCTCATGATTTGTGACCTGTTTTGGCGAAGAATAGTGTTTCATATGCTGGAGTTCTTCGTGGGACGGAGGTGGCCGGTGGGCGGCGCCACGGCGGTGGTCCGTGGTCGTGAAAGGCGGCGAGTAAAAAGAATGCGGGCATCGGCTGGTATATGACGGATGAGGGAGGTACACGTTGGAGGATGTCTGATGGCGGCTGAATAACAATGTTTATTAGCTGGAAGATGATGTTAGTACTGGAAGATGATGTTAGCGGCTGGTCTTTAAATATTAAAATTAGGGTTGTTGACTTTTGGGTTGTATAATGCACTCTAATTAGATGGGTCGTGAATGCATGTTGAAAATTTTTTATTTGGGCCAAATTTAAAGGTTGTTAAAGTTGGTGGGCCACATGATTTGGTAAAACAATAGCTGTTACATTCAGCTTTGGGCCACCGACTATGGTAGCTTGGATCCAACAAGTTATGTTTTTTTTGGGGGGCGGGTAACAAAAGAATTATAAATATTGGGCCTCGTGAAAGTTGGTTTGGATCCACAAAATTTGCCACAAGTTTGAATCGGGCCAAGAGTACAAGACTATTTTAGTGGGCCAAGAATTTTAAGCTTTGGGCATGAGTTCGAAAGCACGCCAAACCAGTTTGGGATGATGAGGCATGATGAAAACATATGTTTTTAAGAATGTGGGGTAGTCACGGTTACCGATGCAAATGTCAAATTTGGTGACTTGACTATTATGGGCCAAAAACGGTATATTTATTTCCGCACATGAAAATTTATTTGGTTATCGGTGTTTGTAAATGCTCGAAAGCACTTTGTTTATTGCCATATTCTCGCATTTGGTAACGATTGAAGGAACCTTGAGCGCCAAGATCGGTCCTAACGAGTTCACAAAGTCGAAGAGTTATGCCTATGATGGAAGTTTTCGGATTAGGTATTAGCAGAACTTTGGGGGGATACAAGTCCGATCCTACGGGGGTAGGGGACTTTCTTTATCAACTAGAATATGCAAAGAAGAAAATCGCTTTCGTGATTCTTCGAAAAACCGAGAACATTTGAAAAATTCTGCTTTGTGGAGAGAATTTGTTCAGTGAAGTTGACGATAGTTCCGCTCAGAGAAGGGTATTTGTTAAGGTTTAGCGATTTCACCAAAGAAATGGGGGAATAAAAATTTTCATATGTTTTGGAATTTCTTTAGTAAATTTCTATACACAATCACAGAAGTTTGTGATTTTCTGGTGATACCAAAGGTTCTGCGTGGAATGTTTTGCACAAACATATATTTGAGGATTTTAATCAATTCTCTAGCCAGCGTGAAGGGTTTTGCACGGAAACATACAGGTATCTAAAGTCACTAGTAGTTTCAAAACGCTGTTCACTGAAGACCTGGGGATCAATCTTTTTGAGAGCTGATAGTTCAAGGCTGGTAAGTACGGATTCCAACTCTATCATATGCCGGTTAGGTTTTTGGATCGAGGGGATCAAAGCAATGACACCTTTGTAACACCTCGTGAAATCGTGTTCAATAATGTGTTGACACGTGTCCCTAATCCTAATTATGTCAAACATTGATTAGGAGGGACTATTATCTCCAAACAATTAAAACTTTGAATGTGAAAGGACTGAAAGTGTCAACATACTTAAACTAAGCCTCTGAATGACCTTACACGGTATTCGTATTCTCGTACTAAGCCACTTGTTGGATAATCGAAACCCTTTGCGATAAACTCAAAAGTTTCGGTAACGGAGGGTTAAAAGCGTCAACATGTTAAATCTTACCTCTGAGTAACCTTTTAACAATCCGAAGCGTTATGATGTTTGCTCACACTCTTGGGAATACCTAATATTGGCCGTTTAGGGCTTTGATGCCGTTAAACGATAATACGCACAAGTTTGTGCGTTAGAAGGGTTAAAAGTGTCAACATGTTAATTCTTACCTCTGAATGACCTTTTCACGAACCCGGAGCGTCGTGATGCTCGGTCATACACTCGGGAATGCCTAATATGGTCTATGTAAGACTTTGATATCATTAAACGATATTACGCACAACTTTGTATTTTAAAAGGACTAAAAGCGTCAACGTACGAAACTACGCCTTTGAGTGACCTCCTAAACGAAACGTGAACTCCGTAATGCCGGGTCGTACTCCCGGGTGTGCCTAAGATTGGTCACTAATGGAATTTGTACCTTATATTAACATAATATGATGTATATGGAAGTATGGTGCTTAAAATGACAATATATGAAAGTTAAAAAGGTGAATAAAAAGAATGAGGGACCAAAGCTGCTAAAGCAGCAAACGTTGAACCTGGGCCAGACAGAGTCGCGCGCCGCAACAGTGGGCCGGCTATCCTTCGCGGGCCGCCAACAATAGCCCAGTAACTATTTTTTTTTTTTGTTTTATTTCTTTGCTTGTTCCCCAATCCTAACCATTCTAAGCCATTTAATCGAAACCATGGACTCATTCCTAGTATTGGACACCTTCCTAGACGCCTGGAGTGATCTTATAACCTCTCAAACACTTGGCAATCATCCAATAAATTCCCAAACACTATATATAGAAGTGTTCATCCACCTTCAAACCTTGCACCATTCATTTCCTTCTTTCTAGCTCTTGTGGGAGTTCCTGAGTAATTGGGAGCATACCTTTGAGTTTTCTTCAGTCCCTAGGACCACTTGTAAGTGTTCCTTTCGTGGCTTAGTCATTTCATAGGCTTTTAAAGCCGAAAAGTCAAGCGTTTACGATAAACTTTTTGACTTTTAGTTAGACCTTAAACGGTCAAGCCATTGTTCACAACGAACATGGCTACATGATCGTAATTAGGTAGGTGTTAATCCCTCAAAAGGGCACCTCTTAAGAATCACGTTTGCTTGGTCAATTGACGAGTCAACGTAATATTATTTTAAAAAGTCAACGTGTGAGTTTTTAAAATAATTGCGATATGAGTTTAGAAGTGTTCTAAAATATGTTTTATCACTTAAACAACTCGGTAATAATTATTAGAACATGTGTAAACATGTTCGGCTCGTCAATTCCAGTTTTAGGGTCGATTCGCAACCGAAAGTCGCGAAGTTTGACTTCTGCATTGACTTTCGATTATAAACCAAAGTAGACTAGAATGCTACTGATTTAAAGTTCCGTTATGATCGTATTATGATATAGTATAACCCTATAAGGTTATATTACACGATCGGACTAGTAATCTGAGTTTATGCGCATGTTCCGTTATTATGCCATACTTTGACTATTATGTCCTTTTGTTTAAAAATAAGGTTTTAAATATATATGAGCATGAAAATGAGTTATGTACTGATAAGAAAACATGTTTAGAATATTTTGATGGTTATAATCTGGTCATAAACTGAGTTTATGCATATGAGCGTAAACTATGCTTTTAAAAGGACTAAAATGCCCTTTTACACCCAAAATGAGTTTTAAACATAATTTTAGTACAAAACTCATTACCTACTGATATGATATTATAATTAGGATTATTTGGGATGCTAAGTCAGATTGTAAACTGAGTTTAACTCCATGTTCTTATACAATACCGATAAACGACGATAATGTCCCTATGGCATATAAAATGGGTTTTAAGCATAATATTCAAACCAAACCTTTTTCTTACTGATTTGTTATGACAAATAAAATATTTTAACTATTCAAAGCTGGTCATAACATCAGATTTCATAAACCATCGCATAAATCGTGATTTAACGACATTAACGCCGTTTAGGCGCGTAGTATGGTTTTAAACCATATTTATAAACCAAGACTTGTTACCTACTGATTTTATAAACCATTTTAAATATTTTTACAGTAGGTATAAGTCATGAACTTAGAATCCCAAATAAATTCTCAAAACTATGTGTTAAATGACCAAAATGCCCCTACGGTGCAAAGCTTGGTCTTAAAGCATAAACCACACATATATTTGATATCCTACTGATATGATATCATAATTTAACCATTTTTATAGAATGCTTATGACCATGACATCAGTTTACTTGCAAGCTCGTTTTATAAGTTGTAAAATTACCAAAATGCCCTTTTGAGGCATAGTTTGATTTTAAAACCTTAACGAGCATACAAGTTGATATCCTACTGATATTATAACTTGTTTAAAGTGTATTGGCATATGGAACTTGTTCATGACTCATACGGTTACCCGTTATCGCTTATACACGTTCGGGTAGACTTACGTAACTAGTTTACATAAGTTTACCGAAAAGGGTTTAACCTTATCATATTGATCTCAAAATCCAGAATGTACATAGTTTCCCCATATTATACAAGTCCTAGTACTTGTTGGGTTTGAACTACATTCTATTCGGTATACGCTTAATCTAGCGAACTTATTATTAAGTATCGGGTCATATCTAAAGGAACTACCTTTGGCCCGTATACATTCTAACAGATAATAAATCTGTTCATTCCAGACTATAGTGCCCCCCAGATAATCGTACTTGGGTCAATGATACTTAGACTTGCGGCTTTTGCCAAATATAGTCTTGTTGATTGGAAGCTAGCAAAGGTAAATCTCTTGACTTATTTTAGTGTAAACTTGGGATGGCAAATATGCCTCTTGGGGCGGTTATTACATAAATAAGTCACCTATGATTGCCCAAAAGTGAAGAATATTGTTTAATCCGCTTACTTGATAATTGATGTAATTGGGGGTTAATGAACCATGTCCGGACAACCGAATGGGTTAATCAAGTATATAATCTCGTAACAAGAATAATCCCAAGATATATTTAAAAGATCAACTACAGGTTTTCTATATGTATAAAACTCTTTACGAGAAACTATTTTTCCAAAGAGTCAGTTAATTGTATTTACCAGCTTTGGCTGACGTATTTTCAAAAGATTGAATTGCAGGTGTGTGCATGGGTCGGTTTGGGTCGGTTTTTACTATTATCCAAAACCATAACCGCTAGTTCGGTTATGGAGTTTTGGTAACCATAACCATAACCAAACTTCGGTTATGGTTAATCGGTTATGAAGTCAGTTATGGTTCGATTTTGGTTAATTTCGGTTAAGTAACCAAGCAAGGTTTGAAATAAATAGGGTTGTGCACGATTTGAACTTAGCTTGAGCCTATTTTATAAGATAAAGAAGACTAAACTTTTTGGTTAAACTACCGATTTAGAGTTCTTTTTAATAAGGTAATTTTCAAACAAAAACAATTATGGCCATAACACCTTAGTTCTTTATCAAAATAAATGACATCTATATCAAGATCATTTGTTACTAACATACTTTTATCTTAGTAAAAATACTCTATATGGTTTTGTAAAACACAAATCTATTATATAAAGTTAACATCACAACTTCGGTTCGGTTTCGGTTATATTCGGTTAACCAAAGCTTCATAACCATAACCGATTGAGTGGTTATACAAAGTTTCATAACCATAACCATTGGTTATATTGGTTATTGGTTATTAGTGGTTCGGTTATTTCGGTTATGGTTCGGTTATCAGTTATGGTGGTTAATTTGCTCACCCCTACTTATAATAGGCTGGGAATATGGGTCGGCTAGAATGAAGGCTAAGGAATTTGCACTCCTGATGCTTAAGGCCTATGACGTCTAAAGCTCTGTTTATTAGATCCTATCTGTGGGCTTGTATCGAACACTTGTAATACATTTATACTTTCAAGCTTTATTTTAAAAATTTTAATCCAATACTTCCGCTGCATATTATTATACTGTGATAACTGTTATCCAACCGTCACGATTGTACCCATCCAGGCCCATCGGAAATCGGGGTGTGACAACCTTGTGAAGGGAGATTGCTGAAACTTAATGCGGATGAAGTTATAGTTAAGGGGGAATTTGCAGGATTCGGTTTTGGGTTTGATGTTTCTTTTGGATTTTACAAGGATCTGGGTGTAATTCAATTCGTTGAGTTTGCGAACGATGTACTTGGTCAAGCTGACATCCTGAGTACTGACGCTGAAGATCCGTAGTGCATTACGTGGTCAACCTCACAAAGGCGAGACAATGAGATCTGGATGTAGTTCAACTAAGCATGCTGGTTGAGCTTGCAAATGATATACTCGGTCTAGCTGACTTCCTGGGTGTTGATGCTGATGATCAAAGTGTATTACTTGGTCGATTCCACAAAGATGGTTTACAGAAGATAATTCACCAGAAAACTCTACCAATGTACTATGCTTGAATGAAATAGAGTTCTTATGAAAAGATCAAGACTTGATGTAGTTTTTAAAGAATGGAACCCTTGTCAAATGCCGGTTGGAGTATTGGAAGATCAACGTAAGATCGGTCAATTTAGCCTTGCGAGGACATTGCACAACACCCAACACGGATACGCGTACTTTGAGGGGGAAATATTATACGAGAAACTTCAAGAGTTTGGTATTGCTATGAAGACTCAAGTCAAGATACTACTTACCTGGATCATCGGTTAAGGGGGGATCTGTTATCACAGAGAAGCTAACATCAACAAATACTTGACTGAAGATCGATTGCAGTTGCATTTAAGCATTAGACAGCAACGAACAAGGGGGAATTTTGTTGGAGCAGTTTTTGTGTCTCATGTTGTTCGAATAGATTAGATTACTTTTTATGCTGATTATGTAATAGTTAGTGAAACGGTCAAACGAACATGTATAGACCCGCCCGTTTGAAGTGGTCAACGAAAGGGTTATTCGTTTGACCGTGTGCGTTTGCAAGTGACCCTCCACATAAAGGTGGATTTTCATGTGAAGGTGGTGTGGCTATAAATACCATCCTTAGGTCCTTTGCAACTTCTTAAGGTTTTATACTTGGGGGAGAGATGATACGTGGTCGAAAACCGGTGCTCGTAACTGCTTAATTTGATGTTATTACACAGGTTTTAGTTTCGAATGGCGTACTTTTGATTAGATATGTATTTTGCAAGTCTAGCGGAGTTAAAGGAGCTTTTCGGGAGCTTTACGGGTCACCGGGATGAAAAACGAACCACCGGGAAGCAAAACGGGTCAACCAGGAGCAAGGAACGCGAAAAACCAAGAAACAGATTTGGGGGCACCGTCGCCGACGCCCATATGGGCCGTCGCCGACCGCTGGTGTATATCTCCGTCGTCAGAATTGTCCGTAGACAGTAAAATAGGCCGTCGGCCATAAGTCAAGAAACAAGCACCGTCGCCGACGGGGCTTCAGGCCGTAGGCGACGGCCTCCCTATGTTGCTGACGCGTTATTTTGACTCCCATGGTGATGTTGACGAATAAAAACAAGTTTCCACTAATCAATTCGGGAGTTACACTCTTTTTGGAGTTTGAAAACATATCTTGGAGCCAATACTAACGAGGATGGACCTACCATTCCATCTACCATCATCTCTACAACCCGAATCAAGAAGGATTTCAACATCTCAATCTTGATTCCAAACCCTAGCCATCAATCCATTCATCCATCCATTCATCATCATCCATCACCAAACCTTCATCATTCACCAATCCTCCATTCAAGCTTCAATATGATCTTCATCAAGTTCCAAACATCCGGTGATCAAGCTTCTTCAACCATGAGCGGCTAATCATCTCGGTTTCACCCCGGTGTAGGTAGTTGTTAATTTTAGGGTTTCGAATTGTTCTTGTTTCAACTTAGTGACAATTTGTGTTTGATTTTTGAAACCTTTAACAATAGTTTGCATTTGTTTCGTATTCGTAATTGTCGAACGATGTTAAAAGTTATGACTTTACGAAATGGTTATGTGTAGTATGCATTGTCTTGGTTAGGTTTTACTTGTGTTGATCATAAAGTGTATTCTTGTCCGTTTCTCGAAACGTTGATAGTTATTAGCACCTACGTCACGGTACACTAAATCCGTTAATCATACACACTTGAGTTGGATCTAAAAACTTGTAGAAACCCTAGGTTGACAATTACCGAAACCGGGTGTGAACCCTTTTTCTCATTATCGTTTATTAATCAAATTTTTGTGCATTCGTTAATTTTTAGTTATCAATCAATTACACCAATTTCTTTAGAGTAAATTCACATTTCTCAAATTAAACAAAAACACAAAAACATTCTAGTAAGCTTCATAAATCGTGACATTTGTTTTAATTCAATCGAATCCACACACAAACCACATACTCTTCGTGGTTCGACCCCTTGCTACCACTAACACATAGTTAAGGGTAATTTGGGCTTATAAATATTATCTTTGACCGGACCACCTACACCACCTTTCCAAAATCAAAATCCCAACAACACCCAAAGAACACCCCCACAACAAAACCTTCATCGACAACAATCCTTACCCCTAAACCTTGATGATCGAAATGTCAATTCCGACCGCCGAGGCAACCGAGATCGTGGCAATCCCGCGAACGAAGACCCATTCTTCAACATAGACGACTTAAGGAACGCCATCCCCGATGATGAGTCGTTTAGTGTTCCCGGTTACCAATCGCCGGAATATGTAAGCATTCATACGGAAAATTCGGACGATGGGGGGTACTATGATGATCGGGCTAACGATGACGAAGATTGGGGATACATGAATCGGGGTAATGGCTACAATGCAAGAGGGTATGAAGATGAGGAGTTTGGCTACCAACACACCAATTATGTTGGGCAGGATGATTATGGGTATGGGATTGGAAGAAATGATGATTACGAGAACAATCGTCAACCACGAAACAATTATGAAAGGAACCAAAATGATGGGTTTTACAACAACAATGGCAACCCTAATCAGATTCCTCGTTTCGTGGGAGGGGGTAACCAAAGGGGTAACCACGGTGGAAATCGAAGAGACGATAGAAGAGGTGATAGGGGCGGTGATCGAAGGGACAATCGAAGACCGGGTGATCAAGAAGTAAATGGTCCACAACGTCGTCAACAACCTCCACGGGGAGTGAATGACCATTTTCGATCGATAGTTACCGAAAATGACTCTCCGATAGTATGCGAACGGAGAATGTTTGATTGTAAACCACATTACATCAATATACTTCCCCACTTTAATGGGAGGTCTAATGATGAGCCGTATACGCATTTGGCGGAGTTCTCGTCCATTTGTAACACTCTTGGGGGCACAACTTCGCATTAGAGGAGGTCAAGCTTCGTTGTTTCAATTTTCGTTGAAAGACAAGGCAAAACAATGGTTTCTCACACTTCCGGCGAATAGCATTCGGACATGGGGTGAGATGCAACAAGCCTTTTTAGACGAATACTATTCGATGGTGAAAACCGACGACGCAAGGGATGAAATAAGGTCATTTAGGCAACTATCGAGTGAACCGTTGCATTAAGCATTCACTCGATTTAAAGAATTGATGAGGAGATGCCCATATCACCAAATAGAAAAGTGGGAATTGGTGAAGTGTTTTGTACGTGGGTTGGATAACACAACATGGAATCGTCTCGAGTCGACGAGTAACGGGACTCTTTTGAGTAACCATGAAGACGATGATTGGGAGTTTTTGGAGCGGATGAGTAAACGGTCAAAAAAGAAAGAATCGGCCGATCGAGCTAAGAAACATCCCATTTCCCGGTCGCTTCCCGATCTTAATTCTAAGGATCGAATTTCTACCTTAGAACGGGAAATGGCTCGCATGAAGAAGAAGGAAGTGAACGCGGTGCAATTTGAGGTGTGCGAAGGGTGTGGCGATATTGGATATAGATTTGAGCAATGTCCAACGGGATCGAGTGAATACACCGAAGAGGTAAACCAAGTGTATGGGGATCGAAAGCAATATGACATGAACTCCAACACTTACCATCCGGGCTTGAGAAATCACCCTAATTTCCGGTATGGTAATGCCTCGAATCAAATGAACCCGAATTTTCAATCGGGTAATCAAGGAGGTCAAGGTGGGTCCTCGTATAATAATCGTCAAGGTGGTAACCAAGGGGGTTACCAAAGGAATTACAACCAAGGTGGTAACCAAGGATATCAAAACTGTGAAGGCAACTATAAATGGGGTTACAACCAAGGTGGAAATGGGGGTGGTGCATCAAACTCTCAAGGTGACGACTCGTTCAATTCTAAGATGGACGCTCTAATGAATGCTATGACCACCCTTACAACCGAAGTAAAGAAAGAATTCAAAGTGAGGGATAAATCTCACAAAGCGTTGGAGAAGCAAGTGGGCCAACTCACGGAGGAGATGGCTCAAATGAGAGGAAGCACGGGAAAGCTCCCGAGTGACACCACGGTGAACCCTAAGCATCAAGGGTCAACTCGAGAAACACACGTGAGGTACCAATTAATCAAATTTCTTTGCGTAGTGGTCGAGTCGTTGATAATGGTGTCAAAACACCATCACCCCAGTTTGTTGAAGGGGTGGTGGAAGATGCTAGTGAGGATGAGAATGAGAATGGTCAAACGGGTCAAAATAAAAATGATTTAAAAAAGAATAATGACACTCCCGTTGTGACCATACCGGTCCCTAAGGCTAAGGAGACGGGTGTGGAGGTTAATACCGCCCCTTATCTCGAAGCATTGAAGGGACCCATTAAGAAAGTTGTAAACAAAAGAGGTCCACAACAAGAAGAGTTGTTGGAGATTTTTAAACAAGTGAAAATAAATTTACCTCTTTTGGATGCAATTAAACAAGTACCGTCTTATGCTAAGTGTTGGATCTGAGTTTCCTTTTGATTGTATTTTTGTTTGAAGTTAAAAATGGAAAAATGGATGAGTTGTGCAGCGGAATTAAAATGATAACAAACTTTGCATACAATCAAATGAGAGTAATACTTTAATCAAACATCTTTACACAAAGAACCGAATGATTGAATTTATTTCAAACACGATTTCAATGATGATGTATGAATGCAAACTCCCCCTCAGCCCGAGCTCAGTAGTTTGTTCGTGCAAAGAAGACGAATGATGTGAAAAGCTAATAGAACAGTACAAAGTGCTGTACTATTTATAAGCACTTGCAAACTACTGAGCATCTTTAGCTGACGTCACCATGAAAGTGACATCTAACCTCCTAACAAACTCTAACCTCTGATCTATACAGACATTTCTTGTGTTAACTACTGCTATTACATTCTATTACATAACAGACTATATAACAACTGCTGCAACCTTCTACTGCTGTGAACCCAGCAGCACTTATCCGGATCAGCAGTGCTTGACTCAAGGCAGTAGATTGAATCAGCAGGACTTGAGTCTTCATCAGATCTTTAATTGAGCAGCAGTTATTGGTCAGCAGTTAGTAAGATCAGCAGATAGGAGGTCATCAATTGTTGTAATCACTTTCAAGGGGAGAGATATGTATATCAGCATCTGCTTATTCTGAATCCACTGAGCTGATCCAGTTTTGGCTTTACATTATCTGTTCCTCTGATAGGGTTCAATCCCAACAATCTCCCCCTGGAACAGATAATGCCAAAACTCTTCATTATTGTGGATATTTTATTGCCTCAACAACAGCTCCCTTATCTGGCCTTTAAATTGCAATTCAAAGTTAAGGGCATCTGTATCTTCATCATCCCTGCTAAGTGGAAGATCAAGGAGATCCTGCAAATCTTCAAGACTCAGGCCAAGAGCTTGTTCCCTTGATATTATCTTCACTTCTCCACCAGGCCTGAGCAAATTCAATACGCGGGTCTGTTTGTCGGTTGCCCACTTTTGTATTTTTGAGCCTGGTGGGTTTCTGGGGAGATGCTTATTTGCTGAAGTATTTGGAGAGGCTGGCCGATTCAACACTGGCTGAGCAGTGGTAGCAGAATTTTCTTGTTCAAGTTCTTCTTTTAACGTTCTTAACAGGCCTTCTTTTACAACAGCATTGCCAGTAAGAATTTCTTGAACTGTTTCAGCACCTAGCTGGCTTTGACTCCTTCTTTTGTAAAAGGCAGTACCAGCTGGAGCAGTGGATCTCCTGATTTGCAGCTTTGATGGTCCTTTTGAAACCGCTGCTTCAGGGTAGTCAGGTTTTTGAGGGATTTTAGGATCTTTCTTCCTTAATTCCTCCAACCTTTTGTAAGTTGACCTGACCACATCTTCTTTCCATCTAGCAACTTGTCTTTTGGTGCCAAATTCAGCAACAACCAATTCTTCTTTCATTCTTTTTAGTTCCAACTGCTTTTCAGGTACATTCTTTTTGAACTTTGCCCAATCAGGAGGAGTGTGAGTGACTTTCCTTTTTATCATAACTTGAATTCTTGCTGATTCAGCTTCAAGCTCTGGGATAGTCCACTCTTTGTACATGTGTCTCTCTCCTTTGTATTTCTTGTAAAACATGATGCTTGCAATGTAGTCTTTCTTCAGAGTTTCAGCTGCTCTTTCAGAATTTGTTGACTAACATTCTTTGCAAAACGTTCCAGGGAATTGACTTGTGTAAGCAGATATTGGTAGTATCTTGAGACTTCTTTGTCAGATTTCCCTTGTGAGTTTCTTTGTGAGATATCCTCTGCTTGTTTGGCCTTTATTTTCAAATATTCATCAATGTTTTTGGGCCATGGATATCCTTTGATTGAGGGCAAACTCCTTTTAGCAGGGTCATCCTCAGTATAGAAGGATTTTATCTCTTCTCTGACAGCTTCTAGTTCAAGAGGAAATTGAACACCTGCAGGAGGTAAAGGTTTGTGCATTGGAACAGAAGAAAGTGGAACTGGTTTTGGTATATTAACAAGAGCTAAAGGTTTTGAAGATGTTTGGGGTGGTGAAGTGACATCATCTTTAGGAGTTAGCCTCCTCCTCTTTATTTGAGGAGGGACTGATGATGTTTTGGATGGAAAGATGGTTGTAGTGGCAGTGGTTTGTGATAGACTAACAGCTGTTGAAACAACTGGTGTTCCAACCACTGTTGTCTTTACAACAGATGTTTTAACATCTGCTGTCTTCTGCCTTTTGACAGGAGGTGATTGTGATTTTGGTGGTGATGGTGGTAAAGCAGTAGATGAAGTGTGTGTTGAGGTGGTGTGTGTTGAAGTGAGGGCAGATGTTGAAACTACTGAGGTACCAACAGCAATTGATACAACAGAGGTTACAACACCTGTTTTGGGAGGTGGTTTTTGAACAGACTTTGAACGCCTGACCGGAATGGATTTGGGTAGCCTTACTTTTCTAGTAGGCTTCTTCTTTTCATCAAAAAGATTTTCATCATCTCTTGACCCTGAAGTACCCTGATCCGGATAATCCACCTTGGCTTTCTTTTTGGCCTCTCTATCCCTTTTTACACAAGCAAGTGCTTCTGCAAGTGCATTTGTAGTCTCATCAATTTTCTTACTACCATCTGGCAAAGGGATCTGCTTGGTCATATTTGAATTTTCTGGTGCAAGGTAAAGACCATCAGTTATTCCCTTTCTTCTCCATTCTTGAATTTTCTCCCCCTTTTTGGCATTATCTTCAGGGAGCTGATCAATGAAGAATACTGGTGGAGGAGCAGTGCCAGTGGTGTGCAGGATCTGAGTTTTGAGAGCCTTTAGATCAGCCTGAGTGTCTTTGAACCTAGACTCCATAGCATTTCTCAGCTGGTGAACATGTTTTTCATGTTGCTGATCTGCCAGTTGTGCCTGATGATGGAGATAAGGTTGAAAGAGATTCCAGAGCTCATTTGTAGCAGGTGCTTGTTGTAGAGCAGGTGCTTGAGGTGGAACAGCAGTGGATTGTACCTTTTGTACCTGTAACAACTGCTGGAGCATAGTTTTGAGCTCTGCAACAGAGTTATCAAGTTTCTCAACACGATCCGTCAATTTCTGGTACTTTAAATCATCACCCAATTTAATGGGATCATCTGATTTCCCACTAACAGTGGTTTTATCAGTGGCAGATGTAGGGAATTTATTCCAAACACTAACCACTGATGCCCCTTTTTCTTGGTACTGGGGTCTTCTTCCTTCAACACTTGACAACCTTTTGATGATGCCAGTTGGATATATAAATCCACTGGTGGTTGGCAGAGGTGCTATGTAAGGAATTGCCTCCAAGGAAGTCTTATTAATGAAACCACTGCCCAACTGTAAACCTGTAGGTTCAACAGTTGTAGTGGCTGCTTCACTTGGATTACCACAAAGAGTTACTTGTAACTCGATGGGTGTAACCTCCTCAGGTTTTGTTGGTGGGTTAGCAATGGATGATACAACAGGCTCAGTCATTTGTTGAGGTATATTCTCATTGACAGGTGATTGAGAAGGACTGGATAGTACCTGGTTCAAGTCAATTGCATCCAACAGTAGTTGTGTTTTTGGTGGAATTGAGGATATGATGGTGGGTTTAGAAGGCGGAGTTGCTCCGGGCAGTGAGCTGTGGATGATGGAGACAAGTGTATCCAGAGCATCATGATGTGGTGGCCCTTTGTGTACAACCTGTCCTTTGTGTGAAGAAGCAGGAGGAGTTATGGTTATGGGTTGAGATATTTGTACCAACTGCTGTGAGGAAGAAGCAGCAGTGGTTTCTAGTGACATTTGTGTTGTCACTGGCATTAACTCTGGTATCTCATCTGCCAGAGTTGCCCTTTTTATTGGTTTGGAGGGTTTTTGATTTTTCTTTTTGGATGGCCTTTTTGGTTTGGTAGGTGTGGGTTTCAAAACAGTTGTTCTGCTGCTTTGATCACCTAGAGCAGTAGGCTCAGCAGTAGATACCTGAGGAGCAGTGGTAGCTGCTAAAGTCTGCTCAGGTACCCCTGCTTGTGTTTTGCAAAGTGCTAACATACGTGAAAATGTTTCAGATGTTAGACAGTTTATTGCAGTTATTTCACCTTGGTTTATTAGAGACAAATCATCCTTACTGAATTTCTTTTGAAAATAATAGCTTAAAAACCTTGGAAACAGTAAAAATGATTTGCTTTCAACATTATTAACCAAATCTTTAAAGATTTCCCGAGAATAGTTATAATTTTTTTCTTGAAGAATCGCATATCCCAGATTTTGAATCTTTATAGGGATCTCATTGAAAGAAGTAGTTTTGTTTGAAACACATACTAGGAGGGTATGAAATAGAAATCTTGTTGCAGGAGGAAAATAACCTTTTTCTAAGGTTAGTTTCGTCATCATTATGGCTTCATACCCTCTTTCAATGAAGTCAATGTGCAACTCGTTTTTAGTGAAGGAAGTTTTACCTGCCTGGTCATCGAGTTGAAAGACTTCGGAGATGGATTGTGGTGTAATGTGGACAGCTTTACCCTTTATGGAAGATTTGATTACAGTGACAATGTCTCCTTGTTTTTCAAGGGTTGCATTCTTCCAAAACTCCCTTTGGGTTGGCAAGTAGATGGGTGCGTCGGCTGTGAGCAAAGTTTTGTACTTTGATTTTGCCATGATGGTGATAATGGAATCGAAAACATCTGTGGTTCCTGGTTTTGTGAGAAGACCCAGGAGATTGTGAGATTTTTTGAATGGAATGTCAGTGGTGGTTGCCTTTTGAGAGGCTGTTTTCGAAGATTTTGATGTGGGTTTTGCAGATGACTTCGATTTTGTCATTTTTGAAAAGATTGATCGAAGAAATTTTGTGAGAGATGGAAAGAAAAACTGCTTTGAGAAGAGAATTTTTATGAATTCAATTCGACAGTAAAACCCTGTTTGGATGGTGAGTGGGGAGTTTTATAGGAGAGAGAGTGAATGCTGACGTGGCAGGCGTTACAAAAAGTCTGACTGCTATGTACTGCCCACGTGACAACCACTGGTGAAAATGAAGGACAGTACTTTTGGTGAAAGCAATGGATGAAAGCAGTGGAAAGGGGGCAGTGGATGATTTTTACTATCAGTGGATAGCATATCAGTGGATAAGACACTGCTTTTGAACAACAGTGGTTATCAAGGAATGAGAGAACAGAGGTTGTCTTTCAGCAATGGGCAGACTTTTTGAAGTAGAGCAGACTTTTGAACAATCAGTGGTTATGGCAGACTTTTAAGGATTTTAATGAAATTTTCATTTTTAAGCTATTTTTAAGGATGGATTTTTGATTTCCTGAAAACATTTTGTTGCTTTTATTCATAGAAAAACAAGATGTTGCTTGTTATTCCATGTTCAGCATCCCAATCCTAGAGACCAGACTTTCAAAAGTGGCTGTATCAAGTGCTTTTGTGAGCACATCTGCCAGCTGGTCTTTAGTTGGGACATGATGCAGAGAAATCAAACCTTTTTCATAGCAATCCCTCACAAAGTGATGTCTGATGTCGATGTGTTTGGTGGTAGAATGGGAAACTGGATTTTTGATGATATTTTCTGCTGCCTGGCTATCCAGCATAAGTGGTGTCTTTAAGGCAGTGATACCAAAATCCAGTAACTGATTTTGAAGCCACAGGAGTTGGGCTGTACAGCTTGCAGCAGCAATGTATTCAGCCTCAGCAGTGGATGTTGAAACTGCTGCTTGCTTTTTGCTTTGCCAAGAAACTAAGCAATCACCTAGAAACTGGCACCCTCCTGAAGTGGACTTCCTTGTTGTGTGACAACCAGCAAAGTCACTGTCTGAAAAACCTGAAAGCTTGATATTCCCATTAGCTGGATACCAGATACCAAGTGTGGGAGCACCTTTTTATGTATCTGAGAATCCTTTTTACAGCAATGAGATTAGATTTTCTGGGAGCTGATTGACTTCTTGCACAGACACATGTTGCAAACATGATGTCTGGCCTAGATGCAGTTAGGTACAATAAAGACCCAATCATGCTTCTATAAAGTGTTTGGTCAATCAGCTCATCCTTTTCATCAGACATGACCAGCTTATTTGTGGCCATGGGTGTGCTGCATGGTTTACAATCATTCATATCAAATTTGGTTAAAAGTTCTTTAGCATATTTGCTTTGATGAATGAAAGTTCCATTTTGCATTTGCTGTACTTGGAGACCAAGAAAGCATTGCAGCTCACCCATTGCACTCATTTCAAACTCAGCTGTCATGAGTTCTCTAAACTCTTCACACATTTTGGTACATGTGCTTCCAAAAATAATGTCATCCACATAAATTTGGACAATCATTAAATCTTTCCCTCTCCATTTAAGAAACAGTGTTTTATCAATGGTACCTCTTTTGAAACCATTTGAGAGAAGAAAGTTGGAAAGAGTTTCATACCAGGCTCTAGGTGCTTGTTTCAGGCCATACAAGGCTTTGTTTAGCCTGTAGACATGATCAGGATAAAATGGATCCTCAAAGCCTGGAGGTTGACATACATATACCTCTTCTTGCAATGTACCATAGAGGAAAGTACTTTTGATATCCATCTGAAACACCTTCATGTTGTGGTTGACAGCAAAGGCCAGGAACAGTCTGATAGCTTCCAATCTTGCAACAGGGGCGAATGTTTCATCATAATCAATCCCCTCTTCCTGTCTGTAACCTTGAACCACAAGCCTGGCTTTGTTCTTGACAACAATGCCCCTTTCATATGTTTTGTTCTTAAAGACCCACTTTGTGCCAATGGGACTGACCTCTTTTGGCAGTGGTACAAGCTCCCATACTTGTTGTCTCTTGAACTGTTGGAGCTCCTCTTGCATGGCTTCTACCCAGCTGTTGTCTTTTAGTGCCTCTTGGTACTTGACTGGCTGATGGAGTGATAGAAAACCAGCAAAAAGACAAATGTTTTGGGTTTGGCTTCTTGTGAGCACCCCTTCATTGATGTTGCCAATGATTTGATCAGGTGGATGAGATCTCAAGAAGATTAAATCTCCTTGGTATGGTATGATGGCATTTGTTGGTGAAGGCTGCAAGTGTGTATCATCTGAGCTAACCACTGCTGGTGACTTTGATGACCCAGCAGTGGCTTCAAAAGGTGGTGGTATGGGTGGTAATGGAGTGGACCACTGCTGACTTTTATCCACTGTTTGAGGACTTTTGTCAGCAGTAGTTGAGGATGTGGAAGCAGTGGTGGATGGGCTACTTTGATCAACAACTGTTGATGTAGCAGTGGTTGAGCTTTCACAGATGTTTTGAACAACTGATGCTTTCCCTTTGGTGGCAGACCTTTAAGGGATGATGACTTCATACCCATAGTCTGGTGTTGTATCCTCTGATGGACCTGCACTGTTAGTCTTGACAGCAGTATTTTCAAAAGTGAATTTTTCAAGATCAAACAGTTCAGCAGGATTTGCTGGGATTTTCATTGATGAAAGTTCATTGAACTTTACATCCAAAGTCTCCTCCACTACCTTGGTCCGTGCATTGAACACTTTGTAGGCCTTGGCAGTGGTTGAGTATCCCAGAAAATAACCACAATCAATTTTGGCTGCAAATTTTGAAATGGAATCTTTTAAGTTCAAAATAAAGCTTGGGCAGCCAAATACCTTGAAGTATGAGATCAGTGGTTTGATTTTATACAGAATTTCATAGGCAGTCTTTTTGTGCCTGGGGTTGATTAAAACTCTGTTCTGGACATAGCAAGCAGTGTTTACTGCCTCTGCCCAGAAAGTTAATGGCAAACCTGAATCTGCAAGCATGGTTCTGGCAGCCTCAATCAAAGTTCTGTTCTTTCTCTCAACAACCCCATTTTGCTCTGGTGTTCTAGGGATGCTGTACTGCCTTACAATCCCTTTCTTCACACAGAAGGCATCCAACTCCCTGTTTTTAAATTCTGTACCATTGTCACTCCTAAATCTTTTCACTGGAAGATCAAATTGCTTTTCAACCTGTGTCACAAAGTCTTGCAAAATGCCTGCAGTTTCATCTTTAGAGTGCAAAAAGAAAGTCCATGTAAACCTAGAAAAGTCATCAACTATAACTAAACAATATCTTTTCTTTTTGAGGCTCATGACTTGAACTAGGCCAAACAAATCCATGTGCAGCATTTGCAAGCACTGGGTTGTTTTGGACTCCTCAATGGACTTGTAGGAACTTTTATGTTGTTTTCCTTTTAAACAAGAAATGCAATGTTCAGGACATGAAAACAATTTTTGTGGAAGGCCTCTCACCAACCCATTTTTTGAAATTTCTGTTATTGTCTTAAGATTTGTGTGTCCCAGTCTTTTGTGCCAAAGTTCTATCTCTTTGTTAGAGGCAGCTGAGAACAGACAGGCATCAGCTCTGGGACACTCTTTAGACATGTCAACAACATAAACATTGCCACTTCTTTGAGCAACAAGTTTTGTTTGACCATTTTTTATTATTGCTTCAATCTTTTTGACCATTTCTGGTCCAACAATCCTACAACAATCTTTTGTGAAGAATGACCCAAACCCTTTGTCACTCATTTGAGACACACTCAGAAGGTTGAATTTTAGATTGTCTATTAGATTGACATTTTCAAATTTTACATTGCCAGATTGCACTGTGCCAGACCCCAGAACTTTCCCTTTACTATTATTTCCAAAGGATATATCACCCCCACCATGGATTTTAAAGTCTTTGAGGAGGGCTTTACATCCTGTCATGTGCCTGGAGCCTCCACTATCTACATACCATAGACTATCAAAGCATGCAGAAGCTCCATGCACATGAAGTAAAAGGATTAGTTCATTAAGGACTCCAAAGCCAACAGGGCTTTGGATGGGGTCTCAACAGTGTCTGGGATGGATGTAGTGTGATGGGCAGTGGTTAAGTCAGGGGTTTGGACAGTTTTAGTACTGTTTCTTGCTAGCCACTGTTGGGGGTCTTGCCCAATCAACTGCTGGTAACCGAAAGGATGCCTATTCACTCTGGGTTTAGAGGGCTTTTTGTAGACCTCATAAATGTGTGGAATCCTTTGGTAACACTGTTTTTCCTTGGCCTTTCTGAATTGATTGGCAGGAGATGCATCAGTAACCTGAACATCTCTTTTGACAGATGTTTGGTTCAGCTGTTTTGTGACAGCTGTTTGAACTGGCACAAACAGTGGTTGTTTCTTTGTGAACTTGACAGATGGTGAAGGTGCTGATGAACTCAAGGATGTTTTAGCCATGTACTCATTCTTCTTTTCATTGAAGTTTTTGAGGTACACACATGCCTGAGTTTTATGGTTTGTTTTACCACAAACACTGCAACTTTCAGCTGAAGTAGTGACACTTGTTTTGGTTAAGTCATAAGCTTTTAAATGGAAACAATCTTTTGTTAGATGGTTTCTCTTCTCACAGAATTCACAAAACAAGTTATCAATTTTCTCTTTCTTCTTCCTCTTTTCAGACTCCTTTGTAGCAGAGGTTTTGACCACTGCTGGAATATCCTTAAGAGGAATGACTTTAGCTTTTGGAGCCTTAACACCATCAGTTAATGTAAAGTCCATTGGCTTGAAGTTTTCAAGGATATCACATTCATCAGACCATCTTGGTTTAAATTGATGATTTTCAATCTCCTCAAATGCAGAGGGACCCATTGGTCTGTCAATTGTGATTTTGTTACCAAGTTTGTCAGTGATTTTCACTTCTTGGCCATCCTTGTTTGTTGGGATGAACTCAGTAGTTACATCAGTGGTTGAAACAGATTTTTCAAAAGCAGTGTTTTCATCATCATGTTTTCTATAACCAACCCCAAATTTTACATTGCTTTTTATCTGTTTCTCAAGCATAACCTCATACCCTTTGCATGATTCCACCCATTTTTCACAAGTGATCTGGGTGGACTCTAACTCCTTTTTGCAAACTTGGTATTTTTCTACCATAGTTTGGAGTTGGGTTTTGGTTATGCTTTGCTCTTCTTTCAAACTGCTAATCTCTTTTTCTTTTTCAGTCAACTTGTTTTTAAGTTCTTTTAAAGATCTTTCAAATTTGACTTCATCAGTTAAGATTTTATTCCTAAGGTTTTCATTCACCTCTTTGATGTTAGCAAAAGCAATAATGCAATTGTCAGAACATAGTTTTTCTAGAACTTGAGGTGATACCTTGGCAGCAGCCATCATTGCACAATCACATTTAGGATTTTCTTCCTCATCAGCTCTCTCTTCTTCCTCACCAGCCTTTTCATCTTTCTTGTCTTCTTCTGACCATAGATCTGTCATTGGTTCAATCAGGGTACCTGAACTTTCTCCCAGCAGTACTTCATCAGTCACAGCAGTAACCACTGCTTCAGTCATCTCTTCCACTGTTTCAACCTTCAGCTGTTCCTCCTCAGATTCAACCCCCTCCTGTATTGACTCTAATGCCATCAAAAAAAAATTCATTGTGAGAAGAATCATTTGAAGCATATAGTGCAAAATTTTCATCATTAAGATTTTCAGGCATACTGCTCCAGTCAACAAACTCTTGACTAAAGAAACTTTGTTGTTCAGGTTGTGTAACTACTGGAGCAGTAGTTTGAGGTGCAGATTGCACTTGTGCCTGGGGAGCAGGGGTTTGAACAAATTGGATCTGTGGAGCAGCTGTTTGGACATAATGCACTGGCATAGGGGCAACAGCATAGTGAGCAGTGTTCACATGTGCTGCTGGGGCATATTGGGCATAATGCACAGTGTTTTGAGTTTGAGGTCTAGGATTTGAACTAGTATGGGACCAGTTGTTTGACTCCTACATTCCCTAGCAAAGTGTCCCAACCTGTTACACTTGTAACACTTGATTTTCGATTTATCCAACCCAACCCTTAGGTTCCCATGAAGACCTGGAAATTTTCTCCCAGTTCTCTTATAAAACTTGCTAGTTCTAACACTTAGCAAGGCCAGTTGGTGCAGGATGTCCATTTCTTCTAGGTCAGTGGGGTCGAAATGCTGTAAATCATTGAGTTCAAAGCTTAAATTGTCTGACATCTGGTTTTCATTTGCAGTGAATGCATAACCTGTAGAGTGAGGATCAGGGTTGTTAAAGTTTGCACCAGCAGTTATGTCAATGAAGTGATCATAACCCTGATCGTTACCACTACCACCAGATTCTTCTTGACCCAGAAGAGCAGTGTTACCGAATGAATAATCGTCAACGGTTTTCCCTGACTCTTGTAACTTCCTTTTCTGGTTCAACTCCCTCTCAAAGGTCAGGAGTCGACCATGGAGTTGGGTCAAGGTCAGATCCTTGAACTCGGGTGCAGTTCTGGTGACAATAGCTATTGCGTCCCATTTTTCTGGCAGTGATCTGAGGAACCTGCTATTTTGAGTCGAGTTTGAAAACGTGACCTTAACAAGCCTCAGTTCACTGATGAGACAACTGAAACGCTCAAATTGTTGAGTCAGTGATTCACCTTTAACATGACAAAATGTTTCATACTGTTGGTTCAGGATTTCCCTATTGTTTTCTATGACCTCTTCGGTACCTCCAAACTGTTCCTTAAGTGCGTCCCACAACTCTTTGGCACTGTTACAATGTAACAGTCCAACATATATTTCGTTGGGGAGCGCTGATGCAACAATACTAAATGCTTTAGCATCCAGTTCAAATTTTTGATAATCCGTTTCAGTATAATTTTCAACAGGTTTAGGAACTTGTTTTTTAGAATCTTCAGCGCTTGGCACTGTAGGAACATGAGGACCAAAGATAACAGACTTCCAACAACCTGTGCTTTGTTGAGCGAGGATGTGACCCATCCTCCTCTGCCAGATGTTGTACTCATTTCTTTTTAGCATAGGTGGTTTAAAGAGCGAGCCAATGTTGTTTTTATCGTCCTGAGATTGTGACGTCATTCTTGTTGTTTTACAGGTACTGAGAAATCAACTATAATGGTGATTAATCCTTACTCTGTTTTTCAACGACGAACAAACGATCAGTATCAACTGTTTTGAGCTGAACTATTTACGTCAAAATGATTGTTAAATCAAATTTGACTGTTCTAGCTCTGATACCAATTGTTGGATCTGAGTTTCCTTTTGATTGTATTTTTGTTTGAAGTTAAAAATGGAAAAATGGATGAGTTGTGCAGCGGAATTAAAATGATAACAAACTTTGCATACAATCAAATGAGAGTAATACTTTAATCAAACATCTTTACACAAAGAACCGAATGATTGAATTTATTTCAAACACGATTACAATGATGATGTATGAATGCAACCTCCCCCTCAGCCCGAGCTCAGTAGTTTGTTCGTGCAAAGAAGACGAATGATGTGAAGAGCTAATAGAACAGTACAAAGTACTGTACTATTTATAAGCACTTGCAAACTACTGAGCATCTTTAGCTGACGTCACCATGAAAGTGACATCTAACCTCCTAACAAACTCTAACCTCTGATCTATACAGACACTGCTTGTGTTAACTACTGCTATTACATTCTATTACATAACAGACTATAGAACAACTGCTGCAACCTTCTACTGCTGTGAACCCAGCAGCACTTATCCGGATCAGCAGTGCTTGACTCAAGGCAGTAGATTGAATCAGCAGGACTTGAGTCTTCATCAGATCTTTAATTGAGCAGCAGTTATTGGTCAGCAGTTAGTAAGATCAGCAGATAGGAGGTCATCAGTTGTTGTAAGCACTTTCAAGGGGAGAGATATGTATATCAGCATCTGCTTATTCTGAATCCACTGAGCTGATCCAGTTTTGGCTTTACATTATCTGTTCCTCTGATAGGGTTCAATCCCAACACTAAGTACTTGAAGGAATTGTGTACCCAGAAACGGACTCATAAATTTCCAAAAAAAAATAGATTTAACCGAAAATGTGAGTTCGATTCTTTCAGGTGCACTTCCACCTAAGCTCCAAGATCCGGGTGTGCCTATCATTTCAATTCAAGTAGGCGATTTTAAAATCAACCGGGCACTTCTAGATCTTGGTGCTAGCGTGAGCATTCTACCGGGTAGCTTGTATGACCAATATGAGTTTGGTCCACTTCAGTCGTCAAACACCACCGTGGTGTTAGCCGATTTGACACCCAAACTACCCCGTGGAATTGTCTCGGATGTGATAGTAAAAATCGAGGATTTTTACTATCCGGTGGACTTTTTAGTACTCGATTACGTGGCCAAGGACCCAACCAAGCAACCTACGGTGATTTTGGGTCGACCGTTCTTAGCAACCGCAAATTCTCAAATTGATTGTAATACAGGAACGGTTGACATGACATTTGGAAACCGAAGGTTGAGGTTGCATGTTTTTTTTCCGGACTTATGAATCCTCCGGTTGATGATGAATGCTATATGGCAGACATTGTTGACACGTGTATACCTCTTTGTGACACAGTCGTGGATGGGGAAAACACAATGGAGGATTATTATATGTTTGACAGGTCACAGGTGGAGGTGGAAAGGAGCATAGACGAGGAAGTGAAGAGTTTGGAGGTGCTTGCGGTTCGAGAAGGAAGACCGACATGGACGCACCAAGTCGAGCGCTTACCGGAGAGCATTGATACTAAATTGAAATCGTTATTAGTAGAGCCTTCGGAGGTCGAGTTGAAGGCATTTCCGAAGCATCTCAAGTATGCTTACGTTGGTGAAGGCAATACACTCCCGGTTATCATTGCATCTAACTTAACCGCGGAGCAAGAGACGAAGTTGATGGATGTTTTGGTCACCAATCGGGCGGCGATTGGATGGACCATTGCGGATTTGAAGGGTATTAGTCCCTCGGTGGTGATGCACAAAATCATCACGGAAGAGAATGTGACTCCTGTTCGAGATGCACAATGAAGATTAAATCCGAATATGCGGGAGGTAGTGAAGAAGGAAGTGCTGAAATGCTCGATGCGGGTATCATTTACCCAATCTCGGATAGTCAATGGGTGAGCCCAACGCAGACGGTTCCCAAGAAAGCGGGTATACAAGTCGTCAAAAATGACGCAAGTGAAGAGGTAGCCACTCGGCCGGTAACCGGGTGGCGAATTTGTATTGATTATAGGAAGTTGAATACTGCAACTTCCAAAGATCATTTTCCTTTACCGTTCATTGATCAAATCGTTGAGAAATTGTCGGGGCTAAAATTTTATTGCTTCTTAGATGGCTTTCTGGTTATAACCAAATTGCCATCCATTCGGAAGATCAATCAAAGACCACGTTTACTTGTCCTTATGGCACCTTCGCATTTAGGCGAATGCCGTTTGGATTATGTAACGCCCCCGCCACCTTCCAAAGGTGCATGATGAGTATCTTTTCAGATATGGTGGGGAAGTCTTTTGAAATCTTCATGGATGATTTCTCAATTTTTGGGTCATCATTTGAGGCTTGTTTGGACCAACTAGATAAAGTGTTAAAAAGGTGTGTCGAAACTAGTTTGGTCCTAAGTTGGGAAAAGAGCCATTTTATGGTTCAAGAGGGAATTGTGTTGGGACACGTGGTGTCAAGTCGTGGGATAGAGGTTGATCGTGCAAAGGTACAAGTTATATCTACTTTACCGTATCCCACGACTGTTAAAGGTGTTAGGTCATTTCTAGGTCATGCGGGTTTTTATCGGCGGTTTATTAAGGGTTTTAGTGACACAACAAAGCCTTTATGTAATTTGTTGTTAAAAGATCAACCGTTTGATTTCAATGAAAATTGTCAAAACGCTTTTAACAATTTGAAAGAAAAGTTAGTTGAGGCCCCAATCTTGCAATCACCAAATTGGTCTTTACCTTTTGAAATTATGTGCGATGCAAGTGATTATGCGGTGGGGGCCGTGTTGGGACAACGGGTGGATAAAAAACCCGTTGCCATATACTACGCGAGTAAGACTCTTTCGGATGCACAATTAAATTACACCACTACCGAAAAAGAGCTACTCGCGGTGGTATATGCATCGGATAAATTTCAGTCGTATATATGGGGTAGTAAAGTGATTATTTATTCTGATCACACTGCAGTTAGGTACCTCATGGAGAAGAAAGATGCTAAACCGAGATTGATCCGATGGGTGTTGTTGCTCCAAGAGTTTGATTTGGAGATACGGGACAAAAAGGGTATCGAAAATGTGGTAGCGGACCACTTGTCCCGGTTGATGGTCGAAGAGGATCCTAAGTCATTAGAGATCAATGAGTCCTTCCCAGATGAGCATATTATGAAATTAGATAAGTTACCATGGTATGCTAACATTGTAAATTATCTTGTTACAGATGACATGCCAGCACATTGGGATAGACGGAAGAGGCAACACTTCATGTCTCAAATCAAGTATTATCGGTTGGAAGAACCGCACTTGTGGAAGGAATGTGCGGATCAAGTTATAAGAAGATGCATAGATGACGAAGCAATTCTAAGCGTGTTGCAGCATCTACACTCGTTTGCATGTGGTGGCCATTTTAGTGGCGACAAAACGGGTCATAAAGTGTTGAATAATGGTCTTTATTGGCATACTATTTTTAAAGATGCAAAGGAGTTTTCAAAGAATTGCATAGAGTGCCAAAAACATAGGGGGTATTTCAAAAAGGGATGAAATGCCCATGCAACCTATCCTCGTAGTCGATGTTTTCGATGTGTGGGGTATTGATTTCATGGGCCCATTCCCCAATTCTTATGTTAACTTGTACATCTTGGTGGCCGTTGATTACGTGTCAAAGTGGGTCGAAGCAATAGCCACCAAGACAAACGACCATTACGTGGTTTGCAATTTTGTTCAAACCAATATTTTTTCAAGGTTTGGGATTCCTCGTGTCATCATAAGTGATGGAGGATCTCATTTTAAAAATTTTCGGTTTGGGAAACTTTTAAAACGGTTTGGTGTTGACCATAGAATTGCTACCCCTTATCACCCGCAAACAAGCGGGCAAGTTGAGGTGTCAAATAGGCAAATCAAAGAGATTTTGCAAAAGACCGTGCGGGCGGACCGTAAGGATTGGCAATTAAGTTGAACGATGCTTTATGGGCCTACCGTACAGCGCATAAGACACATATTGGCACTACACCTTACCGGTTGGTTTACGGTAAAAATTGTCATTTACCGGTTGAACTTGTGCACAAATCATTATGGGCTATTAAAGAGGTTAATGTTCAATATGATGATGCAGGTAAGGAAAGGAAACTCAAGTTATGCAAGTTGGAGGAGTTACGGGAAATGGCATATGAATGCGCATCTAAGTACAAAGACGGGATGAAGAAGGCGCATGATGCCAAGTTGAGAAAGAAAGAGTTCGAGGTTGGGCAAAAGGTGTGGCTCTACAACTCGAAGCTTAAGTTCTTTTCCGGGAAGCTCCGGAGCAAATGGATGGGACCCTATGTGATCACCCGGGTCTGATAATTGGGTGATGTTACAATCGAGAAACCCGAAGGATGGGATACGACAAACGGTAAATGGTCATCGGCTAAAACCGTTTCTCGATGGTAACAAGAAGGTGGATGAAAACAAGGAATCGTTGAGCTTCGTGGTAAGCATCCCGGTTTATGAGGTCGAATGAAAAGGACCGGTAACATTTCGTGTAAAGTTATGTATAATTATTTAATTGTTTGTGTGTTTTGGATATAATCGTTTTCGTTTCATACTAATCTCTCTTGATTGTGTGAAGTCCGGACATTCCAAACGGGTCATGAAGACATAAGGTATGTGTTTAGGCTTTGTTATGTGCATTGAGGACAATACACGACTTTTTGGGGGTGGTAGAGCCGTTGACGATTATTGCATTTTAAAAAATTTAACTTATAAAAATTCACAAAAAGATTATAGTCCTTTTAGAAAAAGTTCACAAAATTCCTTCTATTTTTCGTAAAAAAAACATAAAAATTAAAAAAATAAAAAATTGGATTTCTGAGTGCCGTCGCCGACGACGACTCTCCCCGTCGCCTACGGTCCTCAAAAATAACCATCGCCTATATTTCTCCGTAGACAGCTACTTAAGCCGTCGGCTCTCGGCAACATTCTACACACCGTCGCCGACGGCATCCTTGCCCGTCGCCAACGGTCTCTCAAAAACTGGCCGGCGTAAAAATGTTGTTTGATGCCTAGACTCGAACCAAAAGCCTTTAACTCCTATCAAACACATATGTGTCGGGTTTTAGACCACACAAATCGATTTTTGGGACCCTTATCTGACCAAGACACATTCTAAACCATTCATTACCACATCTACTTCTCCTTCCATCTTCATCTTCTTCACCAATTCTTCTAAGAACCCTAATCTTCTATTTCTCATAACTCCCTCAAATCTCCACCAAATCGAGTGATTCTTGAGCCTATCTTGAGTGATTTTTCGAGAGGAACAAAATCCCCATAACGATTTCCATCAATTCTTGTTTGTTGGCAAGATTTCTGGGCGTGAGTTTTTAGGGTTTTGAAGAGTGTTCATCCAAGTCACCTGCTTTACACTTTTTCTTAGTTCTTTTTGTTATCTAACATCAAAGGTATGAACTTTCAGTAAATTTATGTATGATTTCCATATGTATTGTTGATTTCTTTCGAAATTTTAAGCATATTGTTTAAGAGTAGGTTGTTTATCATAATGTAGGATGTTTTAGCATAAATTTAAGAATATTTGCTTGATTTGGGTAGGATTTGGGCATGCTTTAGTCTTGGTGATGTGATTACATTAGATTGTTGCATGATTGAACATAGTAGTGATGTTGAATATTGTTGAAACCGTGAATTTTTGAGAAATTTTATGATTAGACATGTTTAATTGATATAGATGTTAAAATGAGTGACTTTGGAAGTTTAAAAAGGCGATTTTACATCTAAATTTTTATTGAAGTTCAACATTGCATATTATGTTCAAAGTTTGAGATTGGGATAAATTACACTTTTCGTCCTTTATGTTTGTAGCAGGTTGCAATGGATGACCTTTAACTTTAATAATTACAGTCACAGTCCTTTATTTGCAAAACGTGTTACACCTTAGGTCCTTTGACCTTAACCTGGTTAAAACTTTCAGTTAATGAAGTCATGTGCAACCCATGTGAGGGCAAAACAGTCATTTAATCCCTAATACTAACACCTAACCTCCCAGATGTGTATACTCAAAAGTCAAAACCCAGTACATATAAAAACATTTGTCTCTGTTGAAAGAAAAAAATTTCACACAGGCAATTGATCGAGCAGTTGGAATGCATTCATTAAGAACATTTTGAAAATCAAGAACTTGATTCACTTGAACTCCATGGCCTATACTAACAAGTATACACAAGAATCATCACACAGTATCAAGCATTCACTGCTTTAATTTTAACATTTTTCATCTAAAGTATAGGAAAAAAATGGGTACCTGGTCATAAGTTGTTATGGTGAAGAATGTGAATCCTTACATAACTACTAACATATGATGTTGAAATTTTGGATAGTTAGATTGGAGTTATTTGGAATTAATTCTTGCAATGAAATTGAAGGAACAAAGATCGATTTTGAGCAAGTGTAATTCAAGTTCGAGTTTGTGATGAAGACCGGAGTAACCGATATCATGTTGGACCGATACCCGACTTCTCTATCAGCTGTGTGTTTTTCGGTTCTATGTTTCAAAGAATTTCGGTCATTCTCGGGTAATTGCCGGGTCGGATTGGTTTTGTGAAGATGCTTGGTGTTCTGAATGTTGTGTTTTAGGGCATGAACATCATGTGAACGCAGCAGCAAATTAACACTGTTGAAACACAACTCTAACTCCACACCAAGATGAGTTCGTTTCGTTTGTAAAGCCGAAGCATATGGAGTTGGAGAGAATCTTCTTTAAAGCCCAGCTTTAGGATCTGGATTTTGATGGTAGAGAGAGAAAGGTAGAGAGAGAGAGAGAGATGATGATGGTTTAGATTTGTAATTTTTATATAAGGTTTTTAATTTTTACATACTTTTTTTATTAAATGACTGTCTTGCCCTCATATAAGTTGCACATAACCTCACTTAACTGAAAGTTTTAACTAGGTTAGGGTCAAAGGACTTGAGGTGTAACAGGTTTTGCAAATAAAGGACTATAAGTGTAATTATTAAAGTTAAAGGTCATCCATTGCAACCCGCTATAAACATAAAGGACGAAAAGTGTAATTTTTCCTTGAGATTGTGTGAAGATTTGGGATATACTAATTGTTGTTTTCTTTGTCTTTTGATTGTAGCATGTTTCGAGGAAGCAAGAGAGCAAAAACATCCGGTCAAGGTTCATCTTCGGGAGCCGGTTCAGGCTCAGGGCTATATCAAAGGTGTTGGGAACAATTGAGTAATGTAGAGGAAGGCGATGGGCAACTTTTTAGACAAGATTGGGATTGGGAGGAGGCGAAAAATAGTAGGTCGGCTTCGGTATGGAAAGATGAAAAAACAAAGGCTCTTTCCCGGTACCAAAACAAGAGACTAGAAGCTAAGATGTGGAAAATGAAGATGGTTACGGGTATTTCAAAACCCGTACCCGAGAGGGCAGTATGTGAGCGTACGGTAGATGTCGAGGAGTTCCGAAAGATCAGCATAGTTCAAAAGTTCGAAAAGATTGGTTGGGAGCGAGTGATTGACTGGTGCGAGGATATCACCACCCGGGTATATTTGGGGGCTGTTTGTGATGGCTATCTACTCTCCGTTTCGAACATTTTGATAGGTCGGCTCATAGGTGGCAGTTGATCGGCAACATTGGCAAAAACCAAATGATCATGTCATTCGAGCATATTAATGCTATTGCGAGATTTGACTCGCTTGGGGTTGAAGCTTACGACTACTACGGGTATGATTAGTTTTTGGACAATAAAAGAAACGACGCTGATCCGTTTAGACTGTTAGAGGACACACTGCCAGGTTCCGGGGGTGTAGGAGATTCAAGAAATGATTTGTCTTTGGAGGGCAAAATACTCCAAGGCATTTCATTGGAGAATGTATTGGTGCGGTATGGGGACCGCGGTAAAGTGAAGGCACCCGACTGCCAGGTTTTGCATGCGTTGTTGTATGGGACGCCCAAGCTATCATGGCGTCAAATTGTGATGATCAATACATGGGATACAAGGGAATCATTCAAGCGAAAGATGATCCCTTATGCGAGGTTGATTAGCGCAATGATTCTGCAGCAGAATACATTGCCTCAGGAGTTACTGTGGGTGTCTAAGCCCATCGATCAGTTTAGCTTCGCCACCATGAGGCGACATTGGAAGATAACTGTGAAAGCTTTCGGTCATCTTCACACGGCTGAAGATGAACAAGGAGATA
Organism: Helianthus annuus; assembly: GCF_002127325.2. NCBI lineage: Eukaryota > Viridiplantae > Streptophyta > Magnoliopsida > Asterales > Asteraceae > Helianthus > Helianthus annuus. Next base: position 152,005,603 of record NC_035437.2, on the reverse strand, counting down.
GTTACCGATTCAATGAACAGAGAGAGGGTGATGAAGAGGGTGACGAAGAAGAAGGCGATGAGGAGATGCCTGATGTTGAGGAGGAGACGGATCCTTCTGGTCCGCGGGGACCGAGGCAAAGGTATAGGAGGAAGCATCGGGAGATTTCTGCCGATGTAGCAGACTTTGTGAACCAACGGCAGATACCGTCATACCGGTTGTGGACCCGCGGGCACAAGCGGTTTACGACAATGTATCGGCAGTTATTGGTGAGGGGAGAGAGTACAATGCGAGCAGGAAGGCTTGGGAAGAGGCGCAAGGGGCGTACTCGCAGGAACAATGGGGTTTCCAAGCATCCTGTCGCGAGAGGGTGGTAAAGCAGATGGAGGAACAACAACTGCAACAGACGTTACAACAGTCACAAATGGAACGCTTGTTACTGTTGCAAGAGGAAGAAAGGGCCCACAAACGGGCATGGGAAGAAGAGGAGGCTAGGCGCCAAAACGCACAAAGGGAATTGGACCAACGCCGATGGGGAGCGTTGGCTTTCTCTAACCAAATGGCGATTAATAACGCCAAGGTGCTCCATGATCAAGAGCGCCATCAAAGAGATTATCAAGCCGGTCTTCCTTTTGCCGAACATTTGGGGTGGACCGATTACCCTAACCTTCCTCATCCGCAAGGCCCATCCGATCCAACCCCTTATTGGCCCGAGGCAGTCGGCTCAAGTTTCATTCCAATTCCTTACCAACTACCACCTCAGGGAAAGTCGAGCCCACTAGATAACTACAGGGATATGTTTGAGGCCCTCACTGGTTATCCATACCAGCCGAACCCGCCAGTGAACCCTAATGAGAGATATCAGCGGTAGAGGCAATGTATTTTTTTGTTGTTGTTGTTGTATATTATTTGGCTTTCATTATTTTTGTTTGTTCTATTTAAATTTTTGCCTAGTTAAATGAACTTTGTGGGTGTGTTCCCTATATAACCCTCACGAGACCTCTCGTCCTCCCAAGCTATTGGGGGGTTTAAAAGGGCTTGTTGCATAAGCTAAATGCAACCGTGATTCCTACGAAAGTGAGTTAGGTTTGTTGTTGTTGTAAATTATTTTCTACATAAATCAAAGTAAAATAAGGTATGGCTTGGTAATAATTTCATAAAAGTGGTAGAACTAGGTAACTAACAAATTTTTATGGTTGTGAGAAGCATGCTTCTACACAAGGGTTAAGATTTGTAGGTACATTGGGTTCGTGGGACAACCACTTTCATGAAGAAAAGAGGAGCACACGAGGAATGAGCTCAGAAATTAGGTGCATACGTTTCTTTTTACTTCAGATTTTTAGTTAGCAAATAAGTGGAATGTAAATTGTATTTTTTTCCGGGTGAAATTTTGGGGGAATTAGCCGTGTCACATCCCTTGTGCGTTTAATACTCTAGTTCTTACACATTGAGGGCAATATGTACTTCAAGTGTGGGGATGGGGGAGTAGTGAAAATTTTCGTTTTTGACCTGTTCATTTAAACACTACACATTGAGGACAATGTTTACCTCAAGTGTGGGGATGGGGGAAAATTTCAAAAAATTTTCAAAATTTCTTGTTTCAAAAGCGATCTTAAAAGCACAAGTAACTAAGTCAACGAGGGATGTCACACATTTGGTCTTTTGTCATGGTCAAGTTCAAGCTAATACATGACGAGTATTTAGCGGGTGGTTACTTGGGAATAATCCGCCTAAGAAACTAGTATTTTATGCATGTCACATACCATACCTTTTCTTTTAGATATGTGAGGTTTTGAGCCACTTTTATATCATAGATTACATACCTATGTTTCTTTGTTTGAGTGGACCACTAGTCATATATTGTGACACCTGTGTCACCACGACCATCAAACAAATACCAAATCAATGAAATATTGTATTTCATACTTGGGATTTTGTGTAAATATGTGTATCGTTTGCACATATTAATTCTTGTTCGATTTCGGGCTTTAAATCGCTTTCTGGAAGGTTATACACGATCTGATTCGTAAATATAACCAGTTTAATGCAACAAACACTCCGGAATAGTGACATAGGCTTAACATACCTTAAATATCCTTTACATAGCTTAGAAATAGGCTTTGAAGGGTTTGGTATGCTAAAATAAACTTTATTGATCAATAAAGACTAAAAGCGTCAAAAGTGCATAAGTTTGCATTTTTGCGCATATCTTACGTCCTGAATATATCCGGACATCCAAAAATTTATGTAATCATTAAAATATTTTATTTTAGTGATTGGCATGATAAAATTCCATTCGTCGCTTAAATTGGATCGTTTTTTTTTTTTTTTTTTGCGTTCGTTACGACTTCTGTCGTAATTAACCGAATAACGCAACCGTACGACCAAACGAACCGACATCCGTGATGTCTTTGAGCATATTTTAAGTTCTCTATACTTTAATATCATTTTAGAGCTTTGAAATGAGGTTAAAAGGGTTTAAAAGTGCCAAAAAAAATCAAGTTTTACAAGTGTAGGGACCATTTTTGAAATTTCTGGCAGATTCAATGAACCTAGTCCATTTTGAAGTGTTAATGGTTTTCACCCATGGTTTTGCAAAACCATGGGATGGTATTCAATGAACATAGTCCACATTAGGGGCTCCCATGGTTTGAAAACCATGTGCCCACATGTAAGGTCTAGATCAAATCACGTTTTTCGACGAACGATCTTAACGGTTCAAGGAAATCTATAAATACCCCTCACCCATTTCATTCTTCCTCACATTTGAATCTGATTCTACACTCTCTAAGTGGAAGTATATGCTTCCTACCTGAGAGTGAATCCGGTTCGAATCTTGCGGGGACCTTCTGTAAGTATTCTTTCGCGTTTTTCGTTCGTTTTAGCGTTAAAGTCAAACTGCGTTTGACTTTCTGCATTAACCAGTTTATGGTCAATGCAAAGTTCGTATGAACTTCATAACATGAGCGTAATCATGATGGTCATAGTCCCCAGTGACTATACCTACTGATTACCACGTTATCTAGGCTCAGTGACGAGTCGCAGTTTCGGCCAAAATGCGTTTTCTCGCGTATTTTGTAACCAAACTACTCTAGGGTATTAAAACCGTTTGTTTTAATACCAAACTTGTTTTCTAACTCTACTAAACATGTTCTAGCATGTTTAGCTCGTCGCTTTTAGATTCGTGCTTCTTTAGGGTCGTAAAGGTAAGCGATCTAATCAATCGCTTATACTTACGAACCCGACCCAATTGGTCGATCTTTAGGATCCGACCAAACACTTTAGGTGACCATAGTTGTATAGGGAATAACCTTCCGAGGTTATACCTTATGGTCACATCGTTTAAGTAGTTGTATGATAAGTAGTTCTTATGGCTTAGGTAAATTACCAAAATACCCTTTTTGCGCCAAAATTCATTTTAAGCCTATGTAACGTAATTTTTGACATCTAAACTGATTTAGCAACAATATTAGACATGTTAAGGCATATAATACTTGTCATAGGACTAGTTAGGCTTTCCGAACGCGTTTTACGCAAACGACGCATTAAAGTAGCATAAGCTACCTAAACGGGTCGTAATGGGTCGTAAGCACTTAAGATAGGTTTCGTTTTAGTACGTAAGCTTTGTTAAACCATATTACATAAGTTCCCATACTTATTTGGTTTACAAACCCTCGTACTACCCGATCCTCCGATAGGTCCGGTTATTAATGTAGATACCTATATAGGTGCCGTTTGATTCCGTGATCTTCTAGCTTTGCTTGGTGGTTATCCTAGGACTTCTAAGCAATCTCAAGTGAGTACATAGACCCCTCTTTTACTGTTTTTCAAACATTTTGGGGTGAAACACATGTGCCTACTTGTTACTTTCATGCTTTTATATCATATACTTGCTATGTTCATTAGTACACTATTAGTACATGATTTCATTGTGTTTTTACTATGTATGTTTACTTAGCATACTTAGTACATCGTTTTACATGACATTTCATGCTATGTATGTTTATCATACTTAGTACATTTTGCATCACATACTATGTATGCCCATTGTGTGCATACTTAGTACATCGTTTTACAAGACATCTTATACTTGGTATCATGCTATGTATGTCCATCCGTCGCATACTTAGTACATTGTTTGTGCATTCTTACCTATGGTTTGGTTGTTACATATTTCACTTGCCATACATGACATTTTGTTTACACAATACTTGATTGACATTTGACAACGGTTTAGACATGGGCAATTTACATTGGTGGTTTATGTGGGTAAGTGATTTGAGTAACGAGACGTGTGTAATGTGATACAAGCATGGTGGATACGCCGCTGGTACTTCCTATATATAAGTGCTTGTATTATATTACATGGCGTAGCGTTATTTAAATCATTCATTTGGATTTATACATTTTTACACAAATAACATATTTTTCACAAGACATTGTTTTACAAAACAGTTTGTTTTATACAAACTCATTTTTACTTGGTTATTCATTTAACCTTACATCATTCTTTTAACTATACATATCTATCATCGATTTTCAAACGTTTTATAAAAGCAAACACTTAAACTGGATTCATGACAAGTTTTTGGTTAAACATTTTCTTAAACCTAAGTCATGGATCCTATTTTTCATAAAACCTATGTACTCGCCGGCATTTTTATACTGACGTATTTTCACATGTGTTTCAGGTACAATAGTTGATGATATTTGATGATGATATTGATGCATGCTCACATAGGATTGGACGAGACCTTAGTGACATTAAAAGATGCAAGACTAGTTAATTTTTGTTATGTTTCTTTATTGTTAAGACATTGTAACTCATTTAATTCAATAAAACGAAATTTGTTTAATCCATGGTTGTGAAACAATGATTCTGTTACAACACTCCCCGACGTTTCCGCCACGTTTTGTTGTTTTACGTGGTCGGGGTGTGACAGAAAAGTTGGTATCAGAGCCAATGGTTATAGAGAATTAGGTTATTAGTAATGCTTTGACCTAGACTATAACCTTCCTAGGACCCTAACGCGAGTTTACTTGCGTTTAGTCATAAAACAATACCGTCACTTATCCTTAGGTGACAACCACAACAAGAACATAAATTTGATCTGCTTTGAAAACTAATCATCTGTTCTAGGATGATTGATTACTAGGTTTTGAACCCTTTGTTATAAGGTTTCGAACCCTTTAAATTTTTAAAATTTCGTCAAAGTTTGGGTCTAAATAATGTGAACACGTGCAAACTGGAAGAGTGGGTGCCTGTACCCTGGGTCTTCTGTCTAAGGCTAGAGTGTTGGTACAAATCCGCAGTATCGGACCAGTCACTCTTACCTGGGAACTCTTGGGGTGAGTGTCCACTTATAGGCGAGCATGTCTTCGCGATACATTATATTGACCCGCTTACTTTGATTAGTCACCGTCTCATTTGTTTGCCATTGGTAACAAACAAATGGTCACAATCTTCATGCGTTGTCATTCTCTTTTGGTCATCTTTCGCTTGTTTCCTCCTATGCCTTCCATTGTCTTCAAGATGCCCCTTCATCGCAACAACACTCAAATGTCCGAACCAGGTGCTGCAACTACCCAGCAAATAGGCGTCGTATTCTAGAGGACTGTTGATTTAGCTATCACGATGACTCGCCTCAGGGATGAAGCCGTATAAGGGAACTGCTCCTTGGTGCAATCAATGTAGTAGTCATCATCCGGATCGAATACCCTGTTTCAAATGTACCCACGGTGGACGATGGGGACATTTGGTTAACATGTGCCGCTTTGCAATCCAAAGCAAAGTTGTTACCAAATCCTGCTGCTGCTCAACCTTCAATTTCTGCTTCATATGTCGCCTTGACATATCTAGTGCCTCGACCTCATGAACTTTCTACCTTGTGTATCGACTTAAGCACGCCTAGTGCAAGGTGTCGAAACACCTCTCGTTACACAAATTCCAAAATCCATATAGGATCTTTCTATCCTCATAATTAGATCCTTATGGATGGGAACCGTTCATTGGAGCCCTTAATTGAATTCTCTATATGATTCAATACGTACATTACAATTCAATAAGGACAAAACCGAATTCCTATTAAGATTTTTCTATCTTCATAGATAGATTCTTGGAAGTGATTAAAGTGCCAAATGAAATCCACGGATTGGATTCCTGGTGTGCTTTAAGTATCCGCGTCCAAAGATAACAAATTAATAACCAAGTAAATCAATTATGTGATTATGTGCTTATGTGTTCCCTTTTATGTTTTTGTGTGATCCAAATTTCGGTTATCCAAATCCTCGTAGAATCTTCCATATCTTCGTATAAGGGATTCATAGTAGGATATCCAAAGGTACTATCTTAAATCCTTAATTGACTTCTACGTTGTAGTTAAGTACCTGGGGTTGTGAAGTACTATTCCATAAATTAGACCCCTTGAGTGGTCTAGTTAAACAGATTGATCCAAAAATCTGGTTAGGAATATCATGTGATGATATAGCTGAAAAGACTCCTTGGTGGTCAAATTAAAGTGATCATTTGTCGATCTAATTAAAAGGACCCTATGGTAGTCTAGCCACACTCATTACAGGTTTGATTTTCTTCCCCTACACATTATGAAATGTACTGTGCGGACGGTGCAAGGAATTACGTAATTATGGACGCGTACATAATTATGGAATTTAGTGCACAGAAACCACAGCGAGTTTTGTCTTGCGTCTAGAGTGAACCCTGTTCATTTCCAATTCTGATGAAGCACCCGTTGAAGAAAAATGAATTAGCTACTCATTTTTCACTTCTGAAAGAATATCCGTTGATGGAAATGAATATCCGTTTGTTTAATCCTTCATTTCCGTTCTGATGAAGAATCCGTTGAGGAAAATGGATCATCCATTCATTTTCGCTTCTGAAGAATATCCGTTGATGGAAATGAATATCCGTTTGTTTAATCCTTCATTTCCGTTCTGATGAAGAATCCATTGAGGAAAATGGATCATCCATTCATTTTCGCTTCTGAAGAATATCCATTGATGGAAATGAATATCCGTTTGTTTAATCCTTCATTTCCGTTCTGATGAAGAATCCGTTGAGGAAAATGACTCATCCCGTTCATTTTCGCTTCTGAAGAATATCCGTTGAAGGAAATGAATATCCGTTTGATTATCCCTTCATTTCCGTTTCTGAAGAAGCAACCGTTGGAAATGACTCCGTTTGTTCATTTTCGTTTCTGAAGAATATCCGTTAAAGGAAATGAATATCCGTTTGATTATCCTTTCATTTCTGTTTCTGAGGAAGCATCTGTTGAAAATGACTCCGTCCATTCATTTTTGTTTCTGAAGAATATCCGTTGAAGGAAATGAATATCCGTTTGATTATCCTTTCATTTCTGTTTCTGAGGAAGCATCTGTTGAAAATGACTCCGTCCATTCATTTTCGTTTCTGAAGAATGTCCGTTAAGGAAATGAGAGGATTATCCCTTGCATATCTCTGGTGGTTATTTGACACAAAGTCACGGACAGACTCCTACGAATAAATTTCGGGACGAAATTTCCTAAAGTAGGGGAGACTGTGACACCTGTGTCACCACGACCATCAAACAAATACCAAATCAATGAAATATTGTATTTCATACTTGGGATTTTGTGTAAATATGTGTATCGTTTGCACATATTAATTCTTGTTCGATTTCGGGCTTTAAATCGCTTTCTGGAAGGTTATACACGATCTGATTCGTAAATATAACCAGTTTAATGCAACAAACACTCCGGAATAGTGACATAGGCTTAACATACCTTAAATATCCTTTACATAGCTTAGAAATAGGCTTTGAAGGGTTCGGTATGCTAAAATAAACTTTATTGATCAATAAAGACTAAAAGCGTCAAAAGTGCATAAGTTTGCATTTTTGCGCATATCTTACGTCCTGAATATATCCGGACATCCAAAAATTTATGTGATCATTAAAATATTTTATTTTAGTGATTGGCATGATAAAATTCCATTTGTCGCTTAAATTGGATCGTTTTTTTTTTTTTTTTTTTGCGTTCGTTACGACTTCTGCCGTAATTAACCGAATAACACAACCGTACGGCCAAACGAACCGACATCCGTGATGTCTTTGAGCATATTTTAAGTTCCCTATACTTTAATATCATTTTAGAGCTTTGAAATGAGGTTAAAGGGGTTTAAAAGTGCCAAAAAAATCAAGTTTTACAAGTGTAGGGACCATTTTTGAAATTTCTGGCAGATTCAATGAACCTAGTCCATTTTGAAGTGTTAATGGTTTTCACCCATGGTTTTGCAAAACCATGGGATGGTATTCAATGAACATAGTCCACATTAGGGGCTCCCATGGTTTTTGAAAACCATGTGCCCACATGTAAGGTCTAGATCAAATCACGTTTTTCGACGAACGAACTTAACGGTTCAAGGAAATTTATAAATACCCCTCACCCATTTCATTCTTCCTCACATTTGAATCTGATTCTACACTCTCTAAGTGGAAGTATATGCTTCCTACCTGAGAGTGAATCGGGTTCGAATCTTGCGGGGACCTTCTGTAAGTATTCTTTCGCGTTTTTCGTTCGTTTTAGCGTTAAAGTCAAATTGCGTTTGACTTTCTGCATTAACCAGTTTATGGTCAATGCGAAGTTCGTTTGAACTTCATAACATGAGCGTAATCACGATGGTCATAGTCCCCAGTGACTATACCTACTGATTACCACGTCATCTAGGCTCAGTGACGAGTCGCAGTTTCGGCCAAAATGCGTTTTCTCGCGTATTTTGTAACCAAACTACTCTAGGGTATTAAAACCGTTTGTTTTAATACCAAACTTGTTTTCTAACTCTACTAAACATGTTCTAGCATGTTTAGCTCGTCGCTTTTAGATTTGTGCTTGTTTAGGGTCGTAAAGGTAAGCGATCTAATCAATCGCTTATACTTACGAACCCGACCCAATTGGTCGATCTTTAGGATCCGACCAAACACTTTAGGTGACCATATTTGTATAGGGAATAACCTTCCGAGGTTATACCTTATGGTCACATCGTTTAAGTAGTTGTATGATAAGTAGTTCTTATGGCTTAGGTAAATTACCAAAATACCCTTTTTGCGCCAAAATTCATTTTAAGCCTATGTAACGTAATTTTCGACATCTAAACTGATTTAGCAACAATATTAGACATGTTAAGGCATATAATACTTGTCATAGGACTAGTTAGGCTTTCCGAACGCGTTTTACGCAAACGACGCGTTAAAGTAGCATAAGCTACCTAAACGGGTCGTAATGGGTCGTAAGCACTTAAGATAGGTTTCGTTTTAGTACGTAAGCTTTGTTAAACCATATTACATAAGTTCCCATACTTATTTGGTTTACGAACCCTCGTACTACCCGATCCTCCGATAGGTCCGGTTATTAATGTAGATACCTATGTAGGTGCCGTTTGATTCCGTGATCTTCTAGCTTTGCTTGGTGGTTATCCTAGGACTTCTAAGCAATCTCAAGTGAGTACATAGACCCCTCTTTTACTGTTTTTCAAACATTTTGGGGTGAAACACATGTGCCTACTTGTTACTTTCATGCTTTTATATCATATACTTGCTATGTTCATTAGTACACTATTAGTACATGATTTCATTGTGTTTTTACTATGTATGTTTACTTAGCATACTTAGTACATCGTTTTACATGACATTTCATGCTATGTATGTTTATCATACTTAGTACATTTTGCATCACATGCTATGTATGCCCATTGTGTGCATACTTAGTACATCGTTTTACAAGACATCTTATACTTGGTATCATGCTATGTATGTCCATCCGTCGCATACTTAGTACATTGTTTGTGCATTCTTACCTATGGTTTGGTTGTTACATATTTCACTTGCCATACATGACATTTTGTTTACACAATACTTGATTGACATTTGACAACCGTTTAGACATGGGCAATTTACATTGGTGGTTTATGTGGGTAAGTGATTTGAGTAACGAGACGTGTGTAATGTGATACAAGCATGGTGGATACGCCGCTGGTACTTCCTATATATAAGTGCTTGTATTATATTACATGGCGTAGCGTTATTTAAATCATTCATTTGGATTTATACATTTTTACACAAATAACATATTTTTCACAAGACATTGTTTTACAAAACAGTTTGTTTAATACAAACTCATTTTTACTTGGTTATTCATTTAACCTTACATCATTCTTTTAACTATACATATCTATCATCGATTTTCAAACGTTTTATAAAAGCAAACACTTAAACTGGATTCATGACAAGTTTTTGGTTAAACATTTTCTTAAACCAAAGTCTTGGATCCTATTTTTCATAAAACCTATGTACTCGCCGGCATTTTTATGCTGACGTATTTTCACATGTGTTTCAGGTACAATAGTTGATGATATTTGATGATGATATTGATGCATGCTCACATAGGATTGGACGAGACCTTAGTGACATTAAAAGATGCAAGACTAGTTAATTTTTGTTATGTTTCTTTATTGTTAAGACATTGTAACTCATTTAATTCAATAAAACGAAATTTGTTTAATCCATGGTTGTGAAACAATGATTCTGTTACAACACTCCCCGACGTTTCCGCCACGTTTTGTTGTTTTACGTGGTCGGGGTGTGACATATATTGTAGAACTTGCAACTTTTGATACGTTTGAGACTATAGACCGAATACAATCACGAGAATGATTAAGGAATTAGGTAAACCTTTTCTCTTAAAACCATTTATCTATCCTTACCCAAATAAATCCCCTAGTCGCCCCTTTTGAGCCTAAACCTTTCGTTTGACCACCCTATAGCCCATAACCGTTAAACATTTTCTTTTAAACCCGTGTGATGAAAATTCGATTATAGGGATCGTATTTGTATAATTGTTTTTGATTGTTGCATATAAAAAAATCAGAAAATGTTACGAAAAAGAGTTGAAAAAGCGATGAGAAAAACACAAAAAGAAGTGTTAGTAGTTGTCGAATAAAAGGGTGAAAGATTATTGCCCAAAGTTGATGTTTATATTTAGTTTTGTTTAAGTTAGTGGTTTGTAATAAACATCGAATTTTCATTGCCTTAGCCACTTTAAAAATATCCTAATTCCTACCCTTAGCCTAGCCCCGTTACAACCCTTACAAGACCTTATGACTTGTGCTTAGTGTTCGTGATCAATGGTGGAGAATGATTGAGTTGCAAGCTTATGCGGGTATGTGTTCTAATCGGTTTTGAGTGAATATCCTTTGAAGTGCTAATACATTACAAATATTAGACAATTTACAAGCCGAGTGGAGAGAACATTGTGAGGGATATGCATGAATTGTTGGTTTTACGGGCGAGTTAATCTTGGGTAACCATTTGTGTACTTGAAATCACATTACCGTTAAATATATTGAAAATTGTAAAGAGTTGGAACTTTAGCATGACAACGGACCTTAACCTTCGTCTCAGGAATGGGGAGTGTATTCGTTGTTCGACACACGTGAAAGTGAAAAACAGATTTGCTTGAGGGCAAACAAAAGACAAGTGTGGGGATGTGATACGTGGTCAAAAACCGGTGCTCATAACTGCTTAATTTGATGTTATTACACAAGTTTTAGTTTCGAATGGCCTACTTTTGATTAGATATGTATTTTGCAGGTCTAGCGGAGTTAAAGGAGCTTTTCGGGTGCTTTACGGGTCACCGGGATGAAAAACGAACCACCGGGAAGCAAAACGGGTCAACCAGGAGCAAGGAAGGCGAAAAACAAAGAAACAGAATTGGGGGCACCGTCGCCGACGGCTGGTGTATATCTTCGTCGTCAGAATTGTCCGTAGACAGTAAAATAGGCCGTCGGCCATAAGTCAAGAAACAAGCACCGCCGCCGACGGGGCTTCAGGCCGTCGGCGACGACCTACCTATGTTGCTGACGCGTTATTTTGACTCCCATGGTGATGTTGACGAATAAAAATAAGTTTCCACTAATCAATTCGGGAGTTACACTCTTGTTGGAGTTTGAAAACATATCTTGGAGCCAATACTAATGAGGATGGACCAACCATTCCATCTACCATCATCTCTGCAACCTGAATCAAGAAGGATTTCAACATCTCAATCTTGATTCCAAACCCTAGCCATCAATCCATTCATCCATCCATTCATCATCATCCATCACCAAACCTTCATCATTCACCAATCCTCCATTCAAGCTTCAAGATGATCTTCATCAAGTTCCAAACATCTGGTGATCAAGCTTCTTCAACCATGAGCGGCTAATCATCTCGGTTTCACCCCGGTGTAGGTAGTTGTTAATTTTAGGGTTTCGAATTGTTCTTGTTTCAATTTAGTGACAATTTGTGTTTGGTTTTTGAAACCTTTGACAATAGTTTGCATTTGTTTCGTATTCGTAAATTGTTGAACGATGTTAAAAGTTATGACTTTACGAAATGGTTATGTGTAGTATGCATTGTGTTGGTTAGGTTTTACTTGTGTTGATCATAAAGTGTATTCTTGTCCGTTTCTCGAAACGTTGATAGTTATTAGCACCTACGTCACGGTACACTAAATCCGCTAATCATATACACTTGAGTTGGATCTAAAAACTTGTAGAAACCCTAGGTTGACAATTACCGAAACCGGGTGTGAACCCTTTTTCTCATTATCGTTTATTAATCAAATTTTTGTGCATTCGTTAATTTTTAGTTGTCAATCAATTACACCAATTTCTTTAGATTAAATTCACAACTCTCAAATTAAACAAAAACACAAAAACATTCTAGTAAGCTTCATAAATTGTGACATTTGTTTTAATTCAATCGAATCCATACACAAACCACATACTCTTCGTGGTTCGACCCCTTGCTACCACTAACACATAGTTAAGGGTAATTTGGGCTTATAAATATTATCTTTGACCGGAGCGCGACACTCCGATCAAGAGATCACCACTTGGTCTCTCCCGGATGTATGCTCCTTTGGTATATTTTGGATAGCTTATAATTGTGCCGATTTGTAACGTGATGCTACCCAATTTTATACAAGAAAGTTGTTTATCCGTCTCTAATCTTCCGCCTTTGAACTTAATCACACACTAATCACAGTGTTCGATCCGAATCACGAACCTACATGTTTGACAATAATGGTGTTGTTTGACCAAAGTAGTATGATTGACCTTATGTTGTTTGAAATTGATTTTGGCATATCTAAACTGATCTAATTTCTTAATTTCATTATATGGGATCAAGACCCTATCCATTCTAAAAAAGGGAACAAGGGAATGATTGTTGGGAAAAATTTTGGTAACATAATTTTTTAGGAATTCTACGTTTCTAGAATACGGTTTCGGGAGCATGTCGAGTCAGTTTAGGATGATGAAAACACATGATATTGAAGAATGTGGGGGTAGTCACGAGATTCAGAGAATAAAGAGGTGTTCTGAGATCCTTAGCAACATAATATAAGTGTTCCAACTTGATGACGTGACTATTATGTGCCAAAATGTTAAATTTATTTCCGCAGGAGAAAATTCTGCTTTGTGGAGGGTATCTGTTTAGAGAAGAAAACGACAGTCCCGCTTCGAGGAGGGAACTTGTTGAGGTTTAGAGAATTCACCAAAAAAATTGGGGGATAAAAATTGTCATATTTTTGGATTTCTTCGGTAAATTCCTAAACACAATTACAGGTGGTAAAGTTTGTGATTTTCTAGTGATACCTAAGGGTCTACGTGCAATGTTTTGCACATACATATACTTGAGGATTCTTATTAATTCTCTAGCTAGCATGAAAGGTTTTGCATGGAAACATACATATATATAAAGTTGACAGTAGTTCCATAATGTTGTTCATTGAAGACCTGGAGAATTTTTATGTGAGCTGATAGTTTGAGGCTGAAGAAACTGGATTTGGACTCTATCATATGATGGTTGTCTTTTGGATCGAGAGGATCAGAGCAATGACACCTTATGAAGGGCGATTGCTGAAACTTAACGCGAATGAGGTTACATTTGAAGGGAATTGATATGCGCAAAATGAAACATATAAATTATATCAAATAAGGCATAAAATCAACTCTTTTATGCACAAGTGTTGAAAAAGTGTGTTTCTTTGTATACTTTTGATTTTCAGAATTAAAAGAGCTTAAATGAACAAAAGGAACAAATTAACGGCAAAAACCAACATAAATATAAAAGAAGAGAAGTTGACATGCAATGCCTACCCTCCAAGCTTCACCCCAAGACCAAAACAACAAATCAGAAGACAAGCGATACGGGGTTGTGTCCCATGGAAGCGAGTTGTGGTCAACTCCCAGATACACAAAATCTCCTAAACTACAGCAAGTACAAGACCACGGGGCCCTGCCCTCTGACATAGCTCATTAAATGAAGACAGAGAAGGAGAGGACACGGGGCCATGCCCTTTGGGCACGGGCCCGTGTGAAAGGTCTGTTTCCAGCTATAAATAGGGCTGCTTGGTTCATTTGCAGATCATCCCTTGGCAAACCACTTCTCTCACACCTACCACCACTCCACCACCACTATACCACCATCATTCGCCACATTCCTCCATCATCCATCTTTAGAGTGTGTGTAGTAGTCTCGGGATCCAAGATTGATTCTAAGAGTTTTTGTCAACCAAAGGCCATGCTTGGCTAAATCTCTTACGTCACTTGGTGAAGACAAATCTTTTATGTATTACTTTTGATTTCCAAGCTTTGGTTAACTTTTTTTTGGGTATGTATTAATGACTTTAATAACTGGTTTTATATACTGAAAGTGAACTTTATTTTATCATATCTTCATGTTTTGTTGATTCACTCATTCGGGTCTTTGTGGTCTATATAAAGCATGTTAACTGCCTGGAAGGGGGTTAGAAAGGTGGTTTGGGTAAAGTTCTTGCCTCGTTCAGTGTATAGATGTGTATAGATCCTACGAGAACTTGATTCAAGCTTATTAGGACTCCTCTTGAGGCAGATAGCATCAAATCGGGGGAAGTAAGAACGACTTGAATCTCTTATAAATGAACTACTATTAAAACTTTAAATCAGCCTTGCGGGACTGTATCCCTGCTGACACAGACCAATATGGTCGAGGGTAGCATTGCATCCAAAAGAGGGACATGCCACTATAACTAAGATGATTTCTTAAAAAACCCAAAGTGCGGAAATCATTAAAAGATACGTAAAAGAGGAATCAGAAACGAGTGATTATATCTTGTCTATTGTTTCTTTTTAATATTTTAGTTTCTTTTTAATTTTTATTTACTAAACCTTTTCTCAAAAATTTGATTAGATTAGACATTGACGATATTCCGATATTAAAAGCTCTTGTGTCCTTGGACGAACTCGGTATCTTACTATCACTATACTACGCCAACGATTGGTGCACTTGCCCTAATGTGTTGTAAAGAGTGATAGTGTTATATCGTGTTTTATAAATTTAAAGCTTGATAAACGAGTAAAAGTGCTAAAAATATATTAAAAATTAATCCACACTCTGCCGCGTCAGGAATTTTACAGTATTCGGTTTTGGGTTTGATGTTTTCATTGGAAATATACAGGGATGTGGGTGTAATTCAACTAGTTTAATTTGCAAATGATGTACTTGGTCAAGCTGACATCCTGAGTACTGATGCTGAAGATCCGTAGTGCACTACGTGGTCGACTTCACAAAGGTGAGACAATGAGATCTGGATGTAGTTCGGCTAAGCATGTTCGTTGAGCTTGCAAATGATATACTTAGCCTAGCTGACTTCCTGAATATTGATGCAGATGATCAAAGTGCATTACTTGGTCGCCTCCACAAAGATGGTTTACAAAAGATATTTCATCAGAAGACTTTACCAATGCAATATGCTTGGATATGGAATAAAGTTTTTATGACTAGGCCGAGACTTGATGCAGATTGTTGAAGATGAAACCTTTATCAATTGCCAGTTAAAGTATTGGAAGATCAACGGAAATTCGGACAATGATACCTTGCGGGGAAATTGCACAACACTCAACAGGGTTATGCATATTTTTGTTGGGGGAAATATGATACGAGAAGCTTCAGGGATTTGGTGTTGCTTTGAAGACTCAAGTCAAGATTCTGCATACCTGGATTTTTAGTCTAGGGAGAATTTGTTAACACAACAGAGCTGACCCATATGATTGATTGAAAATCGATTGTAGTTGCATATTCAACATTCAACAACCACGAACAATGGGGAATTTATTAGTGCAGTTTTGTGTCCACTGTTGTGCAAAGTTGACTAGATTACATTTTTGGCTGAATATGCATGTAATAGTTATTGAGTGGTCAAACATGTGACAACTCGTGCTTTCAAGAGTCCTGTACTAGTTTCATTTTAGGTTGAATATGCATGTAATAGTTATTGAGTGGTTAAACATGTGACAACTCGTGCTTTCAAGAGTCCTGTACTAGTTTCTGTTCATGCTTTGTGTTATGTTGTATTAAGTGTTTGTGTTGAAATGAATGAATTGGATTGAATGTTATACATGTGTGATTTGTTATATGTTAAATGTTGTTTGTTTTATAAGTACTCGGTCGCACAACACCCTTGGATCGCACACTCACCTGCAACCGCACACTCCTTGTATTTATCCTTAGCCTAAACCAAACCCAATTGGGCCGTAGTACCCAGCTCGAATGAAGCCCAAGATGGGCTCGGCTCCTAACATTTTCGCATAAAACCAGGGGTTTGATGTGTAACTCTCATTATTCTCAAAACACAAGATAAACCTCAAACCCTAAACACTTTTCTTCTCCCTCTCTCACTCAACGGAAACCCCCCTTGTTCGAAGCCTTCTATTGATCATTCCAACACCTTCCCAAGCACAACAATCCTGTGGTTAGTAATCCTATCATGTTTGATTGAACTTTCTTGTAATTCTTGGCCATGTAATTTAATTGATTATGTGTATTTGATTGTTTGCATTGCTGTGAATAAAATCAAGCGTGGTCTAGGGTTTTGATAAACAATATGATTGAGAATGGTTTGAATCGAACGTGTAATGCTTATCGAATCGGATTATATGTCATGAATGTGTTATGATGATTAACTAGTAAACTACGGTTGCATGATAAAAGATATCGATGTTTTTGGGCAATAGGGTTACAAATTTGATGTAATGATCGCATGATAATAGGGTTTTGTTATGCACGGATCGGTTTGATTGATTGTTGTTAATGTTAGGCATTATGATAATGAATAAATGTTGGTTGCTAATGATGAGTATTCGATGATATCGTAGACATTTGATCCGGTTTGAATATTGAATATATGGTTAATTGTTTTTAATGCTAATTAGGGTTTATAAGAATTAATGCAAGGTATTGAATTTTGGATGTTTTATTCGTGGGAAACATGTTGGTCAACCGATTGGCCGGGATTCATGGCAAAACATAACGGGCCGGACACTACTGGTCGCACACTAGAGGGTCGTACAATCTAGGTTGCATGTTATACACCAACCTGATGCACACCAGCACGATCGCACATTCTATATTTTTCGTGAGGTGCAATTGTTTAATGCACGGTGTATAACCCATTGATGTTTGGTCGCACACCTCAGCTCGCACAGTTCCGGAAGTACACACTTGAACAGCATGCGGTACAAATGGACATTGCATGACCGCACACTATGGATGTTCGCACACTTTCACGTGGACCGCACACCATAGTGGGCCGCACATTAGTTTGGGTTGTTTGATAATTTGGGCCGCACATTGAAACTGGATCACGTATGTTATGTGGGCCGCACACCCTGAGTCGCACACTCAAGAGGTGATCGCACACTCTTGAGTGTGGGCCGGAGATAAACGGGCCCCTGGATTGGGCCGCACATGTACTTGTGAATGAGAATGTATGTTGGACTGTATGCGATACGTGCTATGCCATGATGATTATATACGTGCAACGTGTTAGATACGTGTAGAACATTATGTGTGTTACTTGAATATGAACCTGACTTATATGGTAACCATGATAGGACATGGTTGACCACATTAGCTCAAGTTATTTTTATCTGCCGAGCTAATCTAAGGTGAGTTCACACTTTTCTTAAAAGCATGTAATTCCTGGTGGTTTGGGAATGGGTCAAACAACAACTATCCCCCTTGGGTGGGATGCAAATTGCGTATTCTCCTTAGGTAGAACACGTACAACCCCGTCCTCCTAGTGAAGGATGACAACCGATATAATACATGTCTTAAGCATACTAGAAAACAACTCTATCTGAAAGTCGCTACTCATTTTTATACCGACTTAATCGTCGGGCCAATGGCGAACGGGGTATTAGTTAAATAGCGCTATTAGGTTTGACAAGCCTCACACCGTGCCGCAGAGGACGAGAGTGGACTAATATATTTGGGCACTTGGTCAATGATGATAGACATTGACATGGGGCACTAAACATACTACAGTCAGTAGTCGGTATGGTACGAGTCTAGTAGTTTAAAACAATGGGGTAGCTCCCCATGACATGTTTTTATAAGTAACAAAGGAACTTAACAACTTATGGTTTTTTTTGGAACAACACTAAAACAGAACAACTATGAACTCGCCAACTTTATATTGACACACTATTGCATACTTTGCAGGCCGATAGGTACATGGCTGGAGCTTGCACGAGGAGTGGACGTTGCGGCTAGGAACCAACTGTTGGGTTCCTAATATTAAACATTGTTTTTTTAACTATTAATGGGTTTTAAACTTTATGCTTCAGCTAACACTTAAACTTAGTTTGGAATATTGTTTTCGTAAACACTAAACGTTTGGATTGTGATGGTTCTACTTTATTTTACTTATCGTTCAGTATGATTAGTGGTATGATCCTGGTCAGTCACATGCCTTGCGGTGATAATCCGCTTGTGCATTTTTGAGGGTGTGACAAAACAAAAGGGTTTTTCATTTGACTTTGTGTGTTTGAAAGTGAGACAAGTATAGTCAAACATCAAGGGGTCATTATTTGACTATTGGGGATGTTGTTTGGAATTTCCAAAGGTCATTGGACCTACATATACTTGTTCTTGTGTCATTTGCAAACCAATGTTTTAGAGTTTGGGGAGAGACCACCACTTGGTCTCTCCCGGTTTCCGTGACGTATGCTCTTTCGGTATGTTGGATAGCTTATCATATGACTGATTGTAATGTTATGCTGTCTAAATTTATATAAGAAAGTGTTTATCTATCTCTCATCTTCCATTTGTGCACCAATCTTGCACTAATCCATGGTTAACGGTCCTAAACCTGGAATTTCAGTTGGTATCAGAGCCATGGTACTAGACATAGGGAATCTAACCATTTGTTAGGTCACATGAGCTCTTCACAAGTGATTTTTGTGATTTTTTGTTCAAGATGTTAAAAGATGTGAAAAACCTAGATCTGAAAATCAAAGCTAAATGCATAGATCTAGGATGAAATGGACTATACTGTCTTAACATTTGGAAACAAACTATCGATACCGATACTTTTGACAAACGAAATATCCTTTTGGAAAGCTAAAGCTCTTTCAATTGGGGGGAGACTTACTTTGATTAGGGTGGTATTGGAAAGTCCCTCGATATACTATTTTCTCTTTAGAAATTTCTAGTTGGTATTATCGACATGTTAGAAGCTAAAATGAGAAAATTTTTGTGGGCTAGGAATAACGATTGAACAAAATACACCGGGTGGCTTTGGATTGGGTAACGCTCCCTAAACAAAAGGGGGTTGTGTATAGATTGCCTTAAACAATGTGAATGAAGCACTTTGGCTAAGTGGGTGGGGAGATTTAGGGTGGAGAACCAAAGCCTTTGGAGGAAAGTGGTGGAGGGATGTCATTATAAAAGAAGAGGATGGAGTTTTTTGCCCTATAATGAATCTATTGCAGGTTGCTTGAATAATATTGCTAAAATGGAAATGAAATTGAAAATAAAACTAAATGGGAAGAGCTTACAGAGTTTCATCCTGAGGAAAGTGGGGAATGGGAGGGATATTAGACTTTGGGCTGATATTTGGTTAGGAGATCATGTGCTCAATGATAGATGGCCTCATCTTTTTAATCTTGAGTTGGATAAGACGTGTAAAGTGTTAGATAGGGTAATAAGGATGAGGAGATGTTCGGAGGTGCATGGTAGTAGCAAAGAGACCCGGAAACGGAGATAGAGTGTCTAGAATGGGAAGGAGTGTCAGGATTCTTTAGCGGAGGTGCTGCTGTCTAATGGAATAGACGAATGGAACTCGACGGGAGATGACACCGGAATATTTTCGATTAAATTGGTCAAAAATATGTTGGAAATCGATAGAAAAAGCAGAACTGTTATAGATTTTAAGTGGTGCAAGTGGGTGCCGCGAAAATCTAACATTATGACTTGGAGAGATAATTTAGATAGATTAGCCACACATGTGAATTTGAGGAGGAGAAACGTGAACATCCCATCCGTCCTATGCTTGATGTGCGTAGAGCCCGAGGAAACGGCGAGACATTTATTCACGGCATGCATCTTCTCAAATCGTGATTGGTTGAGTTTTAGCTCTTGGTGAAAAATCCCTCCTATATTCGTCATCGTAGTAAAAGATTGAATGGAAATGCACTGTTATTTACAGATGGGAAAGAAGGCGAAGAAGATTATTCATGGATTAACTTTAATCACAATTTGATGTATTTAGAAAGGGAGAAATGGGAATATGTTTCAAAATAAAAAATGTAGCCCGCAAGACTTGTTAGGTGAAGTTAACTTTAGAGGTTATGTTTGGCTTAAGAATAGGTCTTTCTTTAAAAACAGATGGAAAGATTGGTGTAATTCGCCTTTTTATATGTTGTAAATTTAGCCTCTTGCCATTTGGGTCGGGGGTTTATATATTGTTTGGCCTCTTGCCCGTTTGGGTCGGGGCGTTTTAATAAAGTTTACTTTAAAAAAAAATTAAATATCCTAAACGAGACGTATAACTATTGAGAGTGACTTAAAAGTGTTTATGTAGAACAAGAATAATTCTGGAACTGTCAAAAGTAACATTGAATCCTCATTACCTAAGATGTTAATAAACTTAAATTCTCTTATAAGTGTGAACGACTATATACATTGGATGTATTCATTTACTAAATATATGTATTTATTTTAAAAGAAACGAAACGTTTTCTCATCAGATTCCCACATAAAAAGATATTGATACATACACTGATACACACGTGTTCGTATTTAAACACACCTCTATCTTTTTTTTTCGTGTTAAATAGACACATCTGTGTCATAGGGTTTTCCTATATAAAGAGAGGCGTGAACACATATATAGTCGTATATAGTATATCTTCATAAATTTCAATTGAAACGATTGAATCCAAATCGAAATCGGTTGATTGATGGAAGCACAAATGGTTGATCTTGAGGCACAATCTTCATCTCCTAAATTAGTTTTCAAGAAAGTTGATCGTCCAGTCGTATTGAAGGTTTGTTTTTCATCTTTTTATTAATTTATTGTTTTACAAACATGATGAGCTACTAATGGCTCTTTTGTTTTTGTTTTTCATATTGGGGTTTTTGTTTGCAGAAACAATACCTGAGTTATGCATGGCCTGTTTTTGCTGTTAATTTTGTCATTATCAAGAACATATAAAAAACATGAATATTATTCTAATCTTAGGGTTTTTGTTTTCTTGAAACATTCTTTAATTGTATTATTTAAATTCCTATAATAAAAGAGTTTTAATCCAATTTTTATTAGTAGCTGTAAAGAGTTCTTGAAACGTAAATCAAATACATTGTTTAACAATTTACTGTTTGGTTATGCTTATAAACAGTTTCAAGAAGTGGTTTACAAAATCAATATAAAAAACCAAGGATGTCTGAAGAAGAACAAGAATGACAATCCAATAGAAAAACAAATACTGAAGGGAGTTACAGGCATGGTGTTGCCAGGAGAAATGTTGGCAATGTTAGGCCCATCCGGCAGTGGAAAAACAACTCTCGTGACAGCGCTAGGCGGCAGACTAGGCGGCAAACTCGGTGGCACTATTACCTACAACGGCAAACCGTTTTCAAGTATAATCAAAAGGAACACTGGTTTTGTTACCCAAGATGATGTTCTGTATCCTCACTTAACAGTTACTGAAACCCTAGTTTTCACAGCTCTTCTTCGGCTTCCTAATAGTCTCACTAGTCAACAGAAGATCGCTAAGGCGGAAGATGTAATCGATCAACTCGGGTTGACAAGATGCAAAACCAGTATTGTTGGTGGGCCGGCGTTAAGAGGGATATCGGGTGGGGAACGAAAGAGAGTTAGTATTGGACAAGAAATGCTTATAAACCCTAGTTTGTTGTTCTTGGATGAACCAACATCAGGGCTTGATTCGACGACTGCTCAACGAATTGTTTCAACTTTATGGGAATTAGCAAAGGGAGGGCGAACGATTGTGATGACAATTCATCAACCTTCAAGTCGTCTCTTTTATATGTTTCATAAGGTTTTATTGCTATCAGAAGGGAATCCTTTGTTTTTTGGAAAAGGATCAGAAGCTATGTCTTATTTTAACAGTATTGGATTTTCACCGTTAGTTGCTATGAATCCTTCAGACTTTTTGCTTGATCTTGCAAATGGTATGCGCTGCAAAAAATGTGATCGATTATATTTATGTTATTGCATAATAACTAATTTTGTGAACTTTGTAAAAATGGGAAATCAGGTATATCGCCGGATGATTCCAATCAAGAAGATCAAGCTACAGTAAAAAGGAAGTTAGTCTCAGCTTATAAGTTGAAACTAGATGATAATCTGAAAGCTGAAACCCAAGGATTTGAAGCACAAGCTGATGATGCATTTGAACTCAAGAAGTCAGAACCATGGAGTACAACTTGGTTGCAACAGTTCACAATTTTGCTTAAAAGAGGCCTGAAAGAAAGGAGACATGAATCTTTTGATGGTCTCAAGATTGCTCAAGTTGTAATAATTTCAATTCTTTGCGGTTTGCTATGGTGGCAGTCGGATACAGCTCACCTACAAGATCAGGTATGCCAAATTCATTGTTTTGATACTTTCGGTTTTCGTTTTGCAGTTTTGATACAGTATTGACATCAAAATTTGCAGTCAGGATTGTTGTTTTTCTACACTGGATTTTGGGGTTTTTTTCCATTATTTCAAGCAATTTTCACTTTCCCTCAAGAACGAGATATGCTTACAAAAGAAAGATCATCAGGAATGTATCGACTCTCATCTTATTTCATGTCAAGAACAATAGGTGATCTTCCAATGGAGCTTGTTCTTCCCACATTTTTTTGCATTGTAACCTACTGGATGTCTGGGCTCAAGCCGAATTTGGGTAGTTTCTTATACGCGTTGTGCGCACTTCTATTAAGTGTGTTGGTCGCTCAAGGGCTAGGACTAGCTCTAGGTGCACTAGTTATGGACCTCAAATCAGCAACCACCTTAGGGTCAGTGATCATGCTATCCTTCACATTGGCGGGTGGATATTATGTCCAACATGTTCCAGTTTTTATATCCTGGATCAAGTACGTATCGATCAGTCTGTATACTTACAAGCTCTTGTTAGGATCACAATACAAGAAGGACCAGACTTATCAGTGTGGTAACCAAACTTGTTTGGTTGCTGATTATCCGGCTATCAAGAATATTGGGCTCGATGGGCAATTGGCCTCGTTTGTTGCTTTAGTTATAATGCTGGTATTTTATCGGATTGTTGCTTATGTTGCTCTCATGAGGATCGGAGTACCTAAAAAGTGAGTTGAGGTTTTCATAATTTGTGGGTCAAAAGATGACTAAATTGAGAGATTCTTCATGTTGTGTTTTTTTTTTTCTTTTATTGGGTTTATCCACCTTAAGAATATTGGTACTGCACGGTTTATTCTTTAGAATTGACCCTCTTGGATGTTCGTTTTGCAGAATTATATGGTTAAATCATTTCATATGTGTTCATATGGTTATTTGTTTCTACTTTCTATTACAGCTAATTGAGTCGGGGTCTCACTGGAAGCAGCCTCTCTATCCCTACGGGTAGAGGTAAGGCTGTCTACATCTTACCCTCCTCAGAACTTAACTTTACTATTGGTGGAATTTACTGAGTATGATGATGATTTCTATCATAGCTAAATTTGATATTATTATTTAGTGGTACGTATCATATGAGTTTTAATTCAGAATTCGATGGGAAGACCCTGTTTACTACACAAAATGAGTACAATAGTTTTAAAATTTAAAGTTAAAAGGCATTATGAATGGCAATTGAAAAAACTTCATGACAATTTCAAGAGTCAATTCCACTTTTTTTTAGTTTTAATTATATAAGCCGCACATAAAATCAATCTCGTAAGATAACACTTTGGCCCAACTTTTTTTAAAGACTTAGGGTGAACGGGGCGTAAAGCAGGGTGTGGTTCGGTGACCACATCCACCGATCGGGAACACCGTCGCCGTTCATGCGGGGACCCGAATCGGTGAGGGTAATCGGTGGGGAGTCACCGCGTTGAAGGGCACGAGAATCAAGAATGGACCGTTGTCAAACGGTCAAATTTAAAAAAAAAAATTCAATTTTTTTAACAATATAAAGATAACCAACTCAATCAAATTTTTTACCACACCCACCACTCTCAAACTCACAGATCTATCAAATACAACACAAAATGGATTCCAAGTTTCCGTTTTTATCTCCCCTACCCGACTTTCCCGACGATGAAGATGCATCGTCAAGCGATAGTAGCTTAATTTTCTTCCAAAATCTCATCCAACAAGCGGAGCTACTAGACACGGCATCGTCTAATAAAAAAAAAATAGTCCGTCGAGATCGTGAGGGAGGCCATGAGACACTCATGGCCGATTATTTTGTTGAAAATCCAAAATTTAATGCCGATACTTTTCGTCAGACGAGTGGTTCCTAAAAATTGTTAGTGACGTGGAAGCGTATGACGAGTGGTTTCAAGAGGGCTTAGACGGGAGAATGAAGAAAAGTTTCACGCCGTTGCAAAAGGTTACTTCGGCGATGTCACACCCCCAAAAATACCACCTAGGGAATGTCCCTGTTAGGCGTGTGATGTACCGACAACGAGCCACTAATTACATTGAACCCATTCAAGTTATAAATAAAATCATCATTTATTACTGAAAAACATCGTCAATAAGTTTGAGTGAAAACCGACATGTTCAGCGGAAGCAAATAAAAGAAAACATAATTAACTGTTTCAAAATAAATGTATGTAATCAATAAACTCAGCATTCGTATCCAATCAGCACGACCCATGACCACTCCAGCTACTTCAGACAGCAAGTTCCAAATCCATATAATCTAACGACCTGCGAGCATGCAACAAGTGTATCAGACAACGCTGGTGAGTTCATAGTTTTACGAAAACGTTGATTACCAAGTGTTTAGTTAATCCATTGAATTTAATTCCGAAAGTAATGTTGAAAACAATGTTGATAATACCCCAATACAAGACGGCTTCTGATTATTTTGCCCTTTCTCCAATGCTCCTATCAAAGCATTGGTCATGACTAGGTCATTAGTTCAACACCCGTCCTCCCAGGTACGGGGTGAGGTTGCCAAACCTAAGTAGCGCTACTAACTAATACCATGTTACAACCCAGGTAACCAAACAACACGGAGGGACTTTAAAGGTGATAGGAAGAGTATATTATCCAACATTCCCGTTTTTACCCAAAAGACTTATCCATCCCAGGATACCCACTGACTGTCCCAACCACCGGGACGCATGCTCAAGAGATGAACTCACCTTCGGTTTGCTCGGTTAAGTTAAATGCTCGTTAAATAGTTGGTCCATCAAACCCTATCGTAGTTACCAGATACAGTCAGTTTCATGAATTCAAAATCCTCGTATATAGTCACACGTATTGCTCAAGCAACAACGACCAAACATGTAGTATCAATACCGACACACATTCACATTGCAAGCTAGGGTCGTACACGTATGTTTTATTTTATTATATTTACGAGTTTGCCAATCACAAAAGAATAAGACTCAAGTCAGTTAACATGCAACTCAATTGTTACTCACACAAGTGTTTCAGCCCACTCTAATATGTTGTGAATTTTCATAGAATAGTCACCATGCTACCATACACAATACATGTGATCTATTTATCTAATACATAACACCATTATCATCGACAGTAACGGTATAATGAAATCAAAGCGAATATTGAACAACATGTCCTTTCTACAACCATTTGATTAGAATCACCTCAACAATTATTACTATTACCTTAATCAATCTAATCTATCCTAACCGTGCATACACAGGAATCATTTTGTACTCGGCCCACAAGTCAAATACGTTTCTTCAGGCCCAACTACCCCCTACACGTGCAGCCCACTTTATTTTTTTGTACCAGGAGTCAAATACCCATTTGTATAACCCAACCCTAAACCATTCCAATACACACCATAATGCTTTCAGATTGCAATACATATGGTTGAAATTATAAACATGAATCCATTCAAAAAAAAGTCAAGGCATCGCACACAGATTTCTTGCATATCAAAATAATAAGCCACCTAATTAACATGTGACATGATGCACAGAAAGTCTTTTAAGTTACTGACAATATTATTAGAATTCTCCACTTTGTCTGATTTGATTGAGACTACACACATGGCCGCCCACTTTTGTTCCAGGTTATCTACTTGTCAGACCACCTACCATCAACTATTGGACCCCTAAAGCCACTGCCATATCATAACCGGTTGTTGGGCATGTGCTAATTTAGTGGACAACTTCATTTACTTATTCAATTCAAACAATATATCAATCATTCCACTTTGATTCATGCTCATGTAAATCGAACCAAGTAGCAACATCAAATACCAGTTATGCGAAGATCAGGAGTGTCAACCTAAACTTCCATGATTATTCGTACAATTCTATTTACAAGTTCACACATAGTCGTGATCATATAACAGATTTATAACAAGTGTTTTTATACTAACCGAACGAGTCAGGGTACAAGATGAACACAATGTACAGCTTCACGAGAGGGGGCCCTTCCTGCCGATCGCAAGTTTTAAGGAGGAGTAGGGTTTGTTGTGTCGCAGATTTTGGAATATAGAGATGTCACGTAACATGCCATTATAATGCCCAGATAACGCTAAATGGGCCGGTGATCCATCTTGGGCCGAGATCAGATTGAGACACCAAAAAATATGTTAACTGGGTTTTAATGTTGTAGGCTTAAATGGTGTGGGCCGAACTTAAGCGAGTGTAGGGCCGAGATAAAAGAATTAAGGAAATCTGACACACTCACAAGCATACTCGGATACGTTACACGTTAGACACGTTTATAAAAGTTACTAGCGTTTAACAGGATATTATAGTACGGAACATGTAACACGTAGGAGAGAATTAACGAAGAGCTAGGATCACTCGTTTAAACGTTACAACCCTCGAAAGTTCGGGTTGTCACATCATCCCCAACTTGAAAGAAATTTCGTCCCGAAATTTGACAAATAAGCACCAAGAAGTGAAGTGATAAATCAAAAGTGTTGCGAATTATTCTCGGGTGCCACATCATCCCCAACTTGAAAGGGAATTTCGTCCCCGAAATTCACTAGTTGCATCGGAATTGATTCAGCAGATTCGCACGATTGCGGATACTTAGTCTCGAGTTCCGACGAACTCCCATAGTTGGAATTTGGCAGTGCTCGCAAACCCTAACCTCCTGGGGCATGATTTCAATAAGCACCTTGACAATTGCAACATGACATTAGACACAGACTCTAAGAAGGTATCGCAAGCGTTTCGTCGGACAAACACTGCTTTAGACTCGTGACGCAGATGACATAATGAACGTTACCCAATTGGTCGGGTAACTCGAGTTTTAGGCGACGTGACCGATTCTTTCCAGTATTCCGAATAACCCAACATAACGTAAATTAAGCTTGTCATGCTACCCAAACGTACCACACCCTCCCAGGGTGTTGTGTATTGCCTAACACAGATCATGCATAGATCAAATTCAGGGATGACAGGAGTTGGCACCTCATGCCTAAAAGCTTCCTCTCTGAGAGGGACATTCCCAACTGTGAAAACTCGTCAGTTTTCTTGATTGCGAGAAAGTGTGCTGGTAACTTGAGTCTATCAATGATCACCCAGGTGATAATGTTTCCATTTTGAGTTGTAAGTAGACTAGTGACAAAATCCATGGCATCCTGTTCTCATTTCCATTTACATTCCCACATGTCGGATTTCGTTCGCACACATAGCTAGGTGGGCCTTCATGCCCGATCACCAATGCAAGATTTATAGATCCTAATATCGCTCATCAAACCCAGACGACTAGAATATCGAGGCCGACGTGTTTTGCTCATCACAAGTTCCCTACGGTTGCTGTATAATGAGACCCACATTCGTTCCAAGAGGTAACGAATATTGTCCATCCTGCAAAGGGTTGCTTCTCCATGCCCCGCACGGGCTTAACTTGAAAATTCTCTTCCTTCAATTCCCTAGTTTCAACAAAACGAGTTTGATCAGGTATGATAGGGTAGATAGTGAGTTGCAAAGCTCGTGCACGTTCCGGTTTCACAGCTGTATTCATACAAAAGTTCCCTCCAGCGATGTCATTAACTGATTTAACTCCCTCATAACCAGCGTACACGGGAGGCCCTTGTGATCGGTCTAAGTAGTGCATTCGGTACCGTCCAGGTGATGCTTCCATCTTAATTCCAAGGACCATGGCTTCCATCGCAGGTCGTGAATCATGTCGTCCTTCCTGTAAGTCCACCACGTGGGCGATCTCCTTCTCGTGTTGCATTGATGTGTAACTGGGACTCGGATTCGAACCATCATGGTATACCGCCAGATCATCAGTACCCTCGGATAGAAGTGATGCTCAAAGCGTTGCAGGGTTGGGTTTCAAAAGCTGAAGAAACGTTTTCCTGTTTTATTTCCCATGAATTCACAGCTCCCTGTTGTGCTAAGGAGGTTGGAGTTGCGCCATCTTCGAAAATCTCATGATGAATCTGCGATAGTATCCAGCGAATCCAAAAGATTGCTGTATCCCAGAAGGAAATCAGGATTTGCATAAGGTCAGTCTGAAATTCCACCTAACGATGTGGAAGTAAACCAGGTAACTCTTCAGAAGACACGTCAGAAAATTCACGAATAAC
The DNA here is from genome assembly GCF_002127325.2 of Helianthus annuus. Taxonomy (NCBI): domain Eukaryota; kingdom Viridiplantae; phylum Streptophyta; class Magnoliopsida; order Asterales; family Asteraceae; genus Helianthus; species Helianthus annuus. Next base: position 151,976,538 of record NC_035437.2, on the reverse strand, counting down.
TGGGACATACTCGATCTTCCTTTCTTAAAGTGGCGAATCAGTGACGAGAGCTAGAATAGCAGGGTAGCCCTTCAGTAGACACTTCTGGGCTTTCATGACTAAGACGATGCCAACAATGTCACCATTACGATGATCTTGAACTGATAAGGATTCCCCACTAGGGAGAGGGATACGCACGATTTTCTCTTTACAGAGAATTTTTCGCTCAACGACTACGTCAAAACTTACAAGAATATCGGAAAGTGGGTCAATGTCGAACACTTGACCCATGAGATCAAGTTTACAACCAAAAAGGACATGAGAAGCTTCTATGGATTTACTATCAGCTAATTCTACTACATGCTTATTCACAAGAAGGGTGGGAGTCAGTTCTATCTGACAACTGAACCCTAGAGGCACATAACTCCAATCGAAACAAGAGTTGAATAAAACAGAAGCTAAAAGATCATTCAAAGAAGACGTACCGGCCTCAGCATTACCCTTCATTGCGAGTTACCCCCAGCGCCAATAGTAAATGCTCTTCCACGTGCTCCGTTCCCACCATTGTTCCCATTGTTGTCATTCCCAGTATTGTTGTTGTTGCCAGCATTCTGATTAAGCTGAGGGCAATCCCGCTTAAAATGACCCTCTTCACCACACTGAAAGCACCCCTTCTGATTTCCCCGATTCTGTTGTGGCTGTTGCCTCTCCTGTTGCTGTGGCTGCTGCTGCGGCTGCCTTGGAAGCCAGACCCTACAATCTTTAGCCATATGACCCACCTTGTTGCACCTATGACATACCCGGGTGCACGGTCCGCGATGGTGGAACATACACTTATCACACTTTGGTAGTTTTCCCGCGTAAGAACCCTGATTTGAATTGTTGCTCTGATTCTGGTTCACAGAAGACGACTGGCTGAACCTACGGTGGATACTGTTGTCTGCCCTTTTCTGAGATTGGCTGGCACTGGTTGCTTTGTCAGTATCGTTCCATTTTCGCTTGTGATCACTGGCAGGTGGGGTAGCTGTAGCAGTCGAGATAGTAGCAGAAACACGTGGCGGCAAGTTGCCACGTTCGACCTCTTGGTCAGTAATCTTATGTGCCAAACGGACGATACGGGGCAGATTGTCTAGGTTTGCAGCAGTAACGTACCCCTTAACAGCTGGTGCTAAGCCCTTGAGATACAACTCAATTCGCCGAGGTGGGGGTCGAGACATGTTAGGGCACAAAGTTGCTAAATCATTAGACCTCCTAGTGTATGCTTCAATCTCAGATCCCTCCATTTTCAGATTGTAGAACTCGTTCTCCAGTTTCTGAATCTCATCACGAGGACAATACTCCTCTCGCATCAACTCCTTGAAATCATCCCAAGTAGTGGCATTCGCCATCTCAATACCCAACATCTGAACCTGGGCATTCCACCATGTAAGGGCACCATCCTCGAGTGTGCCCGTAGCATACTTCACTCTGTCCCCAGCTGGACAGTTACACATTGCAAATACTGATTCTGCCTTCTCGAACCATCGCAGGAGTCCTACAGCCCCTTCAGTCCCGCTAAAGGTCTGTGGCTTACAATCCATGAACATCTTGTACGTACAAGCAGGTGGAGCAGGTGGATTGTTTTGATTCGCAGGTTGACCTAAGACGAAAGAACGTTCAACGCACAGGTAAGATTCGAGTATACGACACAAGGATAGAAAGTAATTGGCACATATCGTACCAGCCTGGTAAGCCGCTAGGGCTTCAGCTACACGAGTGTTGATTAAGTTGGTCAGCTCAGCTTGGGTCATCGCGATGTGACCACGTCTATGTCCTCGTCCACTCATGATTCTATGGGAGAAGAGGGAAAAGGTTACGAGTCGAAGTGAGGTACAGGTCAAGTATCACGTTGAAATCTACAATCTACCAAGTTTTCACACAATAGGGCAGAACCCTTCTCATGCTCGTTAAGCCTCACTGGGACTTGCATGCACCTCGCGTTATTATTATGTGTGCACCCATAATAATAAGGCGATTTGCATGCTTATCTCAGCGCCTCTTAACTTGCGCTAAAAGGTTCCCCACGTTCAAATAGCAAGCGAAAGGTTTTATATGATCAAGAATCACAATAGTCGATGGGTAGTGTCACGCTAACAGTTCACATAACAGGGGTCGGTAACATAAGGGCTCATACTGTTGTGCCAAGTGTGCATTCACGTGTAATGTTATACATAAGTGTACACTAGATATACTATGTAATAGTAGATAAGAAACGAACCTTGCAGTCTGGAGCTGAGTGTCATGGTCGATTTCGGATTTGTTCGGTTATAGTCTGGTTTTATGAAAAACGTTTTTCCCCTTTCTAAAACCAAGTTCACTATAACCAATGGCTCTGATACCAAACTGTCACACCCCCAAAAATACCACCTAGGGAATGTCCCTGTTAGGCGTGTGATGTACCGACAACGAGCCACTAATTACATTGAACCCATTCAAGTTATAAATAAAATCATCATTTATTACTGAAAAACATCGTCAATAAGTTTGAGTGAAAACCGACATGTTCAGCGGAAGCAAATAAAAGAAAACATAATTAACTGTTTCAAAATAAATGTATGTAATCAATAAACTCAACATTCGTATCCAATCAGCACGACCCATGACCACTCCAGCTACTTCAGACAGCAAGTTCCAAATCCATATAATCTAACGACCTGCGAGCATGCAACAAGTGTATCAGACAACGCTGGTGAGTTCATAGTTTTACGAAAACGTTGATTACCAAGTGTTTAGTTAATCCATTGAATTTAATTCCGAAAGTAATGTTGAAAACAATGTTGATAATACCCCAATACAAGACGGCTTCTGATTATTTTGCCCTTTCTCCAATGCTCCTATCAAAGCATTGGTCATGACTAGGTCATTAGTTCAACACCCGTCCTCCCAGGTACGGGGTGAGGTTGCCAAACCTAAGTAGCGCTACTAACTAATACCATGTTACAACCCAGGTAACCAAACAACACGGAGGGACTTTAAAGGTGATAGGAAGAGTATATTATCCAACATTCCCGTTTTTACCCAAAAGACTTATCCATCCCAGGATACCCACTGACTGTCCCAACCACCGGGACGCATGCTCAAGAGATGAACTCACCTTCGGTTTGCTCGGTTAAGTTAAATGCTCGTTAAATAGTTGGTCCATCAAACCCTATCGTAGTTACCAGATACAGTCAGTTTCATGAATTCAAAATCCTCGTATATAGTCACACGTATTGCTCAAGCAACAACGACCAAACATGTAGTATCAATACCGACACACATTCACATTGCAAGCTAGGGTCGTACACGTATGTTTTATTTTATTACATTTACGAGTTTGCCAATCACAAGAGAATAAGACTCAAGTCAGTTAACATGCAACTCAATTGTTACTCACACAAGTGTTTCAGCCCACTCTAATATGTTGTGAATTTTCATAGAATAGTCACCATGCTACCATACACAATACATGTGATCTATTTATCTAATACATAACACCATTATCATCGACAGTAACGGTATAATGAAATCAAAGCGAATATTGAACAACATGTCCTTTCTACAACCATTTGATTAGAATCACCTCAACAATTATTACTATTACCTTAATCAATCTAATCTATCCTAACCGTGCATACACAGGAATCATTTTGTACTCGGCCCACAAGTCAAATACGTTTCTTCAGGCCCAACTACCCCCTACACGTGCAGCCCACTTTATTTTTTTGTACCAGGAGTCAAATACCCATTTGTATAACCCAACCCTAAACCATTCCAATACACACCATAATGCATTCAGATTGCAATACATATGGTTGAAATTATAAACATGAATCCATTCAAAAAAAAGTCAAGGCATCGCACACAGATTTCTTGCATATCAAAATAATAAGCCACCTAATTAACATGTGACATGATGCACAGAAAGTCTTTTAAGTTACTGACAATATTATTAGAATTCTCCACTTTGTCTGATTTGATTGAGACTACACACATGGCCGCCCACTTTTGTTCCAGGTTATCTACTTGTCAGACCACCTACCATCAACTATTGGACCCCTAAAGCCACTGCCATATCATAACCGGTTGTTGGGCATGTGCTAATTTAGTGGACAACTTCATTTACTTATTCAATTCAAACAATATATCAATCATTCCACTTTGATTCATGCTCATGTAAATCGAACCAAGTAGCAACATCAAATACCAGTTATGCGAAGATCAGGAGTGTCAACCTAAACTTCCATGATTATTCGTACAATTCTATTTACAAGTTCACACATAGTCGTGATCATATAACAGATTTATAACAAGTGTTTTTATACTAACCGAACGAGTCAGGGTACAAGATGAACACAACGTACAGCTTCACGAGAGGGGGCCCTTCCTGCCAATCACAAGTTTTAAGGAGGAGTAGGGTTTGTTGTGTCGCAGATTTTGGAATATATAGATGTCACGTAACATGCCATTATAATGCCAAGATAACGCTAAATGGGCCGGTGATCCATCTTGGGCCGAGATCAGATTGAGACACCAAAAAATATGTTAACTGGGTTTTAATGTTGTAGGCTTAAATGGTGTGGGCCGAACTTAAGCGAGTGTAGGGCCGAGATAAAAGAATTAAGGAAATCTGACACACTCACAAGCATACTCGGATACGTTACACGTTAGACACGTTTATAAAAGTTACTAGCGTTTAACAGGATATTATAGTACGGAACATGTAACACGTAGGAGAGAATTAACGAAGAGCTAGGATCACTCGTTTAAACGTTACAACCCTCGAAAGTTCGGGTTGTCACAGGCGATTAAACAACTTGCAACCGGTAACCCACCAGACGAAAACGACGAGTATTTAAATATGTCTGAAAGGACCTCTCGTGAGTGCCTTGAATATTTCTGCGAGACGGTCTGTAAAATGTATGCCGGTGAATTCTTACGTAGACCAACGAGCCACGACGCTGCGCTATTGTATCAGGCTCATGAGGAGAGGCATCACCTACCTGGTATGTTGGGTAGTCTGGATTGTACACACTTCGTTTGGAGAATGTGCCCCACAGAATTGCGTGGACAATATATGAGAGGCGATCATCAATACCCGACGGTTAGGTTAGAAGCGGTGGCGTCTCAAGATTTGTGGATTTGGCATGCTTTTTGTGGCCCGGCGGGTTCACAAAACGACATCAACGTGCTGCAACAATCTCCATTATTTCTTGCTCAACGAAATGGAACGGCGCCAAATTGTCCATTTCAAGTGAACAACCACTTGTACAAACGTGGGTATTATCATACTGATGGGATCTACCCTACCTGGTCCGTGTTTGTGAAGTCTTTTCCATATCCTCACATCCCGAATGAAAAAATGTTCAAGAGGCAACACGAGGCCGCAAGAAAAGATGTGGAACGGGCGTTTGGTGTGTTAAAGGCGAAGTGGGGAATACTAAATCGTCCAATGCGTTCGAAAACGGTGAAAAAGATAAGGTCCATCGTGTATACGTGCCTTATTTTACATAACATGATTATAAAAGACGACGGAAGGGCGATAGCACCGGTACATATTCAAGATCCTCCAGTCGAACCCGTCTTCGATGATACAACTTATAGGGAGTTCATTGACGAAGACATGCATTGGAGACTAAAACTCGATCTCGTTGAGCATCTCGGAAGTTTAGATCTACCTCACCTTGAAGTGAGTTCCGACGACGAGTAGTTTGTTTTTATATTTTTCTAGTTTGAATGTAATTTTTATTTTTCTAGTTTGAATGTAACTTTTATTTTTCTAGGTTGTTTTTTTTTTTAATTTATGAAATGTCTTTTATTTAATTTTTATTTTTATTAATATTTTTTTAATTTATAAACATGCATAATTTTACAACAAATAAAAAAAAACCCAAGTCCCCTAAGAAGGGAGTGCTGCCATCAAAATGGGGTGTTAGGGGAGTTTAAGAGGGGGAGTTGACGTGACACTAGCTGATTGGTGATGCGTAAGAGAGGAGACTCCCCTCTTAGGGGAGTGCCCCTTACACCCTTAGTTTTACCTAGGGCTGGCAATTCTGACACGAACACGATAACACGACACGAACCTACACGAAGTTAAAAGGTTTCGTGTTTGACCTTAACAGGTTTCGTGTCTAAACAGGTCGACACGATAAGACCTGTTTAAATTCCGTGTCTAAACAGGTTAAAACCCGTTAACCGGTTAAAACCCGTTAACCTGTTAAAAAAATATATCAAATATGTGGCCATGCGGGGTGGGGATGTGTAGAGTCAGAAGGGGGTAACCAAAATTTTGAAATCCATATTCCTTTCAATACGCTCCATTCTCCAATTAACAAAGTATGGAGTACGAATATCAAACCCTAAATTCCTTGAATCGCCGCTCATCTCTTCGACATCATCGGACATCGCCGTCGAGTTTATTCCGGCCATCGCTCATCTCTTCGACATCATTGGACATCGCCGCTCATCTCTTCGAGACCGCCGGAGATTCTGTGACGCTAGATTCTGGCGTCGGAACTTCACGGCTAGCTAGTACGGATCTTGATTCGACGCCGTTGTGCATCGTTCATCGGACATCGCTCACTTTCGTCACCAGACATCAGACATCGGCCATCGTTCATCTATTCCGGACACCGGCCATCGTTCATCTTTCATCACTTCAGGGTCATCGGCTAAGTTCTACCATAAGAAACATATATATTTTTTCAAGTAGTTCATATATCATACTGCTTTGTGATTTATTCTATATGTCTTTAAGCTTAATTCGTCAAATTTTTATTTGTTTTATGTTCTAATCATTAGATATCTTTGTATTGATCATATAATATACACCATAGTTGGTTTAATTTGGGCTGGTTTAACTTCAGTGTCACTGGCTAAGTTTAATATCATAAATATTAAGTTTTGATTACACGCAAAAATTCGACATCGATCATGTTCGTGTCTTAATAGGTCGTGTTCGTGTCTTAACAGGTCGTGTTTGTGTCTTAAACAGGTCATATGATATGTTGGTAACATTTTCGTGTCTTAACAGGTCATATCGTGTAACCTGTTTATTAACAGGTTCGTGTTCGTGTTTGAAAAATCTGACACGATAAGATTTCGTGTCGTGTTCGTATTTACAGGTTTCGTGTTCGTGTCTTATCGTGTTCGTGTCTTAACAGATCGGGTTGACCCGATATGCCAGCCCTAGTTTTACCAACTAAAAATGGTTAGCTGCAACTTGTTAAAATTAAATTTTCCTAAAAATAATAGTATTCGATATCCCGAGAAATTAATAGCTGCTAGGGGATACTAAAAGTATGACAGCCATTTTCTGTATTTACGTTTTCTAAACCCCTGAAGTTCAAGGAACGAGAATGGACTTCCGTCCACAATTTTCCATTTAACTAAAGCTTTAATTCCGTCCACAATTTTCCATTTTA